>NW_028258432.1:2465714-3698571 GCF_053883595.1 Heterocephalus glaber
ATGGTAGGTAGAGAGACCTGGAGTCAAAAAAGTGTTCTTCAAATGTATCAGGAAAGAAGGTGGCATATATGAGCTTGATTGCAAAGCTGATGATGGAAAACAAATGTAATAGCTCTCATGTATGTCTATGGAATATGTCTCTATGGAATGTGTAAGGAAGCATCTGAGAAGAGGAAAGAGATGAAAATTAGTGGTCTTGGAAAAAATGAATAGAGCTGGGAAAGCTAATAGGATACTATATTGATTGCAGTGTTAGTCAGCTTTCTGTTACTGTGACAAAATACCCTGAAATAACCTGAGAAAAGGTTTAACTTGGTTCACAGTTTCAGAGGTTCAATCCAGTTACTTGGCTCTGTTTATTGGTTTAAGACTGTGGCAGCACAATACATTATGGTGAGAGCATGTGGCAGAGGAAGGCTGTTTCCCTCATGTCAGCCTGAAAGCAGAGAGAAAAGGAGAGACCAGCATCTCACAATCCCCTTTAAGAGTACATTCCCAATAACCTAACTTCCTCTCCCTAGGCCCCACCTCTTAAAAGTTCCAAGGCTGGGCTGGGGATTTAGCTCAGTGGTTCTGCCACCTGCCTCACAAGCACAAGGTCCTGAGTTTGATCCCTGTACCAAAAAAAAAAAGTTCCAAGGCTTCCCAATAGTGCCATAGACTGAAAAGCAAGCCTTTGACATGTGGATCTTTGGAGGGACACTTATCCAAACTATAGCAAATGCTAATCTGAAGTTTGTTGTTGAAAATTATAATTGAGTCTCGTCAGTTTAATTGTATGATTTTTTTGTGTTATTTCAGGCAAGCAGAGCAGAGTAAAAATGGAGCAAGGGCTCAGATGTGAAATGGTAGGGCAAAGGGTGCAGCTTGGTAGTAGAGCACTTGCCTGGCATGCACAAGGTCCTGGGTTCCATCTACAGCGCTGGTGAAACGCAGTAATTGTGAAAATGGTAGGATGAGAAGACTATATGAAGTCAGAGAATTGTGGGAGTGGAGAAGAATGTATCTGTTAGGACGTCTGAATATAGCTATTGGGACATGTTGAGACTGCTGGTGATAATGCCTTGGATATAACCATATGGTTTGATATTTGGTATGATGGAAAAAAGGATGATTGAAGCTAAAGTGGACATTTAGAAACCATCTGTGTGAAGTTGAAAGGTTCTGGGAATGATAAACAGCAATAGTGGTGGGCCCAGATGCTAAAATTATCTGTGAATAAAGGAATGGCCAGGAAGATGACAGCAATCAGAGCTCCAGGTGGGAACATCTGAGGACAATCCTCAGGAGATACAAAGGTTTGGGAACTTACATCAGTAACTCAAGAAGGTAAGCATGGGAGTAGTCAACCACACATTGGCTTTTGGGATCATGGTGCCTAAGAATGGTTTAAAAGACTTCCTGACAGATTGGTTCATGGTGAGCCTTGCAGCTGTGCTGGTCCTGGGTGGCTGAGTAAACCAGATGATGAAGGAAAAGAACCAGAGAGAATGTAAATCAAGTTTGTACGACTACACTAATGAAAACACATACAGTAAAGAACCCTGCATACAATTTCTAAGGGAACATGAATTTGAGTGTAGCCTTTTTTCCATTTGAATGTATTCAATTTGGACTCATTATTAACAAGTGCATTTTACATCTTCATAAATGTTGACATTTACAGAATTCATTATACAATAAACACCTGAAATATTGCCTTTGTTTATAAGACTATTGTTTAGTCTCACAGATGAATTTTATGTTCTAACAACTAGGTGAGCATTTTCAGTATTTGTGGTCAAGATAAAAACTATTGGAAAGCAAATGTTTTCCATTTCCAAGGTAATCAAGAAGCGAGAAGTTGTCATTTTATCAGACAGCAGAAAATATTCTATTGAATAATAAAACTAAGAATTCAGTACTGTGTGATCATACGTATAAAAGGATGAGACAGAGTGAACAGTCCCAAGGAACTCTCTTTCCTAAAGACTCTCTTAAGACTCCCACAGCTTTTTTTTTCAAATAGAAAATAAGCAGTATTTGAATGTTGATGCCTTTATTCCCATTTTACTGGAAACAAAGAACATTTATTTGCCAGTCAAAGTGTTTTATAACCCAAAATAAATGTTAACTCACCAAGAGCTATAAATTGCTTTAAGTGGAGATTCTAGAGGGATTTTTAGCAACAAAAACAGCAATTACTAAACTCTTCGGTTAGATTAAGGCATATGAAAGTATTTTTCTAAATAGCATAAATGAAATGTAGTTTAACCAATGGTTTACAATTTAGTCAAATGCCAAAGCTGAAAATTATTCAGTCATGTGTTTGCACACTTTCAGCTGGTATTGATCATTTGTTTTCATTTTTAAAGCATGACTACTTTAACACGATCATATTCATTAGCTGCCACCTAGAAAGCATTAAGCATTTATTTGTAAATGAACACACGAACAAGTTTTCTTTTGTTCTTGAAGTATAATATAGTCCTTTATTTCAGTATATATTTTTTTATTCACAGAATATTAGGCTCATATTACATGATGGGTACACTTACAATTTCGTGATCATGGGGTAAGATTTCTCCAACATTGCAATAACAGACCAAATGATGCCCATTTACAGCCACAAAAGCTGGGGGAAGTATTTAGTGCTTTGCGTTTAGGGCTTGATAGGCACAGGATCATTTTACAGGTGTTTAGGTGTTTAGCCTCCTCTCGCCTTATTAAAAAAAGAGACTTGAAAAATCTCTAATATATTTCTTCAAAACAAGGGAACTCAGGAAGTAGCCCTAAGAAGGCGAATCCTTCTAGGTTTTGAGTGTAATCTTTTTCCAGCTGGTGTATTCTATTCTTGGATTGCTTTCGTTCCTTGAGAAATCCTCTTCCTGAGCCAAACTCTGCCTCCACTAACTTCATCCTGTCGGCCCCAGCTGTGCGCTGTGGAGACCTCCGGCCAGTTACCACCTCCTCCTTCCGCCAGTGGGGATCGCACGGTCGGCGCGCACAGCCGGGTTGCCAGCTCCGGCCCGACCAGAGCACCCAGCAGTCCTCGGTGGTGCGGCCCTTTTGTTTATTCAGCTAAAGGTCCGCTCAACACACCTCTTACCAGATCTGAAAAGGCTGTCGGGAGATGTTGGGAACACTGGTGAGTGCAGTCCACGGGGGCGCTTCTGGAGGCACGGGGCACAGAGCTGCTCGGCGTTCGTGCACCCGGCTGCATTCGGAGAAGCCGCGAGGGTGCGGCGGGCGGCAGGCTGCGAGGCGGGGCAGGCGCGGGTCCGAGCGCGGCGGGCCGGGCGGTGGCGCCGGGACCCCTGTGGGCGGCGGCATCACGGGCACTCGCAGCCCGCCGCGCAGCAGCCCGGCAGGCACACGCACACGTGCACGCGCCCCCCGCACCCGACCCCCGCGCGGCCCCGGGCTCGGGGCGGCGGCGGTGGCGGGGGTCGAGGGCGTGCGGGCCGGCGGTGAGCGGGACCTCGGGGGCCCCGCGGGCGGCGAGCAGGCGGCGAGGGCGCTCGGGGACCGGTGCGCACTGCGCCCATGCTCGGGGGCTTACGTTCTGCGGCGCGGCCTGTCCCGCAGGTCTGGATGCTCGTGGCAGGCCTTCTGCTGGCGCTAACGCCGGGCCGCGCCGCGGTTAGGGCGGGCAGGCGCCCGGCGCGGCAGCGGGGCTGCGCGGACCGACCCGAGGAGCTCCTGGAGCAGCTGTACGGGAGGCTGGCGGCCGGCGTGCTCAGCGCCTTCCACCACACCTTGCAGCTGGGCCCCCGCGAGCAGGCGCGCAATGCGAGCTGCCCGGCAGGGGGCAGGCCCGCCGACCGCCGCTTCCGGCCGCCCGCCAACCTGCGCAGCGTCTCGCCCTGGGCCTACAGGTGAGCCGGGCGGGGCGGGGCGGGGCGGGGCGGGGCGGGGCGGGGTCGAAGGCCTGGGCGGGGTCGAAGGCCTGACCGGAGGGTGGGACGGGGTGGGGGCGGGGCCAAGGGTAGGACTGGGCCGAGGGGAGGGCCAGGGTAAAACCTGGCAGAGCTGAGTGAGGTAGGTCGGGTAGGGTCAGGCCAGGTCGGCAGGGGTGGGGTGGGGCATGGCGAGCACCTGGGCGCGGGCACCTGGGCGCGGGCACCTGGGCGAGAAGATGCAGGGCAGATGGCGCAACGCCACTGGGAGCTGTTCCACTTCCTTTGAAGGAATCCTGCGTGCCCTTGTTTACCCTCCCATGCCCCCTACGCGTCAGTTATCTTTGCCAGGTACGGTACGCATGGCTCCCGAGGCCAAGTGATCCTTTATTGATTCCTGTGGAGTTGTGCACGGGAGGCCAGTGGCAGTTCCGAAGGTGTAAGAGTGTAGACATGTCTTGAGAGCTGTGCTGGCTGGAGGCTGCTGGGCAAGCAACTCTTGGGGAGCAGTGGGGCTGACTGGGAAAGAAACCTTTAAGGGTAGAATTGGACACGATGGGAAGGGCTTCCAGCGTATGACAATTTACAGGGAACCTGAGGTGGTACGGCAGGCCTCTAATCCCAGCACTCTGGAGACAGGAGGATCTTGAGTTCAAAGCCAGCCTGGACTATCCTAGGGAGACCTTGTCTCAAAAAACAAAAGGTGGGAAAAGCTGGTGTGGGCTGGATTTAGGAGGATGCACATGATATTGGATGTTCAAAAGACATGGAGAATGGGTGAAATCCTAAGATTGGCCTGCTCAGGAGGTGATTTCAGAAGAAAGAAGGAGCAGCCAAACGGGAAGCCAGAAAATGGGACTGTGCAGCGCGTGCAGCCAGCATGGCCTGTGCAGGCGCTGGCGACAGTCCCCTGCCCTCAGAGGACAGCTCGCAGTCTGGCAGAAGGCAGGAGCAGTCCCAGGATGAGGGTGGTCCGTGGAGGAGGAGGGTGGCCTGTGGAAGAGGGCTCAGAGGAAGGACAGTTGGCAGCCAGCAGAAGGAACACCCGGGAGCCCCCACAAAGAGCTGTCAGCTTGAAAGGGGTTTGAGTGTGTGCTGTGGACGCTGGAGTGGGAGCAGGGACCTGATGGGGCCTTGTGAGCAAGTCGTGCTCAACACTTAGACTCACCCATCACGATTCCCCTCCCATCCTGGGGACAGAATTCAGGGGCCACACGCGCTTTCGCTGAGCAGCAGTCTTAGCCTGGTAGGATGGTTTTCATCAAGGAAGCCATGAAACTACTTCATGTTCTAGGAAGGAGAGTTTGTCAGCTTTCCATGGCTGTAAACAAATACCTGGGGTGATCAGTGTATAAAGAGGAAAGGCTTGTTTGACTCACAGTTTGAGAGGTCCGGTGCATGATCATGCAGACCCATTGCCTTTAGGGGTGTTGTTAGTGGGGTGGCAGAACAAAACCACTCGCTCTCTAACTGAAAAGCTGAAGTGAAAAGAGAAGGGACTGGAGTCTCAGTCCCCAGGGACTGCACACTCCCAATGACAGCCTCCAGGGAGGTCCCAGCAAGCCCTTACCACGTGGACGTGACGGGGATGCCTAGGGTCCAAACCGGAGTAGCCAGTGTCCTAGTGACCGATGAAGGGGATGTGGGACAGACACCACCGTGCTTCCAGCCAAGGCAATGAGAGTCCCAACCCAGGCAGTGGGAGGGAGAAACCGAGGCCAGCGTACACATGAGAGAGGTTAATTAAAGAAGGAAAGAAAATCCTGGGTTTCATGGGTGACGGATTCAGGATGGGGTGCGGGCAAAGGAGGGCTAGGAAATGTGTCCTGGATCAAGGCTTCAGTCCACACAAAATGTGATGATTTACCTAAAACACAACCTGGGCTTCCCCCGTCCCTCCACCGGCTGCTTGGTGGAAGAGGGTTTACTTTTGCCCAGGGAAGCTAACATTCTGGCATCCCTCCACCTGCCTGCTGTGCAGACTGAGCTCTCGTATCCTCCACCCCTTCTACCTCAGCCTGCTCTTCATCGGATGCTTCCAGGGCACCACCTTGGACCATTGTTCACGTGGCCTCGTTGTCTTGCCTGTCCTCTCACTTCCCACCATTCCGAAGACCCAGCAGAGTGGGTCAGCAATTATCCTCTCTCTCCACCCTGCAGTCATGGCTGTGGCTTTGAAATGTAAAGATGTTTAAAGGGAGATCTCTCCAGATGACAGTGTGGCTTCTTTCTCTGCGCAGAAGCTACTGTTTCTGCATCCCTCTACCCGATCGCAGAAGTCTCCCAGGTGAATGGATGTTGGGCTGGGCTCAAGGGGCTGTGCAGTGAGTCTCAGGTCCTCTTGTGTGCTCATCTTCCATGTTTCTGGCCTAGATCGTTGGTAGTATGAAGAGCAGATGTTTTAGAGAAAGCAAGGAGCTTGTATTGGGCCTGTTGAGTTTCACGTGCTTGAGGGGTGTGCAGGTGACAGTTGGCATGGTCATGGGCATGGAAGTTTAGGAGCTTAGGAGCGAGAGTAGGGCTATAGGGCAAATCACGAGTTTGTAGCCTTGGTGTTCTGCTGTGGGCAAGGTCATCTGCAGGCTTGAGGGCCCCTGGTGAGGCTGCTCTGATCGGTCCTGTGTAGAATGTCAGGGCTGGGTGGTCCTGGGAACAGGAGCAGTAGCCACATCAGGTGGCATCATGTGCATTTGTCACATTGTTTAGCAACAGTGATGACACTGCTCCCTGTGACCAAAGAGGGCAGTGGCTTCTACCTCAGGAGGAAAGACTGTGTTCAGGGGCTGGTGCTAGCCAGGGCTCCTAACTGCTGGCCCTAAAAGCCAGCCCTGCTTTCCTGCCAGGAGTTCACCTCTCTGTCCCCTCCCCCATTACCGCTTTCCACCCCATTGGGTCAATGGAAAGACAAGAAGGTGAGGCCCATGAGCCTCTTCTGCATGAGGGTTTGAAAAGGTACGAGCATGGCTTCTTAGTGGAGTGTCCAAGGCTCCCCTGCAGGACCATTAACTACATTCAAAGGTCACGCACTCTCCCACCTATCTGCAGGTTCTGCACAGATCCAACCAACTGCAGGTCAAAAGTACTTGAAAAAAATTGCATCTGTGCTGACCATATACAGACCTTTTTCTTGTCATTATTCCCTAATCAATAAAACAGCACTACTTACATGGCATTTGTACTGTAGGTATCATAAGTAATCTGATTTAAGTATACAGGTGATTTAAGTACACAGAAGGATATGTGTAAGTTTTATGCAAATACTGTATCATTTTATAGAAGGGACTTTAGCACCTGGAGAATTTGGTATCCTCGAGGGTCCCCTGTGGATAATGAAGAACAAGATATCTGTATTTCTTCAGGCAAAACAATCGGAGAGAAGTTGAAGAACAATGGCTAGGGAAACGGACTACAAGTCAGAAATACCAATAGGAACAGGAAAAATTGCTTCAGATGGTTAAGATGGGTATTAAAATAGACACTTGAAGTATCTGGAGGCTTGTCGGGTCTGCAGGAGAAGTGCATCATGGTGTTGGGACAGCTGGGTCGCCAGCTGGAAGAAACACAAGTGAATCTCACTCCTGTGTGAAGACAAATCCCAGATGATTCAAAGACTTAAATTAAAAAATAAAACCACAACGATGGAGAAAAACACATGCAATTTATAATCTTGGAATGGAGCCGGCCTACCTAGGAGCTCAGTCTCCAAACACCATAAAAGAAGAGATAGGGAAAGGCAATTACATAATCATACACCATTTCCTCTTGGCAAAATAAGAAAAAGACAAGGAAGGGCAAAGCAGGGGCAAAAAATATTTGCAACCTGTGTCACAAAAGACTAATTTCCTGTGGAACTCCTCTACACCAGTAAGAAGAAGGCCAGGGATGTCATGGGAAGATGAGCCACAGTCAGGGATGGTCCCCAGGAAAGTCACATGGCTCAAGTGCTTCACACATCCACAACTGATCACCGCAGGCACAGTAAGTGAAATGCATGTTAAAAACACACTGGGAAGCACTTTTTTCAACCATCAGGCAAGGGTGTATGGAAGAAAGAAGAGCCATTCTTATACAGTCAAAGGGTGTGAATTGGCGCAACTTTTGTGGAAGACATGAATTGTTTTTCAAAGCAGGGTCTCAATCGGTTGCTCAGGCTGACCTTGAACTTCTGGGCTCAAGTGATCCCTCTGCCTTGGCCTCCTGAGTATCTGGGACTACAGGGGTGTGCCACCACACCTGACATACTATCAAATTTATAAACTCTTATATCCTTTGGCCCAGCAATTCTACTCATCAGTATTTCCCTTTAGACCTACACATCCATGTACCACATAATAGGTACATAAGGGTATGAGTCCATTGCTAGAGGAGTAAGGTTTGGAAGCCATCTAAATATCTTGCAACAGATGAGTTAGATAAAACACTGCCCAGTTATGAGGAAGAATGTTAGAGCTCTAAAGTCCCCAAGTAGATCGGCCAGCCACCATGCCTGGATAAAGACATTTTCATTTTTAAATTGAGAGCAGAAAAGGAAATTACTCTATCCTGAGGAAAAAGCAGATACCGAAAATGTGAAGCTCCAGCATATCTTTAGCCTGGAATATATTGAGAGCCTTGATAAGAAGGGAACTCTTTGCCCATGAAGACTGTAGAGAAACAAAAGAGGCACAGTGGACATTGTGGTGGGATTTCAGAGCCCTGTGGCTCCAAGGACCCCAGGCCTGAAGATTAAGGGATTGTCTCCAAGTGACACCTCTGAAATTGTAGAGCTGGATTCCATTGAGCCACGGCTCCTGCTTAATGTGCTGTTAGGAAAACAACATTCAACTCCCAAAACATAAAAATATTTTCTTATTTACTTTGTGGCATAATGTTTGTTTTTCTTTTGCTTAAAAAACAAAAGTGCTGAAAATAAAATCAATCTGATTGCTCAGTAAGGATTTTTTTAGGCCAGATTAATGTATTAAGAATTTTTTTTGCAAAGACACTGAAGTTATTAAGGTTTAAAGACACATCACCCATGTATAATGGAGCGCAAAGGGAAACACTTGCCTGTACACTCAGCAATTTTAAATTGTTTACATTTTTCCAATTTGAGTAGTAGTCTGAAGATAACTTTTCTCTAGGGTATGAAAAATGAACAGTAATTTATTTTTAGGCTTTGTTTCTCTTTTCCTCCAGGGAATCCAAGACACTATACCTAGATTTATTTTGCAGTAAACAGCTCCATGGATAGCAGTAACAACTGGAGAGTGAATGGAAAGAAAAACTGAGAAACAGGACAGAGGACAGGGGACGGGGAGTTTGAGTGACTTAAAAATACACACACTGGCCACAGGGGAATTTGAGCAGGCAGCAGGGCCACCCCCAGCACAACAGGACAGGTACAATCAGGCACCCAGGCAGGGTAAGCCTGCACAGGGGAGTCAGCCAGTGAAAGTGCCTGGCTGAAGTAAATGCAACGTCTGCCTGGGGAGACCTTGGGAAGAGGGGAAGTCAGAAGAAAACAAATTCTCTTCGGTGGCTTGGCCTTAGAAGCACATGGACACACATGAGTAACAGCACAGATTGGAAGCCACCTCAACATCCAGCGTTAAGCAAGTGGAATAGTTGGATAAAGCACTACACAGCTGTGAAGAAGAATGAGGTGCTCTCTATGTGCCTGAGACTATCTTCTGTTCACTAAATGTACCTGAGCACCGAAGTCCAGCTTCAGCTACCTGTGGCCCATCGAGATTGCCCTGCGTTAGAGTGAGCCTCACACTCTGATAAGTCCATCCTCCAGTGCTCATCGACGCAGCATGTTATCAGTATGTCAGTCAGAAAGGCTGGATTTATAAAAAGGATTTGTTTGCTTGTCCTTTGACTCTTTAAGTTTAGCTAAGTCAAATATCCGGTGTGCCATGTAGGCTGTCCATTAATTATTCCATTTTATCAACATAGAAACCTATTTACTTATCAAATATTGACTGAGGGCCGTGCAGAGCCTGCGGGAGTACAGTGGAGAGCTCCAGTCCCTGAGCCTCCCCTAAAATCATGAGTTACATCACTTTCTCTGGAACAAATCGCCAAAGGAATATGACAGAGAAAGAAAAGTTAGGAGTGCAGTCATCGACTCCCTGCCTTATCTGCCGTCTCATTTTCTGTGGTTTCAGTTACCTGAAATCAAGTCCAAAACTGTTCAACAAAAAATTCTAGAAATAATTTACAAGTTTTAAGTTTCATTCCACTCTGAATAGAGTGGTGACACCCTGCACTCTCCCACTGCGTCCTGCCTGGGGCGCCCATGGCCCCTCATGGCAGCGTGTCCACCCCATGTCCACCAGCCTCCTCCCGTTTCCCATCCGGTGGGTCCGGCAGCTGAATGGTGCTGCGATGGCTGTGTTCAGAGGACCCTTATTTGCGGTAGACGCCTGGTGCCATATAGCCTCCCCGTGTCATCTGCCTCCCTCTGGCTTGTCACGTGGGCACTCTGTCATCCCCCACCATCACAAGAAGGGTGTGCACGTTAGGTACAGGGAGATGTTTTGAGAGAGGCCACATGCACACACCCTCTTCACTCTGAAATCTCTTAGGGTGCCTAAGTTACAGATGAAACTTGATAAGACATAGTATGTGTAGGGAAAACACAGTACATGCAAGATTCAGGGCTATCTGCAGTTTCAGACACCCACAGGGACACTCCAAACGGGACTCCCGTTGACAAGGGGGGACAATTGCATAACATTAGAGAAAGTTATCCCCACTGCAACCAATAATCCTTTAAAAAATATTTCCATTTATCTTTTTTAATGTACCCTCCCCCTTTATATGCTTTCACACCCGTGTGCCAGTGCTAAGGGCAAAGGGTCCTCAAAGACTGAGAAGCCCCCAGGGTTCCGTGCCCCGGTGAGGCCACCTCCCTCGCTAGAAAAGGCATTCGCAGTGGCCACTGTGGCCAACAGGGGGCAGCACCGGGCCAGCCCAGCCCTTTGGTCTGGAATTTGGGTCTGGGATCCTTGACCTTTTTTTTTTTTTTTTAAATAATGTTTTTCCTTAGTGAGGTAACTATTTCCTGGGTTCTTGCTTCCAACCTATGGGTCATTCTGTGGCTTAAGACAAACTAACCTTTCTGTCTTCAAGGGCAGTCTATATTCCTGTAATAAATAACTTAGCTGTGTGTCATATTTGATATATACGTATTATCCGTATCCGTATCAGGACACAAGCACTGTGTCCTTTCTGCACCATCTTATAATAATGATGCTTTATTAAGAAAAAACAAAAGCAGAGTTAGAGAAAGTGAGGGAAGAGATCACAGAACTGTCAGAGGACAGGTCTGGCTGGGAGATGCACCCTCAGCCCAGACACAGGGCGAGGTGTTGCTCATGTTCATCCATGGCTGTGGAAAAGGAGACATGCAGAATTTTCCCCCCTGAAAGAGTCTTTTTATGGATACATGACCTTGGATTGGCCAAAGTACCACAGACTTTACCCCCCTGTAGGCTTCTCAGAATACAGCCGGCTCTACTGGACCTATCACTGTTCCACAGAGTAAAAATAAGAGCATTGTCATGGAGCATTGTCACAGGATTATCAGTTTGCTTTGATAGTCATCTCCCCCAAGGGCTGGACTGTCCTTTAGCATCTAGAAAGTAGCCAGGAGGATGACAATATTTCATTCCCTGGGCAACATTTCATTCAGCATGCCTCACCTGAATAAAATGTGTATGTATGCCCTTCATGCCAAGAGAAGGATTTGGGCAAATGCAGGAAGTTCCACACATGCCACAAAATGACATTCCTTTTGGTGTCTGTCTTCCAGAGAGGACACGTGAAAAGTGTGAAGGACATTAAGTGTGAAGTTACTAAGTGGTCAAACAGAAAATACCAGCAACTTTTCTGGAATTAAAGAAAGAGGCTAGGCTAATGTGGTGTCGGCTGCCCGCCCCTCCCTCCCAACCGGTGTGGGGCAGCTGTCACACTGGGAGCCAGATGCATACAAGCACAGGCACCACCTCTGTGCCCCAAGGACAGAATCGTCAGGGATGGCTCTGAACCTGCATTCTGCAGCTTCCCCTGATGGGACAGCTGAACCACCCAGTGGGCATGAGTTGTGTTTCTCCTTTGAAGAGATGTTTCCCGGCTGCCCCAAGTGCATGTCATTTTCATGGCGAAAGAATATAAGCCTTTGTGAAAGTGGGCTCTCACACCCATTTCTCTTCCTCTGCTTCCTTCCATAACCCCCCCACACACACACACACACCCCCCACCCACACAGTGATCTTCCAAATTCTTGTCCAAAGCCTGAGTCTCCCTTTCCTCTTCCCTAGCCTCCTGGATGAGCACATTTTACACAGAACGAATGAATTTCCTGGTTGTGCCTTTGCCACTCACCTGGCACCTGACTGGCTGCTAAATTCCCACCAACCACAGAGCCAAGTCTTAGTACCATGCAGCTCACCTAGCTTATGGTGCAGGTGACTGGGAGACTTTGGACAAGCCTCCGACCTAGGCAGTGCCTCGGTTTCCCCTCATGAGTGACAGAAGGACAGGCAAGCTGAGCCTTCCAGCTCCTAGTGACCCTGAGCTGGCTCACTGACAGAAAAGCTGGATTTGCTCTGTAGCCGCCTCACTGGCTCACCTTCAGCCCTGGCCTGGGTGCCGTTTAGGATGACAGTCCCAAACAGAGCAGGACTGACCTCTAGTTCTCCTTGGCCACATCTGAAGCCCCTGGGATCTGTGCCCAGGTTAGGCCCACTCCATTCCCTGGCCGATTTTTCCATGTCCTCTCTTGGGACAAATGCACAACTGATGTTTCTTGTAGGGGCCAAAAGAGCATTTTTCAGAGCTTCTTGGCAGCATGTAGCAAGCTCTTTGGCTCTCTTGGGCCTTAGCAAATGGAAGGAAGGTGGAGGCGATGGGCCTGCTGGCTACAGCTTCCCTGCAGAGGGAAACTCTGTGGCCTCTAGTGTCCCCAGTTACTCCCTGTCAGCCCACAAGTCCATGGCACTGGCCTGTCACCTGGGCCCACGGTACACAGACTTTCCATATACCATCATGAACTCCCCTCTCTAACTACAGAGTTGTCCCAGCAGGTAAATGAGTGATTGGAAGGTTCACACAAACCAGTGTCTTTTGTTGTTTGTTTTTTTTTCAATGCTGGGAATGTAACCCAGGGCCTCTCACATGCCAGGCAAGTGCTGTACTGCCGAGCTACACCCCTAGTCCTCAGATCCTGGTCTTTTTGACATATTACTTCTCTTAAATGTGGAGACCAGATGGCCTGTACCATAGCTATGAGAATTATCTGGAGAGCAGGGGAAAAAAAGCCAATCTCTTCCAGAGCAATTAATTCAGAATCCTAGGGGTGAGGGAACAGCATCACTATTTTAAATAAACGCCTCATGTACGTACCTCCAGTGTAGAACAACTGAGATCTCAAGGCCACTGCATTAGCAGTGCTAATTCTTGTGGGGTTATTAATGACCTGTACAAGTTAGACTCACAGCATGGGCTGCTCATGTAACCCAGGTGTACTTGGGAATATGCAATTGTTTGTGGCCAGCTGCAGTCAATGTACCGGTGGTTAAACAACAGCTAACCTTCCTGTGGAGATGTTACCTCAAGTGACTTTGGCAGTGCAGCTGGGAAGGGCTTTCTGTTGCTTCATGTGAATCAGTGACTCCAGGTTTGAATGACAAAGCAGTTTGCTTAGTTTGTTAGCATGGAGCTTCTCAGTGGGTGTATGTGAAGTCTGAGAACCTGACGGACTGGTTGTTTTTTAATGTATATTTTTATTGAGTATGATGTGCTGATTTGATACATGTGTATTATGTAATGAGCAAATCAGGGTAATTAGCATGCCCATCACCTCCTACATTTAACATGGTTCTGCTGTAGGTGGTCTGACAACCACACTTGGAATCTTGTTTGCACCACCTTCTTAATCTCCTGCAATGAAAGAATTTTTCAGAGGAATTTGAGCTGTGAGCAAGGGAAGCTGATTGTCCCTTAGTGTTCCCAGGGCACTGCCAGATGTCTTGATCATCCCAAGTTTTATAATGTCTTCCTATCTGGTGGAGTTAGTCTGCCCACTCCTTCTTTTTCAAAAGGATCTTGACCATTCCCAGCTCTTCTCTCTCTCTGTGAGTTTTAGGGTCAGCTCACCAAGTTCTCAGAGCAATCTTACTAGAATTTGGTCCGAATTGCGTTGACTTCATAGACTTAATTTTGGGAGAGTTTCCCAACACCTTTGAGACCCATTGTATTTTGAGAGCCACGTATCTTTCCTAAGCATAAACCATTGATACAAATAACATGTTCTCAGGGAGCTGAAGAAAGTAGCCTAGATGACAAATTCACCTTCTTCACTTTGCAGAACCAGGCAGAGTGATTTACGCAAGACTGCTGGTTGGTCACTAAGTTGCACCAAAATTTTATGTCCAAGCTTCTTATTGACTCCTCCTGCTTTTTCCTACTGGGCTAAGTTCCTGGCCTCCAGAGCTGGCAAGCCACATGCTGAGGCCATTTTATCCCCACTTTCACTCCTGTGTAACGATGCGTTTCCAGTCAGAAACAGGAAGTCAACCCCCTACCCCAGGTCCCGAGTTAGGGTCTCTTGGTGGCTTTGAGGGAGGCAATTATATTCAGCCTCTGTTGCATTGAAATAGAAATGATTTCATGTTTTTAAGTGGGAGGGCAAGCTACATCAAGGAGTTTGTGCCAGTAAATGCCCCAGCTATACTCGGGCATCAGAAGAGTACATCAGGTGGCCGAGTCCTTCTCTGGGAATGCACTCATTGTTCTCTGAGCTTGTTCTCCCGGAACCGCTTCAGATTGTTTCCTACCATGTGCAGGCCGAAGGGCAGCAGTGTTCTGTCTCTGCTGTCACTTGCATTCCTCCCTGAGCTCAGTTTCCATCACCTCTGATCATCCCGGGAGATCTTGTGCTTTGTTCTTGGACTAAGCCAGGCCAGCTGTCACTCACTGGAGCCAGCCTTCACACGTGGCCCCAGGGCCACTTCTGAGATCACATCAGAGGGGAAAACTTGATGTGTTTCAAACATATCCCTGTCCCAAGTTTGTACAAAGCAGTGTGCAGGAAATGTGAAAATGAGAGAGCAATTGCTCCTACAGAGGCAAGACTGCAGCACACAATTCTTCCTGGGGCCCATTTCTGTGTCTGGGAAGGGAAAGGTTCCTGGGTGTAGTATTTTGCCATTCTTTCTCATTGCACCATTCTCTAACCAAAAGACACTCCTGGCTAGTGACTTCCCAGATTCCAGGCAGGAAACTAGAGGATTAACTTGAGCTCAGCAGCCATTCCTGGCTCTGCCAAGGTTCCTGGTGCTTTTCTTGTGACTTCTTGTTCAGGTCCCGACTGGCCTCCTTATTAATTTGTCAGGCTAGCCTTTCTGGCGCTGGTCTTGCTGGCACTGATGACACAGCCGTGGGTGGTGGGTTTGGTCTGTGTTGCCTGTACTTTGTAACACCTTCCTGTTATCAGGGTATCCTCCTGGTCTCAACACTACAATGAAAACTGCCTATATTCATCCTCACTTTCATCTCCCAGGTCCCAGGCAGAGAGAGTGAAGTGTGTGTGCAGGTGTCTTGTCACAGCCTTAAGTCTAAAAGGGTAGCAGTGGGGGTGGATAGGTCCTTCCTGGTGCCCAAGTGGAGGACTAAGGTGGATAGTTTAATTGGATGAGCCCCTCACCGTCATACCCTTGAAGGACTGTCAGTTTCACCTATAAAGTAACAAGGGTGACGCCAGAGTGCTCCTTGTTCCTCAGTGACACCTAGGATGATGAGACCTGACAGAGGATGAGGAGAAGGCACCTAAAGGTGAATCTGGGGTGATTGATGCCCTCAGGTCAAGCTGACATCACCAGAGAGGGGTCCAGGAGGCCTCACATGATCTGAAGCCCCCACTTGGTGCTCCAAACCTGTCCTGCTGTGGGGTGACTTCCCCCCCAATTCTCATCATCCGCTGGGCAGTTCACCCTCCTTTTGAGGGTTCCCATGAGTCTACCCAGGGCTCTTTCACATCTCAAATTTCTCACCAGATTTCCACCCCAAATGTACATGAGCACACACATGCTCACATCTGTGCCCACAATCATATGATCACACCTCCACACATGTGCACACTCACGCTGATATTCACACTCACACATGTGCATATGCTCACTTCCACACTTACATATTCCCTCAAACATGCTAACATAACACACACATGCTCACACTTGCATGCACATCCCTGTGCTCACACCTAAACACATCACTCCAGCTGCAGTGACTTCTTAAAGTTTCCCACCATGTGGCCATCTGTGTTCTGCCTCCAGTCTGTCTGCTTGCTGCTGTTGGCAGCTCCCCCAGCCCTCTCCTTTGCTCAGTGAAGGCCCCTTGTCCTTTAACTTCATCTCCCATGTCTCTGAGCCGTTTCATCAGGCCCCTGCCCCTACAGCTGTGGACTGTGGTGGTGGATACCAGCCTGTCCTGCCTACTGACCTACGTGCTCCTGGAGGGGCAGGTCTGGAATGCTTGCCACAAGCCAAACCTAGAGGGCACCTGGTGGCTTCACAGTTGTTCAGTGGTCTTCATAAGCCTGTGCATCTCCCAATGCTGAGGGCTCTGTGAAACCAACCGCTGTGCATCAGTACAACCAGTACGCCTTAATAGCTTCAGTGGTTGCCGATTTCAGATTTCTGTGATTGTCCCAGGGTAGGGGGAGGAGGCTTAGAACTTGGGAAATATTTCCTCTTCATTTTTTGTTTGGCATTTGACTCTCTGAGGCAGTGAAAACTGTTGTGGAATCGAGACAAGGAACTCCCGTAGGCTACCCTGTACACAGATGGTCTGAAATGTAAGTCAGCGAATTGATCAAAATTAGTAAACGAATAGTAATATCTAATCTGCAGACCTTATTTCAAGTGCCCCACTAATGCCCCTTCTCTGCCCCAGGACCCAGTCCAGCTCATGTGTTGCCCCAGGTGGTGAGTTGTTTTGTAGAATGTCACTTAGTTTGGATGTGACAGATTTTTAAAACAACCATATAATTGATTATTGAGACCAAAGGAGTAGTAAACATCCCTGCCCAGTACTAGAAGGCTATATATAAGTGGCACATGCTTCTTACTTTTCTGTAGTTCGGCTATATTATTATTATATTTGAAAAGAAAGCCCCAGAGCACTATGTTCAGAATTGTGGCAGCCTAAAGAATTTGTTCTTTGGATTAGGTTCAGAGCACTCAGCAATCCAGGCACTTGACTCCTACAGCCAAGAGAGAAGGAAGCCTGGCTGTTGCTCCAACTGGCAGCAGACCCTGGCATCATCCATGTTTTACTGGTTTTAAGGGCATAAAGAATGGAAGAGTTATTCCCGGTACCACAAAAAAAAAAAAAAAAAAACAATGGAAGAGTTGTGAAGGCCTCCACCCAGATTTCAAAGAAAGGCCCGGGAGGCCAGGCAGTGTGTAGTATGTAATGCTGTGTAAAGCCAAAGGTGCAGTGGAGACCCCAGAAGCTTGGAGAAGCCAGGAACGTGGATCGTCTGAGGGAAACTGCCAGGAGGGAGCAGAGCCGGCCCAAGAGAGAAGCCCTGGGAGCTACCACCACTGGCGGTGCTGTAGGGGCAGAGCCGCCCAAGCCCTTTGGAGCTCAGGACTTGCCACAGACTGCCAGGGATGCTGGAAGGGGAGCTGTGGGATCTAATGTTTGCCCTGCTGGATTTTGGTCTTGCTTTGCTCCCATTCCTTTGTATCCTCCTGTTCGTACCGTTTCAAATGGAAATATCGACGTGCGCCATTGAACGTGAGAAGGGTTTCACTTTTGTTTCATTTGTACAGAGGCTTGCAGCTGAGAATTTTCCCTAAATCTGACTTTGGATCTGGACTTTGCAGCAATGCTGAAAATATTAGGACTTTGGCAACTCTTAGAGATGAACCAAATGCCTTTTGCCTAAAGGGAGATGGACGAGTTTGAGGGGCAGGGGAGGAACGTTATGGCTGTGTCTGGATATTTCCCCAAAGCCTCATGCAGTCACAGGAGGGAGTGTGTGGTGCTGGAATCAAGGGTGTGTGATGATTAAATCAGTCCACTGATACGTTTGGCATAGTTCTGGTTAAGGTTAAAGGTGTGAGTGCTGGGGTGGGTAGCCTGCGTAAAATACAAGGGACAGAAAAAGTTCTAATGTACTTTTGGCCGACTCCTTGCCATGGACTATTTCTCCTCTTGGACGCCCCTACGCCATGCCACCCTGCCTTGGAGCCATCAGACTATGAACTGAAACCTCTACTGTGCTAAATAAACCTTTCCTCCTTTAATTTGGGGGGTTGGGTATTTTGTCTCAGCAACAAAAAAAGCAAGCCAACATGTGAACCGCAACACTAGGTGACAGGTGTGGCTACCTCGTGGCCTTCCACTAGGTGTCCTGCAGCTGTCTTTGCTTGTGGCCATGCATCAGCAGTCAGGTGGCCAGGCCTGCCCTACCACACAGAGCCCGCTGCCTCCCCTGTCCTTGGTGCCCGTCCTGGAGCTTCAGAGCCCCTGGCAGGCTGGATGGGGCAGTCACAGAGGGCTCGCTCTGGAGGCTACGGTGGTAGCCTGCCAGCATGTATGTTTTTCTACTTACGTTAGTGCAGACTCAGGGTGGTTATATGGACTCCATCAAGGATATCTGTAAGTGCTGTCTTCTGCATTTAGGATAAAACGAAGTACAAGTTCCTTGGTGTCTTTGAGGTCAGGGCTTCAGGTGGACACTAACCTACCTCGTGCCCCATTCCAGTCTGATGATCTCCAAATGTTTTGCTCCAGCTCCACTTTCTTGGTTTCCGAAGAAAATCCTTGAAGAAGCTTCCTTTCTAGGCATAAGACGTGTGCGTGCACTAAACCCACTCTTTCCTGCAGGATTTCGTATGACCCAGCGAGGTTCCCACGGTACCTTCCCGAAGCCTACTGCCTGTGCCGGGGCTGCCTGACCGGGCCCTTTGGCGATGAGGACTTCCGCTTCCGCAGTACCCCCGTGTACATGCCCGCTGTGGTCCTGCGCCGCACCTCGGCCTGCGCCGGCGGCCGTTCTGTCTACACTGAGGCCTACATCACGGTGCCCGTCGGCTGCACTTGCGTTCCTCAGCTGGAGAAGGACACGGCCAGCATCAACTCCAGCATCGACAAGCAGGGTGCCAAACTGCTGCTTGGCCCCAGTGATGAGCCAGGCAGCCCCTGAGGGCCCCACTTCTCCCCGCCTCATGCGGGGGCTGCTGCTGACCCCACAGCTGCTGGAGGTGCCTTGCTGCAGGCTGCTGCTGGGGCTGGTCCTACCCGCCCAGGAACTAGAAGGGCAAGCCCGACTCTATGGAGCAGTCTTTCCGTGTAGCATAGTCAGCACACATCGAACCTGGGCAGCTCCTGGTTTTCTTATAGGCAAAAGCGAGCATAGGCAGAATTGTAGGAAGCTGATGGGCAGTGACCCAGGCACCGGGTATTGCGTGCGGCACTGGGCGGGGCAAACTGGTTTTGGAAAAGAGCAGGGCTCTTGCCTCAGCTGTTGCGGAGGTGTGGCCTGAGGGGTCAACTTCATACCTACATCTTTATTCAACTGTTTTGCATAGAGCCAGAAACTATTTTTATATTAGCAATTTAGAGCAAATATTTTTAAAAAATTTTACTTGACATATAAGCAATTAGAAACATACGGTTTTCTTCTGAGAGTATTTTTAGATGCATAGCTGGAATTCTCAGATGAACTCTTTTTAGCTGGCACATAGCTGGATCACTGAACTTGGTCTGCTGTGGGTGGCCAGCCGGCCAAGGCAAGGTGGACACTGACTTCATTCTACGAAGGTGTTCACAGGTGTTAGGTGGGCAGTAGGAGTTCTGGGGGCTCCCAAGAATCCAGGAAGCTAAGCTATACTCATGAGTCCATAAATTGTCTCAGATGTAAGACAAATTTAAATTGTGTGTATGTTTTCACTTTTGAAAGCCACTGGGATCAATTTGTGGACAAGAGGTAGAATGTAACATCTTTGCAAATTCTCAGGAAGAATCCAAGCAAATACTGGCTTAGTTATGAAGGCTCTCAGATCAGGCCAAATACCAGGAAAAAGCAGCCCAACCCCAAGTCAGAATTTCCATAGATCAATATTGAGGCTTTCTGTATGCTACAATTTGGGCTCTTCTTCAGGTTGAAAGTCTGCCCCTGAACATAACTATTTGTAAAAGATACTATTTTTACATCACTAAAACATCTGTAGATGAAAGATATATTGGCTCTGTGCATTTTATTTCTCTCTGAATTCAGCTTAGATAGGTATTGGGTTTTTTGTTTGTTTTGGTGTGAGAGATCAAATCCAGGGCCCTGTGCATTCTAAGCAGACACCCTACCACTGACCTATGCCCCCAACCTCCAACTGATTTTTAGAGGAAACAACAGAGATCTTTAATTTTGTGTTTGAGGTTTAAATTAATCAGGATTTGATCTGGTCTTGTGAAGATCAACTAGTCATGTAAGGTTAATCTTTTTTATCCTTTTGACACCACCAACCAAACCAAGAAATGTCCTTTCTTTATTTGTATTTTACCCCTAAACTTCATTTACCACAGAAATAATGTGGTTAATGTCCCTAGTTACTGACAGCCTGAGTTTGATCAGGACAAAAATTACTCCTGCTAAATGTTGACAGGAGTTGTTCATGTAAAACATATCACTGCACAAAGTCCAGATTGACAAAATCAATTCAAACTTAAAGTGATACTCTAGATTGTTCCATTTGTTCCTTGTCCAGACCTGTGTGTGTGTGTGGGTGTGCGTGTTACTCCAGGTAGTGGTATATCTAGAATATATTCCTGTCCAGAATACAGAAGGCTAATAACAAAAATCCATAGATTAAAAACTGCCTTTTGAACCAGTGATTTGAATAGCTGTTTTGCTGCTGCTACTGTGTAACATTTCCCAGGCTGCTCCTCAAACATAATAGTGTGTCCAAGGAGGCAAGAATTAAGGAGACTAAACTATTTGCAAGAGGAAAATGTCACTATTTTACTCATTGTGTTACTTAAATTCAGCTTGCTAAAAGGTAGCACATTTCCGGAAGAAACTAGCTTCCAATTCTAACAGCTACAAAGGCAGTCTTTGTGCTTTTTCTCTGAAAGGAATATTCATCCATTTAGTATGATTTGCTCTAGTTTGGGTTGTTTACTTGCTTACCTTTTGCTTGCTTGCTTTGTTATATTCCTATGCTGGCACTGAATCTAGAGCCCTAATCACTCTAGGCAAGTGCTGTACCACTGAACTACACCACCAGCCCCCAGTGTGGATGTTGAATATCCCCCAGAAGCCCATGTGTAACCTTTAGGAGGAGCCCCCTCAGAGTGGGATCTTTAGGTCACCAAAGTCGTGTCCTTAAAAGAGGATTGTGGGACCCTGGCTCCTTCTCTTTTGCTCCCTGGCTCATGATGTAGAAGTTTTGCTTTGCCATATGCTCACTGCTGTTGCCATCTGGCATTCCCACTAGAGGTCCAGACAAGTCTGCTTGACCTGGACTGGCACTTTCAGAACTGTGAGCCAAAATAAACCTTTCTCTTATAAGTTACTTATCTGAGGCATTTTGTTGTAGCAACAAAGAGCTAACTAACAAAATATACAGCAAGCACTTGCCTGGTTGCAGGCACACAGCTCCTGGAGGACAGCTGTGGACAAGACACAATCTTTCTTTGCTTCTTTAGGGTGTGGGAGTGGGGAGTGAACCCAGGGCCTTTGGACTGAGCTACACCCCCCATCCCTTTCTATTTTTTATTCTGAGATAGGGTCTCCCTAAATTGTTAAATTTCCCAGGCCAGGCTTGAACTTGTGATCTTCCTGCCTCAGCGTCCTGGAGTGCTGGGATCATAGGTGTATCTCACCACCCCTGGATGCAACCTGTTAAGCTAAACACAGGATCTGCCGCCAGAGTGGAATTGGTTTCTGTGTGCCAGCTCCTTACACGTGAGAGGTGCTCACCTGTGTCCCTTTCCCTTGCTGAGCTGCTACAGTGATTGTGAAGATTAAACCCTGTTGGTAAAGCACCCACCCAGACAGTGTCTGGCCCTAAGGAAACCCTAAAGCACAGTGGTCCCAGTCATCCCAGCTAATCCTTCTTCATCCTGTATTTATTGCTTGAGGAAAGGTCTGTCACCTAGAACGACTATTCCTTCTTTTGTATAAAATATAGTTTAAAATGAAATCTGCATGGCTTTCACCCAGGCAGCAGCAATCAGATGCTAACAAGTTGAAACAGAGGTGGTGACTGAGTATGGGACCACGCTGTTTCTAAAAGGAAGGACAGGGTTTTGTTCTTTTGCTAAAACCAGTGTGTTTTGTGTTTTGCTTTGGTGGAAGAAATGGGTATTGGGTTTTATCACACAAATAGGGACATTTCCTGCCCAGAGAAATTAGGCCTGCCCAAGGTCAGTGACATCCTTCCCCTCTTCTCTATTTTACCGTGCAGTCAACATGGCCACGCTCATTTGTGTGGGTGCTGCCCATTCCCAGGCTTTGCTGGGATGCAGTGCTTGCTGCTGGACTTAGCCTCTCCTTCCCTGCCTCCCAAACAGTGCCGTGGTGCATGCTTCCTTCAGATAGTCTGCCTCGAAGACTGTCAGCCCTTGGAATGAAGGCGCCGTGCTGGTTATGAAGATCTTTTCCAGTCCGCTGACATTACAGTAGTCCCCTACCGTTGGTTTCGGTTACCCATGGACAATTCCAGCAGTACCTCGTAAGTTTCGAGTTGCATACCTCTCTGCATGCTGGGAGAAGAGCTGACACTGTCCCCCTCAATCCTGCTGAATCATTCCTTTGTCCATGCTGTCTATGCTACCACCCTGTGTGTCTCTGTGACCAGATCAACTGCCGGTTGTTGGAATGCTTATGGTCAAGCAACCTTTATTTTCCTTAATATGGCCCTGAAGCTGCAAGCAGTGGCACATGCCTGTGGTCCCCACTACCACTTGGGAGGCTGGGGTGGGAATATCAGTTGAGCCCAGGAGTTTGAGGGCATCCTGGGCAACATAGTGAGACCCTGAAATGGACAGATGATAGACAGATGATGACAGACAGACAGATAGATAATTTTGTTTTGCCTTTTTGAGACAGAATCTCACTGTGTAGTTCAGGGTGGTCTTGAACTCACTACATGGGCCATGCTGGTTGTGGACCTGCAGCTACTGTGCTGACTCAGCCTCCTAAATGCTGGGATTGCCCGTGTGGGCCCCCATGCCTAGCTACCCTGCCTCCTATTTTTAAAGAAAAAAGGCCCCTAATGTACAAGTGTAGTGATGGCTGGTAAATTTATTACAGTATATTGCCATACCAGTAATTATGTTCTGTTTTTAGTTATTATCAAATTCTTACTGTGTCTACCCCATGAAGTTTTATCCTAAGTATGCAGGTATAGAGAAAACCCCACATACAGGGTTGAATACTATCCCAGGGTTCAGGCATTCACTAGGCATCTGATTACTGTATTTTCATTGTATGTCTGTTTCATAAAAACAAAATCATCTGGGACTAGCAGTCAAAAAAATGCCTGCACTAGGTACAGTGGCACACACCTGTGATACCAGCTATTTATAAGTTTGGAATCTCGTAGGAGACAAGTAGACCCTGTCTCCAAACAAAACATTGTGGCACATGCCTATAATCTCTGTACTCTGGGAGGCTGAGACAGGAGGATCACCAAGTTAGAGCTTACTTGGGCAATTAGTATGACCCTGTCTCAAAACAAAAAATAAAGAGGGTTGGGGCTGTACCTCAGTGCAAAGGCCGTGGGTTCAATCCCCAGTATCACAAAACAGATCCAAAATTTTGCAAATGCCAACAACTCCACATTCACAGGCCAACACCCCAAACTTTTTGTTTTTCTGCATCTCTTCAGCAGGACCAATGGGGAAAAAAAATGATCACTTTTGGTAACTGGCTAGAGCAGATTTTAAAGAGGAATAGCAGGGGAAAGAACATGGAACCCCCATCTGAAATGGGTTCTTACAGTTCCCGTGCATGTCAACTGCTCTTGCTGTTCAGGCGCTTCATCACCCCAACACACTGATGAATTACAGGGAAATGACTGGATTCTGTTAGCAAAACTGAAATCATCTGTTTCTTTCTCATCATGGGACGGTTACTTTGTCTCCCCAAGAGTGCATGAGTCCCCACCATGTCTGGGTATAGGACTGGAAGACCTATAGGACTGTGTTGGCTCCAGCCCAGGATTCCCCAAACCTCCTCCCAAGCACCTCCACTTGAACAGCCAGATCCCAAGAACACATCAGGCCTAAA
Source organism: Heterocephalus glaber (assembly GCF_053883595.1). Lineage (NCBI taxonomy): Eukaryota > Metazoa > Chordata > Mammalia > Rodentia > Bathyergidae > Heterocephalus > Heterocephalus glaber. The sequence goes on from NW_028258432.1 coordinate 2,489,883, forward strand.
TCATGTTTAAAAGGCTGCAGAGGTTGAGCTCCAGATCTTTTATGAGATACAGAAGGGGATCATACATGAACATAGGTTTGCTATAATTGAAATCACAAAGCCATGAAACTCACATTGGCAGCTCATTAAACAAAAATGCCGTGACCTCACGTAGTAACCCTTCTGACTAGACTTGCATACACTTCTGATGAGCTAAACTTTTCCTTCCCTGCCCTCTCCCCTGGAGAAGAAATAAGCTTTCTCTTTGACTAGATGATGGGTTTACAGGACACCTAACATTCTGTGATTCCTAGGTTGCTACTCATTCACAATGCCTAAGCTGAACATTTCATTTCTATTAGTAATCTGTCACTCAGATTTGTTATTGGCCTCAGTAATTTTTAGTGAACTGATTCATCAGGAAATAATAAGGTCAGGGTTATTTTTCCAAGAACTATTATCGAACACTTAACATGTGTCAGGTGTAGTACACTGATAAAAATACCAATGTCTCTTAAAAATACAGTGATTTTTAAAGTAAATTAAAAGTTTTCCAGAAGCATGACAGGTGAGGTCCAAGAAATAACAGGAAAAAGCAGGTCTCCCTGGACCTGGAAACAGGCTTCCCTGTGCCTGTCCCTCCTCTCAGATGGACTTTGCTCCAGTGAGGAATGAGTCCACATCTCTGATGCTCAACAGCCAAGGCTCATTTCTCACTGTCCCTCGTGAGCTTGTCATGTCCCTGCCACACCTGAGGACAAGATACCTGGAACAGCTTCTGTCTGGAATACTGCTGGCTGCTGTGTCAAAGGCAAACAGAGGAGTGCTCAGAAGTAAATATGCCATTTCCTTTCACATTCTCTTGGCCAAAGCAAATCATAAAGGTGGGGAGGAAACTTCCATTCCCAGAGAGAGGGTGTTAATATTTTTAAAAATGATTTTAGATTCCCAAGAAATTACAAAAACAAGAGTTCTTGTGTGCCTGTTACCCAGTTTGCCCAGATGGTAACAACTTATGTAATTACAGACAGGTGACACCTCAGATCCCATTTAGAGTTCCTACTTTTACACACAACCATTTGTCAGTGAGTTCATATGTGCAGATTTCTGTGAAACCACCACCACAGACAAGATACAGAACAAGATGCAGAGCATTCCCAGCACCAACCCATCCTTCCCTGCTCCTGAGCCTTGCCAACCACTAACCTGCTCTCCAGTCCAGACGGCTATTGTATAGTGGGAAACATATGGCACGCCAACTCTGGGGGTCAGCTTTTCGTTCGACGTGACATCGTTGAGGTCCACCCCATTTGCATGTGGCCAGGGTTCACTCTCTAGGGTTACTGAGTTGTCCCTAGGTGTGGAGGAAAGAATCTGGCACACTCCCCGGCTCTGTTTCTTGCTTATGGGGCTTGGTTTAGAGGTGGTCCCTCAGGCATCCTGGAGTTAGGGTGCTAGTACTGAGCTAGGTACACAGGGAACCAGGGCTACATTCTTAGTCCCTCTCCAAGAAGTGGAACGAGAAGGAAAAACCCAAGAGGCACTCAGACACCAGTCCCTGGATTATCAACTTACTTCACAGAGGCCAGTCAGGTCTCCTTGATGGGCTGGGCTGGAGCAGGAGGACTTGGGGGGCCCAAAAGTCCTAGGGTGCTACTTCCAGGAGCCCATTTTAAGGGAATTTTCTGGCTGAAGGCTGAAGCCAAGGTCCTGTCTAATTCCAGAGGCCTGGGCAGGCCACTATGTGTTTTTCCTTCTGTTTTTCATATACTGTATGTTGAGAAGTGTGGAACAGATAGGTTCTAAGATTTCCTCCAAGTCTTAATTCCATGGATTTGGGTTGACAGAATAATCTCGAGCTCATCAAAAAAACAATAATGAGAAGCTGTACCATTTATTTTTTATTTTTTGGTACCGGGGATCTAACTCGGGTCCTTGCGCTTACGCAGCAGGCGGCAAAACCACTGAGCTAAATCCCCGGCCCTATACCATTTATTTTGACAATTAAGCCAGATGGCCCCAGTTTGGGGAAGGATGGGAGAGATTATAAATTTTCAATCAAAAGAAAATAAAAAGAGGGAAATGGCCATGTCAGCCAGGGTCCTTTATTGCATTATGTAACAATCTGTATTTAGGTTCCACAGTCCAGCCCAGAATCGTAATTCACGTAACAGCGAAACTCATTTGCCAAGTTTCGGGTGTGTTTTGGGATAAATGTGCACATCTTCACTCCTAGGAGCGGTGCTGCTAGCGCCTCCATGACGGCACCTGAGGAGAACAGATGCAGTGAGCTCAGAGCCCAGACAGGCCAATCCTAAGGTGTGGGGATGATTTCAGAATAAAATACTGGAAGCAGCACCGATGGTACCGCTCGACACACTAGGGGTGGGGTTCTTTCTATTCCCTTTTACCTCCCCCCAACATTTTTGCAAATTCTTTTTTAGCTAATAATCATATTTTATTTGCATTTTTTTTAGTTAATAAATAATTTTCCAAAGCTGGGACATTTAGCTATTTAGAAGAAGATTATATTCCACGAAGGAAAGTAAAAATAATTATTAAAAACAAGGATTTCCCCATGTTGAGCCAAGAATCTTTTCTGGTGATACCTAACTTGCTAAGCATATGGCTGAGCACACCGGCATCGCTTCTTTGTCCTCTCCTTCAGTGTCCCTCCCAGCCCACGCCTTGCACCAGCAGCTCCAACATCCACACTACGGAAGCACAGGCCAGAAGCCTGAGGCATCCCCGGTGTTTGTACTTTCATCCCTTCCACATTCAGAATACAGTGAGCTCACTTTTTGTTGTTGTCTTGTTTTGTTTTTTGAGAAAGAGTCTATGTAGCCTACGCAGGCTCTGAACTTGCCATCCTCCTGCCTCAGCCTCTTGAGTGCTGAGTTGACAGCACCTGGATAGCTCTCCCGATTTTATCTCCAGAATCCATCTTTAAACCACTCATACTGCAAGACCTTGCCCGGACTACTGTCGCTCGCCCCCAGCTGGACGCTGTGGCAGCCCCACGTGGCACCCATGGCTACTTGCTCTGTAGTAAGTCCTTCAAGGGAACTTCTCTAGAAAAACTGGGCCCTGCGCAATGCAAAGCCGCCCCCCCCCGCCGACCTTCTGCCTGCACAGGTTAGGCAGGGAACACTGCCCCCACCAGCTCTGCTGCTCCCTGGCTGCTCTCACCTGGACCCCAGCATCCAGGGATCTCCCTGAGCCCAGACTCTTCCCTTGAGCACAGGTGATTCTTGAAACCAGCACCATCTCTCTTTCATAACACTGACTACAATTAGTGAGTGAATTCTTTAGTCTGCTTTGTCATATTTTTTAAACACTTATCCCCTAAAACTAAAAGGCTGGACAACCTGACCATTGGGGTGGGTGGGTAGTAAACAGTAGTTGAATGAATGAACCTACCTTGATAAATCACATTTGTATGAACAAAGAATAGCATTTTCAATTCCTAAACTTTACTACATCCACTCTAACAAAGTGTGTCGGTAGCTCCAATAAGAAAATTATTCTAGTTTAAGAACCCTAAGGTAGCTCTGTGACCTTGCACAATTTATTCAGTCATACAGGTGCCCTTTCTCTTTTATCACTTGCACAGCTGGGATCAAATACTACTGCTACCAGTGTTACTACTGCTGCTGCACTGAAAATCATGACGAACGTGCACCAGTGTATGAATGTAGTATGCACCAGGCACTGCGTTAAGCACTCCGAGTATGTTATGTCACTTGATTCACTACTAGTACAGTTGGAAACAATGGAGCTGAGGAAGTCACTTCCTTTTATCCATTTAATTCTAAACAGCACCCTATGGCCATTTCTCCTTCCACTGTTCAGAGAGGTAGAAAATAAAATAACAAAAACCCAGCAGATCTCTATCCTCTAGGTGACAGCGCATGCATATTAGATCTAGCCTGGTGTCAGTCACCTTTCCCTACTCCTACCTCCTTAATCCCTTTATGCTTAGTGTTCCATTTTTGGAACACCCATAACAGTGGAACATAATAAAACTTTTTTCCTCTCAAATTCTTGTTCCTTGAATTTGTCTAGGTAATATACATAAATTTCATGCAAAAATTCAAAAAATTTCAATGTTTGGTATAAATGGGTTCATACATATGTAATACATGTCATATGTTAATTAAGATTAGAGTGAATTCTGGCATAAACATGCATGTTGAGAGCCTCTGAGATGCCAAAGCAGCGTGTCAATCATACCTAAAGATTCAGGAGGAGGCACCTGGACTGAGGTACCTAAATTCTGAAAGCCTGACTTATTCATGAACTGTTGCTGTTGCTATTTCTGTGTGCTATGACCCATGTGCAGTGTTTTTACTTCTCTGTCATCCTGGCATCTTTTTCTGTTTGTGCCATATCTTTTATCTGCATGGACTTTCCCTGAGCACAACTTCCTATGATCTTCACTAAACATAGCTGCTTGCAACTTGCTATTGGGTGTTCACTTGGCAATTCTTTCTTGTCATACACAAGAGTCTAGACTACATCTGCTCATGCCACAGTAACACTACAACCCTTAAAAGGCACAGAAAGATTAAATAACTTGCATAAGGTCATACAGTATGTGTTGGATTCAGGATTAGGAGTTCCTAGATCTCTTCCAGCTCTTGAAACCAAGGACTTGAATATGAACTGTCCTGAGATAAGAAATGTGGCACCTACCTGTGCACAGAAGAATTTTGCCCCGCGTCAGGTACTTGATGGTTTCTGAAGTCTTTCTGAGACATTCCTCAGAAAGATAAGGAGGATCTGCTATTACGATGTCAAAACTATGTGCAGTGATTTTGTCAGGCAAATCCAGTGGATTATTGTAATCATAGAAGACAAATTCCTCTCCATACATGGCGAATCTTCTGTCATATTCAAAGATGGACACAAAGATGTCATCTCTGCGCAGCTCTCTGAGGGCCTGGTAAACACTGGGGGCACTCACACATGCTATTCTAGAACACAAAATGAACAAGCTTGGAACAAGTCTTTAACAATGCAAAGGAACAACTTTACCAAAATATAACAGGCCTTGTGTTCACGTTTTCTTAAAAGAAACAACAGTACAAGCTAATGATTAGTAAATCTGAGGAAAAAGCTTTATACAGTCTCACTCTTAAGAAATTTGGCATTTAAAAATCTGCAACTCATAATTTTGAGGTCTGAAATAATAAATATGCTTTGCACAGGGAAAAAAATGTAAAAAACACCAGGCACACATTAGAGTTATATGTAGTTAACTCAAAGCTTAATTCACCTATTATTTTCATGTTGAGTCTTCAATATTTATTTCAAATACTCTTAGTCCAAACTAAATATTCTGAAGTCATTTTGTAATATTCATTACCTCGAAAGAAAATAACTCCCTAAATAACTCGTTTTCCAAAAAGTTACATTAAAAAATTATAGAAAGATTATTATGGAAAGCTACTTTGAATATCTGCAATTTTTTCTGTGTAAAGAAATTAAAGAATCTATTTTTCTTTTTTTGGGGGGGTGGAGTTTTTGGGGATTGAACCCAAGGTCTTGTATGTTAGGTAAGCACCTACCGGTGAGCTATACCCTCAACCCAAATAATCTATTTTATTAGACAGTCCATAGTTTATGAATGCGTAGTATCTAAGAGCTAACTTTTAAACTCAGCTGCTGAAAAACCTAGAAGTAACCTACAGTGTTGACTGTGGTACATCTATTTTATTTTTTATTTTTGGTACATCTATTTTAATAAAGTGTTTTGTAGACACTTTAAAAGGACTGAGGCAGCCCTGTATATGCTGATAAGAAATGATCTTCAAGATCTACTCAAAAGGCAGAGGAGTATTAATTATGCTTTCACAGATGTGGGAACATATACTTACGGATGCAAAGGGCCATGGCTACCTTGTGGACTGGGCCTGGTGGAACTAAAGACACTGGGAAACAGAGACTAATTGTTTCTTTCAATTCCTTTTGTAACTTTTGGATTTTTACTATATGCATATATTGGTCAATCAAAACAGGACTTAATTCTAAAATGAAACTTAGCTTTAAAAATGTGTTTCTTAAGAGAGACAGTGTCACCTATTCCAGTTAGATGCCCAAACACTCTTGCAGGGGATAATAAAGCCTGCTGACGCTACAGAATGCTTCTGTGTCTTAGTCCCAGCTGGCAGGGACATGATCCTCCCCACACACTTGTTGGGGGTGGGGAGAACACAGCAAGAGACAATGGGATTACACATTCACTACACTGAAGAAACAAGCAACAATCGAGGACCATATACACACCACGTGCATATGGAAATCTCTTCTGAGAAGAAATTTACCATAGACACACAAAATGGAGATCACTTCTGAGAAGGAAGGAGAAATAAAGATTTTAGACAGACAAAATCTGAAAGCTTATCGGTAGCAGGCTTCCTGGGACAGTTCTACAGGATGCCCTTCAGGCAGGGCAGTGGCTCCAGGGGGAAGGAACGAAAGCAGAAAGACTGAAGAAGTCAGCTGAAATAGTGTAGGTTCCCTCTGAGTGACCTCTGCACATGACTGAATCTCCCCCAACACAGGGTCTGTCTTTAAATTGGAGGGCATAAACTAGGCATGGTGATGCACACTTGTAATCCCAGCACTTGGGAGGCTGAGGCAGGAGGATTGCTGTGAATTCAAGTTCAAGTCCAGCCTGGGACACATAGTGAGGACCTGTCTCAAAAAACAAACAAACAAAAAAATTGATAAAATGGAGAGTATAAAAGCAACTGCTTCACAGAGGTGTGAGGGTAAATGAGACAATGCTGGTAGAACACCTAATGTGAGAGGGCACATGGTAAGTGCTCAATAAATGCTACCTGCTATTATTCATCTTTACAAGTACGACATAGTCCTGACAAATACTGAAGTCACCTTTCAGAAAAAATTTAAAGTTGCTTCCAAGGCCCTCATATTAATGAAAACCGGCAAGTATCAGTAAAAACAGTCACTAAGCGTTATAGCTGGACACTGAATGCCCCCAGAGGCCCATGTGGTAAAGGCTTGGTCCCTAGCTCATGATACCTTCAGAAGGTGAAGCTTAGTAGAGTGAAGTTAGGTCCGTGTACCCTTGAAGGGAATACTGGCACCCAAGCTTCCTCCACATAATCCTTACCAAAACATGCTGCCTCACCATAAGGTGAGGCACTGGGGCCAACTGATCATGGACTGAACCCTCCAAACCTATGGCCACAATAAACCTCTCCTCCCTATAAAATGACTTACCTCGTGTATTTGTTACAGTAACAGAAAGCTAACACACACTAAGAAAAACCTAATAAACAGCAACAAAACAGAAGAGAAAAAGGAATATTTAAGGCCTCCAGTGAAAGAGGGTAGGTTGAACACATTTATTAAATTTGCTTCCTCATGAAAGCCTACTAAGTAAAACAAGAGTAAAATTTTGTTTTGTTTTATTGTTTGGGCATAAACTCTGAGAGGAAAGGGATTAAAAGAAGACTATAAAGAGCACAAAGCAGCCAGGAAGCTGGAAGGCAGACAGATAGGTGCTGAGTGGCTCAGTGATCCAAGAAAGCCAAATCTGACCCTGGCAGCCAGGATGGCCAAGCACCTTCCTGGCTCACTTCACAGCCTCCCCAAGAGCTCAGGATGCTGCAGACCAATGAAACTAAAGACACAGGGAAGAAGGTAAACTAAAGGCAGGACAGTTATTGAGAGATCTATTTAAGAAGCAATTTGTTCCCAAGATTTCCTTTTGTACCCCATGCCTTGAGGCATCTGCACCACCCTAACTGTCAGGAAACCGGAGGAATGTTCTCTGGACTGGGGATGCCCAGGAGGGAGATGCCAAACACAGCCGACAATATGATAACGTGAGAAAACTGGAAAGGGGATCGGGTGGAGCTCAGTGGTGGAGCATCGCCTAGTGTGACAGCTGAGATGGACTATCGACTGGACTGACTCGGGAGCTGCTTAGGGACTGGTACAGTACATTCTGGGTGTGCCCGGGTGTTTCATGGAGGTGTAGCCCTGGCACTATACCAGCTCCCTGGTGCCTTCCTCTCTGGTGCTGCTGCCTGCTTCACTCTCCAGATGCTGTGAGCTGACACCATGCTCTTCTACTGTGACATTCTGCCTGATGTTTCATAACTGGTTCTGCTTTCTACAGTCTCAGTTACCTGCGACCAACTGTGGTCTTGAAATATTAAATAGAAAATTCCAGAAATAATTCATAAGTTTCAAATGACTTCTATTATAGTATGTTATTATAATTGGTCTATTTTATTATCAGATATTATTATTAATCTCTTACTGTGTCTAATATATAAAGTTAAACTTTAATGTAAGTGTGTATGTATGGAAAAGCATAGTATATACAGGGATCTATACTATTTGCAGTTTCAGGTATCTACTGGGGACTACAGAATAAATTTCCATGGGTGAGGGTAGAGTGCTGTGATGCCAATGTAAGCGTATTATTTACAACTTGTGAATACTGAAAGAATCACCTGAAAAGGAGCCAAAAGTAGAGGGCAGGTATAAGGGAGATTATTAATGGATGTTTTTCTGATAAAAATAAAAAGAAGTTAACGAAAAAGAAAACCTATATCCATAAAACTTCAAAAAGGTTGAACTTTTTTTTGTGGTGCTGGGGATTGGGATTGAAACCAGGACCTTGGACGTGCTAGGCAAGTATTCTGACACTGAGCTACACCTCCAGTTTCCAAGATTCTCTCTTTTAAAGTAAATTCTAGAAGTATAAAGGTAAGAAACAGTTTAGCAAGTGTTAAAATAAAGAATACAGATACGAAACGCCACAATGACTACATGTCTGAGTATGTCCCTAAACTTACCACTGAAGCAATACAGTATTTGCATATTGTAGTTCAGATGCCTTAAAACCATCTCTGATCTAAGAAGAACACTCACCACATGTCATGACTTATATCTCCATGACCCTCCAAACCTTCCTAAGTTCACAGGTGGGGTCTTTGAGAGGAACTGGGTCAGGGTGTGTGGTACTGGATTAGTCTGCTGATCAGTTTAGTATCCTTCTGGGGTGAAAGATGAATTTACTGAAGAGGAAGACCCTCCCTGGGTGAGGGTGGCACTGACCACTACACTTGCAGACTGGATGGAATGAAAAGGGAACGAAAAGGAAACTTTCACTTCTTCCTCCCTGCCCTGCCGCCCTGCCTTGAAGCCAGCCAGCTATGGACCTAAACTTCTACAAACTGAGCTAAAGTAAAACTTTCCTCCTTTAACTTGTGGGTGTCAGCAACAAGAAAGTACCTAAGACACCATATTATAGATTCACGTAAGCACAATGACTGGGTTTTCTGCCATATATGAGATGTGGCACCCCCAGATTCATTCAGGTTAGAAAACAAAATCTGATTCTCACCTGCCACTGTCCCCTGCAGCAGTGACTGCTTCCTGTGCGAGTTGAAAGGCTGTTTCCCGACTGTACCAAAACTGGCTCAACTGCTGTAACACAGATATGTGGTGATACCATTTTAGAACTGATGTAAATTTTGCCCTTTTCATTTATTATACCTACTATACCAGTGTGTGTATGTTTTTTTCCTTTTGAAAATTAACTTTTATATCAAATTAAAGTAATAGAGCCCTAACGAGTTACTGAAATCTAGGCACTGAGTATTAGTGACTGCTAACATTACTAAGAGGGTTGACCAAGCATCCCCCTCACCAGCTCACATGAGAGCCTGCTGATGCTCCACAAATTACAGCTTTAGCCCCACTGACTCCTTCCCCTCCTGGATGGTATTCAAGGCATCCACTAACAGAACTGCTTGCTTTCTGGCCAACTCCCCACCACTGAGCACAAGCCTGTATCACAAAACAATCTTCTCTTAAGCCCCTCTGCTGAAATGATCCACAGCTACCCGTGGTCCAGTCTCTCTCTCATAGTAAGTAACAGACCTTGCTGCGTGTGCCTGCCACATGCTTCCTGCTATGTTGGGCTGGTGGGCAGGGACATCTGGTTGTTAATCTTTTGTTTTCCTATACAATACTGATATTATCTCCTTGTCTTTTTCCCTTAATCTTATTTAAGGTACCTTCTGTTATTGATAAATTTCTAAATTCATGTTTTAAATTTGATCAATTTCATTGTTTACTTTAGATAAAAACATATCTTCCTTTAACATTTTTATTATTTTTAATCCATGAAGACTTTAATTTTATGCATGGTTAATGAGGGTTGAAGTTCTCTCAAAATCTAGGGTGCTGCAGCCTCTGATTCCCTCCCACCTGTTGCTTTAGGAGGCTTTCCTCAGCTCTCCCAACTAGCTGCTGTCAGGTTTGGTGTCCTTGCATTTCGTTCCCATAGCACATATCATAACAGTCATCACTTCTGTCTGAGAATAGTTTGCTTTATTTATTGTTGCACTATCCTTGACCTTTTAAAATGTTTATCAGGAAGCTCTTATAAATATTAATGGTTCCGGGTTACTGAGAACTAGACAGATTCAAAATGACTACAACAATTAGGATGAAGTGTTATTCAAAATGGCAAATGGCATGGAAAATGTAAATGAATCTTTAAATCAATAACAGTTGCTGCCTACAATGAAAAATGTGACTGCTCCATATTACTTCCCAAATGGATATCACATAGTATTTACTGAATATCTACTTATAAAAACAAGTTTTAAAGTGTTTCCAAAGACAATATACACACATTAGCATACAGGTATGAATTCACACTGGCATCTGTACATCTATGTCTATCCATTCCTAGCTGCAGGAAGCAGGCTGAGCTCAGAGCCTGCCCCCTGTGATTAGGAAGGACAGCTGGAGGAAAGCCCCTGGCATACACAGGGTGTAGGAGCTTTGGCTTCACTGGACATGGAAGGCAGCAGACTGTATCTGCTCACACACTGAATTGCCCTTCCTGCTCACCCAACACCGCTAGGAGACAAAGATGTATTTGGCTCTTCTCACAGCACTCAACAAAATGAAAATATCAGCTCTGATCAATGCACCACATGAATATAACTTTAAAAGTCAAAAGGACTGTCAAGCTTAGAAAATGAAGCTTCATGTCCCAAGTTCTCCAACCCTGGGCCCAAGTCCTCAGGAGCCACTTTCAACCCTTGGCTCTTCCTTTGATTGCTTGCCCGTCTTTAAATGTTGTGTTTAAATGCTACCTATTGATTAATCCACTTTATACACTGTGCATTTGTCGTGAAGGTGGAATTTTGTTCTCATACACACCTTTCCCCTTTCCACTCTCAGTATGGCTGTAACTCAGCTTTGCTGAGTTGGAACCAATCATCAGGTACCATTCTATGCATTCCTTCCAGTAGGATTCTTTGTTGTTTTTCCTAAAGTTAATGAATGCATCATTTCATTTGCATGAACTCTGTACATAACCCCTTCTTCCTTTCAGACATCCTGTCATTTTACATTTTCCCCCTATAGACCTGTATCCTGGAACATGTCATCCTCCTATAATGCTCTGGAGCACTTATTCTCAGGTGTGCAGCACACCTGTTGCACTGGGGCTTCCTGTGTTATCATCCTGGGAACTCCCTCGCCCACCTGTGTGTCAGTCCTCCTACTCCCTGGAGCTCATGTCTTCCTTTTTTGCTTTATGTGCTAGTTGAGTGACTGTGTCAACTTGAGTAAGAAATATCCAACTAAATTGGCTCGGCATGGTTCTGGCTGTGGAAGCCCGGCCCTAGGGAAGACTGGTGCCTGAACGGTGTAAAGGGGAACGAAGAAGGCAGGCTCGCTTCTGTTTCTTCAGAGGAGCTCCAGTCTTTACCTTCGCTTTGGACACTGTCTCCTGGCTTCCAGCGCAGACCCTTCAGCCTCCTGATATGGACTCACACGGGACAATACACTGAGCTCCAAGCCTTTGACTAGATCCTTTGGATCGTCAGTGTACATAGCCCTTCTGCACTTGTCCACACCTGACTCTGCAGGCAGCCACTGTGAGCCAATCTTGTGAATTCTGATATATTTGTATATCCTGCATTAAACCTGTTTCTCTTACTTCTTATTTGTGGGAGCAAATTCTCCTGCAACTCCTGAGAAGTGTACGGGAGGTAAATATGAGGTCTGTCACATCTAAAAGGTTTTCTTGTCATCACACAAATGACAGTTTAGCTGAGTGTGGAATTTTAGGTGGAATAAAAGTTTGACTCCAAATGTTGAAGGCATTTTTAGATTTCTAGTTTTTATAAAGCTATTGACCAGTGCAATGTGACTCTAGGCCTGAGACTCTGTAGGGAACCTGCTCTTCCCCTGAAAGGTTTTAGGATCTTATCACCGTATCTAGAATTTTCATAATCATCACAACCATGTATCTTAGTGAGAGTCATCAGATACAGAAACTTTCTAATATTATTCTTTGAAAATTTCCTCCTCTCTGTTTTTTGTTTTATTTTTCTTGAACTCCTTTTAGCTGAATAATGAACTCTTGGATTTATCCTCTAGTTTTCTAATATTTTCCTTACTGTACTTCATCACTACAATTTTTTTCTATTTCCTGGCAGATTTCCTCAATTTTATCAATAAACTATACTAAATGAAAGTGTCAAAATTAGAAAGTAGTGGTGGTACCATATGATGGATTTAGAAGATAGATTCTCAGCTCTTTTGTACGACAAGCAAAGAATTGCAAATGTACATCCACTGGTAAAAGAAAAGCAACCGCATTTATTGCAGATTATGGGAAGATGTGCTCAGGGAAGATCTATGCTGACAAAAGTGTGGCATGAAGAAAAAAGCAGGGCCAGGATGACAGGAAAGCAAAAAGCACAGCACAGGGGACAGATAAATCAGGCTTCTGGACTTTAAAGGCAGTGCATCCTAGCCCAGGGCTTTCCATTGTATATCTAGTAAGACTGACAGGAATGACTGTTGAGTCATCTCAAGGGCATTCGATGAGAGTGCATGTCCCAGAGTTCACTCTGATTAAATTATATGTATGAGATGCAGTCCATATTTATGAACCTTTAATAAGGTTTGAGTGGGGGCAAGGTTACTAAAGATCAGACCATAAGATCTAACATACCTGTGCTCTGGCCTAGAGCCTCTGAGATTTCTTGGTTCTTTGTTATTTGATTTTCTCCTTCTCTAAGGACAACAGAAGGATTGGCCCTGGGGTGTTGCCCAAACTCAAGTGTGTAGAGGCTGAGTGGTCTTCTCGCCCCCACTGTGTTACTTGTACTAGTGGGATTAGGACTAATTTTTATTCCTTCTTCACACTTTTATGTATATTCTACAATAACCATAGGTTAGTATTAGAGTCAGAAAATAGTACACTGTACCAAAAAATACTGAGCAGAAAGAAAAGATCACTTCAGGAATAATGTAGTACTTCAGTTTTCTGACATGCATTACCTACAGAAGTATCAAGGCAGAAGCTAAAAATATGTAAAGAGGGGAAATTTCTTGTCCTCATAGAGTTACCAGCTCCCAAAAGGCAGGTGCCAGAGACTTTGGTGTTTGGGTAGGCCACAGACCTACCCGAACACAGGACCGGGCACGGAACAGGGTTTTCACTACTTCCTCATGGACAAGAACACATTTCTTACCCAGTTTTCTTCTATCACTCCAACGTTATATTTACCATCCCCAGTTGAGTCTGTGCATTGAGTCTCGGCAAAAAATTCCTGGAGAGCTGCTAAAGTGTAGGCAGACAGCTGGGGGGTATCATCATCTTCTGAGTCACTCATCTCACGAACTGTCTATACCTGCAGGCCAAGGAGTAAATGTGATACGTGAACTTTGTTCCTCCTTTCCATCAAATAACAATTTTTAAAAATTTAGCTCATAGCAAAGACCCCCAACTGATGTTTTATACAGGAAATATATACTTAAAGCTTCGGGATCTGCCTGGCATGGTGGCTTATGTTCAGAAGTCCAGCGCTCTGCAGGCAAAGAAAAAGGATTGCCATGAAATTGAGGCCAGCCTGGGCTACACAATGAGTTCAAGGCCAGCCTGAACTACACAGTGAGAGCCTGTCTCAAAAGAACAAAAGCAAAGCAAATGAAAACACTTCTGGATCCAACACGTACCAGGGGATTCTACTGAACTACAGTTCATAAATGTGAGCTTTTCCTGTAAAAGTAATCACATTTTTTGTGATTCCTTATAAAAGAAAATGTTTGCCACAATTAACTGAAGACATTTCGCTTCCTTCTGGTGCCCCCATTATGCAGACGTTTGCTAACCGAGAGAGTAAAATAAAGCTTTAAAAATCAAGATTTCTTTTTTCCAGTCGTGAGTATTGAATTCAGGGCCTTTATACTGAACTACATTCCCAGCACTTTCTACTTCCTGTTTTGAGACAGAGTCTCACTAAGTCTCATTGTTCCCCAGGATGGGCTCAAAATTGTGATCCTGCCTCAGCCTCCCAGAGGGGTGAAGTTATAAGCCTGTGCACCACACTTAGCTAAGATTTTCCAGTTTTCCCTTTAGAGACAGGCTGCTTCTTCAACTTCCTCATACGGAGAGCATAAACCGCCATCCCCTTATCCTGGGAAATGGAGGCCACCCCTCCACTCAGGAAAATGGACAGGAAGGTAACACCTCTGTCTGAAAGTACCTTTCTTCAAGGAAATATGCAGATGCTGGCCCCAGGAGGTCGCGTCCAAAGCTGAGAACGGCCTGGGATGCAAGGGGGGAATTCCTTGCCTATTATCTTACTGTACTCCTCTCCTACCTTGAGATTTGAGGCATCTCCTTCAGAGCTAACTTTGAGTAAACTTTTTTCACCAAAACAAAGGGCCTTCTAGGGAAGAGCAAACAATACGGATCTAAGCACTCTGCAACATTCTATAAATTAGATTCCCCCCCGGCCCCCGCCCCGAGTTCTGGGTATTGAACACAGGGCCTTCACACTGAGCTATATCTCCAGTCCTTTGTTGTTGTTGTTGTTGTTGTTGTTGTATCTAGCAATCCTATTTAATCTATTTAATTTAGTTTTTGTACCTTTTATTTTTTATTTAGAGAGAGCATCTCTCTAAATCACTAAGTTACCCTTGCTGGGCTTGAACTTATGATCCTCCTGCCTCAGCCTCCCAAAGTGGGATTACAGGCATGCACCACCATGCCCAGCTTTCAGACATCTTTTGTGTTTGAATGTCACTGTTTAGATGAAAGTGACAGACTGTCTGTAGTGAGAGAGAAGTAAGGAAGTCCTGTAGAAGTGATGGTCAGATACAATGGCTTTTTGGGTGTGGCTTGGAATTAGCCAGGCTCTGAGATTATGATTCAGCCTTCCAGCTGGCTGGCCCTGTAAGTATAAGAGATTCCAAAACCACACTCATTCATGTTCAACAATTTTCTAGAAACCTCATAGAAATCACTGAATGTGACTACATTCATGTTAGGCAGGTAGTTAGACACTAGCAGGCCTGAGAGACAAGGGGTCCAAAACAGCATGTGTTGCCAGGTAATTAAGGAAAGATCTCAATGTATAATACATTTATAACCATTTGTTAGATCTCGGACCCAAAGTGACCCCACAGAGCACAATGATAGCTAAGGTTAAACACTATGCACAGTCCTTCTGATACCTGGCCACTTGGCCAGCTAACTCCAGAACAAGGCATATGGCATCTCTGGCTGCCATAGTCCAAAGATATTAGGAAAGAAATTGTTCTTTAAAGACCCTCATGCTTCGGCCTGGGCCTGATTTAAATTAAGAACTTATCTTCTATAAGTTTGGTACATAATTAACACACTCATGATGGGGCCATAATTCATATATCTCACTACTGGGTGGCTCTGAACCACCAGTGTGACACACATGACCGTTCTATCAGTCAGTATGGGACAGTCCCATTGGGTGGTAGAAGCTGCTCAATGGGACAGTCATGCACGTACCACCAGTGGTTCAAGCTGGCAGGGATGTGTTAAAGCCCCTAAGGAAATGCTGACCACCTAAAGGCACAGGAAGACATTCTGCAATTCCAAAGTAACTTCTAAATGAAATGTTGATAAGCATCATAATTATCTTAGTTCTGCAAAAGTAAGTCTCAGGTGCATAAAGGTGTATCCAAATTTGCAATTGATGCAGATGCCTTCCTGGCATTGCCTGCCTTCTCGCCTGACAACACAACTCTCTCTCTCTCTCTCTCCCTCCCCACCCCCCCAATGAATTCTACCTATACTTCTGCACAGCCAGTGTATCTTGATTGAATTCTTTTATCAAGGACACAAAGAAACGAAGACCAAAAAAGTAAGGGTCTGATTTCTTGCTGTGTCAGGGACCAGCTTCCCAGTAACACTCAGTTACCTGTATTACAAGGAAAAGATACAAATTAGATGTAGCCCAGGGAGGAGTCTGTAGGGTTCCAAACGTCAAGTTTCTATCATTCTCAAAAAACATCTCCCTCTAGGCATCTAGGAGTAAAAACATGCATAGGGTGCTGCCAACCTAGGGGGCTCACCTGAGCTTCAGAGTCCAGTTTTTAGGGAGCTGTCATGATGCAGGCATGAATTTCACACCGGGCTGAAGCCACTCTTTAGCTCTGCCTCCCCAAGACTGGGTTGAGGGGCCTAGCAGAAATAACAGATTTCTATCACTTTGGAAATACCAAGTGCCTAGAAACAAAGGCCAGAACTCTCTTTGGATGAAGTCAAATTCCTTAAATATCAAACACATTTCTAAACCAGATGTCATCTAAAAACAACAAAACAGCATAGCTATTGGTTTTTAATATACAGTAAGTCCCCAACCTACAAACATTTGAGTTGCAAACAAATCACACAAGCAGTTCACATGTTTAAGGTAACTATAAAAGTAAAAATAGTTTAATTGTAGTATTTTTGTGTGTGTGTTTGGATTTTTTATGCTTTACATTGTATATGTGTGTCAAAGGAGCTCCCCGCCTCCATCCCAGGCTCCTAGGGCAGAGAAGCTCAGCCAGTCCCAGCACCCAGAAGGAAGCTCCCCTGCTGCCATCCCAGGCTCCTAGGGCAGAGAAGGTGAGCCAGTTCCAGCACCCAGAAGGAGGCTCCCCACCTCCATCCCAGGCTCCTAGGGCAGAGAAGCTGAGCCGGTCCCAGAAACTGGAAGGAAGCTCCCCTGCTGCCATCCCAAGCTCCTAGGGCAGAGAAGGTGAGCCGCGTGGGCACCAGAAGCACCCCCGCCCCATGGAAATGAGAAGACACATAAACAAGCCTCAAAAACAGACTTCCAGATCACCTACAGCACCCCAAAGGGAAACGTGATGGAACAATCTGATACTCAACCACCTGGACTCTCTGAACTGGCAACAAAAGAGGATCTGGGAAAAAGGAAATCAGAAATAATTACTCAGATAACAGCAAAGATTTTGCTCATGGTGCAAGACATGATTAATAAATCTAGAGAGGACACAGATAAAAAAATAGAGGATCTGAGTAACATGATGGAATCCCAACATAGGAAACAAATGGAATCCGTAAAACAGATACAAACAGATTTCCAAGAGATTAAAAACTCCATCGAAAGTCTGCACAGCAGAATGAACCAATGTGAGGATAGAATTTCACATATAGAAGATAAGATTGCAATTAGTGAGGAGGAAAAGAAAAACTGCTTTAAAACTGTAGGGGAACACGAGAAATCAATCCAGCAGCTGCTAGACGATGCAAAGAAGAATAACATAAGACTGATTGGAGTCAATGAAGAAAGAGGAGAGAGTGCAGATGACATAAAAAAACTCTTCACAGAAGTGATGGGAGAAAACTTCCCAAGGAGGGGAAAAGAACTTGACATACAGATAAGTGAGGCATATAGGATTCCAGCTAGCCTTAATCAAAAAAATCTATTTGTGTCAAAGGTGTATAAGACTCACTTTGTTGGACTTATATGAACAAATCTGACTTATGAATGTTCATAAGTTGGGGACTTATTGTATTATGTGTAAGATTCACATTGAGTGATGTGGTGAAAGTCAGCAAAGATTAGTCCATGCTGCTCTCTTGCCTCCTCCTGCTCTCTTCTTACTGGGAGACCTGTCTGAATGCCTGAACAACAGGATATGGAGCAAGTTCCTGGGCCTCCCAATATGGGAGGCTAGGAAAGCAGCACTCAGAACTTGGGAAATTCTCCAATCTTAATAAAAGTGTTCAAAATGTACTTAATAGCCTGCTAGATGTTGCTTTTGTTCTCCTTTTCAAAATTAAAGTGCTGGTCATTCCACATAAGATCCCTGTCTTGGTTACTTTTCTCTCTGCTGAGACAACATACTGAACACCCGAAAACAAAGGAGGAAAGGTTTATTGTAGCTCACAGTTTGTAGAGGTTTCAGTCCATAGTTGGTTGGCTCCAGGGCAGGATGGCATGTCAGAGGGGCATTGCAGAGGAGAAACAAAACCATGCCATGGCAGGGCAGGCAGAAGGCAGTGAAGCAGCAAGCAGCAGAAGCAGCAGCCTGCCTTTCCTTTTATCCCTTCCAGGGTACCCACCTTTTGGGTAGTGCTACCCAGAACCAGGGTGGATCTTTCTGATTATCCATATCCAGAACTCTGCTAAACCAATAATCATGCACCCTTAATCCCAGTATTACTCCCTTAATTCCCGAATCACACACTTCATCCCAGTATCACACATCCTAGACCCAGCAAGCTTCAAAAAGTTCCACCTATGACCACAAAACAGGAGGACATTTTGGGGAGACATCTAGATACAAGCCATAACATTCTGCCCCTAGCCCCCAAAAGACTCATATGCATTCCTTTATGCAAAAGGCTTTTAGTCAATATCCAAAAGTTGCCAAAATCCTAACAGTTTCAGCATTGTTGAAAAGCCCAAGTCTAAAGTCTCCTGAGATTTAAGGCAAACCTTTAGCTTTGAGCCCCTATAGAAATGAAAAGAAAGTTAAACACTTCCAATATTCTTTTTTTTTTTTTTGGAATGATCAAAGATGTCTTTATAAAGTATTTTCATGACTTTATTCTAAATACACAGAATAAAAAATGGTGTCAGCTCATTCATGAGACACCAACCAGATTTTCCTTATACTGTCTCAGAATTGAAAGATAAATTTCCCCAGAGGAAAAAAAAAGAAAAAAAAATTTCCCCAGAGGGTGTGCAATGCATCATAAAATGGCCTTTTTCTGAGGGTGGAAGAGGAAGGACTGGGCAGGATGGCATATTAAATTGTACCATGATAGACATGCAAGATTGTTATCCAATCTATAGAACTTATATACATTTTGATGACTTAGAAAAACAAAACAATCATTTTGAGACAAGCCTAAAAAGCTTGACATATTTAACATACTTAGGAACTTTTGGTGTGGCAGGAATTCTCTAATTGTACCATATGGGCCTTTGAAAGTAACAGAAGGCCAGTTTCTGGTAAGTTTGTGGCTGAACATCACACTCCAGCCTAATGAAATACAAGGTGGGTTTAACCAAGGTGGACACCTCACCTTAACACACGCAGGAAAGGTGTGTCAGTGCAAAACAGGGACTAAACTGCTTTCGGGACATCTTTAAAATTGATACCAGTTGGAAAAGGGAATTTTCTTTTCCTTACTTTCTTTCCTTTCCTTCTGATTTAAGGCAGAACCCATCCACTACAACTACTGCAGTTAAAAATGGCTTTTTGCTTATTTAGTCTTCTGCTCTGAGTTCAACTGCTGCTGAATTCATTTGGCATAACTCTGTGCCATGGAGTAAATGATAGGCAGGACAAAGTAACACACCATCACAACCACCAACTTCTCAAATATCCAGGCCAGCCAGTTTTCTCCCTGGAGTGCACCCGCCTCACCCCTGTGGTGCAGCTTCTGCCGCTGGGCCTCGAGGTATTCCTGGAAGGGCTTCTGCAGAGACGGACCTATGCCACGGACAGCACCAATGAAAGCCACCATCTGCTCCACGATGGGCTTGCTGAATGTTATAATAACCAAGATTTTTCAGGATATGCATTTGAATTATTCCTTTTCCAATCAGGGTTGCACCAAAGAAGGTCCAAAAAGGTACAAGAAAATGTCCACATGTTATTCCAGCAAGATCAAATAGAAGATTTGGAATAGAAGCACAGGCCAATATTCCAAAATATACAACCTTCTGTACGAGTCTCTGAACCGCCAGTTTAGCTCGTGAGGGAAAGTCCTGTGTAGACTCTGCATGTTCCAGCATCTCTTCAAATTCCTGATACTCTTCATCATCAGATTCAGTTCCCGAGAGGCGAGCTGCCCTGGCTATGAAATATGGAGGCAGCTCTCCAATTGCTGTACCAATACCCCACATGCAGGCCTCAATCCTAACTTTCGAGATGATACTCCACAAGGAAATGGTTTCTTCTGTGCCCTCTTCATCTGGACAAATAATCTGATCAGCATAGGGTGGTTCAGGGAAATTAACTGAATTGCATTCATAAGCAGCTAATGTAGCTGAAGCTATGTGTGGGCCCAGGTAAAGCAGAAAAGTGTGCAGCCCTGTTCCAAGCCCCACAGAAGACAAAATTCCCAAGCCTATCCAGTAGGCATACAGAAGAAACTGTTTCTCTATACACTACACATTCTGTTGATGTGCTCCTTCAACATAGTATGTAGCTACAAGCACAGCAAGCAGCAGTAAAAAAGACACCACAGTGCTTTGACCATGTCATCATTTGAGGTCCATTCCTTTAAGATTACAAGGATTTCCAGAGAAAAATACTGCAAGGTAATGAGTGGTTGTCTCCACAGGACAATATTCTGTCTTTCTTCCCAATCCCTCCTCTTCTTTTCATTCACCGAAGAGGGGTCTGTGAAATTTCCATTGTGTTGTTCTTTGTTCGCTGCTACACGTCTCTAGCCACAAGTTTTTCCATTCTCTGACATTTCATTTAGCAGTAACTCTTCAGGAGCCACTCGGACCCCGGCTTCTCCGGATCTCAGGATCCTGGAAGCAACTCCCGACTGACGCTCACACCCGCCTCTGGGCTCTGGCCCGACACTTCCAACATTCAATGGCACAAGATAGACATTTCCATTCCAAAAGGTACAAAGAGGGTATAGAAAGGAATGAAAGCAAGGCAAAACCAAAAATCCAGCAGGGCAAACATCAAGTCCTATAGTTCCATGTCCAGCATCCAGGGCAATCTGTGGCAAGATGTGAACTCCAAAGGGCTTGGCTGGCTCCATCCCTATGGCACTATGGTAGCTATAGCTCCCATGGCTTCTTTCTTGGACTGGCCCTGCTCTCTCCTTGGAGTTTTCCTCAGACAATCTGTGCATCTGGCTTCTCTAACCTTCTGGGGTCTCCACTGCACCTTCAGCCTCACACTCACAACTTCCCACACTGCCCTCCCAGGGGCACACTGCCGGGCCTCCCAGGCCTTCTTCTGAAATCTGTGCGGAAGCCTTTTTGACCCCACAACTCTGGCATTTTACCTGCATCTAAAATCAGCACCATGTAGATGATGCCAAAGTCGGCCACTGCTGGAGCAGTAGCCAGGCTTCCTTCTCTCTTGGCTATAGGAGTCTAGTGCTTGGACTGTGGAGCAGAGGGAACCCAATCCTGAGGGACAAATTCTCTGGGCCACCGCCATTCTGGAACCTGGTGCTCTGGGGCTCTCTTCTCAAAGCAGTCTTTTACCTTTGGAATCTTGGGGTTGCAAAGGCTGGAATCCTGCTGGTTCTGGTGATGTCCTCATGCCATCTTTTCTATTGTACTCTTACTTTTCCACAACCAAATTCTCCTTTGTTCCATCTTTGTAATCCTCAGCTTTACTGGAACTTCTTTTCTGGCCAAACCCAAGACATTTTAAATCATTCTGCTGGGCTCTTTGCTCTTCACTCTCAACATGAATCTGGCTAAAAGCCCCCAACAGTAGCCATGGCACCACCTCCTTAGACTGTCTTGAAACTTCTTCTGCAAGATTAATTAATCCGTTGCCTTTAATCTTAGTCTCAGGCAAAGTCTCTGGACATGAGCAAAATGCAGACAAACTTTCTGCCAAAGGATAACATACATGGTCTGGAGTCCAACAGCCAATGCAGTTCTTGTTCCTAACTGAAACCTCTCAAGCCTGGTCTTTACTGGCTGCATTTCTATCAGCATTCTGGTTTTTTGAGCTCTGAAGAGAATCTCTCATCAAGTACAGTTTAAAGTGTTCAAGGGCTGCTTCTTCAGCTGGCATCTCCAAACCTTTCCAAACTCTTTCCACAAGCCACTTTCAAAGGCTTCTGAACCACATGGTTAGGTAGTGCTGTAGCAATGATTCCACCGCTGGTCCCAAAATCTGTATCAGCCAATGCTTACTAGAGAAACAGATTTAATGCAAGATATAAAAATATATAAGAATTTACAAGATTGGCTATAATGGCTGCCCGCAGAATAAGGTGTGAAAAAGTGCAGAAGGGCTTCTGTGCACTGGAGATCTGAAGGATCCAGTAGAAGGCCTGGAGCTCAATGTAGTGTCCTGTGTGAGGCCAAAGAGTATGCAACGTCAGGCTGAAGGTTCTGTGCTAGAAGCTGAAGAGTCTGTGCTGGAAGCACAGGAGGTGACACCCAAAGCGAAGGTGAAGACTGGAGCGCCTCTGAAGAAACAGAAGCGAGCCTGCCTTCTTCGTTCCCCTTTACACCATTCAGGCACCAGTCTATTGGGTGCTGTCACTCACACCCGATAAATCCCAGCAAGTCTTCGGTAACTCCATCACCCACATTCAGAACTCTGCTTATCCAATTTAGTTGGGCATTTCTTACTCAAATTGATACAATCACTTAAATATCACAATCCCTAAGTAAAGACCTTGTAGATACCAACTACTGATTACCCTATGTATTTTCATTTATTATAAACAGTGTAACAGGGACTGATCTTGCTAAAAAAGCACTGACTCTTAGGTCTGCAGATGCCCAAATGGGTAACTAAAATCAGAATTTAAAATTTTGGTTTTTGTGGTAGATTAACTAAATGGTCAACTTGGAACACCCAGCTGAACTGAATCAGTATGGTTCTAGGCATGGACAATGTACCTGAGGACTGTTGCCAACAAGCATAAAAAGAGAACTGGAGAGGAAGATTGCTTGCAATTGATTTTCTTGGAGAAGTTTGCCACGGCTGGTTTTCCTGATGCGAGCATGGCTGTTCTAGTCAGAGGAGGAGCTGTTGCTGAGAAGGGCTGCTGTTCTTGTCAGGGGAGCTCTGATCTTTGCCTTCAGCATTGCTTCCTGGCTCCAGTGTAGATCCCTCAGCCTGGTGGCACAAATTCTTCACCCCAATGACACAGGCTTTCTAGCTTCCACCACTATTTGACTATTTGACCACTACTACTTGACTCTATACAGAAGGTTTGCTGACCCTTTGAGCCTTCCCAGTGCAGATCCTCTATACAGACTTTCATGAGACATTGCCGTGGGCTCCAGGCCTCTGGCTGAACTCGTGGAAGACATTGCCTTGGGCTCTAGGCCTTTAACTGGACTTGTGCAGGACGCTGCCATGGGATCCAGGCCCTCAGCTGTATTCTTCGGTCTCTAGTGTGTGGATAGATTTCTTGCACTCCTTTGCATTTGACCTTTAGGGTGAATATTATAAAATAATCTTATAAAGTATGTGTCCTGCTCCTCTATTCCCTTACAAACCCTGACTAAAACAGCTTTCATTCCACTGTCCTTTCTCTGAGTCACTACCTTGTGCAGTCAACAGGAACCACAGGCCTGATGGATAAACATCTTATGATGAGAGGAAGGTACCCACCTAGGCATTAATGACTTTCTCATCAAGACAATGCTCTGTCAGACCATCCTGAGATAATGGTCAACCAGCCCACAGTTGGACTAAGACTGCTGAATTATATTTTGTGCCCTCTTTGCTATATAATCTTGGAGCTCTTATTAGCACCACCACCCCTCCAAGACACAGCTCTGCTGAGAAGACCCCTTGTCTTCCTAGGATAGCTATACTGCGTAAACTGCTTTCCTGCCTCTGTCCCCCCCGCCCCCCAGCTGTGTTACTAGAAACTGCTGCTCCCAGGGCCTCACATTTACTGGACAAGCACTCTGCCACGAAGCTACACCCCTAGCCCTTCTTTGCTACCTTTTACCATTACTTTTTCTATTTGGTTCAGGGACAAGTGTCCAGAAGTGTCAGGCCCCACTCTGGCAAAAATTGCTTGTTGATTCCTTCCTGCTTTCCTTCATCAAAGACTTTCTGCATAAAGGCTAGCTAATAAATGTCTGATCACACAAATTAATCTAGAATACAAATAAGCTCTCTATGAATATCCATTTGCCCTCTAGGAAGAGACAGAGCAAAGCACAAGTTACATACAATATGGTTAGATTTATATAAAGTTTAAAGACAAATAAAGCTATGCTGTTTAAGGAAGCATATGCTCCTCTATTTATCAAAGACAGATGGATTTTCTTTCAAAAATCTCCCCAAATAGAAAATCCAGGATAAGAAGATTCACTGCTGAATTCTATCAACCATTTAAAGAAGAAATGATGGTAATTTCATATAAACTCTTCCAGAAAGCAGAAGGAAAAGGAATGCTTTCCAACATATTTTATGAAGCCTGCATAAAACTAACATTATAGGAGAATGAAGAGACTTCTAGTTTCCTAAACAGGCCAGTTTCAATAGGCATGAAAATGAAGTTCCTGTTTATATAAAAAAGTAAGGTGAAGTAACCTGATGTTAAAAGTTATTTTTCTATTGTTTCTAACTTAAAAGAAAAGTAAATGAAATGAAACAATTCATTTCTTCTGTCTTCAGCTTTTTTCTATCTATAAAATCAAACTCCTGTGCTTTGCTCAATGGAACATCCATCTTATTTTATGAAATGAGGTGTAGCTTGATTTTAGAATTATAAATAAAGCCAATTAAGATCTTTAAACTCAATCAGTTGTCCTTCAACAAGATCAATATTCCAAACATGAATACAGATGCAAAAATACTTTACACTATATCAGCAAACTGATATCAACAAAAGTATCACCTTGACTGAGTATGGTTTATCTCAGGAATACAAGGATGATTTAAGCTGGACATATTTACTATTTGACTCTACACAGAAGGTTTGCTGACCCTTTAACAGAATAAAGAGAAAGGCCATTGTGATCATCTGCACAGACACTGTAAAAGCATTCAGAATTTAGTATCTACCCATGTTAAAAGCAGAGCAAGCTAGGTATAGAAGGGAATCTGAAAAAGGGCATCTACAAAAAACATAAAACTAATATACTGAATTTAACATTGTCATTGTGTAGTCAGATAATGAGGATAAAGCATAAATATTGGAAAGAAAGAAATGTCTCTACACGAGCACACGATTAATCACAGAGAACATTCTAAGGAAATACTACCTTCAACCAGGTGGTCAAGGTCAACACAAGTACTGAAAAGTTATGTCAGTCACATGTATCCTATATACTGTGATGAGTGGTACCTTATCTCTAGGATCTTCTGCCTCAAAAACCCAAAACCCCAGTCTAATCCTGGTGAAGACATTAGACAAATCCTAATTGTGAGACATTTTACAAAATATCTGACCAGTATTTGTCAAAACTGTCAGGTGGTCAAAAACCAGGACAGTCTGAAAAACTGTCATAGTTGTAACTAAATGTTATGTGATGTCATAAATGGGATCCTGTGTTAGAGAAGGGATATAGGTGAAAAGATATGAATAAAATATGGACTTTGGTTAATAATAATGTATTAGTACTACCTTATAGTGCGATAAATGTACCCTACTAATACATTAACAATAGGGGAAACTGGATACAGAATCCATAAGGACTCTGCTATCTTTGCTATTCTTCTGTAAATCAAAAGCTATTCTAAAATAGTTTATTTTTTAAAAGTCCTAAGGAAGTTGGGCAAGGTGGCATATGCTCATAATCCCAGCATTCTGGGAGGCTGGCATAAAAGGATCACAAGTTCAAGCCTAGCTTAGGCAACTTAGTGAGACCCTGTTTCACAATAAAAAATTAAAAAGGGCTAGGATGTAGCTTAGTGTGATAGCCCTGGGTTCTGGGCTTCAATCCCCGATACTGCAAAGCAAGCAAACAAACAAACAAACCAGCATCACCGACCTCAAACAAGAACAGAAACAACTAGAATTAATAAGTAGATTTATCCTAGCTTCAGAACATAAAATCCATACAGAAAAAGTAACTTTTATTTTAGCAGCAAACACATGGAAATAAAATTTAAAGGCAATTGCACACAAAATAGTGTTAAAATACTTAGAAATATGTTTAACATGCAGATTTTGCATGATCTCTTTACTGAAACTATAAAAGTACTGCTGAAATGTAAAATAAAGCAAAACAAAAAACCAAAAAAACTCTAAATAAAAGAGGGGATATTACCATGTTCACAAATTGAAGAACCAATATTATTAGGGACTGGGGATTTAGCTCAGTGGTGCTGCTCCTGCCTCGCAAGCTCATGGTCCTGAGTTTGATCCCCAGTACCAGAAAAAAAAAAAGAACCAATATTATTAATGTGTCAATACCAGCAAGCTTTGTTCTTTAATAGAAATTGATATGCTGGTTCTAAATATTTATTCATCCACTCAAGTACATTACGACTGTGCCAAGTTTTGGGATACTAATAGAGACACTAGGAATATGTGCACCAGTTTTAACTTTTTCTGAATCAAGGAAAACTTTATTTATGTACACATCAAACAAATCATAGCATCGAAACCATTCATCAGTATTCTAGCTAGCCTAAGTGTCCTCAATACAGGAAACAGATGGTCAAAATAAAGAAGTAAGTAAAAATGGCCATAGTTAATATGGAGGAAAATGTAGTGATGCTGGTATATTTTTAATTTAGGTAACAATCTGGATTGGCATAATCTTTTGGAAAAAATCTCACATATCAGACATGAACATTTCCACTTTCTGACCCAATATTCATTCCTAAACTTTGTTATTTTTTTGTTTTTGTTTTGTTTTCTTTATTTTTGCATTACTAGGATTGGACCCAGAGCCTTCACACTGAGATAGACCCCTTTCTCTTTTTATTTTGAGTCTTGCTAAGTTGCTCAGGCTGGGCTCAAACATGCCATCATCCTACCTCAGCCTTCCAGAGTGCTGAGATTACAGGCATACATCACTGCACCAGAGTTCATTCTTGAACTTTCTATTTTAAAATAATTACACCAGAAGTTACAAAAACACTACAAAGAGGTTCTATGCACTTTTCATCAATTTTTCCCCAATAGTAATAACTTATATAACTATAGTACAATGTCTAAAGCAGGAAATTGGCATTGGTACAAACCATAGAGTTCATTCAGAGTTCACTAGTTTTACATAAACTCATTAGTTTGTGTGTATAATTCTGGATAATGCTATCAAATGTGTAGGTTTGTGAAACCACAGCCACAGGGAAGATATAAGATATTCCAGCAATACAAAGATTAGTTGCATTACCCCTTTGGAGTCACACCAACCCTTAACTCCCTGCTTCATTCTCCACTCCTAATCCCCAGAAAGCACGAAACTGTTCTCTATTTCAATAATGCAGTCACTTCAGGAAATTAATATAAACAGAATCATGCATTATATAACCTGAGCTTGGCTTTTTTCACTCAGCATAGCTCAAAAGGCATCTAAGTTGTTGTATCGACAGTCTGCTTCTTTCTACTGTTGAGTAGTAATCCATGGTATAGACCACCCTTTAACTATTCACCCACTAAAACACATCTGGGTTGCTTCCAAGTTTAGGCTATTACAAAGAGAGCTTGCTAGGAATGTTTGTGGACAGATTTTTATGTGGACATACATTTTCATTCCCCTGCTCAGGAGTACCACGCTGAATTTTATGGTAAGTATATGTTGATTTTTTTTCCATTAAGTTTATTGATACATTTTAGATATAAAATAGTTACATTCACCATTGGGATCTTGTACCATTACATGATGTATCTTGGTTCCTATTTTTTTTTCCCCTTCCCCTGCCTACCCTTCACCCCCTCCACCCTTCTCTATTTGCAAAGACTTTGTTTCCGTTTTTTTTCCTTTTCTCATATCTTTTCTTTTCCCTTTTTTCCTTTCCCCTACCCCTCCCACTTTCCGTGCTCCTTTAGACCTTTTCTTCCTATCACACAATATCAATTACACATTTTTTAAAATTACAGTATCAAAATTTAGAGGACATTACCACAGATTTTACAGAATTTAAAAGGATACAGAAAGCATGTTACAAAAATCCTTTTTGAAATAAATTTGACAACTTCTAAGAAATACCTTGGAAGACCAATTAATGAAACTGACTCTGGAGGAAATATAAAATTTGAATAGCACCTATTAAAGAAAGTATATTCCTAGCTTGAAAACCTACCCATACGACAACAACAGGCTCATATACATTGTAACTGATAAATTATATCAAACAATTAAAGCAGAAAAAAGAAGGAACACTTCTCCCCTCATTTTAGGAAATCAACATTGTGCTAACACTAAAACTGGATAAAGATAATAGAAGAAAAGAGTATGAACATAGATAAAAATTTGTTTAACAAAACAATTAGAAGTCAGATCTGGCAGTAGGTAGAAAGTGGTTTTGTTATAGGGATGGCAGTGTTGGTTCAGCATTGGAAGATCCACCCCCATAAGTCATCATTTTAAAAGTATATATTGATTTTGAGATCATCAAAATAATTTATTTCATAATGATGAATTTATAAAAGAGGGTCTCATTAAGAACTGAATTCCTATGATAGGAACTTTACTATGGCCAGAGAGGCCAGGAGTAGTGTAGATTATTTTGCAGATGTCTACTTAAGAAAATGCGAAAATTTTAAATAACCTTTATTGAGATATTACATATATACAGTTCATCCATTTAAAATATATATGAAAGTATATAATTATACTTTTAGCATAATCACAGTTATGCAAATATCACTACAGGGTTAAGGGGGTAGTTAATGGTAGAGTGCTGAGTTCAATCCCCAACAATACAAAAAAAAAAAAAAAAGGAAAGAAAATAAAATGTATCTGAGCTTAAGGGTTATGACAGATTTAGCTTTATGCAACTTGTTTTAGCTCAAACATTCATGTGTATACTGTGTACAGATGATGCAAAATTTACGTGGGTTGGTGGTTTTAAATGTCTGAAGAATCCCATTGTTATCTACTTGTTTTGCACACACACATCCACCTCAAGACACAGATATTTCATCTTTACCAGAATAGATCATTCACAAGACTAACACTGAAAGCTGGTTTGATGATACTATTATGGGAAAGTATTTTTACAGTTATTTAAACATTCAGAAAACCAGTATTATACAATATCAAAACCATGGACTCTGGTGACAAATCACCCATGTTTAAATCATGGTCTTGTTATTTACTACTTGTATATCCTTGAGCAAGTATTTAAACCTTCTATTTTTCTAGTCTATAAAATTGAAATATTCTTCCTTCTCAGGGATACTGAGTTAAATGTGTTAGTGTACAAAGTGTCTATAATAGTCTTTGACAAATAATGGGACAAAATATCTATCATAATACAAGGCCGCAATATATCATTAGAACTGTGGTATCCATGACAACTACTAATGGCTGCCCATCTTAACAAAAGCAGTGAATTGGCATATTTAGGGCAGAAAAGGGAATTCATGAAACTGTCCACAAGAAACCAATTAATTTAAAGGGAATAACAGGAAGTGTGATAGAAAACTAGTCCAGCATGGTGAACACCACTAGCAGTGAGAAAGAATTATCTTTAGCTTCTTTTTTTTTGGAAATGGGGTCTTGCTACAATGTGCAGGCTGGTCTTGAACTCACAGACACAAATATTCCTCAAATACAGCCTCTTGAACGCTAGGATGAGAGGCCTGTGCCACCATTACCCAACCTTACCTTTTGTTTTGACTTCTGTGTTGCTTATATTATATAACATATAATAATATATATTATAGGGCCGGGGATTTAGCTCAGTGGTTTCACCACCTGCTGCGCAAGTGCAAGGACCTGAGTTCGATCCCTGGTACCACAAAAAAAAATATATATATATATATATAATATACATGAAAGATGTGCATTTTTCTCATTTCAACAACTCTGAAATTAGAATAGGATTTTGAAATGATGCTGTATAAATAGGTCATGTTTTCTGAACATGGTGCTCCTCTTAAAAGTAGTACTATCTGATGTGATGAAATAGTCATCATTATTACCAATTTTAAACAATAATGCAGTGACTCATGCATGTGGCAAATCTATCAATACACAGTTTCAAAATAAAGTGATCAGAAAGAGGTAAGATTGTTACAGAGGTTGATAACGTCCAAGTGGAATAGTAATAGAAATAAATGGTGACAGCGTATATAAAGGTTGTTATAGGTGAGGACTCTGGCAAGATGGCAAGATTAGAAGCAACAGGACCCTATTTCTTCACCTAGGAACTGTGTTAAAATAATCTGTTTGATATAAGTATTTTGGAACTATAGTCTATTAGAAGGCTTGGATGGTAATTTTTGATTAATTTCAATTTCAGCTCTTAGCCAGGCAGCAGCTTCCCACTCCTACTCTCTGGTCCCTTGGAAGGAGCTATGCATATGTTTTGGGGGGGTTGGTTTGCTTTGATTTGTTGTTTTTGGAGACAAGGTCTTACTATGTAGTTCAGGCTGGCCTCAAACTTGTGGCGATCCTCCTGCCTCAGCTTCGAAAGTGCTAGGATTACAGGTGTGTGCCACCACGCCCAGCTGGGCATGTTTTGCATCCTGGTCTTAATTTATGTTACTGGGGTGGGGGCTTAATGTTGCTCATTGTTATTCTGCAAATGAGAGGCGTAGCACCCTACACAGGGCCACAAGAAACCTTAACACAGCAGAGAAGTAAGCAGACAGAGAGGAACTGGTAGTATGCAACTAGGCAGTAGGAGGAGGAAAGGTGAGGACATTCCCTATTGAGAAGGAAGAAAAATACATATTCTATAATTTGTAGCAGGGTCATGCAGGTGATGCAGACTTGTAATTCCAGCATTCTAGGAGGCTGAGGCAAGAGAATTATGAGTTCAAATCCAGACTGGGCAACTCAAAGATCTAGCAAGACTCTGTCTCAAAAAAACCCAAAAAACAAAAACAAAAGCACTGGAGGTGAGAAGTGTAGCTCCGTGTGTAGGCTCTGGGTTCAACCTCAAGTATTGCAAAAAAAAAGTGTGTGATGTGACTTTTGTGTGTTCATGATGGCTGGATTAAAGGGAAATTATTAACAATTTTGGCCATTATTTTGACCCTATAATTAATGGATGCCAAAGAGACAAACACAAAATTTAAAATACTAGAACAGGGGCTCGGGATTTAGCTCAGTGGTTTTGCTGCCTGCTGCGCAAGTGCAAGGACCTGAGTTCGATCCCTGGCACCAAAAAAAAAAAAAAAATACTAGAACAGAAGATGGTACTAAACAACAACAAATGAACCTATTGACAATTTGGAATCCAGACACCGGAGTATCACAATTTGGGGAAGAAAAGAAGGAGGGGGGCAGATCCCCAGGACCTAGGAAGGATCTGAAGGGAAAATCTGAGCCTATAGAGAAAGTGAAGAAACAGACCTCAATGCAGAAAAAGGAGGTGGCAAACTGCACTTTCTTCCTGGCTCCAGGCATGAGAGAGGAGGATCAAATCTACACAGACACAGTGAGGATGAATGACTCCAGAGGCCTCCAGAGAGAACACACCAGTGGAATGGAGCAGTGGATGCTATGCCCTACAACAGCTGGTGAGTGACTCCAGCCCAAGTGTCTGCCACGTCCTCTGGAGACAGTGCTTGGCCAGGTGCCATTTTAGGGAGGGGCCAAATGAACCCGGGACTGTGAGCTGCTCCCCATTGGCTTCATCTCAGAGCTCCCAATGTTGAAATCCCACCATGCCTGGGTGAGGGACAACCACAGGAGATGTCCAGGGTCAGGAAGCCGCAAGAGACACCAAGAGTGTTGTAGGCTGAACAACTCAGGCCCCAACCCCAAAACCAGAGGCCAGGATTAGCTTGAACTTCTGTGGAGTTGAAAGCACCAGAATCAGCACTTTGCCCTGTTCCTGCGGCAAGCTTGCTGGGATCATCCAGCACAGACCTGGCCTCTGTCTGCCTTCTCTGTCTACCACTGTCAGCAGAGACACACTCTGAATTGGACACTACCACAAAACTGTAGATCCCAAAAGATAACTACAGGCTTGAAATCACAGAGAAATCTTTTTTTTTTTTTGCTTTTGCTTTTTTTTTTTCCTTGATTGTTTTTGTTTTTTCATGAATATAAACATTTTTTATTTTGTTTTGTTGTTCTCTTTGTTTTTTCCTTCTTTTACCTCGTCTTCTTCACCAGTTTCCCGAAGCATGGGTAATCTTCCTTTGTTCTTCAGCCTCGCTTCTAATATCTGTCTCTTCTTTAATTTCTCTATTTTTTCCTCTTATCCTTTTAAAATTTTCTCACTGAAGGTAAAATCGCTTTGAGGGGATATTTACTGTACATAATTTTCTGACTGGTTTTAAATCTTGTTATATAACTATAAATCTTGTAACAATGGTTTAAGGTTGCAAATTAACAGTTACGGTTTGTCATTTTCTACACTGTGCTTGATGCTATTGCTATTACTGATGGTAGTACTTTAGCGAAGATGACTTAGTCATTGTGATCAGCTGTTCTTCCTTGCATGCCAATACTGAGATTGTCTGGGGGTCATAAACAATACCGTAGTCCAGTACCAAAAAACTAGGTGCTAGGCCAAATGGGCAAGAACCCCTCATCCCTAGCAAATTGAAGAGATAGGACCTTGGGACAGACTCAAAAGCCAGCTAGCCTAGAAGACATCTCTGAAAAGCAGTCATTTCCTAAAGAGGTCTTAATACTACTAATAAAGCTATTTACAATAAGCAATTTACAAGCATCAATGCAGAAAAAAAATTTAAAAATAGAAAATGAGAAAACATGGAAGCAAGATACAACCCCAGACCTTCAGCTTGCCCAAGGCAAATCTAGGAGGCAGTGATGTGGAAGTAATCAAAAGCCACCTAGCTGAACTTTCTGAAATGGTAGCAGCAGAAATAACAAAGCAGATGAATAAGTCTCTAGAAAAAACAAATCAGAAAAAGTTTCACAGAAAACTAAAGAGATAATGTCCATAATGAAGGATATAGTAAGTGAAACTAGAGTAGATACAGATGAAAATATATATAGGAGCTTATGAAAGTGATGGAAACCATGAAGGCCTAGCATAGGAAAGAACTGGATTCCATAAAACAGACTCAAACAGATGCTCAGGAGAATAAAGTCTATTGAACGTATACACAGAAGAATCAACTAATATGAAGACAAAATATCAGATCTAAAAGACAGATTTGCAATTATCAAATGAAAGACTTCTTAAAAATAACAAGGGATCATGAAAAATCAATCCAACAGCTACTAGATGATACAAATAAGACTAACATGAGATTAATTGCAATCAATAAAAAATTAAAAGCACAAAGGATTTTTAAAAAAACCTGTTCACAGAAGTAATTGCAGAACACTTGCCAAGTACAGAGAAAAAAATTGACATACAGATGAGTGAGGCATACGGAACTACAATTAGCCATGATCAGAAAAAAACTACAACAAGGCATATAATGGTCAAGATTCCAGAAATTCAAAGCAGGAATAGCTATTCTATTTGCAAACAAAGTGAATGAAAAACCAAGACTGATCAAAAGAGACAAGGAAGGCCATTACATACTTGTTATGGGAACAATTCAAGAAGAGGAGATAGCAATCCTAAATATATATACAGCAAATATCAGTGCAAATACCAGTGTTTATAAACCAAACATTATTGGATATGAAAATGAAAAGCAATAATACAATTGTAATTGGGCACCTCAATACCACACTGTCACAAATGGACAGAGCAACTAGACAAAAAAGCAACACAGAAATATCAGAGCTGAGCCAAACCTTTGAACAAATGGACTTGGTAGATATCTACAGTGTTCCACCCCGCAATAATACAAGAATACATATTCTTCTCAGCTGTACACAGGACCTTCTCCAAAAGAGATCACATACTAGCTCACAGAACATTCTTAAGTAAATGCAAAGGAACTGAAATTATCCCATGTATATTATCAGACTATAGTGCAATAAAATTGGAAATCAATGGCAAAAGAAACCAAAAAAATTACATAAAAACACGGAAATTTAGTAACACCCTCCTGAACAATCAATGCGTCATAGATGAAACTAAGGAAGAAATTAGACAGTTTCTACAATTAAATGATAATGCCCATATAACATACAAGAACTTACGGGATGCAATGAAAGCAGTACTATGAGGATAATTTCTAGTGGTGGATTCACACATCAGACAAAAAGAGCAAGCTCAAATAAATAACCTAAAGTGAACCTCAAGCTTCTAGAAACCGAAGACCAAGTGAAGCCCAAACTTCATGCAAGGGAGGAAATTATAAAGATCAGAGCATAAATAAATGAAATTGAGATTAAGAAAACGATACAAAGAATCAATGAATTGAAGAGTTGGTTCTTTGAAAGATTAAATAAAATAGACAAACCCTTACCCAATCTTATTAAAAAAAAAAAAAAGAACCAAATCCAGGAATGAAAAGGGTGACATCACAACACATCCTACAGAAATCCAGAAGATCATCCATCCATACCTACTTCTAGAACCTGTACTCTAACAAGATGGAAAACACAGAAGAAATGGACAGATTCCTAGATACATATGAATTATCAAAGCTGAATCAGAAGAAGATATAAAAATTTTAAATAATCCAATATTAGTCAACGAAATTGAAGTGATTAAAAAACTATGAACAAAGAAAAGCCTAGGTCCTGATGGATTCACTGCTGAATTCTATAAGAAATTTAAAGAAGATCTAATGCCACTACTCCTCAAACTCTTTAATGAAATTGAAAGGGAAGCAATACTACCAAAGTCATTTCTGGATGCAAGCATTACTCTGATACCAAAACCAGACAACGATCCAAAACAAACAGAACTACAAGCCAATCTTCTTAATGAAAATAGATGTGAAAATCCTCAGTAAGAAACTGGTAAACAGAATGCAGCTAATTATCAACATATACCTTATGACCAAGTAGAATTCATCCCAGGGATGCAGACATAGTTCAACATACACAAATCAATAAATGTAATGTACCACATTGACAGAATCAAGGACAAAAACCAAATGACCATCTCAATATACATAGTAAAAGCATTTGACAAATTCCACCATTCATGATTTTTAAAAAATCCTACAGAAAATTGGAATAGAAGGTCTTTATCTCAACCTTAAAAAAGTCATATATGACAAACAGCCAACATCATACTAAATGGTCAAAAACTGAAAGGTTTCACTCTAAAATCAGAAATAAGACAAAGATGACCACTATCACCACTCCTATTCAATATAGTTCTAGAAACATTAGCCAAAGCAATTAGACAAGGAATAAGGAAAGAAAAAGAAGTTAAATTACCATTATTTGCAGATGACATGATACACTATATTGAAGACCCCCAAAACTCCACCAAAAGACCCCTAGAATAACCAAATTCAATATTGTAGCAGGATACAAAGTCAACACTTAGAGCCAGGAGTGGTGGTGCACGACTATAATCCCAGCCCTTGGAAGGCTGAGGCAAGAGGATCGCTGTGAGTTCAAGGTCAGCCTGGCCTACACAGTGAGTTCAAGGCCAGTTTAAAATACATAGTTTGTTTGAAATGTGTCAAACAAACAAACAAAACAAAAACAAACAGAGTCAACACTCAAAAATCAATAGCATTCCTGCACACAAATAACAAACTCACTGAGAGAGAAATTAGGGAAACCACACTTTTCACAATGGCATCAAGAAAAATGAAATACTTAAAAATCAATCTAACGAAGGAAGTAAAAGACCTTTACATTGAAAACTACAGTACTCTGAAAAAGGAGATTGAAGAAGATATCAGAAAATGGAAAGATATCATTTGTTCTTAGGCAGAACCAATATAGTGAAAATAGCCATAGGTCCAAAACTGTTACACAGACTTAATGCAATTCTGATCAAAATACCAGTAGCATACCTCACAGAGAAAACAATCCTAAAATTCACTTGGAACCAGAAGAGACCTAGAATACCAAAAGCAATTCTGGGCAACATGGGCAAGGTAGGGGGCATCACAATCCCAGTCTTAAAATTATACTACAATGCTACCATGATAAAAACAGGAAGTACTGGCAAAAAAACAGATCTGAGGGTCAGTGAAACAGAATAGAGGATGGAAAACAACTCCAAGCACACTCAGCTACCTTATCATTGAAAAAGGGCCCAAACACCTTCATTGGAAGAAAGCCTCTTTAATACATAATGCTGGTAAAACTGGCTTTCCACATGCTGAAGATTAAATCTAGACCCATATCTCTCACCATGCACTAAACTAAAATCAAAATGGATCAAACACCTAAATATGAAATTAAATATTAAACCTAAATATTAAAACAGAACACTTAATCTGCTGGAAGATAGAATAGGTAAAACTCTGGACGACATCGGTGTAGACACAGACTTTTTAAACAAACCCCAACTTTTCACCAAGAGGAAAAATTACAAAGAACCAACAACTAGGATCACATCATATTAAAGCATTTGAACTGCAAAAGAAACTACCAGCAGAGTGAAGGGACAACTCAAAGAATGGGAAAAAAAATAAATTCACCAGTTACTCGACAAAAGCCTAATATCTAGAATATAAAAAGAACTAAAAAAAATTAGTCCCCTCCCAATTTAAAGTCCCAATCCAAAAATGGACATGTGAGGGCTGGGGATTTAGCTCAGTGGTTCCACCGCCTGCCTCGCAAGTGCAAGGTCCCGAGTTCGATCCCCAGTACCAAAAAAACCCCAAAAAACAAAAGTAGACATGTGAAATGAATACATACTTTTCAGATGAAGTACAAATAGCAAATCAGTACATGAAAAAATGCTTAACATCACTGGTCATTTAAGAGATGCACATTAAAACAACACTGAGATTCTACCTCACCCCAGAAAGAATGGCTGCTATCAAGAAATCAACCAATAACAAATGCTGACGAGGCTATAGGGGAAAAGGAACCCTTCCCTGCTGTTGGTAGAAGTGTAAACTGGTACAACCAATATGGAAATTAGTATGAAGATTACTCAAAAAACTAAAACTACAGGGCTGGGGATTTAGCTCAGTGGTTTCGCCGCCTGCTGAGCAAGCTCAAGGACCCAAGTTCAATCCCCAGTACCAAAAAAAAAAAAAAAACAACTAAATCTACAGGTTCCATTTGACCCAGCTATTCCCCTTCTAGGTATCTTCCCAAAAGAGTTAAAAGCATCAATATATGCATTCCCATGTTTACAGCACCACAATTCATAATAGCTAAATCTTGGAAACAGCCCAAATGCCCATCAATGGATGAATAAAAAAGGGATAAATAAAATGTGGTATTTATATATAATGGAGGACTACTCTGCCCATAAGGAAGAATAAATGAGACATTTTTAGGTTATGGATGAGACCATACTTTTAAGTGAAATAAATCAGACACATATGTAAAAATATCACATTGTTTCTCTTATGTGAGAAGCTCAAAGGGTAAATAAGAATCAAAATGGATGAAAGATATTGGGAAGTAAGAAGAATATATTCAAATGAGAAGAGGAACAAGGGAGGGCAAAGGGAAGGGAGGGAATAGGGATTAAAAAAGAAGATTATAAAAAGAATGGAAGGAAATAAAATAATAGAACAATTTCAAGGGTGACTTAGTTGTGCACAGGCAGAAATAGCTTACATGGGACTCGCAGGAGGCAGAGAGGGCAATAAGAACTCTGTCTTTCTATCACTGGGTGCTGAGCTACAGTCACAGGCAGTGACCACTGTTTCAAGTCCCTCCCCTCCAGGTAAAGTGATTTCCAAAAAGCCTGGCACTTTTTCCTGCTCTTGCTTTCATTTGCTTCCTTTAATGCCTCTTGGGAGCCAGACACTTAAGAACTGGGATGTTCAAACAAATGGCACGTACGGGGGAACTGAGAAATTCAGCACAACTGCAGGCACGGTGCTGCATGCCTGTAATCCCAGCACTCCATTTGGGAGTCTGAGGCAGGAGAACTGCCATGAGTTCAAGGCCAGCCTGAACTAAATAGGGAGACCTTGTTTCAAAAAACAAACAACAGCGACAGCAACAACAAAAATCCAAGGGCCGGGGTTGGGGGGTATTTAGCACACAGAAGACCTGAAAAGGTCTTATGTTTACAGCTCAGACTGATCCTGGGGAGAAGACAACCCATGAAAAAAGTAAAATGACTACAACAGCAAAAACCTTAGCAAACCTTAAAAAGTGGAGAATCTGGTTTATATTTATGATTAGATTCAAATGTTTAGTTTTCAACAACAAATTACAAAGTATACAAGGAAACAAGAAAGCATGGCCTATCTCTGGTGTGGAAGACTAAAAGTGTAAATAAGAATCAAAATGTATAATTGATATTGTGAAATAGGAAGAAAATGTCTAAAGGAGCAGGGGAAATGGGAGGGGAAGGGGAAAGGAAAAAAGGGAAAGGAAAAAATGTGAGAAAAGGAAAAAATGGAAACAGTCTTTGTAAATAGGAAGGGGTGGAGGGGGTGAAGGGAGGGCAGGGAATGGGAGGGGGGGAAGAAAGCATGGCCTAATCAAAAGAAAAAAATAAAACAAAAGAAAGCAACCCTGAGTGTTCAGAGAATAGAAGATGTGGTGAAAGTCAATAAAATGATTTGTGAAAAAAACCCCAGAAATATAAATAGAATTAAAAAACCAAATAGAAATTCTGAAGTAGAAAAGTACAATAACAAATTAAAATTTAGGAGAGGAATTAACAGATCTGAGCAGGAAGAAGACGGAATCATTAAACTTGAATATAAGACAACTGAAATCATTAAGTCTGAAGAAAAGTAACAAGGGTAAAGAAAACAAAAAGAGCTGGTAGGACATTATCAAGCGAACCTACATACACATTATGGGAGCCTCATTTAAGGACAAGGAGACAGAAGCAAAGAGATTATTTGAAGAAACAGCAAAAAAGTTCCCAAGTTTGACGAAAGACTTGCCATAAATACCCAAGAAGCTCACTGAACTTCTTCTAGGATGTAATCAAAGTGACTCAAATTTGAGCCGGGTGCAGATGCATACCTGTAGTCCTAGCTACTCAGGAGGCTGAGGTGGGAGAATCACTTAAGGCAGGAATTCCAGATCAACTAACACAGGCTATTAGGGAGAGGAGGGACAGAGGTAAGGAGGGAGGGAGGTTAAGAGGGAAGCAAAGAAAGAGATGGGGAGAAAGAAGAGAGACTCCCACACTGAGACACTGGTCTGTCAAAGCTAAAAAGAGAACCTTGAAAGCAGCAAGCGGTGACTCATACACAACGGATCCCCAGTAAGATGATCAGCAGATTTCTCTAAACTTTGGCAGCCGGAAGGCACTGAAGGAAGGCATTCATTCAAGGTGTTGAAAAAAACAAACAAAAATTAAAAAGTCAACTAAGAATCCCACATCTGGAAAAATGTTTTTCAAAATTGAGATAGTGGCCAGGTGTGTAATCCCAGCTACCTGGGAGACTGAAGCAGGAGAATCAAAAGTTCAAGGTCAGTGTGGGCAACTCAGCAAGACTCTCTCAAAATAAAAGGGGCGGGTATAGCTCAGTGATACGGTACTTATCCTGAGGCCCTGGGTTCAATCTCTATATCACAGGAAGGGGAAAAAGTAAGAGATACATTAAGACATTTACAGATGAACAAAAATTGAGGGAGTTCATTATCACTAGACTTGTCTTGCAAAAAATACTAAGGGAACTACTACAGTTTGAAAGAAAGAACACTAGACAGTAACTTGAAGCCATATGAAGAAATAAAGATCTCAGTAAAGGTAAATACATGATTAATTATAAAAGCTAGTATTATTCTAACTTGATTTTTGAAACTCCACTTTTTGTTTTCTATATGATTTAACAGACAAGCAAAATGTTATATATACAATGGAATATTCAGCCTTAAAAATGAGGAAAATTCTGACACATGCTACAATATGGATAAAATCTGAGGGGGGTACCTAGTTGCTGGTTCAGTGGACTTAACTGTGTACTCTCAAGCTTCAGGGGTATAATTAACAAAACTATTTGCTAAGTGAAATAAGCCAATCATAAAAAGATGCATAATTCCATTTATATGAGGCAACTAGAGTAGTCAAATTCATAGTTAGAAGGGAGCTGAAGGAAGGGAAGAATAAAGACTTGTTTAATCGGTACAGTGTTTTGATCTTATAGGATAGAGTTCTAGAGATGAACAGGGATGATGGTTATGCAGCAATGGGAATGTACTGAAGAGAACTGAACTTTACACTTAAAAATAGTTAACATAGCCAGGTATGGTAAGCCTTTAATACCAGCACTCAGGAGGCTGAGGCAAAAGGATTGCTATGAGTCCAAGGCCAGCCTGAACTGCACAGTGAGGCCTTGTCTCAAAAAAAAAAAAGTTAACATGGTAAAAAATTGTGTCATGTGAATATTACCATAACAGTAAAAATGTGGAGAAAATGTTATTAGAATAGAGATCCATAAACTGTACAGCTAGGGATTACACTGAATTGTTCTCATGACTCTAGTTGTTAGGGAAGGTTTCCCTGAAGACATGGTATTTAAACTGGAATCTCAAGAGTAACTTCTCATTTAAGAAAAGAAAGGAGAAAAATATTTGCAGCAGAGAAAAAAATGTTCAACCAATAGGAAAAGAACAAATTCATTACACAGTTCAAGACAGATTACAGATTATGCATACTAACCTCAAAAGAACTACCTACAAATTCATCAACAAAACAATCTTCACAATGAACTCAGTTTGAATTTTGTTTGATAATTTTCTTTGCAATTAATTTGAAAATAGGTTTAGTTTTTATGGTTTCATAAGAATCAAAAGATGAATGATCTACTTTGTGTGTGTGTGTGTGTGTGTTTGTGTATGCACTAGGATTCAACCCTAGTGCTCAAGCATGTTAAGCATATGCTCTACCACTGAGCTACGCCCAGCCAAATTTTATACTTTTGAGGTTATACATTTAGCATTCAAATAACTAATTTTAGTATATGTGCTGCCGAAGTGAGCACAGCTTTCAAATAACTAAATCAACATAGAACTGTCTGTAGCAATTCCACCAACGAATGGTAAGAACACTTGAAATTAGTGGTTCTAGTTTACTGCAAGGAGCAAAAGGAACACATTTTCAGGACTTCCAAGTAGAAATTCCAAAATTACTTTGTGTGCATACTGAACTTAAAATTGAGAAAACATGGCAAAATGGTGTGTAAATTAGTAGAAGTTTCACTTTGGGTTCATATTTCAAAATTCAGAGTTCTTTTCATTCAGGCAAAGAATCAGGCAACTATTAAAATCCAATGTATCCTGTCAGGTACAACCAGTTCCTGATTGAAGTTGAACCACAATATTGCCTAGAAAAGCTGAAGGAAAGGTATATATGTCCAATACACACCTCTATGTATATCCTTGGTACAGACAGAAAGAGTTCAATTTGTCTTTATGAGTACTAGACATTTCCCACAGCTGCATCTCTGGAGAAGGGCTTTCAAACAATACCCTAAAATATCTTTGCTAATCACTTAAAAATAAAACATGAAAACCATAAAAAGAAACCAGTAGGCTGAATACAAAACAAAGAACTCCAAAGCACTTTAAGAAAATTGACTTTAATGCCTGTAAAAGACAAATGCCAATCTATATTTTATATTAATTTGATCCCAAAATAAAAGGTTTATCCAATCTGCTCCTTTGATAATCATTTATCAACGTACCTTATATCACTAAATTCTGGTCTCAGTGACGGGACCAAAAGTTCCCATTCTCTTGGAGCTTATACTAAATTGAGGCAGAAAGAGACATAAACAACATAAATGAAGCATATGTGAGGTGACAACAGGGCCCATGAAGTACATGGAGACTAGTGTAAGGGCTGTAATTTCAGTAATCACAGGACTCTACAATATTGAAGCAAGTTCAAAAATGCATCACTTGTTCAATGGGGATAAAAAGCAAAAAATTTACAAAATAAACATCACCAAAGTTAAAGAATCTTTCCTTTTTTGCAGAGGAGTAGAGTACTGGGGATTGAACTTAGGCCCCTTGCACTTAACTGCATTCCCCAATTTAAAATTTAATTTTAAAAAATTTTATTAGTACATGTCTGCAGTACATAATTATTACCTTCACATCACTAAGTTGCCCAGGATGGATTTGAACTTGCCATCATTCTGCCTTAGCTTCCGAGAGTACAAGCATGTGGCACCAAGCTTGGCTCCCAAGTTACTACATTATTTTATAATTTCAAAATGAGTTTGTGAAATTGCAGTTAAAAAGATTTTCAAGTCCAAAGAGTTGGCAGGTGCTGTGTTAGTTATTATTAAATTGATCTTGGGCCTCACCCTCTAGATCAGTTGTTTTTATGGGAAAACCAGAAGCCACTGTGCTAAGGGGAAATGTGGCATTTATTTGGAGACATCTGATTGTCATAATTGGGGAGGTGCTCCTGGCAACCAGTAGAAAAAGGCCAGCAATGCTGTGGAACCCCCTACAATCCATCAGACACCCCTCACAATAAAGAAGGATCTGCCCCAAGTATCCATAATGTTTTGTTTTTTTGTACCAGGGATTGAACTCAGGACCTTGGGAAACATCCATAATGCTGAGGTTGAGAAACTCTAGAGCAATGTGGTGAACCTATGGCTTATGTGTTATTGTGTTTTTCTTTCACAACAAAAGATGTCAATGTAGAGTCGTTTTTTCTAAACTAAAACCTCATTATTGAGGTTTAATTGCAGTGATGGCACTTGGCGATAAGTAAGTGGGTTTTGGGTTGTAGTATGGCACTTGGTTCGCCATCACTTCTCTAGAGAGATAAATAATCAGGAGAATGTAGTGAGCCCTTTATCATGGGAGTGTTGTTCAGAACAATAGTGAGAACCTGAGTGAGAACAGGAAAAAAGCTGAAAGAGCAGGTGATGTTTTGACTTTGCCTGAGAAGAATATCGAGTAAAGATTACAGAAAGATGGAACATCTGAGCAAATGGGTGGGACACATTAACTGGCAGCTCCAAAGGAATTCGCAGGATCCTAGATGCTGTGTTTATCCTCGATTTGCATGAAAATTTTCTGTTTCCATGCATTAAACCTACTTAACATGAAACTACCCACTGTATAATTTCGTGGGATCATATTGCCTTCTGCAAGAAATTTAGGGCAAGACGGTGTGATCCACTGGAAAGATCATCAATCTAGGATTCGTCTCCGCCTCACTAAGTTGAAGGGGGAGAGACAGGATACCTGGACTAGTCTGGAAGGGTCCCTCTGTGAATGAAGACAAATGGCCTACAAGGTCTCTAAACAGTTTCTATGTACTCTACATGGTTCTACAGTTAATCCGACTTACTTCCAGAAAAAAGCCACAGTCTTGCATCCTCACATATGCAACTCTCATGCCTGAAACAGTTCCTCTCTTCTCACTTTCTAAAATTCTATTTATCCTGTTATTTTCTTAACTTTGAAAAATTGAAGTTAAATTTATATACAACGAAAAGCAGATCATACATGTTTATATGTGGTAGGTTATGATGTGCATTGGTATGTAGTCACCACTGCTAACAAGAAAGCCTCCTCCTACAGTTTCTTCCTGAAAGTCTTCCCTGCAGTACCCGGCTGGACCCCGTTCTTTCCCTGTCCTAGCACTCAGGGGCCACCTACTGCGGTTTGTATGGCCCATCTGCCTGGGCGCATCGTTTCTGCTCCACATTTCCGGCAACTAGCAGGAGGCCTGCCTCAGAAGTCCTCAAATGATAGGTGACCACGGCTGATCGCCCAGAGTGGACACCAGGTCTGGCTGGGCATTTCTTTCTTTCTTTTTTTTTGGTACCGGGGATCAAACTCCGGTCCTTTCGCTTGCGCAGCAGGCTGCGAAACCACTGAGCTAAATCCCCGGCCCAGGCTGGGCGTTTCTCAAACTGCTGCACTGAATGTCTGGGGCCAAACAGGGAAAAGGTCAGAAAGCCCCACCCTCCGCAGTTTCGTTAACCACAGGAGAGAGCGGGCGAGGAGGCGGCGCGCGGTTCTCCGGAGGGAACCGGGCCCACTGAGCCAGCCACTCAGTACCC
The DNA here is from genome assembly GCF_053883595.1 of Heterocephalus glaber. Taxonomy (NCBI): domain Eukaryota; kingdom Metazoa; phylum Chordata; class Mammalia; order Rodentia; family Bathyergidae; genus Heterocephalus; species Heterocephalus glaber. The sequence goes on from NW_028258432.1 coordinate 2,533,978, forward strand.
TGTCTGACCGGCTTCCGCTTGCCCACCCTGCCCCGGCCACCACTCATTGTTGCACCCCCATTACTGCCCAGGACAGAGATTGAGAAACATTCGGAAGCCCCGTAACAGACCAAAGACCTCACAGGAAGGAAACAGCCAGGCGGAGTCCAGGGCTGCACTCACCAGATGCGTGACTGCAACCGCCAGCGAGTCCGGAGACGGGGAAACGCGTGTGCGCAGGCGCAGACCTCCAAGCCCGCGCCCCGCCCAGGCCGGGTGCAGAGCGGCAGCGTTTTCTCTAGAACGCAGGTTTGGGTTCTGCCAGGGATATGGCTACGGGTCCACCGGGTTAGGACTGGGCCGCTGCTAAGGATAGGGCTTCTCCAAGGCTAGGGCTCCACCAGGGCCAGGGTTAGAGCTAGAGCTCCACAGTGTAGGGTTAGGACTAAAGCTAGGTCTCCTCCCGACTAGGGCTAGGTCTCCACCAGATAAAGTGGGGGTAGGAATAGGGCTCAGTTACCAGGTTTTGGGGTGCTGGAGTCTACTTCTAGAGGTGATTTCTAGATTCTTCTATCCCATAGAATTGAATGAAACAAGCATAAACAGCAAAGTTTCACGTTTATTAAAGGTAGAAAAAAAAAGGCGCTGCAGAATGAGTTTGGGCCAAGTAAAAGTAGGGAAAGGGGGAGGAGAAAAAATGCACTTTACAGAGTAGGATGGGCTGTCGTGAAGAGAAACATAGCAAATCGTTAATGGTGACTGTCTCTCTTTGATATCGCCCATTCTGGCAGCACTTCCGGGTCACCCTATCAACACAGAATTGTTCTGTGCCTGTGTCTTGGGATGAAGGAGTACACCTATTTTCCCATCTAGTGTTAGCCACGCCCCACCTTCCTGACTCATTTCCCTGTGAGAGACATATCCCCTTATGGGGATTCCTTATGGGGTGCTGAGGGAGTGGAGGGTCTGTGTTCATATAGCTACTTCTGGCTGGAAGGGGCTGTAGACCCTACTTACTGAGATTATGTGGTCTTAAACTATCTGAAGGTGTTGTGGCTCGCTGTCTGGGTTGAAGAGGGGAAAAAAACCAACTAGAAGACAATGAGAAAAAGAGTAACAAGCAGTCTGTTTGGTGGGAGAAACGCTGTTAAATTGGGGAAGTACAGCCCAAACGTGAGGAGTAGGTCAGATTTCCACACTTCCTTTGGAAAACGAGGTCAAAGAGGATGTCAGATAAATTATGGAGAGCCTGAGAGCCATGGCCTTAGCAAGATCTTGTTTACTTATCTATAGCAGTACTGGAGTCTTGCTTTTTGAAGCTGAATCTCAGGTCTTCCAGGGGTTCGTAGGAATAGCTTTTTCCTCTTGGGTGATCTTTTTCTTCAGAGAGTTCAAATGGGGTTGGCTTTGTCCTAGAAAAGTGAATTCAGTTATCTATCTCTGCCATCTTTATTGCAGTGGTTGTGAGAAGGATCACTGAAAAGGAGCCCTTCCCTTTTGGTCTTAATTGGCCTCCAGGTGTCCCCTCTTTCCAAGTTTTAATGAGCACTTGGTCTCCAGGGCAGATGCCCTCGGCCAGGAGCTAGTGGGACTCTGTTCCTATGCAGTTGAATAGCCTACTGTTCTTAGCCTAGATTAATAAGATATTGTTAGAGTCTCGTGATCTCTGGGTCTCTGGATCTCTGGATAGAAACGGCCTCCCATATAACATCATAACTGGACTCATATTTAGCCCAATTTTGGGGGGTGCTTCAAACCCTCATGACGGGTATTGGGAGTAATTGCAGCCAGGACTCAGATGCTTCCTGGCAAAAGTTTGCCAGACCTGGCTTTAGGGTCTGGGTGGCTGTCTTGACCTTTCCAGAAGACTGAGGTCTCCATGTAGAATGGAGATGGTACTTATTTCTAAACCCTTTGCCACCCCCTGAGTTATCTGAGAAGGAAAAAAAGTTCATTGTCACACTGAAGGGACCAGGGAATGATTTCTTTGAGGAGCAACTAGATTACCTCTATAATCTTTTCTGAATGGGTAGGGAAGGCCTCAATCCAACCCATAAATATGTCAATTAGGACCAATATCTGTTTAAATCCCCCACATGGTGGCATGTGGGTAAAGTCTAATTGCCAGTCCTCCCCAAGTTATGTCCCCTACTCTGTACAGGTTCTAATAAAGGAAGTGGTTTGGGTTTGCCAGGCTTATTGTAGCCACAGAGTATCCAAGCTTGGCAAACCTGTCAAGTGTTTGCTGCTAGTCCTAGTCCTATGAAAATTCTGGTGATCATTTTCCATGTAGCATCTCTTCCCTTATAGAAAGAATCATAAAGAGTTTTTATAGCCTTTCTGTTGGGAGCAATGCTACATAATTCTAGGGATAAATCATTTGGTTAGCCTAGTTCTCTTGCCTACAGCCCAGCTACAGAATAACTCCAGTTTGGCCTCCGGTCACAACTGAGACTTCAGTGATCCAGTGATGCTGTGATTCTCCAGGACAAGAAACATCCTGGGAGAACAAACATCTGCTCAGTTCCTCATTGTTCTTGGACTGATTAACATCTTGTTTGCCGGAGATGTACTGAACTCTCTGCAAGCCTTCCGTTACACCTTGTTTATCCCAATGTGAACTATTGAACTCTCTGCAAGTCATCTGTTACATTTGTTTCTCCCGATGTACTGAATAAAAGGTGTGGTAAGCTGCAGGCTTTGTCTTTGCTGCCCAGAGCAGCACTGATCAGACCCAAAGCTCAGCTTCTTCTCGGTCTCATTTTTCTACCTTTCCTGTAATTCGCCGTGTGCTGCCGTGGCTCGCAGGAGACCAGGACTCACTGCAGAGGTTCTGGTAACGTCCCCTTCCCCTGTCCCCTACACCTTTCCCTTGAGGAAGGGCCAGTTTGTTTCCTAAATGCCACCAGAGTCCCATCTTAATTCCCCCTGTCCTAAGACACATTCATCTTCCTGAGAAGTATATACTGGTTTTACTGATTCATCAGAAACTGGGAGTAAAGCTGGGGTCTTGAGAGGCAGTAAGGTAGCTCCTTTTGCTTCCCCATCAGCCTTTTAATTTCTCAAAGACACTTTAGGCACTATAGAAAAGAGAGCATCTTCGAGGTCTAAGATGGAAAACCACTTCATGTTCCTGAGAATTTAGGAGAAAATGATGTATAAATCTTCCACCAGAGGATGGATTGGGATGACAACCTTGTTAATGAGGTGGAGGTCTTTTACCATCTGGTATTCTCCTGAAGGCTTTATTCCAGGGAGAATGGGAATATTGCAAGAAGACTGACAAGGCTATGTAAGACCGTCTTTGAGAAACCTGTTTATGAGAGGCTGGAGGCCTTCATAGTCCTTGTCTTTGATTGGATATTGCTTTGGATTAAGAAATTGGCTGGGGTCTTTTAGTTTTATAACTACTGTGGGACATAAAGCTATCTTTGTGTACCGGTGGAATTTGTGGGGCTTGAAGCTGTTCGTGTATCATGATGAAGGTGCTGAGGAAAACTGGCTTCCTCTGGAGCACTGGGCTCTAGTGGAGTTTCTGAATCCCTTGGAGGGAATGCGGCTGATGTGTGTGCCTCCGGGTTATAAGGAGGAGCCCAAGGAGACCGCCCGTGTGGCTGTCTTCATGAGACAGATGGGAGAGACCGGATCCTCCTTAGAGACAGGTGGGATATGAGGGCAGGATCATCGAAGATCTCTTTCTCTCTCTTCCTTGGGGGCCAATCTGAATACCATAGTCTCTGGGCTTTTCCTGAGATAAAGGGGCCACAGAAGCCTGAATATACGGGGTTTCACTCTACCTTCTGTGTTTTAAGCTGAAATGATATAACTGAAAAGTAATATCCTCATTTAAACTACCATTTCATTCTCATCTCTTGCCATTTTTTAATTCATACTGAACCCAAACCACATTACAGTGTTAGATAAGTTGTTTCTTTTTTAAATTGGAAGGGTCAAACCTTTCCCACTGATCAAGGATATAGCCTAGTGGTGAGGTCAGTGAAATTTAAGGATTGCTGTTTCCCATGGCTCATCTTGGGGCCTACAGAGACAGAGTGAGAGAGAGACAGAGACAGAGATGGAGACGGAGACGGAGATGAGAGGACTAGGTCTTGGGACCTTCAGATGGCATCCCATGCAGGAGACCCAATCTGAGCCCACATAAAGCAACCCTTGTAAGACTCAAGTATTCATTAGACAGATGTCTGTGTCTGAAGCTAGGACGATACCAATGTCCTTAGAAGAGAGCCCTACTGAGTGCTTTTAGTCTTATGACTTTATACTGTGGCCTGATAACTCCTTAAGGAGAAGAGTGTAGCACTTCAAAACTCCATGAGGTCAGCATGGAGTCCTTCCTAACTGGTACTCCCTTAGGCATTTTGAGCCACTTGATGACTACTTAAGCAGGGTGGAGCCTCTTGAGAAATAGTATCACTTGCATTTGCCCTGATATTAAAAACTTTGGTACTTTATTCAGGGCAGTAGAAAGGGAAACCTCTTTAAAAAAAAACACCCTAAAATGTTTTAAGAACAAAGATAGATTTACTTTTGTATACTCACAGTGTAGGGGGCTGCTAACAGATGTGTCAAAGCCTGGGCATCTGTGGGTCCTTGAGGCCACCTGAGGACACAACTTTGTCATTTAGCATAGGCGCAGGACAGACTTTGTTATAATAATAACAATGAATCAACATGGATGACCATGCACATACCACATGGCTATGCAAGGTTGTGTGGCTGTTTTGCCTTACTGTGTCTCAGAAAAACTGATAAAAGCCACTGTAAGTGGTATGCTGTAAAATTAAAGTTTGGTTCCTGCTTTCTTGTGATGTCTGTTCCATGTGCATTCTTTTCCTTGGCAACCTCTCCTGACCAGGCCCCCCTTCAGCCTACAGGCCCTGACACTTGGCATAGTTGAACTCAGCATAGTCAGGTGAGTGTTTCCACCATGGTGTCTGCAGAAGTAGAAAAGTAGAAACTTTCTTAGCAGGTTGGAAATCTCCCAAGAACTGGGAGGCAGTCCGTCTGACACCTGGAGTTGTTTTATGGGCCTTGGAAATGCTAGAGACACAAATTCCTCTCCCTCACCGTGAATCAGCGGGGAGGATGGGTTGGTTGTTTTTTAGTCTCTTCCACTGTGTGCAGGGTATAGAGATCACTATATTATGATCTGGAGGCCCAAGGTGACTTTGGGCATTGAGTATTTGCCCCCAGGTCCCTATGATGTTTACGTTTCCCCAGTTGCTGAATACATACATACTGGGAGTGGACATACTGATTGGTGCCAGGTTAGACACCACACAGGGAGAATTCCATTTGTGGATTCACGTGATAAAATGTCTGAGGACATCCCCATCATGCACTGTTAACTCTCCTGCAGGCAACATGGGTTATGTGTGTTAAGCAGTACTGGCTGCCTGGGGTCATGAGGAAATAGGACAGACTGTTCTGAGGCTGGAATAAGTGGGAGTGATACACCCTGCACAAAGTCCTTCCAATTCTCCTGTTTGGCCTGTGTGGAAGCTCAATGGGACTTGGAGAATGACTGTGGACTACCAGGAACTGAACAAAGTGACTCCTCCATTGCACACAGTCGTACCCAATATTGCTGACCCGATGGCTGGCTCACCCTGATGTTGGATAGACACCATTAATTGCTATCACACCTGAGAGTCAGGATCAGTTCGCCTTCACCTGGGAGCGCAGACAGTGGATTTTTCAAGAGTTGCCACAGGGTATTTGCATAGTCCTACTTTGTGTCATGGCCTGGTGGCCCAAGATCTGGCCACGTGGACCAAACCACACCTTGTGTCTTTGTTCCATTATATTGACAATGTCATGTTAACTTCTGATTGCCTTACAGATTTGGAAGCTGCCATATGCTGTCTAAAAGAAGCTTTGCTGACCTAGGGGTGGGCCATTGATAAAGACAAGGTCCAGGGCACTGACTTATCTGTAAAATTGTTGGGTGTTTTCTGATCGAATAAGACAAAAGTAATCTCTAATGCAATAACTGAGAAGATCCAGGCATATCCCACACCAACTACTGTATGCCAGTTACAAGTGTATGTGGGTTTCCAGGTTTCTGGTGGACATTCATTCCGCACCTAGCCACCTTGTTGCACCCTGTATACCAGATGAGTCAAAAGGGTGCAACATGGGACTGGACTGACACAGTGAAAGCTACATTCCAGGACTGGAAGAGGGCAGTCACTCAAGTACAGGCCTTTCGAGTTGTTTGTTACATTTTTCTTTTTCTAGGAGCTTGAGGTTCTGCATTAGGTTGTTAATTTGAGTTCTCTCTGTTTTCCTAATATGGGCACTCACTGCTATGAATTTCCCTCACAGAACTGCTTTCATGGTGTCCAACAGATTCCTGTATGTTGTATTGGCATTATCATTTACTTGTAGAAACTGTCTAATTTCTTCTTTAATTTCCCCTGTGACCCATTGGTTGTTTAGGAGGGTGTTATTCAATTTCCATATGTTTGTGCGAGTTTCGCAGTTTCTTATGTTATTGATCTCCAATTTTATTGCACTAAGGTCTGATAATATACAGGGAGTAACTTCAATTCTTTTACATTTACTTAGACATGTCCTATGAGCTAGCATGTGGTCTATTTTGGAGAATGACCTGTGTGCAGCCAAAAAGAATGTACATTCTAATTTTTTGGGTGGAACACTCTGTAAACATCTATTAAGTTCATTTGTTCAATAGCTTGGTTCAGTTCTAGAATTTCATTGTTAATTTTTTGTCTAGATGATCTGTCTATTTGTGATACTGGGGTATTGAGGTCCCCCACTACAACTGTATTAGTGCTTATTTGGTTTTTCATGTCCATTAATATTCGTTTTGTATAGTTGGGAGCATTCATTTTTGGTATATATATATTTATGATTGTCATCTCTTCCTCTTGGATCACTCCCTTTACAAGGATGTAGTGACCATCTTTGTCTCTCTTAATTAGTTTTGGTTTGAAATCTACTTTGTCTGCAAATAAGATTGCTACCCCAGCTTTTTTCTGGGTTCCTGTCATGTGGAGAACTGTTTTCCATCCTTTTACTTTCAGTCTATGGATTTCTTTTTTAGTTAGGTGTGTTTCTTGTGTACAGCATACTGTTGGATTTTGCTTCTTAATCCATCCATTCTGCCAGTCTATTTCTTTTGCTTGGTGAATTGAGGCCATTAACATTGATAATGGTTATAATTGATAGATGCTGACTCATCCTTGACATGATATCTTACTGTTGTTGGCTCTTTTATTTTTTATTTTTCTCCCTTTCCCTTTAGTTTCTTACCTTCCCTGGTGGCTTCCCTCTGTTGGGCCTCATGGAGTTGTGACCTTCATAGTCTTTTTCTAGGATATTGTTTAGAATTTTTTGGAGTGCTGGTTTGGTGTTCATGAAATTTCTCAGGTGTTCTTTGTCGTGGAAGTATCTAATTTCCCCATCAATTTTTGAAAGATAATTTTGCAGGATACAACAATCTAGGTTGGAAGTTATTTTCTTTTAGGGCTTGAAATACTTCACTCCAGGATCTCCTTGACTTGAGGGTTTGTGTTGAGAAGTCTGCTTTGATTCTGATGGGCTTTCCTTTGTAGGTGATTTGTTTCTTTTCTCTAACTGCTTGTAGGATTTTGATCTTTTGTTGGGTATCTGGGATCTTGACTATTATATGTCTAGGTGTAGATTTTTTTGATCGTGGCTAGTTGGAGTTCTGTATGCCTCACTTATCTGTATGTCCAATTCTCTACCTTTGTCTGGGAAGTTTTCTACTATTACTTTTGTGAACAGTTTTTTATGTCAATTGTACTTTCTCTGGCTTTTTCATGGACTCCTATCAGTCTTATGTTATTCTTCTTTGCATCATCTACCAAGTGCTGGATTGATTTCTTGTAGTCCCTTACTATTTTCTTTTTGTATATCCTTCTATTGGTACATTTTAGGTGTACAATATAATGACATTCATCATTGGAGATTTGCACCTTTACATACTCTCTTGGTTCTTATTTTTTCCCCCTTCCCCTGCACTCCCTTCAACCCCTCCATCCCTCCCTATTTACAAAGACTTTGTTTCCATTTTTTCCTTTTCTCCTATTAATTCCATTCCTTTCTTTCCTTTCCCCTACCCCTCCCACTTCCCCCTCCCCTTTGCCCCTTTTCTTCCTATTTCACATTATCTATTATACCTTTTAGTCCTTATTTACACTTTCAGTTTCTCACACTAGAGAAACTATTTGGTATTTACACGTGTCCTGTTTATTTTGCTTAACAGTATCGTCTCAATGTACATCCATTTAGCAATAAATGTCTCCTGTTTCTCATTTTTTATGAAAACTGCGTTTTCTTGATCCAGTCTCCAGTTGATGGGCATTTGGGCTTTTTCCAAGTTTTAGCTATTACAAACTGTGCTGCTATGAATATGGGTGCACATATATCACTGTGGTATGATTCTTTCAATTCTTTGGGGAAGATACCCAGCAGGGGAATAGCAGGGTCAAATGGGACTTCCAGTCCTAGTTCTTTGAGTTATCTCCATACTGATTTCCACAGTGGTTGCACCAGTCAATGTTCCCACCAGCAGTAGAGCAGTGTTCCTCTTTCCCCACAGCCCCGCCAGCATTTGTTGTTGGTTGATTTCATGATAGCAGTCATTCTTTCTGGAGTGAGGTGGAATCTCAGTGTTGTTTTCATCTGCATCTCTCAAATGACCAATGATGTTGAACATTTTTTGATATGCTTATTTACCATGTCTACTTCTTTGAGAAATGTCTGTTCATTTCAGATGCCCATTTTTGGATTGGGTCTTTAAATCTGGGAGGTCTGATTTTTTAAAGTTCTTTATAGATTCAAGATAGTAGACCTTTGTCTGAGGGACCGCTGGTGAAAATTTTTTCCCAGATTGTGCATTGTCTCTTCACAGCGCTGGTGGTTTCTCTTGCTGTGCAGGAGCTTTTTAGTAAAAAGAGATCCCACTTGTGGATTTTTTGTCCTAGTTCATGGGCAACTGAGGTGTTGTTCATAAAGTCTTTTCCAACACCAATGTCTTCAAGAGTTCTACCTAACCTCTGTTCCAGCCAGTTCAGCATTTCTGTTTTAATATTTAGATCTTTAATTCATTTCAATTTTAGTTTAGTGGATGGTGAGAGATATAGGTCTAGTTTTACTCTCTGGCAAGTTGAAACCCAATTTCTCCAGCACCATTTATTAAAGAGACTATCTTTCCTCCAGTGAGGGTGTTTGGCTCCTTTATCAAAGATGAGATGGCTGAGTGTGTCTGGCATTGTTTCTGCATCTTCTAATCTGTGCCACTGGTCCTCAGGTCTGTTTCTTTGCCAGTACCATGCTGTTTTTATCACAGTAGCTTTGTAGTATAATTTCAAGTTGGGGATTGTGATACCCCCTGCCATGTCTCTGTTACCTAGAATTGCTTTTGCTATTCTGGGTCTCTTCTTGTTCCAAATGAATTTTTGGATTGTTTTCTCAAGGTCTGTGAAGTATGCTGCTGGAATTTCAGCTGGGAATGCATTGAATCTATATAGCAGTGTTGGAAGTGTGGCCATTTTCACTATGTTTATTCTTCCTCCCCAGGAGCAGGGGATGTCTTTCCATTTTTTATATCATCTTCAATCTCTTTTCAGAGTGCTATAGTTTTCAGGGAAGAGGTCTTTGATTTCTTTTGTTAGGTTGATTAGACTGAAAGTTAAAGGGTGGAAAACAATACTCCATGTGACGAGAACCCCCAAAAAAGCAGGAGTAGCTATCCTCTTTGCAGATCAAGTAGATTTCAAACCAACACTGATTAAGAGAAATGAAGAAGGACGCTACATCCTTGTAAAGGGAACAATCTAACAGGAAGAGATGACAAGCATAAATATCTATGCACCAAACACTAGTACACCCAACTATATAAAACAAATACTAACGGACATGAAAAGTCATATATGCACTAATAAAATAGTAGTGGGGGACCTCAATACCCCACTATCACAAATAGATAGATCAAACTGACAAAAAATAAGTAATAAAATACTAGAACTCAATCGAACTCTTGAATAAATGAACTTAACAGATGTTTACAGAGTCTTCCACCCCACAAAATCAGAATACACATTCTTCTCAGCTGTACATGGGTCATTCTCCAAAATAGACCACATACTCACACATAGAACATGTTTGAAGTGCAAAGGCATTGAAGTTATCCCCTGTATATTATGAGACCATAGTGCGATGAAATTGGAGATCCATAGCAAAAGAAACTCAAAAAAATTCATAAACACGTGGAAATTGAACAACACACTTCTGAATAACCAATGGGTCACAGAGGAAATTAAAGGAGAAATCAGACAGTTCCTTCAATTAAATGACAATGACGATACAACATATCGGAATCTATGGGACACAATGAAAGCAGTCTTATGAGGGAAATTCATAGCAGTGAATACGCATATTAGGAAAACACAGCAAGCCCAATTAAACAACCTGATGCTGAACCTCAAGTTTCTAGAAAAAGAAGAGCAGGACAACCCCAAAGCTCATACAAGGGAGGAAATTATAAAGATCAGAGGAGAAATCAATGCAATGGAGACTAAGAGAACAATATAAAAAAAATCAAGGAAGCCAAGAGTTGGTTCTTCCAAAGAATCAATAAAATTGACAAACCCTTAGCCAACCTTGTCAGAAAAAGGAAAGAAAAGGCCCAAATCCATGCAATTAGGAATGAAAAGGGTGAAATGACAACAGACCCAGCAGAAATCCAGAGGATCATCAATACCTACTTCCAGAACCTACACACCAATAAGATGGACAACACGGAAGAAATGGACAGATTCCTAGATACATATGAATTACCAAAGTTGAACGAAGAAGACCTAAAAATTCTGAACAACCCAATATCAAGCAATGAAATTGGAAACGTAATTAAAAACTTATCAACTGGCGACGCGCTGGCCCCGTTCATCTAGGAACTGAAAGCAAAGTCGGGATCCATGAAAACAAGTGGGGAGCCCGGGGGCGGGAAGGAAGGTGGGCGCCAGCTGCGGGAGGAATTGGGAGCTGAGGGCGGCTGCAGTCGGGCTCTCGCCGCCTCCGCCACCGCCACGCTCGCCACCGCGCAGGCCGCCCGGGATGCGTGAGCGCGCGCCCCGCCGTCCCAGAGCTGTGCGCGGCGCCCGCTGTCCCGGGCTCTGAGGGCCGCCACGTCTCGGCGGCGGCGGCGGCGGCGGCGCGCGGGCTGAGGGCGGCTTCGGGCCGGTGGGGCCGCGGAGGGGGCCGGGCGCGCGGGGAGAGGCGGCCCAGGCCCCGCGCCCACCATGACCCCTTCCGCGCGCCAGCGCCAGGACAGGAGAATGCGCGGCGCCGGGCTCTGAAGCGTGGAGCGGGTTCGGTACAAGTGGACCGCCTATCGGACGGGTTGGAAGCCTCGCTGGTTTGTTTTAGATAATGGAATCCTGTTCTACTGTGATTCACAAGATGATGTTTGCAAAGGGAGCAAAGGAAGTATAAAGATGGCAGTCTGTGAAATTAAAGTTCATTCAGCAGACAACGCAAGAATGGAATTAATCATTCCGGGAGAGCAGCATTTCTACAGGAAGGCAGTAAATGCAGCTGAAAGACAGAGGTGGCTGGTTGCTCTGGGGAGCTCCAAAGCATGTCTGACTGATACTAGGACTAAAACCAGTGAATCTCTGAAAACCAAAATGTCTGAACTTTGCCTCTACTGTGACCTCCTAATGCAGCAGGTTCATACAATGCAGGAATTTGTTCACCATGATGAGAGTCATTCATCTCCCAGTATAGAGAACATGAATGAAGCCTCTTCCCTGCTCACTGCCACATGTAACACATTCATCACCACGCTTGAGGAATGTGTGAAGATAGCAAATGCCAAGTTTAAGCCTGAGATGTTTCAACTGCCCCATCCGGATCCTTTGGTTTCTCCTGTATCACCTTCTCCTGTTCAAATGATGAAACGTTCTGTCAGTCACCCTGGTTCTTGCAGTTCAGAAAGGAGCAGCTACTCTGTAAAAGAACCAGTGTCTGCACTTCACCGACTCTCCCAGCGACGCCGAAGAATCTACTCAGATACAGGCTCTTGTAATGATATTCCCCTTGAAGACCCAGACAGACCTGTTCACTGTTCAAGAAATACACTTAATGGAAATTTGACATCAGCGACCATTCCTGAAGAAAGCAGACTTACGGCCAAAAAGAAATCTGCATTGGAAGATCCTCTTCCATCCTTCTCTTCCTGAGGAAATTGAAGTGTCCAGCTTCCTCTAAGTATTGCTATGCAAAAGCTGCTGTAATTAAACTTGTTATATGGGGTAGTTTTTCCCTTTACTTAGGATTTCTTGCACTTTACAGAATATTGTAAATCAGACAAACAAAAACAACCCACATACTTTTGAAGTGTATTTTATCTTTATATAGTTTATTTGCAAGAGTACTTTCCTAATAATTTCACAGTACGAATGTGCATCTTTTTTCTTTTTTTTAAACAAATGATGGTGTAACATTTTGACATCCATAAAGACAAATGTAGATATTTTTCTAAAAAACTGTGAGGGACTGATAGCTTGGTCAGTGTGTACTGTAGTTTATAAACATGAAATCTTACAAGGTTTCAGTTTGACAGAAGTGTGATATATGTAACTTGTGCCATGGACCAAAAGGTCACTTTACCCCAGCTTAAAGTGAGTTGCAATAGCAGCTTGATGGTGACTGTATTGTGTTCCTCTAAGCAAAAAGGAAAAACTTAATATTCTAAATATCTTTAGCCCAAATTGAGCATTTTTCAAAACAGATTCTGCTGTCCTTCATGTATGAAGTTGACACTACTGATTTGTCGATAACCAAATGTTGGGTTAAAGTTCAAGTATTTAATTTTTTATTTATTTATTATCTTGTTGCATCAAAAGATGATTGCATTCTAACTTTTCTTACCTGCCAAATTTAAGATGTGTATCCACTGTTATTTACATTGTTCTACAAAAGAGGTTAATGTTGTAGTGACCTTGCTCACTCAAACCAGAGAAATAAATGGCTTTCAATGGAAAAAAAAAAAACTTATCAACTAAAAAAAGCCCGGGCCCTGATGGCTTCACTGCTGAATTCTACAAGACATTTAGAGAGGAACTGCTGCCACTACTGTGTAAACTCTTCAATGAAATTGAAAGGGAAGCAATACTCCCAAATTCATTCCTGGAAGCAAGCATCACCTTGATCCCCAAAGCAGAGAAAGACCCAATCGAAAAAGAGAACTATGGGCCAATCTCACTAATGAACATAGATGCAAAAATCCTTAATAAGATAATGGCAAATAGAATGCAGAAGATCATCAAGAAGATCATACACCCTGATGAAGTGGGATTCATCCCAGGGATGCAGGGATGGTTCAACATACGCAAATCAATCAATGTAATACACTATATCAATAGAGCCAAGGACAAAAACCATATGATTATCTCCATAGACGCAGAAAAAGCATTTGACAAAATCCAACATGTATTTATGATAAAAACCCTACAAAAAATTGGAATAGATGGTCTCTCCCTCAAACTGATAGAAGCCATCTATGAAAAACCAACAGCCAATATCATACTAAATGGTCAAAAACTGAAATCCTTCACACTCAAATCAGGAACAAGACAAGGATGTCCACTATCACCACTCTTGTTCAATACAGTTTTGGAAACATTAGCCACGGCAATTAGACAAGAGAAAGAAATAAAAGGAATAAAGATAGCAAATGAAGAAGTCAAATTGTCATTATTTGCAGATGACATGATACTCTACATAGAAGACCCCAAGAACTCCACCAAAAGTCTTCTGGACTTCATAACCAAATTCAGTAAAGTAGCTGGATACAAGGTAAACACACAAAAATCAATAGCTTTCCTCTACATGAATAGTAGACTCACTGAGAGAGAAATAGGGCAAATTATTCCTTTCACAATAGCACCCAAAAAACTGAAATACCTAGGAATAAACCTAACAAAAGAAGTCAAAGACCTCTTCTATGAAAACTATAGCACTCTGAAGAGAGAGATTGAAGATGACATCAGAAAATAGACAGACATCCCCTGCTCCTGGTTAGGAAGGATCAACATAGTGAAAATGGCCATACTTCCGAAACTGCTATATAGATTCAATGCAATTCCAATTGAGATCCCAGCAGCATACTTCACAGACCTTGAGAAATCAATCCATAAATTCATTTGGAACAAGAAGAGACCCAGAATAGCAAAAGCAATTCTAGGTAACAGAGACATGGCAAGGGGTATTACAATCCCCAACTTGAAACTATACTACAAAGCTACTGTGATAAAGACAGAATGGTACTGGCAAAGAAACAGACCTGAGGACCAGTGAAACAGATTAGAAGATGCCAGAACAACTCCAGACACACCCAACCACCTCATCTTTGACAAAGGAGCCAAACACCCTAACTGGAGGAAAGATAGCCTCTTTAATAAATGGTGCTGGAAAAATTGGGTTTCAACTTGCCAGAGAGTAAAACTAGACCTATATCTCTCACCATGCACTAAACTAACATTGAAATGGATTAAAGATCTAAATATTAAAACAGAAACGCTGAACTGGCTGGAAAAGAGGTTCGGTAGAACTCTTGAACACATTGGTGTAGGAAAAGATTTTATGAACAAAACTAGACTATGCTACAGCATAGACTAGGGTTAAGATTAGGAAGATGGTTTGGTTTAGGACTAGTGGTATGATTAGGTTTAGCATTAGTGCTATGCTTAGGGTTTGGGTTAAGGGCTAGTGCTTGGGTTAGGTTTAGGTTTAAGCTTAGTGTTAGGTTTCATTTAGCTTTAAATTCAGAGCTAGAGGTATGAATAGGGCTAGTGCTGGTGCTAGGGTTAGGGTTAGAGTTAAGTTTAGGGCCAGGGCTAGGGTTAAGTTTATGGTTACATTTAAAATTAGCATCTGGTTTAGGAGCTGGGTTAGGGTTAGTGTTAGAGGTAGGTTTAGTGCTAGAACTAGAATTAGGCATTGGTTTAGCATTAGGGTTAAAATTAGGGTTAAGTTTAGTGCTATCATTAGGTTTCAGGTTATGATTACATTTCCACTAGAGTTTCAATCAAGGTTAGAGTTAGGCTTAGGTTTAGGATTAGCGCTATGGGTAGAGCTAGGTTTAGGCTTAGGCTTAGGGTTAATGTTAGGGCTAAGTTAGACCTAAGTTCAGGGTTAGGGATATGGTTAAATTTAGGATTAGGCTTAGAGTTATGGTTAAGGTTAGGACAAGGTGTGGGGTTTGGTTAGTGCTATGTCTAGCTTAGGGTTATGATTAGGGTTAATTTTAAATTAGGGCTAGGGTAAGGTTATGCTTATAGTTAGGATTTGGTTAGGTTTAGGGTTAGTTTTAGGATTAGGGCTACAGCTAGTACTTGGTTTGGTGTTAGGTTTAGGGTTAGGGAAAATGCCAGGGATAGGGTTAGTGTTAAGAATAGATTAGGGTTAGGCTACTGTTAGGGTTAGGGTTAGGGTTAGGGTTAGGCTACATTAGAGCAAGAGCTAGGGTTAGGGTTAAAGTTTGGGTTAGGGTTAGGATAGGGTTATAGCTATATCTAGAGCTAGGGTTAGTGTTGGCTTTAGTGTTAGGACTAGTATTAGGGTTAGGAGTAGGTTCAGGAATGGATTACATTTAAGGATATGTCTAGAGCCTGGGGTATAGCTATTCTTATTGTTAGGGTTACAGTTAGAGTTCAGGTTAAACTTAGAGGGCTCAGGTAAGAGGTAGGACAAGGTCTAAAGATAGGGTTAGACTTAGGTCTATCCTTTATGGTTAGAGTTTGGTTAGGCATATGGTGAGGTCAGTACCAGGGCTAAGGCTAAAACCAGATCTATTGCTTGGGCTAGAGTTAGTTTTAGGGTTAGGATTAGGGTGAGGGCTAGGGCTACAGATAAGTTTAGGTCTAGGGTAAGTGTTAGGATTAGGACTAGGGTGGAGATAGTTCTGGAGCTAGGGCTAGGGTTGTGGTTAGGTTTGAGTTTGGGTTTAGTGTTAAGGTTAGGTAGGATCTAAGTCTAAGTCTAGAGCTAAGGCTAGTGTTAGTGTAGGTTAGTTTAGGTATAAGGTTAGGGTTTGGGTTAGAGTTAAGTTTAGGGCTAGGTCTAGGGCTTAGCTTAGGGATAGAGTTTGAGTTAGGGTTAGTGTTAGGGTTAAGGTTAGGGGTAGGTCTAGGGCTAGAACTAGATCTTGGTATGGAGTTAATGTTAACATAAGGCTGAGGGCTAGTGCTAGGGCTAAGGTCTAGTTCTATGCTCAGGGTTAGGCTTAGGGTTTATAGACCTTGTGTTAGGGTTATGTCTAGGGTTAAATTAGGACCAGGTCTAGGTTTAGGGTTAGTGTTAGGGTTCATATTAGAGCTAGTGCCAGGATTAGGTCATGTTTAGGGTTAGGATTAGGATCTGGACTAGGGCCATGGCTAGTGCTAGTCTAGGGTTTGAGTTAGAATTAAATTAGGGTTAGGGTTAGTGGCAGGTTTAGTTTTAAGGCCAGGGTTAGAGCTACGGTTAGTGTTAGGGTTGGGTTGGGTTTGGTATGAAGTTATGACTACATCTAGAGCTAAGTTTAGGGTTTGGTTTAGTTTTAGGGCTAGGGTTAAGGTTAGTGCTAGGGCTATGGTTAGGGTTAATTTAGGATTAGGATTAAGTTTAGGCCTAGGTGTAGTACTAGGCTTAGGGCTAGGACTAGGTCTAGTGCTTGGTGTAGGATTAGGTTTAGTGGTGTTTATTAAGTAGTTCTAAAGCTAGATTTCAGGTTAGAATTAGAGTTAGGGTAGGGTTTCTTTTAGTGCTAAGGCTTAGGTTAGGTTAGGGTTAGGGTTAGGGTAGGTTAAGATTAGGCCTAGATCTAGAACTAGGCTTAGGACCAGGGCTAGGGCTAGGGTTAGGATTAATGTTAGAGTTTTAATTAGACTTAGAGTTATGAATATGGCTTAAACTAGGGCTAGGTCCAAGATTCAGTGTAGGGATATAGTGAATATGAGGCTAAGGCCTATGGTAGGGCTAGGTTTAGGGTTAGTATTAAGGTTAGGGTTATAATTTGGTTTAAGTTGAGGGCTAGGGCTAGTACTAGGTCTATTTTTAGGTTTGACTTTATGGTTAGTGTTAAGATTAGGGCTGTTCTAGGTCTAAGCCTAGGGTTTGGGTTTGGGTTAGGGGTAGGGGTAAAGGTAGGACTCGTGCTAAAATTAGTGTTAGGGCTAAGGTCAGATTTACTGGTATTGCTAGATTTAGAGTTTGGGCTTGGTCTTCTGCTAATATTAGTGTTAGAGCTAGGATTAGGGTTAGTGGTAGGGCTAGGGTTAGGGTTAGGTTCAGGTTCAGGTTAAAGTTAATGCCAGGGCTAGGGTAGGGCTAAAATTTGGGTTAGCATAGGCTTCAGGCTTTGTCTAGGTCTAAGTTTATGTTTAGTGCTAGGGCAAAGTTTAGGTTTATGTTGATGGTTAAGGGCAGCATTAGGGTTAGGTTTACTATTGGGTTTAGACAGTAAGGTCTACGTATAAGGAGAGGATTAGTGATTGGTCTGGGGTTAGGTTTAGGATTAAGTTTAGAGCTGGGGATAAGGCTAGGTTTAGGTTTAGGTTATGGTTAGTTTAATGTTATTGTTAGGGTTAGCGCTAGGTCTAGAGTTACAATTAGGGTTGGGGTTAGGTTTAGGGTTAGTGTTAAAGTTAGGGCCAGGGCTAGGGCTAGAGTCAGGTTCAGGGTATAGTGCAGGTTAGGGTTAGGGCTAGGGTTAGAATTACCATTATGGCTATATTTATGGTTAGGGTTCAGGTTGGGGCTATGGATCATAGAGGGTTCTAGGATTAAGAACAGGATTAAAATTATGGCTAGTATTAAGGTTATGGCTTGGGCCTGATTTAGGCATAGGAGTAGGGTTAATTTCTGGGCTATCGTTAAGTTTAGGTTTAGGGTTAGGGTTAGATTTAGATGTAAGTTTATATCTAGGGTCAGATTTTGGTTTAAGGTTAGGGCTAGGTTCAGAGAAAGGGCTTGGCTAATGCTATGTCTAGGCCTAGGGTTAGGGTTGAGGTAAAGATTAGTCTTGGGGTTAAGGTTAGGTTTAGGGTTAGGGTTAGGGTTAGAATTAGGATTTGGGTTTGATGTAAGGCTAGTGTTTGTGTTATGGTAAGGGTTTTCGTTAATTTTAGGATTAGGGCTAGGCCTAAATCTATGTCTAGTGCTAGGTTTGTGTTTAGGGTTAATGCTAGGGGCATATTTAACATGAGGCTAGGACTCTTTTTTGCCTTATGGTGTCAGTTTTAGGCTTTAGGATTATTGTTAATTTTGGGCTAGGAATATTTCTAGGCCGAGTGTTAATTTTAGAATTAGGGTTATAGTTAAATTTAGGATAATGCTATGTCTTGTGATATGGAAATGTCTGGCATTAGGATTTAGGTACAGACTAGGTGTAGAGATAGGGTGAAGCCTAGGGTGAAGATCAGCATAGTGATAGGCTTATGGTTACATTTAGGATTGGTCTTAGGGTTAAGCCTCTGGCTTGTGCTCATTTTAGGTTTAGATGTATAGTTAGGGTTAGTGCTAGTTCTAGGGTTAGGGTTAGCTTTAGGTTTAGGGACAGGGCTAGTGCTAAGGTTAGGGTTTTGTCTAAATTTATGTCTATGGTTAGGATTAGTGTTAACTTCAGTGTTAACTTTAAGGTTACAGTTAGGTCTAGGTCTATATCTAGGGTTATGGTTATGGTTTGGTCTAGTTTTATGGCTAGGTCTAGCTGTAGGTTAGGATTAAAAATAGGTTAGTGTTAAGGATATAGACTTAGGACTAGATTAGTGCTAGGCTTAGGCTTAGGGTTCAGGTTAGAGTTACTATTAGGGCAAGGGCTGAGGCTTAGGCTAGTTTTAGGACCAGTTTTAGGGTTAAATTTAGGATTAGGGTTCAGGCCAGGTTAGGTTTAGCACTAGTGGTAGGCTAGGGTTAGATTTAAGGTTAAGGCTTGAGTTAGGATTAGTGTTAAGTTTATGGTTAAGATTAGGATTACAGTAGTGTACAGTTTAGGTTTGGTTTATGGACACAGTTAGGGTTAGAGGTAGTGTAGCTTTAGGACTAGGCTTAGAGTTAATGCTTGGGTGTCTTAGTTACATTTTTCTTTGCTGAGACAAAATACCTGACACCCAAAATTAAAGGAGGAAGGGTTTATTTCAGCTCACAGTTTGTAGAGGTTTCATTCCATAGTCAGCTGGCTCCAAGACAGCATGGCATAGCAGAGGAATATCAGAGGACATATGGTACATGATGTGGCAGGCAGAAGACAACAAGCAAGAATCAGCAAGCAGCCAGCTTGCCTTTCCCTTTTATCCTATCTAGGCTACCAGCATTTTGGGTGGTGCTACCCAAAACTATGCTAATTCCAATCAATGGACTAATTCAGTATCACACACCCTTGATCCCAGTACAATACACCCTAGATCCAGCCATCTCCCAAAAGCCCCACCTATGAGTACATGAGGCTTTGGGGGGACAACTAGATACAAATCATAGCATAGGAATAGTGTGAGGGCTAGGGTTAAGTTTAGGATTAGGGTATGGTAGAATAATGGCTAGGTTTAAGATTAGGGTTAGGGTTAAGTTTTGGGCTAGGGCTGGGGCTAGAACTAGGTCTAGGGTTAGGGTTACAGTTAGTGATTGAGTTAATGTTAGTTTTAGAGTTAGAACTGATGATAGACCTATGATTGGAGTTAACTTATGGCTAGGGTTAGGATTAAGTTTGGGGTTAGGTTTAAGTGTTAGGGATAGTGCTAGGGCTTGGTTTATAGCTATTATTAGGTTTATTAAATTTAGGACTTGAGCTAGGGCTAGGATGAGTCCTAGCGCTCAGGTTAGGATTAGGGTTAAGGTTAGGTAAGGGGTAGGATTAGGATTATGGTTATCGTTAGTGTTAGAGTTAGTGGGTTTATTTTCTGTTTGTTTGTTTTCATTTTAATTTATTCCGTGCCATGAAAGTTAAAACATACAAACCACAGCTTTAGATATAGTACTGACCAATTTAAAAAACACTGAATTGATCATTTGTGCACATTCCTCATCTTTAATTTTATGTCTTGTTATACAAAGGTACTGTTAACACACACAGTTCTAATTCCTTACAGACCTATTTGTCAAGCAGCAAGATGACAATTCATCAAAGCACTGTGCAGGATGCTTCCTTGGAGAAACCACATCAGCAGTATTTGGTAAATGGTTATGCATAGAACTCACTTGGAGGGTAATGTTAAACATTCCTCATATGACATGGACACAACAAATGGGAAATGTAACTTTAATATAAGATAAAATGTTATTCTTTATGCTTTTAAACTCTGGGACACTCAAAACCAGACGATACAAGGTGCTTTAATTCTAGATTCCATAACCGAAAAACTTTGAGGACTGCTCATGGCTTTTTAAAGCCAACTTGAAATATAAAAGCACTGAGTTTACCAAGCCAAATCTAGTTAACTGATTACATGTTACATAAAATATACCTTTTAAGAAAAACTGACTTTAAAAAAGATTGCATCATTGATGTATAACTTCAAAACTGTTACTCTTACAAGGAAAAATACATTACTTTAAAATCTTTCAACATGTTTTAAGATGTCATATTTTGTGAATTCATTACTTTATATGTTCTAAACTTTCAGCAAAATAATTTGAAGTGGTTCTTAAACCTAAAAACATCTAAAGAAACGGGTTAACACGTCTGTGAAACAGCTGTCTACCACACATCTGTTTCCACTATGAACATCCATTAAGAGTGTTCTATATTTAAGTTGATGTAAATATTCAAAACCTCATTTAAACATCCTATACAAATAATTAGTGTTCTTGGCATTAAAATCTGAATAATGCTACAATACAGGCAATTTTTCACAAAAAGTTTCAGAGGCAAAAGATTTGGGAATGGTTGGGTGAGCAAGAAATGAGACAATCTACCTGAGACAATTTTAGAATTAATCCTGAAAAAGATGGCATAGTTGGTCACCATCATTTTTGGGAAGAGTTCAGGCAAGATTCTAATATTTATAATTTTAATGTTCATAACCTTTTAAATGTTAACATCAAGCACAGGCTAGTCCACTTTCCAGAGACTGAAAATGCTACTGTAATGTCATTCTGGTAAATTCAGTTACAAAAGCACTGAAACAGGAAAAAGGACAGAAACACCGTATCACAGAACTAATCCTGCATTAACTATTTCTCTTCCCTCTCATATTGGCCTTAGACATACACACTATGGTAGGTCAGGTGCATGCAATGAGAAAGGCTTAGATAAAGGATTAGTCTGTCGACTCTTCACATTGGCATCAGTCATTTCTTTTTACTCTCTCCAAGGAGTATGAGCCTTGTTTCTAGGTATGTATTTCAAGCAAGTTAAGCAGAACATTTCTTAAAATTCTATAAAACAAGACACGCTTGAAGGATAAATAAATAGTGCCCAACATCTACAGCTTTACACGGATTAACCTGTATTTGGGCAGAACTATGGATTTGAACAAAGGTTACATCAGCCATCGTCCTTTAATACTGACATAACAGGAAACTTGACAGCTAAAGTTTTCCAGCAACAATTATTATTTGAACCTTAGACAGCCACCCTAAAACACAGACATAAAACAAAATCCAGAGCTCAAAACATCAGACTGGAAAATCTAATTTAAATATCCGCTAAGTCCCAAGACACTGTTGCGCATTTTTATCTGATGACAATTTTAATGTGTTATTTAGCACTAGCAAAATATGAAACCCTAAAATTAATGCTAGAAACGTGCTGCTTTTTACGCCCCAGTCAGTCACATTTACAGCCAGTACAGAAATGAAGACAAAATAATTGTGCCGCATTCTCAGCTGCTGGGAATCTTCCCCCAGCAAACATGAAACTACAGTTATGCTCTGTGAATTCCCTTCTAGTACAGTATCAGCAAAGAGGTGTTCATGAGGAATAGAACAACTTGGGGAAGAGCCAGTGAACTGTTAATAAACAAAATTGTCAGTATGAAGAATGAGGTATCACACATATTTAGATACCACCCTAAAATAGAGGTGATGACTAGTTCTTGAGAAAAAAGGCCGAAAACAAAAAAGAACACAGATTCATAAACTAAGTTGGCTTTGCATTTCATTCTTGTACAAAGCAGGGATCACTAAACAGAAAAGTTCTTCAATTCCTATCTCTCTTTCGTGCTAATGCTCAGTCCAAAGTTCAGTTAAGACAAACATGGAAACCTGGTAAGGGTCATTTTACAGTTAAGCAGGTAGTTTCACCCACATATTTTTAATACCCAGTATCTTTGAGGTCTTGCACTGAATTGTCTGTGGAGAAGTATTTTCTCCACAACACAAGTCTTGAGCATAAAATCCTCCTATACAAAGGAGTGACTAATCCTAGTCTTCCTGAAGTAGAAGATGGTTCTTAAGATTAAAATACTACTCTAAAATTTTGAATAGGTTAATGAAAAAAAACATTTCATAGAAGATAAAAATTTTAATATTCTAAGTCAGAATTAAGTCCCCAATAAATAAACGCTATTTTGAAAAGAAATACAACTATCATTCTCTAAGATACCATCAGTTAAGATGCACCATATGTATTACTAAGAAAAACCATTACACTATGACACAATGCCTCATTTCAGTTCAATGTTTATTTTATATTTATTGTTAACAGTGCTTTTAAAGTTAAACAGATTCTTATCATGTTTATTTTGTGTATACAGTAAGAATGTGTGAAATACACTGGTTAAGTTAAAACTATAACTTCATATTCCGAGTCCAACTCTTCTGAATCACTTTTCATGTCACAGTTGGTGTCTGCATCCCCCCACACAGCACAGCCCTGGGTATTGTCAAGAGTACTGGTGATGATGGAGCGCTTCTTTAAAGAGCGTGCCATGCTGTCTTCTGTTTATTATCAGTGGGAAGCACTGGACCAAACAATGTTTGATGTCTTAACGATAGTCCTGCTCCACACATGAATCAGTCACATCAGCCTCTTGTTGCTCTGAATTTTGTTATGGATCTCGAGGGGTTCTGGCAATTTCTCCTGCCTTCAACTGCATCGTATGACATGTGACAGGCAATCCTTTTTCATGTGCCTCTCCAACAAAGGCTAGTACAGCTTCATCTACCTGTAGGTATCTTCCTTTCTTAGGTCCTATCAAGTATTTTTGTGATTGCTTTGCAAGAAAATATGGAATTTCAATCATTCCTCCAATGATGAATATTTGCTTCACTTACATCAAATGTATGCCCCATGGCTCTGTTTCCACGCTTTTGTGCATACATGATAACCTTTCATTTCAGTGCCGGGTTATAGTGTAATCTTTTTGAAGACATTTTAAAACGCTCCTTAAACTGACACATTTGATGCCAACAACACACACATCAGTTAAGGTGATGACAGTACAATAAGCTGTAAATTCACACATGTGCAAGCTAGGATAATTACATGACTATCACCTGGGTGACCGTAATGAGGAGCATCCACACTTCAGACATGCTGAAAAGTGAAGAACAGAGTCCATTTTATGACAAATAAAAAATACGGTTTTTTCAAGACTGAAAATTTTACCAGACACACATCAGTGCAAAATAGAAGCACAAGAGCCTAGGATTGTGTTAAGCAGAAAGCTAGTGAAGCAAAATATTACCTTTAAGCTGACATTTTCATGGCCCAATTTGGCTTCAATTCCCTTTATTTCTGTATGGCTTACACGTACACCTTTTTTTGAACTGGATAGAAAATCCAAGTACAAATGTTCTTCTGTCATTTAGCAAATTTCAAAGTGAAGTCGCTGAAGACAGAGGCGTGAGATCGCCTTTTGCTGAGGATGATAAAGGAGTGCGTCTGCAGTCAGCGGCCTTCATCCGCAGGTGCCCTCCTCTGGCGAGCAGATCTCATCTCATGCGGAGAGGATGAACTATCTTCTTCAGTTTCAGAACCCAAAGGCTCATGATCTCCCTCCTGGGATCCTGTGTCTCCCACTAGTTCCCGCAGAAACTTGAATTTAGATAAAAACAGATGCCATACAAAATACCAACCGCACACCATCAGCCACAGGACGATCAGCAGCGTGGCCACGAAGACCAGCAGGGTCAGCCCCACACCGTGCCACATCTTGGCGGCCTCAGGACGCGGGCAGCACGCGGGCTTCAGCAGTGGTTGGCGCGGCCCCGGCGCGGCATGGGCGGCGGGCGCCCCTCGGCAGCGCCCCCTAGGGGTGGCACGGAGGCGGGAACTGCAGCACCACTGGTTCCCGACCCTCCTCCTCTCGGGGGGCAGACGGAGCGGGGCGCCCCTACTCCCTCATCGCTCTGGGGAGCCGAGGCCCCAGCGCCCCGAGACCCTGGCCGTGGCCGGATGCGCTTCCATGGCAGACGCTGTGCGTCGGAGGAGAGGGCGAGCACGAGGACGCACGGCAGCCACAGGGCCCCGGCTGCCGCCCGCGAGAGAATCCCTCGGTCCCAAGGGACGCCTGATACTGCCTCTGTGGGGTTTATTTAGGGTTAAGGTTACACCAGAGTTATGGTTAGGGTTAGATTTTGTGTTATGTTTACTTTTAGAATAAGATTCAAGTTAAGACTAGTGCTCTGGTTAGTGCTAGCACTCTGATTATGTTAGGTTTAGGGACAGGACTTGTTCTAGGCTTAGGGTTAAAATTAGTATTAGTAGGGCCGGGAATTTAGCTCAGTGATTCTGCTGCCTGCTTCACAAGTACAAGGACCTGAGTTCGATCCCCGGTACCAAAAAATTAAAATAAAATAAAATAAAATAAAACTAGTATTAGTGATGAGAAGAGCGGTATGACTAGGTCCGGAGGAGGTGTTCGGGACAGTTTCAAAGTTAGGGTTGGGTTAGATTCACTGTTAGGGTTGGGGTTGTGACAGCCAACGCAACTTCATCTTGAGCCTCAACATCAGCTTGTACCTGTACTTGGACAAAGCACCCAAAACCCCAAATCCTGCTTGGCAGTAAACTTGCTGCAGTTGCAGGGTGTTCTGTAGCTCTCCTAGTGTGGGAAACTTCCTTGTGTCCCCCCACGAACCTGACGTGGTTCTGCTTCTGTAAGATTCCGCTTGCTCTCCCCTGAGCCCTCCCCAACTGAAAGCATGATTTAAAAGGAGAAATCAACCCACTTCCAGTTGCAGAGAGAACTTTCTGGACACCATCCCCCCAGGCCACTGGCTTAATAAACAGACGCCAATCCGACACAGAGTGTGGCGCATCTCCATTGTTCTCATTTGCTTGTCCATAACAGCTGGAGGCCCCAGGGAGGTGACCGCAATGGGTGGACTGGCCTCACTGTGGTCCTTCCCATCTGCAGCAGTGAACTACAGGGAAGGTGCCCCCGAGACATTCCAAGGCCCTGGAGTTTCACTGTTGACACTGAGGGGACTGTAGAGAAGCCTGAGATATCCTCCAAATTTTCTGGAGTCCATCTGGTCTGGTCTGGTAAGGATCCTTCTAGTTTTGGTGGGGAACAATAGTCCTTGACAAAGGCATTCTCCAGGCCCTCCTAAGATTAGGACACTGACTGAGGTGGTCCTCTTGTCTGGTCTGGCCTGGTCTAGCTGCAAGACAGTCAATCTAGTAAATCCCCGAGCATGGGTTTGGAATGTTTTTTAAACCTCTGAATGATTTTTATATGAATGAATGAATGGACTGGTAATGGGCAGTGTAAACAATAGACCGTCCCCTCCATGTCCCATGACAAAGGGGGTTCCCCCTCGGAGTTATGGGATCTGAATGAGGTCATGTGTCTAAGAAAGGCCAAGTGGGTGCTCTTGTGAAGAGGTAAATACACCCCAAACCCTGGATGGTCCCTAAAGTGGCCAAGAGGCCCATGGCCAGTTGACTAAGTGGTTCCTCCCCACAGGGGAACACCCCTTCCTTTGTCTGTCATGACGTCATCCAAGGGTGGACCACTAAGGCTTTTTTCTCTATGTCCAGACGTCTTCTCTTTTTCATCTGTTCTTGAAGCTCCTGTTCCTGGGAATCTCCTGCCTGCCCTAAGTCTCTCTACCATGGGGTCGTCATCCTCACAAACTGTTACACCCCTGGTCTGCATGCTTAGAAATTTTTCCTGATGATTATGGAGTGAAAATGTCAAAGAACAAACTTCGCACTTTTTGCAAACTCAAGTGACCCTCTTTTGGTGTGGGTGGTCCTCTGAAGACTCCTTTGACCCTGCCTTCATTCAGGCAGTTTGGAAGGTTGTTACCAGGACACCCTGATCAGTTCCCTTACATCAACTCCTGGTTTACTCTAGTGCAGCACCCTCCTCCATGGCTAAAGCCCTGTGCTGCAAAGGCCTATTCAAAGCTGCTTGTTTCCAAAAGCTGTTGTCCCCCTTGTGGGTGAACACCAGAGAGACAGAAACTGGTTCTGCAGCAGTCAGATGCTGAGGAAGTCCTCCCCCGTCCACCTCCCTATAACCCTAGTCCACCCCCCTTTCCTGTCTGTCCCGACCCGCCTGCCTCTGACCCTCATTTCTTCCTCTACTTCTCCTGCCACCTCTCTCCCCATACAAGAGTGTCTCTGATCCCAGCAGGAGGTCACCACTTCAGGAAGATGCAGTCCAGAGATTCTCCTGCCTTTGAGGGAAGCCTCTCCTCCTGATGGGGCAGGTCTGGGAACCCACCTGTTCCTAGTATATGTTCCCTTTTCCACTTTTGACCTCTACAACTGGAAAACCCAGAATCCACCATTTGCTGAGAAGCCCCAGGTTCTGATTTCCCTGAGAGTTGATCTTTAGGACTTATCTACCAACCTGGGATGACTGTCAGCAGTTGTTATTGACCCTGTTCACCACTGAAGAGTGCGACAGGATTGGGTTTGAGGCTAGAGAGGTTTTATTGGGAGGGCATTCAGTGGAGGAGGTCCACAAATTGCTGAAACAAGGTTTCCCCTCAGAGTGGCCTGAATAGGATTCAAATTTTTGCGCGCGGAGGCGGGGGGGGGGGGGGACATACGCTTTGATCAATTTTCACCAGAACTTGTTGAACGGGACTGGAGCAGCAGCTTGGAAACCTATAAATCTGTCAAAAACCACCGAAGTGACATGGACCAAAAGAGCCCCCCACTGCATTTCTGGAGAGACTGAAAAGCCTTCCAGGTTTACACCCCATTCAACCCCTCTGCTCCAGAGGACAACAGAGCTATAAATTTGGTTTATGTTACTCAGTCTGCACCTGATACTAGGAGAAAATTACAAAAATGGGAGAGATTCCAGGAATGAATACATCTCAGCTGTCGGAAGTAACTCAAAAGGTGTTTGACGATAGGGATTCAGAAAAACAAGCATTGGCCACAGCCACAGCAGAGCAGTTTGCAAAGAAACAAGCAAAGAGCTTGGCAGCAGCCATCAGAAGGGGCCCCACAGGACCCAACCCCAGGAAGCCCAAAGGGCAGGTGCCTAGAAAGCCAGGAGGACCCCTGTCATTGGGAGGAGATCAATGTGCCTATTGAAAGGTGGAAGGGCACTGGAAAAATGAATGCCCCACATCCCTCTGCCAAGATACTATCCCTCCCTACATCTGGGGGAAAGGAAGATTTGGACTGAGGGGGCTACGGCTCCTTCTCTCTTCTTCCCCAGGAGCCCATGGTCAACGTTGAAGTAGGGGGTGAACAGGTCCATTTCCTGGTGGACACTGGTGCCTAGAGGTCAGTGTTAAAAACTCTCCTGGGAAAGCTTCCATCACGAACCATCTCCATCCAGGGGGCCACGGGAGCAGTCCAAAATTGCCATACTGGACTGCCCATTCCCCTTGCTGGGACAAGACCTCGACAATACCCCATCTCTCAGAAGGCCAGACAGGGGATAGTCCCTCACATTACGAGGTTGATGGACTTTGGGATATTAACTCCCCTCAAGTCTCCATGGAACACCCTATTCCTGCCAGTACAGAAACCAAGGACATCAGGTTACAGGCTGATTCAGGACTTGAAAGAAGTTAACTGGTGAGTGGTAACTGCATATGCCCTCCTGAGTTTGCTGTCTCTTGATCATCAGGTGTGTACTGTGCGAGATTTAAAGGATGCTTTTTTCAGTGTGCCTCTTGCCCCAGCTAGCCAGGTTATCTTTGCCTTTGAGTGGACTGACTCAGTTTCCAGTGAGTCCTGCCAACTCACCTGGACCCAGCTGCCTGAAGGATGAAAAAATGCACCCTTCCTGTTCAGTGAGGCCCTCCAGAAGGACTTGGTGAGTTTTTGATCCCACCACCCGAACCTGGGATGCGAGAGCTTCTTCAGCTACTAGAGGAGTTGGGCTACTGCATCTCAGCCAAAAAGGCACAACTCTGTGCCCCTAAAGAATGGTACCTGGGGTATTAAATCTCAGAAAGAAGAACGTTGTCCCAGGCCAGACAAACAGAATGAGCTTAAATTAACAACCTAATGTTGATCATCAAGCTATTTGCAAAGGGAGAAAGTTAAACCCAATGCACATATGAGAGAAAATTGTAAACATAAGAGCAGAAATTAATGATGAAGAGCTGATTCTTTGAAAGACTAAATAAAATAGAGAAACCCTTAGCCAATCCTATCAAAATAAGGAAAGAAAGGACCCAAATCTGTGAAATTAGGAATTCAAAGGGTGACATTAACAGATCCTGCAGAAATCCAGAAAATCATCAATACCTACTTATAGAACCTGTATTCCAACAAGATGGAAAACACAGAAGATATAGATAGATTCCTAGGTACAAATGAATTTCTAAAACTGAATCAAGAAGATATAAAAATTCTAAATAATCAGTCATGGAAAATATGACCCAATATCAGTCAAGGAAATTGAAGATGTAATTAAAAACTTGCCAACAAAGAAAAGCCTAGGTCCTGATGGATTCACTGCTGAATTCTATAGGAGATTTAGAAAAGATCTAATTCTACTACTTCTCAAACTCTTTAATGAAATTGAAAGGGAAGCAATACTCCAAAATTCATTCATGGAAGAAAGCATTACCCTGATTCCAAAACCAGAGAAGGATCCAACCAAAAAAGAGAACTACAGGCCAATCTCCCTAATAAAAAATGATACAAAAATCCTCAATAAGATACTGGCAAACAAAATGCAGCAAATCAAGACTATACATCATGACCAAGTAGGATTCATCCCAGGGATGCAGGGATGGTTCAACACACACAAATCAATAAATGTAATACACCATATTAATAGAACCAAGGGAAAAAACCCCACATGATCATCTCAATAGATGCAGAAAAAGCATTTGACAAAGTCCAACACAAATTCATGATAAAAACTCTACAGGAAATTGGAATAGAAGGTTTTTATCTCAATCTGATAAAAGCCATCTATGACAAACCAATAGCCAACATCATACTAAATGGTCAAAAACTTAAGACTTTCACTCTAAAATCAGGAACAAGACAACGATGTCCACTATCATCACTCCTATTCAATACAGTTCTGGAGACATTAGCCAGAGCAATTAGACAAGAGGAAGAAATAAAAACGAATAAGAAAGGAAGAAGTTAAATTATCATTATTTGCAGGTTACATGATACTCGACATAGAATACTACAAAAAGTCCACCAAAAGACTTCTAGATTTAATAACCAAATGCAGTAGTGTATAGCTAGATTGAAAATCAACATTCAAAAATCAATAGCATTCCTGTACACAAATAACAAGCTCACTGAGAGAAAAATTAGGGAAACCACACTTTTCACAATAGCATTCAAAAAAATGAAATATTTAGGAATCCACCTAATGAAGGAAGAAAAAGACCTTTACATTGAAAACTACAGTACTCTGAAAAAAGAAATCAAGAAGATATTAGAAAACAGAAAAATATTTCTTCTTGGATAGATGGAATCAATATAGTGAAAATGGCCATACTTCTAAAATTGTTATACAGATTTAATGCAACTACGATCACAACACCAATAGTATACCTCACAGAATTAGAGAATACAATCCTAAAATTTGTTTTGAACCACAAGAGACCTTGAACAGCAAAAGAAATTCTAAGCAACAAAGGCAAGGCAGGGGATATCACAATCCCTGACCTGAAATCATCTTACAAAGCTATGGTTCAAACAAAGCTACCATGATAAAAACAGCACTGGACCTGCCAAAAAAAATCCAAATCCAGGGCCAGGGATTTAGCTCAGGCACCGCACCTGACTCACAAGCACAAGGTCCTGAGTTTGATCCCTGGTACAAAAAAAAAAAATCCAAATCCAACCAAACCAAAACAAAGAACCACACCCAAGGATCAATGGAACAGAAAAGAAGATGAAGAAATAACTCCAAACATACTCAGTTATCTTATCTTTAACAAAAGGGCCAAACACCTTCACTGGAAGAAAGCCTCTTTAGTAAATGGTGATGGGAAAACTGGCTTTCCACATGCTGAAGATTAAATCTACATCCGTACCTCTCACCATTCACTAAGCTAAAATCAAAATGGCTCAAAGATCTAAATATCAAAACAGAAACACTAAACCTGCTGGAAGATAGAATTGGTAGAACTCTTGAAGACATAGGTGTAGGCCCAGCCTTTATGAACAAAACCCTAATTGCCCAGAAATAATACAAAGGATCAACAAGTGAGATCTCATCTTATTCCAAGCTTTTGCATAGCAAAAGAAATCACCAACAGAGTGATAAGACAACCCACAGAGTGGGAAAATTTTTTTTCCAGCTGTTCATCAAAGGACTAATATCTTCAATATATAAAGATCTGAAAAAATCAGACCCCTCCAAATTTAAAGATGTGATCCAAAAATAAGCATCTGAAATGAATAGATACTTCTCAGATGTAGAAGTACAGGCAGCAAATCAATATTTGAAAAAATGTTCAACATCACTGGTCATTTGACAGATGCAAATTAAAACAACAATGTTGTTTTCTATCTCACCCCAGAAAGAATGACTATAATCAAGAAATCAACCAATAAGAAATGCCAGTGTGACTGTGTGGAAAAAAGAACCCTTCTCCACTGTTGGTGGGAGTGTAGTTTGGTGCAACCACAGTGGAAATCAATATGGAGATTCCTTGAAGAACTAAAACTAAAGGTTCCATTTGACTCAGCTATTCCCCTTCTTGGTATCTTTCCAAAAGAATTAAAAGCAGCATAGCAGGCTGGGGATTTAGCTCAGTGGTTTCGCCACCTGCTGCGCAGGCACAAGGACCCAAGTTCAATCCCCAGTACCAAAAAACCCCTCAAAAAACAGCACACCACAGTGATGTATAAACACCCATGTTTATAGCAGCACAATTTGTAACAGCAAAATCTTGAAAACACCCCAAATGACCATCAATGGGTGAATGGATAAAGAAGATGTGGTGTTTTTTGTACAATAGAGTACTAGTCTGCTATAAAGAAAGATAAGCTTGAGACATTTCTAGCTAAATGGATGCACCTTGAGACCATACTCTTAAGTGAAATAAATCAGACACACATGTTTGAATATGACATTATTTCTCTGGTGTGAGAAACTGAAAGAGTAAATAAGGACCAAAATTTATAATAGATATTGGGAAATAGGAAGAAAATGTTCAAAGGGCAACAAGGAAGGGGGAAGGTGAAGATGAAGGAAGGAAAAAGGAAAAAGAGAATAGAAAAAAATTAAAACAAAGCTTTTATAAATGAGAGGAAGAGGGATTGAAGGGAGGGGAGGAGTCTGGGGGGAAAAAGAAGAATCAAGATATATTATGTACAGGTACAAACTCTCTATGATGTCTGTGATTATTATGTATATCTAAAATGTACCAATAAAATTAATTTAAATTAAAATAAGAATACAATAAAATAAATTTTAATATTTTAAAAAGGATTAGGGTTAGTGTTACACTTAGGTGTAGTGCTGGGGTTAGAGTTTGTGTTAGAACTAGGCTTACGACTAGTTCTAGTCCCAGGATTAGGGGTAGTGTTAAGATTATGAATCAGGCTGGGTTTAGGGTTATAGTTAGGACTATAATGTTAGTGACTGGATAAGGGCTAAGGCTACATCTATGGTTACTCTTAAGCTTAGGGTTAGGGTTAAGGTTAGGGGTAGGGCTAGGTTAGGCCAGTGCTAGGTCTAGGCTTAGGGTCAGTCTTAAGGTTAGTGTTAGTGTTAGGAATAGGGCTTGGTTTAGGCCTAGGTCAAGAGGTAGGTTTATGGTTAGATTTAGGGCTAGGGTTAGGGTTATGAGTAGGGCTAGATTTAGGGCTAGGGCTATATCTAGGAATAGCATTAGGGTTTCTGTTTAGGGTTAAGGTTAGTTCTAGTAATAGAGGAAGGGATAGGGCTAGGATCAGTATTGGGGGTCAGTATTAAGGCTATGGCTAGAGCTAGGACTAGATTTAATTTTAGAATTAGGATCAGTGTTTGGTTAGTTTTAGAGCTAGAGTAAGGTGTAGCATTACATCTAGGTTTAGATTTAAGTTTAGGGCTTGGGTTAGGGCTAGGACTAAAGTTTCAGCTATTGTTGGTTTAGAGTGAGATTTAGGTTTAAGATTAGGAATATGGATAGGTTTAGGGCTAGGGGTAGGTTAGGATTGGGTGTAGGGTTAGTTTTAGGGTGGGTTAGGGCTAGGGTGGGGTTACATTTATGGTCAGGATTAGGGTTAGGTAAGGGTCAGTGTTAAGGTTACAATTAGGGTGATATACAAGGCTAGATTTAGGGCAAAGGCTAGAGGCAGTTGTAGGGTAGGTTTAAGGTTAATGGCAGGTTAGTATTAGGGCTAGTATTAGGTTTAGTGTAAGGTCTAGGACTAAGGATTTTTGGGTGAGGAATATGATTAGAGTTAAGGTCAGTTTTAGGGTTAGATTTATGGTTCGTTTTAGGGCTAGAATTATGGTTGTGGTTAGAGTTAGGTTTAGTCTTAGGGTTCATCATAGATTAGAGTTAGAGTCAGTTTTAGGGTTAGATTTATGGTTAGAATTAAGGCTAGGGTTATGGTTGTGGTTAAAGTTAGGTTTAGACTTAGGGTTCATCATAGTTACAATTGAATTAGGGTAAGGTTTGGGGTTAAGGCTAGTGTTAAGGTTAGCATTAGGATTTGGGTTAGCTTTAAGTTTAGGACTGGGTTTCGGGCGAGGGTTTTGGCTAGGGTTAGAGCTAGAGCTCAAGCTAAGTCTACAGTGAGAGCTAAGATTAGGTTTAGATTTAGATATAAGCTGAGGGCTAGAGCTAGGGCTATGGCTAGAGTTAAATTCAGAGTTATGATTAGGTCTAGGGTTAGAGATAGGATTAAGTTTAGGGTTAAGTTTATGGCTAGGATTGGTTTAGGTTTAGGGTTAATGTTAAGTCTAGGGTTAATGTGAGGGTTGGTGTGAAGGCTAAGGTTAGTGTTAGGGTTGTGTGTAGATTTTTTTTATCATGGCTAGTTGGAGTCCTATATGCCTCACTTATCTGTATGTCAAATTCTTTTGCTCTGTTTGGGAAGTTTTCTGTTTTAATTCTGTGAACAGGTTTTTTTTTTTTTTATGTCATTTGTACTTTCTCCTGCTTTTTCGTGGATTCCTGTCACTCTTATATTATTCTTTGAGTCATCTAGGAGCTGCTGGATTGATTTCTCATGGTCCCTTACTATTTTTAAGAGATGTCTCTTTTCGTGGTCACTGACTGCAATCCTGTCTTCTATATCTGAAATTCTGTCTTCACATTGGCTCATTCTGCTGTGAATGCTTTCAATAGAGTTTTTAATCTCCTGGATATGTTTGAATTTGCTTCATAGATTGCATTTCTTTCCTATGCTGGGCACTCATGGCTTCCATCATGGTCCTGAGCTCATCTATTTTTTTTATCTGTTTCTGTTCAAGAGTCTCTAATCATGTCTTTCACTCTGCTCACCATCTCTGTAGTTATCTGGGAAATTATTTCTGTTTTGAATTGTTCTATAGCCTCATTCATCTGTTTTGCTATCAGTTCAGGGTGTCCAGGTGGTTGATTATCAGATTTTTCCACTTTGTTTCCCCCAGAATTTGCCTTTGGTGAGCTGGAAGTCTGGGTATGTGCCTTGCTTAGGTGTCTTCTCATTTCTATTTTTGTTGTTGGTACTGTTTTTGTTTTAATTCTTGGGTTGATACACCAATATTGCTTATTGTAAGTATGTTTGTTGCTTGTATTTAGGATCCTTATGGAATGATTGCTTCTCAGAGGTGTCTTCCAGATATAGCTGGTCTTTAGGTTTTGAGACTCTAATGACTCATAGGCAATCTCATTTTCAGTATACCATGAAGGACAACTGGTTAGATCAATCACAACACCTTAGGCCAAGTGATACAATGAGCAGCAACAATAGCATCAAGCACAGCTTAGAAAATGACAATTTGTGGTAGTTATTAATCTATCACCTTTAACCATGTGAATTAAATCAAAATCAAGGACCAGCCCAAAATATGTTTATAGTGAATAAACTCTTCAATATAGCAACTTTTTCCTTCAGGATGGGGGCTTAGAAGGAGTTGGGCAGGGAGGGATAGATAGGTAGAAGGATAGGGAAAGGTTAGAAGTGAGGCCAGAGGACACAGGAAGATCATGCAAACTCTAGGAAACTGTTGAAGACAAGAGCAAAAGACAGAATGAAAGAACAAAGACAAGAACAGAACAACCTAAGAGCAACAGGGAAGCTAGAAACTGTATTCACTTTCCTTCAAAACTAATGACAATCGAGAGAAGGAAAAAGAAGAAAAAGAAAGAAAAAAGAAATGTGAATTACAAAAATAACAGGAACAAAAAGGGAGAGAGATGAAGAACAAGGTGAGAGAAAGAAAAGAAAGAAAGAGAAAGAAAAAGAAAAATTGAAAAGAAAAAAATTAAAAATAAGACAATAACTTTGAAAATAAAAAATAAAAATAAAGTGCCTCCTTCAGGGTATCTCTCTGCTGTCACAATAGACAATGTGGGCAGCAGTGTGCAGATCTAAGTCAATGAGTCTCAGCAAGCCAGCCGCAGCCCCCTGAGATTCAGGCTGATTTCTGGCTGCAAGGCCCAAGTTGAGCTCCCTGACTTCCTGCTGGGTTGAACTCTTCAAGGTTCTACTGCAGGCTCCAGGTGCCCGTCCCCTGAGGATAGTCCAGGTTCCGATGGAGATGGTTATCCCTCCAACTTACCAACTATGGAGGTCTGGTTTGCCTTTATTGCAGAGATTTTCTTCACTTTCCCAGTGGGCTTTAATTTTCATCAAGGAGCCTCAGAGAGTCCCTCTTTCTGTTGTTCACTTTTGCTCTATCTTCTGGAGCTCAGAACAATGACCTTTATGATCCCCTGCACCTCTGCAGTGTGGATCCAGGTACCGACATGGCCCAGCAGTGGTGCTAGGGAGCAGTGCTGCTGGTGTCTGTATGGCTCTGCTCCTCAGTGCTCAGGGCCAGTGCTATGGCAGCCTGAGTGGCTCAGTGTTAGGGTTATGTTCAGGGCTAGGGGTACAGCTAGGGCTAGGACTATGACAAGATCCACAGTATGGTTAGGGTTAGGTTTAGGTGTATGGTTAGGACTAGGATTATGTTTCAGTCTAGGTCTAGGGTAGAGCAGGTTTATGGTTGTTTAGGATTAGGATCAGGTTTAGGGCTAGGGTAGGGGTAGGGCTGGAGCTATGGATAGGGTTAAGATTATGTTTAGGCTAGCATTAAGTTCAGGGCTCAATGTAGGATGAGTGTTATGTTTAGGTTTAGGGTTTGGGATAAGTTTAGGGCTAGGGCTGGGTTTAGGATAAAGTTTTGGTTTAGTGGTAAGGTAAGACTATGGGTAGGTTTATGGCTAGGGGAAAGGCTATGGTTAGTGTTAGGGTTCACATTAGGGTTATGGTAATGGTTACAGTTAGGTTAAAGCCAGGGTTATGTCTAGGTCTAGAGTTAGGTTTAGGGCTAAGGTTGAGATTATTTTTAGGTTATGGCAGAGCACAGACTATGATTAGCATTGAGGTTAAAGTTAAGGTTAGAGCTCAGTCTAGATCTAAGGTTAGGGTAAGGTTTAGGGCTAGGACTACATTAGGGTCAGTGTTATTTTTTCTTTTTCTTTTTGGTACCAGGGATCGAACTCAGGTCCTTGTGCTTGCAAGGCAGGCAACAGAACCACTGAGCTAAATCCCCGGCCCTATTTTTAATTATAGAGGTAGGGCTAGGGCTGGGTTTGGGCTAGGGCTAGGGTTATGGTAACGGTTATGATTAGGGTTAGGGTTAGCAATAACCCTAGGATTAGGGTTAAGGTTGGGGTTAAGCTTAAGTTTAGGGCTAGTGATAGGTCTAGGCCTAGGTTTATGGTTATGGTGAAGGTTAGTGTTAAAATTAGGGTTAGTGTTAGCTTTAGAGTCAGGGTTAGGGTGAGGGTTAGGTATTGGCCTAGAGCAGTGATGATGAAACCTTCTGGAGACTGAGTTAACTCACTTATTTATAAAGTGCCAACACTGCAATTAAACCTGTATATTGAGGTTTTAGTTTTTTAAAAAACCTCCACCTTAACATCTTTTGTCTTAAAAGAGAAATATAATAACACATGTGCCATAGGGTTTCCACCACTGGTCTAGAGCAACAGCTAAGTTTAACAATAGGTTTAGGGTTAGGGTTGTGATTAGGCATAGAGTTAAGGTTAGTGTTAGGGTTAGTGCTAGGGCTAGTGTCAGGGTTAGCATTAAGGTAGGCATTGAGTTTCAGGTTAGTTTTAAGGCTAATTTTAGAGCAAGGTGTAGAACTTGGGCTAGGGCTAGACTTAGAGTTAGGGGTAGTGTTAGGGTTAAGGTGATGTCTAAGTTAAGTCAGTGAGAAAACCGTGGTAGAAAAACACAGTGATGCCTGGCTATGTGCCAAATGATGATCGCCTCTATCACTCATGCTCACAATCTTTCATTATAATATCTACACAAAGCAAATTCTATATTTGAAAACAATGTATGTAGTTGATAAGTTAACACACCATGAGTCAATCACACACTCTAGATTCAGCCACCTCTGGAAAACCCCCACATAAGACCACAGCTCTCACCAAAGTCTCCCGTACCTAACCATTCCAGCTCTACTTCCCTTTTCAAACCCTTCCCACAAGCCAGTCCCAAAGGCTTCTGAACTACATGGTCAGGTATATGTCAGGCTTGACCTGGTCATGAAATGGTTAATAAATATATTCTTTAATTCCAAGCTACAGTTTGACATGATACAAAAAACAAACAAAAAACCCCCCAAAAGCCACAACAAAACAAGCAGCCGATGCAGGTGCTCTCTCCACCCAACAAAAGCCATACTATCTCAGAGCAGATATAACACAGAACACAGGGTTAGGATTTATTTAGGGTTAGAGTTATTGTTAGGGCTATGTTCAGGTACAGGGTTAGATGTACATTTAGGCTTAGGGTTAGGGTTAGTGTTACTGTAGATTGTGTATAGGACTAGGGCTTGTGCTTGAGCTACAGCTATGGTTAGGGTTATGGCTATTTTTAAGTTGAGTGCTTAGGCTAAGGTAAGGGTTAGGGCTAGGCTTAGAGCTAGGTTTTAGGCTATAGTACAGCTAGAGATATGCCTTATGGTTAGTGTTAGGTTAGGGTAAGTGCTGGGTTCAGGTTTATACTTTGGTTTAGTGTTGTGATTGAGGTTAAGGTTCATGTGAGAGTTAGGGCTAGAGCTAAGGCTAGATTTAGGGTCAGGGTTAAGGTTATGTCTAGGGCTAGGACTAGGATTAGTGCTAAGGTTAGGGTTATATTTAGGGTTATGTTTAGGAATAGGGTTACAGTTAGGTTTAGGATTGGGTTAAGTTTAGGTTTAGGGCTAGGATTAGTGTTAAGATTAAGGATAGGTCTAGGGTTAGTGTTACAATTAGGTTTAGGATTGGGTTAGATTTAAGGGTAGGGATAGAATTAGTGTTAAGGTTAAGGATAGGACTAGGGTTAGCGTTACAGTTAGGTTTAGGGTTATGGTAAGGGTGAGGGTTAAGGTTAGGTCTAGAATAGGATTAGGGTTCAGACAAGTGTTATGGTTAGGATTAAGTACAAGTATTGTTTTAGGGTTAGGAATAGGCATAGAGCTAGGGTTAGGGTTAAGATTAGTGTTAGTGCTAGGGTTAGGTTTAGGGCTGTCTAGTGCTAGATGTAAGGCTGATTTCCAGTTAGTTTCATGGCTAGGCTTAACATTAAGTTTAGGATTAGGGTTAGGGCTAGGGTAACGTTTGGGGCTATGTTAGGGTTTTGCTTAGGGTTAGGGTTAGGATGAGGAATAGGTTTAGGGTTATGGTTATGATAAGGTTAGGGTATGATTAAGGTAGAGGTAGGGTTAGGCTTTGGCTTAGATTTAGGACTCAGATTATGTTAAATGTTTCATAAAATTTACTACAGGTTAGGATTACTGTAAGGTCTATGTTAGGCTTAAGATATGGGTTCAGTGTAGGTCTAGGTCTAGGCTAGGGTTATGGTTAGGGTTACAGTTAGGATTATGTTTAAGATTAGAGCTGGGCTAGGTCTACACCTGATAGGTTAAGGGTTGCTGTTAGGCTATAGTTCTGGTTAGGGTTCAGTTTAAGTGTTAGATTTTAGTGTTAAAAATAGGCATAGGGCTAGGGCTTGAGCCAGGCTTAGGCCTAAGACTAGTGTTTTACCAGAGTTAGGGTTAAGATTAGGATTAGGGTTAGGATTCCACCAGTGTAAAGGCTAAGGTTAGACTTATTGTTAGGTTTAGGACTAGTATTCCACTAGAATTAATATTAAGGCTAGGGCTAGGGCTAGGTCCCAACCAGAGTTAGGTTTAATGTTATGGTTAGGTTTCCACCAGGGTTTCTGGTAGGGTTCAGGGTTCAGTTTGAGGTTAGGGGTTTGGCCAGTGTAGAGATAGGGTTAGGGTTAAGGCTAGGGCTTGACTTCCTCCAGGGATAGGCTAGGTTTATGGTTCCACCAGGTATAGTTAGGGTTTGGGTTAGGAATGGGTTTGGGTCTAAGGATAGATCTTTGGGTAGGGTTCTATTCCACCAATGTTGTGGTAATGAGTAGTGTTAGGGTTAGGGCTAGGGCCAGGGTTCCATCAGGGTTAGGGTTAGCATTTCGTTTAGAGTTACAGTTTGCGCTAGGGCTAGGACTGTGGCTAAGGCTAGGACAAGCGTCTTGGGCTGGGGCTAGAGTTCCACCAGAATTAGGGTTAGAGTTAAGATTAAGTTTAGGATTAGGGTCATTTAAGGTTATTAGTCATAGGGGTAGGGGTAGGGTTCTGCTAGACTTAGGTTTCTACTAGGGTTAGAATTAGGGTTACGATGTAGGTTAGGGTTTCACCAGGGTTAGGGTTTGTGTATGGTTAGGGCTAGGAGTATAATTAGGCTAATCCTACTGCTAAGGCTGGTGATAGGGTTCTACCAATGTTAGTGTTAGGGTTGGGATTAGGGCCTGAGCTAAAGCAATGACTAAAGCTAGCATTCCATGAGGTTAGGATTAGGATGGTCAAGTTTAGGGTTAAAGTTAGGTTTAGGAGGCTGTGGATTTAGTTCAATGGCACCATGCCTGCCTCACAAGCGCAAGGTCCTGAGTTTGATCCCTGGTACAAAAAAAAAAAAAGTTAGATTTAGGATTAGGGTTAGGGTGTGAGTTTATTTTAAACTTAGTGTTCTACCAGTTAGGTTAGGCTTACATTTAGAGCTAGGGCTAGTTAGTGCTCAAGGTAGGGCTAGGACTAGAATTCCACCAGGGTTAGGTTTAGGTATAGGGTGGACTTAGGTTTTGTGTAAGGTTTAGGGTTCTACCAGAGTAGTGTTTGGTTTACAGTGTTATAGTTATGCTTAGGGCTATGGCTATGGCTATGATTCTAACAGGTTAGATTTATGTTCAGTGTTAAGAGTGTTAGTGCTTGGGCTAGGGCCAGGGCTAGGGCTCGGGCCAGGGTTTTGCTAATGGTAGTGCTAGGGTTTCATGAGGGTTAGGATTAGGTTTGGAATTAGGTGTAGGGTTCCACCAGGGTTATGGATACAATTATGTTTAGGGTTATTTTTAGTATGAGGGTTAGGGCAAGGACTCATGTCAGGGGTAGATATGGGACTAGAGTTCCACCATGGTTAGGCTTAAGGTCAGGGCTAGAGTTAGGTTTAGGATTCCATCAGGGTTATGTTTAGTGTTAGGGTTGTCCTTAGCGTTCCACCAGGCGTTTAGGGGCCACAAGGCCCGACATGAGCTGGGAGTAACATTCCTTCCAGCTTCAGTGTCTCAGCAGTTGCTTCTAAGAATGGTGGCAAAATATTTAAGGTTTTCTATGTTATTTCTTTGTGGTCTTGGGATTGACCCAATGGCCTTCACACTGAGCTTCATCCCCAGCCATTTTCTGATACTATCTTGCTGAATTTCTAAAATTGCTGGGCTTGAACTTGTGATCCTTCTGCCTCACGTTCCCAAAATTCTGGGCTATGAGTTTGGGCCACTGTGCCAGGTCTAAATTTCAGATTTAATTAGAGTGGAGTTAAGCACTGAGAAGTATAGATATTCAGAGTCAAGTGTTTCTTTGTACATATAGTAAAAATGCTGACTAAAATACTAAATTGAAGCTTTGTAATGATAGAATTAGGGAAGAATCAAATTCTTCAGTCTTTCAGAGCCTTTGGCGTTGAGTGCAATGATCAATATGTATTAAAACAGACATCTAGCTCCATAAGTACAATCTTTTTCAACTACACAACCTACTATGGTTTTTGGCCCATACAGACCCTTATGGGAAACAAGTTTCCTTTCATCTTTTTTTTTCTATTTAAAGCTTTTATTTTTAAAATTTTATTGGTACATTTTAGGTATAAAATATGACATTCATCATTGGAAATTTGTACCTTTACATAGTCTCTCTTGGTTCTTGTTTTTCCCCCTTCCCCTGCCCTCCCTTCCACCCCTCCATCCCTCCCTATTTACAAAGACTTTCTTTCCATTTTTTCACTTTCTCACCCTTTCATCTTGACAGTTATCAAATCATAAGTGATATGTTTCTCATACCCCAGAGCAGTCATTCTATACTGTTGCTACCACTTTCCTCTAGCTTACCATTTTCATCTTCTTGCTTTTACATTGAAACAGTAGGCTTATAACTGAGTGAGCTATAATTCCTATTTTAAGTACTGTTTTCAGTCTATAATAACCCATGCCTCATTTTGACTTTGTTTTGAATTGATGATGCCTATTAAACCAAATATTTAAAAACCAGGTATAACTTAGCAAAGCAGAAAAGAACTATAATCAACTTAAGGCAGTTTATTGTTAGAGGTAATATTCCAAACATAAGAGACCACCTTAGCATATAATTTATCAGGAAAATGTATGTTGAAGCAAATTATTTTTGGATAAAACAGTTGATCCTTTTAAGAATTCAAAGCTTCCATTGCTTAATAGCATGTAAGATGCAATAATTACCTTTATGCATTTCACTATATATTTTTACAACTGGTGACCACAGACATCAGAGAGCTCCAATTGTTATACTTCAGTATTTGCCAACTGTTCAGAAAGCCAAGACAGTAATATGTAAAGATAAATATTTTCCTGGTGAAATCTATGCACTGTAAATTGTTTTCATAAATCATGAAAATAACAAAGAAAATTACCTGTCCACGTAAATTGGACCTAGAAGATGCTTTCAAATTTCAATTTAGAAATTTTTTTCTTTTGTATTTCAGCAGTGATTTTTGTACATCTTGCTACTTTTGAGAAATTGTCCAGAAATAGAAATGGAGATGACTCTGGAAAAAATCTCTTAAACTCTCAATACCCACCTCTCCTTTATTCTATGTTGTTCAGGTTAGCCTAGAACTCTTGGGCTCCCACCTCAGCTTTCTGAGTAGCTGGCACTACAGGCATTCGCCATGCTTGGCCTTAATAAAACATCTATCTTTCTATCTATCCATCTATCTTCCAATATTACAAAAACACGGGATTTTGTGTTTTTCTTGTATTTTTGAGTGCTTTATCACCAAATTATTGGAATAATCCTAAAGACTGCAAAGGATATTCCCTAGAATTCTAGTCTTAAGATACTTTGAGAAAAAACTAATGAGGAAAACCTCATTAAAAATGTGCAAGCTTCAGAACATACATTGCTGTTTTAAATAAGCCTCTAACTTGACACATTAAAGAAACTTTTTTCATTTTTCAAACTTATTTGGTAATAGACTGTTATAAAGACTAGTGATGCATGAAATTCATGGTGGGAACCACTTGTTAAAAGACTGTTGTAGGAGTGACAAATACGTATTCTGCAGAAATGTAAATGGTAGTCTATGGCAGTGATGCTGAACCTCTTAGAGACTGAGTGCCAAACTGCAACCCAAAACCCACTTATTTATCACAAAGTACCAACACTGCAATTAAACCTGAATACCAAGGTTTTAGTTTAGAAAACAACTCTACATTAACATCTTTTGTCTTAAAAGAAAAACAACACCCATGCCATAGGTTCACTACCACTGGGTTATGGTTTCAATGAGTCCCCTACAAAACTGAGATGTTGCCAATGTGATAGCACCAAGAGGTGGGGCCTCTAAGAGGTGATTAGGGTAAGACTCACTCCTCAAGAATAGGATTAGGCCTCTTTACAAAGGGGCTTACTGAGGGAGTTGGTTCTCTCTTGCTACTCCATCTTTTTTTTTTTTTTTGGTATCGGGGATCGAACTCGGGTCCTTGCACTTGCGCAGCAGGCAGCGAAACCACTGAGCTAAACCCCTGGCCCTTGCTACTCCATCTTGAGTCACATGAAGACTCAGCAAGAAAGCCTTCCCCAGACATACATGCTTCCATTGTGGACTTCCCAGACATTAGGACTGAGAAATACATTACTGTTTTTCATAAATTACAGTCTCAAATATGCTGTTACAGCAACACAAATGAATTAAGATGGTTGACTTAAATAGGTCAGTTTTCTCACTTAAAGGCTGTAAATAGTATGTCAAACTATTATAATACCACTGTGGAGGTGGTAGCTAGGGCTATAAGTTCACACTGTATTGAACACATGGCAGTATCTTAAAATAATTATCAGTTATTAGACTTTGTTAGAATACATCTAACAAGGTAAAATGTGTTCCTAGGAATAAATACAATGAAATTTGTGAAGCAAATACTATTAATACACGATGGACCTGTGAAAATTAATGTAATCTCTAAGTTGTTTAGGCATTGAATGTAGGTTCCCATCTATACTCTACGAGTTCAAACAGCTTTGCCAGGTCAGTTCTCAGGAAGGACAATCCAAGGCTGTGTATTTATGAGAAGGTATAGAAAAGAGAAGTTCCACTACTCATACAAGTATGTGAAGCCTAACCTGGCAAAGGAGGCAAAAGCAAACAGTATTAAAACTTCAACACTGCTAACTACTATGGGAATAAAGATAAGCACTAGTGACTTCAGTTTGCTATCAACTCTGGGCAACACTAATGACTTAACTTCAGTTAACTTTTATGCTGGATGTTAAAAATAATTTACACTGAAAGCAGAAGGCTGTTGGTTCATGTACTAAAATTGAGACAAAATGCTGCCACTCAAGTCGTAATTTCCCAGGAAGTCTTCTCTCATTACACTCACCAAACATGGCCTTTGCTTCCTTTGCTTAATTTTTTAAAAAAAGGTTTAACCAAACTGCCACTTGAGATGATACAGAATGCATAAGTCCCATCTGGGATCCAACATTAAAAAAAAAAAATGAACAAAATCATTCCATAAACTAATCAGCAAAGCCGAAGGCATCAGTCAGAAACTGTAGCAGACACCACTGCCCAGTATTAGCAGACTACAGTGGCACAAGGTTCTTGCCCCTCCATAATGTGTTATATTGGAAGTAGTCCAACCAGCTAAATTCACGTCCAGCCAAGGTCAACTTGGCTCCAACTAAATTCCTCTCCTCTGACTTAAATGTTTGTTCTCTTCAGCAAAGATATGCTTGTGCCCTCATTCTATAGTCCTGCTTGCTTGATACTTGTTATCAGCAGGTGTCCCAAGGCCTGCCCAGTTCCCCCCTTCCCACACTTGTAACGGATAAACACTGGATGTGCTGGGAGCCTTTTGTTTTTGTTGCCCAGAGCATCTTAGGTCAGCCCAAGACTCAGTTTCTTTCAAGTCTTTGTGTCTTTTTTCCAAACTTTCTTGTCTCACAGATATCATGCTGGGTCGCAGACCAGGACCCACTGCAA
This sequence comes from Heterocephalus glaber, assembly GCF_053883595.1. Lineage (NCBI taxonomy): Eukaryota > Metazoa > Chordata > Mammalia > Rodentia > Bathyergidae > Heterocephalus > Heterocephalus glaber. The sequence continues at coordinate 2,578,060 of NW_028258432.1, forward strand.
GGGTCTCTGGTAATGTCCCCTTTCCCTTTCACTATAAGAAACCACTTCATATCAATTGGTTCCATTTTTTAGACAGAACCAATGTTTTAAAAACTGGACAGCAACCAACATTTAAAAAAATTTTTTTGAAGATTTTTACATTTGAGATTTAAAAAATCATGTATAGCTCTCAAATGACACATGAGCCTGTGCCTATGGCACTACCTTTAATAATGAAAGAAAATTTCAAAACACTCCACTCAACTTTTCTGTTTAGAGTGAAATCAATCCTATAATCTTATGAAAAATTAATATTCAAAGCAAATTTGGATTAAAAATATATTTCAAATTGAATTTTTAAAAATTAACTTTTCGCCACACATGTTTTATTAAATTTAAAGCTGGAGGAAGGGTAAAACTCTGGCTAGCACAGAGGAGAATGTTAATTTCCCACTTTCCCTTTAAGATAAAAAAGAAATGACTCAAGCTACTATTTACTATAAATTATGTCCTAAACCTACCTAATGATTTAGCTAACTAAAACTGTTTCTAAGATGTGGGATGAGATAAATACTACACAACATAAACAACATTTTGATTTTTCTTCTGAATACTAGATGTTTTATAGGGGTTGGGGGTTCTCTTGGAAAGTAATACAAATCTTGATTTCACCTATACATGTCTTTCATTTATTTTAGGACAGTATAATGTTCCCAGTGTCAATCATTCTATGACGGTAAGTGAAACAGCACCAGAGCACTGTTTCATAACAGTGTCTATGTAAGTTCCCATGAACAAATCACACATGGTCAAAACAAAAATGTAATAAAATATTTAGTGAAAAGACATATTTTAACTCCCATGTATGGATTTAAAAAATACAAATAAAATTTTTATCAATTTGATACTCCACTTGTGGCTCAATACACATCCTTATTTCCTAAAATGATATTGCAGCATCTCTTGAAAAATTAAACATGTTATACCTTTATTAGTTATGTTAATAGAGGTAAATATTTAAATAGTACACTTGTCCCTGGGTCTCTTAAAAAAAACTGAAAAGTCTTAGAGTAAGTTTAAAAGTTTAATATTTATAAATTTAAAAAATTTTACATGTACTGAATGTAGCAGTCCTAACATTTTGTGACCATTAAACCACAAACTCACTGCATAGAGCTTCTTTCTTTGTACAGAGAATGAAATCACAATACCAACATTTGCAATCAGTCATAGTAACTTTGTGGCAGAAGACTCCACACCAGGCAGCCTGGGCTCAGAGCACACTTGAGGTCAGATCCCCAGTAGGTACATGGTATAGATGTGGTGCTTAACTTCAGACTAGAAACATCAGCTGTGAGGGCACACTGACAGTGCCGAACAGCTGAGAGGTCTAAGAACACAGACTGAAGAGGAAACCAAACCTCCCTGCTGCTAGGAAGGCCTGGGAACAGGTGAAGACCCAGACACAGTGTGTGAGGATGGGAGATAGTACTCAGTGTAAGCCTCACTGAAGGTGTAATACACAAGCTACACCTCCTAGTTCATACCACGGATTACCATGGAGCTGGCTCAGGGTGTTCAGTCTTTACAAAGACTTCCATATAGAGCGCTACAGGCCACAAACAGATTTCTTCACTAAAATCCTTTTTAAAATAGAAATGGATACCCATTATTAAGCTTCAGTCTTCACCTGAACCAAATATATTCTTTGGCTAAATATGTCATGGGTTCCTATTATAATCAATCAGGCATATATCACATTATTTACAACTAAATTGAAATATTTAAAGTTCAACTTGAACCATGGCACTTCAAATCAATTTGAGCTCAGCAATATGCCTAATTTGGACATTTCTGAATTTTAGAAAAACCAAGTTTTAAAGAATTCTTAAACGCAGTGTATTCAGAACAGTTACCAAGTCAGAGAATTTACTTACATTTAAAAATAATTTACACATTATTCTACCTTCAAATTCATCTATGTTGTTTTGTAGAAAATTTTACAGAAACCTCATATTCAAACAGTTCTTTATTCTCTGGCTTAAAAACAAAACAAAACCCTAAGAAGCACTGAGGTTCCTTCTGACTTAAAAGGTTAATATTTTATTCAGGAACCAATGATGACAATGACCTGTCAGGGACAACCAACTTAATAAGGTCCAAGGACAACCACCTCTAGTGACAGAGATGGCAAACAGAACACAAGTACAATTATAACAGGAGAAAAATAGTATTTTCAGGGCTAAATCAACACTGTACACTAGGAGACTCAAACTTGAAATCCTTGAAGCTGATAGCTACTTTCTTTCAATATTTGAGAGGTTCATGGAAGAATTAACAGAAACGGGAAACTTGGATATCTGGAAAATAAAGACTTGACATTTTCGGTAAAAGAGAAAAGTCCAACCATTAAATAAGAGGAGAGTTAAATGATGTTGACAAGGGGGGAAATTATATAGATACATGGTTTGGAAATGAAAATTGTGAAAAAATACTAACCATCTCATCTGAACAGAGTAATGTAATTAGGTACACAGTTTATAATAAAATAAGACTGAATTCTTAAAATTAGCTTAAAGAATTGCAAAGTTTGTTTACATAAAATGTCACAATGTTTATCAGATGAAAACTCAATGTTAACATACTACTCTCTTCCAAAAGAAAGAGACAGTCAGCAGAAAGACCTAGATAACTGTGTTGAAAAGGACACTGTCAAGTAAGTTTCACTATCCAGGCAGTCATCCAGCACAAGGACCATAAAATCAAACCACCCCTTTTAGCAGAGACAAGAACACAGTTATAGCTGCTGCTGCATTAACACAAAGTGTGAGCATGCAAAGTCTTTAGCGATTAAACTGGTCAACAAATGCTCAAGGAACATAAATTGAGATATAAATAAAACAAAGGATGTGTGGGAAATGAGGTGAAGGAATACCGTGTGAACAACAGAAAGTTTAAAAATCAAATACCTGACAGTGTCCTGTTAGCATATATAAAAAGAGTACAAATAATATTTTTAAAAATCCTTTAACAACTTAACAGTTTTAATTGGAAAAACCAATTTATTAGAATCAAGCCAGTGTTCTTAATATTCACTGGGCCAAGGTTAAGGAAAATAAAAAAATCAGAAGAGCTAGTAAACATAGCTAAAGACAAAACTGGACAAAATAAAAGAAGCTCCAAACAAATAACTAATCAGGCAACCAAAAACACAAACACCCTGAAGAATCTAGATGGTGCAATTAAGTGGCATCCTCATTACCTAAAATATGGTGATCTCTCCTCCTCTCCCCCCTAGTTTGCCACTGACATTGTGGTAATCTCTTCAGTATTATTTGGTCCAATCTGAAGTAAATGTTGTCTTAAATAAAACTGGTCTAATACAATTTCAGTACTGTACTAGGATCTCGGCAAATTTAGCAAACATATTTCATGGGTAGAAGTTACTGAATATAGATGCCTCCTTCCTACCAAGGCATTCTTTTCCTACTTATCTTACTTTTAATAATAAACTAATTATAGCTGTGTCCTAGCCAGTGGACCTATCCATTCAGTTGTCTCAGGGACTGTACTTATCACGCAGATACATGTAACTCACAACTGCTGCAAAAACTTAAGGGAGCTATGAAGCACAAAATAGAAACATCAAAAAATAAAATGATTACTGCTGCCTATCACTTCATGTTCTTCAAGGAACAAAAAAATCTAAAAAGAAACAAAAACATTTTTCAAACTACAAAGATGCGTATTTCATGAAGAGTGATACTGGTGTTCTTTGGAGTCTTTTAAGATGTTTTTGCTCCATCTTTATTGTTTCTCGATGGTGATCATATTAAAATGATCCTCAAAGCTATGGCCATAGGCCTGGTATTCACTCCTATCTATCATCACATGCACAGGTTGGATATTATTTAGATGCCCCCGTTTTGTCAACTGCAACTGTTACTAGCACAGTTAGACAAAGCTTTGCAGAGCATCCTGTATGAAGATGCATGTGCTATGTGCAATCCAGATATAACTGCACTCAGGGGGTGGTTTAGTAGACAGGGTCGAGCATGTGTAGAAGGAGAAAGCCTGCCCTTCACAGCAGGGTCTCAGATGCACCTGTGCTAGAGTCCTCTACCTTACTGTATTGTATGACTAGGATTGCAGGGGACAGTTTTCTATGCCTGTAGCTTATACATCAGCTTTCGTTTCCATAATTAAAGCTGGCACAAAGAATTAAGAGGAGCATGGCAGCAGTATAAAAATCCTGATTAGAGGCTCGGGGATTTAGCTCAGTGGCACCGTGCCTGCCTTGCAAGCACAAGGTCCTGAATTCGATCCCCGGTACCAAAAAAAAAAAATCCTGATTAGAAAAATTAAGCTAGAGAATCTAAAGTAAATTTTTTATCTTCTGAAATTAAATTTGTGTGGCTCCCGTGACATGTGGATAACTCCCACTCTAACATAATTATTGCCCTAATGCCCCAATGTGCAATAGTCTGTGTGAATCAGAATTCACATCCTTTAAAATAGTTATTGCTTAAGCAAGCCATTCAGAGTAGATATGGGCTGTGTAGTGAGATTGAAATGCACTCATACAGTTAACTACACAGGAATGCGCTTTTCATTTCACTTGTAAACTCATATAAATACATGATCAAAAGGGGCAACAGGTTCATAGCAGCTAACACCCTAAGCCAACTCTGAAGCATCAGGACTTGACTGATTTCTTACTAAGACAAATCTGTCTTTTTTTTTTTAATTTCCCTCTTAAAATTAAGGCAATGAAATGGCTACAGTTCCTAAAGTTCTTTTTATGGAACAAAAATATAGACATATTTTCCTCCTCAAGTTCAGACATCAGAGTATGATTAGAGATGTGTATCAATTACACAAAACCTGTGACACCGGGGTGGAGAGAAAAAGGGGTGGAGGAGGAGAAACAAGACAGGGAAGAGAAGAAGGGAGGGAGAGTATAAACTAAAAAGAAGCTAATAAACACTTGGTGACGATTTTTCTTCCTGCTGAATGACAAACCTAATTATTTGGGAGGAACTATTGGAAAGCACAAAACCTCGTAAGGTTTTTCAATGTCTCTCGCATTGATTCAAAACTTCCAGGGTGATGGAGGGGAGGAACTTATGAAAATGAAAACTCCAGGGTCCAACAACCACAGGTTCCAACTGAAGGTCTACAACTGGGCCCAAGAATTAACTTTTAAAATTAGCTCAAGTGACACAGGTGATCTATGAGCAACATTTTGAGAAACATTGCTTAGAACGTGACCACCTAATATTTAATAGCAAAAATTCTAAACTTTGGCTAGCCACCTATGTTTTGATCAAAGGGGAAAAGGCACTGAATATGTGCCCATATCTGTTTGCACATACATGGAATTACATTTTGAAATTTTCAAATAACCATTCAAAATCTAGAAGACAGTGTATATGGCAAATCGTGGCTAACACCTAACAGCAGAAGTTGATTCAAAGTTGACTTTTCCTGTTTCATCACATTCTGTGTCAAAGTTTCAGGCTCTCCAAAATCCAAAATGGCCAAATGAACTGAGGAACAGGACAAGACTCAAGTCAACTTTCAGCAATTCAGTGCACTCTGCAGAAAGGATCTAAATTAAGCATAGAGTTCTGTTGCTTATTTTACACAAAGGAGACCACCAACATTAGCCATAAATTCTTCTAAACTTTTTAGAAAGGCCATCTTCTGCTTCCGATCCAATGTAGGAGGAGTGCTGCTTGCAGTGAGTTTGTTGAAGGCATCTGCTAATCTCTGGTAAATTACTGGGTCTTGCTGACTTGACAGTAATGTTTCTACCAGTTCAGAATATTCAGCCTGTGGGAGAGACAAAGTCCCCATAAGACTGTATCTCATAGGTATTGCACTGTAGGGGCTCTAAAAAGCAGAGGCTGACAATCTTTTTTCTTTTTGGTACAGGGGATTGAACTCGGGTCCTTGAGTTTGTGAGGCAGGCGGCGGAACCACTGAGCTAAATCCCCGGCCTGACAATCCTTTTTAATATTAATTATCTACTTGAGGTAATCTCATCTTCTCTATGGATTTATTCACACTGCTAGGAAACAGATACTATTTATACTCCCATTTTACAGATGAAGCTTCTGCCACACAGTGAGATGAGGTAATACACACAAGATCACACTGCTAGGAAGCAAGACTGCAAGCAGTCTGGCTCCAAACCTATGTGATTACCACTTTATGGTGTTGCTTATTCTGTGTTTTCAAAACACAATCTCCTGGGGGATCAAGAGATGGCATGGGGAGGAGATTGAACAAAGGAATTAAGATAAGTTATGTACATGTACTAACGCCCCACAAGGAATGTAAACATTGTGTTGCAAAATGTACTAATAAAAACCTTCCTCCTCCTCCTTTTAGAGACAGAGTCTTGCTATATAACTCAGGTGGTCCTTGAACTTGCTACATAGCCCAGGCTGGCTTCAATCTCTTGATCCTCCTGCTTCAGCCACCTGAGTGGTGGGACTACAAGCCTGCACCACCACGTCCAGCTACATTATACATATTTATTTTACATTTTATACACAGCCTAAGTGATAAAATGACTTTGAATAATTCTCCAGAGGTCTGAAACACCTTGTCTACCCAGTTCAGAGGACAGCAGGTATCGGGAAGAAGGAAACGGAGGAAGGGTGTTTCAGAGATTCCACAGCGTGGATCCAGAGCACTTTGAAAGTTCCATGCCAGCACTGTCAAGTGGCTATTGGAGAAAGAGTGGGAAAAGGACTTCTAGACATAACAGATGTGATACACACAGGGATAAGAAAGACTATCTTCCTAGTAAGCAACAAAGGATCAAATGACAGAGAAAGGCCACTGATCTGACTAGGTACCACCTGCAGAAAGTAGATGCTAGAGCAGAGGTCAAGAAATGAATTGCGGGCCGGGGATTTAGCCCAGTGGTTCCGTCGCCTGCCTCGCAAGCGCAAGGACCCGAGTTCGATCCCTGGTACCAAAAAAAACCAAACAAAAAAAGAAATGAAATCGCAGAGCACAGAGATCACCGAAGTCTAGAGGAAGCAGGGCTCTACATATATGGACCTCCTCAACATCTACCATGATTAGAAAGGAAAATAAAATGCAAAGCATCTCTAGCCAATCATTTGGCCATGTTATAAAGCATATATGGGCATGGGATGGGGGGGGGGAGACAGGAAACTGAGGCAGCATATGATCCAGTAAGGATCCTGTATACACTGGATGGACAGAAAAATGAAGGAAAACTAGTAAGCTAGCATAACTGCTTTTGTCACATTAATCCCGTATCAGTGACATTTCAGAATTGTAAAGGTTCAGCAAAATAAAATGCTGTTTTCTATAATATTACACAAAATAATATACTGCTCTTTATGCTTTCTGAAAGCAAACTACACCTGGTCCCCAATCTTATTCATCTTGTCTCCTTCACGTAGTCAGTTCCTCAAGGACAGGAACCACAAATTCATGATTCACTGATGTTTGTACTCCTGGCTTCTAGCACAGCTATCTTAAGAATAAGCTTTGGAGTGGTGATTGCTACAAAGGATGGTTGATAATAGAGATGGGAAAATGAATGCTTTTGAGTTGACAAATGATTAGATACACATGAAATAAGTGCCAAGAGCTAATAAAGGAGCTAAAAACTACTGCCTGATTTTGTCACAGATCCATTAAGAACTGGGATAGTAAATAACCCATCATCTCTTTGAACAAGAAGAGTACCCTGCAGAGAAGGGTGTCCAGTACCTGGTGCAAACACACCAACGTGTAGAAAGCTTCACCAGCCGCAGTGGTCATCTCTGTGTTGTGCTTTTGCAATACCAGCATATCAAAAACCAGCTGAAATTAAATAATAAGACCTTTAAATAAAAAGAGAGGATGATCGGAAAATCCTCTAGCCTCTCCCCAGTCAAAAAAGAGAGAAACATTATACTCTATTGAATCAAGTGAAAATCAAATAAAATGTTTTTTTAAAATTCCAAGGATAACTTGCAGATGTTATTACCCGCTGTGTTATCAGAATAATCAATTATCAAATAAATCATTATACCTGCCACATCAATTTTCAAGAATACAAAATAAGAATGGATGAGAATAATGTGTCTCTGAAGAATTAATTCTAGAAAACACAGTGAACTGAAATTATTTCCGTTTCTCTAGAAGAATGTGGGCATTTTCTTAGTTGAACAAATTATGTGCACTGACCGTAGTCATCAAAGCAGACAATTTTCTGACCTGCCAACTAAAAATATCTTACCTTAAGAAAGTGCCGAGTTGCTAGAAAAAGTGGTGAATCTGTTTCCTGGGCTTTTGCACACTGTTCAGCTAACGGTGTCAAGGCCTCTAGGCAGAGCTGGCAAACCTCCGAGCTCATTCTGATCACAAAAGTCAAAGAACAAACTACACTGGATATACTGTATATTAGACTTATAAAAGATAAAAAAAAAAAATCACAGTATCAAATGCATGACACTTTTTATTATGTAATATATAATAATGAGTTGTGAAGATTTCCAGTGTTTTTCATTTTTTAATTTTTTTGTACCAGGGATCGAACTTGGAACCTTGAGCTTGTGAGGCAGGCGGCGGAACCACTGAGCTAAATCCCCAGCCCATCCAGTTTTTCAGATGATTTATAAGTTCTGAGTTTGGGACTGGTCATGTCTAACTTGTTTCTACGTACTGCATTTCCCTGAAAATAAGACCTAACCAGAAAATAAGCCCCAGCATGATATTTTTTAGCACGCTCATAATACAAGCCCTTCCCTGAAAATAAGCCCACTTAAAATGGATTAAGCCAGATGGATGCATTTAACACATTCGTTGCAGCACACGACAGATGTAATGAATTATATATAAAATAATATCAATATATAAACATAAATATTATTGACATTAATACTTAAAATAGATAATACAAATTAAGTATTTGTAAATACCCAATCAGGTGCCTTTAGAAGAGAGCTAAAGGCCTACATGAACAAATGAACAAGGCTTACTACTAAATGACCGATTAGACAAATAACATGCTCACTTGATAATAAATGGACTTGGTTGTGTCTAATATGAATCTAATTCAATGTCATGTGTTGTAACAGACATACTTAATACACTTGTGGAAAATAAACATTTTCTGAATTTCAGTCCCTGCAGTTTTTCTTCGCTTTTGTCTAGACCAACATTCTTAACTGTCATCAATTTTGTTGCCACTCTTGTTTCCTAAGTTTTCAATTAACATTTTATTTAATGGAAATTTTGTGAAGCCAGCTTGCAAGAGGCTGTGACCTGGATGAACAATGCACGGGACAAAATCACTGACAGCTGTGTTGCCAATGCACTACGAGCAGGCCACATGGACAAGCGCTCTGATTTAAGGACAGTTCCACTGCTCGACATGAGACTGGGGCCAGTGGTTCTACAGGAAAAGGGTTTGCAAGAAATTCAGGCCAGAAATTTGGGGATTACATAGTTATAATGATGTTCCACAAGATGACATGACTGTCGCCCAATAAATGTAGAGTTTTGTACATAAATAATGTAGATTGTTGTACATTAAAAAATAAGACATCCCCTGAAAATAAGCCCTATTCCATCATTTGGAGCAAAAATTAATATAAGACCCAGTCTTTTTTTCAGGGAAATACAGTATGATGTGTGCAGCAGATGAAAATTGACAGTATTAACCAGCAAGCTAAGACCAGAAGCCTAGTAATAACAGATGGCATTGCCAATGGGGCCTTAATAAAGGAGTGACTTTGGGGCAAGGGACCAAATGCACTAGGCATCTATGAGAAGAGGACAGGATGAGGCAAATTAACAAAAGAAACAGAATTAGAGCAGTTACAGAGATAACTATTTGGAGAAATAAAACTGAACCACAAAAGAAAAATACAGATTTAAATATTTCCAAGTAAGACCTCCCCTCCACCACACAATATTCATTTAAAGGATATGATGTCATTCCTAGTTCCAGGGAGTACATCAGACTTTTAAACAGATCCTCAGGAAGCTGTGGTATTTTTTCAGGAAAAATCTCACAGATAAATGTGATTAATTTGTAGTACTGGTTACAAAGGGTTGGAAACTGAAAAAGAAATATGAAATATTTAGATGCTCAATAGTACCTCATTTTTATTTTCATTAATGTTATAATGTAACTAACAAGTTTCTAAGTAATATAACAATTTCTTTAAAACATGTAAGAAGTATAGAAAACATGCAGACCTAAATAAATGTAAAAACAAGTTATAATACAAAGTAGTCTAGTAACTACTATAAAAAAGTAATATACAGCAAAGACAATTATTTTTGGATCATTAATAAAAGCTACAGTCAATTCCATATACTCTATATTTACACTGAACAGTAAATAAGACAGACAAATCCAAAATTATTAAATGACCTGGAAATAAAATCCTTCTAAAATGTGTCTATTTCCAGTCAATCATGTTGGAAAAGTGAAAGTAATACTACTGTTAAAATTATGCATTAAGCAGAGTCTTTAGTCCTTATACATCCAACAATTATTTTCTATTAGGCCTGGAGGATTAAAGAAAAAACAGATAATCTAGTTTACACTTGAGAAAATATACCTTTAATGGTTATCTGATCAAACCCAAACCAACCCTAAAAGCAAACCAACACACAGAGCTGGCTGAACATGTTCATCCCACCTGGCTGCTGCACAAATATTTGGCTCATAGGATGTCAAGACTGTTTTGAATAGAGGCATTTCTCAGGAAGGGAAGCATATGGTGAGAGCCGGCTGTGCTGGGAGCCTCACCTTCCAAGAAATTCTCCATTTCTCTTTTCCTCCTACTGCCTCCCTCTCATTCTCACCTGTGTGTGCACACACCTCTCTTTCTTCTCCACCCTTACCTTCCCAGGCAATCAGACAAGAGACTTCCTATCTGCTGTAATGCTTACGAAAAGAAGAAATGGCAACCTTACAAACCTCCAACCCCCAATACCAAATGGTGAAAGTAAGCACAATTTGGTCAGATTTGAGAACATTTTAAATTGTATTAGTCTTGGTTTCTTACCATACCATTTCTATCTACATGAAGTGGCTTAGAAAATCCCCTCCTCTGCTCAATCCTGAGAATGTTCAAAAATATAATGATACATGATAAAAAAGTAAAACCGCTAACAAAACTCAATACCTAAAGTAACCATTTTTCTCTGTAGCACGCCCTGACAAAATGCATCACTAATGGATCAGTCCACACAGGACTCTGGAAGCAAGCACAAGTAACTAATGGAAATGCAAAAATTTCATTTTCATACACTCCTTAATTAAGTCAGATGTACATGATTGTCTCTGAATCTTTGAAAGTATCTTTGAACTTCAATATAGTTTTAATCTTCACATTCATTGTCTGTAATTACCTTCAAAAGATCTTGTGACATCAGGGGCAGAATGAGGTTTACTCCATACAAAACAACATCAGCTGCAGACACAGATCTGTTTGATGCTTGACCTGGCTCATGTCCTCTAAATACTTCATCTATTAAAGTAAGAGTAATGCAGTCTTATGGTTATAATACCACTAAATTTCCAAGGTTTATAGTTTACCTTCATAAAATGAAAATAAATTCAAGCCTTAAAGCTTCCAATAAATACATGAGTGGATAATAAAGAAATGTGGTAACTCTAAACCTGTGCCTCCTCTTGTGTTTTACTTGTTGGAGGAGCTGAACATTTGATGCAGAAGTATTAAGGAAGTAAGGGAAGGAGATAGTCTGGAAACAGAAGTAAATGTAACACCTAACATAAAAAAACCCTAAAATCTGACATGATAGCCATTCTATGAGTTAGATTATTTCCATAGCAGTATCTACTTGTTATCTTAGGTGTATGGAATCTTTCTGTGCTTAAATAGAATAGGGGAAAATATGGAATTGAAAATGTTAAGTAAAAACATAAAGTGGTTTAAATCAAGAACAGCCAATATGACAAAGGATTATTATCTATAATACATATAAATTGCATCTACATACATATTAATGAGCATGTTAAAACATAAATAGCTAAGTGAGCAATATCCACAAATAACTGAAAAACTGTTCGCTCCACATGTTAATCAAGTGTAACAACCCATCCCATACTTTTCTACTGCAAATTTGTACTTTAGCATAACAGTAGCTGGCTGAGCGTTTCAGCAGCTGCACCTGGGGGACAGAGGAACCAATCTTTGTATTTACTCACTTCTTATAATGAATGGCAGGTGTGTGCACGTGTGCAAAACTGTCAAAACAGGATTTTTACCCACATAATGCTCTGCCTTTTGTGTATGTTTACTTGAGCATCACAGGGGCTAAAATACAGCCACACCACTCTTCTCTTATGAAAACATGTATCTTATCATAATAGAATGTGGGTGTGATGTACAGTAGCTGGATCTGGGGAAAGCAAAAATCTGTGTATTCTCCCATTTGGAGATGAATGGCAAGGTGTGTACAGGAACTCTAAAGCAGCAATGAGTGTTTTACCCATGAAATGCTCACTGCTAAGTTCTGTGCATTTTTGATTTGTTTTTTTAAAACAGTTTTAATTTTTTCTGTCAGAAGTAGCCTAATTCAGTACAATGGCACATGAAAAAATATTTCAAGTTTTGGAAGAGATAAAAAATGAATCATCAGATTACTCATGCATGGATGATGAGGATAATAAGGACTTTGACATTGGCCATGCGAGACCAAAGTTCCTGTGACAGTGAAATGGAACAAGAATCAAGTGATACAAACGCAGGGAATTCAGACCTGCTCGATTCAGATGACAAAGAAAACAACAACGTGAATACACATTTGACTAGTTTAATAGTCATGCAACCAAATGGAACAATCCAGGTTAGAACTAGGTAGGCGAATATAGTGAGGATCTTGGCAGGGGTGAAACCTATTGGACAGAATGCCAGCACTGCTGTTCAATGTTGGAAATTGTAACAGACGAAATGCTACAAGATGCTGTGAAATACACAAAAGCTGAAATGCAAGTAAAACGGTGTATGCACCAATAGCTATATTACAAAATGTATTTATTACGACACCTCACTGGCTGAACTGAAAGAATTCACAGGTCCGCTGTACTTAGCAGGGATTTCTCATGGTAATAGCAGGGATGGAAGACTTATGGAAAAGCAATGGGTCAAATATGGCATAAAAACGTATGTTCTTGTAGGTGTGAAGACTTACTTTGCTTTCAATTTAGAAATTTATCCTGGAACTCAGCCACCAGGACCTTATTTGTATAGTAATAAACTGAATGATGTTGTGAACAGACTTGTTGCTCCCATCTCCCACACTAATCGCAATGTGACATTTGACAATTGGTTTACCAGTTTCCAATCAATGCTATATTTGCCAACAGAGCACAAGTTGACCACCATAGGAACTGTATGCAGAAACAAAGCAGAAATTTCAAATGAAATGATGCAAATTCAAAACAGAGAATTGTATAGTAAAATCTTTAGATTTCAGAAAGATATAACATCGGCCTCATATATGGCCAAGAAAGACAAGTGGAACCGCTGATGTCAACACTGCACTATGATGAAAATACTAATAGGGAAACTTCCACAAAGCAGAAGCCTGAGATAGTAACTTGCTACAGCAACAAAACCAAAGGTGGAGTAGATGCTGTTGAGTCATGCAGCAACTATAATGTCACTTGGAACACAAAGCATTGGTTAATGATTGTGTTTTACTCAGTCCTAAACATGTGGCATAATTTGATAGTTTACAAAGAAAATAACAAGTGCAAAATACCATGGAGAAATTTTCTTAGAAGATTGGGACTGGAACTCATAAGAGATCATTTACAGCAGAGGAAAAACAAAATGTTTCTATTCTACCCAGGGAACTATCCAAAAACATTGTGGAGCACACTGGTGAGCTGACAGGCGAACAGGCAGGTGCAGCATCACAAAGACCTACAACAACAACAAGAACAACAACAACAACAACAACAACAACAACAACAACAACGGGAAACCAAAAAGATGTCAACCATGCCCTACAAAAAAGGAAAACAAAACAAAACATATGAGATACTTGTGTATGGAACATGCAGTTTTCACGTGTGAAGACTGCCTTGGTGTGACAAATGACACAAAGATTATTTTTGGTGTAGAGTTCTATTGGTATTTTCTTTGTAGTTCATATGGGAATTTATTTCTGATGTTCTCTTTTAGGTTTTGCAAGCAAGTACACAGCTGATGTGAAAATGATGTTTATTCTAAATGTGCAAGACATATTAAGAATTTAATACTTTATTTTTATTGATATTTTATGTTCCCATTAACTACACATTATATAATATAATAAGAACCTCCTGACAAAACAGCAAAGATCAGTGAGATGTCAAGTATGTCTTACATAAAGGCTAGGAAAGCAAAACACATGTGCCGTTAGTATAAGCAATACATGTGTATGGAACATGCTACTGTCATGTGTGAAGACTGCCTTAGGTGTGATAATTGAAGTAAAGATTTTTTTTGTAGTTCTACTGGTATTTTCATTGTGGTTCATATAAGAATTTATTTCTGTTGATATTTTTTAGACTCTGTATACCAAAAAACAGTTGATGTCGAAAATTTTGATGCTTTTTTAATGAACGCTCAATAAATACTAAAAATTCAACACTTAATTTTTGGGTATTTTTTCTGTTAAGTATCCTTTCTTTAATATAATAAATCTCATAAAATTAATAAATTAATTCATCAATGGAAATATTCTAAACAAACATGGGTACTATACACCCACATTTCTGCACCTTTATGACAAAATTGGCATTACATCCCTTAAAGGTTACAACTTTTGACTCACTAAACTAAGAATGGTTTTTAAATGACAGAATAGTAATTCACTGCTGCTATGGATATAATGGGACAGTTATCTTCAATAATAATACATTAAGGCACCCTGAGCATATAGCCAGAAATTCAGACAGAGCTACAGCTCAATGATTTATTTTTCTTTTTTATGGCACTACTGGGGTTTGAACCCAGGGCCTTCTTGAGCTACATCTCCAGCCTTTTTTTTTTTTTTTGAGCAAGGTCACAAAGTTTCGAAGGGTGGACTTGAACTTGCAATTCTTCTACTTCAGCCTTCAATGTATCTTTAAAATAGCAAAAATGTAAATATTCCAAAATTAAGGAAATACGTTAGATTCTCAACTGTGGAATACCATGCAGTCAATAAAAATGTCATGAAAAATTATATGACACAGAAAACATTAACATTACATTTTTTAAGGCAGAAAATAAAATTTGTCGAATATGACTACAAAGAAAACTACAAAAGTAGAAAAAGAAATTCCCCAAATGTAATGCACAGTTGGCTCTAAATTGTGTCAAAACTATTAGAAATTGTTCTGCTCTTTTAAGGATAAACTGTTGGGATATTTCTACTTAAAAACAACGTTTTCAGACTCATTCTGAATTTTCCTCCAAGTCTCAGTTATGGTTAGAAGAAGCACATTTTCCAAAGTAGGGGCAGCGGATGTCCCAGGCAACTTGCAGCCCAGGCCTTCTCAGAAAGGAAAGGCCTCCTGGGGCAGGGAGGGAGGCTGATCCACCCAGGAGATAATGCTAGGCTCTCCACTAGGGGCTACCCCATAGGTGAATATCATCAAAGGCCCACTCCCAGCTTTGCTTTGAATATTCCACCCTTGTATGTTAACTTCTACAGTATTTAAAAATGTACATTTACCTGTTATCTATAACCTTCATCTTAAAAATAATAAAATGTTATCTTTTTAATCATCTATATAACAGCTGTTTCTCTAGAATTTCCTATTTTGCCTTCGTTTTTGTTTCTCCTGTTTCAACTTTGCATACCCTTATTTTCTTTTTACGCTTATTTTGATCTAACAAGTACCTTATTGTTAATTTCTTCATCTTTGACTTTGACTTTAACCTTTGTACTGCTTTTATTTTGAAAATCTCCTCAGCTCCTTCACTCTCGTTTGCTCTACAATTTGTTCTCAGAATGGCAGATAGGAGGAAGTATAGCTGTACCACAGCCCAAAGACAGGGAGGGTTGTACCTCTAAATGCTGTTAGTAGCTCTCCCATGACTTCTATTAGAACTTTTCCAAACTGTACCACCCTTACTATTCCTGGAAGACTCTCCAGTTAAAAACCTTTATAAAAATACTAAAGTTCCCCCCTTTATTAAAGGTTGAGTACTACTGGATCCACGGCAAGTACTATAGAAAGTCAGCTATTGAGGAAGAGTTCAGGAAGGCTGTACTTGGAGGTAGATCACCCATCTAGACTCTGGTGAGGAAGTAGGAGGCAGTGTCCAAAGAGGCCTCTGAGGCAGGAAGAGGAGACAGATTACAAAATGTTAAAATGAACATTTCGCAATGTTCATTTTATTTTATTTTATTTATTTATTTATTTTTGTACTAGGGATCGAACTCGGGTCCTTGCGCTTGCATAGCAGGCAGCGAAACCACTGAGCTAAATCCCGGGCCCAAAAGCAATTTTTTTTTGGTGGTACCAGGTACTGAACTCAGGACCTTGCACTTTCGAGGCAGGCACTGGAACCACTAAGCTAAATCCCTAGCCTCACAATGTTCATTTTAAATTAGTCTTCAGCCTTAGCTGGGCTCTGTTGTGTTACCTTACCAGGTATGAAACATGATGGAATAATTACTTTAGGAAAAATATGAAAATAGTATATAATATTATCTTTCAGAAACAATCTCAAGAGTTGGACGTGATGACTACAGTGGGTTGTTAGAGCACAAATTTAGAAAGGGAATCTCTGAAGGAAGAAGTAAAAAATATATTTACTGTACCACAAATGTCTGTACAACATATACAAGGTGATGCTAGATAAGATTTTTTTTTCACTTTTAAAAAACAAGATTTTGTTTGAAGACAAAGTTGGAAGTGAGATAAAGTTAAGGAGCTTGGAGACGGAGACTTTAAAAATATTTTGGAGAACTTACTGAAAGGGATGGGAGAGAGTGATTAAAGGCATTGGGGGATAAAATTGCCTCCAATCCCTAGTTTCATAGGGCAGCTGAAGTTCCTCTTGTCTGCCATTCTGAGAACAAACTGTAGAGTCAAAAGAAAGTTAAAGGCTGAAGCTGGAGGATCTCTCAAGTTTGAACCAGACCCTGTCTCAAAATAAAAACAAGGACTGAGGATGGTAGCTGAGTGTAAAGACCCTGGGTTTAATGCCCAGTTGGGGGGTGGGGTAGTGAGAGTTATGCAGTAGGATGCGAGAGAAGTGAGAGAAAACTACATAAAGAAATGAAGTTTTAACTATTAAGTTTTTCTTTGTAACAAAAGTTATCTTTTACCTATTAAT
This sequence comes from Heterocephalus glaber, assembly GCF_053883595.1. Lineage (NCBI taxonomy): Eukaryota > Metazoa > Chordata > Mammalia > Rodentia > Bathyergidae > Heterocephalus > Heterocephalus glaber. The sequence goes on from NW_028258432.1 coordinate 2,595,378, forward strand.
TGCTAATGCTAAGTAGCAAGGATACTTTTCAAGTGACCCTACAAACATTTTTGAAATGTCTTTATAATCACACCCACTTTGTAGTCAGTAAAAGTACCCATAGCCTGAGTCCCCCATACCATACAGTTCAGAGCCACTAAATTGGTGACCTGTTCACTCTGGGGCTTAAGGTTTCCAATGCAACAGAACTTTCCAAGCTGCACTCAGCAAAGTGCTAGGTCTGAAGGGACAACTGATTGAAAAGGTGTTGAGCATTTGATACAGCATAACTCTCAAAAGTCTGGAGTATATAGAGTCTCAGACTAGAGGTTAAATTTTAATGCTGACTTACTGGCTAAATATATCTGGACAAGTGACTTAAACTCTTTGTGCTTCTCTTTCTTCATCTGTATGGTGAGAATAATAATGGTAGCTACTTTGCTTTGCATTTAGTGAAAATCTCAATAAATGGAAGATACTATTCTTGTAAGAGGAAAGCTCAGTAGGAAGAGCTCTTGGCACTTACTTCAACTAAAGAGATCAACTTTCATTTGTTCCATACAATGAACTTCCTTTTGGGATTTCACTTAAGGAAAACAACAGTTTCCTTTAATAACAACAACCACCTCTTAAAAGGCTAAGGAAGGAGGATCACAAGTTTCAGCCCAGCTTCAGAAACTTAGGGAGACCATGTCTCAAAATAAAAATAAGCTCAGCTTTGAGGTTCTCCCAATCCACAAATCACGCCAACCACTGGTTGAATTATCTTAATCTGATTATTCCCTCTGTTTCCTGTTGGGACCTTGATTGAACATACAGGGTGAAACAGAAATATACATTGAAAGTTTAAATTAAAAATATATTACAGCTGGGGATTTAGCTCACTGGTTCCACCGCCTGCCTCCCAAGCACAAGGACCCGATTTCAATCCCCGGTAGCAAAAAAAAAAAATTACACTCCCAGTACAGAGAAAGGGGAGTCCCGGCCACCAGACTACTGCTCCCAGTCCACAGGTGAGCTATGTGGGTGCCACAGCACCCTCCCTCATCAAAATGAGAAGACACACAAGTCTCAAAACCAGACTTCCAGATCATCTACAGCAACCCAAAAGGGAAATGAGATGGAACGCTCTGAAATTCAACCACCTCAACTCCCTGAACTGGCAACAAAAGAGGATCTGGAAAAAATGAAATCAGAAATAATTTCTCAGATAACAGCAGAGATTGTGCTCATACTGCAAGACATGATTAATAAATCTAGAGAGGAGCTGAGCAACATGATGGAATCCCAACACAGGAAACAAAGGGAATCCATAAAACAGATGCAGACAGATTTCCAGGAGATTAAAAACTCCACTGAAAGTCTACACAGCAGAATGAGTGAATGTGAGGGCAGAATTTCAGATACAGAAGATTACAATTAGTGACCAGAAAAAGAAAACTTGCTTCAAAATTGTAAGGGACCATGAGAAATCAATCCAGCAGCTGCTAGATGATGCAAAGAAGAATAACCTAAGACTCACTGGAGTCAACGAAGGAACAGGAGAGAGTGCAGACATAAAAAACTGTTCACAGAAGTAATGGCAGAAAACTTTCCAAGCAGCGGAAAAGAACTTGACATACAGATAAGTGAGGCATACAGGACTCATAGCCTTGATCAAAAAAAACCTACACATAGGCATATAATTGTTAAGATTCCAGAAACCCAACAGAAGAACAAAGTTCTATAAGCAGTTAGAGAAGAGAAACAAATCAGATACACAGGACAGCCCATCAGAATCACAGCAGACTTCTCAACACAAACCATCAGGGCAAGAAGAGCTTGGAGTGACATATTCCAAGCCCTAAAAAGAAACTGGCCTATAACCCAAACTGATGTACCCTGCAAAACTATCTTTCAAATTTGATGGAGAAATAAGACACTTTTATGACAAAGAGCACCTTAGGAACTTCATGAATACCAAACCAGCAGTCCAAAAAATTTTAGACAATATCCTAGGAAAAGACAATGAGGATCACAACCCTAGGAAGCACAGCAGAATGTACCCATTGGGCGCAACAAGAAATTAAATGTAAAGGGGGAGAACCCAACAAAAAGAAAAAGTCATGACAATGATAAGTCAATACGTATCAGTTAAAACCATCAATGTTAATGGTCTCAATTCACTAGTCAGAAGGAATAGACTGGCAGAATGGTTCAAGAAATAAGATCCAATAATATGCTGCACAGAAGAAACACACTTAATTTAAAAAGAAACTCATAGATGGAAAGTTAAAGGGTGGAAAACAATACTCCATGCGACAGGAACCCGAAAAAAAAGCAGAAGCAGCTATCCTCTCTGCAGATCAAGTGGATTTCAAACTAACACTGATTAAGAGAGACAAAGAACGAAACTACATCCTTGTAAAGGGAACAATCCAACAGGAAGAGATGACAATCAAAAATATCAATGCACCAACCACTAGTGCGCCCAAATATATAAAACAAATACAAATGGACATGAAAAGTCATATATGCACTAATAGGATAGTAGTGGGGGACCTCAACACCCCACTGTCACAAATAGATCAACTAGACAAAAAATAAGTAATGAAATACTAAAACTCAATTGAACTCTTGAACAAATGAACTTAACAGATGTTTACAGAGTATTCCACCCCATAATATCAGAATACACATTCTTGGGGGTTTTGGGTTCTTTTTTTTTTTTTGGTACTGGGGATTGAACTTGGGTCCTTGTGCTTGCGCAGCAGGCAGCAAAACCACTGAGCTAAATCCCCTGCCCCAGAACACACATTCTTTTCAGCTGCACATGGGTCATTCTCCAAAACAGACCACATCCTTGCTCATAGAACATATTCAAGTAAGTGCAAAGGATTTGAAGTTATCCTCTGTATTATCAGTCCATAGTGCGATGAAACCAAAAAAGAAGTGCAAAAGAAACCGCAAAAATTTCACAAACACATGGAAATGGAACAACACACTTCTGAATAACCACTGGTCACAGGGGAAATTAAAGAAGAAATCAGACAGTTCCTTCAATTAAATGACAATGACAATACAACATATTGGAATCTAAGGGACACAATGAAAGCAGTCTTACCAGGGAAATTCATAGCAGTGAATACACATATTAGGAAAGCAGAGCAAGCCCAATTAAACAACCTGATGCTCAACCTTAAGCTTCTAGAAAAAGAAGACTAGGACAAACCCAAAGCTCATACAAGGGAGGAAATCATAAAGATCAGAGCAGAAATCAATGCAATGGAGACTAAGAGAACAACACAAAAAAAATCAAGGAAGCCAAGAGTTGGTTCTTTAAAAGAATCAACAAAATTGACAAACCCTTAGCCAAACTTACCAGGGAAAGGAAAGAAAAGGCCCAAATCCATGCAATTAGGAATGAAAAGGGTGAAATTACAACAAACCTAGCAGAAATCCAGAGGATCATCAATTATCTACTTCCAGAGCCTATACACCAATAAGATGGAAAACACAGAAGAAAAGGACAGATTCCTAGATATGTATGAATTGCCAAAGTTGAATGAAGAAGACCTAAAAATTCTAAACAACCCAATATCAATTAATGAAATTGAAAACGTAATTAAAAAGTTACCAAGTAAGAAAAACCCAGGTCCTGATGGCTTCACTGCTGAATTCTATAAGACATTTAGAGAGGAACTACTGCCACTATTGTTTAAACTCTTCAATAAAATTGAAAGGGAAGCAATACTCCCAAATTCATTCCTGGAAGCATCACCTTGATCCCCAAAGCAGAGAAAGACCCAACCAAAAAGGAGAACTATAGACCAATCTCACTGATGAATATAGATGCAAAAATTCTTACTAAGATACTGGCAAATAGAATGCAGAAGATCATCAAGAAGATCATGTGCCCTGACCAAGTGGGATTCACCCGAGATGCAGGGATTGTTCAACATACGCAAATCAATCAATGTAATACACTACATCAACACAGCCAAGGACAAAAACCATATGATTATCTCCACAGATGCAGAAAAAGCATTTGACAAAATCCAACATGCATTTATGATAAAAACCCTATAAAAAATTGGAATAGATGATATCTATCTCAATCTGATAAAAGCCATCTATGAAAAACCAACAGCCAATATCATACTAAATGGTCAAAAACTGAAATCCTTTACACTAATAGCAGGAACAAGACAAGGATGTCCACTGTCACCACTCCTGTTCAATATGGTTTTGGGAACCTTAGCCACGGCAATTAGACAGAAGAAAGAAATAAAAGGAATAAAGATAGGAAATGAAGAAGTCAAATTGTCATTATTTGCAGATGACATGATATTGTATATAGAAGACCACAAGAATGCCACCAAAAGTCTTCTAGACTTAACCAAATTCACTGGATTTAGCTGGATACAAGGTCAACACACAAAAATCAATAGCTTTCCTCTGCACAAACAACAGACTCACTGAGACCCATATAGGGCAAATAATTCCTTTCACAATAGCATCCAAAAAACTGAAATACCTAGGAATCAACCTAACAAAAGAAATCAAAGACCTCTTCTCTGAAAACTATAGCACTCTGAAAAGAGAGATTGAAGATGATATCAGAAAATGGATAGACATCCCCTGCTCCTGGGTAGAAAGGATCAATATAGTGAAAATGGCCATATTTCCAAAACTGCTATCTAGATTCAATGCAATCCCAATTGAAATTCCAGCAGCATACTTTACGGACCTTGAGAAAACAATCCAAAAATTCGTTAGGAACAAGAAGAGACCCAGAATACCAAAAGCAATTCTAGGTAACAGAGACATGGCAGGAGGTATTACAACCAACTTGAAACTATACTACAAAGCTACTGTGATAAAAACAGCATGTTACTGGCAAAGAAACAGACCTGAGGACCAGTGGAACAGATCAGAAGATGAAGAAACAGCTCCAAACTCACTCAGCCACCTCATCTTTGACAAAGGAGCTAAACTCCTCACTGGAGGAAAGATAGCCTCTTTAATAAATGGTGCTGGAGAAATTGGGTTTCAACTTGCCAAAGATGAAAACTAGACCTATATCTCTCACCATGCACTAAACTAAAATCAAAATGGATTAAAGATCTAAATATTAAAATAGAAACATGGAATCGGCTGGAACCGAGGTTAGGTAGAACTCTTGAAGACATTGGTGTAGGAAAAGATTTTATGAACAAAACCTCAGTTGCCCATGAACTAACACAAACAATCAACAAGTAGGATTTCTTCTTATTAAAAAGCTTCTGCACAGCAAGAGAAACCACCAGCACTGTGAAGAGACAACGCACAATCTGGGGAAAAAATCTTCACCTGCTCTTCCTCAAAGGTCTACCATCTTGAATCTATAAAGAAATTTAAAAAATATGACCTTCCAAATTTATGGACCCAATCCAAAAATGCCCATCTGAAATGAACATTTCTCAGACAAAAAAGTAGAAATAGCAAATAAACATATGAAAAAATGTTCAACATCACTGGTCATTTAAGAGATGCAAATGAAAACAATGCTGAGATTCCACCTCACTCCAGAAAAAATGGCTGGTATCAAGAAATCAACCAATAACAGACGCTGGCAGGGCTATGGGGAAAGAGGAACCCTGCTCCACTGCTGGTGGGAGTGCAGGCTGGTGTAACCACTGTGGAAATCAGTATGGAGATACCTCAAAGAACTAGGACTGGAAGTCCCACTTGACCCAGCTATTTGCCTGCTGGGTATCTTCCCCAAAGAATTAAAAGGATCATACCACAGTGATATACGTGCACCCATGTTCATAGTAGCACAACTTGTAATAGATAAAACTTGGAAGAAGCCCAAACGCCCATCAAGTAAGAAAATGTGGTTTTTCTACAAAATGGAGTACTACTCAATCATAAGAAATGAGAAATTAGAGACATTTATAGCTAAATGGATGCACATTGAGGCGATACTCTTGAGTGAAATAAATAGGACACACGTGTAAATACCAAATAGTTTCTCTGGTTTGAGGAACTGAAAATGTAAATAAGGACTAAAAGATATAACAGATAATGTGAAATAGGAAGAAAAGGGGCAAAGGGGAAGGGGAAGTGGGAGTGTAGGGGAAAGGAAAGAAGGGAATGGGATTAATAGGAGGAAAAGAAAAAATGGAAACAAAGTCTTTGTAAAAAAGGAGGGATAGGGGGATTGAAGGGAGGGCAGGGGAAGGGGGAAGAAATAAGAACCAAGAGAGACTATGCAAAGGTGCAAATTTCCAATGATGAATGTCATTATATTGTATACCTAAAATGTACCAATAAAATAATACTTTAAAAAAAATGTATTACAGGAAGAAAAAAAAATAAAACAAACAAAAAAAACAAGCTGAGTGCAAATCCTCTAGGTTCAATTCCCAATACCACCAAACACACACACCCACCCACACACATACAAGAGAACAACAACAAAGTTTAAAAGCCACCACAAAACATTTTACCTGTATCACTGAAATCTATGAATTCTTTTGAGAGAAGGTTAGTAAGAAGTTCCATAATGAGAAGCAGGTCTTGGTACTGTTCTTCTTCTGCTGTAACATCTATTCTTTGCCGCCCTAAGTTATTTTTAGAATATACTTGCAACAAAGTAAGGCAGGCTTCATATAAGTTCATAGCTTTGGACTGTAAGAAAATATGTGTATGTTATGCTACTTGGTAGAATCTATTGGGCAAACAAATATTAAAGAAGTTTAAATTACTCTGAATTATAAAAGTAGCTATAATACTTGTTATGCTATTAAATATTACCAATAATGAAAAAGTATACATTAAGAATACAGCTATGTTTAAAGTATTAGCCCTATTCTAACAAAACTTTAGGACAAGAATTTATATTCATTCAGCATGACTTTCTGTAAATTATTAGTTTTTTCATTAAGTCTTACTGAACAATGTTTTGGAGGAATAAAAATAAATAACATGTGTTGAATCTGAAGTATCTATCCCTTCATTATACCTCCAAAGATTTCCTCCTGAAGGGATGAAAGTACAAAGTGCTTACCTCTCCAAGATAGCATATCTGTTTATGTGCAACTTCAACAAAAACTTCTATAATAAGATTGACAGTCTCTGGGGTATTTTTGTAAACTTCCATCAACCCAATGCAATTGGTAAGGAAGTCCATTAAAAAATTAAAAAGAATGGCCACATTGTCAATCTGGGTGGCCTCTGCAATGCCACACAGGGCCTCCAGTGTGGCAGTGATCTCCTGCTTGACCTCCTCTTGCTGACACATTTGCTGAAAGTTTTCTTGGTTTATTACTCTTAAGAATCGCTGCTGAAGTGGTTGAAGAACCTATAAAGACACAGCATAAACTTTCCAAACATGCTTTCCTTGACTTAGATCAATATTCACTTTCCAAAACATTTCTAATTGCTGGAAGTAAGACAAACACAGAGTATGTGTACCATGTACTACATTCCCCATTTTGAAGGTTATCCTAACTTGTAGAAATGACACCCAAGTCATGGAACACGACTTTCTCAATCCCATTCATAGAATACTGTCATTTCCATCCATTTCTTTCCAAGTGATTAACAAAAACATGTTTAAAAGACAAAAAAATTTAAGACCTCAAGTATGGGTCAGCAATTTTTTTTTTCTAAAAAAGGTAAGACAGTAAATAGTTTGTGTAGTACAGAGCCATGAACAAGATATAAATAGCTGAGCACAACCATTTCTCAATAAAACAATGTACAAAAACAGACACAGATCACATTTGGTCCACTGGCTACACTTTGCACACCCTGCTCTACAGCGTCAAGCTCAACACAAAGCTGTTGTCTGTTTTTAACTTTCTTCATTCGTCAATCCTGCCCTGTAAAAAGTGAGTAATTGGGCTACGGGTATGGCTCAGGGATTAGAATGCTTATCTAACATATAGGAAGCCTTAGTTTTGATCCTCAGCAATGCAAAAAAAAAAAAAGAAAAAAGTGAGTACTCTTACTCATGAACATAGTATCTTAATTCTACCTAAAGCTATCCATATGATTATCTATCTAAAGCTGTCCACAATTATTTAAACTAGAAATTTATAGCCTGGTTTCAATTGGTTATGAAATCACAGAAGACTGCCTGATTCTATCATTGTGGCCCTTCTCAAACATTAACAGCAGTCTAGGCACAAGAACTACAGGAGGGCAACCTACTACATATACACTTGATCTCTGACTCAAAGCTTCTTATATATAACATGTCCACAGTGATTGTTAAGGGTTGCATTGTGTCTTCTCAAAAATTCATCTGTGGAAATCCTCAGAATGTGACCTTATTTGAACAGTCATTGTAGATGTAATCAGTTAAGATTAGGTTATCTGGAGTAGGGTGAGTTCTTATAAAAAGAGGGAAATATGGACACAAACACACATATCAGGAGAATACCACGTGAACGTGAAAATGAGATCAGGGAGATGCATGTACAAATCAACAATGCCAAAAGTCACCAGCAAACCATAAGAAGCTACAGATTCCTCGTTAGAAGGAAACAATCTTGCTATACCTTATCCTGCATTGCTTGCCTTTGGAACCATGAGACAATAAATGTCTATTGCTTAAGCCACCAGGGAGCCCCAGAAATAAACATAGTAGTTGGCTTGCATCTACTTGTTCAAAACAAGAATGTTTCACTGATTCTTAATGTCATAATTCCCTTTATTTGCAATTGTTGTACTGGGGATCAAACTAAGGGCCTCATGTATGGTCAGTGCTATAGCACTGACTACATCTCTGGCCAGCCAATGTTTAATAATAATTTAATACACTAGTTACACGCTCTCATTTGAACAGAGAAAATGTGCCTAAAGTATAGAACACTTGATAATAGTCAATGCTGTCACATAGGCAAGTACAGTACCATTAGACAGTACAGCATTTGTTGAGTAATAACCTTCAGCTTACTCATTAGGCAGAAAAAATATTAAAGACTATGAATGAAATGCTTACATCTTCATAGACTATTTTATAGCAACACACAGAACACCTACAGGGCTATACAGGAGGACACATCAAAGCAGAGGGAACCATTACCTCTGTCCAATACTGTTGTTTGGTTTCTGTGTCCATATGTGCAAAGCCTCCTAAGACCAGAGCCTTCATCAGCGTCCTCTGCACAGGACTAGACAGGAAATTAAGAGGTGGGCTTCGGCTTGCAAACTGCTTAGCTAGGTTCCACCAATTTTCACATTGAATTACTAAGTTTGCCCTACAGGGAGAAATAACAAAACGTAAGATGTAAGGCTTACACTGTATGTAAATATACTTAGAAAACAAAAATTGAAGATAACTGATTTTTATTTATTTATTTTTAGGAGCAGAGTCTTGCTATGCTGCCCAGGCTAGTCTCTTAAAACTCACGAGTGCAAGAGATCCTCCCAACTCAACCCCTGGGTAGCTGGGACTACAGGCACCTACCACCACACCTAACTAGATTTAATTAGCTTTTAAAACACAGTACAATAAACTGTACACTCTGGAGTCATACAGGTTTACATTCAGACTTCATTAGTCATGGGACAATGTAAAATGAATGTCTCTTAATCATCAGTTTTCCAATCTGCAAAAAGGAGATAACAATAGTTGTAATAGCCCTAAATCTCATGCCTGAGACAGATATGATGATGAAATGAGGTACTATTTGTGAAATGCTTAGTAAATGCTCAATAAATTATAAGAATTCAATAAATAGTAGCCAATGGGAATAGTAATAACAATAGCAAGGATATATTTCTGTACAGCAAGAAAAATGAAAACATTTCCACAATCTGCTGTGGAAAGTGTTAAAAATTTTACTTTGCAACAATTTTAAATATCAGTTGTTCTCATCTTTAAAATGGGGATAATGCTAATAGGATAACTAAAAAAGAAATCAAATAAGAATATTCTACATGAGTGTTTTTATAACCATAGATTATTAAATAAGATTTATGTGTTGCTCATAAGGTTTTTTAACGCCAAATCTTGAACAATCAATGTAATCTTTACTTGTAAAATGGGAAAGCCCCATTTGCATTTATAGTAATTTTAACACTATTTCAAAATTATAGTTTTAATAACACACTACTCCAAGAATGTAGAGTAAATCTAGACTTAAACTACGTAATCATGTGCCAGGTGAAAAGACTACGCTAAAAAGCAAACTTTCACACACACACACTTTCTCCAACAATGGACTTACCTTTCTCTTCTTTCCACCAAAGTGACAAGGAGCTGCACAGTATCATTTGCAAGGTCCTGCTCACTACTCCAGACTGAGAGGTTACTGATGACTTTTTGTAAGAGGTAGCCAATAATCCACTGAGAACCTTCTGTATCTGCTCCAAATGCTGTACTGAATGGCAGACTTATCTTAAGAGTGAAAACAAATTTTGTAAGATCGGAAAGAAAAATCAGCTGAGAAAATAATCAACAGAAAAATTACAGTGACATTGGCATCTAAATCTGAAGTAGTTGCTACCTGTAAAAATGACTCATTTCAGTATGTCCAAAACATCCTCAAGGCACTCATGGTTTCTCATCTGATTTTCTGTCAACTTTATTCTCATACTGTTAATACACTGACATGATATTTAAACCAAATACGAGGGACATATATTACTCTATTGCCAAATAGCAATTTCTATCTTAATACTGGTTAAAATAAAGAAAATCTAACAATGTACTCTAAGAAAAATTATAAAATAGCATTCCAGTCTTCAGTTTTCTTTAATGCAGATATAACAGATATTTTTTTTTGGTACTGGGGATAGAACTCAGGACCTTGCACTTGCAAGGCAGGCACAGCACCACTAAGCCAAATCCCTGGCCCGACAGTTCCATTTTGAAGAAAAATATCAATAGGAAAAAATGTTCCCAGCTCTACAATTGCCAACTTCATAAGTCCAAACAGAGTTTAACAATTTTACATTCTGACCTGATCATATAGTTTTTCATCCACAAGGAGATAAGTCTTGGCCCAGCGTTTTAGAAACCAAACAATATCTTTGCCCATTTGCGGGCTTAGTAGATGAGTAAGATCTGCTCTTATTGCTCGAGATTCAACTTCTGAAACCCTTAGAACAGCAGATAACAGCCTGTAGGTATAAAACAGAATTCATTTATTGATTTTTTTTTTTTTTTTCCTTAGAAGTCCTTTTCTGTTTCTCAATTCCCTGGATTTAGGCAAAGCTACACTTGAAAATTTCATCAACAGGTTGTAGATAAATGAGTCAGATTATTTCTCATCTTTCATAAAATAGAGAAGACAAAGCAAAGGAAGAGAGTCAATGCTAGAAAGATCCTTCCGTTGAAGCTGTAGCTGCATGTATAAACCTCAGTATTACTTAGGAGAATTTTCGTATTAAAAATAGAAAACTATGTAGTATTAAACACTGAGAGTACATGCCAAATTCTTTCAGCATTCCATCATTATTTAAAACTCCCTCTGGTAGGCATAGTTTACGGTTTTATATCATAAAACACAAGATCTGTTATGATGTATGATCTGGGAACTGACTCATCTAGAATGTTTTGAGAACTGAGTCTTGTCTCCAAATCTGACAGCGCCCTACTTAATTCCTAATAAACATATCATCCTTTCCTATATTATATGATTCATATGGTCATGTGGTATCCAAAATACAGCATGACATAAATAAAAATGTCTGTTGTAGGAGTTGGGAAGCACATAATCTTAAGTATATATATAACTTGACCTTGCCAAAAGACAAAGAAGCAGAGGATATAAAGAAAGTTAACACCATATAAATGGTGTTATAATTTATAAAAAAAATTATAACACCATTTAACATAGATCTCAGTGCCGAGACCAGGATTCTAAAGGTTTGGCCTGTTCCTCTCCTCACGAATCTTAGGAAGACTGAAATCTCCTTGTCCTGAAATCAGATGGACATGTTTCAGTTCTCCTGTCTCAGGAGTCCTCTGTGCTGCTGAGTACTCTGTCCTGAAAGGACTCCTTCCCCATGGCATCCTTGGCACATTTCCCACCCAGGACCCCACATCTGTTTGCTTATTCTTTCCTGCTCCTTATGGCAGCTTTCTCTTCTGACCTCCTTTAAGACAGGAAGTTTTTAAGATTCTACCCTAGGACCTCTTCTCTTCTAAGAAGCTCTTAGAACATCAAGGCTCAAATTTTCAAAATTTACTTTAGGAAATATGTGAACAAAAACTCCTAATGATCTCACATTTTAAGTGAATGCATCAGATTTTTCCTATAAAGTTAAATAATTTTAGATATCATTTCCAGTCTATCAGAATTTGAAGTAAAATGGTTAAATTAACACACTGCAATTCAACCATCACAGTGTAGACAGCCACTATCATCCATTCAAAAATGTAAACACACATTTCTTTATTTCATTTCCCTACATTTTCTTAATAAATTTATATGTTGAAATATTTTACTAATCACAGTAATTTTTATAATACAAATGTCTATTAAAAGATGTTTTAAGAATTTCAACTGATCATTGGACTGTATTTAAAAATGTCTTCCAGATTGAAAAATCATTATACTATTAAAAGTATATAGTTGAAAAAAGTAATGAAATTTAAATTATGAACAAAAGATAAAATTTTGTGCATCTCGAGGCTAACATGGCAAGGCTGCTTTTCCCAATTACTTCATATCAGTGAATAAATATTCTACTGCCAAAATGAGCCAAAGTTGAACATAATTCCTATTCTTCATTTCAACAGATATAAACACTGAAAAACTTGTTCACATAAATAGAAAGTATTCTTACAATCATTTGAATTTCTTCCAAATTATACGGCAAAAATCAAAGAGATTTACCATCAAAAATTAGTTTTAATAATCTCTGAGTTGATACTGGATTGCGTCCTGCTTGGTGTTACTTGATGCAAAGACCTGAATCTCCTGACTAGCTGCAGCCACTGGCCCTCCATCAGTCAACACCACACTATGAGGAACTGCCCTTTGATTCGGCACTCTGTGGGCTCATACACCTGCCAATCCACATGGCAAGGTGCAGAATGAGTGAGAACTTCAGCCTTCTTTTTGTCAAGTGGAAGAAAGATGAACAAAAGAACAGCTTGGGCAGTGATCAGGAAGTCACAGGGAAGTGGTCAGGAAGCCCCCAGGGAGCCCTCCATCACCTCTCTTGTCCTTTCCACCATATTCAACAATTAGCAAAGGCCTGGAGAGCTCCCTCAGAAACACTTCTCAAACCCGAGGGCCTCTTTCCATCTTCACTCCAAGATTACTAATGAAATGTTTCCCAACTGGCCTTTAAATCTATCTTCCACATAGAAATACCACTAGAACAAATGGGTCAGTTCATCTTCCTACTGTGAATCCTTTCCCTCACTTTCATTCCTACCTCATGAGCCCCACTTACAATGCCCCACCCTCACCTCACCTGCCGTGACCAGTGCTCCTTCCCTACATGACCAGTCACTTCAAGCTTACAGTCTCTTCTTGCCTCTCCTACTGTCGTATCTAGAACATTCTGCTTTCCTCTCCTCCTTCAGGTAGTAGTTTAAATAAAACCCATCTCTCCCAAGAAGTTTTCTCTGGCCCTCCTCTACTAGTAGATGAATCTAGTATATCTATATCACTCTTTTATTCTCAGATCCTAGCACAGGAAAGCTGAAGAAAAAATTGACTGAAATTTTTAATTCTTGATATTCTAAGGAAATTTTTTTTTTTTTTGGTATCAGGGATCAAACTCAGGACCTTGTGCTTGTGAGGCAGGCACGGTGCCACCGAGCTAAATCCCTGGCCCTCTTCTAAGGATTAATGGCTCAATCCCACATAACTTCTAAAACATGCTATCTAAAAACACTTTATCCTGGTGAGCACTCCCAAATCAATCCTAGATTACATTTGCATTTCATAAACCAAAAGATGGCACAATAAACCCAACAGTGCTCTCTTTAACTTCTCACAAACTTTAGGCCTGTCATTTTGGCCTGGACACCACCTTTCTCCTGTATTACTGCAACTAGCCTCATACCCGCTCTCTTCCATCATTCACATTCAATGCATTAGAGTAACATTTTTTTTTTGGTACCAGGGATCGAACTCAGGACCTTGCGCTTGCGAGGCAGGCGTCAGAACCACTGAGCTAAATCCCTTGCCCTAGACTAACATTTTTATCATACAAGTTCCTCTTCTGCTCAAAACCCTATGAAAACATCACATGGCACAAAAGCCAAAGATGTTACAAAGGCCTGAAACCCCTATTTGGTTTCTCTCTATTTCCCCAACTCCACTTCTTACAAAATTCTACTCACTCTACTTGGCTCCCAATGGCATTCTTACTGTTCCTTGCACATGTCAGGCATGCCCAGGGCCTCTGCAATAGCTGTTACTCTGCTTGGAATGCTTTCCCCATGAAAGGAACACCTTCATGGTTCCATTACCAACCTCAGCTCTACACTCATAAGTTACCTCCTGAATAAAGTCCATATGGATGAATCTACTGAAAACCACAATAATCCCTGAAGTCTGTGCTGATCCTGCTACCTCTCCTGGCTTTTTATCCACAGCATTTACTACCACTAATACAGTAACTTGTTGGTCATCTCTTCCCTTATGAGCTCATTTTGCTCTCTCTGTTCACTGGCATATCCTAAGCAACCACCAATGCACAGTGCATAGGAAGTACTCAATAATTACTTGTTAAATGACAGTTGCTTCAAAAAACGTGAACTACTTTCATAGGCAAATAAAGAATTTTCCCCAGTCAATTTCACATTATAATATGCCAGTCAATTTCAGAGTATTCTTTGGATTTTAAAAATTGCAAATTTCTTTTTCGGTTCCAATCTGTACTCTCAGACATAGAAATGTTTTTCCCCCACATTCAACACCAAAGACTGGAAGAAACTGAAAAAGCACTTAAGATATAAGGAAAACATTCTTAATGGTACTAACCAGGCAAGAAATATGACAATATAAAATATGACAGCACCCTGAAATGAATTGTCTTTGAAATTAACATTCACCACAAAACAAAGCAAAGCAAAAGCACTGATTTCCATAGACCCTAAATTAAATGACTATAGTAATCCCAAGAGAAAGATTTAAAACTTTTCCAATATTTTATTTCGAAAAGAAACTATGAGTACCAATGAAAGAAATAAATTCCCAAATATTTCATTGGTATCAGCTTATTATCTGAACTTGTAAAAAAATCATATTTTCTGCTGCACGGATTTAAGTGTTGTTCATATATTTTTGCATTTAAAACAAAGAATGAAGAAGTAGCAAGTTGTTTGAGTTAGTGATCTTGGAAATAACAATGTTATCATTACTGACATCTCTGCCTACAACCTAAATTTCACTTAAAGCTAAAGATGCTGAAATTTAACGCTGTTTTCAAATCCACTTCTAGAAGCAGATTTAGTGTTGATTTGTCCATCTTAACTGCACAACTAAGAACTAATGAAAAATCTGCCATTGCTATTAGTGAATCCTCTCACTTGAGATACTGCTGTTTTATAACTGCCCCTATTTGGCGGGGGGTGGGGTGGGGGTGGGTTCACAAGATTCACATATTCAGGATAAATATTTTCATTTTATAAGATAAGAATTATGGTTTCCTTAAGAAAGCCATTGAAACAGTTTTAGCTTTCATGAACAACAAATACTTGTTATGTTCATCTGGTTTCTAAGAACCTCAAATTCTTTTTTTTTGTTTTTAGGTTGTCCATACAAGCTATGTTTGTAGTAGGTTAGACTGAATCTCCCTTTGGAGTCTCATATTTAGCATAACTTTACACTTGTTTTCCTCAGTACTGAATATATCTGTCAATCCCCACTCAAGTGGTATAGCCTAAATATATTAAGTACTGAGAACGTGACATCCCTGTGTATTTCAAGGCTTCTCCAAGTTTTCTTTCCCTTATGTGTCTGATGTACAGAGTGCCTATCCATCCAGTCATCTACCCATCAACTCAGAATTTTTAAAACAGTATAAATTACAAGAGCACAGCTATAGAGTTCATATTACCTAATCACAGAATCTGTTCTGTTGTACCCTGGGATGGAAGAAGCTTTTTCTCCTGGAGATCCCAAAATTTGAAGTGTTGTATTAATGTCAACTTCAGATGAATGCTTAATGGAATATTCCATTATTTCTGGAGGTATTAGCGGAGTCTCTCCCTGAGTATCATCAGCTAAGAGGTAGCCTTCAGTTTAAAAAAAATTAAAAATGAACACTTAACAAATCTATATTTACCAAATTGCACTATAAATGTTTTCAATTTTATTTGTAAAGGTAAGTTATAAATGTTAATCTGTTAATTTCAAGTTGATGAGAAAAAACTTTCAATTTCTTAACCTCAAAATTACAGCAAAGGACAAGTGTTTTATTCATCAATTTTATAATTCATACTAACATGTTGGCTTTTTAATAATTTTCAGTAATATACTTTCAAAAGTGAATAGGAAATCTGCTATTATCTTTATAAGAAATCAATATCGAAAAATACCTTTCCAAAAGTCAAGATTTTTTGATTATTTAAAATACAGAAACACTAACAGTATGGTTGTTAAGGAAGAAGATCCAAAAAGTCAGACTGCCTAGATTTGCATTCTGGCTCTAAACATTAATAGCAGTGTGACCACAGGCTAGTTTCTTTTACTTTCAGCTTCTTCTGCTGGACGGGAATAACAATGATGATAACAGTAACAATACCTAACAGTGCTAATTCAGTGAGCTATAATGAGGCCCACATAAAACATCTGGTGTACAATAAGCACTGAATATATGTGAGCCAGTATTTTAAAAAAATGTATTCATAGCTCTGTTGTGGAAAAGAACTATGTTCAAATTTCATCCACTACAGTGTATGAACTACTGCTTTTATTATATTAAACTTCTAAATTTTAGGGCTTAAACTGTTTCATTGGCAACATTTTAAAAAGAAACAAGTAACCAACCTGTAACTAAAATCAGCCAGTGAATATCTTCATAGAGATCATCAAGCATTTTGTTGTCAGCGGTGCTTGAACCAGGTGAAGCAAGCAATTGTTGCTGATGTCGTTGTAATTGACCATGGAGTCTTGTCACTCTTTCTTCTAATAAACTAAAAAAATAAAACAAAACACAATAGCAAATTCCATACATAAAGACCTAGAACAACTTATAACCTCCATATACTAGACAACATAAATTAAAATGTTAACGTAAAAACACATACACAGAACCCTATAGAATACAATTATTCTCACAGGACTATGAGAATAGTGGCTTATAGGAATTATAGTGACTACAGGAATTGTGACTTATTGTTTATGATACAGAATTAAACAATGCTTTACAAACAATCAAGGTTTACAACAGGCATTTGAAAACTGGTTATTTCAAGTTTTATTGACATGGGTCAAATCATTTCTCATACCATGTTTTCCATAATCTCTCTGCCATCTATGTTGTAGTGTCTGGGCTCCAAATGTGTAAGCCAAAGAATGCAATCATGAGTATGTTTCTGTCCATTTGGTCCAGTGTGCTGGGATGTGGGGCAGGGGTGTTTAAAGTCTTTAAACACTTTAAGTGCTCTCCAGAGAATTGTGAATAGAGAATATTAGCTCCATAGGGTTTCTCTGGACTGTGTGTACCTTGTCAGAAGAGGTATACAGTGTTCTGCAGCAATTCTTCCTAGCATTCCTACACTGGCTAGTTGATCAGAAAACTGGTCTCGGTCATCTTCTTGAAGTTCACTTATTTCTTCTTCCTCACGAGAGGCCACACCATTGGCAGTCTGTTAAAGGTGAAAGAAAGAAACAATGAGGAACTGTATGCACTATCTTCTTCAGTAAGATCAATTTCCGTGGTCCTGTAAAATACCTTCAGTACTGCCAATAGAAAGGTGAGCTATCTTCAATCTAGGGACTCCTTTGTAACCATGCCAACAGCACTAGTGGTTAGCAAAAGGAGGACAACACAAAAGAAAAAGTACAGCTTTCATTCCCTATTGCATGTGGCAAATATAGATAATTACACACTCACAACCCACCTCCCATACCAGGGAATTTCACATGTCACTAAATGATCTGTTATCCTGGTGTTTTGGATGTAGGAAGTCATTCATTAGCACTGGACAACTAGCAAGACAGAGGTGGGCACTGAAAACTGAAAAAGAGATGACTATAAGCAACACCCCATTTAACAAGAATTCATTTAGAAAACAAGGATCACTTTTGCTCTCAGCAAATCTTTTGAGGGAGCATATTCTAAATTTCTGGTATTAATAATGTCTAATACAATGAAATACAGCCTCTGGTGACATTGTTACCACCTGGCTTAAAACTTACCAAATTCCTCGTGCCATCTGGAGCAGCTAGGTGGCACTGGATATAGGAATTGAAAACTTGAACTGCATGTTGAGTAAAAAAGCCTTTATGGAAATGTTTATCATCTTGGACCAAAGTTAGCCAGGACTCCAGCAATTTATCATATGCTTCCATGTATACCATGTCATCTTTATCAAGCTAAAAGAAAAGAACATTTAATAAAACAAAGATTCCATTCTCAAAAGGGCTGAGGACTTGTGTTCAATCTCCAGCATGGGGTGGTGGTGGGGGGTGTGTGTGCAAAATATGTACTGGAAACTTGTAGAAGAATGTTTTTAACAACACTATAATGGCAAAAAAGGGAAGCTCAAAAGGTCATTTAAAAGAGAATTGAAAAACAAATCGTGATATAATTATACACTGACACATCATATAGGGATACATATGATTAAAAAAACTTAAAGCAAGGGAACGAAACTTCAGAACTGTGATCATCTCTGTTACAAGAGGTATGATAGGGTAGCAGCAAGGAGGTAAGACTGATACAGAGAACACATAGTATCAACCAGGTACTGGTAATGTTCATGAGTTGGATCATGGGCTCACTCATTGCCATTTCATGTTTTAGGACTACATATATAAAATATGACATCATAAAAACATCCACAGTAGTTTTGAGGGTAAAAGACAGAAAAACTGCTAAAATGTCCAAGCACAGTGCTCAATTTATTATTAGTAGCAAAAGGTGGTTTTATTCATTAAGCAAAAATGTATTAAATCCTAAGACCTAAGTACTGGAATATAGAGATGAATAAGATACTTTCTTTCCCTGGAAACATCTGTGCCTGTTTATATACTCTACTTAACAAAGCATGTGCTTCACAGACATCATTTGTTAGGTCTAACAGTTTATCTTGGCAAAACAAATAGACTGGTAACATATCTTAACAGGAACTCGGGTACAGCATTCTCTGATCTACAGTCTCAAAAGGAAAAAAAAAAAGCAAGACATTTTCTAAGATCTATCTTCATTGAGTTTTAGTATCTAAGCCATATATGTTCTCACAGCTCATTCATATATAGAAAAGTATAAAAGGTCCTATATGCCTCTCTACTGTTCAAAGAACTCTCAAAAATCATTTCTATAGAGCCCTGATATTAGACAAAACAGATCACAGGCAGAGTCTAAGCACCTCTACTCACTAAGCAGGGATTTAAATAAAAACTATGGATTTCTCAAAAAGAGAAAATCTTTCTGGATACCAATCCAAGTAACTCATCAGACAAAGTGTTAAGAAATTTGGTTGATGACAATTGGCAACTAGATCTTCTATCACAGAGAAATGAAACCTAACCTAGTGCTTTTTCATAATACCTTGGCCCTGCTCCATGAACACCCTGCCAAAACCCAGCAGCCAAGCCAGCAGCACGTGCACAAAAATGACTAAGGAGACCAAGCTAGAGACTATGTGCTCATAGCCCCGGTATGGTCAGGCCTGCTGCCAGTGAGGCTTTGGAGAGGGGCTTAGAGCTTATGAGACTACTTGACCCCACTTTACTCCATTTGGGAACAGAGGGTAGAGAAGGTAATCAAAATATATCAGCACTTCTCTCTCAGTGTCTGTAATTAACTTGAAAGTGCACAGAGGAGTGAATTTGCAGTCCATCAGATGGAGGAAAAATATCTGCCTAATTGCTTTGGTAATTATGTTGAACATATAATTCCAAAATACAGCAGTAGTTAATTTTTTGTGTGTGAAAATGCTGTCAAAAATGTGAAAGCTGTGGAAAGAAGAAATGTGAAAATGTGAAGCTTTGGAAAGAAATTTTCCATATTATAAATCTGCCTCTTTTTTGACATCATGCTGAATTTCAGAGATTAATGTTACTCTATGCTTCCAACTTTATGAAATTCTGGAAAAGGCAAATTACAGAGAGAGTAAAGATTCATTGTTGTGAGAGGCTGGGGGGGAAGGAGGAGGAATAGGTGGAACACAGAGGTTTTTAAGGGTAGTGAAAATATTCTGAATAATACTATAATGGTGGACATATATCCAAACCCACAGAATTTACACCAAGAATGAACTGTAAAGAAAACAATGGACTTCGGGTGATAGTGATTTAGCAGTGTAGGTTCAACAGTTGTAACAAACATACCACTCCAGTCAGTGGGATACTGACTGGGGGAGGTTCAAGAAGATGCATATTGCAGAGGGAATACGAATTCTATATTTTCACTCAATTTCTTGCTATGAACCTAAAACTGAACTAAAATATATTGATGCCTGTATATAAATGTAATACCAAGATATGTTTAAAAAATATAAGATAAATCTCATACTAGTTATAAATTTGGTTATTATACAGCAAACAACTCCAAATCTATGCCTAATAATGATGGTACTACAGTTACTAGCAGACATTGGCTAAAATCTATCCCACTACAATGCATCTTTTCCTATGAACAGCAAATAACACAACTTCATTTTTTCCCCATGAAATCAGAAAATTCCTTCTGTGGACCAACAGAATTCTTTGCTTTTCCTTTTATTATTTTTTTTTAATGGTGCTAGGGATCAAACCCAGGGCCTGGGCCAGGGATTTAGCTCAGTAGCACTGCACCTGCCTCACACGCACAAGGTCCTGAGTTAGATCCTCAGTACCAAAAAACCCCAAAAACTCCAAACAAAAAACTGTATAAACTCCTGGGAGGCAGAGGCAGAAGGATTACAAGTTGAAATCTCACCTAGACATTTAGCAAGATCCTGTCTCAAAATAAAAAATAAAAAGGGCTGAGTATGCAGCTCAGTGTGAAGGCCCTGGGTTCAATACCCAGTACTGGGGTGGGAGTGGATGGAAGAATTTAGAAGTCTTTGAATGTTAAATGCCAAAGAAATTAATTAAGCTTTACACATATATGACCTCCCCTGGCTAGCACTTAAAGCACAGAATTAACTTCAGAGTACCTATGCAGCTGACAGTATTCCTGGCTTCTGAAATCCCCCAAGAGAAATTGATTTAGCAGATAAGAATTGCAGCTGTTAGAAGAATCCTATAGATAGATCACTTAAGGAGGAGGTAGGGTAGAGATGTGGCTCACTGCTAGGGTGTCAGCCCAGCATTCATGAGGCACTGGGTTCAACTTCTAACAAGGCCAAAACAAACAACTGCCACCACAAAACCACCAAGAATCCAAGCTATAATTTACAGAGGTTTTTAAATGTTGTGTTATGGATTAACATACTTTTATATACATTTTCAAAAGGAAGAATTTCTAAATTCTTAATGCAAAGAGAAGTATACATAGTAGACATCGTGCCTGGCACACAGTGGGTGTTCAACATATATTTACAGAATTGAATTAATCCAGCAGTACTGCTAGTGGGCTGGCATTTCAGGGATCCTCTAGCTTTCATGGGTTACAAAACCTTTTATCTACCTCACATTAGCACAGACCTTTGAACTCTAGACCCGTTGGATCTGTCTATGTCTCTAGTGTTAGTCTTGTAAACAATATGAGGGATATGATACAGAACAACAGTTGTGACAGTAAATAAGCTTTATTCAATTCTCTGTATTCTATCAATACTGTAAAACTTAAAACAATGGTTCTGCCCTAGGATTTAAATAATCAGAATTGATCTGTATCCAAGTCAAAAAACACTGCATAAATTACAATCCAATCAGAATTAAATAATTCACTGAAATAATTCTTAAAACACTTCTTTTAATAGGAATGTGTATTTAAGGTTTAACAGTAGTCAGTTTTCTTCCAAACAGCCTCATACAGGTAAAGTTATTGTTATTGAAAAGAAGTGTGCAATGTTTTAAAATATATTTATCTCCTTATCTCCATTTTTCCTACATTATCTTAGGCCAAGAAAATGCATACTCAGGACAGGTGAGTGAGGCTGGCAGCATCTTGCTCTCTGCAGTATCATCAGGTATTCTTTCCTAGCTACCAGAACTAATGGAGAGGGCTATAGGGATTCTCAAATGATCTACCCTTCCACGAAAATAGGAGCAAATGATACGAGTTACACTGTATTGACACCACCACTCTAGAGTAATTATTGTCTTTCCTGTTACCACTAAGACATGCCAGAACTTCTGCTGCCACTTCTCAATCTATAATCTGGCTCCAATATACTCCTTTTCACCACATTCCTTTCCACAAAGTAACTAGAAAAGAAACTAGATGTTGAATCAAGAATGCTAATCTTTAAATGCCTTCAACCAACAAATTACAAAATTATTTTAGTGCATGGCACTCTCTAATGAACTTCCTGACAACTTTATCAAGTACCCCAGTTTACTACCTTGTCCTGCTGATCGAGAGATTAGGCTGCAAATAGACTAAAATTAAGTGTAAAGTTCTTCCTTTATAAAGTATATCCATTTGTATCCATGCATACATACAAAAAGGATCACTGTCATAGTAGCCACTCTATTCCGTGTAACTCAACATGTTGCATGGCCTCTCCAAACCTAATTATGGGCCGAATTCAAAAATTTGCTACTGACCCAAATATTCAAGAAACAAGCTAGAATAGAGAAATCAAGTCATATTTTCCTCAAATTTCACTACACAAACTCAAATATATGCATTAGTATTAAAATATTTTCATGAACAATAATTATTCAGATTTTAATCTTTAAGATAATATTGTTTCTCATGACAAAGCCTCATAGCCTCATAGTTATTTAAATTTGTTATGAAGTGTTGTGAATAAAAGTAAAAAAAAAAAGTACTGTTTCATCCCTACATTCTCATACAGTCCAACAACAAATATAAATTCGACTTTGAGAGTGTAATGAAAAAATCTTAGTCTCAAGAAATACCAAGAAACTTTAGCAGCTACAGAACTTAGCTGAAAACTGGATTGCTCTCTTAGTCGTAAATAAATCTCTTCACAGAAAGGGAAAAGCTACTTCTGGTAGCTAGGAAAGAATACCTGATGATACTGCAGAGAGCAAGATGCTGCCAGCCTCACTCACCTGTCCTGAGTATGCATTTTCTTGGCCTAAGATAATGTAGGAAAAATGGAGATAAATATTTTTTAAAACATTGCACACTTCTTTTCAATAACAATAACTTTACCTGTACGAGGCTGTTTGGAAGAAAACCGACTACTGTTTAAAACACATTCTTATTAAACACATTCTTAAATACACATTCTTATTAAAAGAAGTGTTTTAAGAATTATTTCAGTGTATTATTTAATTCTGGTTGGATCGTATCTCAAAAGACACGCTAATCAAGAATTTTTCTTCTTGTAAAGATGTTCCCCCAGGCTATAGCAATATAATCACCAACAAAGACATGAATCCTCACAGATTCTATTATGTTCTCCTAAACAAATACAGTTCTCAAAAAGTCTTACCACAACAAAAGTCTATATGAAGAATCTATATTCTTACTATGAGAGGAAACTCCTTCAATATTAATGAAAAGCATTTTCTAAAATTAAAATTATAAAGACTTTTAAATATTGAAATTATAAAAAGATCATCGATTTGCACAGAACAACAAAACCCAATAACCAGACCTAGGTGGTAAGACAGTACATACAATACAGGCTGTCAATTGTATTATAAAGGTTCATTTTCAAAATTATTATTCTAAATTGTATTATGCATACTACAGAGGTACTTTCATATAATGCCATAAAACATCACAAGAAATTATTATCCTGACTTTACTAATGAGGAAGCACACTCAAAAAAGTGAGGCAGCTTGCCCAAGCTACACTTTAGATTACTCAGCCCATGACTAGACTGTCATAGTTCATGATCTTTCTACATGCTGAGCCCCAAGCTGTTTTTTTATATGCCTTAATTTTTCAAGGTCCACTCTATAATTTGGCTAGATTTGTTCATAACTTCTGCTATTAGCTGCATATACCAGGTACACACAAAACAGTGAAATACTGAGGCTAAAATAACATTTAGGAGGATTTGTTTAGTCTTTACGCAAGTCAAGGGGTAGCGTCACCCTCTTAGCCTTTAATGTCACCAAACCTCCCTAATGTCACTTCCACAACGAATGCAAAGCCTTAGACAAATTGTTTCCCTCCGCCCTTTACAATAAATGACCAATTATTTTTAAAAAGAACAATTTTCCCAAGTGAAACCTATTAAGTACATAAGTAAAGCATGTTTTCCTGTGAAAGAAGTGCAAGACGTATTTGCTTCTCTGAAAACACACCTAACTTTCTTACAATCCAAGGCTCCCACATCAAACACTGTCAACCTCCTGGTCAAAATAAACAAATTCATATATAAAATTTATAAACCAAGATAGTCATATAGATTATATCTTCCAGCAATTCTTTTTTAACACATTAGGAACATGCTTAACCACAAACAGAAACAAAAAGGTATCTATGTTTCTAAACATGTACTCAGTATGCAAATCTTTAATCCAACTGGCTTAGAAGATTAAAAACAAACCAAGCAGGATAGGCAAAGTACAATGGGACCATGTTAAATGAAACCTGACTGGTTCAGATCTGTGATCATTTGAAAGGAATCTGAGTAAAGCTTAAATACTTAATTTTCCATGCATTTTCGTGTTTAGAACATAAATTACCTCCCTGAGAAATTCAAATCCCATATATGATGCTTTTAAACTTGTATTCCTCTACCACATACATTTTTCCACCACATAAATCTCTGCCTGACCCAGTTACTTTGCTCTCACCAAATCACTAAAATGCTCAATTACATAAAGACAATCACTGTGAGTTCTTTACTCTTGGAACATCTTTGAAGGAAGAGGAAAAACTGATACCAGCTGCCAAACCCCCACCAAAAAAACTCATGACTTAACACAAAATTCTAACATATCTACAAATACTGTTTTTACTCTTACAATCTTTTTAAAAGACCCACATTTTGATTGAGAAAAAGAAAAATTAGTTTCAACAATTTAATAACTATTTTGAAAAAATTATTTTCCATGATTAAGACAATTATTTATAGTAACTATTACAAAAGCAGCTGTATTGCCAAGGGCTTTTAGTATGTGTTTTCTAAATTTAAATATAAAATTTACAAAATAGACATCTGAAAATCTGTACCAAAAGATACCTTGAGTGTTAAGTCAATGTAAATTAGATTCTACCAAAATGTAACACTATTAAACCTCAACAGCAAAAAAGTTAAAAGCATTGTCTAAGTAAAACAAGCATAGCTACAATGACTTGAACTGAACTGTTTACATAATTTCCAAATAAATAAAAAATATTTTAAAATCTCAAAATAAATGTATATAAAAATATAATCACATCATATGAGGAAGTTAGCAGTACCCTGTGAATTTGTTAAACAACATAAAAATGGGCTTGAAACATAATTTTTAATAGGAGGATTTCATTCCAATTATCTCAAAATTAAAATCCTAAGATCAATAAATATCACCTACTGATTTGAATCCCCAAATTTTTAAAGGTCATGTTTCCAAACACATGTTGCCAACTAATTTACACATATAAACAAAACGGTGATTTTAACAAGAGCTACTAGCCTTTACTTAAAATAATTACTTCATAAGAAAATGTTCCCCAAAAAGCACAAATTTTCTTATGAAAAACTGACACAATTTATTTTAGAATAGTCACTCACCACTTCTTCCAGTGCAGCACTTCGCCCAAAAGAACAAGTGAGGTGTGTGAGGCAGTTAACAAAGGAGGAGAAAAGTTCACTAGGAATGGCAGTTAAAACGTTTCGAGGGAACACAGTTATCAGGTTGCTGATAATGCTGGAAATTCCCACAGCTTCAGAATCTTCAATTTCAATTCTATAAATCAAGTAATGAGGATTATTAAGGAAGTTATAACTCATTTCCAAACAAGCAAATGTTATCACCTCTTCATTTTTAAAGGTATGTTCTCTGCATATTAATTTCAAATTAGGCATACTACTTTATTTCAAAATATACCATAGGGGGAAATCACTCATTTTCTTTTTCCTCCTCTGTTAAACACAAGGAAAACCCAGAAAGTTCTTCTTTCAGTTATAAAGGACAAGTATACCTACCCATTGATAGTATTCAGTAACCCTTCAATGAAATGTGCTAGATAATCAACTTGTGAGCCTTCATCGGGGAAGACAGGTCCATGCAGAGACGCTAACTGGGCAAGGCACTGCAGAGAATCTTGTGCCATATCTGAATCTTCTCTGATTTTTCGATGTACCTGTTAGGAAGAATTACTAATCCATAAAAATAAATTCTTCTTTTGTAAGGGTCACGTGCCTACCACGCCAAATGAGGTAACAGAAAAATTCACTGTAGCTGGATTATTTCTAGAAAGTTAATTCATGAATTTAGGTAAATTTGAAAATTGCCGATTGGTCCAGTTGACATTGCAGGCATGATTTTAAACATATCAACTAATTTTTAACTGAGGGCTACCTACATTTTGAAAACTGAACTGTCTCCAGCACATTATGACAAAGAGAGAAACAGATGCCAGCCAGTCAGACATACTGCTTCTTCTAAAAACAGCAACAACGACAGTCATCTGTATTATGCTAACTATGCCTCGCTACAGCGTCTTGCTAAAGTTAGCAGACAAGTTCAATCAGGAGTATATAGATGCTGTCTTAGTGGAAGTAAACAGATATACACTTAGAAAACCAATATATCACTCAAGCCCTAGATATTCATGCATTCATTCATTCAGCCAACATACAGGAATATGCTTTAATTATGAAAATGTCTACAGTTTACCTATATCACATTTTATCATAGATTGCTATTAATATTTAAAGTTTCAGTAAAGACTTTAAATTACACATAAATCCATTTAAAAGCTCATCTAGATTATATTTCAATGATACAATACTGATGTGAAACACCTGGTTTACTGTTTTATATGAAGGAAATGCTCCCAAAATATTGCTCCTTAACTTTATAGTATTACTATCCTCACATAGTAAAGGTTTCATTTCTGTGATCTAACATAATTAAAATAGCAAATGAAAGTTCCGTGAAGAAATCAAATAATTATTCCTCTTCGTTTACCTCCTATTCTAACCGTGACCATTTCCTGCTCAGCACAAGCACTTTACCCTAGGCTTTCTCTTTCACTCTCAACTACAGACTTTGTGAATGTCACATTATGTTGGACATTTATTCTCTTTGTTTCAGGCTTTCACTTTGACTCTGCAAATCATTTATAAATTACTTAAAAGTTAGAATGCTTCTTTTGAGTATCTGATAGTACTGTGCTGGGCCACTGTGAACAATAAATCCTTGTTTGTGGATTGATCCATTAATCCTTAATACCAGAATGTCCTCAGATTCTAGTCAAGAAATTTAAAACACTGTAACATCTCTAAAAATTAAAAATTTAACTGATTTATTGACATGTTTATGTGTTATAGTCTTTGGTCTAGAACATGGCTTAGCCAACCACAGCCTATGGGCTAAATCTGGTTTCCAGATTTTTTTAATAATTTGTTTTTGTTTTGCTGTTCCTTCTGGTACTGAGGATCAAACCCAGGGGCATGCTACCACTGCGCTACACCCCCAGTCTTTTTTTCCAGTTCTGCAACAGGATCTCAGTAAAATGTCCAGGCTGACCTCAAATCCTCAGTCTTCCCACCTTAACCTCCCATGTGCGGGGATTACAGGCATGTACCACTATCCCCAGTCTGTTTTTATGTGGCTAAGAACATTCTAAAAAGAACAGTTTTTTTCTATGCCAGGTGTATAGGCACATGTCTGACATCCCACACTCTAGGAGGATGAGGCGGGAGGATTACAAGTTTGAGCCAAGCCTGGGTGATTTAGCAAGACCTTGCCTCAAGAAAAAGCAATTTAAAGGGTGTTGAGGTGCTGGTGTATATAGCTCAATGTGAAGGCTCTGGGCTCCCTTCCCAGTATTGGCCCCCACCAAAGATTTTGTGTGTGTGTATACATGGGTAAGGGAGGAAAAAAAAATCAAAGGAATACATTTTGTAACTTGTGAAAATCATACAGAATTCACATTTTAATGATCATCTACAAAGTTTCAGTGGAGTATCGATGCTTGCTTGTTTATGAATTATCTAGGGCCACTTCTGTACTACAATGACAAAGTATGATGATATGACATGTATGGCCTAAAATATTTACAATCTAGAATGATACAGTTTGCTAATCCCTGGTAGAATACAAATGTTTTTCAAACTATATTCCAATGTATTTTAAATTTGATACAGTAAATTAAAAATATGCATACTATCTAGTTTGTGAACTCTTGAACACAATACATTCTTAAAATAACTAAATTTGTGTCATCACACCGTAACCCTAATCAGCATTTAAACAGGTGTCCAGGGATACATGCTATCCACTAAAACAAAGCAGTCTGGTACTAGAAAAACCCGTCTCACAATTTTCTCCAGCCAAGGAGCCAGCTGGTTGCTCAATCCTGGCCTAGAACTGAGATTTACCTTACCTGTATTGTGCAAGCCCAATCTATATTCCCTGAAATATGAATCACATAAAAGTCAAGACAAACAATTCTTACATGGCATAAATATCTGCTCTTTTTTCCAATGTACTATAAATTCCCTGAGAGTGTGTTTCACTACGAGCTGTATTATACAGTTAAAAACTGAATTCACTACTTGACTATGAGAGAGGCAGACGGTTAGGAGAGAGCAAGTCCAGCAGGACTCTGAGGTGGCAAATGGCAAGGCTACTTATCAACACAAGGCATAAAGAAGAAGCGAGTCAGTAAGATGACCGATTCTTCTGGAACACGTTAAATGTGAGATGTCTGTGGCCATCCAAATTGAAACAGCCAGAAAGCACTTGGATTATGAGGCTTGGGGTATCTGGAGGGGACTGCGCTGAATATAGATTTAGGAGTCATCAGTGAAGAGGTGCCTGAAGTGCTACACGCAGAAGAGAGCCCCAGGAAAGCGTGTCGTCAGTAAAATTGAGAACTAAGATGAGATTGCC
Source organism: Heterocephalus glaber (assembly GCF_053883595.1). Classification (NCBI taxonomy): domain Eukaryota; kingdom Metazoa; phylum Chordata; class Mammalia; order Rodentia; family Bathyergidae; genus Heterocephalus; species Heterocephalus glaber. The sequence goes on from NW_028258432.1 coordinate 2,624,604, forward strand.
AATATTTAGGCAATGAGCAAAGAAAGAACAAATCATAAGCAAGATCAGGAAGAATCTTAAGGTATGAAGAAAACTGAATGAAAGTGGCTTTTTACACGATCTTATGGAGAAAAGAAAAATCTAGAAGTTTGTAAACTTTTGAAGAGTAGAATGCAACCAAAGCTATTGCAAATTTCTGATGTAATCAACATATTTAAGTCTCAATTCCACGCAACTGTTTTTATGTACTCAAATCTTGTGTAAAAGTGTTAACTAGTGGGAAAAAAACCCTTTAAATTGGGTAATGAATTCACATACATGAAAGTAAATTTAACAAAAATTAAATTAAACAGAAAGCTCAGTCATTATGATTTCTGTAACAACAAAATTGTTTAAAAACTGCTTAAGTGAAAATAGCCTATACCTATAAAACCCCTAAAATAACAAAGCAAAAAAGGGTTAACTTTCAAATTCAAAAGTTATTTGCATGTGGTAGTTCACAGCTGACAGGAGCAGCTGTCTGGTTTGTCTAGACAGCTGTTCAGATTTGGTAGAGTTGTTTCCAGCACTGCCAGAAAGTTTTGCACCTTTTCAAAAACTGCTGGAGTGGGATCTACTTTCAGCTGAGTGAATAATACAAAGAACTGAACTTGGATTGGCATCAAAACAATTCCTGTCAGATGAGGCAGGCAACAGAGTTTTAAAAGTTAGTTACAATTATCTCTTTGATCTTGAATGCTTTTAGTCATCATTTCTGATTTAAAAAAAAAAATATAAAGTGCTCAGTCTGAACATTTCTACAGAAAATATGTTTTATAACGTATTTATCCAAAAATGAGTAACTTTGTTCTAGACATTTTTAAATACGTCATGTAACAGTTATATTTTAAATGGTTTGATCAAAAAAGGCAGGCAGTTGGAAGGCTTATGCATATTTTTAAAACACATGATAAGGTAAGAAACTATAACAATTGGTATTAGGCAAAACAGCTTCCTACTTTTCTTTGGATTTGTCTTATTTGGATTTTTGCCCAATTCATTATGTCTAACTTGTATACTCATCCTGTAACTGCAAATTAGCATCCAACACACAGACACTTAAACATACACATGTATTTATTAATTCCAATGGGGAAACTCACCGGCAAATGTGAGAATGTATTTTTTAATTTCTATTCAGCCAATAATAAAAAAATTGTTTAAAACTGTACTTGAAATAAATGCTATTAAATACTAACTTAAAGTCTTATAAAAATATACTAGTCTACTCAATAGTACAGTACTTGCCTAGCACATGCAAGGGCCCTGGGCTTGATTCCCAGCAACATACACACACACACACACACACACACACACACACACACAAAACACACACACACAAATAGAAAGAAATAGCGCTCTAAACAGCAGTTTTCAAAGTATGGCCCAGGGATTCCTAAAGGTTCCTAAGACCCTGATAATTGTGAAAGCAAAACTATTCATGGTAATACTAAGACAGCATCTGCTTTTTCCATTCCAACTGTCACACAGTATACAGTAGTTTTCCAGAGTACACAGACAGGAGGTACAAGCTGAATACAAAGCAGACAAGAGAATCTGGCTGTGTTCTATTCAGCCGGACATTAGTGAGATTTGCAAAAATTGTAAAAAACACAAAAACAAACCAAAAAGTAAAACAGTGCCATTCTTCTTATGAAACTTGTTTTCAAAAATAGTTATTCGTTCATTAAAATGTTATTTATATTACCATGTAAAATTTCTTATTGCTATTTTTTTGTATTATTGCTATGTTTTAATGAATTAATAAATCTATTTTTAACATACTCAGTTTGTGATTTGGAGGCTTTTTTTTCTGGCGCTGGGGATTGAACCCAGGGTCTCACACATGCTACACAAGTACTCTACCATTAAGCTACACCCCTAGTCCTTGGTTTAAATTTTTTTTTTTTTGTACCGGGGATCGAACTCGGGACCTTGAGCTTGTGAGGCAGGCAGTGGAACCACTGAGCTAAATCCCTGACTGGTTTAATTTTTTAATAGGATAAACAGTAACAGTTAAATTTTAAGTATAATCACCATAAATAAAAATTATTTGATATCCTCCATTTTTGAAACAAATGTAGAGGGGTCTTGACGTTAAAAAGTCTGAAAAGTTCTGCTCTAAGATACTAAATCCTCTATACAATTTTGTTTGTAAATTGGCAAGAACTTTTTGATATAATTTGTTCAAGCAGATGTTGTTAAGATGAGAAGGCTTTAGGGGAGAAAAGCAGTCTGTCCTGTTTTACTTCAGGAAAATACAAAGGCATTCCCTTTTTTCCATAGCCCTTGTTACCAGAGATAAAGACTAAGACTTACTGTGAAGAAAAGTTCCATAACTCTGCTGTCCAGAAGAGTCTCCCGCCAGGACTCTGTTGGCTTCAACAGCACATTTTGTGAGGATTCAAACATAGCTATATAATGTCTGCCCAGTTATCTGGTGTCAAGGTCAACAACAATAACATTCTTACTTTGTCTAAAGTGTAAGTATTCCCTAAATATAACAGGAGCCATCCAGAAAGAATGCAATGGAAACAGTTTAAGCCGTCTTCACACATGCTACATAATTCATGCATGAAGCTAAGGAATAAAAGGCATTAAGTGCTGAAAAAAAGAACCCTATAGGAATGTGAGATAACAGTTTCATAGTAATTATGTGTCATGCTGTAGGGATATAGAAACTTTGATAATAGAGTTCTTAATAGTGACAATAGAAGGAAAAAACATGACTTGCAAAACAGATACACAAAGAGATAGAAAAAAATCAATTTCTGCAGGTCCCATCATTTCTCTCCAAACTTACAACAGCTAAAATCACAGATATAAAATGTAGGTTTCAGAACATTTATGAAGTTTTTCCAAAACAAAAAAATTATAGAGTCCACCAAAAAAAAGTATACACACTTCAGGAAAAGAAAAACTTGTATAAACACTTTAATACTCAATTTACTGAGACAGCATGAGACTGATACAAGCTGCCCTCTACAATTACAAGAGGTGCTCAGAGTGGTGGCCAGGAGCTTCCAGACAGTTATTAGTATGGCACACTGCTGCTGGGTAACCTTGGTCACTGAGATTGCTGCACACGCACTTTCAGGTTCTTCTCTAACAGGTGGCAGTGAAGCGGGTTTTCTGTGCTGTAAGACATCCTCTAGGAGCCCACCCCCACCCCCGCCATACAAGGGTAACACCATCTGCTGAAAAAACATACTATTTTTCTTTTCCTGAAGTGTGTATACTTTTTTGGCACTGTCTCTCTGTTTCCGTGTCTGTCTCTAGAAGAACAAAACAAAAAAGCAGGAAGAACAAAAATGAATTAAAAAATTCCCCAGATCAGAATATCCAAATACCAAGTCCAAACAAAGAACTAATCAGCTGCTACAGAACTTTATAGATGTTCATTTAAAATTCTCAGACTAAACAGCAATTTACAGGGTGTTCAGGTGTTCAATACCAAACATGCTACAAATGGAAGACTGCTTTTGCTGTAAATAAAGTAACCATCATATATTTGCAGGTCTCTGTAATTTACTCAATGACAATGCCATAGTAACTGAGGCTTTTAAGAAATGGGAAAACTGCTTGGGGATAGACAGTCACTATGTCCCTTCTACTGTCAAATGCCTAGCTCAAATACCTCACCCAATCAACATTTGCATCATTCAAGAAGTCTTTTTTGTGTAGTTTTTTGGGGGGGTTTTCTGAGACAGAATCTCACTATGCAGTTCAGGCTGGCCTTGAACTCACTATGTAGCCCAGGTTGGCCTTGAGCTCGCCACAATCACAGAATCTCTAAGCTATAGATTACAGACTGTAAGAACTGGGTATAAATTCAAATGTTGTGTTTTCATTAAATCTCAAATTATTGTTTTTAGAGACAAATTACTAAACATAGAAAAAATTAAAGGCTGTAACAATGCTTTGGATAATATTTCTTGAAAGCTGATTCCTTACCTCCTGTTAAGAAAGCCAAGAAAGCTACACTCTTTCTCTGAAGAGTAAGGAGGGCACTTGGTTGTTTTAAGAAGTCACTGCTTGTTTCTGAAAAGTCACCCCCAAAATGTCCTACAACTGTGCTCATTTGATTCAAAATAGTGAGTCCCAAACCAGGTTCATTTAAACTTCATTTCTCTCTTCCTTTATCTGCCCCCTTGTGGAGGAAAGGAAAAGAGATGAAAACCCAGAGTAAAATAAGTGTGAATTTCAGAGAAAAAAAAAAAATCAAGTCAAGGAAGAGTTATCAATGTAAGTGAGTTCATTTGCCCGAGACAGCTGTTTTTGCTCAACATAATATAATGATTGAACACTAAATCATTTTACATGTTGAAAAATGAAGGCCTGATGCTCTTTTACAGAAACAAACTGAAATATTTGTGGATGAAATTTATCTGATATATAGGTTCTGCTTCAAAATGGTCTGGAGCTACCAGAGAGTAGTGATTAAACAAGACTGCTTGTGTGCACTTACAGCTGCTGAAGTTGATTATTTTGTCTGCTCCTGCATGACCTTGAAATTTTCCACAACAAAAGGGGTGTCACTTTAGTAATAAAGTAAATCATCTGAGTAAGGCAATCAATTCTTTCCACTTCATAAAAATGGAAAACTATTCCATTTATTCTTTTCCAGTTTTATTTCTCTTAATTTTCAATGTTCCATTTATTTCACTGAAAAGTAATTTTGGTACACATATTCAGGAATGAAACAGGGCTCTATCAAATTTACTAACAGCTTTTATCAACTACTGGGTTAAGCAAATATGCATAAGTTATAAAATCGAGTTCCATTTCCTAGGGACTTGGAATCTGACATTAAAATGGTATTATTTATTTTTTAAATATTCAAATCTAACAAAATGTATGTATATTTTATATTTAATAAACACCAGCTATAAAAATAACAAAATTTATTAATACATTATGTACTTATAAAAGGTGTCATGATTTTAATTTTTAAAATTAGGTGGGATAGGAAACAGATAAATGGGCCATGATTTAGCTCAGTGGCACCATGCCTGCCTTGCAAGCGCAAGGTCCTAAGTTTGATCCCCAGTGCCGCAAAAAAATGGAAACAGATAAATAAATGAGTTCACAAAGCCATAATAAAATAGCTGGTCTCAAAGCTTCAGTAGCTAGGAGAAGCACTGTCTCAGGGTGAAAAGTAAAAAACTTTAGAGGCTCTATATGCTGAAGAAAACTAAACCCTCCAAGAATTCCATATAGTTCAAGCACAGACCAGAAGGAATAGAAGCAAAGGTAGTATTAATGATTTTGCTACTTTTAGAAATTCAGAAAAGCTTACTCCAAGTGAAGAGTCTTCCTTGTTCTAAGCCTGCAGTGAAAATTCAGCAAAGGGTATGACAATTCTTTTAGTAAGTGGAAGGTTACTTCAAAAATTAATAAATATTACAAAAGGAAACTAAACTTAATGCAGATTCTTCTATCATTCTCTTCTACCTTTTCAAATCATAACAAGTATATTCTCCATAAATACTTTTGTATACTTGTTTTTTATATTAAGGAGAAACTGATATGAGTTTAAGAGAGAACTTTTTCCACATCTGAAATTATAAATAAACATTAGGTTCAAAATTCTCAAATCTTACTTCTTTAAATCTTGGTTTTAGTCTCTCCTGATTGTGGTCTGTATTTAACACACTGTCCTTAGTATTCAGTCACCATGGCCAAATTTCCTTAAAACACTAATAAATAGATGTGAATTTCTTACATGTGGCCAACAGAATAGAGAGATTTGTGAGTTTAATGTCTGACCTATGAGAAAATACTTTTCCCTATAATTATTTTAAAGTTTCATGTGAGTTTTGCTTTCCACCTCTGAATCTGGAAAGAAATTTTTATCTCTGGCATGATATTTGCCCTCTATCAAGAAAGTACACTTACTGAACTTGAAATGTAGTTCAGCGGACCACTTACCTAGTAGTCACATGAGGGCCTCTCTAATGCACCATACAAAGAGGCTGTATTTGTTTTTGTAAAGAACTAATCTACAACACTACAGATAAAACTTCTTTCTTTCAGTCAGCCAACATGGTAGCATACTACTTTTTCATAATAAAATGCATGTAAAATTTTTATAATTAAGACCTATCTTTTTCACTACAAATAATATCCAACTCTACAAAAAAACATATAGTTATCCCCAAATATAATAAAATTTAAAGTTAAACACAAAAACAACAAAAAAGAACTGTGTAAAGAAAGATGGTTATGACTCTAAACCCAGCAGAAGGATCACAAGTTCAGCCTAGCCTGGGAAACACAGTGAGATTCTATCTCAAAAAAAAGGTAATAATAAATAGAACAAACTTTTAAATAATGTTATCCTGAAGCTGAGCATGATGACACGCCTGTAACCCCAGCATTTGGGAGGCTGATGCAGCAGAATTGCTGTGAATTTGAGGCCAGCCTGGGCTACATGGGCTTAATAGTGAGACCCTGTCTTAAAATACCCCCTCCCCCAAAAAAGGAATTCTGTTATTCTGAAAAGAAATACATGTTTTAGTTACCAGACTGTACCATGAAACTGTCAAGTTGTTGAAGAGGACTGTGTGGCCTCTTAAATGAGAGGTTCACTACTCACTGCAGACTGTTTAGTATTACCTAAAATGTTAGTATGTACATTAGTTTTCAATTAAAAAAAATTATTTTAAAGTATACCACAATGTCGGCTGGGGATTTAGCTCAGTGGTTCTGCCGCCTGCCCCGCAAGCGCAAGGACCCGAGTTTGATCCCTGGTACCAAAAAAAAAAGTATACCACAATATGAGCACAATAGTTATATGCAGATCTAGACCATATTAGTATATTCCAAATCAAGAACTAAGTTAATTGCAATTTTTTTTTTTGAACCAGGCATCGAACTCAGGATCTTGCACTTGCGAGGCAGGTGGGATAATTCAAATTTTAATTTGGTATTCTCAAATACTCTGTCTATATGTAAAGAAATCTCAAAATATTATTTCTACCCCAGGTAATTCTTAATGAAGAATAAAAATCAAACAAAACCATTATCACCAGAATTCAGAAATCAAGCACTCCTATTCTTAATATTTTTAAAAATTTAAATAATAGTATTTTCTCTTTTAAGATAAGCTTCAATAAAACTAGTTTCCCTTTTAAAAATTTCAAAAGTTTTGACTTAGTCACTGCAATAACAAGTCATAACATCTGGACATTATATTCTTTTACCTTTTTAAAACAAAAACTATGTCGCCAATAAAAGAGCAGCCTGGGTGAACTAATTATTTATTAAGCAATCTTTTATTACATGTAGAACACACTAGTCAGATTTTGTAAGATATATAAGTTATAAAAGCCTGGCACAAAACAGTCATCATTTTACCAAAGTCCACATCACAGCATAACTCAAGAATTTTCTTCTACTATGGCTTTATACATGTTTTTCAAATAAAGACTGAAGTTGTATAATTTAATTTTGTATCAGATAATTTTATTTTTAACCAACAAAATACAATTCCACCAATGAGATATAGTCAACTACAGTTGCTTTCTCTCTCTCAAAAATCCTATTATCTTTTTTAAAAAAATGTCATCCACATCTAATCTTGCTTTATTTTCCAATGTTTCACCAAATTAAGGAACCAGGAGTTATAGTTACAATGTTTTTTCTGTTACTGTACCAAACACAAGCCCACTTGTTCTTAGCCAGGGCTTTAGCAAAGGACTCAATAGTGAGGTGCTAAACCCCAGCGAGTCTTCTAAGCACAATGACATCTTAATTCCCTGGAAAATCAGTTACAATTACGTGCAAATTCTACTGCACCACAGAACAATGAAGAAGTAACTCTCTACTCCCTCCCTCTCCACAAAGATCCTGTTTAGCTCTAAAATTTTCCTTATATGAAAGCTTACCAACTTCTGAGAATCAAAGGCATTTTTATGTGCCACCTGCCCTATTCTATAACTACATGAGCAGAGACAAACACACACTAGGCCAAGAGCCAGAAGACAAGCTTAATCGCACCCTGCTAGTGACTGGCACTGGATAATCCTACTAAGTCTTCTGTTTCAAGATCTCAAACAACAGGCAGTATTATCGGTAAGTGTGTCAGTCTTAAAGGGGAAATACATGTGTCCTTAAGTATGCAAATAAGTTCTTGCTGGTTTACTAATACCTTCAGTAAGGGTAATCATTTTGTGGTAGTGACTAACAGTAAAGAATAAACGAGACATACAACATCTACAAATGATTCTTGAGCAAATACGGGCAAACTAAAATTTTCCACTGTCTGTTCTTATTAGTATTTTACAGTCTAGGATGATCTTGTAACAACAATGGACATTTTACAAAAGTAATAAATATTTTAGTTTCTCTATCTTTCTATATTCTGTTTTAACCTACTTCATCAGTAAAAGTTTTAGGAGCAGAGGAAAGTTTTGCTTCCAAATAGTGGTGTTGGCTTGACTTGTAAGTTCTAATTTAGATGAAAGTTCTGTATTCTATCACTATTTTATGATCCAGGTAACTTACTCAAGAGAGTAAGTTAAAAAGCTTTTTACCCAAACCAAATCAGATCTACAAGAATAGAATACCAATAAAAGGCAACACAAGCAAACTAAAAAAAGAAATATAGGCAAAGCCAACATACCACACATGCCTGCCAAACATTCTTATTACAAAATGATACCGTCATTTACTATTGGCATTGCCAGAACGCATGAGCATTTATGCACATCAGATGAACTACTACTTGAGCTATATTAGCAGGACAAATACACATCCAAAAACTAAGCTAACACTTCTGCATTGGCTTCTTTCAATAATTAAATATTTGTTAAACATCTGTGCTAGGTGTTTACAATGCCATCAAGAAAACATGTCCAGTGGTTTCACAGAGCTCTAAGGAGTGGGTAGCAGACACTTACCAACTAAAAAGCAACAACTGAGAAGTGAGCCAAATGGGAAAAATTTACATAGGACATTCACAGGGGAAACCACAGTCAAAGGAACCAGACACCTGGTACACCAAGAAAACCAGGCACCAAGTACAAACAGGGAGAGATGGGGAGAGGGTGTGTGGGTACAGAAACAACATGGGCAGGAGGAAACTTGGCCAGCGAACACCGCTCTCGGAGGAAGGGGGCCCAAAGTGAGGCCATCGGGAGCTCAGTGCAACACAGGACCAGGGTACTTGGTTGGACAATGGTGACCCAAGACAGAATGAAGAGCAGGCGCACCCTGTCCCGATAGTCTCTTCCAAGACACACTGGGGTAGGGGTGATTTTAACTTAGACCAAGTGCCAGAGGCTATGGGTGCTGCACCATCTGGGCCTGGGCGGGAATATATTTTCATGAATCACCTCTGTATATAAGAAACCTACATATAATAATCACTCTTAAAATAATGGTTTGTGGGTGACATGATCACGTGTTTACCAAATTATATGCCCACAAGAGAACACTGAAAATACCACTGGTTAATAAATGAGTTCAACAAGGTTAGAGGATACAAGATCAACACATAAAAATCATTTATTTCTACAGACTAGCATCGAATATGAAAATGAAAATTTAAAAACAATTGAATTAAGCATACTTATAAATAAATTTAACAAAGTATAATACTTCTACTCTGAAAACTATAAAACTGTTGAAAGAAATTAAAAATCCTAACAAAGAGATCGTAAAATTTAACACTGTTAACAAGGTAATACTCCACAAACTGACCTAAAAGTTCAACACAATCCCTAACAAAATCCCAGCTTCTGTTTTTGCAGAAATTGGTAAATCGATGTTAAATTTCAAAAGGAAATATGAGAGACACAGAATAGACAAAATAATCTTGAAATAGAAGAATAAAGTTGAAGGACTCACTTTCTGATTTGAAAACTTACTCTTAGGAAATACAAGATATTGTGGATGGGGGGCAGAAGCCAGGAAAGGAGAAGAAAGAAGGATCAAATGAGATATGTATGTGTACCAATTATCCACAATGAATATATCTATTATGTACTATAAATGTATACAGTACTAAGAAAAAAAGAAAATAGAGGATTCAATCTCTGTGATTTTGAGTTAGGCAATCTTAAATACGACACCAAAATCACAAACAACAACAAAAAATTGATAAATCAGCCAACACCAAAGTTTAAAATGCTTGCGCTTCAAAGAACATCATGAACCGCTGCCTATTTAGCAAGCGCAAGGTTGTGGGTTCGATCCCCGCTACCAAAAAACAAAACAAAAAAAATCATGAAAAAGTTTTTCTAATAATCCTAGTACCAAATGGAAGAAAATATTTGAAAATTATATATCTGCTAAGGGACTTGTATCCAGGATATATATAAAGAACTCACAGTTCAATATTTTGTTTTTTCCAGTGTCCAAAATCTTTTAGAGTCCAATCTCTTTCTTCAAAGTAGCAAAATGAAGGAACATTTTCAGTAGTCATCTGACAAAAACTCTTACTATTCTTGACATTTAAAATTTAATCCAATGTCTTTTTTAAAAAATACATGAACACTTACATAATACATTCAGTTACTGTGTGATTTCTATCTAAATACTATATTTAGTATGACTAATAGTAAGGGTTTAAACATAATGCATTTTTCTTCAGACAAATTAGGGTTAGTTTCTAAACAGCACTCCCTTTTAACATCTCAATTCTTGATTTCAATGGCTACGCATTTTGCACCTCTGTGCCATACTCAGGACAAGTAGATGTTAAATATGAAACTACTCTTAACACAGTAATAACAGAAGATGTGTTCACACTGTGGTGGGAGGCACAGTGAGCCACTCTCTTTATAGAGAATATTCTTTGCCATGGGTAGCTAATGTAGGGTCACCATTAGGAGCATAAGTAGGAGGGATACACCATGAAAATAACTTTGCTTCCACTTCTGGATACTGCTAAGTGGTTAAGAGAAAAACCAGAAACTCAGCAAAACCATGTTACAGAAATTCCTTATTTATGTACTCAAAGCCAACTTCATGTATGTCTGGGGGCTTCCAAAGCCATGCCTAAGAGACCTTCTGTCAGGTTTGCAAACTTTCCCCTTTGAAAGAAAATTTAAAAATTAACCCACCTAATTTCAAAAGTCAAAACCCTAAAATTCACACACTATTTGTTAGTCTCAAATGATGATGATAAATGATAGCTTTAAAATAAACTGTAGCATCAGTCTCTACCTTCCACCTATAAACACACAACATACTAGAGCTTTTGATTTTTACTTGGCTGACGAATTTTATTAGCTTCAGGGAAAAATTAATTTTTATACTGAATATTCAAAACTGTCCCATAGTGGCATTTTCTTCAGTGGCTAGTGGATCTCTACAAAAAAAGACCACCAGAATGCTTTTACTTCTAGTTCAAAGTACACTAGAGGTCCTAGTTTAGATTCCTGAAAACAATGAGTGAACTGAGACACAGTTAGCTGTTCCAGGCCCTGCTTGGCCGTGGCAATCCGACTGACCCGTCCAGGCACTCCGCACTGTGCGCCCTTCTCTGGGAGCCACGTCTTCTCTGAAGAGCTCTTTGTCCCCTTCCTCCAGCTCCCTCAAGATGCCAAGCTTATGGTCATGGCAGTGGGGATTTTTGCTGCAAGTTCTGAGATCTTTGCCTTACCTCTCGTAAGATTTGGAGTCTGTGATACGCCCATGTAAGTTTCTCTGAAATAGTCTCTAAAAAGGTTATCTTTTCGTAGCTGAATCTGGATTACCTGGGCTTTTAAAAAAGACTAATAAGCTTAAAAATTAGACAAAACATCTAAATAAACAGTTCTCCAATGACACAAATGGTCAACAACGTAAGGAAAGATGTTCCATAGCATTTACTCTATGGGTAATGCAAATCAAAGCCTCAGGAAGATATTATTTCATACCTGACAGCATAGCTATGAACTAAAAAATAAGTATTGGTGTCACAGTTTATATCTAGATGTTCCTCCAAAGCCTCATGTACTCATAGGTGGTGCTTTTGAGAGGTGACTGGACATAGAGGGTGTGATATTCACCAGTGGATGAGTCCACTGATGGGTTTATGGCTGAGTGTGAAGTTGGAAGGTGAAGCTTGGTTGAAGGAGATGGTCACTAGAGGAGTGGCCTGGAAGAATCTATCTTTCTCCCTCTTCCCACAATCAATCTCTCTGCTTCCTGCTGCCATGCCATGAGCTGTTTCTTCTCTGCCAAACCGCCCTGCCTTGGAGTCAGCCAATTATGGACTGAAACCTTACAAACTGTGAAGACAAAATAAATCCTTTCTCTTTTAAAAAGAGATTGCTGTGTCTCAGCAATGACAAAGTAACTAGTTGGTCAGGATCCAGACAAATGAATCCTCATAGACTACAATGATAATGTAAAATAGTATGGCTACTATGGAAATCAATCCAGTAGCTGGTCAAAATGATAAATGTACAATTATTGTATAACCCTGCAATTCTACTCCTAGGTAATATACAAACAAGAAAAATGAAAACATATATCCACTCAAACTTGTACATGAATGTTCTTAGCAACAATATTCTACATTGTTGAGTTTTCAAAAAGTGGAGAAAGTTCAAAAGTCCATGAGAAGATGAAGATAAAAAATAAAATGTGCATATCTATATAATGGAGTATCATTGAGCAATAAAAAGCAATGAATTCTCCCTGCCTACCTGGCAAATACAAGGTCCTGAGTTTGATCCCCAGTGTGTGTGTGTGTGTGTGTGTGTGTGTGTGTGTGTGTGTGTGGGTGGGTGAATTACTGACACATGCTACAGTGAATTACTGTCACATGCTACTGACACATGCTACCATTACTACCATGCAACCACTAGATTAGTGGTTGTCTCAGGCGGGGGAGGGATGAGAATGATGGAATTGGGAGGAGGTGACTGCTGAACAGGTTCCTTTTTAGGGACCTAAAATTGATGGTGGTGAAGGCTGCACAACTCTGTGAATATACTGAAAAAAGAATTGCACATTCCAACTGACTTGCATAGTATGTGAATTGCATCTCAATAAAGTTTCTTTTTTAGAAAAACAAGAGCTGGGTGCAGTGGTGCATACTATAATCCCATCTACACAGGAGGCTGAGGCAGAAGGATTGGGAATTTGAGGCCAACACAAGCAACACGGCAAGACCCTGTCCCTAACTGAAGCAAAAACTAGTGCTATCTTAGGCTTCAAGACCTTGTTGTGTCCGTGTGTCTTCTGCTTATCAATGTCAAACAAGATTTTATAAATGAATTATAAGTTAGAATTAACAGCGGTTTTAATGAAAAGGAATGACATCATGCCTCAAATACATATTTTGACTTATCCTAAATGAGTTTAAAATTCTGATCCAAACATTTTGCATGAAAATTCTGACTTCATTCTGCTTTGTGAAATAAAATTGATGTGTAATGAAGGATACCTCAAACAAATCTTAGAGATATAGAATCTAAGACTAAATATTCAAAAAGCTACACTAAACAGTATTTACCCCAATGAGATCACATTTCCATTGGTTTTATTCAGGTAAGCTCTACACACTTAGGTGTTGATGACAATGAGATGATGCTTTGGAAATCAGCTCAAAGACTTTCAGGCAATCAAGTTCTCTTCTCTGTTCTACTCCAATGTACTGGTATCTATGTCCCTAGTGAAAGAGGGCTAGTCATCAAAGCAGATGTGAAGAGAAAAAGTATAGTTTCATCTTTCAAGGAACTAAAAAATCCAATTCACAATCCAACCCACAATGCTGAAGCTAATTACAGGGACCCACCACAGGAACTATATACCAGTGGGCACAAATGTGATCTTTATCTATAGAGATAATGCTACCTGTTTATTCTCAGTAGAACATTAAAGTTTATTTTTAATTGACACATAAAATAGAATACTGACTCTGTAATACTGGTAACAGGTTTACAAAGACAATTTTCCCCATTGCAAATAACAACCAAAATCCGCTAAAGACAACTAACTGGTCAGAATAGGAAGTGCAGTACTACCCATGATAAAAGTGAAATTTATTTAATCCATACAAGGACTAAACTCACATGTTCATAACACTGTCATTACATGCCAAGTTTCTAACAATAACAAATAAAACAAGATCTTGACAAAATGTATAATGCATAGAAATGTATAGGAAGACCCTGAAGAATTTAGATATTAATAAATCCAAACTCTCTATACAATTCTAATTTCTTCAAGATTCACTTCTCACTCAAACCTAACACGGGGAAAAACAAGTAATTGAGATGCTGGGCATGGTGGTACCTGACTGTAATCTCAGCACTTGGGAGGCTGAGGCAGAAGAATGGCAAAGTCAAGGCCAGTTTAGACTGCATAATGAGTTGAAAGCTAGCCCACTATATAATAAGACAATGTTTCAAAAAACTGAAATCAAAACAAAAACAAATAATGCAACAGGCAGCTCCCTTACTATCTTCCTATCATTTCCCCAATAAAGTAATATTAAACTCTATACTTCAGAACACAGGCACGATTGCCATGTAAATTCATTAGAACTTACGCAGGTTCACAGAATTAAAAATTTAGTAGATACACTTCCAAATGTCTGAGTAATTTTAAATAAATTATTCTCTAGGAAGAAAAATTACATTTAAAATAATTAAGTGTGGCTTGCCTATACTGATGCCTGCAAGCTTACTGCACCAAAAGGGGAAGGGCGTCTAACAATACTGCCACTGGCACGAGGTTGCGTTTCTCAGATGCCTTTGACCTAAAATTACTGAGCAACTTAGATGAGAGTTAAAAAGTATATAAGCAAGTTCACTTGTTAGGGAGATTTTTTTTCTAACATTGAATCCATTCCTCCCTAACAACCAAAATCTGCTTAAACTGATTTAAATTACATCAAGTAGTAAGTGAAAAATCTGTGGGCTCAGGAAAGAAAATAAACCTGCATATCACTGCTCCAGCAACAGTAAATAACATCTTTTCTTTTCTGCCCTCTGAGCAGCTGCAGTTCAACAACAGAAAAAGTTGTACTTCCTCCTACACTCCAAAGGCTGTTCTTTCCATAGTAGTTATGTATCATTACACTGCAATATAGTCAGATATATAACTACAGGCATTAGAAGAGGAAAGACCAGGGAAACAAAACATACAAGAATTAGAAAATGTGACAAAATATTTTTTTAATTATGCTTAAAAAATACTATAACTTCAGCACAATCAACTTTGCCCAAAAACTAAAGAGACTGCTTCCTTTTTGAGAGGATGGCCAACAGTACTGGTTCTTTTTGGATATTTTCCTTGTAATGCATGAATATCCTGGAAAGAATAATACACAACTTCAAATATTGATTAATGACTTTACAGATCCTCTTTCTTTTTTTAAAGAGCATAATACGACATATACAGAGAAACAATAGTTCGGAGAAAACTGATTACTCAAAAAGAGATGAGTGAAGAAAACATTTCAGAATGCTTTTTAATATGTATGCTTTAAAGTTTCATCAGATGGTGATTTTTGTTCCTCCAAGTTGTTCCTTCCCTTTTGAACAAACGCAGACAAAGCTAACTGAATTAACATTTAACAGCTTAAAAACTTGGATCATCAAGGTAGGCAATCCACACGAAAGATACGTTTCCTGTCTTTCTCACTACCTTAACTGAGCCTGGGCTATTTCAACATCCACACCAGCCCTAACACTACATATCACGTTTTCTTTCCTAATCTTGACTTCTCCTCTCAGGTAATAAACAGTCACTTTTCCAATACTCAAAGTACAAAACCATCTTCTCTTGAGCCATCACAGTCAATGCTTTGTGAAGTATTTACACTTCTCTCTCTACTTCACCAATTACTACTATTCAATCACCGAAGGACAGCTTTTTCCCATCACATCAACAGGTCTCTACAAAATCAGCTATGCCTAATGATGTCAGACACAGACTGAAAACAATCTTTACCTTGCCCTTCAGTAACAGATGAGATCGTCTACCTTTGCTCTTTGAAACTTTTATCAATCCTTGCTTTCCAAATTTTCCTTGCCTGTTCTTTCCTCCACTTATCTTAACTGGCCTTAATCTCTTGCTTTTTTCTGCTTTGTACCTACTGTAACACCTAAGGGTACTGACACTGGTCCTCTTTACTTCTCTTTGAATGACCTATCCCACTCCCTTAACTTTGATGGTCTTCATCACAGGAACTCCCAAAATTTCATCTTCACGCCAATCTCCCTCTATAATACAATTCTATGGACAGGGGATAGCAGATCTATAAAGTATCATGATGGATAGACCTCGGCATGACTTTTTTTTTTTTGGTACCAGGGATCGAACTCAAGACCTTGCGCTTGTGAGGCAGGTGGCGGAACCACTGAGCTAAATCCCTGGCCCTGGCACGATATTTTTAAAGGCTTCAATGAGACATAATTCACATGCTGCACAATTTAACAGTGAATATACAACTTAATGGTTTCACTATATTCAGTTATGCCACCATGACCACAATCTAATTTTAGAACATTCTCATCACCCCAGAAAGAAGCTCTGTGCACTTTAGCAGTCTTCTTGTATGTCTTCCCTACTGTCCCTGCCCTATGTAAACACTAATCCATCCCTAATTTGCCTATTCTGAATATTTCATGTAAATCCAAACATATAATATGAGGTCTTTTGTGAATGGTTTCTTTCACTTATTACAATGTTTTCAAAGCTTACAATGGCTGTTGACTATGAGTACTGCTTTCATTCCTTTTAACTGATGAAAACTATTTCATTATATGCAATGGATAAATATTTCATTTATCCATTTATCAATTGATGGACATGTCATTTTTTTCTACTTTTTGACCATTATAAAAACACCCAAGTACAAGTTTTTGTTTTTTGCAAATTTAAAGAGATGTTTATTATAACATCATTAATAGTGTGAAGGGTTTTTTTTTCCCTCCAAGTACAAGTTTTTATGTGGATGACTACTGACATTTTGGACCCAATTATTGTAGGGGTTGTCCTGTGCATTGTGGGACATCTAGCAGTATCTTAGCCCTTACCCACTAGTTCCTTGTAGCACTTCTCCAGTTGTGGCAACTAAATTTTTTCTTCATACTCTGTAAAATGTTCCAGGTGGGCAAAATGGCCCTCAACTCAGAATCACTACTACAATGAAATTTTGTACATACATAAATCTTGACCTAAGAACACAAAACTAGTTATTAAATACCACAGTATAATCCTTAAGTATTCATAAATGCTTAGGTAGTAACAAATCCCTAAATATCTAATCTTTGCATTCTTTTGTCTATACATCTCTGCACATCCTAGCTCCACACATACAGTCAGCTTCAACTGGTTTTCCCAATGACACTGTCACATTTTATATAATGTAGTACTCTATAAGAAATTTCCAAAGTCTGTGGTAGCTAAGGCCTCAAACCTTCCTTCTATACAACCTAACAGATACTTTGGTTCTCCTCCTTTTATTTTTCTAATGGTACTGGTGACTGAATCCAGGGCCTCATGCCTGACAGACAAGTGCTTTATTACTGAGCTACTTTTCCAGTTCTCTAATACACATTTTGGTTTACAGTCACATCCTTTTACTTGCCAAAAAAGTATTTATGCAGTACTTACTAACTATAAAGGTTGAGCATGCATATTTAAATTTATTCAGAGTGATTCAAATAAATAATTTCTCCTTGTATGGATTCATTTGTATTCCCAATTGAAAAGTTACGCTGGAGCAACTGAGATAGCAGATACATACTGACAAGAGATAGCAACCATTTACCAACATGGTGTTTTCTCAGGTATTTCTCACTCTACCCACCCTCTCATATCTTTCTAATCAACAGTTATCTGCTGGTACAACTGGATATAAGTACTGAAGTTGAATCTTTATATCATTCCATATATAAAAATTAACTCAGAATGGATCAAAGACATATATAAGAAGTCACAGAAGAACCATAAATAGAAATCTTAGTGACCGTGACTCAGGCATGATTTTTGAGATATGACAAAAAAATGAAAAAAAATTAATAAACTGAACATCATAAAAACTAAAAGTTCCTGAGCTTCAAAGGACACCACAGAAAAAAGAAAGGGTCTCACTATGTTACCCAGCTGGCATTAAACTTGTGGGCTCAAGTCAGGGGAGGAACCTCTCACTCCACTTGGTAGCAGCACTACTCTTACTAGCCAAAATGTGGAAACAGCTCAACAGTCTATCAACTGATGAATGGTAAATAAAAATGTGGCATGCAATAAAATGAATATTATATACCAATAAAATAAGTACTGTCTGAAGATAGGTGCTATGCCTAGGAGTAGATCAGAATATACAAGATGCGTGAATCTTGAAAACACCACACTAAGTGAAAAGCAGCTAATCATAAAAGGCCACATAAGATTATATTTATATAAATTAACCAAAATAGGCAGATGTACACTGAGCCAACTGACAAAATCTGAATAAAGAATATAGATCAAATAATATTTTCTTAATGATAAACTTCTTGCAATGAAAACTGTATGGTTTTGCAAGATATTTTCATATAAAAACTATTGCACAATTTCAAAAACCTTGATTTTAGCCAAGTACACAGTGAAGTGCTCCAAGATAAATTAAGCATAATGTCTGCTACAACTCTCAAATAGTTTCAAGAAAGAATTTAAATATATACACACATATATGTAAATTAATATATTTGTGTATGTGCATGGAGAGAGAATGGGACAAAATGTGAACAACTGGTGAATCTTAGCTGAGAATGCCCTGCTATTCATGACAATCGAAATTACATAAAAACAAAGATACAAAAAGCAGATTATAAAAAATTATGAAAGAGAACTAATATTGACAATTTAATATAGCTTCATTTAACATGACACCATTCTAAACAACAAATATATTTTACACAGAGTACACAAATACTTTACAAAGCCTACTTGTTATTCATCTACTCTAAAAGACAAATCATTTTTAAAAGCCATCAACACATTTTAACTCAGTGTAATTTTTTTTTTTTTGGTACCAGAGATCGAACTCGGGACCTTGCGCTTGTGAGGCAGGCGGTGGAACCACTGAGCTAAATCCCCAGCCCCTTAACTTAGTGAAATTTTAATTAATCTCTTTACATGATACTAAGCCAACTAATTATTCAATTATTTCCCTACAGATTAAATGGTAATCTTTACACAATTTCCATAATTACAATCAGAATTGGGTACCTTGAAATTGATTTTATTAGCATTAAAACTGTAGCACAGTTAAATGCCACCACCTAGAGTTCTTTCTCTTGCGCCTAAAGCTGATCTGCTCAAAAGAAGGAACATTTAGCTGTAGTGGTCAGCCAACTAATGGAACTATACAACAACCTATGGTCACAAAAGTACCCAACAGCCATGAAGTAGAAGACTATCCTCAAGATCAAGATATACTTTCTTTAAACAAGTAATTACTTCCTTTGGCAATTCTGCAATAGTACTTATTCTCAGATGACAGGTTTTTCTAAAACTTTACCTAAAGGCTTTAAAATATATTTCATGTGTGTATCTTTCAGACAAACTTTGTTTCCAAACTCCCAGAGAACTGTTTCCCTTTACAAAATACTCACTCTGCCAACTACACTTTCCCCTAAAACAGACACTTTAAAATTGGCTACAATATATGCAGTGTAACTTTCGTTGATTTTCTCTACATATATAATTAATGTTTTGATAGCTCCATATGGTCTGATACTTTTTCAATCTGTCCTAAGGTTTCTCAACATCTTTTTTCTTTACTAAAAAATATTGGAGCAGGGAGATGAGTCTATTCTCTCCCCCAGGGATCCTGTTACAGTGATCCCTAAACCTCTAATTATGGTCCCTTCTGAATAAAATCTGCCTTACTATCTTTTAAAAACAAAGCAAAATTGGGAGCAAAAATAATATTGCAGGGGCCAGGGATTTAACTCAGCGGTGCCTCTCCTGCCTGGTAAGCACAAGGTCCTGAGTTCAATCCTGGTACCAAGAAAAAAAAAATATTACAACACTCAAAGGGGAAATTTTTTTAAAGCAAAGATAAGAATATGTGCTTCTTAAACCAAGAGAATTAAATTAATATACTGAAGATAGAAAAGTGGTTACTAAGAGAAAGATGATTAAACAAACTGGGCATAATGGCACACACCTGCAGCCCCAGCACTAGGGAGGCTAAGGCAAGAGTATTGCTATGAGTTCAAGGCCAGCCTGGCCCACAAAGCAAGATCCTGTCTCAAAAAAACAAACAAAAAGAACAGACAACAGGGGACTGGGGATTTAGCTCAGTGGTTCCGCCGCCTGCCTCGCAAGCCAAAAAAACAGACAAAAGAAGAAAGTTATTAACTTCATGGTAAGTCTCTCCCCTCTGTCACTGCCCTCAGGAAAGAACAATGGAGAATGCACAGGTTGAGAGTCGGAGACTCACTTTACCCCTACAACCTTTCACAGTTGGGTTTTCTACTACATACAAGCTGAAAGTAAAGAAAATTTACAATTATCTCTTTAAATCTCACAGTTTTATCAACTACTACAATTAAACTTTGTGTATGCAAATGTAGCAGTTCTTGGCTCTGTTGGAAAAAAGATTAGTTTTATTCTAAATCCCTAATATGATTCAGTACCTATTTCTTATTTCCTTATTATCAGTCCTTTTTTTCCTGAATAGACCTGCCCAGAGCCCCAAGAAAGAGCTGATCAAAGATACCTAGAACAGGTTACATTAAATTTCCTATATCATATGGAAGAGTATATCATATAGAAGAGTATTAGATCCAGAAAGAAGACAGCCAGCTATATGATGAACTACTTCAAGGACACTATTAAGAGCTCCACAAATATTACCTAACTCTGAGTGTTTTAAACATACTGCCTCATTAAATTCACACAATAATCCCTATCTTCTTTTTGTATTAGGAAAAATTATAATTGAAAAAGGTTCAGTACTTTATCTAAGATCAGCTGAAGCTTGAACCCAAGCCTGTCTGATTTAAGTATGCTCAAATGGGTAGCTACTATATAGTATATTACTGCATAAATCTATCAACAGGCAGATATTCTAGAATAGTAAATCAAAAACCTTAAAGAACTATTTTCTAAAATACAAATTTCTCCAGCTTAGTATCTGATTTTTAAAAAGCATATATGTACATGTATCTGTAACACATTTAAATTTATTTTGTATACTAGTATTTCCCAAAGCTGAAATTTTCATTTTTACATTTGTAAAGGCCTTTAAAGAAAAAACATTTTACTGACTTATCTATATTTGAATAACATCCATGAAAATTAAATACTCCAAATTAAATGGAAGGAAAGTGAGTTAAAAAAATCTGTCATTATATATCCAAGGTTCCATTTCTTCATAAAAATGCATTTTCCGTTTTTTTTCCTTTCCCAAGAAAAACTACTCTGCCTAAGTTAATAACCCCATTAGCCACCAAATGTTTCCATGTATTCAATCATCTTCTACAAAGTAGTAAATCCAATTTTAAATCTTCTGTTTAGTCCACTACACTGTGGCATTATAAAGTAAAATTCCATTTCTTAAAAAAAAATCATACTTTACAAAACCTGTAGATATGAATAAAATTATCTGAGCCATAATTAAGTCATCTGTGAAAATTACCACAAGTAACTCATCAGTTGTTAAAAGGATATAATTTGGAGGAAGAAAGTTCCAGCTCAAGACTTGATTGGCCAGTGCAAGGTAACGCTGAAACACAGAGGACATCTGTGCGTTGAGGTTTTCCCGCCTACTGAATTCCTGCAGAACTTCAACAGTCAACATGAAGATCTGGCGAAGGTCTTCTTCCTATCATCAATCAATTACAAATATTTTCATATTGAAAATTTACTCAGAATACATTCCCATTCAGAACTATGAAATCAAACAAATGAGAACTTTAAAATTTCTAGTGGCAAACACTATTTCCTTAAGAACATTTTCCATCTTGAAGCCTCTACTCAAAATTTACAATTTCATAATATGTTTTCAAGTGACACTATTTACTGTAGTATAAATGCTACGCCATAGAGAAGCAAGTCTTTGGCAGTACTGCAGAGCCTGAGGAGTCAGTTGCTATAGTGCACAGCCCTAGGATTTAAGTCAGTCCCTTCACATAGCTTTACTCCAGAGCTAAACAATACACATGAGAGACAAAGGGCCCACACCATCTGCAATAACATTTTAATATATGGCCTTCTGCCAAGCTTATTTTTAAGGCCAGCAAAATCCTCTCAATTCAGTTAGTTACATCTAAACATAAAAATAATAAACTATGAGCTCTTTATCACAATTCTCTTTTTTTTTTGGTACCGGGGATCGAACTCGGATCCTTCCGCTTGCAAGGCAGGCGGTGGAACCACTGAGCTAAATCCCCGGCCCTGACAATTCTCTTTTTAAGACTAGAATTAAACAAGTAATTTTAAACTGTCAACTACATTCACCAAACCTATCTATATCCTTTGCTATATCCTACAAAATCACAACACAAATCCTCAGGTACAAGCTATTACTCAACTATATAAAACAAATGTTCTCAACAATTAGGAACAGATTTAGTTAAAAGTGTATGGTCGCGCAAGCACAAGGACCCAAGTTCAATCCCCAGCACCAAAAAAAAAAAAAAAAAAAAGTGTATGGTCGAGGACTGGGGATTTAGCTCAATGGCACCATACCTCCCTTGCAAACACAAGGTCCTGAGTTCGATCCCTAGTACCAAAAAGAAAAAAGTGGATGGTCCAATTATTAAAACACAAGAACAAAAATACCAATACCTGAAAAACTCTTTTGCAGTTACCATGGAATTCCATACTCAGTCCAATGTTGCTAGTCTTACTTGAACTTGAGAATTCACTCAATAATGCAGTTAGAATAGAACAGGCCAGCGTTTGCTGTATGTGATAAGAAATAATTGTGAGGCATTAATTTTTCAATGCTTTGTTTCAATATATTATGTTCTAACATAATGGAACATTTTCTATCAATATTCTATCTATATCTACATATATCTATTATATCTTTAGATGTTATGGGTACCTGTCAGAAAACTAGAAATGATAAAATGAAGATTAGCTTTCCTTTCTAAAGTGCTCTGGCAAGTGCTAATAACAGTACTTCTCAAATCCAGTTATCTATTGAAGATTTGAACTCAGGACATATTCCTCCCACTTGATTACACAATTTAAGTGACATATTAAAAAAATCAGTGTTGAGTGCATTAGTTCATTTAATTTGTAAAACAACTCATATCCCTACTTTACATATGAAAGAATTGAGACTTAGAAAGGTTAAGTAATTATTTAAGACCAGCTAAGATTTGAACCTAGGTCTGACTCCTATGTTCTGATGTTTATAAAATTCATTCCCAAACTGATAAATGTGAAACAATTTGTCTCCAAAATAACTAGATAGTACCCAAAAAGCTTTTCAAATAATAAATGAAGATTTCCGTATCACTGGTTCTATTCAGTAGGCTTAGAATATCAACTCATTAATCTTATTCATAGACTAGAGTAAAGGTACCAAGGATGGAGATAAGGATACAAATTATTTTGGCACACTTCCAAGGGTTAAACAGAAATATGCACACTACCTCTGAACACCCGAAAGATTAAAGTCAAGATGATACTATTTCTGCAAGCTTCTGCAACAGCTGAACACAATCAGACCCATCCACCAACTGCAACATCTTTGTTCAGAAATACTTCTGATGTTAGTACCTTGACCTTACAAATGCTTATCTTGGCAAATCATAGCAAATATACACAAAGTTAAATTCCTAAATATTGGTGCAACTTAGTATTTGTTGAAAATAAACGATGTTTAGTTGGGTGACCAATATACTATTATTTATCTACCTTTCTATTCATCTGAAATTTTCCTTTAAAAATCTGTTAAAAAATGCCTATTCACCTCTTAATCTCAAAATAAGCATGACTGCATATTGTATGGCACACACACTACACTATACATTAAAGTAGTTTACCAGACTTTTCCACACCACCAGAAGTAAATGCAAATCCCCTGGGGAGTCAATGGAGACTTCTACAATCAAAAAAGTTCTCTAAATGGTTCTAGTTTGCTTAAATACACACATTTTGGTTTTGTTCTGGTGGTGCTAGAGATCAAGCCCAGGGCCTTGTGCATGCTAGGTAAGTCCTCTATCACTGAGCTACATCCCTAGCCCCTCACATTTTAAAATTTTAATTAAAAAGTATACATTCATTTTAATATAAAAAGTCTTGTCCTGCACAAATCTTCAAGAAAAGTGTGCCTGTTTAATTCCACTTGCAAGGCCTGAAAAGAAACTGAGAAGTCAGGCACAAAACCTTTCATAAAGAACAGGTTATCACATATATCATTTTACAGTTTAAAGGGATTTTAGAAACTTATCAAATACAAAATACCTTCAGTTTTTAATTAACAAAACTGAATTTTAAAACATGACTTTCTTTTAAAATAGTGATTAATGATTAAAGTAGTAGAACTCCACACTTCATAGATTAAATAATATCCAATCAATTGTGCACAAATTTTAAAATATACTTAGGCTTTGAGGGGAAAACAGGCATTAAATAAAATAATAAACTGGTCTCAAATCAAATTAATTACATTCAGAGGAAAACATTTACTTGCAAAAATCTAACAAATGAATTCCAAGATCCTACAATCCTGAAGGGAAGTTTTAGTGTCCTATATCAATCTTAGTCTTAGATTCTCACCTATCCTTTCATAACAAAATTTCAGCGAATAGGACATATTAACAGGTGTCTAAATGTTTGGGAAAATTTGCCTTACTAAAAAATTAAATTCAGAATCTCAGATTAGTCAATTTACTGAAAAAAAGAATTCACTCGCAACTTATTTGAAAACATTCAAACTAGAAATCCAGGTGCACCTATTAAGTACAAAATGTCATGATCCTCACAAATAAATGATCTATAATAATTTTCCACAAGTAATTTGCAATGTGCACAACATGGTATATTTTATGATTACCATATTCAAAATTTCATCAAAACACGTCTAGTAAATTATAACATATACTAACAATAAACATTTATTTCCATGTGAAAGATTCCTAAGATTATATCCACGTATTCACACTCAATCTGTAAAAACTATGAGTGGAAAATGGGACAAGGCAGAGACAAGTGCAAGCCTTGCTGAGGTTACGTGGCTCAGAACAAGGAAGGGTTTTTAAGCCTCCTCTAGCTACAAACTTCAGAAATGAGCTCCAGGGCCTTAGAACTGCTTTTGAGTTGTAGCACTATCCCTCTAAGAGAGCATATTCTTACTCATAAAAGCAATTATATTCTTTAATATATGAGAATCAGGAACAAAATATATCTCATTATAGACTTAGATACTTGGACATAGTTGTTTTTATGTTCTTATCCTACAAAAATAACGACAGTAGGGCTGAGAATGTAGTTCAGCAGTGCAGTGTCTGCCTGGCAAGCACGAGTCCCTGAGTCTGATTCCTGATACCAAAAAAACAAAAAAACAAAAACAAAACAACAGTATATCTTCGTTTTACAAAAACTAAAAGGCACAAAAAAGCACAAGGAAAATAAAATTGGCTACAATCCTATTATCCAGGGGTTAATCTTATACAAGTTATATATGGCTTTCCAATTTCTTAATGCATACATATACATTATTTATATACCATGCAATCCATGCATACTTTTTATATTCTTTTTCTTCTTCACACTTATGATACTAAGAGAAATCTTTAAAACCAAATGTTTTCTTTCAAATATGCACTTAAAGAATTACTACATAAAAATAAGTTGCATCGCTTCTCGGCCTTTTGGCTAAGATCAAGTGTAAAAATAAGTTGCTATGCAGCATTCAGAAATCATATTGTTTTTAACCATACCTGAAATTATTACTTTTCAAAAACCAAAAGTTTAGTAAAAAATTCTGTAAGGACATGAAATTAGCATGGTAAACACTTACTAACTGGTCTGACTCAAAGGTACTAAATGAATAGAGACTCATTCATTGGAGAAAAATGAATAATTAAGCACTGATTATACATTAAGGGAGAAAAGCACTTTGACCCGTATCAACAAAGTATTTTTTCCTATTTACAAGGGAATTAACATATGAAAAAATGTCTAAGACTCATTTCCAAACACATTTACTCACTTGCAGTATTTGTCCATTAAATCCCCTTACAATGAAGTTGCTCTTGCATTGCATTGTAATGAAGATAGCCAGGAAAGCAAGCCAAAAGTGAGCTCCCAAGGGAGAAAGGGGACAGCTCTTTTTCAGGACAAGAAAAAAGGAAAGGGGGATCAAATCTGCCTAGCAGAGATCACAAGCTTTATGTCTTGCTTACCCTGACAGGAGGTTCCTATCTCCTGGCTTCAGATTTTAAGGTCTCAGGGTTACCCCAACTGCATTACCTTTTACCTCCCACTTCTAATGAACAGCACTGTACTTTCAAGCGCTGCCTCTGCCCTATGTCAGAGGCAGGGCCAGAAATTATCCTGTATTACAGACAATGACTCTCATATTTAGGAGGGTCAGAAACAAAAGCTGTAAATAATTTCAGTGAAAACTGATTGACTGATCAAGAAGCAATATGAGATTGTCATACTAAAGTTATGAAGAATTTGACCAGTACAAAAAAAATACCATTAGTCAAAATCCTGAGTCATAAGAGGTTAACACAGCAATGCTTGATTTATCCAAAAATCATAAAGAATCAAGATAATAAAATACTTAATATATCTTCCTGTACACATTTCTAAAATAATTATTTCTATAGCAATTATTTTATGATGTTAAGATAAAGCAACTACTTGGAAACTACTAAGTATAGGGGGCCTTATACTCTTTGACAAAGTGGCACCAAACTGCATGATGCTTTTGGATTTATGTCTGCTTCAGTTTTTCTCAACTGGCCTTCATGGTTGTCTGTTACTCATTGCTGGTGGCAATCTGACTACCACCAATAGGTAGTTCTATACCTAAAAAATAAGTAAAAACACTGCGGGGCTCTTCTATTCTTTGGATCAATGAGCCAGAAAAGCTGGGATCTAACAAGCCAAGATTTTCCACTTCAAAGAACTACACACAAAGCACTTCATTTATCATGGACTCAGCTATCTCATCTACAAAATGGGCTACCATGCTATGCCTTGCCTAATTCATATGCCTGCCCTCAGGTTCATTAAATATTGCATGCAAAAGTACAACATGAATATAGCAGGTTATGATAAGATAAAGTAGAAACAGCATTTTTATCATTATTATAAAAAATAACTACCACTTTGTTTTGGCTATTTTGGGGTCCTACCTCTTGATTTGACACATTCTGTCAAATTAAAATTATAAGACAAGTTATCACTTGAAAAAAGAGAGCCATGAAGTATCATTAAAGCAATATATTAGATGAACAGTAAACGTTACCTAGATTAATGTTACTGATGTTAACTTCAAGACCTGGCACTATATTAACACAAGTGGACTGTGGAAAATAAGTACCATACATGACATGTTCTTTATTTCATTTTAGCTGTTTATAAAGTTTCAAAAAGAAACTTTAAATATGTAAAACAAACAGAAGACAACACAATGAGGTCAGTCTTGGGTTATCAAAGAGTCTTCACAGTGTGTCTTTTTTACTGAAATACTAAAAATTCCCAAGTTAGCTGTTAACACTGGCTAACAACTTAACTCTTCACATTAAAACTCTTAAGGCAGCGCTCTCATTTCTAGTCCAAGCCATTAATTTCATGCTAGTGATAAAAGGCCCTTCAGAGATAGTTTGCCTTACTCACCAGCATACTGTCACAAGCACAAGATACTCAAACACTAACTCCAGCTGACAAAATAAAATGCTGTTGTTCAGAGAGGATTGTCTCTTATAATAGCTTGGCTCTTGCCCCTGGAGCCTTATTACCAAGAATAAACTTTATGAAAGGTTGCCATACATAAAGCAGACTTCCAGCTGCTCTTCTAAGCAAACATCAATGAGACCCTGTGATAAGAGAGATTAACTTGGCTGGCACAACCAGGCTCAGGGCTGCCTCTGCAGACAAGTGAACTTCTCACCCATTTCTTTCTAACATGGCAAAGAGGAGTAAAGGAAGCTTAAATGCTGAAAGAAACACCTTATAAAGCTGATTTAATGTAGTCTTGCTACTTTCAAAGAAAGTAAAAACATGAACTAGATTAAAATTTTCGTTTAAATGTTAGAGTTAAATAAAAATGTCACTACTTTCCCCGGAAGGACAGTTCCCCTATCTCTCTCAAACTGGTACTCAGAGTTCTGATATTTGCCAACTCAGATGAAGTAGCCACAGCAACATTGGTAATTGTAGAAGGTAAACTGTGCCCATAAAGACAGGCATGAAAAAACACATTATTAAATAATCATACAAGCATAACTGCACTAAAAATATACCAAGATACATGGAAAACTATGCTAAGAAATATTTCCTTAGAAATGGTTTTATAAATTAAATGCAATCTTTCCAAAAAACTATCTATAAGAGAACCTCAACTATAAGATACTTCTTAAAGCATGTAAAGGAAAGCAAATATGATAGTTTTCTTTTTAAATCCACAAATAATTAGTTTTCACTTATGGATACTTTCTTTTCCTTTTCAACTCTTAAAAGCAGTTTGATAGAGATGACTTACTATAATTCACTTCACCAAGATTCTACAAAGAAAGAGAGGAAGGGCTACAAGAAAGAGAAGCATAAACACTGGCTGAATGGGCAGCCCTGAAATACTATGACATTTAGTTTACATATTAGGGAATTAATGCCTAAAGTTTAATAATTTGAGTTAGGTAGATAGTAAAAGCTATAGTGTAAACATTAAGTATAAACCCCAAATCAGCCTTTTTTATACTGCTCTGCCTCTAAGTCTTTCTAAACATGTTTATGAGACTAATAATACAGGAGAATGGACAACCAGGACTAAATACCCTTCAAAAGAAAGGGAAGAGTGAGACTACATGCAGTTTCTGGCCAGTAAGATGGCCAGAGATGGTCATCTGATGATTTTCCATAGATATCACTTCCTTTCAAATCTCTTAAAATCACCACTGTTAAAATTTTTCTGGCTAATACTTGATTAATGTTCTGATCATTTTATCTTTTTACTTTCTTACTGAGTTTCTAAGCCTTTCTTCTATTGCTACTTCTGTCTCAGAGACTAAGAAAATCTTAAATTCTTCAGCTGTTCCCACGAATTCGTAACAGCCTAAGAGGAGATATATTAACAAGGTCTATAATCTCAATTTCTTTAGACCTCCTGAGTGAGCTAATTTCAAATTACTGGACAAAAACAAACAGGGACTGCCACAGCTTACACATTTCATTTGGTCACATAAAAAGAAATTTTTTAATTTAATGTTTTCAATGTGGCCACCAAATTAAGTCACCCTACAATCTTGAAATTAAATTCCACACCCCCAGTATTGATTTCCTACTACTATTGAAGTTCTTGGCTCTGTTATTAGAAATTTGATTTTAAAAAATAAATTACTTATTTTATAGTATTTCATAAGAATATTAAATGCATCCACTTTCTTCAAAGTATATGCACCATGAACATAGAAAAAAACTAAAATACATCTGTTCCAATCATTCTCAGAATATAAGTTATTTCAGTGGCTAAAAAAAATCCAATTGCCAGGTTACGGTAGTCTTTTTTATGCTAGATCAAATTACCGAAGGGGAAAGGAAGCAGAACTAAATTCCCTGGGATGTGCTCATTCCTGAGAGTAAGGGACTCTTATCTTTCGTTTGCAGCATCTGAGTGGGTGATGAAGGCAGTCCATAGACATTAATGCCAAAATCCTAACTGGAAAGATCACCAAACTAATAAGGGAAGGGTGTGAGTCAGAGAGATGTCAGCATCACTGATAAAGTTCCTCAAGTTTAAGTCCTGTCCATCCCAATGAGGTGGACACTTTTACTGCAAGACTGTAAAAATGAAACAAGAGATCCTCAAGCAAAACCTAAAATATGAGAAGACATATTACAGTGATACATGGATGCCCATGTTATTAGCAGCACAACTCATAATAGCTAAGTTTTGGAAGTAGCCTACATGTCCATGAACAGATGAATAGATAAACTGTGGTACAGGGCTGGGATTTAGCTCAGTGGTGCCGCCACCTGCCTTGCAGGCGGCAAGGTCCTGAGTTCAATCCTGGTGCCAAAAAAAAAAAGAAACTGTGGTATATATAAACAATGGAGTAAACTCAGCCATACAGAAGCATAAATTTGATCATTTGTAGGAAAATTAATGAACCTTGACACCATACACTAAATAAAATGAACCAGACACAGAAGGTTAAATATCACATGATTTGTTATATGAGAAACCCAAAGTATAAATAATTTAGGAGCAATAAAAGACAGGAAACAGGGAGATAGATAGTTTGTGCAGAGGGGAAGGGAATATAGGGGTGGGGGAAAGGGGGAGAGAAGGGAGGGGAAGGGGAAGAAAAAGGATCAAAATTTGATATATCTATGTACCAATTCCCTAGGATAATATACTTATATATCAGAAACATTTATGAATAAAATAAAATAAAGGAAATAAAATTAAGAATAACCTGATTCAGAGCATTTAGGCTAGGACAGGATTTCCAAGGACTCTCAGTTCCAAACCTTTTCCCTGCTAGCTGTATCCACCACTTTTTCCCTCGGCCCTCTATGGCAGCCACTATCAAATTGCACACAGCCACTTGTTTGGGAGTAAATAGTATCAAAATTCATAAAAATGACAATGCAGCCATGCCTGAAGCAGCAGCACCAAGAGCAAAGCTTCATCAGAAATGGTGGCCTTGACCATTAGAGAGATCTTCAGGCCTACAGAATAATCTGAATAAAAAGCAGCTTCCCAGCTGAGTATGATACCACACACCTATAATCCCAGCAGAGTGGGAGGCTGAGACAAGAGGATTCCAAATTCAAGTCCAGTCTAGGCAACGTAGTAAGAGCCTATCTCAAAATAAAAGCCCAAAAGAGCCAGGAATGTAGATCAGTATAAAGGCCCTGGATTCAATCCTAGTACCACAAAAAACAAAGAAAGAAAAAAAAGGAAATTGACTTAACAGGGGTTCATTTTCAAGACACATCTCACTATATAAAACAAAACCACAATGAAATACTAAGATTAAGTACAAGGGAGTAAAATTAGACTTTTGGATTACTAAAGTCTAGAAGCATTCTGTCCAATTGGCTGCCACTTGCTACATGTGGTTGTGAATTTAAAAGTTTAGTTCCTTGGTCATACTTGCCACATTTCTAGTGTCAAAATGCCACACATGGTTGGTGTAGCAACTATATAATGAAAAGCACAGATACAGAACACTTACAGTCAGCACAACTTGAAATTTGCCACAAAAACGGCAAAAAAACCAATATCCGCACAATCAAAAACAAAGTCCTGACAAGCTTGCTTACCAATTCTCATTCTAGATCCCTGGAATGTCATTCTGGTTGGGGCGGGGGGGAGGGGTGGGTGAAGCACTAAGGTGAGTGCATAGCCAACTATAAATAAACATTAGAGGAGAGTAGAAAGAAGAGACTGAAATCACCATAGGGACAACATACACAGCCCTGCTAAAATGAGCCACCATATCTTAACCTCAAACTATCAAATATCATTAAAATCACACACTTGAGGCCTTGGTTTGATCTCCAGCTCAGCAAAAATAAATTTTTAAAAATAAAATAAAGACACTTCCTACTGAGGGGGCCAGTGACAATGTAAAGGAATTCATAAAAAATAGTAAGATGGGCCCAGGGCTTTAGCTCAGTAGTTCTGCTGCCTGCCTCTCAAGCGCAAGGACCCGAGTTTGATCCCCAGTACCAAAAAAAAAAAGTAAGATGGATAGCTTCACATACATATCTCTGAAGTGATTCAAGAAAAGAAATCATGAAAGTAAAAAAAATTACCCAAAATAATCAAAGATTTAATACCTGAGAATCAGAATGGCCAGGTATACCCACCCCACTTTTAAATGAGTTAAATATCATTTAGCTGATAAAAGTCAATAGTTCAATCCAAGGACCATAGCTGACTATCACACCAATTCCTGTACCTCCTGCCTCTGACAAGAGTGATTACAACCCCACATCCACTCCCCAGGCACGACTCTAGCTCTCTAACAGGGGGACAAGAAAATGACAAAGGAAAATCATGCTCCCCAGAATAATTCAGTCAAGAAAAATGGTCTTACATTTGTTCACATGACAATGATACCTGGAAGTCACGGTATACGTGGTCTATTAGCATACCAACTACTAACAGTTTTGTTGAGCGAGGCATGATGGCACAGCACTTAGAAGGCTGAGGCAGGAGAACGGGCTCAAGTTTGTGGCAGCATGGGCTATACAATCAGTTCAAGGCCAGCCTGAACTGCAAAGTGAGACCCTGTCTCAAACAAAACCAAACAAACAAAAACCTCAAAACCAAACAAACAAAATGTTATGTGATATCATTTCAAATTTAATTCAAACATTATTGTAATCATTAGTACTTAAAGTTTATTAAAAATGGAGGAATGTTCATAGAAATGGTTAAGAATATTATAGCATATTACCCTCTATTTTGTAACCAATTAAAGTAATGATTATGAACACTGGCAACAGAGAAAAACAGATCAAAAGAAAAGGCAAAATATATGCAAAAAAGATCAGAAAATGTGAACAAATGAAAACTGCTTTATTAGCTTGTATACTTTTTCTTTTATGTAAATATCCATACTGCTTTTCTAGTACTCATAAATACAAAGAGCATACTTACCACAGTGGGATTGCCGCTACTTATCAACTGGCTGACTTCATGAAAAATGCTTTTGCAGTCAATTGATTTATCTAATGATCCTCGTTTTACAATTACTGCTACTGCTAATAGAATCTGTTCCCGAACATACTTTTGAAGGCTGTAAAACATAAAAATCACTGTGAAAATACTTACCTAAATCTAACGTAAAAATACTCCAAAATTTTTCACTAAGCCCAAAGTTAATAATATCGCTGAATATAGTATAATGTACTGGTTATGTACAGACTCTGAAGTCAGAAGATGTGGGTTTGAATCTGTGACCCTACGCAAGACAGCACTTAAAAGTCTCAGTTTTCTCATCCATAAAATGGAGATAACACTAACAAAGCTATAGAGTACATGTCCCTGGGACTGTGCCCAATGTGTACATTGAATGCTTAAAGCAATGTTCAATAGATGTTAAATATGGGGAGGGGGGTCCAGTATGATTAAGATAAAATTCTGATCTAATATTCACCTCCAAGTTATGTAATCATAACTTCTACTGCCTTTTAATGTGACAGGGCAAAATGATAGCTATCCAAGGTATAAATACAATGGAAACATTCTGTTCCTCTGTGTGATGGCAGAAGCACCTGTTCCAAGTTGGGGCATTCTACAAAGCCCATTAAACCATAAAGAGCCAAGACTTAAATGCCTTTTCACAACATTTCCTTTAAAAAAAAGCTCAGAAAACATGAATTTTATAATATAGCTTCCCAAATGCCACAAAGATACAACAACCATGTGTCCTTGGGATAAACTTACACCACTTCCCATGGCTGATAAGCAACAATACCCATCCTTGAATTTCCTGGAACAGTCCCAATGTGCCTATTGTCTACCACTTATTTTTTCTTTCAAAGTGTCCCAGTTTGGACGTAAATTACATACTATGTGCACCATCTTAAAGGCCCTTCATGGCCAAGAGCCTGCTCCCTTCTCTGACCTCACTCATTCCATGTACATGCAACACAACAGGCATGCTGAACTTCATTCAGCTCCTGGCTCTGTGCTCTTATGGGCCAAGCCCTCTGAACTTCTATTTCCTCTGCCAAGCCTGTGATGTCATTTTCTCCAGAAAGGTATTACCAAGAGTTCCTAAGTCACTTGCACACGACAAAACACATTTGTTAGTACTGTTTAACTCAATCTCCCAGACCAACCGCCCACTCGTAAGCAAGCTAGTATACGTAGAACATATCACCTGCCATATAACAGACATTTGTTAGACATTTATGAAAATGCATAAACATGTCTCCCTATGTCAAGACTGAAGTGAAAAATATTTTTTCAAAACACGGACTTGAACCATTCATCTTTCATTTATTAAGGAAATACAGATTTTTCTTAATGCACAAGAATGTTAACTGACTAAAAGGAATTTTTTGTACTTTTCAAGGGACAAAATACAGACTGAATACTTTCAGAAAATGTACAGAGAAAGCTGAAGGCCCCTACTAGACATGTACATAAAGCTAATTTTAAATATCTGTACTGGCAAGAATTAGAAGTTTTAGAAAATAAGTAATAGCTAACATTTACTAAGCTATTATGCAAGGCTTTTGCAAATAAACAAGACCTTGTCTTTAAAAATATTAGGACTAGGGATGTAGCTCAGTGGTGTAGCACTTGCCTAGCATACAAGAGACCTGGGGTTCAAATCTCCAGTACTAAAATAAATAAAAATAATTTTTGTATCTAAATATATAAAGCAAATATTAATACATATTAAGAAGTGGACGGCAATACCAAAAATAACTAAGAGGCAAAAGCATATAAATAATATTATTCAGGCAATTGGAGAATTCAAATAATGGAATCAAAATTATCTCAGATAATATACCAATTATGTCAGTAGTACCGAGATTATGCTTTGAAAGACAGGCCTGCTCAAGTATTTAATAATGAAGCAGCTAGGTGTGGTGATGCACACCTGTGATCTCAGCACTCAGAAGGGTAGGAAGATCACTGCAAGTTTGAGGCTAGCCTGGGCTACAGAGTAAGTTCAAGACTACCCTGAACTACATAGTGAGACACTATCTAAAACAAAAAAAAAAAGAAAGGAAGAAAGCAAGCAAGCATGCATCATTATGCCAGACATACTATGAAAACATGCATATAACATAAGAGAGAAATCAAATACAACAAAGTGTTAACTGAATCTCTACTAGGAAAAGTGTGTGTACATGTTCACCATACTATTCTTTCAATTTTGCTGAAAGTTTAAAAAAAATTTTCAAAAAAATTTAGGAAAAATAATTAAGTGTACTATTTCAATAGTGAACCCTACAATTAAGTCTAAAATAATTTCTGAACTAATTAAAATTATTTAAAAATGGAATTATTTTTATAATGTAAGAAAATACACAAAAACACAATAAAAACCTGTCACATATTTGCTTCTATCAAGAAGGCAGAGTCCTGGGGTTCCTAGGTTGGAAAAAATGATGTATAGGTAGCTCCAGGAAGAGACCTGTCTAGGGGTCAGATACTCCCTGTGACCCTGATTCCTTGCAAAAGACTGGACCACAGTGATGCCTGTAGAACCAGGACTCCAGAACTGTCTCTTGTGATCCTGACCCCAACCACATAAGGTAGGTACCAAGCCTCTGCTCTACAGGTAAAAAACCAGAATGTTAGATTTTATGTCCGTTTACCAATTTATAACAATTACCATCAATAGACTGCACATCAAAAAACAGGCCTACAGGGCAAATATTTTTTTATCTTCTTACAAACCAGGGATGATGGTACATACCTAGAATCTCGGCACTCTGGAAAGCTGGGGCAAGAAGATCACAAGTTCAAGCCCAGACTGGATAACTTAGCAACTTAGTGAGACCATGTCTCAAAGTAAAAAATAAAAAAGGACTAGGAACATAGTTCACTGCAAAGGCCCAGGGGTCAATCCCAGCGCCACCAAAAAAAAATTTTTTCCTACATGTAACTTCCTACATGTAAACTAATATAAACACAAGCATCACTAGGCTTCTTTTTCTTTTTTTTTCTTTTTTTATTTCTTTTTTTAAAGTTTTCTCTCAACCTCTGTTCAACTACAAATACACACTCAAAATTGATTTCAAAATATTTTGCTAGCATACAGATATGATCCAAAACACCACTTTTAGTAAAATTCAACAAAATAAGTATCTCTTCCATGTTGAATCTATAATAGCAATTTTAATGTATGGAAGTCATAGTGTATATAAAAAAATGAACAAAATAATGCAATTTGCTGACATTGTCAAGACTTCTACTTACTTATATTTACCTTTACTTTACAGAGGGGTAGAAAGACAGTCTTGTCAGGTCTAGCAAATATAGCCAAATGGAAACAACAAAAGGGCAAGGTAGTATCACATTCAGACAGTCTCACCAAACAAACAAAAATCAAGACATTTCTGGGGCTAATGGCGTACACCTGTAATTCCAGCACCCGGAGAGGTGAGGCAGGAGTATCACCACAAGTTCAAGGCCAGCCTGGACTACATACTGAGTCCCAGGCTAGCCTGCACTACATGAGACCTTGTCTCTAAAAACCAAAAATTAAAGAAAAAAAAAAAAAAAAAAAAGAAAATCAAGAAGTCAATCAATCCAGTATAAAGGAGAAGAGAAAGTTTTAAAACCAGGAGCAAATCTCTCTGATTCTACTAAAACCAGAAAAGTAAGCCATAACCTCTTCAGCAGATACATACAGTAATCTATAGGACACATTATCTGATAAAACTTTCATGCTAAAACCTACATAAACTTGTGCTTTTTTCTCTCACAAATTTTTCTGTGTAAACTATCAATTAACTAAGTGCTGAATTTAAGTCAATAATTATTATTAAATGATATAAATTCCAAGACTGCTAGTGGACAGCTGGTAGGAACAAATGCATGATAGTATAAAATTTAAACTTTTTTGTATATGTTTAGCTCCATTAATACCATTTCTAAGTACACATTTCTGATTATATAACCTTTTTTTCATTGAATCTGAAATTAAGTATTTGAAGTATTCAAATGCACAAACAGCAAGCATCAATATACAATGGCTTATTCTTTTTTTTTTTTTGGTACCGGAGATCGAACTCGGGTCCCTGCGCTTGCGCAGCAGGCGGCGAAACCAGAGCTAAATCCTCGGCCCATACATTGGCCTATTCTTAAAAGAACAGCTGATGTTTGGGAGACTTAAAAAAACAAAAAGATAAGTAGCAAATCAATTTCACCCCCAAAACTGTATAGATAATACCTTTCCTTACATTTTTTAAAAACAATCATACAAAAACAAAACAATCATATAAGCAATAAATGTATACAGTCTTGTAAAATTTTAAACATTACATACGTATGCAATGTAAAACGAAACTTCACTTTCACCTCCTTCCTCAAGTCTGATCCTTTTTTCAAATGAAATTTTAACAACTTGATGCTTTATTTCCTATGTGATATTTTTATATATATAGATAACATTAGCTTTGATAATGGTACTTAATTTCCCTCTAATTTTCTCTGTTGTGGTGGGATACTCACCTACTTATAATACTTACCCATTCTAAACTTAAAACATGTTAAAAAGAAATAACTAAAATCAATTTTTATTTATAACCAAATTCTTTAGAACTCTACAACTACCAAAAGAAACATCCAGCACAATCTTTTCCAAGAAACAAAACCCAGTATCACAAGCTCAAATAAAAGATACTGTCTCATTAAGTATGAAAACAACCTATAATCAGATGTGTATTCTTTAAAATATGAGCCTCACATACTGCTTAACCACAAATATCAACCATTAAAAAGCTCAAACAAGCTCTCAAAGGTCAGACATAGAAGCTAGGCAAAGTATTTGAACAGTCTCTTCACCATGTACTTACTTGGGCCTCTGTAAAACATAGGTTAAGAGGAATGTTCGCAGGGACTCAATGCTGCCTTTTTCCAAAAGAATCCACTCTCGGACGACTGCCTCCATTATGGCAGTGGCAGCTTGGAAAAGGACATAGTCCACTTTACTAGTTTCTGAGGAGAAAAATGAAAGCTTTCTTTAAATAGCCATCCACGTTACTTTGAATATTTTGCATTTATTAATTTTAAAACAGAACTTTTCAGACAAGGAATAAGATGGTTACCTGTTCTTTTTTTAATCCAGTGACCTTGCTCTAGCACCACAAAGAGGTTAGTTCCTCTCAGAAGACACCTCAGGCAGGTGGCAGCTAATCACCGATCACAATTTTCACAAACTTTCCTCACCTCTCTTCAACTGTTACTTCCAAAGCATGAAGAACTAAAAAATAACACAGCTTTAAAAAAAATAAAAATAAAAATATAAAGCAATCAGAAAATGGCCTAAGAGATTCTCGCCCTGTGCAAAACCAGAACTGCAAAAAATCTCATTAAACTAGTCTTTGAACATTACTATTTGTGATGAGCCATGCTGTCAAAACTTTTAATTTTTAAGCAAGTCTTCACAGGAAGATGACGCATCTCCAATAGCAAGTTCAGAAACAAAAACATTCATGTTGAGGTTATTTTTCTCAAAATGTTAAAAAAAAAAGTCATATTTACACAAGGTGAGAAGTTCTTGTGAATATTCTGATTGCAGTACTGATCAAACTAAATAAATCCCAAAGCTACACTTTAAAAGACCCAGCCTTAACTAGCATGTTATAGTATCTGAACTAAAAACTAAATCAGGAGGAAAAAATAGAAAATTACTACATCTAAGAAATATTTTATATTAATTTTCTATTTTTTCTTCTATTCACCAATACCACTACTATCAGTTTCCAAGCAGCATTATCAAAAGTAAGAAACAGTCAAAATGAGGTCAAGAAAAAGTAGAAATGTTCTGAAAGTCCAAAAATAACCATCATGTGAAATCCTTGAAAAGTCTATCATTAGACTCCAGATTATTTGCTAAGATCACTGGACATGAGTATCTGGAAGCCATGAGAAATTAACACGAACTCTAGAACGGAACCTTCAAGAACTTATCAGAAGAGCATGAAGATACAGTCAGGCACAGTTTTCTCTCCTGTTCAAGCTCAGGTCACTTAAAAATCATGCAAATGGTCTTGACACAATTAGCTATAAAAATATGGGGGAAAAGGTGTACCTACATAAATTCCTATCATGTTAGACTACTTCATAGGTTTCAACATGCCAAAACTAGTAAGATGAACCAATATGGACAAGTTTTGCTTATTAGTCTGTGCTATTTCAACATGAATTCTAACTGAAATAATAATCAGAAGTCACAAAAATTTAGAAACCTTAAAATTCAATAAATAATAAAGCAACAGCTTCTG
The DNA here is from genome assembly GCF_053883595.1 of Heterocephalus glaber. NCBI lineage: Eukaryota > Metazoa > Chordata > Mammalia > Rodentia > Bathyergidae > Heterocephalus > Heterocephalus glaber. The sequence goes on from NW_028258432.1 coordinate 2,663,691, forward strand.
AAAATGTGATCCTTATAAAAAGATATACTTAAAGTTCCAGGAGGGGAAAAAATTGAGAATTTTATTCAAAGAAAATTTAAAATATAGGCTACATATATTTAGATCACTTAAGCAGAAATATGGTACTTCAAATAAGCTCTCATCATAAACCTCTTCTAGAAGACAGTGTTTGCCTGTCCTCATTTCCAGTTGCAATTTTAAGGGCAAGAAAACAAATCATAATCATGGGATTTTAAGAAAAGGCAAACTCTGAGGGATTCATAGAATTTTGAAAACAGAACTCTACAGATCATCTAATGCAATTCTTGCATTTTAAAGCTGAAGAATCTGATGCCCCAAGAGACAAGAGAGGAGACTGAGGTCGCGTGCTGCCATATGTTCCATAAGCAACACTAATACACTCTACCACTAAAACAAGATTCAATAAGCATCTTCTAATGTTTACAGGCACTGAAATATGCTTATTTTTAACTATCTGTGCTTACATCTTAGCCTTTTTTCACCTTCTGGTGGCAATTACAGAAGAAGGACATTCAAAAAATTTCAAGAGACAAGTTTTAAAACTCTTTTCTTTGATATTTCTATGTTATTAAATGAAGATCTCTAAATTACTATTTTTACTGAGAATGAAAGAGTCTGGGGGAAAAAAGTCAAGTCCCAGAATTTAAAAGTAGGAATTTCCCTAAACTAATATTACACTTTCTCACAAAAAATATTATCACCCTTCAAATTGTTTTCTTACATAGTATAAATGTGTAAGAGAAGCTAGAAGGAATTCTAGAGGCCTACCAACATGAGATCAAACTTCTCAAATACATGAGTCTTATTATTAAAAGCTCTTGGCAATAAAGATGCTTAAAACCACCAAGTTTTCAAGAAAAACTCACAATTCATCTAGAATTTAACTGCTTTTAGGAAGTTCTGCTGCTGAACTAGGACACTGCCAAAATGATAAAGCATTTGGCAGAAAGCCTTCACTTGGTACCACAGTAATTTTCTTTAACACTAATTATGGCAGCTGGGTGTGGTGGTGCATATCTGTAATCCCAGAACTTGGGAGGCTGAAACAGGAATATCACCATGAGTTCAAGGCCAGCCTAAACTACACGATGAAATCCTGTCTCAAATACCAAAAACAAAAAAAACAAAAAAGTAATTATGGAAAAATAACTCATTTGTATCTTGTCAGCCATCTGAAACCAGACAGAACCACATACGCAAAAGTTCAAGCAAAATAAGAGAGAAAAAGTACTACAATCTGATCAAAGAAGTTTATTTTAAAAAGAGAAAAATAAGCCATAGATATTCAGCTATTACAATTACCTCTCTGGCCTTAAAGATTTCTGTCCAAAGCAGGAAATGTAAGCTCCAAAAAGCCTGCTCTTCTGGCTTAATGACACCTGTGCCCACCAACCAATAATAAGCTTCAGGTGAAAGAAGATAAACTTGATAAAGAAACAATGTTCCAAATACAGAAGAAATAAAAGTTTACTAGTTTAGCTGACTTTTTACTGGTTTATAAGTGAGCTTGAAATCCATTTCTCCCTGCAAAACCAAAAAAGAATGCTATGAAGTTAGTTCTAAAAGAGATAAACCAATCCCTCAGTTCTTGGTTATTTCTTCAGGCAGAACAGAACTCACAGATTTTTTGAATAAGTATCTGACCCTAAGAAACTAATAAATTCCTAAGTACCAGAGATTTCTGAGGTGAATTAGTCTAAAGTACTGACAAAACACACAAGCATGCAACATGCACACATAGACAAATAAATCACACAGAGAAAAGAGCAAAGAAAAATAAAAACTCGAATGAAAACAAAAGGATAGGAACAGAAGGAAATGAGAAACATAGAAAACAGAAGTGAGAAGAATTTAAAGAGGCCAGAAAAGGGAAGCATCAAAAAGAACTTCTCCCCTTTATCAGAATATATTTCCCAGACCTATAAAAATGACATACAATCTCTAAATAAGAATGTGAAAATTCTGAATTGTGATTGACTGCCACTTGTATGGAAAGTCTTCTTAGAGGAATTTACCCTTCTGTGCTGGTGGCAACTGAGTAAGGAGTTAAAAAAGATTTTTTTGTGAAGTTTAGATGTAAACATTAATGTAACACAGGCTTTGCAGTACATTAATGATTATGCTTGTCATACATGCATGCCACCTTATAAACAGTTAATGTCTCAAAACCCAAACTGATTTTAAAAGCACAGCCAGAACAACAATACTACTCTTTGGAAAATTTTATCAGAAAAACAAAAGTAATCTAAAACAAGCTCAAATCGACCAAAAAGAGTCATAAAATATATATATTCTAGAAAGGAAAGAATGGCATAAACAAATATTCTCATAAAATACTTATAACTTAGATCAGCCATTTCCTCAGTCTAACATAACACTGCATTACAACAGAAAGATGAAACACTGATGGAATGCATCCTTGTCAATGAAGGTACAGCAGAAGCCATGAAAACCAGACTCAAATTATTTTAAGTTAATACTAATGGTTTAACACATGGTTTTCTAATTCTAATGCTGAACAATTTCAAATCAGTAAGGATGAGGTAACAGTTCCTTAGACTCTTTATATATATGTTTTAGTTTTGTTTTTTTAATAATGAATTAAATATTCTACACAAGCATAAAGCAACAATTTTCTTAGTAACAGAAACAAATCCACTGAAGTATAAACACTGACCACTTCTAATTAATTAAAATGGCTTCATCTAGAATTGAAAAAGCAGTTGTGAAAACTTTGCTCTAACAATAAATGAGATCTAACTCCTGAACGGGACACAGTCAACTTCACCATTGCTGCTAGCTCCTTGCAAACAGAGAATACATTTTTTTAAGTTGGTCATACTTTTTAAAGCTATTTTAAATGAGCTAATGTAGCCATGACATTTATCTTATTGTTCACGAAGTACTTTTAACACATTACTACATGTGAACCTCACAACTTAAGATAGCCAGGTCAATTAAGCCAAGTAGTATCGTTATTTCCATACTGCAGATGAAAAAGAGGCCCAGAGAGGTTGACTTCCTCAAGTTTACAGTATGTAGCAAGCACCACTGGCAATCAGATCTATAGTTCTAACACCAGCACCCTTTCCACTATAACCTAATAGCTCTCACTTATAAGCTCTATATGTAAGGCATTTTTAACATATAACCATAATTGTAGTTCACTTCAATCTGGAAACCAGATTACTGTAGGGTAACAGATAAGCCCTACCAAAAGCACAAGAACAACAGGTCAGATGTTTTAGTTCCTAATACTCAACTAATAAGTTTTGTGGTCATGGATGACTCAGCCTGTCAAAGCCATACAGCTCAAGTATGGATTATATAAAAGATGGTTTAAATTAAGAAAAACACCCAACAGTAATCAGTTTATAAAATAATAACCAATGAAATATCCCTTAATGTTACTGAACAGATAGCAACATCAACATATAACTCTTAGAAAATGCCATCTTTGAACAGAAGTTATAACCCTTGTGATTGTTGTAGAAGAGATCATTTCTATGCATTAAGTCAAAATAAGGAGCTCAGAATATATATCTGACAGGGCTGGGGATTTAGCTCAGTGGAACCACGCCCTGCCTCACAAACACAAGGTCCTGAGTTCGATCCCCAGTACCAAAAAAAGAAAAAAAAAAAATATATATATATATATATATATTTGACAAAAGTAAAAGACAGTTTTATTTTGATATATGTATAAAGATAACCTACCCAGAAGTGAGTTTATTGAGCAACCTGAGTACAAAATAAATGGTTAAAAAAAAAAAAAAAACTATGGAAAAACTGAAAGAAAATATAGAATTCTCCAAAAACAATCTAATTTTTGAACTAACATAAGTAAGAGATATTATAGTACACTTCCAGTAACCAATGGTATGTCATTTGAAAAAAAATGGAAAAACATCAGATCCCCCCCAACACACAAACATACACTATTAACAATCTTCACGTTATGGTCAATAATAAAACAAATTATTGAACAATATATAGGGGGAAAACTACAAAGTAAAAATATTCTTCTTAGTTTCGCAGAACATCTTTAAACCCACTACAATACAATTATTATTTATGGAAAATTACTCACTGCACATCTGCTTATTTTAAAAGAAATTTAAAACAGCTAATGTTTAAGATAGTAAAACCAGATCTGTCTACGCCAAAATTTCTTTAAAGCAAATACTTACCCAAAATATGCTTGCAAACTGCAAATGGTGATTTTGATTTTCTAAATGATAAGAATATGTGTTCTGCATGCTGTCGTTGTTCATTATTGACCATGGAAGGTGGTGCCTTGGGAGTTAAAATGAAAAACAGTAATTTAATGAGAAAGCTTGAACAACAAAAGTCCTTCTACCCCTAAGATGAGAAAATGTGCCAGACTGGTAGCTCACTCCTGTAATCCCTGCTACTTGGGAGGCTAAAACAGAAGATTCCAAGTTCAAGGCCAATCTGTATAATTTAGTAAGATTTTATCTCAAATTAAATTTTTTACAAAAGGCTAACACTGTCTAGCATATTCAAGGCCCTGGGTTCAACTCCCATGGTGGGGGCAGGTGGGGAGTGAATGAAATGTTTTATTTTTCTTTACTGGTGCTGGAAGCAATGAGAACAAATTTCTGCTTAATTTTCTGAGGAATTACAGTATAAAGTGTCATAATAAACATTTAAAATAAAGTTTCAGAAAAAAAATTTCTGGTAAGATTTGTCAGAATCCATTAAAGTTGCCAGCATTTTATAAAAGTACATACTTATCTAACAATTTTTTAAAAGAAAATGACTTATTATTGTCTTTTATTCCAAAATGGACCACTCAGCCTAATTTGACTTAGTTCAGATAACATCTAAATTCCTCAATACTGGTAAAATTAAATCCAACTTACAAAAGACAATTTCTAAAAGCAATCCTTTTAGGTAAAAAAAATCAAACAATTCTACCTCTAAAATCACCATTTAGTCTGAAAAATAGAGAATAGTTAAATTTGGAATTAATGAAACTCCTCTTTGAATAATACATTAATCAGTCAAAAAGGTAAGACTTCTATCTTACCAAAAACAACTTGTACCATCTACTCAGATTTTTTAAATTCCATTTTGGCGTAACAATTTTCTTCTGAAGATAATACTCTTTCAGATCAGACATTGTACACCCAAATATACAGTCTTATTACATGGTCTGGTTACTTTTTTGATCTATTAAGAACTATCTAAAAAGAAGGGGGAAAAGTGACTCCTTATATAGTCTACAAATTCTCAATTTGGAAATAATAAAGATTTATTCTACCACCTGCCTGTATCATTAGCTTTAGAAACATTTTTGGGTAGATGGTAGAAAATAAACCCTTTTCATTCTAACCAATATGAGGAGGAGAAATCATAATTTCAATTATATCAAAGAATCTTAAAGAAGAAAAACACTGTAATCAAGTGTATTAGATCAATATTTATCATAAATTACATCAATTGTGCAACATTAGTCACGCTAATTTCATCGATATAGTAAAGCAGTGGTGTACATCAAAGGAAAATTACTGTGATACTGTGGCTTAAGTGAATTACTATAATTAGCTAGAGGCAGTTCAGACTCTTCCTAGTGGTACAGCACCCTCTTGTGTTAAAAATCTTTACTTTTTTTAAAAAAGCTTTAGCAATAAACTACTGTAAACAGCTAACTATAACCAGAAGAAAATATTTTTGTCCTTCCATCTGTGAATTATTCCCACCATTTTCTCTAGTTCTACAAGACAAGCTTATGTTTTTACAAGGTATCACCTCAATTTTTATGTCTGATAACTATGACCTTAACATACAGCATATTAGCAAACACTATTAGTAAATAATGCTACATATACAAATTAACTCTGGATCACCTAGGTAGTTTCTGAATCATTCTTTTCATTATCCTTCAAATGCACTTGCACATGCACAATTATACCCATATTATACTGCATATAATATGCTAGTTACTCTAAAAACAAAATGTTTCTAAAGTTAATGATCCAAAGTTAGATGCATTTAATCTATTAAAAAGTACAGGTGTGAGCACACAGGAGGTGAGCCCCTACCAGTGCACAAGAGGAGGCTTCCAGGCCGCCCTACACCACCCACCACCCCAGCACACAGGTGAGCTGCACAGGCACCCAGCCCCATCGAAATGAGGAGACACGTAAACAAGTCTCAAAACTAGACTTCCAGACCACCTACAGCAACCCCAAAGGGAAATGAGATGGAACCCTCTGATAATCAACCACCTGGACTCCCTCAACTGGCAACAAAAGAGGATCTGGAAAAAATGAAATCAGAAATAATTTCTCAGGTTAACAGCAGAGATTGTGCTCATAGTGCAAGACATGATTAATAAATCTAAAGAGGAGCTCAGGAACACGATGGAATCTCAACATGGGAAACAAATGGAATCCGTAAAACAGATGCAAACAGATTTCCAGGAGATTAAAACCTCCACTGAGGGCCGGGGATTTGGCTCACTGGTTTCGCCGCCTGCTGTGCAAGCGTAAGGACCCCAGTTCCATCCCTGGTACAAAAAAAGAAAAACTCCAGCACAATGAGCCAATGTGAGGACAGAATCTCAGATATAGAAGATAAGATTGCAATTAGTGACCAGGAAAAGAAAAACTGCTTTAAAATGGTAAGGGACCACGAGAAATCAATACAGCAGCTACTAGACGATCCAAAGAAGAATAACGTAAGATTCATTGGAGTCAACGAAGAAACAGGAGACAGTGCAGATGACATAAAAAAAGACTCTTCACAGAAGTGATGGCAGAAAACTTCCCAAGGAGGGGAAAAGAACTTGACATTCAGCTAAGTGAGGCATATAGGACTCCAAATAGCCTTGATCAAAAAGAATCTACACATAGGCATACAATTGTTAAGATTCCAGAAACCCAACAGAAGAACAAAATTCTACAATTAGAGAAAAGAAACAAATCACATACAAAGGAAAGCCCATCAGAATCACAGCAGACTTCTCAACACAAACCCTCTAGGCAAGAAGAGCTTGGAGTGATGTATTTCAAGCCCTAAAGGCAAAGAGCCTCCAACCCAGATTGATGTACCCTGCAAAACTATCTTTCAAAACTGATGGAGAAATAAGATACTTTCATGACAAAGAGCACCTTAGGAACTTCATGAATACCAAACCAGCACTCTAAAAAATTTTAGACAATATGCTAGGAAAAGACAATGAGGATCACAACCCCAGAAAGCCCAGCAGAATGAATCCGTCAGGTGCGACAAGAAATTAAACACAAAGGGGAAGAATCCAACAAACAGAAAAAGTCATAACAATCATAAGTCACTATGTACGAGTTTTAACCATCAATGTTAATGGTCTCAATTCACCAATCAAAAGAAATAGACTGGCAGAATGAGTCAAGAAGCAAGATCCAACAATATGCTGCACACAAGAGACACACTTAATTCAAAAAGAAACTCACAGTCTGAAAGTTAAAGGGTAGAAAACAATACTCTATGTGACAGGAACCCAAAAAGAAAAGCAGGAGTACCTATCCTCTTTGCAGATCAAGTGGATTTCAAACCAAAATCTGAAACACACTGGTCCCAAGAATTTCAGATAAGGGACAGTCAACTTATATGTACAAATCTATTGTGAACATGTTTTTCATTCCTCTCAAGTAAAAACTTGAGAACAGGACTGTTGGTTCTTAACAGTAATACAAGAAATTTCTATATTGTTTTGCAAAATGGTTTTATCATTTTACATACACATTAGCAGTATTAGAAAGTTCTAATCAGTTCACACCTAAGCTGACATTCGTTCTTTTAAAACTTCTAACTTCATCTCCCTAACAAGTGTATAATTCAATCTTGTTATTGTACTGATTAGTATTTTTCTGATTCTACAGTTGCACACCTTTCCTTGTGCTGTACTGGCTATTTATCATCACCTTGTGTCTACTTTTTAATTGGGTTGTCTATTAATGAGCTGTAAGAGGTCTTTATATATTCTGGTCATAGGTTAATATGCAATATAAATATGATTTAAGGACTACTTTTCATTTTCTTAATGTCATTTAAAGTTCTAAATTTTGATGGAATCTCATTTATCAATTTCTTTCATATATCATGTTTTTTAAATCCTAGGAAATTCTTGCCTACCCTAAATTCATAAACATTTTCACTTATAATTTCTTCTTAAAGTTTTATAGTATTAGTCTTTCATATTTAAGTTCACAGAACCTTTCAAGTTATTTTCATGTATGGAAATAAAGGGTTGAGGTTAATTTTTTATATATGGATACCAGGTGTTCTAGACCCATTTGCTGAAAACACGATCTTTCCCTCTGTTCATATATTTGTGGTTCTATTTCTAGATTCTCTGTTTTATCCCAATGATCTATATGTCTTTCCTTACACCAACACTGCCTTGATTACTGTAGCTTTAGAGGAAGTCTTAAAATTAGGTGCTAAATGTCTCCAACACTGTTTTTTTTTTCTTTTTCTTTTTACCTTTTTAGGTCCTTTGTACTCCTACATAACTTTAAATTTCAATATCCAATTCTTCATTTATAGCAAGTATACACAGACTTGAATTTTTATATGTACCTTGTGTTTTCTAATCCTGCTAAATTCAAATACAAGTTCTAGGGGCTCCTGGAGATTTCTTAGTATTTTCTCTGTAGATGATCATTTCATCTGCATATAAAGATTTTACTTCTACCTTGCCAATCCTATGCTATTTGTTTACTTTTATGGCCAGACTATTTTGGTTTGGCCCTATGTTTCAAAGTCTAATGGACAGATGAAGAGTAGGTATATCTGCCCTTGTTCCCCACCTTAGGGAGAAAGCATTGCATCTTCTCCATTCATGTAAGTCGTTTTTGCTGGAAGTATGGAGTACCTGTCTTTGATCTATTGAGAAGGTTCTGTTCTACTTCTAGTCTCCTGATAGACTTTACCATGAACAACTGTAGAATTTAGTCCAACACTTTTTCTCCAACTACTGGCAGGATCATGTGGCTTTTTCCTTTCTTCTGTTAAAATGATGACTTTGGGGGGTAGATCTTCCAATGCTGAACCAACACTGCCATCATTATAACAAAATCACTTTCTACATCCTGCCAGATCTGACTTCCAATAGTTTGTTTTGTTAAACAAATTTCTATCTATGTTCATACTTTTTTCTTTATTATCTTTATCCAGTTTTAGGATTAGCACAGCGTTGAGTTCCTAAAATGAGGGGAGAAGTGTTCCTTTTTTCTGCTTTGTTTGATATAATTTACCATTTAAAATGTTTATGAGCCTGTTGTTGTCATATAGGTAGGTTTTCAAGATAGGAATATACTTTCTTTAATAGGTGCTACTCAAATTTTATATTTCCTCCAGAGTTAGTTTCACTAATTTGTCTTCCAAGGTACTTCTTAGGAGTTATCAAATTTAGAGGTCTCCAGACACCCTACCACGGTCCCGTGTCCAGTGGAACACACCGAATCAACCCACGCCCCAGCAACAATCCACTGGACCCCCCACCACCACCACTCCTCTGTACAGCTGGTACACAATGCAAAGACGCAGAGGACACAGGACCACCAGACCATGGTACTGAGTCCCACTTCTCCCGGCCCAGAGGTAGGGGCTTCTGAGCCGGCGTCCCACTGCTCCTGGTCCAGAGGAAGGGGCTTCCCGGCCACCATCCCTCCCGCTGCTTCCAGCCCAGAGGAAAGGGCTTTTGGGCCACCTTCTGTCCTGCCGCTCCTGGCCCAGAGGAAGGGGCTTCCCAGCCACCATCCCTCCCACTGCTCCCAGCCCAGAGGAAAGGGCTTTTGGGCCACCTTCTATCCTGCCGCTCCGGGCACAGAGGAAGGGGCTTCCCGGCCAACATCCCTACAGCTGCTCCTGGCCCCAGTCCCACCTCTCCCAGCTCAGAGGAGGTAATCTATGCAGGCGCCAACAGCCCAGCCCCTCCAGTCAAAATGAGAAAACATGTAAATAAGTCTCAAAACCAGACTTCCAGATCACCTACAGCAACCCCAAAGGGAAATGAGATGGAACCCTCTGATACGCAACCACCTGGACCCTCTGAACTGGCAACAAAAGGGGATCTGGAAAAAATGAAATCAGAAATAATTTCTCAGAGAACAGGAGAAATTGTGCCCCCAGGGTAAGACATGATTAATAAATCTAGAGAGGAGCTCAGGAACATGATGGAATCCCAACACAGGAAACAAATGGACTCCATAAAAGATGCAACTAGATTTCCAGGACATGAAAAACTCCACTGAAAGTCTACACAGCAGAATGAGCCAATGTGAGGACAGAATTTCTGATATAGAAGATAAGATTGCAATTAGTGACCAGGAAAAGAAAAATTGCTTCAAAATTATAAGGGAACATGAAAAATCAATCCAGCACCTGCTAGATGATGCAAAGAAGAATTAAATAAGACTGATTGGAGTCAATGAAGAAACAGGAGAGAGTGCAGATGACATAAAAAATCTCCTCACAGAAATAATGGCAGAAAACTTCCTAAGCAGGGGAAAGAGCTTGACATACAGATAAGTGAGGCATATAGGACTCCAAATAGCCTTGATCAAAAAAAATCTATACATAGGCATATAATTGTTAAGATTCCAGAAACTCAACAGAAGAACAAAGTTCTACAAGCAGTTAGAGAAAAGAAACAAATCACATACAAAGGAAAGCCCATCAGAATCACAGCAGACTTCTCAACACAAACCATCAAGGCAAGAAGAGCTTGGAGTGACATATTCCAAGCCCTAAAAGAAAATAGCCTCCAACCCAAATTGATGTACCCTGCAAAACTATCTTTCAAAATGGATGGAGAAGTAAGATACTTTCATGATAAAGAGCACCTTAGGAACTTCATGAATACAAAACCAGCACTCCAAAGAATTTTACACAATATCCTAGGAACAGACATTGAGGATCACAACCCCAGGAAGCATGGCAGAATGAACCCATCTGGCATGACAAGAAATTAAATGTAAAGGGAGAGAACCCAACAAAAAGAAAAAGTCATGGCAATGACAAGTCAATACGTTTCAGTTATAACCATCAATGTTAATGGTCTCAATTCACCAATCAAAAGAAACAGACTGGCAGAATAGGTCAAGAAACAAAATCCAACAATATGCTGCATACAAGAAACACACTTCATTCAAAAGGAAACTCATAGCCTGAAAGTTAAAGGGTGGAAAACAATACTCCATGTGACTGGAACCTGAAAAAAAGCAGGAGTAGCTATCCTCTTTGCAGATCAAGTAGATTTCAAAACAACACTGATTAAGAGAGATGAAGAAGGACACTACATCCTTGTAAAGGGAACAATCCAAGAGGAAGAGATGACAATCATAAATATCTATGCACCAAACACTAGTGCACCCAACTATACAAAACAAATACTAACGGACATGAAAAGTCATATATGCACTAATACAATTGTAGTGGGGGACCTCAACACTCCCCTGTCACAGATAGATCAGCTAGACAAAAAATAAGTAATGAAATACTAGAACTCAAATCAAACTGTTGAACAAATGAACTTAACAGATGTTTACACAGTGTTCCACCCCACAAAATCAAGAATACACATTCTTCTCAGCTGCACATGGGTCATTCTCAAAAATAGACCACATACTCACACATAGAACATATTTAAGTAAGTGCAAAGGAATTGAAGTTATCCCCTGTATATTATCAGACCACAGTGTGATGAAATTGGAGATCCATAGCACAAGAAACTCAAAAAATTTCATGAACACGTGGAAATTGAACAACACACTTCTGAATAACCAAACAATGGGTCACAGAGGAAATTAAAGAAATCAGACAGTTCCTTAATTAAATGACAATGACAATACAACATATCAGAATCTATGGGACACAATGAAAGCAGTCTTATGAGGGAAATTCATAGCAGTGAATATGCATATTAAGAAAACAGAATGAGCCCAATTAAACAACCTGATGCTGAACCTCAAGCTTCTAGAAAAAGAAGAGCAGGACAACCCCAGAGCTCATACAAGGGAGGAAATTATAAAGATCAGAGGAGAAATCAGTGCAATGGAGACTAAGAAAACGATACAAAAAAAAAAAATCAATGAAGCCAACAGTTGGTTCTTCGAAAGAATCAACAAAATTGACAAACCCTTAGCCAACCTTGTCAGAAAAAGGAAAGAAAAGGCCCAAATCCATGCAATTAGGGATGAAAAGGGTGAAATTACAACACACCCAGCAAAAATCCAGAAGTTCATCAATACCTACTTCCAGAACCTATACACCAATAAGATGGAAAACACAAAAAAATGGACAGATTCCTAGATACATATGAATTATCAAAGTTGAACAAAGAAGACCTAAAAATTCTGAACTTCCCAATAGCAACCAATGATATTGAAAATGTAATTAAAAACTTATCAACTAAGAAAAGCCCAGGGCCTGATGGCTTCACTGCTGAATTCTACAAGACATTTAGAGAGGAACTGCTGCCACTACTGTTTAAACTCTTCAATGAAATAGAAAGGGAAGCAATACTCCCAAATTCATTCCTGGAAGCAAGCATCACCTTGATCCCCAAAGCAGAGAAAGACCCAACCAAAAAGGAGAACTATAGGCCAATCTCACTAATGAACATAGATGCAAAAATCCTTAATAAGAGAATGGCAAATAGAATGCAGAAGATCATCAAGAAGATCATACACCCTGATCAAGTGGGATTCATGCCAGGGATGCAGAGATGGTTCAATATACGCAAATCAGTCAATGTACTACACTATATCAATAGAGCCAAGGACAAAAACCATATGATTATCTCCATAGATGCAGAAAAAGCATTTGACAAAATCCAACAGGCATTTATGATAAAAACCCTACAAAAAATTGGAATAGATAATCTCTACTTCAAACTGATAGAAGCCATCTATGAAAAACCAACAGCCAATATCATACTAAATGGTCAAAAACTGAAATCCTTCACACTCAAATCACAAACAAGACAAGGATGTCCACTATCACCACTCTTGTTCAATATAGTTCTGGAAACATTAGCCATGGCAATTAGACAAGAGAAAGAAATAAAAGGAATAAAGATAGGAAATGAAGAAGTCAAATTGTCATTATTTGCAGATGACATGATACTCTATATAGAAGACCCCAAGAACTCCACCAAAAGTCTTCTAGACTTAATAACCAAATTCAGTCAAGTAGCTGGTTACAAGGTCAACACACAAAAATCAATAGTTTTCCTCTACACAAATGACAGACTGAGAGAGAAATATGGCAAATAATTCCTTTCACAATAGCATCCAAAAAACTGAAATACCTAGGAATCAACCTAACAAAAGAAATCAAAGACCTCTTCTCTGAAAACTATGGCACTCTGAAAAGATTGAAGATGATATTAGAAAATGGACAGACATCCCCTGCTCCTGGGTAGGAAGGATTAATATAGTGAAAATGGCCATACTTCCAAAACTGCTAGATAGATTTAATGCAATTCCAATTGAGGTCCCAGCAGCATACTTCATAGACCTTGAGAAAACAATCCAAAAATTCATTTGGAGGAAGAAGAGACCCAGAATAGCAAAAGCAATTCTAGGTAACAGAGACATGGCAGGGGGTATCACAACCCCCAACCTGCAACTCTACTACAAAGCTACTGTGATAAAAACAGCATGGTACTGGCAAAGAAACAGACCTGAGGACCAGTGGAACAGATTAGAAGATGCAGAAACAACGCCAGACAAACTCAGCCATCTCATCTTTGATAAAGGAGCCAAACACCCTAACTGGAGGAAAGATAGCCTCTTTAATAAATGGTGCTGGAAAAATTGGGCTTCAACTTGCCAAAGATTAAAACGGGACCTATATCTCTCACCATGCACTAAACTAAAATCAAAATGGATTAAAGATCTAAATATTAAAATAGGAACTCTGAACCAGTTGGAACAGAGGTTAGGTAGAACCCTTGAAGACATCGGTGTAGGAAAAGATTTTATGAACAAAACCTCAGTTGCCCGTGAACTAGCACAAACAATCAACAAGTGGGATCTCTTCTTATTAAAAGGCTTCTGCACAGCAAGAGAAACCATCAGCAGTGTGAAGAGACAATGCACAATCTGGGAAAAAATTTTCACCAGCGGTCCCTCAGACAAAGGTCTACTATCTTGAATCTATAAAGAACTTAAAAAGATCAGACCTCCCAAATTTAAAGACCCAATCCAAAAATGGGCATCTGAAATGAACAGACATTTCTCACACAAAGAAGTAGAAATAGCAAATAAATACATGAAAAAATGTTCAACATCACTGGTGATTCGAGAGATGCAAATGAAAACAACACTGAGATTCCATTTCACTCCAGAAAGAATGGCTGCTATCATGAAATCAACCAATAACAAATGCTGGTGGGGGTGTGGGGAAAGAGGAACACTGCTCCACTGCTGGTGGGAGTGTAGACTGGTGCAAGCACTGTGGAAATCAGTATGGAGATACCTCAAAGAACTAGGACTGGAAGTCCCATTTGACCCTGCTATTCCCCTGCTGGGGATCTTCCCCAAAGAATTAAAAGAATCATACCACAGTGATATATGTGTGCCCATGTTCATAGCAGCACAGCTCGTGATAGCTAAAACTTGGAAACAGCCCAAATGCCCATCAACTGGAGACTGGATAAAGAAAATGTGGTTTTATTATAAAATGGAGTACTACTCAGCCATAAAAAATGAGAAATTAGACATTTATAGCTAAGTGGATGCACACTGAGGCAATACTCTTAAGTGAAATAAATAGGACACACATGTATAAATACCAAAGAGTTTCTCTGGTGTGAGAACCTGAAAGTGTAAATAAGGACTAAAATGTGTAATAGGTAATGTGAAATAGGAAGAAAAGGGGAAGAAAAGGGGCAAAGGGGAAAGAAGTGGGAGGGCTAGGGGAAAGGATAGAAGGGAATGGGATTAATATGAGAAAATGGAAAAATAGGAACAGAATCTTTGTAAATAGGGAGGAATGGAGGGGTTGAAGGGAGGCCTGGGCAAGGGTGAAAAATAAGAACCAAGAGAGACTATGTAAAGGTGCAAATTTCCAATGATGAATGTCATTATAATGTATACCTAAAATGTACCAAAGATTAGAATGAATAATCGATAATGCAAAATAGGAAGAAAAGGTCCAAAGGGGTAGGGGTAGTGGGAGGGGCAGGGGAAAGGAAAGAAGGGAAAGGAAAAATGTTGAGAAATGGAAAAAATGAAAATAAAGTCTTTGTAAATAGGGAAGGGTGGAGGGTGTGAAGGGAGGGCTAGGAATGGGGAAAAAATAAGAACCAAGATGCATTATGTAAAGGTACAATTCCCAATGAGAAATGTAATTGTGTTGTGTACCTAAAATGTACCAATAAAAGAATTTAACAAAAAAAAATGCTGCTAGGAATTCATCTAATAACTGATAGCAAAACTGAATTTTAAAATGAGCAGACAGGTCTCACAAAATTAATCTTTAATCATTAACACAATTTTCTTAAAATCTCAAGGTTTATATGAGGTGGTTCTAACACACAAACACACACACACACACACACACATACGGAATTAACCTCAGAAAAGAAAAAAGGTCTCACTCAATCAGATATGAACACTTATGAAGGTATAATAATAATTTTTAAAACAATGAAGTGGAAGAATTCCCAGAAACCAACATTTAACCTATGACAAATCAGGGAGGAAAGTATTTCAATGCTGGAACACTGGGTATTTCTACAGAACAAATTCTAGTTGAATTTAAGATTTAAAAATGAAAAGCAAAACTTTTAATACATTAGGAAGGGAACTGAAAAGTGACTAGAAGAGATTAATATGCAAAAAAAATCACAAGAGTAAGAAAGACAACTTAATAGCAAAAACTGAGTTACATCCTCAATATTCACTCTCCCCTTTTCTCCTCTAGAACACTAATTCTATTTACACAGCACCCATCTATATGATACTTCCAAATCTCTTTTCTTTTCTTTTTTTTTGGCGGGGAGGGGTCTTAGGCTGGGTCTCACTAGCAGCCCTCCTACCTCATCCTTCCAAGTGCTGGGATTATGGATGTGTACTACCAATCTCAGCTCCTAGCTCCCTTTCTAACTAGGAACAGCTATGGGATTAAGTTCTGGGCAATAAAGTGTTTGTAAAATTTTTGGAGGGACTACCGAAAGATATGATTCAGCTGGAACACAACACATTGCCTTTCATGTTCTCTAGAAATAGGCATGATGGTCATGGTTCTAACTAACCATCTTGGATTATAAAAAGACACAGAAGATGGAAAACACCCTTGAAGAATAGGAAAACACAAAGAGAAGGCAGATGATCACCCCTGGACAGCATACCTCCAAAAGTGAGAGAGAATAAACTTTCTTTTTCAAAGATATTATTATTTGAGGTTTTTGTTACATACTGCCAAATCCAATCCAGACACACATGAAATACAACACACAAATAGCCAATTAACAACAGACTACACAATTCAGAATAAAGTAAAATGGCTAATAAACATACTCAACCTCACTAGCAAACATGGAAATGTAAATCAGACATGAGCCATCATTTCTGAGTGATGGTTAGACAAAAATTAAGTACAAAAACAAATGTTTGGGAAGTTGGAGGTACCACAGATGGTTATAAACTCCTAAAGTGTAATATTCACTTGGAAATTTAAGATCATCTAGAAAGTTATTGGTCCTGAACAACACATGCACAAGTCCACTTCTAGGCATACATTCCCTATAGAACTTCTCCTATATACATACACAGGCCCCGACGTTGTTCCCAAAGCACTATAACAGCCATCAAAAAATAAAAGGGAGAAAAAAGTAACAATTTAAATTTCCACCAACAGGGAATGCATCATAGCATAATCATACAGTGGTTTATAAGGCAGTTCAATGATTATGTACTACCAATATGGACAAAAATTTTCCTGAATGAAAAAAGCAAATCACAAGACCTACACTATGGCATTCATATAAAAATTTTAAATACTATCTTATTTACCTTTGTGGAGAAAGGATAAAAATATGGAAGGGAATGCTAAGTGACTTTGAAACTATGGTTACTTTTGAAGAGGAAAAGAGGCTGGAGAGTAGTATGTAAAGGAATTCAAAAGGAGCTTCAAATACACCTGTCTCACACACACACACACACACACACACACACACACACAGACACACACAGACATGTTTCAGAAAATTAAACAAATGGCTTCATTAACATTTGCTAATCTAGGAGGCAGGTACATGGTTTCAATTTATATTATTCTATATGATTTCCTGTTCACTGCATTTCTTTTTTTTTCTTCTTTTTTTGGTTTTTTGAGACAGGGTCTTGCTCTGTAGTTCAGGCTGGTCCTGAACTCACTATGTAGCCGAGGCTGGCCTTGAACTCTCCATAATCCTCCTGCCTCAGCCTCTGGAGTGCTTGGATTATAGGCATGCACCACCATGCCTGGCAACACTACCTTTCTTTCTTTCTGTCTTTCTTTCTTTTTCTTTTGGTACACTACATTTCTTTAGGCCTTCCATTTCTCATGGTACAGATGACTGGATATTTTGAACACCTCTTCTGCTAAAACCAAATTCACAGGATAGATAAAATATTTTGCTTTAATTTTTAAATACATCACTGAACTTAAAAACAAGGAATCATCAGAAGCTTAAAAGGAAGGAAAAGCAGGCATACAAAGTAAGCACTCATTTACCTGGAAATAGGCACAAGCCCTTACTGACTTTGAACCTCCACTCTGAGAGCTGCCTGTCAAATTATCAGGCCAACAAAACTCATATAGTTAGTTGCAAATGTCAGAAATAGAATATAAAATGTTTAAAAGAGCAAATAAAAATATAAGCAGTAGACTTCATCAAATTATATATATCAAATACCACTACCAAAATAATAAAGACAATCCAAGGAATAGGAGAAAATGTTTATAAATCATATATTTGTTAAGTGATTAATATCTGAAATATATAAAGAACCACAATGCAACACCAAAACACTAAGATGATTAAAAAATAAGCAAAAGACCTGGATAGATCATATACAATTTACAAATGGTCAGTAAGCAAATGAAAAGACGATCAACAACACTAATCATTAGAAAAAAGCAAATCAAATAAGATACCATTTCATATCATAAGGGTGGCCACAAACAGAAAATATGATCACTATACACTGTATACATGAATTGAAATCACACTGTACTTTATGGAAATATGCCCAATTATTATGCATCAATTTAAATTTTTTAAATACATATTTTTAAATAAAATGCATTTTCTGATATCCTCTTCCATCTCTTTTTTCAGAGGGTATCAGAAAATGGAAAGACATCCCTTGCTCCTGGGTAGGAAGAACCAATATAGCAAAAATGGCCATACTTCCAAAACTGCTATATAGATTCAAGGCAATCCCAACTGAAATTCCAGCAGCATACTTCACAGACCTTGAGAAAAAAAATCCAAAAATTCATTTGGAACAAGAAGAGACCTAGAATAGCAAGAGCAATTCTAGGCAACAAAGACAAGGTAGGTGGTATCACAATCCTCAACTTGAAACTATACTAAAGCAACTGTGATAAAAACAGCATGGTACTGGCAAAGAAACAGACCCAAAGATCAGTGGAATAGATTAGAAGATGCAAAAACAACTCTAAACTCACTCAGCCACTTTATCTTTGACAAAGGAGCCAAACACCCTAACTGGAGGACAGATGGGCTCTTTAATAAATGGTGCTGGAAAAATTGGGCTTCAATTTGCCA
Source organism: Heterocephalus glaber (assembly GCF_053883595.1). Lineage (NCBI taxonomy): Eukaryota > Metazoa > Chordata > Mammalia > Rodentia > Bathyergidae > Heterocephalus > Heterocephalus glaber. The sequence continues at coordinate 2,682,511 of NW_028258432.1, forward strand.
AAGATTAAAACTAAACCTTTATCTCTCACCATGCACTACACTATAATCGAAATGGATCAAAGATCTAAATATTAAAACAAAAACACTAAATTTGCTGGAAGAGAGGTTAGGTAGAACTCTTGAAGGCATCGGTGTAGGAAAAGATTTCATGAACAAAATCTCAGTCACATGGGAACTAGCACAAAGAATCAACAACTGGGATCTCATCATATTAAAAAGCTTCTGCAGAGCAAGAGAAACCACGAACAGCATGAAGAGACAACCCACAATGTGGGCAAAAATTTTTACCAGCTGTTCCTCAAAGGTCTACTATCTAGAATATACAAACAACTTAAAAAAATCAGACCTCTGAAATTTAAAGATCCAATCCAAAAATGGGCATCTGAAATGAACAGACATTTCTCAGACAAAGAATTAGAAATAGCAAATAAACATGAAGGAAGTGTTCAATATCCCTGGGCATTCCAGAGCTGCAAATGAAAACAATGCTGAGATTCCACCTCACCCCAGAAAGAATGGCTGCTATCAAGAAATCAACCAATAACAAATGCTGGCGGGGCTATGGAGAAAAAGGAACCCTTCTCCACTGTTGGTGGGAGTGCAGACTGGTGCAACCACTGTGGAAATCAGTATGGAGACAACTCAAAGAACTAGGATTTGACCCAGGTCAAATACCCTGGGTCATACCAATACCAACATACCTGCTGGGTATGTTCCCAAAAGAATTAAAAGAATCCTACCACATATGTGCACCCATGTTTACAGCAGCACAGTTTGTAACAGCTAAAACTTAGAAAAACTTAGAAACAGCCCAATTGCCCACCAACTGGAGACTGGATAAAAAAGATGTGGGTTTTTTTTTTTAGTGAAGTACTACTCAGCCATAAAGAATGAGAAACTAGAGACACTTAAAATTTATAGCTAAATGGATCCACATTGAGGCAATACTCTTAAGTGAAATAAATAGGACACACGTGTAAATATCAATAGTTTCTCTGGTGTGACAACTGAAAATGTAAATAAGGATCAAAATGTATAATAGATAATGTGAAATAGGAAGAAAAGGTCCAAAGTGGAAGAGGAAGTGGGAGGTGTAGGGGAAAAGAAGGGAAAGGAATAAATATGAGAAAAGGAAAAAATGGAAACAAAGTCTTTGTAAATAGGGAGGGGTGGAGGGGGTGAAGGGACTGCAGGGGAATGGGGAAAAAAATAAAAACCAAGATAATTAATGTACAGGTACAAATTCCCAATGATGAATGTCATCATATTGTATATCTAAAATGCACCAATTAAAAAAATGCAAAATTGGATCCCTGTGTTGCTGGTAGTTACATAAAATGGTATACCCAAAAAAAAGGGAGGGGGAGGGCAACCACTACATAAAGTAGTTTGGTCCGTCCTCAAACAATTAAACACAAAATCATCATATAACCCAGCAATTCTACTTCTGGCACACATCCAAAATAACTGAAAGGGAATGAGGGCCGGGGATTTAGCTCAGTAGTTTTGCCGCCTGTTGCACAAGTGCAAGGACCCGAGTTCGAGCCCAGGTACCAAAAAAAAAAGGGAACGAAAGGGTAACAAGGGCTGTCAAGAGCCATTCTATGTAAATTTTGGGGGGAAATCATTTCATAATTAAAGTATGACTATACATGTCTAAGGCTCAGTATCACCTTGCCCACAAGCTGCTATGGCATGTGGAAACATAATTCCATTTTGCCTCTGGTTACTGCAGAGGCCTCAATGGTCCTGTGATTCTGTGGTGCTTAAGGGCAAGACTGCATCAGCTGAAGACATCCTGGTTCTTTGAGAACCGAGTAGCAATAAATTTAAAAAGAGAGAGAGAAAGGTTTCACGTGGGGAGGGACAAATTCCTTATCAGCTTAACTCATCCCAGCAAGATTGTAAGAATGCTCTCCTTACAGCCCTCATCAACATAATTACTTCATGACCTTGCTAGGGATTTAGCTCAGTGGTGCCCTGCCTGCCTCGCAAGTGCAAGGTCCTGAGTTCAATCCCTGACACACACACAAAAAGAACCTTATGACCTAAGATTTTCATCAGCGTAAGAGCCTCATCACATAGGATTACCTCTGCCCCCCTAAGTCACCTGATACTCCCTCCAATTATTGTGTGTACCCAATAAATAATGGCTAGCTCGGAGAATCCTTGTCGTTGCCTGCTCTGAGGCACTGACCTCCCAGCCCCCCATACACTTTGAAATTATGCAAGTCTCTATTGTCTTTTTTCTCTTTAGCCTTCACCTTCCCGCTTCTAGACAGTGGGAAGATTGACTGCCCTCCGATAAAAGGCTACAATATGGATGAACCTTGAAAATACCATGCTAAGTAAAATAAGCTAGACGATAAAGAATGGACAATGATGCTATTTATAAGAGATACCTACAACAGTCATAGAAAAATAAAATAGACCCTAATATGGTGGTGCATGCCTGTAACCCCAACACTCTGGGAGGCTGAGGCAGGAGGATCACAAGTTTGAGCCCAGCCTGGGCAACTTAATGACTTAGTGAGACCCTGTCTCAAAAAATAAAGTGCTGAGCATGTAGCTCAGTGCAAAAGCCCATGGTTCAATCTCCAGTATGAAAAGAAGGAAGGGAGGGAGGGTGGGAGGGAAAGAAGGAAAGAAGAAAGCTAGTTAGACAGGACACAATGGGGAGTCAGTGTTTAACAAGTACAGAATTTCAGTTCAGGATAATGGGAAAATTCTGAAGACAGTGGTGACAGTTGCACAAAAAATGTGAAGGTACTCAAAATGCTAAATTGTATTTTGTTATTTTGCCACAATAAAAAATAAAGTAAGGAGACTATAACAGTAGCTCAAGGGTAGAGTGCTCACCTAATAAGCATGTGGCCCTGGGCTCAAGGCCCAGCTGCTAAAAAAGAAAAGGAACAAAAAGAGCAAGAAATCAAAACAGAACTTTTAGGAGCAATATAAGAGAATTTTAAATATGAATAGAAATATGTTTCAGTTCGATGGTAGTTACAAGAGGGACATATTCAACTCTCCAAACTCATCAAACTGGATATCTGAGGTTTGTGGTTTTACTGTATATTAATATTCTTCAATTTAAAAAAATACGAAAATGAAATAGACAGACTAAAAGGCATTTTAGAGACCCTGAAAAGAAAACTTGGAAAACTAAAGACATGAAAAATTACTGAAAGGCACAGAAAGATATAAATATGAAGCATCCTGGAGGATAAAGTAAAGGTCCATTTTCTGCTCTCTTCAGAGCACCGGCGGGTTGACCTCTAGACACCACATCACCCAAGATTCCTTGCCCTCCTCCGTACCTCTCTTCTGTTCCACTTCAAATACTTCCTTGCTAAGATCTTGCCTAACACAGTATGGAGTTCCAAGGGGAGAAGAAAAGGAACCAGAAAGATGAAGATCCCAAAACGGATGAGGAAAACTAAAAATTGAAATTAGAAAGCCCAATGAATGTCAAGCCAAATAAAAAACTGAAAGAAATCACATTACTGGTATTATAATAAAACTGAAAAATTCAACAATCAAGAGAAGATCACAAAAGCAGCCCCCAAAAAACCAGGATAACTCTTAAAGGGAATAAGAGATGGAAATGGATTTCTTAAAGCAAAAACAGAAGTCAGGGAAATGAGAGAAAGTAACTATTAGCTTAGAAATATATATTTGGGACCCAGGCGTGGTGTCACACACCTGTACTCTCAGTACGAGGAAAGCTGAGGCAGGAGGATCCCTGTGAGTTCGGGGCCAGCCTGGGCTACATAGGGAGACTCTACCTCAAAAAAAAAAAAAAGAAAAAAATTAATTTAAAGAATTAAAGTGTAATGAAAGCATGTTTATGCAAATAAAAACCAAGAGAGTCTACCACCCAAGAGCTCTCCTTAAAGAAACTCTAAGGAGGGCCAGGGATTTAGCTCAGTGGTTCCGCTGTCTGCTTTGCAAGCGCAAGGTCCCGAGTTTGATCCCCAGTACTGAAAAAAAGAAACTCTAAAGAAGAAAAGCAATCTCAGATAGGAGGACTTGAATGCAAAGGACTATGGAGTAATGAAATTATCTATGTTGACCCAACCTAAACAAATACTGATTATACTCTTAAAATTATGAATCTGTAAAATTAAAAAGATTTTTTAAAACTCTGGATAATAACTAATCAACTTTTATATTCAGTTATATATCCAGGAGAGAGGTTTTCAAAACCTTGACTATTCTGGCTAAGAAGAAATATACAGGATTACAGTTGGGAGTACAGCTCAGTGGTAGAGTGTTCACCTGGCATGTACAAGGCCTTGGATTCCACCCCAGCCCCACACAACAAAAACTGCCTACAGTTCAGTCTGAGTATTCAAATGATGGTTATCTTAATCAGTGGTTTTTAAGGCAACTTTGTACCCTTGAGATATGTGGAAGGGTCTGAAATCATTATTTGGTTGTCACAACTGGGGAATGTTGCTGGCAACCAGTGACTAGAAGGTAGGGATGATACTAAACATCCCTCTCAACAAGAAATTAGCCAGCCCAAAAGGCCAATACTGATAAGAGTTGCAAAACCTTGCCCAGATGAATCTACTTGAACTGGAAAACAAATGAATGAACAATGTACTTCCAAGGACAAAAAGAAATACACTACTATCATTAGTCCGTCATTATGGGAGAATTACTTCTTTACTCAGTATTCTGGGACAAGAAGCTGGACAAATGTGTCTTGCTAAAAGGATATGTGATAGTATTCTTTCAACTTTTATGATGTCAGTATAAAAAAAAAAATCTCGGGGCCAGGGATTTAGCTCAGTGGTTTCGCCACCTGCTGCTCAAGTGCAAGGACCCGAGTTCGATCCCCCGTACCAAAAAAAATAAAATAAAATAAAATCTCTTGAGACAGTTTGTAATTGGAAAAATGTTAGAGGCAGCCATATATAAAGGTGATTAAAAAACCCCATTATTTTGATCATTCTATTTTGATCAATCTAAAAATGAAAATGATTTATAATTATAATCAAGTTATATATCCATCCTCTTTATCAACATTGTACATCATCAATAGTCTCAAAAGTATTGCTTTTTATTTTGGGTACCAGGGATCGAACTCAGGACCTTGTGCTTGCGAGGCAGGTGCCAGAACCACTGAGCTAAATTCCCAGGCCCCAAAGTATTGTTTTAATGATGACAGATCAAGAAAAAGAACAAGTAGTAAGACTGAATCTCCTATTAGCTACAATTAGTACTGGATCCTGGATGCCAACAACCAGAAGAAATGGAAAACTAGCAAATTTCAAATGTGAATCAGTGTTTATAAATCAAGAGACACAAAGCCAAACTCAAGACATGTACTGCTCAACACATTGTCACTACCACATGAGGCTCCATGAAACGACCACAATTCAAGCGCTCGATAGCCACATGACTATTGGCTATTGTACTGGAGAGGGTAAACAGAACATTTCCATCGACTCAGAAAATTCTATCAGATAGTATATTATAGAAGAAATTTAATTAGCTCAACTAGTATTTGAGTGCCTACTATAAGATTATCTTATGTGCTTTTTTTTTTCTTATGTGCTTTAATGAAGGTTATTTGCTACACAGTAAGAGCTAGCATTTTACAGCGTGTCCAACATTGAACATTTTCCTCTTTATGTAAATTAGTTTAACTTTCACATTAACCCCTGGAATAGATATCACTGCCTTATCTTTGACATTAAAATACAGTCATGAAGAGGTTACTTGACTTCCAGATGTCACACAGTCACTACTAGAGCCAAGTGGAATCCAGACAGTCCAGCTCCTCTATTATAATGTCTTCCAATTCCTATGGTTTCAATAATTTTTCCACATGTGCTTACTAATAGAGCACTAGGGAGTTTTCTAAGACCTAATTAGGTCACTATCTTGCTATTGATTTACTTGCGCACTCTCTCTCTCTCTCTGTTTTTTGAGACAGGGTCTTGCTATGTAGTTCATTCCTGAACTGAGGGCAATCCTCCAGCCTCAGCCTGACTATGGGATTAAAAGTGCGTGCCACCACACCCGGCTTTTTTTCTAATTACTTTTCTAATCCTTACCACAAAGCCACAAAATAGACCACCCTTCTAAAATTATTAGTCTTATTCAAAGCACAAGGCAAATAATTTTATATTAAAAACATGTATACATTATGGTCTAAAATTAAATTTCTATTAATTTTTAATGTATAAGTTGAGAAAAGAAATTTTGAGCTTGTTTTGGGTGTAGTCCTCAGCTTCTCCCAAATTTGCTCTCTTTCATCATCAAAGTTACTTTGGCATTTTTTTTAAAAACTAGGAAGATTAATATATTTTTGTTGACCAACTTCATGTAAATAAACATATACAGTATCTGGTTTTGAAACTGCTACAGCAAAGCAAATACCCACAGGCTTAGAAATAGAAAGCATTAAAGACTTCAATTCAATGGAAAAGGATGCTGTTTTAATACGAAACTTTGGAAGAATCAATTACTAACGAGGAAGGCAATTTTAAAATTATTTTTTCTCATCACTGAAAATTAGCAGCAGGATGCATAAATAGGTATTTTTAACTAGATTCAAATCATGAAGCTACTTTTGATGTCCTGTATGACCTCTACATACAGTAAGAACTATCAGAGGAAACATTAAAAATATTCTATAAATTTGCATCAAATTAAATTTAAATTTACTTAAAACTAAGTTATATGAAGTTAAATGTTTTTAGAAAAACATTTTGCAAAATGTTCAGCTCTAAATGTACTTAGTACTTCATAACAATTAGAAAATTAACCCTAATGTCAGAGGCAATAAAGGCATTAGTATTAGATCCTTCCCAAAATAAACTTAACTGCACTTGGCAAGAGCAACCAACATCACTTTCAATTATAGTGACTGAAAACTAACTTGCCAAAATTTAAAATTTTGGAGATCTAATAAATCAAGTTTATCAAAAAATAAGCCATAAAAACTTCATGAACAATTAAAATGCCACATATGGTATTATTATATTACATAAAACTATGATACCAAAATATTATTTTTTACAACTTATAGTTTATCATTACTCCTAAATCACTATTATTCCTATTATGCTTGATAACAGACTTTTAAAAGAAAATGTTTTATATTTTACAACTCTCAACAGTACTTTTTTCCCCTCTGTGAACAAGAGGTCCTTATATTTTAATTTGCACTAAGCCTTGTGAATTATGTAGCCAGCCTTGGCTGGAAAACAAAGACAGAAGAGCCTTAGGGCTAGATTATGAGCCAGGGCCAACAACTACGCTGAGTTTTCAGACCTGCTAAAAAAAAGCATGCAACCAAACATGGACCAGAACCTTTATAGATAATGTCAAGGATCTGCAGTGTTAGCAATTCCCCCCCAAGATTGATTATGCACAAACCAAACTTTGAAAGCCTACTCTAAAACATTCTGTCACTATTGCGGACCTAATTTTTCCCACAATAGCTGAATAGAAAGGAAATCCCCACCTCTTCTCCAAAATAGTTTATTGATTTCCTATTAGCTCTTTCTCACTCAAAAGGCATTTTTTCCCTTTTATTTGTTAACAAAGTTATGCTTAGCTAACAATGATTAAGCATACCTGTGGAAACAAACCTGATTGATAATTGCAAAATTATTAATCTAGTCTTACTCTGAGTTATGACACAGCTTTTCATTTTCTTCCAAATAAAATGAAGTGAGTGTGGTGGCCCATGCTTATAATTCCTGCACTCTGGGAGGCTGAGGAAACATTAAAAATATTCTATTAAGAAGATCACAAGTTTGAGCCCATTCTAGGCAATTTAATGACTTAGCAAAACCCTGCCACAAAATAAAAAATACAAAAAGGCTAGGGATGTAGCTCAGTCTGAAGGCCGCGGTACTGAAAAAAAAAAAAAAAAGATAAAAATAATTACAGACTCTGATTTGAACATTACACATTACAGTGTCATGTATCAAAATATCACATGCTATCCCATAAACACCTGCAATGTTTGTATCCATTTAAAAATCCTAATTCTGGGGCCAAGTGTGATGGCACATGCCTGTAATCCTAGCACTCGGGAGGCGGAGTCAGGAGGATCACTGCAAGTTCAAGGCCAGCCTTGGCTACATATGGATTTCAAGGCCAACCAGAAGTACATAGTGAGACCCCCATCTCAAAAAAAAAAAATCCTTATTTTTAAAATATAAAATATTTTGTGAAAAAATCAAAAATAATAGGCCTTCAGGAAAGCAACCAGGAGCTAGGGATGTAGCTCAGTGGTACAGCACTTGCTTAGCATGCCCAGGTTCAATCCCCACCACCACAAAAAAAAGAAGCCAGACTTTTAAAATATATGCAATATTCAAATATTTCAAAATGGCATACACTTATGATCCAATATTAATTTTATTTGGTTTTTTTTTTGGTACCAGGGATCAAACTCGGGTCCTTGCGCTTGCGAGGCAGGAGACAGAACCACTGAGCTAAATCCCCAGCCCATCCAATATTAATTTTATATTGTAAAAATTTCAAACTATAATAAGACACAGAAAAAGAGGACTCTTGCCATTTCAAAACCATTCTCTAGATAGACATTCTGAAGAGTTTAGTATATTATCTTCCAATTTTGTTTTATGCACACACACACACACACACACACACACATATATATGTGCAGGTGTTTTCTGCACCTTTTCCTCACTTATTTTGAGCATCTTTCCACATCTATTCAGATCTTTCCATTAAAAAAAACCCTACCACCCATTATTAAATGTAAACTATTTTTAAGAGTGCCATAAAACTCTATTATGAAAAAATACCGGTTTATTAAACCAGTTTCTTACAACTAGACATTTACAGTGTTTCAGTCCTTGCTCTAGCAAAGTACCCTAAACAAGCTTTGTGTTTGGGAAGTATGTGCATAAGCTAAATAAATGGCAAAAGTGAAATACATAAGGTCAAAGAATTCCTAGATTCTGTTTTCTTTTGCAGTACTGGGGACTGAACCCAAGGCCTACATACTGAGCTAATCTCTAGCTCTTTATTTATTTAATTTGGGGGAAGGGTCTTACTAAGTAGCTAAACTGCCCAGGCTAGACTCAAATTTGTGATCCTCCCAGCTCTGCCTCCCCAAGTGCTAGGGTTACAGACCTGTGGCACCACACCTGCTTAATTCACAGATTTCTAAGGCTTTGGAACACACCGACCAACCATCAAAACTCGTCCCATTCTTCTATTTCTACTACAGTGTCCGCTTCCCCATACCTTTACTACTTGAAATACCACTTTTTTTTTTGGTACCAAAGATCGAACTTGGGACCTCAGGCTTACGAGGCAGGCGGCGGAACCACTGAGCTAAATCCCCAGCTGAAATACCACTTTGTTCCTGGTTTTGGACTATTGTGCTACAATTTTCTACTCTTTTCCTACGTCAATACCACAGTGTTTCAATTACCGTAGCTTCTTTTACACATCTTAATCTTTGGTACCTCAAGCATCCAAAACTCTTCATATTTTTGTCTTAAAACGTTCTTGGTTATTCTCATACCATTATTCTTCCAGATATATTTTCTAAATAATTAGTTAAGTTTTTCTCCAATCTCAAAAAAAGCTGAGAAGCTGAGGGAAGTATTCTGATTGACATTATGTTTAATTTATGGACTTGTAAGGGAGTACTTTCAACTTTAATCACGTTAACCCTTTGGATTGAGGAACATGATCTTCATTTAATTCAGTTCTGTTCTATTCTTCAAATGGGCTAGTTTTCTTCATAAAAATGGTGCATGTTTCTTATTAGTGTCCTATAATTCATTCCTACAGTTTTTATTTCTAATGTAATAGACACTTTCCTCCATTTTGATCACTGTGGATATAAAGGAAGTCTTGCTATTGGTTCATTTATCTTGCATCTGGCCCATCTTACCAAACAACTGTTAGTTTCAATAGATTTTTAAAAACTATTTTCCTTGAGTTTTTTTGTTTTGTTTTGTTTTTGAGACAGGGTCTTATTATATAGTTCAGGTTGGCCCTGAACTCACTGTGTGGCCCAGGCTGGCCTCAAAATTATGGTGATCCTCCTGCCTCAGCCTCCTCAGTGCTGGGATTACAGCGGTGTGTCACCACGCCCAGCTTTTTTTTTTTCCTTGAATTTTTTTTCTGGAATGTCTTCATATTTCCCACAAACAATCACCTTTTTTGCTCTGTAATATTTGCACATTCTCTTTTTTCTTATTATACTTTATCTTTTTGTTTTTGTTTTTTTAAGACAAGGTCTCCCTGTAGTTCAGATTGGCCTTGAACTTACTATGAGTCCTAGCTGACCTCCAACTCCAACTTGTGGTGATCCTACTGCCTGAGCCTCCAGAGTGCTTTGATTACAGGCAGCGGCACCACACTAGGCTAACATTTTCACCTTTCTCCCCATTAGACTATGTACCACTTGAAAAGGTCTTTCTCCTGTCTACTCGGCACATATAACACAGTGTATAACACATACACACACACACACACACACACACACACACACACACACGCACGCACAAAATCTAGAATGAATCAATGGCCAGAGATTAAATTCTGGCTATAGGTCCACAGGCAGACTGCTATCGTCTATCTGTGAATCTCAGATTTGCTCATTTATAAAGTTCAAGAATATTTAATGTGAAGCACACCTGTAATCCCAGCACTTGGGAGGCTGAGGCAGGAGGATCACCACAAGTTCAAGGCCAGCCTGGGCTACACAGTGAGTTCAGGGCCAGCCTGAACTACAAAGGGAGATCCTGCTTCAAAATACAAAAAACAAAAAATTAATGATCCTATTTACAGCACAGGATGTGAGATTCAAAGGTGATAAGAATTTGTGCACAGCCCTACAGGTTCACAGATATTTTCAAAGACATTACAAATTCTACTACAGTAAAAACTAGAAAGGGCTGAGAACTTAGTAGTAGAATGCTTGTCTAGAGGCACAGGCCTTTAGGTTTTGTCCTGAGCACTGGGGTAGGGGTGGGAGGAACCCTAGGAAAACCAGTCATGACTCCCTTTCATTAAAGTTGGATTTAGACTTACTAAACCCATTGTGGAATTAAAACAAATAAATGAAAATACTTTATTATTTTTCTAAAACATATCAGTAGGGGTAGAGATACAGCTCAGTAGAGAGTACTGCACTGCTTAGCACATGCAAGGCTCTGGATCCAATCTCCAGCACTGAAAATAAAATAAATCAGCTAACATATATGCTCTACACAATCTTATATTATCACTTAAATATTACACAATCACAAACAACCTAAAAGTGACAGGAAAACAAAGCCAGAGAAATTAAAGGTCAATAAACCATTATTTAGATTTACAGTTCAATAGATATGATGGTAAAATTGTAAGACTAAACCTTTTTATTACAGTGTCTTTAAAATAAAAACACAGCAGGGGCCGGGGATTTAGCTCAGCGGTTTCACCGCCTGCTGCGCAAGTGCAAGGACCCAGGGTTCGATCGCCGGTACCAAAAAATAAATAAAATAAAAACACAGCCTACATTTTATATCCACAAAGAAAATGGAAACAAACTTATGGATTATACAATCTCATAAAAATATATTTTAAAAAGTTAGGTAGGTATGCTTTTATATGATTTTAGAGATTTTCCATACAGATACTTAAGAAATAGTCATCCTGGAAGAGTAGAAATGGGAGCTTAGGGAACTTTTGTTTCTCCCCATGTACCCTTCTGCACAGCTTGAATTCCTTATTGTACAGAAAAGTATTACTAGGATCTTTTTTTAAAATCTTTTTTTAATTTCTTTTTGTTAAAAAGAAAGAAAACAATCTGATGCATATTATAAAAAGCACAGGGTAAAAGGTTAACGAATAAAATGGATGACTTTAGGGAGAGGGTAGGGTGAGGAAAGGAAAAGGAAATTCACTTTTTATTGTTTATTTGTATATTGTTGATATACTTTTAAATTAGCTACTGGAAAAACTATCCAAAGATAATTATTTGGAATCTTAAAACATATTATTTAAAATATAGCAATTTTCTATTTTAAAAAGGTCTAGACACAAATATGGATAAATGCTAAAATAACCCCTTCAAAATAACATAATATGTATCCTCAATACCAAATTTTCAGGTCTAGGTGAACATAAACTGTTAAATTCAGAATGAAGACTCACTGAGGAGAATGTTAGCACAGGAAGTGTGGTCAGCTTTACTGTAAGAAGTGCCTAATATCTTCTAAAATTTAAGTTTAGGCTTCTTAAGAAAAAGCCTGTAATGTTTCTGGAAAAAGGATTTTGAGGACCTATTTAAACACTGTTCCCTTTGCTCAATGTTTTGAGAACTGTTAACTTCAATTGCATACCATGACCAATTTATAAAATTCTTCCTCATTCTAGCTAGTTCACCTTGAAATTTATTTTCTAACAAGAATTCTCACTGTCTTGAATCAAAGATAAAGCATTGTTACCACATTTGGGTAGAAACATCACTCTTTATGCTGAGACCTACAAAATCCATAAATAACTTGTTTTTACCCTATAATCCAATATAATCCTTTACATTTGGCAGTTTACCTAATAACCTAAATAGGACTGAATACAAACATACCTCATTTAGAATTCCCCATCAAGTAATAAAATGAAACATGTATGTTATTCCAATATGTTGACTCTGAGAAGCAACATGGTTGAGTAAAAGAAAATTAAAAGTAAAAGAAGTATCTTGAAGCCAGGAGTGGTGGTGCACACCTATAATCCCAGCACTTGGGAAGCTGAGGCAGGACGATCACTTAAGAGTTTGAGGTCAGCCTGGACTGCATAGTAAGCTCAAGCCTGAACTACAAACCAAGACCCTGTCTCAAAAGTAACAAAACAAAACAAGAATTCTGAAATGGGAGTCTGGTGATCTGGGTTCTGGATAAGTCTGAAGACACTCACTAATTTGCTGTGACATCTGAAGAATGGAAGGAAGAAGGTTTAGAGGTTCTTGTGTTTCAGGATCTCTATTACACGGAGAAGATGACTCTATAGGTCCTAACTCCAAAATGTATGTTTGCATCAAAAATTTAGCTTACAATTCACTTCTTATATCCATCCTGGACTCTATTATCTTTGCACTAAAAGAACTCTTAAGAGCACTCTATACTCCAAAATTCTATGATGTTCATAAAAGAACTGTATGAATTAGCTACTGGAAAAACTACGCAAAGGTAATTACTTGGAATCCCAAAACATATTATTTAAAATATAGCAATTTTCTATTTTAAAAAGGCCTATTTAGACACAAATATGGATAAATGCTAAAATAACCCTTTTAAAAAAAAACTGGGGGGGGGGGGGGACCAGGGATTGAACTTGGGACCTCGTGCTTGCAGGGCAGGCAGTGCACACCACTGAGTTAAATCCCTGGCCCTTTAAAAATATATTTTAATGAATTAATTTATCTACTTTCTGGTCCTACTATCTTATAATTAAGAACCACTGACAGGTAACAGACAAACCTGGGTCTAAGTCCTCACTCTACCACCTTCCTACTTGTTTGAGTTCCTCGGACCACAAAAATGAAAACAACAGTTGTAATGCCTGTATTTCACAGTTATTGAGGAGTAAATAAAGTGATACATGTAAAATGCATGGTACAATGCATCAGACATAATTATCACTCAATAAACTATTATTTGGGCTGGATGTGTAGCTCAGGGACAGAGTACTTACCTAGCAGGTACAAGGCTAGGGTCCCTAGCACCATAAAACAAAATAAATTTTAAGTAATGATAATAATAATTTGGAATACAGTCTTCAAAATAAGGAAATAATGCAGTAACTATTATTCTTTTGAATAGTAAGTGAAAATTTCCAGAAACTAATTTCCTATTTTTAATAACTTTTTTCAATATTCTCCTCTGAAAGGAGAAAAAGCAGGTAAGCAAGTATCTATATAATATATGAGAGGTAGTGAGGTAGAAGTGGAGTAGGGTAGAGTGGAAAGACACACAGCTTTAGAGCCTGATGCATCTGAGTCAGAGATTTCATTCAGTCACTTAGTTATAATCATGTATAACCCTGACGACTTAAACTCACTCAATCTTGTAAGGCTGTTTCAAGTATTCCTAAGATAGGTAAATTACATAAAGCATCAAGCCCAATTTCTAACACTCTTAATAGTACTTATTACACCATTTTTCTTACCCATGCTTTACAGTTGATAAAAACCAGCCTTCACGATCAGAGAAGACAGAAATTACTGGCAAATGGCAAATAAATTCTACCAGGCCAACGATGGACACTAATCTAATCAATTTAAGCACTAAAGCACTATTCTCTGGGTCATATACTTCTTCCAGAATCTGATGAGAACAGGGTCCCTAGTTCTTAGGAAAATTTCAGCGATTTCAGACAGCAATGTGTGTCAGGGACCTTGTATTAAGAGGAAACTAGCAAGGCTTTTCTGGACATACCACACAAAAGTCTGTAAGTTATCTAGTTGGTTTTGTGGCTGAACGATACATCAACTGGACTCACACTGTAGCAAGTAAATCTTGCTTTCTTAGACTCGATTTCTAAAGAAGTTAAAATGTTGTTGTGGTGTTGTATGTGAAAACGTAACTTGATAAATGGAACTACAAATTACAATTAGTCCGAATATTCCTAAATACAATGCTTGAACACATGACCCCAACACTAAACCAAAAAGGAAAAGCAAAAAGTCCAGAAAGGCAATAAATCTGATTGCATTCATTCTTTAAAAGTCAGAATAGATTCAAATAATCCAGTAAGCCTCTTGCGTAAATATCTATAATGTTATAGATAATGTGTTATAATTCACAAAGGTGGAGCCACCAAAATATAACTGAGCTACTTCAATTTACTGATTGAGTGTAGTTTATCCTTCTGCTCCGTGTGAAATGTTTTAATCCTTTGACTTAGCCTTCTTAGACTCGCTGAGTTAAAAACTTCATCAAACTATTTAGTGCTGTAAGAATGAAGTCAGAGTATCACGGACTCAGTTCTCCAAAAGAGCAACCCCCAGGGAGCTCGGTTCTACCCCAGTGACCTTGGTCCCAGAGTTTCCTCCCTTCCTCCTGCCGGTCCTTCCACGTGCTGCCAGCTGCGGTAACCCCAGAGGTGGCTTCGTGTCAGGCAAGGCGCTAGGGATGCACGAAGGGAACAAGGGTTGCTGACAGCACCCGGTCAGTGCCATCTCTCCTCTTGCACCAACTCCCTCAGCGCCGCGCGCGCAGCCCACAGATATCTCCGACCGGCGTCCTGCAGGAGAACCCCGACCTCCCTCCCGCGCCCAGCCCTGCGACCCAGGCTGCCGGAGCACGGTTTGGGGTCAAGCCGAGGAACAGGAATCCTTTATTCTACATCCCAAAGCCCGGCTAGGGAAGGGAACATCCCCAGAAAGGTGGGGACCAAGGCAGGAGGCAAGTAGGATGGGGAATCCTGCGCCACGCCACCTCCATCTCCTCCACTTTCAGGGCTCCCTGGAGGCCATTCCCGGTCGCCAGCCTGCGGGCGGCAAGCCCTGACGCGGCAGGGCCAGCCGGAACCCTGCGGGCTCCGGGTTCCCGGGGACGCAGCGTCCTCACCATCAGAACTTTGGCCGCGTTCTCCAGCTGAGCGATCACTTCTGGGGGCCCCAGCGTCGCCGCCATCATGGTCTCTCTTCAATGACGCGCCATGCGCTGCATTCTGGGAGCGGGCGCCGTGGCCGGCCAATCGCCGCCGCCGCCCCGGAGCCTCACGGGCTCCCGAGGCTGTGGCCGCTGCCGTCGACGCCGGCGTCTTGGCTCTGGCGAGTGTAGCAGAGCAGCTGGGTCCTGGGCGGCCGGGAGGGGACTAGAGGAGCCTGACAACCGCTCTGGGGCGAGGGCGGCAGTAGCCCGCGCCAGGCGATGCCGGGCAAGAGGCCCAGACGGCTGCGGCCGCAGTGCGCCGCGCGCGCATGCGTGCTACTCTCCGCTCAGGCTGCACGGTCTAAACCGGCGCGCAGCAAGCTGTTCACACCCCTCCCTCCCTCGGCGCCCACCCTGGCGCGGACGCCTTCCCTCACTCTCAGTCGGTTGCGCTTCACGTCGCATTCCAGCCTTTCCTTGCCCTTCCCGGCTCCAGAGCCTTGCAGGATTTCTTAGCCTTGGGACCGCATTCCAGAACGCACTTTTCAGCGCCTCTCTGTCGCCAGCCTCCTGCTTCTCTGTTCTTTTTTGCCCGAGGAGCAAGCATCCCAGGATGGGACGCTTCATCGCCTGATGGAACTTCAGCTGGACAGCTATCCACAGGTCATTGAACTGCGCGTTACTGTGGAACCCCGGTGGAAGAGCCCATCCCTGGCACTTGCAGACTCCTCCAAGAGGGAGAAAGCAGGGCCGCGAAGCCCGGACACGACCTGGCTTCGTGAACCCAAGAAGACCTGTGTGTCCACCAGGTTTGTCTTGTATAAGGAATTTGTAATACCAGTGCTAACTTGGATGAAAATGGCATAAAGCGGATCTGTAATCCAATCTTCCAGTGTTTTAGTCTTTTTTACAACATTCCAAGCAACTAGTCCTAACATCCGCTATTTCTGTATTCATACCAGGCTTACCTGTTAGGTTGTTTGAACTGCATCTCTTTTTGTAACGTCTATCTTTTGGTGCTTGTTCTAGCTTCTAGTACTACAGAATCAAATTCATTCAGTATTTGTAAGTTTCTTCTGTTGAAATCTTTTTTTATTATTCTAATTATAAGACATTCTGTTAAAGTTGTGGGGTTTTTTTGTCACTGCGACAGAATTGCTTTATTTAACTCCACTGAAAAACGTGTTATTTCTTGTATTTGATATCTCTACAACATGAAGTTGAAGTAAATTGATGAGATTTGTATTGCTTGAGAAACTGAGGAAATACATAAGTTTCATTACCAGTCAAGTGACCCAAAATGCAGTTAATGGTCCGTTTTCCTTTAAGAATTGTGTGACCCTGCCTGGGTTGAAGGCATATGCCTGTGATCCCAGCACTCCAGGGCTGAGGCAGGAGGATCACCTTGAGTTTGAGGCCAGCCAGGGCTGCAGTGAGTTCAGGGTCACCCTGAACTACATAGCCAGCGAGACCCAGCCTCAAAGGCCAAAACAAAAAAGAATTGTGTGAATCTAAGTTGCTATCATAGTGCCTGACCTATGCTAGGCACTCCAAATTTTCAACGAAGTATGGCAGTGTGCAAAGATTACAAAATAACTCTAGCTCTAATTAACCAAAGATCAATTATATACCTGCAAATAATAATAAGTAAATGGTTGGTGACTAAGTGTTTGAGGCTTAATGTTCATATTAAGCCTTGGATTCCAAGGCATTTGTTTTGTATAATTCTAAACAAATTAGGCCGTTTTTCCCTTAGGGTTACACCAAGGCTGGCTTTTAACTAAAGATCTTCCTGTCCCACCATCCAGAGTGAGATTACAGGAGTGTGACACCGTGCCCGATGTAGACAGGTTTTAAGAAACAGAAAAAGGGAATATAGAGAGAGGTACAATATTTGCCTAGTATACACAAAGCCCAGGGTTCCATCCTCAGCACTGCAAAAAAAAGAAGAGGAAGGAAAGAAATATGCTTCCTTTCAAATTTTGGATTTTGAGACTTTACAAAGTATGTTGCAGACATTGCAAGTAACTGAAAGCCAAGAATTTCAGGCAAAATTAAAGTTGTTGTAGGATCTCAATGTTGGAAAACACTTTCAAATTTACCTACTTGTTAACTCTTTTCCAATGCCTAACTCATTTTTTTCTTGATTTATTTTTTATAATAACACGGGGTAGGAGGTCTCACCATATGATCTTCATATCCTAAAATAGAAGAGGAAAAGAAAGTTTTTCAAATTCAAATAATTTGTCACTAGGCATGAGCAAAGTGTTTATAGACTAGAAAAGTGTAGATGCTTGGTTAAAATCAATAACATTTCACTAATGCATCCACCTCTATTTCAGAGTATTCTTTTCCATCTATGATGCCATGTACTCAAATCATTCCTACTTATTCTTCAGCAAAAGTAATTAGTTGAATATATTATAAACTTTTCCATGGGAAAAGGGTTGTTTTGTTTTTAAATGGAAATCAGTGGAATTTACTTTAATAGCCAAGTTTATTTTGTGTCTTTTCTAAATTAGTGCCTTTCTGGGAACATTTGTTAAACAAAAATATAACTGCTTATCTCTGCTGCTAATATCCTAATGCAAAGGAAAAGCCAACTGTTGTGCAAAACAGATAAAGATACTCTAAAACTAGAAGAGAATCTAGAAATTATAGATCTTAAGATTTGGAATTAGAAATATTTTAAGGATTCCCTGTTTTCCAGATTTAGAAACTAAGACTCGAAGAACTTATGCTGGGCATGGCAGTGGAGGCTGAGGCAGGAGGATCACCATGAGTTCAAGGCTACATAGTAAGTTCAAGGCCAGCCTGAACTACATAGCAAGAAACTTGTCTCCAAAAAAAAAACCTTAGGACATGGCCTAGAGTCAAGCATCTTTTGTTGTTGTTGGAATTGGAATCAGAGGAATTGGATTTACATTGTATCTCTGCTTCTCATGAACTGTGTTTACTGAATAAGGACTTCAGAACTTAAGTTTGATCATCTGTAAAATGGAGATCTTTCCAAGTGTGTGAAATTCAAAGTAGATAATACATTTGAAACAATTTTGTACAGCCATGAAATCTAATGTGAGTGTAAGGTTTTACTGTTATTATAGCATAGCGATCACTTGAGTACCTATTTTTCATAGTGCATGATGCTATATAAATCATTGAACTTGAAGTCATTGTCTTTTTTGGTACCGGGGATCAAACTCGGGTCCTTGTGCTTGTGAGGCAGGCGGCGGAACCACTGAGCTAAATACCCGGCCCTGAAGACCTTGTCTTTTCTCCCAGAGATTGAGGTCTAGTTGAAAAGATAAGACTGATACATTTAAAATAATAGCATTCGACCAAATAAATAAATAAATAAAATAATAGCATTTATCACTAAGAAACCTCCTCCTAAGTCACCTCACTTCTTTCCAGTTCTGCTATAAAAAATGTGTTTACTCGAAAGCGTAAGGTCCCGAGTTCAATCTCTTAAAAAATGTGTTTAGAGCCTGGTATGGTGAATGGATGTCTGTAATCCTAGCACTCTGAGAGACTAGGGGAGGAAGATCATAAGTTTTAGCAACTTAGTGAAACTCTGTCTCAAAATTAAAAATAAAAAGTTTGGGGATATAGCTTAGTGCAAAGATCCTGGGTTCAATCCTTTGTATAAATAAATAGATAGGTAAATAATTAACTTGGTATTTGACCCTGGTGGTTCCTGGCAGAGTACCTAAAGCCCTTAGAATTTCCTGGAGTGGTAAGATTACCTTTTGTTATTCATAACAAGTCCCTTTCAATCAAAATTTGAGCTAAGAAATGACAAGATAGAGTCCCTAGATCACCTCAGAATAGGCTGGTCACCAGAAAGATGAAGTGAATAGAAGACTATACTTTTGTCTTACCCATTATTCTCAGAGGACAAGAAAGAGTACTGAACATCAAACCCTTCATCAGTGAGATCCGCACTGGTGAGTATCTCCACCTACATCCAGGGACATACTCCAAAAGTAAGGACAGAGATGTCTATGCTTGGGATCCTTCTACATCTCATGCGAAGTCCTGCCTCATCCAGCTATTCATTTGTATTTTCAATAATAAAGTGGTAAATATAAGTAAAGTGTTCTCCTGTGTTGTGCATGTCATTCCAACCAATTATCAAAGTTGAACAGAGGATTCTTAGAATCTTGAATTTATAGCCACTGGATCAGATCTGTGAGTAGGTCCCAGGATTTATGACTGGTATTTTGTGACTATACAGGCAGTCTTGTGGGACTGAGCCCTTGCCTTGGGAAGTCTGCAGTAACTATAAATACTTAGTGTGATAGCTGAATTGAATTGTAGGATACCCAGTTGGTGTTGGAGAATCACAGATCAACATATGGGTTATTGAGATTATAAGAATTCTGTATTAATAGTGAATACCCCAATCAATTTGAGACTAATATTATAATGGTAATATTTCCATCACAATTAGCACATGAAGGGTACTAAGCTGTTTTCATTTAGTAACTCATTTAATCCTCACAACAACCTTGTGATATACTATTATTTAACCCAAATTACATGTGAAGAAATCACGATATATGGCAGTTAAGTTACATGCCTCAGAAATAATAATAATGAAGCCAAGCACAGTGACACATGCTTGTAATCCATTCAGTCTAGGAGGCCAAGGCAAGAGGAAAATTTGGGCTCAGATGGCCGATTTAATGATTCAGAAAGAGCCTGTGTCAAAATAAAACTTAAGGATGGGAGGGGCTGTGTTCAATCCCCAGTATGTAAGAAGGGAAGAAAGAAAGGAAAGCAGGAAGAAAAAGAAAGTGGAACTGGCATTTGAAATCACAGTGACTTTTCCAATTACAATTAAGTAAAACTAGAAATTAACAGAATAAGGAAAACTGGGAAAATCCACAGATACATGGAAATTAAGCAACACACTTCAAAAACCAAAGGGTCTGGGCTGGGGATTTAGCTCAGTGGTTCCGCTGCCTGCCTCTCAAGCACAAGGTCCTGAGCTCGATCCCCGGTACCAGAACAAAAACCAAAACCAAAGGGTCAAAGAAAAAAATCGCAAGAGAAACTAGAAACTAGTTGGAGACAAATGATACAAAAGCACAGTTTACCAAAAGTTACAGGATGTAGTAAAAGCAATGCAAAGAAGAAACGTGGATTCCACAGATTCCAAGTTCTTGTGTACAGCAAAGAGTTGCAAAATGCACTCTCGAAGGGAAAACAGCTATGTTTACTGAAGATCAATGGTTCTGGAGTGACAGAAAAGGAACACTGCACACCAATGCAGATAAATCAGGCTTTCAGGCTCAAGAGCAAGAGAGAGAAAAAAGACAACATGTGCTTTGGTCTGGGGTTACATGTGATGCCCTGGAGTGGCACCCAAGCATGAATGACATTTTTTTTAAGCCCTTCTTACTGAAATAATAGCAGAAAAAAAGGAAAATAATTTAACATACAGATAAGTGTGGCATAGTGTACTCCGTAAAACAAATACTACTAAACATAAAAGACCAGATAAATATAAAGACAATTATAGTGGGAAATCTCAATACTCCACTATCACAAATGCCAGTAGACAGATCAACTAGACAAATCAACAATGAAATATCGGAATTGAATAAAACCTTCAAATAAACAGACTTAACAGATATCATCACAGAGTGTTCCACCCAACGATAACAGAGTACACATTCTTCCCAACAGCACGTGGAACTTTCTCCAAAGTACACCACATACTAGCCAATAAAGCATGTTTAAGTAAATATAAAAGAATTAGCCAGATGTGGTGGCACACCTGTAATCCTAGCACTTGGGAGGCTGAGGCAGGAATATCGCTGTGTGTTTGAGGCTAGGCTGGGCTACATAGTGAACTCAAAGCCAGCCTGAACTACATAACAAGACCCTGTCTCAAAACACACACACAATAACAACAAAAAGCAAAAACAAAGGCATTAAACCCACCGATGAGGGTGCAGCCCTCAGACTCTTAAAAAAAAAAGAATTGAAATTATGCCATACTAATTATCAAATCATAGTGCAATAAAACTAGAAATCAACAACAGAAGAAAACAAATTATGCAAATAAGTGGAATCTAAACAATACACTCTTTAAAGATGGATTACAGAGAAAATCAAGGAATATGAGTTTTTACAACTAAACAATATGCAATACAATATGCAGTACAACACACCAAAACTTATGGGACAATTTAAGCAGTCCTAAGAGGGAGGTTTATAGCTGTGAATGCCCTCATCACAAAAACAGGGTGAGCCCAAATAAATATCCTAATGAGTCACCTGAAGGTCTTAGAAAAACAAGAACAATTCAAATTCAAACCTAGTACAAGGAAGGAAATTATAAAGATCAGAACAAAAATGAATGAAATTGAGACAAAAAATTATATAAAGAATCAATGTATCCAAGAGTTTTTCTTTGAAGGAATAAACAAAATAGACAAACCCTTAATCAAAATAGAAAAAAAAAGACTCAAAGCAATTTAATTAGAATTGAAAAAAGATGAAAATCACAACAAGCACTGTCAAAATCAAAAAGATTTTTAACAACTACTTCACCCCAACCTGTGCACCAATCAATTGGAGAATACAGAAGAAATGGATGGATTCCCAGATACATATGAATTACCAAATCTGAACAAAGAAGATACAAAAACCATGATCTAATAACAGGCAATGAAATTTAAGCAGTAATTTTAAAAACCTACCAAGAAAAGCTGGGGTCCAGATGAATTCACTCCTGACTTCTATAAAAACATCAATACTCCTCAAACTCTTAAATGAAATTGAAAGGGAAAAAGTACTCCCAAAGTCATTCCTGGAAGTCAGCATTACTCAGATTCCAAAACCAGACAAGGATCCAAACAAACAAACTAAAAAGAACTATAATCCAATGTCTTTAATGAATATAGATGCAAAAATCCTCAACAAACTAAGAGATTATGTAAAGGTGCAAATTTCCAATGATGAATGTCATTATATTGTATACCTAAAATGTACCAATAAAATAAAATTTAAAAAACAAAACAAAACAAAAAATCCTCAACAATATACTGGCAGAGGGGGAAAAAAATCTTCTCCCCCTTTTCATTTGTCCCTGACTTTTTCTCTAACAATTATGTCAATCGTAGAATCTTTTTCCATCCCCATTTCTCACTACCAATTTTGTATCCAGCTTTCCCTGTTATCCCCATCTAAATATATAGTATCATCATTAGTATCCTTTGCTCTCCTCCTAATTCCTCCTCCCCATACCACATAGAAGAAAACTTTCTTTAAAACCCTTTTTCAGGGCTGGAGATTTAGCTCAGTGGTTTCGCCGCCTGCTATGCAAGTGTGAGGACCCGAGTTCAATCCCTGGTATCAAAAAAAAGAAAGAAAACCCTTTTTCTTTTTCTTCTCTTCCCACCTCTGGCATTACCCAGTCTCCACTCCTGGGCTTCAGATAACTGATTCTATAAAATTACTGTGGAATGCTGTTTTTCACCATTAGAGGAGACATGCCCGTTGTATTCAGTGCATATTAACTGTGGACCAATACTTGGGCTGTTACAATGCTTACACTATAACTGTGGATTTCTTCTCTAGGCTAAAAGGAGGCCCAAAACAGGGCCTCATGGTATGTTATTTCACAACTATCCCTGATAGATACCACTATAACAGATTAGCCTGTTACTACGGTAGCTGATTTGATTGCATAGGAATAATCCTGTCATCATGGAGAATATCATGCCAGTAAATCTCTGGCTGATTCTAGCATCATACCCTGGAAGACAGAGCAAGAGTTTCCAACCCTAGAACTCGGTCTCGATCAGACTTTGCAAGGATGCCTGCAACCTGGCAGATAGAAGTCCTGAGTCTGAGTTAGCTTCAGTATTGCAGTCGAAGGATCAGAGGAGTTAATGGGGTGTGAGCACTCAGATTCTCTGGCAAAGAAGCTACTTGGAAATCATTTATGCAATGTCTCATTGGCATTTTAATCTGTGTTTCCATCAGACATCTCATAGGTTTAAGTTTTTAGGTTTTTTTGTTTTTGTTTTTGTTTTTTGTACCGGGGAGTCAAACTCAGGACTTTGTGCTTGCCAGGCAGGCGTGGTGCCACTAAGCTACATCCCTGGCCCTAGGTTTAAGTTTTCATATGTTTCCTAATTTATTTAGTAATGTGGGGCTATGTTATGTTCTTTAATGGTTCCCTGTGTTTATTAGGTTGTTACTTTTGTGTATTTGTTCTCTCATTGGCTCTCATTTGATATGTGGCTAAGTTCTCTCTCTCATCTCAGCTCCCTATCTAGTTTCTTCACCTTAAACCCCTGAAACAATATTATTAAAGTATCTCTTTATTATTTTTACAAAAACATAAACTCCTTCTCCCAAGTTTTTAAATTCCCCATGTTTAGCTCCCTCACAGAAGTGCCTGCTTTCTCTGGTATTAACTCTGGATGCTTTGGCTCTTCCATATCTTACCTAGCCTATTATTCTGCCTACCGGCAGGTTCTGACAAGCACATAACTTTCCTCAGTCACAGAGCTAACCTCTTTTCTCCTATATCTCTCCCTATGCCTCACAGATATCCTCTGATAACTCTCAGTATTAACCCTTCAGCTCGACTCAAAGTACCCCAACAGAATCACACCCCACACCAACCTTTTCTTCCCAACTACCACTATTCTCCCCTTCAAAGTTCCCACTTAGTGTCTGACACTCCTCACCCAAACATCTCCCCTTCTTCTCACCCCACCTCACTTACTTCATTACAGAATAATCACAAAAATAAACAGTCACACTGTGCATAGATGACAGACAAAGGGGGAAAGTATAATTCTAAGAACTCTCATATAGCAGTGTTGTGAGACTGAATCTGTGCATGCTGTTATATCCAGAAGTAATTATTTTGACAAAACATAGGGACAGAGTCCAAATCACTTCAAGCAAATAACAGAAGGAGTAAATACTAGCAGTGGCCATAAAAAGCTGAAAGTTATTCACAGGTAGACAACGTCCAATAAAAAGCTCCACATAAGCCATAAACTCTCCTCACTTCTCTAGGCCTCAGCCTGCAGCACCCCCCCCCCAAAAAAAGAGGGGTAGATACAGATGTTCAGAGGAGCACAAGAAAGCAAGAACTAGAAGATCTCCAAATTCTCCCAACCTCAAGGCAGAGCAAGGGGATACAAAGGGAGAAGAAAACAAATACTAGGTAGTGGAAATCTATGAAAAGTTCATAGAAGGGGATGAAGAAAATGAGTTCAAAGGGAAAATTATTCAAAAGTTCACAGCAATCTTACTCAATATGGCCATGGTGAGTTTCAGGGAAATAGATTTAAAAAAGAAAGACTAAATGTGGTAACAAAATAGTTCAAAATTTGAATGACAGACTTCTGGGAAGATGGTGGAGCAGTAGGCAGCAAATGAGCCTCTCTCAGACTTAGAATCCAGACACTGGAAAATAATAACTTGAGGAAGGAAAGAAGGAGAGAATTGGATCCCTGGGACTCAGGAAGGACCTGAAGGGAGAATTGAAAGAAATTGAAAGAGTTTGAAGAGAAATTGAAGAGACAAAGAAATTGAAGAGACACACTATAATACAGAAAAAGGAAAGGGCAACTTGCATTTTCTCCCCAGCTCTGGCTTGTGGCATGAGAAAGGAAGATCAACAGTGAAAGCAATTCTAGAGGCTACAGGGAGAAATGCACCAGGGGAACAGAGCAGTGGACGCTGTGTGCTACAACAGGTGGTAAGTGACTCCAGTCCAAGTGACCGTCATGTGCCCTGGAAAGCATGCTTGATCAGACAACATTTTAGGGAGGAGCCAACTAAGCCCAGGACTCAGACCAGCTGGGGTCAGCTTCATCTCAGGGCTCCCAGTATTAAACTACCACAGTGACTGGGTGTCACAGTTCATGACCATGGCATGGTGCAAAGGATGAGAGATTACATGGAGTCAATGTCCAATTCAAACTGCAGCACAAGAACAGAATAGTAAACGCTGTTAGAGGAAAGAAATACATCACTTACACAGGGAAAACACATGAAAATCACAGCAGACTTCTCAACACAAACCCCTTAAGTCAAGGAGATCTTGGAGTGAAGTCTTTTAAACCCAAAAGGAAACAACCTCCCCAGATTAATTTGCCTGGCAAAATTATTCTTCAAAATTGATGGAGAAATAAGATAGTTCCATGGTAAAGGACACATGAAGAAATTCATGACCACCAAACCAGTGCTCCATAAAGTTTTGAAGGATATTCTAGAAAAAGATAATAAAGACAACAGTTCCATAAATCCTAATAGAATGAATCCACCATGCAAGGCAAGTAATTAAATAGAAGGGAAAGAGAGAATCAACAACAGGAAAATAATATTTTGACAAGGACAATACCTATCAGTTATAACCATCAAAGTAAATGGTCTCAATTCACCAATCAAAAAAAACACACAGAATGGATTGAGAAACATCTGACAATATGCTGTATACAACAAACATTTAACTCGAAAAAAAACCCACATTGACTGAAAGTCAAAAGATGGAAAATAATACTTAATGTAACAAGAACCCAGAAAAAAGCAGGAGTAGCTATTCTATTTGCAGAGAAATTGGATTTCAAACCAAGACTGATCAGAAGAGACAAAGAAGGTCACTGCATACTTGTTAAGGGAAGAATCCAAGAAGAGGTAACAATCATAAATAGATATATCCACCAAATACTGTTCCACCCAACTATATAAAGCAAACACTAATGGATATGAAAACTCTGATAAACACTAATACAATTGTAATGGGGAAACTCAATATTCCACTGTCACAAATAGATCAACTAGACAAAAAAATCATCAAAAAAGTCAGAGGTGAAACAAACCTTTTTTTTTTTTTTTGGTACTGGGGATCAAACTCAGGACCTTGCACTTGCAAGGCAGGTGCCAGAACCACTGAGCTAAATCCCCAGCCCAACAAATCGTTTAATAAATTGACTTAGTAGATATCTGTTGTTCCACCCAAAAACAACGTAACACATACAAGCACACAGAATTTTCTTCAAAATAAACCACGGACTAGCTCATATAACATGCTTAAGTAAATGCGAAGGAATTGAAATTATCCCACGTGTATTATTAGATTATAGTGCAATACAATTAGAAATCAATGGCAAAACAAACCACAAAAATTGTATAAACACATGGAAATTAAATAACACCCTGTTAAACAACCAATGGGTCACAGATGAAATTAAAGAAATTAGAGATTGTGCAATTAAGTGGTAATGCCAATATAGCATATTGGAACTTATGGGACACAATGAAAACAGTCCTACAAGGGAAATTTATAATGGTGAATTCCCACATCAGATAAACAGAGCAAGCTCAAATAGATAACCTAATTTTAAACCTCAAGCTTCTAAAAAAAGAAGAGCATGTTAAAGCCAAAGTGCGTATGAGGGTGGAAATTACAAAACTCAGAACAGAAATTCATTTAATTGAAACAAAGAAAACAATACTAAATGGTCAGAAACTGAAATCCTTCACACTAAAATCAGGAACAAGCAAGGATATCCACTATCACCACTCCTATTCAATATAGTTCTAGAAACATTAGCCAGAGCAATTAGACAAGAAAAAGAAATAAAAAAATAAATAAGGATAGAAAAGGAAGAAATTAAATTATCATTATTTGCAGATGACATGATACTCTACATAGAAGACCCCAAAAGCCCCACCAAAAGATTTGTAGATTGAGGTAGCATAGCTGGATACAAAATCAACACTTTAAAAAAAATAGCATTCCTGTACACAAATAAAAAACTCACTGAGAAAAATTAGGGAAACCACACCTTTCATAATAGCATCCCCCAAAATGAAAGACTTAGGAATCAATCTAACAAAGGAAGTAAAAGACCCTTACATTGAAAACTACAGCACTCTGAAAAAGGAGATCAAGACGATATTGGGGCTGGGGATTTAGCTCAGGTTTCTCCGCCTGCTGCACACGTGCAAGGAACGGAGTTCGATCCCCAGTACAAAAAAAAAAAAAAAAGAAGAAGAAGATATCAAAAATAGAAAAATATTCCTTCTTCTTGGATAGGCAGAACCAATATAGTGAAAATGGCCATACTTCCAAAGTTGTTATACAGATTTAATGCAACCCCGATCAAAATTCCAATAGCATAACTCACAGAATTAGAGAAAACAGTGCTAAAATTTATTTGGAACCAGAGAGACCTAGAATAGCAAAGGAAATTCTGGGCAACAAAGGCATGGCAAGGATGTAATCCCAGCACTTGGGAAGCTGAGGCAGGAGGATCACAGTGTGTTTGAGGCCAACCTGGGCTACATAGTTCAGGGCCAGCCTGAACTACAAAGCAAGTCCCTGTCTCAGAAAAAAAAAAAAAAAAAGGTGTGGCAGGGGGGCATTACAATCCCTGAGCTGATACTATACTACAAACTACTGTGATTAAAAAAAAATAAAACAGCATGGTAGTGGCAAAAAAAAAAACAAAACAAAACCTGAAGATCAATGGAACAGAATAGAAGATACAGAAACAACTCCAAACTCACTCAGCCACCTTATCTTTGACAAAGGAGCCAAACACCTTCACTGGAAGGAAGAGCCTTTTTAATAAGTGATGCTAGAAAGACTGGCTTTCCACGTGCTGAAGATTTAAATCTAGACCCATATCTCTCACCATGCGCTACACCAAAATCAAAATGGGTCAGAGATCTAAATATTAATACAGAAATACGAAATCTGCTGGAAGATAGAATAGGTAGAACTCGAAGATGTAGGTGTAAGCGGAGACTTTATGAACAAAACCCCAATCGCACAGGAAGTATTACAAAGAATCAACAACTGGGATCTCATCTTATTAAAAAGCTTTTGTACAGCAAAAGAAACCACCAACAAAATGAAGAGAAACCCCACAGAATGGGAAAAATTTTTTGCCAGCTGTTGCTCCCACAAAGGTCTAACATCTAGAATACATAAAGAACAACAACAACAAAAAAGATGCTCCGGGACCGGGGATTTAGCTCAGTGGTTTCGTCTCCTGCTGCGCAAGCACAAGGACCCGAGTTTGATCCCTAGTTCCAAAAGTAATAATAATAATAATAATAATAATAATATGCCCCAGATTTAAAGACCCAATCCAAAAATGGGCATCTGAAATGAATAGACACTTCTCAGATGAATATCACTTCTTGATATCTTCCCAAAATAATTAAAAGCATCATACCACAGCAATATGTGCACACCCATGTTTATAATGGCATGGTTTGTAATAGCAAAGTCTTAGAAATGGTTCAAATGTCCATCAAATGATGAATAGATAAAGTAGATCTGTTTTTTTTAATGCAATGGACTACTCTGCCATAAAGAAGGTAAACTTCAGACATTTCTAGGTAAATGGATGTACATTAAGACCATACTCTTAAGTGAAATAAATCAGACACACATGTTTAAATAACACATTGTTTCTCGGGTGTGAGAAACCGAAAGGGTAAATAAGGATCAAAATGTATAATAGATATGGGGAAATAGGAAGAAAATGTTCAAATGGGAAGAGGAACAAGCGAAGGAGGAGGGGGAAAGGAAGGAAGGGGAAAAAAGAGAATAGTAGAAAAAATGGGAAAAAAAGTTTTTGGAAATAAGGAGGGGAAGAGGGATTGAATGGAGGTGAGGGGATTAGGGAAAAAAGATTCAAGATATACCATGTACAAGTACAAATAATGTACCAATAAAATTAACTTTAAAGGATAGAAAATCCCCTATTTGTCACTAGTCCGTCAATTCTTTAAATTCAGAATTCTAAAACACACACATACACAAATTACGGAGAAAATTTACAGTCATATTTGAGGCAACAAATTTATTTTCTTAGCCCAAAAATATTTCTCATTCCCGGTATGAGAAATACTTGAAATCTATTATGTGGGTTCAAGTTGTTTCTCCTTAATAAAAATAAATTTTATCTGGGCAATTTAGTGACTTAGCAAGACCCTGACTCAAAATAAAATATAAAAAATAAAAAATGGCTCAGGATATAGCTCAACCCCCAGTACTGGGTTCAACCCCCAGTACTTAAAAAAAAAATTACACCCGTAGATCCATCTATAAAGTACATTACTACATTATTATAAGTACATTACATTTCTACATAATTCTTTTGCTAATATTTATGTACCTTAAGATATCATATTACATTTCTTCTAGCTCATAGAAAAATCTAATTGAAAAACAAAAACACTTAGTTGGAAAAAGGAACCCATTTTGTTTTTACAAAATAATCCTTGAATAAATGGAAGACCAACAGTGAGAGATTATTATCTCTGAAAACATATGTTCTATAGGAACAATCTTTTCTTGTCAGTGTAGACCACAGCTGATATGGGGTGGTTAATGCTTTAGGTTAGTTTCTAAGCTAATTTGTAATATTACATGAGAAATGAGCATCCATTCAATAGTCTAAAATTAATATTTTGAGAAGAATTTGTTTTAATTGTTTTGGTCTTTAGGTCTCAAATCTTCACATAAAGTAATAGCTGTACTGGGTGTGGTGGCACAGGCCTGCAATCCCAGCACTGTCTGGGAGGTTGAGACGGGAGGATCATAAGTTCAAGCCTAGCCTGGGCAACTTAGTAAGACCATGTGTTGTTGTTTTTTTTAAAGGGTTTCAGATGTAGTTCAGTGCAAAGGCCCTGGGTTCATTCCTCAACAGCAGTTGTTCAGTTCCTCATTTGCCCACTTTCTCTCCTGGAGTTCTGACAGGCAGGGATTCACTGATTTTACTAAATTTAGGGCCGGGGATTTAGCTCAGTGGTTTCACCACCTGCTGCACAAGCGCAAGGTATCTGAGTTCAATCCCCAGTACCAAAAAAAAAAATTTATGCCTTTAAGTTTACTTAATATATGGAACAGGATCCCTACATGGAGGAATAAAGAACAATCCACAAAGATAAATCACAAATGCAATTGAAGCTTACACAAGAAAATGTAACATAACATTGGCTTTTCCTTCTTATTACAAAAAGAAAAGACCCAGTCACTTGTTATTTAAAAAAATCAGTAGGGGGCTGGGGATGTAGTTTGGTGGCACAGTGCATGCCTAGCAAACACAAGGATCTGAGTTCAATCCCTGGTACCGAAAAAAAATATCAGTAAGATTCAGTGATTTCTGGGTTTTGTTTTGTTTTGTTTTGTTTTGTTTTGAGACAGGGTCTCACTATGTAGTTCAGGCTGGCCTCAAACTCACAGCAGTCCTCCTGCCTCAGTCTCTCAAGTGCTGGGATTACAGGCATGTGCCACCGAATATAGACCTTTTTTTTGTATGGGGAATCGAACTCAGGACCTTGCACTTGCCAGGCAGGTATGGTGCCATTGAGCTACTTCCTTGGATCTTAGAATATAGACTTTTTAACACCTTGTGCCAGGAAATTTGCAATTCTGGAACATAAAAAGAAAAAACCTGCAAGGAACATCATGTTGTGGGTTTTTTTCAGAATGCAGAAATGAAATATGTAAAGAATAAGATTCACAAGAGCTATGAAATCAACATTCTCACAAGAGTATGAATCAGAACAACCTTTCCAGGAAATCTATTTAGAAATATGTAACAAGATACCTAAACCTAAATGCTGGACACTGTGGCACATGCCTGTAATCCCAGAGCTCTGGGAGGCTGAGACAGGAGGATTGCAAGTTTGACCCCAGTCTGGTCAATTTAGCAACTTAGTGAGATCATATCTCAAAATAAAAACAGGCCAGGATGCAGTTCAGTGTGAAAGCCCTGGCTTTAACCACTAGTATCATCACCACACCAAAAAAAAAAAAGTTCTTGAGGATACAGATAAGCAGAAAAGGGTTGGGTGCAAATATGTATATTGTGACATTATTTGTAAGAAATATTTCTATTTTCAATTATTTAAAATAGGAAATAATCTACATTTCCAATAACAAGTGAACAGTTGAGCAAGTTGTGCTGGATCACCATATAAAATATGACATAGCCATTTAAAGCCATAGTTTTATGAGTTTAGATGCCTCTTTATTGTATTTTCAAAAGGTTCTAAGCTTTTTCTGGTGAATTTTAGATTTTTATCTATTTCTGTGCTGCTGGGGTCAAATCTAGGGCCTTGCATATGCTAAACACATGCTCTGCCACTGAGGTACATTCTGAATCCTTCTAGTAAATATTTTAATTGCTAGTTTCTATACGAGCACAAGACAAGCAGCAAGTGATAAGGCTTTCATGGGAATGGTTGATGGAAGCACATCTGCAGGTGAACCTGACCCTAAATCATTGTGAAATTCTGAGATCAGCTGAAATGGTGCAGAGCCACTTCAGGGAGCATTAGCCAGCTGTGAATATTTGCTCCAGCAGACACACAGTGCTACAGCAGTGATTCTCAAACTCTCTGACCTCAGGGTCCCTTTATAGTTGTTACTGAGGTCCCAAGAGAGCTTTCAGTGTGTAGGTGAAGGCTGGCATAGTCACTCCTCCGTATCCATGGGTTCTGCACCCTTGGACTCAAACAACCCTAGGAGGAAATTAATCAGGAAAAAAACAGTCTGGATTCAGGCGTGCTGGCACACACCTGTAATCCACCACTCTGGGGGACTGAACTAGGAGGATTGTGTTTGATCCCAGCCTGGGCAACTTAGCAACTTAGTGAGACCCAGTCTCAAAATTAAAAATAATAAAATGGCTGGAAATGTAGCTCAATACAAAGGCCCTGGGTTCAGTCCCTAGTATACTAAGTCCCTGATTTATAAACAAGTTCTGTTTTGGGAGAACATTCATGTAGGGAATCACTTCTGATTGATTCAAAGCCCAGGGCACCTGAGGACCCTTAAGGACATGACTCCACCATCTAGCACATGCACACAACAGGACACAGTTATGTAAGCATGACAGCATAGACTTACGCACATGCACTACATGGTTATGTAAGGACATAATGATGTAAGGCTGTGCAGCAACCCATGTAAGGGCCAAGGAATAAACACATTTGCTCTTGGTGTTGTTGCTGATGTCAGCTCTGCATGCTTCCTTTACCCTGGGAACCACACCTATGAAAATACTCCTTCAGCCTGCCGACCCTAACAATTCGTAAATCAGATTCATTCTTAATCCAACAAAGTGAGGCTTATACAGTTCACCTGTGAAGGTTCACAACTTGAATGTTCTTAAGTCAGGGACTTACTGTACTGGAAAAAAAGCATCTGTACTGAATTTGCACAGACTTTTTTTCCTATTGTTATTTCTTAAAGAGTAAGCATAACACCTATTTACTGACATTTGCATTGTTTTAGGCATGATAAATCATCTAGAGATTATTTAAAATATATGATGTGATCTATGCAAATATAGGTTCTGTCCAAATACATCAGAAGATTTTATTATCTGTGGGAAGCCCTGGATCCAACATAGATACCAAGGAACAAATGTATCTATACATATTTATCATATTAGAAATCAAAACTGAGAAATTTGGAGTATTAATTGAAAAAATACAAATAATGTACTTGATGCAAAATAACTATCCTTTCCAAAACAAAAGTTAGTGGATGAATGGCTTTCTTTTTAAATACATTACATAAATCTCTTGAATATTTGGTTTAATGGTAGACAATTAAATTCTTATTTTTGCCTCCATATTCAATCTGTTGTGACCTTCCTGGCTTTCTTCCCTGGTACTGAGGGTTGAACTCAGGGCCTTCACACTGAAGTACATCCCAGCCTTATTATTATTATTATTATTATTATCATTATATCATCATCATCATCATCATCATCAAGACAGGGTCTTGCATACTCACTAAATTGACCAAGCTGGGCTTGAACTTCTGATCCTCCTGCCTTGGCCTACCAGAATGCTGGCATTACAGGCATGCATCACCACGCTTGGCTGTGACATATTTTGGTGGATGTTCAGTCTTCTGTAGCTATGTACCAATGTGGGAAATGGAAGAGGGTGGACACCTCTCACATCTTCAGACCACACTTTGGTCTGTAGCCTAAAAATTTCAATTTTTCCAATCATATAAACAATACTCTAGCAGAAGTACATTACTATTCCTTGTTCTCGTATTCTTTGTTTAATAAAACAAATACCTTATTACAAAAAAAAGAAATTAGTACATTACCTCTTTCAGAGACTAGGAATAAATTTGTTCTGAAACCATGCGATTCATTTCAACATCTTTAATACACAACTGTGGTCCATACAACTCTGCCCTCCAGGTGGCACCTGCTCCCAGGCTTTTCTAGAAGGATCCAATTCAGGATGCTTCATTTCCTTTGTGAAGAGCTAGCTAGCCAAAGCACGAGGACTAAATTTCTCATTTTGTTCAGCCCAAGAAAAGAGTTGGCTGAGTAAGGAGAAGATTAAGTTGATGAAAGGGAAGTTTATAAAAAGTACAACTATGATTTAATGTGGGAGTTTGTTTTTTAAAATTTCGAAATAGCTGTTCTGAATACATTGTTGGGCACTTACACTCTTTCACCTGTAAGGTGGCTTTGGCCCTCTCTCATTTATAATGGAGTATCACTATCTCCACTAAAGTAAGACATTATAATTATTCCAGAAACTACATGGACTCAGAAGAGAGGTAGTGGGAGGAACCTCACTACTCTGCCAGAGAAGCCTGGCCTCACTCGTTCTCATCTTGATGCTGTAGGGTGATTTATATTCTTTTTTTTTTCCCATTAAGTTTATTGGTACATTTTAGGTATAAACTACAGTTACATTCATCATTGGGATCTTGCACCTTTACATGAGTATCTTGGTTCTCACTTTTTTCCCCTTCCCCTGCCCTCCCTTCACCCCCTCCACCCTCCCCTATTTGCAAATATTTTCTTTGCATTTTTTCCCTTTTCTCATATTTTTTCTTTTCCCTTTTTTCCCTTTCCCCTACCCCTCCCACTTCCCCTGCTCCTTTAGACCTTTACTTCCTATTATATAATATCAATTATACATTTAAAAAATTATAATATCAAGATCTAGGAGACATTACCACAGATTTTACAGAATTTAAAAGGATATAGAAAGCATATTACAAAAATCTTTTTTGAAATAAATTTGACAACTTCTAAGAAGTACCTTGGACAACTAATTAATGAAACTAACTCTGGAGGAAATATAAACTTTGAATAGCACCTATTAAAGAAAGTATATTCCTAGCTTGGAAAACTACCTATATGACAACAGCAGGCTAATAAACATTTTAACTGATAAATTATATCAAACAATTAAAGCAGAAAAGAGAAGGAACACTTCTCCCCTCATTTTAGGAAATCAGCATTGTACTAATACTAAAACTGGATAAAGAAAATAAAAGAAAAAAGTATGAACATAGATAGAAATTTGTTTAACAAAACAAACTATTGGAAGTCAGATCTGGCAGGATGTAGAAAGTGGTTTTGTTATAGTGATGGCAGTGTTGGTTCAGCATTGGAAGATCCACCCCCAAAAGTCATCATTTTAACAGAGGAAAGGAAAAAGCCATATGATCCTGTCACTAGTTGGAGAAAAAGTATTGGACCAAATTCTACAACTGTTCATGGTAAAAGCTATCAGGAGACTAGAAGTAGAACAGAAACTTCTCAACAGATTAAAGACATGTACTCCATACTTCCAGCGAGAATGCCTTATATGAATGGAGAAGATACAATGCTTTCTCCTTAAGGTAGGGAACAAGGGCAGATATGCTTACTCTTTATCTGTCCAATAAACTTTGAAACCTAGGCCCCACCAAA
The DNA here is from genome assembly GCF_053883595.1 of Heterocephalus glaber. NCBI lineage: Eukaryota > Metazoa > Chordata > Mammalia > Rodentia > Bathyergidae > Heterocephalus > Heterocephalus glaber. The sequence goes on from NW_028258432.1 coordinate 2,717,861, forward strand.
ATAGTCTGGCAATAAAATGACACAATTAGGATGGCAAGGTAGAAGCAAAATCTTTATATGTAGATGAAATGATCATCTACAGAGAAAATACTAAGAAATTTCCAGGAGCCCCTAGAACTTGTACTTGAATTTAGCAGGATTAGAACACACAAGCTATATATAAAAATTCAGGTCTGTGTATACTTGCTATAAATGAAGAATTGGATATTGAAATTTAAAAGTTATGTAGGACTACAAAGGACCTAGAAAAGTTAAAAAAAAAACAAAACAGTGTTGGAAGACATTTAGTACCTAATTTTAAGACTTCTTCTAAAGCTACAGTAATCAAGGCAGTGTTGGTGTAAGGAAAGACATATAGATCATTGGAATAAAACAGAGAATCTAGAAATAGAACCACACATATATGGTCCACTGAGTTTTGAAAGATTATTTAACATTAGCATTTTATAGAATATAAACTCAATTCAAGAGCCGAGGAAGAGATAGTGTTTTTAGCAAATGGCACTAGAACACCTGGTATCTGTATATAAAAAATTAACCTCAACCCTTTATTTCCATACATGAAAATAACTTTGTGGGATCTATGAACCTAAATATGAAAGCCTAAAAGTATAAAACTTTAAGAAGAAATTATAAGGGAAAATGTTTATGAATTCAGGGTAGGCAAGAACTACCTTGGATACAGAAAACATGATGTTTAAAGAAAAAAATTGATAAATGAGATTCCATCAAAATTTAGAACTTTAAATGACATCATTAAAATGAAAAGTAGTCCTTAAACAGACCATATTTACAATGCATATAACCTATGACTAGAAAATATAAAGACCTCTTACAGCTCATTAATAGACAATCCACTTAAAAAGTAGACATAAGAAGATGATAAATAGCCAGTACAGCACAAGGAAAGGTGTGCAACTCTAGAATCAGAAAAATACTAATCAGTCAATAACAAGATTGAATTATGCACTCATTAAGGAGATGAAGTTAAAAGTTTTAAAAGCCTTGTCATGACTTTTTCTTTTTGTTGGATTCTCCCCCTATGCGTTTAATTTGTCATGCCCAATGGATTCATTCTGCTGGGTTTCCTGGGGTTGTGATCCTCATTGTCTTTTCCTAGGGTATTGTCTAAAATTTTTTGGAGTGCTGGTTTGGTATTCATGAAGTTCCTGAGGTGCTCTTTATCATGAAAGTATCTTATTTCTCCATCAATTTTGAAAGATAGTTTTGCAGGGTACATCAATCTGGGTTGGAGGCTGTTTTCCTTTAGGGCTTGAAATACATCACTCCAAGCTCTTCTTGCCTTGAGGGTTTGCACTGAGAAGTCTGCTGTGATTCTGATGGGCTTTCCTTTGTATGTGATTGTTTTCTTTTTGCTCATTGCTTGTAGAATTTTGTTCTTCTGTTGGATTTCTGGAATCCTAACTATTATATGCCTATGTGTAGATTTTTTTTGATCAAAGCTAGCTGGAGTCCTATATGCCTCACTTATCTGTATGTCAAGTTCTTTCCCCCTCCTTGGGAAGTTTTCTGCCATCACTTCTGTGAACAGTTTTTTTGTCATCTGCACTCTCTCCTGTTTCTTCATTGACTCCAATCAGTCTTATGTTATTCTTCTTTGCATCGTGTAGCAGCTGCTGGATTGATTTCTCATGTTCCCTTACAATTTTAAAGCAGTTTTTCTTTTCCTGGTCACTATGCAATCTTATGTTCTGTATGTGAAATTCTATCCTCACATTGGTTCATTCTGCTGCACAGACTTTCGATGGAGTTTTTAATCTCCTGGAAATCTGTTTGCATCTGTTTTATGGATTTCATTTGTTTCCTATGTTGGGATTCCATCATGTTCCTCAGATCCTCTATTTTTTTATCTGTGTCCTCTCTAGATTTATTAATCATGTCTTGCACTATGGGCACAATCTCTGCTGTTGTCTGAGAAATTATTTCTGATTTCATTTTTCCCAGATCCTCTTTTGTTGCCAGTTCAGAGAGTCCAGGTGGTTGAGTATCAGATTGTTCCATCTCGTTTCCCTTTGGGGTTGCTGTAGGTGATCCGGAAATCTGGTTTTGAGGCTTGTTTACATGTCTTCTCATTTCCACGGGGTGGGGGTGGGGGGCTGCTTCTGGCGCCGGTGTGGCTCACCTTCTCTGCCCTAGGAGCGTGGGATTTCGGCGGGGGAGCTTCCTTCCGGGTGCTGGGACCGCTCTGGGTTATTTATATTCTAAGCTTCAGTGATCCATCCAACCCAAAAAATAGGGCTGTTAAAACCTTCTGTGCCTAGAAGATTTTTTTTTTTTGAGACAGAGTCTTGCCCTGTAATTCAGGCTGGCCTTAAACTCACTTTGTAGCCCAGGCTGGCCTTGAATTCAGGACAGTCCTCCTGCCTCAGCCTCCTGAGTGCTGGGATTACAGTTATGTGCCCGATGCTTGATTTTAAACCAGACTGACCCTAGAGTTCCTTGCTAGCTTTGAGGTATAAGAATCTATGATTATGTTTGTTTTTTGAGACAGGCTCTTTCTTTGTAGTTTGCCTTGAATGCACTATGTAGCCCAGGCTGGCCTTGACCTCATAGCAATCCTCCTGCCTCAGCCTCCCTGGGATTACAGGCATGCAACACCGTGCTCAGTTCCTGTGATTCAATTTGAATCCAATGGCTTTCTTTGGTTGGAAGCAACAGTAATCAACTTTGGCTAACATTGCTTTAGTAAGACTCATAAGGTCCCTGCGTCCTAACCCTGGCCTGTATTTTCAGTCTCAAATCTCCTTCAGTTCCACTCATGTTGCCACACACCACCAGCACCCCATGTCTGCTTGGAGGTCTCTGGTAGGCTTCACTTCCTCCCAACTGCCTTCCATGACTTCCTCAGGCTTGAGACGATTCTCTTCTGTGTGATCCAGCAGCATCCTTCACTTCTCCATCATACTTGCTTTTCCTTTGGCTTTTAAAACAAGTATTTTTCTCATTGTGTGGTTCAGGGTGGCCTTGAACTCACTAGGTAGCCCATGCTAGATTCAGTCTCGGCCTCCTAAATCCTGGGATGACAAGCGTGTTCCACCATGCCAAGCTTTCCATCATAATTTTGAGTCTCCCACATTATAAATTTTAAACACTTTCCCAGACACATAGCACAGTACCTGGCACAGAGCAGGCAACCAAATATTCATTGACTGAGTGGAGAAAGAAGGGAAATCTCCCCTTGAATAGTGCCAGTCACACAGTAGGTGCTCATCAAACATTTGTAAAACTAAACTGAGAACACTGAGACTCTTAATGGGATACTCAAACCACTAAGATAAACACAGAGACTTGGATTTTGATAAAAAATGGATTTTCCTAGTATCAGAGAACTATTAAGTGGCCAGTCTGAGATCTGATTCACAATTATGACATTTTTCATAATAATCCTGTTTAGAAAAAGAAAATATTTTCTTCTTCACCCAGGCATTAATCATCATAAGGAGCCTCTTAGGCTCCTCACAGCTAACCCCAGAGGGGGCTGGAAAGACCACTCAGAGAGACTGAGGAAGGATGCGTTCCAATGTGATCAGATTGAGAAGGGAGAGAGACTTATAGGTGAATACAGTCAGAATAGACACCTTGTCTCAGAATTAGACAAAAGAAAAATATTTGCCCTAACATTTGTTTTATATATTCCTGTGATAAAGAGTTTTGCATTTAAAAAATAAAATAGAGCCGAAATCAGTAAAATTGAAAACAAGAAGTCCAAAGAGAAAATCAATGAATCCGAAAGCTGGTTGTTTGAATCATCAATAAAATCATAAGTCAGGCTAACTTTTAAAAAAAGCAGAAAGAAGATACAGATTATTAATCAGAAATGAAAGTGGGGATCTCTCACTAGAGAGAGTATGTACACTAAAAGGATAATCAAGGAGTACTGTGCACAATTCTATGACTACAGGTAACCTATGAAACAAATCAATTCCTTGAAAGACACAATCTGCCAAAACTCACACAAGGAGAAAGAGACAATCTGAATAAATAGGTCTACATCTATTAAAGAAATTGAATTAATAATTAATAACCTTCCAAATCAGAAAGCACCCAGGCCAGATAAATTCAGTGAATTCTACCAAACATTTAAGTAAGAAATTATACCATATTTCTATAATCTCATTTGAAAAGTGGAAGGGTTAGGAGCAGTGGAAACACTTCCTAACTCATTCTCTGAGGCCATCATCATCCTTACATCAAAACCAAACAAAGGCATTGCAAGGAAAGAAAACTAAAGGGAATAGAGGGGAAGGAAGAATAAAAAGAATTAAGATGTGTTATGTACACATACAACTCCTCACAAAGAATGTAATCATCATGTACATTAAAAAAAGAGACAAGGACAATGGGGTGTGTTTGAATCGAGGGGAAGTATTTTGAGGGGGGTTAATGGCAACATGTCTTTTACTGTAATAATGTTTTAAATTAAAAATAAATTTTAAAAAGCTGGAATGGTGGCACATGCCTGTAATCCCAGCACATGGGAGGCTGAGGCAGGAGGATTGCCTCTAGTCTGAGGCCAACGTGGGCTACAGAGTGAGTTCGAGGCCAATCTGAACTACATACTGAGACCCTGTCTAAAAAAAAAAACAAATAGAAAAATAAATAAATAGAAAACTAAGGACCAGTATCTCTTATGTACATGGATGCCAAAATCTTCAACAAAATATTACCAAATTGAATCCAATGATATATAAAGAGTTATACAATAACCAAGTAGTATTCATTCCAGATATACAAGGCTGGTTTGACATTTGAAACTTAATTAATCTATCACTTTAATTAGTTAAAGAAAAATCATGTGATCATATCATTAGATACAGAAAAACTATTTGACAAAAATTGAATAACTATTCATGATAAAAACTATCAGGAAACTAGCAATAGAGGGGGAACTTGACAAGAAAAAGAAATTAAAGTTATATAGATTGAGAAGGAAGAAGTAAAACTGCCTTTGAAGATGACTCAACAGTCTATGTAGAAACTCTGAAAGAATCAACAAAAACCCTGCTGGAAATAATAATCATTTATAGCAAGGTTGTACATTATAAGGCTAATATACAAAAGTCAGTTGTTTTCTTGTATATAGCAATGAAAAAGTGGAATTTGAAATTAAAAATGTTATTATTTACATTACAATGGAAATACTAAAATGAAATCCTTCAATATAAATCTAACAAGATACACAAGATTTATATGACAAAAACTATTAAAATGATGAAAATATCAAAGAATGGAATAAATGGGAAGCTAGTCTATGTTCACAAAGAGGAAGGCTCAATATTGCCAAAAACTTGGCACTTCCCAACCTGATATATATATTCAACACAGTACCAAGGTATTTTGTGGATACTGACAAATCAACTCTAAAATTTATATAGAATGATGAAAGACCCTGGAAAAACAACTCAATATTGAAGAACAAAGTTGGAGCACTAATAGTGCAAGACTTGAAGATTTACTATGAAACCACAGTAATCAAGAGAGTATAGTAGGGTTAACAGAATAGACAAGTTCATCACTGGACTAGAACAGGGAGCCCAAGCCAAGTGTGTTGGCACATGTGTACTCCCAGCCTTTGGCACAGCTGAGTAAGAGGATCACAGCTGAGGGCAGTCTGGGCAACGTAGTGAGACCCTGTTTCTAAGAGAAAACAACAAACAAACAAATAAATAGAGAGCTGTATTAGTTATTTTTATGTTACTAGGGCAAGATACCCAAGATCTGCAAGGAGGAGAGTTATTTGGCTCATGGTTTCAGAGGATTTAGTCCACACATGGCCAGCTGGCTCCAACGCAAAAATGGCATAGTGAAAGGACATAGTAGAGAAAAGCAGATCAATCCCATCCCAAGCAGGAATAAGAGAAAGAAAGAAAGGTGGGGTGAGGACAAAAATACATGCTTCTAATCATGTTTCCAGTGACCCATTTCCAACCAGGCCCCACTTTCTAACAGCACATTCAGTTTCGAACTCATTGATGAATTCATCCACCAATGAGTATAGAGCCCACATGATCCAATCACCTTCCAAAAGGCACACTTCAGAACCCAAGAGACTTCTGGAGGACATTTTTAGATTGAAAATATAACAAAAGCCCCAAAATAGACATATAAATATGGCCAATTGATCTTTTTTTTTTTTCTTTTTCCAGTAACAGGGATTGAACTCAGGTAGGTGCGGCACCACTGAGCTACATCCCAGCCCTGTTTTTTGAGACAGGATCTTGCTATGTAGTTCAAGCTGGCCTTGAACTCACTATATAGCCTAAACTGGCCTTGAACTTGCAGCAATCCTCCTGTCTCAGCCTCCCAAGTGCTGGGATTACAGGTGTGCAACACTACAGCTGGCACAAAGATAACCTTTTCAATAAATGGTGCTGAACAAGTGGAAACTCACACATTAAAAAAACAAATAAACCTAGACACAGACATTATGCCCTTCACCAAAATTAACTCAAAATATATTATGGACTACATGTAAGATGCAAGACTATAAAAATAGAAGATAATATAGGAAAAAATCTAGATGAACTCAGGTAGAGCAATGATTTTTAGATTCACTGTTGAAGGTACAATCTATGAAAGAAATAGTTGATAAGCTGTGTTAGGAAGAAAGGAAAAAAGAATTGAGCCCCACAGTACATGACAGGCTTTATTAGAATTAAAACCTGACAGGCACCACTGGCCAGCAAACACCAGAGCAGTACCTCTCTTACAGGCTCTTACAGAATGGGTTTTTATGGGCTTGTAGGGGGAAATTGCTGATATCAGGAGATGGAGATGTGTCTTTGAAACCTTTCCTGTTACTGCTGGGGCCCATGGTTTTGACAAGGGCCTGTACATCTTAAGGCTTGATTGAGCTAGTCCATGTGGCAGTTCTCTGACTCCTTCATTCCTGGGTTACAGGGGCCCATAAATCTTGAGACTTGAACTGATCTTTAGCTGGTCAAGATGGCAGTTCTTTGAATCTTTTAAACTGGATTGCTTCTTGGCCTTTTGGCTAAGATCAAGTGAATCTTTTAAATTGGATTTTAATGAAATTAAAAACCTTTGCCAAACAAAACAATGGCAAAAGCTAGGCATGTTGGTGCATGCCTGTAATCCCAGCAGTTGGGGGGCTGAGGCAGAAGGATCGCCACGAGTTTGAGGCCAGCGTGGGCTACATAGCAAGACCCTGTCTCGAAAACCCAAGAAAAACAAAAAACAAACACACACACAAAAAACCCCCACAAACCAAAACAACCCCAAAAAACCAAAAAAAAGAGCCTCATACATTAATATCTTTTGTCTTAAAAGTAAGACAAATATCACACATGCCATAGGTTCATCACCACTGGTCCCAAGTGGGAAATTGGAGCCCTCACACACTGCTGGTAGAAAGGTAAACTGGTACAGTTGCTTTGGAAAACTGTGTAGAGCAGGCTGTGGCCTGCTGTGAATTACTCCATGTTGTATAGAACAGTAGCTTTTGGGCTGGGCTTTGCTCAGAGTGACTCCATTATATAAAACAGCAGTATGTTCCCTTGTGAGTACAAATACTGAGGCAGGATGAGTTAGTAACTCATCTGTGAAACAGTATCCTCCAGATGTCAAAAACAGCAAACTTACAGAAAAGAACAGCTACCCAGCACAGTCATAAGGCATAAACTGGCAAATTAATCATGCTAACAAACAACTACCGCCTATAAACTTATCAAATGAGGGGCACATCAGAGAAAACCAGCCCTGTGAGCTTATTAGACACACCAGACCCATGAATGATGCAACTCCCTCCCAGGATCATAAAAAAAGTAGAAGCACCTCACCTTGGAGCATGGGACTGATGCACACCAACGGGACCTTTCATCAGACCACCTGGCAAATGCATCACAGTGATATCAAATGGTGGACCCAACAGATAGATTGCAGGATCTTATGTATGGCAAGCAAAGAATTGCAAGTACCCATCCAATGGTAAAAGAAAAAGCACCTACATTTATTGAAGATAATGGGAAAATATACTCAGGGCAGGTCCATACCAACAGAAACAAAAATGTGGTGCAAACAGAAAAGTGGTGCTTGGATGACAGGAAAATAAAAGGCACATAGGCTTTTAGATTTTAAATGATATGCACCCCAGCCTGGGTGCCTCGTTAGGTCTCTAGGTAAGATCTGTAGGAATGATTGACAAGGTGCTGAGTCATTTCAGGAGCTTCCACATGTGTACCTGTCCCAGAGTTCACTCTGATTAAATTACATAGATGAGATGCAGGAAAGTGGAAATGGTTTGAGTGGGGAAATGGTTACTGAAGGTCAGGCCATCGGGTCTATCATGCATGTGCTCTGGCCTGGAGATTTAGAGATTTCCTGGGTCCTTGTTAGTTTATTTTTTACTTCTTTCAGCACAAATAGAAGGTGGATTGCTCCTGAGAAGTTTCCCAAATCCAAGTCAGTAGAGGGAAGTTTTCTCCCAGCCCCAATTGTACTACCTGTACTATTTCCCTCTCAGAGACCAGGTCCTTGAAAATCTTTAAGGGATGCTGAAGGAGGAAGGTCCACCTTTGCATTTGTTACTTTTCTCATCGCTGGACAAAATGCCCAACACCACAGGTTAAAGGAAGAAAGGTTCATTTTAGCTCAGTTTGTAAAGGTGTCAGTCCATAATTGGCTGGCATGGCAGAGGAGCATAAGAGAGGAGAAAGAGTTCATGGTGTGGCAGGCAAAAGGCAGGAAGCTGCAAGCAGCAAGGCTGTATTTTCCTTTTAGCCTATCTAAGATATAGGCCTTTTGGGTAGTGCCACCCACACCCAGGGTGGGGCTTCCCATTATCCACATCCAGAACTATGCTAAACCAATCAGTGCACTAATCCAGTACCACACACCCTTAATCCTAGTATCATACAGCCTAGATCCAGCCAGCTCTGAAAAGTCCCACCTACAAATGCATGAATGAAGCTTTGGGAGGATATCTAGATACAAGCCATAGCAGTTTTCCATTGGGCTGGGGATTTAGCTCAGTGGTTCTGCCACCTGCTTTGCAAGCCCAAGGTCCTGAGTTCAATCCCCGGCACCAAAAAAAAAAAAAAAACCAAAAACAGTTTTCCATGGCAACTTCCTGCTGAATAGGTGTGGTGGCCCTATCTGCTATATACAAAGACCAAAGAATCCTCACCTTGTCTGATCCAAGTGGTCAAGAGAGCTGTATTCTTCCTCTGAGGATTTCTGATGAGCCACAGACATGGAGGCAGGTTTTGATCCTGGGCTTGGGGCATCACCAATAGTTTAATGGCTGTCAAACAAAAAGAAACAAATTTGACTAAGAGATTAAATATGTAGGATCTAAACTGTACAGTTACAGGAAGCATTAATAAAAACTATGTTTGGGATAGTAACCAAGACTCTCAGTTCTAGATATTTGGCTAGGACATGTATGACTCAGTTTCTGGTGAATCTTAGAAGTATACTCAGCTAGCTTCTGTGCTGTAGCTCTCATTATTTTAGACCAATTGAGATAGGAACTACATTTTTCTTTCAGAGACAAACATAATCACTCTGTTTCAGCAGTTAGGAGATCTAGTCCCCTACAGTGTTGCACGGCCATCACTGCTAGTTGAATCTATTTGATCCTTGAAGGAGACAATATTCTGGGCAAGTTTATCTAGGCTGTCTGTCAAATTCCTAGGTAGCTGTTGATGATAGGAGAAAGATGTGATTAGCTTTAAGGTTTTGTGTAAGTAATCACTGCTTATTATCTCTACTTAAGGCAGTTTTTTAATCATTCAGGAGAATCCCCCCCAAAAAAAGTTGGGACAAAAGCCTCAAGTATAGCAAACAAGAGTAACAAGACTAGCCACACAATTTACTTAGAAAGAACAATACATTTTACTTATCTGATTCCACAGGTTGATTGGTATTTTCTTTAAAAAAAAAAAAAGTGGTCATCCACTGGTTCACAGATGTACAAGGATTGTGATCCCTCTTTTGCAAGGCTTCAGGCTACCACCAATGCCTGTTCTGACCTGTCCTCCTAGTGCCATCCTTTATGAAACTTGTCATCAGTCAGCCATGCACTACCATCCCTGTCAGTGGCTGGTCCCTCAGATCAGGGTGGCTGGCATAATTCTGGGTGGTGGTTTGTTCACATTCATGTTCTTCCTGCTAGTTAGGTGGGAGGAGGTGGCTAGGTTTAGAATGTGCAAGACTGAAGAGAGACATCTGAGTTGTCAAGAGGACAGCCTGATATTTACTCATCCACAGTGTCCCTTGAGTTCTAACAAAGCCTTAATAACCTGGTGTGCAGTTAGAACTGAGAGCTTTTGTCTCAAGGTTATCTTAGAAGCTTGCTGGACTAAGAATGCTATAGAAGCTATTGCTCACAGGCATCTAGACTATCCCTGTGTCACTCCATCTAGTCATTTGGAAAAGTAGGCAACTGGTCAGTTTTTGGCCCAGACACTGAGTTAGCATTCCAGTGGCTACTCACTGTTTTCAGCCATGAACAGGAATCTTTAGTTAGGTCCAGGATTCCTAATGTTGAAGTCCTGAATCAGGGTCCATTTTAAGGCCTTGAAGGCCTCTTGTGCCTCTGCTATTTACTTCAAGGGTTTGGTTTCTGGTCGTAGTGTTTGTTGTTGCATATAGGGCTTTGGCTATTACTCAAAAATGGGGTATCCATATGTAGCAAATACATGCCATTTCCAAGAAAACCCTTAGCTGCTGTTTAGACTCCAGATGACCCAGATGGCAAATTGCCTCTGCTCTCCCTGAAGACAGTTGTCTTTGTCCTGGTACTGGAATAAACCAGATATGTCACCTTTTTTTTTTTTTTTTTAGAAATCTGGGGCTTATTTTGGGATATGTGGTAATCCCTTTTTGGCTAGAAAATGAGTCTTAATAGTGTTTTTATAGGATAACTCTTTGGTGGAGCTACAAATGAAGAGGTCATCTATGTACTGAAATAAGCATCCCTTCTTAAACTTTAAGTCTCTAAAGTCTTGAGCTAAGGCCCACATAAAGGAGTGTGGCAGACCACCATGACCAAAGTCAGAGCAGGCTGTAATATGGAGCAGGCATTTCCCCCTCATAATTGGCTATACTGTACCTGGAGCTGAACTGGAGGCTATTACAGGACCATGTCAGACAGCACCATGGGATAGCACAGCTTCCGCGCCAATAGCTGCTGTGGAGATCTAAGACTTGATCTGTGAAGCAGCAGTGCACCTAGTGAGTTAATGGCAGCTGAGGACTGCAGGCCTCCAATCCACATTCCTTCCCCAGAGCTGCTCTTCCCTTAATTGTTTTCAGTAACTGACTAGATAACCATAACTGGCCTTTGGTCAGTTCTGCAAGGATGTCTGATCCTCCTTTCTATAAGCCTCATTTGTGTCAGCTGATATCACCGGATGCCACATGAGTCCCTCTACCCTATTCTTGCCCACACCTGTATAATCAATAAACACTGACAGAACTGCTTGCTTGTGGTCCTCGCCACATGCTTGGCCTCACTACCACAAGTTCAGTGTGGCCTATCCCAGTTCCCCGCTATCTGTTTAAGTCTTGTTTCTATGTCTTTTCTTTTCTTTTTTTTTCTTGCCTTGCCTCATATTGCCTTGCAGGAGATCAAGGCTCAAGGCTGGGGACCCAATGAACAAATGGGGGCTATTTTTAAAGCAAATAGGGAAGATAGTCCAAGTATACTGAGACTGATGAAGTCTCATTCGGGGATCTTCTCATCCAGAGGCAAAACAATATTGGGATCTAGGATCCACGAGGATAGAAAAGAAGGCATCTTTGAGACCAAGGTCAGAGAATGTTTTAGTGTCCCCTGGGATCTGTGCTAAAAGGGTATGTGGATTTGTTACTAATGGGTGACTAGGTACCACTGTCTCATTGATGGCTCTGAGATCCTGTACTAGGTGGTACTCTCCTGATGGCTTGACCATTGGTAAAAAGGGTGAATTGCACAGGGACTGGCATGGCTACAGCAACCTGTCGCCAAAAACTTAATAACGGATGGCAGCCCCTGTATAGGTTTTCTCGTGAGGTAATACTGTCTTCTCTGAGGGTGTAGATTAGGGTCTTTCAGTTGAATAACTACCAGAGTAGCCTTGACAATCCTCCCCAGGGTACTGTCATACCATGCTTAGGGATCAACTCCCAGCAAAGAAGTCGGGCCTCGTGGAGTCAGGTTGGCTGGGTCCCTAGCAACGAAGACACAGGTTGCCAGAAGTTTAAATGTCAGAGTCACCCTGAGTAGAAAGACTATATCTTTTTTTAATTATTGGTATGGAGCAATCTGTTATCACCATAAAGGCAGCTTGGAAAAGGAAATCTTCCAGATGGCACTTCAGGGCAGGGGTAAAAAGCTATCTGGTTAAATCCTTCAAGGCCCACAACAATTTTAGAATGGGATGAAAGCTCATCCCAATAAGAAACTAGAACTGAATAAATCGTACACTGGTATCACAAAGGTTTGTCTTCTATATCTAGGGTCACCCAAGGCTCTTGCAAGGTGATGAGGAAGTCCTTGTGTGGGGGCCATGCAGATCTCTTCAGGCGCTATCATTCGCCGCCCAGGCATTTGATGACTTCATTCCTCTCTGACAACAAGGGCAGTCTCTCCTCCAATGTCAATGGTTTTCTTCCATGTTCTGATAGGATCCACAAGGGTTTGGTGGCTTTGGAGGGCACTGCTTTGCAAAGTGCCTGTCACTTTCACTTAAAGGATTTTTAATCTTTCCATCACTCCAGATTATCTTGGTTCCCCTTAGCACTTCGGGCTTTTTATGTCCATTAGGGCAAGCATGCCTTTAACTTGCCTCTTTCTTACTCAGTTTTCCTTTGTCCTCTATTTCATCATGTTTTTTAAAGACTGAAAAAGCCACATTGACAAATGACTTATTCCAGCTTGTAAGCCCTGTTGGAGTTTCTGGAGCTTTCTTCTGTTATCTAGAGATGACTGACTAAAAACTACTGTCCTAGGATAATCTGACCTTCCCTACACTTCAGCTCTGAATTAGTATATTTATGAAGTGCTTTTTCAAGCCAGAGTTGGAAAGCAGCTGGATTTTAATCAGATCCTTGACTAATAAACCATCAGCTAAAGTTTTTAGAGTTCTTGAAAAATTTATCAAGTTCCTTTTTGCATTGCTGGATATCCATACCTGGAAATGGGACTTGTTGAGAAGACATTCACACAGTCAGGTAGGATGGATGAGGTGTACCCAAAGTTAGGTTTCGTAGGCAGGAGGAGTTGTGGAAACCCTAACAGGCTTATCTCTGGGTTAATGCCTAGCCCATTAGTGGGGACCTTACAGAGCATCTCCTGATAGTTCCTGAGCTGTTCAGCCCTGGCCCTGATAGGGCTAAAGACCTTGGTATTTTGTCACTGAAATCTTATTGAGCCTTTCGCTGGATCAATTGCCAAATGGGAATTTTACAAGGCATCCTCTGGGTCTATAACCTTGTCCAGCTCAAACTTCCTCTGACAAAGCTGAACTCCTTAGGGGCCAGAAGTATCTGGCCTTGTGTGGGCCACATCCTTTTGAACCTTTGGATCTTCCCCTATGAGCACAACCCATTTTCTGCATAAGGAATCCAGAGTTGGTGTGCTCTACTGGCTGGATCCCTCAAGCCAATTTTTAGAAAATAAATTTCATTTTATTTTATCCCATTCCCTCCCTCAAGCCCCCACTCCTCCCTATGTACAAAATATTTGTTTCCATTTTTTCCCTACTATTTTCATTTTTTTCTTGTTCTTTCCTTTCTCCCTCCCTCCTCCCTTGTTTTCCTTCTCATTTGAACATTTTCTCCCTATTTCCCAATATCCATTATACATTTCAGTCCTTATTTCCACTTTTGGTTTCTCACACCAGAGAAACAATGTGGTATTTAAACATGCATGTCTGATTTATCTCACTGAAGAGTATGGTCTCAAGGTCCAGCCATTTAGCTATAAATGTCTGAAGCTGATCCTTCTTTTTTTTTTTTTTTTTTGGTACCAGGGATCGAACTCAGGACCTTGCACTTGCAAGGCAGGCGCCAGAACCACTGAGCTAAATCCCCAGCCCAAGCTGATCCTTCTTTATGGCAGAGTAGTACTCCATTGTATTAAACACTACATCTTCTTTATCCACTCATCAGTTGAGGGCATTTGGGCTCTTTCCATGATTTAGCTATTACGCACTGTGCTGCTATAAAAACGGATGTGCATACATCACTGTGGATGCTTTTAATTCTTTTGAGAAGATACCAAGAAGAGAAATATCTGGGTCAAATGGGACCTCTAGTTTTTGTTTTTTGAAAAATTTTCAAACTGATTTCCACAGTGGTTGCACCAGTCTACACTCCCACCAACAGTGGAGAAGGGTTACTTTTTCCCCACAGCCCCTCCAGCACTTGTTATTGGTTGATTTTTTGTTAGCAGCCATTCTTTCTGGAGTGAGATGGAATCTCAGCATTGTTTTAATTTGCATTTCATAAATGACCAGTGATGTTGAACATTTTTTCATATATTTATTTGCCATTCTTTATCTGAGAAGTGTCTTCTCATTTCAGGTGTCCATTTTTGCATTGTGTCTTTAAATTTGGGGGGTCTGATTTTTTTTTGGTTCTTTATATATAATAAATAATAGTCCTTTATCTGAATAGCTGGTAAAAGTTTTTTTCCCACTCTGAGGGTTGTTTCTTCATTCTGTTGGTGGTTTCTCTTGTACAAAAGCTTTTTAATAAGAAGAGATCACAGTTGTTCATTCTTTGTAGTATTTCCAGTGCAATCTGGGTTTTGATCATGAAGTCTTTGCCTACTCCTATGTCCTCAAGTGTTCCATCTATTGTCTATTCCAGCAGATTTAGTGTTTCTATTTTAATATTCCGATCTTTGATCCATTTCAATTTTAGGTTAGTGCATGGTGAAAGATATGGGTTGAGTTTTAATCTTTGGCATGTGGAAAGCCAGTTTTTCCAGCACCATTTATTAAAGAGGCTATCTATCTTTCTTTCAGTGAAGGTGTTTGGCTCCTTTGTCAAAGATGAGGTGGTTGAGTGTGTCTGGAGTTGTTTCTGCATCATCTAGTCTGTTCCATTGATCCTCAGAGCTGTTCTTTTGCCAGTCCCATGCTGTTTTTATCACCATAGCTTTGTAGTATAATTTAAAGTCAGGGATTGTGATACCCCCTGCCTTGCCTCTGTTGTCCAGAATTGTCTTTGCTATTCTAGGTCTCTTCTTGTTCCAAATGAATTTTAAGATTGTTTTTTCTATTTCTGTGAGACATGCTATGGGGATTTTGATTGGAATTGCATTGAATCTGTATAATAATTTTAGAATTATGGTCATTTTCACTATATTAGTTCTTCCTATCCAAGAACAAGGGAAATCCTTCCATTTTCTGATATCCTTGTCAATCTCCTTTTTCAAAGGACTATAGTTTTCAGTGTAGAGGCCTTTTACTTCCTTCGTTAGATTGATTCCTAGGTATTTAATTTTTTTGGATGCTATTGTGAAAGGGATTGTTTCTCTAATTTCTCTCTGTGAGTCTGGCATTTGTGTACAGGAAGGCTATTGACTTTTGAGTATTGACTTGTATCCAGCTACACCACTGAATTTGGTTATCAAATCTAAAAGTCTTTTAGTGGAGTTTTTGGGTCTTCTATGTAGAGTATCATGTCATCTGCAAATAATGATAATCTAACTTCTTCCTTTCCTATCCTTATTCCTTTTATTTCTTTCTCTTGTCTAATTGTTTTGGCTAGTGTTTCCAGAACTATATTGAACAAGAGTGGTGACAGTGGAAATCCTTGCCTTGTGCCTGCTTTTAGAGTGAAAGCTTTCAGTTTTTGTCCCTTTAGGATGATGTTGGCTGTTGGTTTGTCATAGATGGCTTTTATCAGATTGAGATAAAGACCATCTATACCAATTTTATGTAGGGTTTTTTATGATGAATGGGTGTTGGACCTTGTCAAATGCTTTATCTGAATCTATGGAGAGAATTGTATAGCTTTTTTCATTGGCTCTGTTAGTATAGTGTATTAGATTTATTGATTTGCATATGTTGAACCATCCCTGCATCCCTGGGGTGAATCCAACTTGTTCATGGTCTATAACCTTCTTGATGATTTGCTGGGTTCTATTTGCCAGTATCTTATCGAGGATTTTTGCATCTATGTTCACTATGGAGATTGGCCTGTAATTCTTTTTGGTTGGATCCTTCTCTGGTTTTGGAATCAGGGTAATGCTTGATTCCAGGAATGAATTTGGGAGTATTGCTTCACTTTCTGTTTCATGAAAGAGTTTGAGGAGGAGCACCATTAGGTCTTCTCTAAATTTCTTGTAGAATTCAGCAGTGAATCCATTAGGCCCAGGGATTTTCTTTGTTGGTAGTTTTAAAATTACATATTCAATTTCATTGGCTGATATTGATTTATTTAGAATTTCTATATCTTCTTGATTCAGTTTTGGTAATTTATATGTATCTAGGAATCTGTCCATTTCTTCTGTATTTTTCCATCTTATTAGAATACAGGTTCTCTTTTGGATCTCTAGAGGATCTGTTGTGATTTCAGCCTTTTCATTCCTAATTCCATGGATTTGAGTCTTTTCTTTCCTGTTTTTGATAAGGTTGGCTAAGGGTTTGTCAATTTTATTTAATCTTTTAAAGAACCAACTCTTCAATTCATTGAGTCATTGTATTGTTCTCTTAGCCTCCATTACATTAATTTCTGCCCTGATTTTTATAATTTCCTCCCTTGTATGAGCTTTGGGCTTGACTTGCTCTTTTTCTAGAAGCTTGAAGTTCAACATTAGGTTATTTATTTGAGCCCACTCTGTTTTCCTAATATGTGAATTCACACTATAAATTTCCCTAATATGACTGCTTTCATTGTATCCCATAAGTTCCAGTATGTTGTATTATCATTATCATTTAATTTGTAGAAATTGTCTGATTTCTTCTCTAATTTCATCTGTGACCCATTGGTTGTTCAGGAGGGTGCTATTTAATTTTCATGTGTTTATGAAGTTCTTGTGGTTTCTTTTGCCGTTGATTTCCAATTTCATTGCACTACAGTCTGATAATATGCATGGAATTATTTCAATTCCTTTGCATTAAGTATGTTCTATGAGCTAGTATATGGTATATTTTGGAGAAAGAGCCATGTGCAGCTGAGAAGAATGTGTATTCTGTTGTTGTGGGGTGGAAAACTCTGTAGATATCTACCAAGTCCATTTGTTCAAAAGTTTGGTCAATTATAATATTTCATTATTGAGTTTTTTATCTAGTTGATCTGTTTATTTGTGACAGTGGGGTATTGAGGTCTCCCACTACAACTGCATTAGTGCTTTTATGATTTTTCATGTCTGTTAATATTTGTTTTGTATAGTTGGGTGTACTACAATTTGTGCATATATATTTATGATTGTTATTTCTTCCTCTTGGACTGTTCCTTTTACAAGGACGTAGTGACCTTCTTTGTCTCTCTTAGTCAGTGTTGGCTTGAAATCCACTTTGTCTGCAAATAGATAGCTACCACTGCTTTTTTCTGGGTTCCTGTCTCATGGAATATTGTTTTCCATACCTTGACTTTCAGTCTATGAATTTGTTTTTCAATTAAATGCACTTCTCATATGCAGCATATTGTTGGATCTTGCTTCTTTATCCATTCTTCCAGTCTGTTTCTTTTGATTGGTGAATTGAAACCATTTACATTGATGGTTATAACAGATATGTATTGTTTTACCTCTGTCATGTTATTTTCCTGATGTTGGCTTCCTTCTTTCCTTTTCTATTTAATTTCTTGCCTTTCCTGGTGTATTCATTCTGTTGGGGTTCATGGAGTTCTAATCCTTATTGTCTCTTTCTAGAATATCCGTCAGAACACTTTGGAGTGCTGGTTTGGTGGTTATGAATTTCTTCAGGTGCTCTTTGTCATGGAAGTATATTATTTCTCCATCAATTTTGAAGAATAGTTTTGCAGGGTACATCAGTCTGGGTTGGAGGTTGTTTTCTTTTAGGGATTGAAAGACTTCGCTCCAAGTTCTCCCTGACATGAGAGTTTGTGTTGAGAAGTCTGCTGTGATTCTGATGGGCTTTCCTTTATAGGTGATTTGTTTCTTTTCTCCAACAGCTTTTAATATTCTGTACTTGTTTTGAATTTCTAGAACCTTGACTATAATATGCCTTGGGGGAGATATTTTTTGATCATGGCTAATTGGAGTCTTATATGTCTCACTTATCTGTATGTCAAATTCTTTTTCTCTGTTTGGGAAGTTTTCTGCCATTACTTCTGAGAACAGGTTTTTTAATGTAACTTGCACTATCTCCTGCTTTTTTATTGAGTCCAATCAATCTTATTCTTTTTTGCATCATCTGGAACCTGCTGGACTGATTTCTCATGATCCCTTGCTATTTTGAAAAAAACTCTCTTTTCCTGATCACTAACCACAATCCTGTCTTCTACATCTCATATTCTGTCCTCACGTTGGCTCATTCTGCTGCATATATTTTCAATGGAGTTTTTAATCTCCTGGATATCTGTTTGAATCTGTTTCACAGATTCTGTTTCTTTCCTATACTGGTCATTCATGGTTTCCATCATGTTCCTGAGCTCCTCTATTTTTTAAAAATATTTATTTATTTATTTATTTATTTATTTTGGTTCCAGGGATTGAACTCAAGACCTTGTACTTGTGAGGCAGGTGCAGCGTCCTCTATTTTATTTACTTGTATCTTTCATTCTGGTCACCATCTCTGTAGTTATCTGGGAAATTATTTCTGCTTTGATCTTTCTAGAGCCTCATTTTCTAGAGCCCTTGTTAGTTCTGCTGTTACCACTTCAGAGAGTTCAGGTGGGTGGCTTTCAGATTGTTCCACTTCTTTGGCCTTGGAGTTTGCCTTTGGTGAGCTGAAAGTCTGTAGGGGCTGCATCTTGTTTAAGTGTCTTCTCGTTTTCTTTTCTAAGTTTGATTCCTGAGTTGATGCTTGTAAATAAAGTGAGTAGCTTTATTGCCATTATTCAGAACACTTAGGAAATGACAACTTCTCAGAAGCATCTTCCAGATGTAGCTGGCTTTTGGGTTTTCAGTCTGTTGCAGGATCCTACCTCTTCAATTTATTGGGGATGAGAAGTTTCTGCCTACTTGGCCCAGTTGCCAGTTCTTTGGCACTAGCCTATAGGTTTGTTTGGGTTTTTTTAAGACCCTTAGGCCATCTCAGTCTTGGTATACCAGGAAGAACAACTGAGTAGCACAGTTATGTCACCTTGGCTAAAGTAGTGCACTCAACAATAACAAAAGCATCAAATACAACCTAGAAAAATAATAAATTGTAGCCCTTAATATGGCATTTTTACCCTTAGGGGAGAAGATTTAAAAGGGGTTAGGGAGTAAAAAAACAGAAACAGAAGAAGAGGAAGAGATCAGAAGCAAGGCTGGAGGACAAACTTTAGGGAACTGGTGAAGAAGACAGGTGGGAAAGAGAAAAGGCAAAAAACGAAAACAAGAACAGAACAGAACGATGACAAAATACTAGAAACTGTATTCAAACAATGAAGAAAGAACTAAACAAAACAAAATAAGAACTAGAAATGTGGAAAAAAAGAAAAGGAAAAAGAAAAAAAAAGATTTTTTTAAAACCCCCAAAACATCCAATTCAAGGTATGTCCCTGCTGTCACTGTTAGGCAGTGTGGGCAAACAGAGTCCAGAGCCAAAATGATTAATCCCAGAAAGCCAGCTGCAGCTTCACAGTGGGGTAGTGCATAATCCCAGCCAGCCTGCTTCTTTAGTTCCTCTGAGGTTCAGGCCAGTTTCTGGCTATGAGGCTGGAACTGGATTTCTTGAGTCTACAACAGTCTATGTCTACCACCGGTTTGAACTCCACTCCCTGACCTCTTGCTGACTTGAACTCAGCATCGAGGCCAGGCACTGGAAGCCACTTGATGGAGTCCGACTGCAGCTGTTCTGAGTTCCAAGCTCAATTGGCCTCTCTTCAAGATGGCTTCCAGCCAATCACCCTCTCCTGGGTGAGGTCTGAAACCGGACAACTCACCAGCCGCTGCAGTCTGGTGCGTCTACTGCTCTGTTCCACTGGTGTGTTTCTCCATGGAGGCCTCTGGAGTCATCAGTAGTCACTATGCATCTGCAGATTCAGCCCACAGTTCCTTTGTAGAGAGTCTGAGCTCTAGCAGAGAGATCTTCTTGGTACCTCCCTCCACCTCATTAAAGTCTCTGTCTTCACTCTCCCTGTAGAATTCAACTCTCAGGTCCTTCAGATCTCAGATCCTTCCTGGGTCCCAGGGATCCACTTCCGTCCTCCTTCTCCTCCTCAAGCTGCTATATTTCAGTGTCCAGACACTAAATCTCAGAGAGGTTCTTTCTCTGCTGCTCACCACTCCACCATCTTCCCCTCAAGCCAATTATAAAACCACCTAACATCATGGTATGCCTGTTTAAAGTGGGGTAGTATGCACTCCACAATGAGCAACCTCAAAGACCCTGACAATTTTCTTGCATTTTCGCTAGCTCAAGCCACAGAAAGTATATAAATCTGGTGAGAGAAGAAAACTTCAAAATGCAACAACCACAGGTTATACATCCTTTTATATAGGGACATAACAGTTATCACAACAAAAGCAAAACCAAGTGGAATGGAGAGAGATAATTAGCATTAGAGAAGTAACCCCAGGTGGAGACAGCTATAAGTTAGTTTTAGGGCCCAGGAGAGAACAGTCACCTCAGCTATCTTCTGCTGTTGCCACTGCTGCCTCCACACCTTTCAAAATGTACAAGTGGGTTTTTTCTGTTCCCCGTCTTTTAAGTCTCTGTCTCTCTCAGTTGATCAGCATCATAAAAGTGAAAAAATTTGAGTTTGTTGAGAACCTGGGGAGTAGAGCAGGGACAAGAAGGGAACTGGAGGGAAAGAGAGGGAATGAAAACAAACCTCTGAAGGGCATCCACTCAGTGTGAGCCCATAGGCTCCTCTGAGCCCCACAAATATCTTTGGTGCTACCCAAGTAGCCACCTAAATCCACATAGTCCAAAGGATGCTGCCAACTGTACTCCCTAAAAAGAAGCAATAACATCAAGTGCACTGGGTGCAGGCCTTCTGGTCCCAAGTGAAACATCAAAGAAGCTGCTTGGGGGACTCTGTCCAGGCCAAAGTCTCCCAACCTCAACTCCCTGGGACCCACAAGAGCAGTGACACTTGCCAGCCACCTTACTTCAGCTCAGCTCAGATCAGTCTTCACAGAGGCATGGAAAACCATGGCTACTGAAGGGAAATCCCCATGTTGCAAGGACCAACAGCAAAATACCAACCAATGGGCAAGAGCCCTCCCAGTCCTCACAAAGCCCAAAGCCTTTTGCTCCACAGTCTGGTCATCTCTTTCCCCAGTAGTCTTTTCCATGGTGGCAACTGCTTGGGGTCTGTCCCATGCACCCAATAAGTGCCATTGGTCACCTGTAAAAAAGGGGAAGAGAGAGGGTCCACTGAGGGGAATTATCTTCTTTTGTGGCTGGGCTTCTTTTGCCTGTTGGCTGTTGATATCTGCTGGCTGGCTGGCCTGATGATACCACATGGTGAGTCTGACATATAGATTCCAGGCCATTGTGCATGGCAAGCGAAGAATTGCAAATGTCCATCCAGTGATAAAAGAAAAAGCAGCTACATTTATTGAAGATAACAAAAAGTTGTACTCAGGGCAGGTCTGTGCTGACAGAAACAAAAATGTGGCACAAACTTAAAAGTGGTGCTGGGATGACAGGAAAATAAAAAGCACACAGATAAACTAGACTTTTGGATTTTAAAAGATGTGCACCCTAGCCTAGGTGCCTCTCGTGAGGTTTCTGACAGGAATGTTTGACAGAGTGCTAAGTCATCTCACGGGCTTCCAACATGCATGCACATCCCAGAGTTCACTCTGATTAAATTACATATGCAAGATGCAGTTCATATTTATGAAGTTTGAGAGGGGAAAATGTTACTTCAGGTCAGGCCATGAGAGCTAGCATGCATGTGCTCTGGTGTGGAGCTTTGGAGACTTCATGAATCTTTTATTGTCGACTTCTCTCAGAAAAATGGAAGGAGAATTGGCCCTGGGGAGTTGCCTAAATATAAGTGAGTGGAGGCAAATAGCCTCCCAGCTCCAACTGTGCTACCTGCATTAGCAAGGCTGACAGCCTTCTGCTCAGCCCTCTCCCTCCTTGGTGTGGACCATTTGAATTGCCTGCCACCCAGACTTCAGCTTTGAACAAGCTTGATATAGGGAAGCAATTTGATATAAGGGGAATGGATGTAACTCCCAAACCTGCTAGATATTTGAAACTCAAGTTCATGATCTCTCAAATTGAATAATGAATTCTAGGAACAATAGAGATTAAGAGCGGGAAAAATTAATTGAAAGAAAGACAGCTTCTGTTTAAGAGAAACAGAAGGGGGACCAGAAAGTGGGTTGTTGCTGCAGGCTGAGCCTGAAGATGACCCTTTGTTTCTCCTCCCTGCTCCCTTTCTACTCCCTACTCCCTTTCTCCTCCATAGATTAGAGTCAAGCAGACAATCATATTGTAGACCCTGGATGGCACAGCCCCAGGAGACAGTTACATTGTGTCCATCCCTGTTTCCTTCCTGCGCATGATCCAATCAGGAAACACTCACACTACCTTCCACCTAGGCCTCATAGGCCATGTAGCACTATTTGCCATGCCTTCTCTTCCTGTTTGCCTTCCACTATAAATAAAGAGCACATGGTACTCCAGGCAGCCATTAGCTCCTGACAAGCCATGGTTCCACCTGGTCCCAACTTTCAAGCATAATCTTGGTATATATCCTTCTTGGTTTCTTTGTATTTTCTTCATCTCCCACTGCTCTCCCTGGCTTTGGACCTACGATTTGTGGGTTGCAGCAGGTTGCCCAGGGAGCCTGTTTCCCAAGGGGTTTTTATGGAGCAAAGCCACGAGGTGAGGCAGCTTCAAAATTATAGTCAACTAGTAAGATTACAAGTACAGTTACTTAGGTAGTGTTGGTCCAGTCACAAGGTGGATATGAGGTGGAACAAAACTATGATCAACCAATAAGATTACAACAAGTATAGTTGCTTAGGCATTATTGATTAAATGGGCATCCAATAGGGAAGCAAGTCATGTAGCAAGTGCACAAGGAATGAACAAGGATTTTCAGTAAGGGATGGCTCAGGGATCTTTCCTGGAAGGGATGGGTTAAGGTCCTCATCCCCCACCCAGGTGATTGATACCTATTTAGAATATCAATCAGTTGCTATTCATCCTTAGGTGAAGTACATGGGTGTGGTAGTTTCTCTTTTTTCATAATGCTAGCCAGCCAATGTGCCTGAATTGTTTTTCTATGGTGAGGGCCCAGCTTTGTCTAACTGCCTTATAATAATTTCTAACTGGGTGGGGGATGTAGCTTAGTGGCACTGTGCCTGCCTGGCAAGCGCAAGGTCCTGAGTTCAATCCCAGCTACTGGGAAAACAATTTTTTTTTCTAATTAACTTACCTATCTGTAATAAGCTCACTCTCAACATGCCTGGAACAAGCCTGTCAGGTCTGTAGTCTTATTTGCCCACCTGCTGTGCTGTGACCTTTCACCTCTCTGTGGGCTGTCTGATAAATAGGGGAGTGGTAGGAGCAACAGGACTGTGGTGGGTACAGCAAGTCTCTTGTGGTTTTCATAGAATCAGCTAAGCGGGGCAGCTGCTGGCTTCTTGTTATTGCTATGCTCCTGTAAATGCAGGTAGTGGGTCCACTTGTGGGGGTTTCCCTTCTGATTGGGTAGGGGTCCAACTCAGGGGACCTGTCACATAGCTATTATTCCTAATAGCCAAAAAGTGGACACAACCCAAAGGCCCATCAACTAATGAATGAACAAATGAGATATTACTTATCCATACAACAGAATGTAGTTGACTATAAAGAAATGAAGTGCTGGCACACACTACAGCATGGAAGGATCTCGGGGAATTCTGTGCTAAGAAATGAGCCAGCACAACAGACCACACAGTATATGATTCTATTTATAGGAAAGACCCAGAAGAGATGAATCCATACAGATAGAAAGTAGATTGGAGGTAGTCTGAGGTGGACAATGAGGCAGAAAGAAGGATTTCAGAGTGGTTTTTAAAGGAAATTGGGCTTCTTGTGGGGTGATTTAAAATGTTCTAGCCAGCCATAGGGGCACTGGTTTGTAATCCCAGCACTTTTGAAGGCTGAGGCAGAAAAATTGAAAGTTTGAGCCTAGTGTAAATAACTTAGCAACATGGAGAGACTCTTTCTCAAAATAAAAAAGGGCTAGGGATGTTATTGTAGATAGGTAAGTTGGTTGGATATCTTGTAGGCAGTTAGACAAGGCCAGTGCATGAGAAGCCAACATGGAGGACAACTGAGCCAACATGGAGGACAATCAAGACACAGTCACTGAAAGCCAGCATTGTAAAAGAAGAGAAACTACAACAGCCATGTGCTTCCCTTAAGGATGAATAGAAGTGATTGACATTCTAAATAGGTATCAATCACCTGGGTGGGGGACAAAGATCTTCCAAGAAAGATCCCTGACCCAGCCTTTTTCACTGAAAATCCTCATTCATTCCTTGTGTTCTTGCTATGTGACTTGTTTCCCCATTGGATCCCCATTTAATCAGTATTACCTAAGCAGCTATACTTGTCGTAATCTTATTGGTTGCTCATAGTTTTGTCCACCTTGTAACTTCTCATTGGATCAAATATTACCTAAGCAACTGTGCTTGTAATCTTACTAGTTGACTATAGTTTTTCCCACCTTGAACCCGCCTCACTTCATGGCTTTGTCCCATAAAACACCTTTGAGAAGTTGGGTGAGCGAGCAACCCACTTTCTGGTTCCCCTTCTGTCTCTCTTAGACAAAAGCTTTCTTTCTCTCAAAAAATTTTTTCTACTCTTAACCTCCCTTGTTCCTAGAATTCATTTTTTGATTTTAGAGAACACAAACTCGCGTTTCAGATACCTAGCAGGTTTGGGAGTTACATCTCTTCCTCCTGTATCAATGTAACTCAATGTGATAGCCCTGGGTTCAATCCCCAATTCCATAAAAAAAAAATAAATCTAAAATTGTGATGATAAATTTTGTAAGTACACTAAAAACCTCAGAGTTGCATATTTTAAATGGTTGAATTTTATAGTATGTGAATTACATTTTAATAAAATTATGTTTAAAAGATAGAGTCACTTAAGCCTTCAAAATGAAAGAGAAAGACCAAAACAGAAAGATATAGCAGCCCGGCATGGTGTTATATCCTTGTAACCTCAGGACTCTGGGTAGCTGAGGCAAGACGGCAAGTTCTAGTCTGGCCTGGGAAACTTGGGAGACTCTGTCTTGAAATTTAAAAAAAGGTGTGGGGAGGGGCGGCTAGGGATGTAGTTTAGTGTGAAGGCTCTAGGTTCAATTCTCCTACTAAAGCAAACACAAATAAAAAGAACCTAGCAGAAATAGAAACTGAAAGAAATTGAGCTGAAACAGAAGCACCTGAGGCAGGGATTTATTGGGGGAAAGAGCTGCCAGGCTGTCCCGAATGAGAGAGAGAGAGAGACAGAGACACACACACACACTAACTGGGTGAGGTTTATAAAGGGTTGCGTGGCAGGAGAGCATCACAGTGTTTGAGGATGTGTTGTATGGCTGGGGCAGGTGACAAAGTTTAAACTTATTGGTGGATGAGTAGGGGGGTGGGGTGGCAAGTTCAGTTCCACCGTCCTGGAGAGGAAATGGACCGATTATGAGAAGCAGGTGCCATTTTGAGTAACAGACCTCCCTGCGGCCATTTTGTCTAACAGAAACAATTAGAAAAGTAGTGGTGGAAGAAACACTTGAAATAACAGCTTAATGGTAAAGATAAATATTGAAGATATAAAACAAGAACAAATTAATTAGGAAATAAGAATGAACTTTTGGGAGTTAAAAAGAGTATCTAGCCCAGGCCTGGGGATTTAGCTCAGTGGTTCCACCACCTGCCTCCAAAGTGCAAGGCCCCAAGTTGGATCCCTGGCACCAAAAAAAAAGAATGTCTAGCCCAAAAT
This sequence comes from Heterocephalus glaber, assembly GCF_053883595.1. Taxonomy (NCBI): domain Eukaryota; kingdom Metazoa; phylum Chordata; class Mammalia; order Rodentia; family Bathyergidae; genus Heterocephalus; species Heterocephalus glaber. The sequence continues at coordinate 2,743,909 of NW_028258432.1, forward strand.
TTAAGATAAACTTTAAAAATTTAGTATAAAATCCAAATGATAAAGTTAATAAAACTTCCAGAAAATGGAATAAGAAGAGGCACAGAGGATAGGGCATTGTGATATTGCAAACTATAAGTTTGGTCTTTGTACTCATTTCCTGGCACAACTACTAAAATCCTGGGAATCCTAAAATAAGTATCTTTTGTATGCTAATGAGAGGACCGGTAGCTCCAGGATGGGGCTGGTCACGAGAAAGACCAAGGCAAGATGAGAGGGTTGGGACTTTCAACGCTGCACCCCACACCTCTGGGTAGGAGAGGCTGAAGGTTAACTGCTCAACCGTGGCCCAGGATGGACTTAATCCTGTGTGTACAATGAGGCCTCAATGGGAGTTCAGAAGGACGAGGATGCCCACGGCTGAACACATGGGAGCTTGTGGAGGGCCGTGCTCCTGAAGAGGGCGCAGAAGCACCTGTCTCTTCCCCCACACTTTGCCCCATGCATCTCTTCACCTGCATCTTTTATAATAAACCTGTCAATGTGTTTCTTTGAGTTTTGGGAACCACTGAAGCGAGACAGTCGAACCCAAGGAGGGAGTTGTGGAAACCCTAATTTCTTGCCAGTTGGTCAGAAACTCCTGTGGAACAGTATGGGGCTTGTGACTGGCCTCTGATGCAGGGGACATTCTTGGGAACTGATCCTCAGCTTGTGGGGTCTGATGCTATTTCCAGGTAGCTGGTGTTAGAACGGAACTGGGTTAGTTAACACTTAGCTGGTGGGTGCTGCTACGGCTTGACTGCTTGCTAGTGGGGAGAAAGTCCCACACCTTTCGAGGTCTCCCATGTTGACTGTTGAAGGACCCTAGTTAGCAAGACAGACTCCCTATTGCTGCTGAACGACCCACCTTCCTGCCCTTTAGATGAACTCAGAAGGAGGAAGCTTAGACACCTCCTCCCCTTAGAGTCTCTTAGAAACAACAATGAATCAACTGTTGTTTGACAAATGTTCTAACAGCAGGATGTTCTGCTTCTGTGCCTTTTGCTTGCTTTGCTAGTTCTATCCCATAGGGGGGCCTAGAAACCGCTGGCCTCAAAGGTGTATAAAACATGTTAGTCTCCCCCGAGTCCAGGCTCGAGTCCGATGCTGGGCTCGGCCCGGCCGGTGACCAGCTCCTGTGTGGACTGAATACCGGGCTCTGGCTGCTTCTCTCTCACTGGGTACAACAACTGTTGTGGCCTAAATGTTGAGGGAAACAGACTTGGTCTTCGTGAGACTCCGACGACCCTAAGAGCCGCGGAGGGCCAGAGGAGGAGAGCCTGCCTGCAGCCAAAGGGGTTAAGGCTAGACGGCAGGGTCAAAGAGTGAGCGCGAAGATTTCCAAACTCTGAGGGCGCACTCTGGATGGAAGGCCCTGACAGTGTCTAGTGAAATGAATGAAAACAAGCTGTGTAGCAAGGAAGAGCGCCGTGAAGTGCATGCAGAGATGAGCCTGTATGCACGGCTGAGGCCACTCACACAGGACCAAAGATCAGAATGAACACAAGTCCCTCAAACTGCAGAGTGAGTTTTCACCCCAGAATTTATGCCTCCTCATATTTTGAGGCAAGTGGAAAAGGCTATTTTCATAAAAGCAGAGACTCAACATTTTTCCAGGCATAGATCAAGAAAAAGGAAGATGCGGTATTTGGCGAAAACAGGATCAAAGCCAGGAAAGAGACAAAGCGAGCTCCTGATGTTAGCTGTTTGTCAGGTTCAGAAAGCGGCTCATCCAGACTGCAGGAGGAGACAGATGAGGATTTGTGATCCTGGAAAACAGCCTGGTCTTGGACAGATCCATTACAGAAATTGGAAAGGAAAACAGGAGCTGTCCCTCCTCTTTCTTTTCCATCTTTTTCCCCCAACTGTCTTTTGTTACACTAAAAATAAGGAAAAACAAAATAAAACAACAAAACCAAATCTATAGGTTCGAAGCAAACAAAGCAAATTAAAGAAATAAGGTCATAGGTACAAGAGGACAAATGTTCGTACAAAAAAGGAACTCTATTGAAGTACATTATGCAGCTCAAAGACCTTCTCGCATGGTCTTAATAATATTCCTACTGATAACTGATTTTACCAAAAATTTTAGGAAAGAGAACTTGGAGTGAGATAGGAGAATGACCACAATGTGCAGAGGACAGAAGATATTTAAAATAAGTAAACAAAGAAATATCATTATAAATGTGTTTGTGACATAATAGAAATGCCAGAAGAAATAACATCGATGGTGAGAGTGGTTGTTTAGGGGCCAGGATATAGCTGGGGATGACTTTTCTTAGTAACATAACTTTTAAAAAACATATTATATTTATAAAATAAATGCATTTTAAGCAAAAAAGAAAGGATATTACCAATCCCCTAAACAGTGGTCTTCAAACTCGTTTTGTTAGCAGAGTGTTTTCTTCCCCAAAAAACATCTTATGAAGACTAAAAGCACAGCTGCTGTCACCCCGCCAGCTGCTGAGGCATCTCTTAGAAACCAGCTCTGAAGATAATGGTGAAAACCACAAATCTCCCCACGTTCTCATGTAACCAAATTTATACAAGTTTGGGGTTGAATGGAGGCCGAGGATTCCTTCCCCCAGGATTTCTTTTCCTATATGACCCGGCTGGTGGAATTTAAAAATAAAGCTAACAAAGGCATCAGTGAAGACCAAGGCATAAGACGACTGCGGATCTCCTTGATCACAGGGGCGCTGGAGGCAGGGGAAAGTGAAAGAGAGGTGAGACTGACAGAAAGTGAGGAAGGACAGGATGGAAGGAAGAAGAGGGGAAGGGAGGAGGTCGGCATTACCACACCAAGAGTGGCATGCAGGTTGAGCACAACTGCGCAGTTTGATTAACTGACAAGGTCTGCTCAAGCACCGAGATGGATTTTGAGGTTGAATCTGGGATTAGCCACGTGGTGTGCCTTGATTGGTGACATCTTGGGAGAGGGTAAGAATACCATGTGTCAGTTATTCTTGTCCTATCGGGCATTCTCCATCACCCAAGTGGGACGCTAGTTGCTTATACTCTGTCAATGCAAGGATTAAAGCAAAACTAGAGTGCTGTCCTCTTAGACCTGTGGTATTCCATCCCTGCTGGCAGGTGACGTCTTTGCCCTTGAGGATCTAAATAGAAATGAGAAGCCTGGATTTTGGTAACTGCCCAGGGATAATGGGGTGTCCCGTTCCCACTAGGGCAAGTGTGAGGAGGCCTCCTGGAGAGTAAGGATTGTACTTACCACTGCTCAGTGGTACTGAGGATGTCCCCTGGCAGGGGACACAGTGGGGAGAGAAGGCCTCCCACCCATCAGCATGAGCAGCAGTCTCCCTGACCCCAGGGGTCAAAGGCTGGGCCGGGACTTCCACCCTCTCAGGCAAGGAGGCAGCATGCCTGCCTCTCTCAGACAAAGCAATGCCCAGCTGGAAGATGTGATCCAGAGTCTCAGAAAACAGTATAAGTGTCTAGGTTTCCCTTGGGAATCTATCTGCAGGAAAAAGAATGAGCTCAAAACAGTAGAATGGTATCAACAGATGCCAACACTGACATGACAGAGCTATTAGAATTATAAAAGATTTAAAAATCTACCAACTATAAAAGAGGCTTCGGTGGAGCTGGCGTGGTGACACCCACCTGTAATTCCAGCACTTTGGAGGCTGAGACAGGAGGACTGTGAGTTGAAGGCCGCCTGGGTAACAGTGGGTTCTAGCCCAGCCTGAACTACATAGCCAGACCAGTCTCAAAGAAACAAAACAAAACAACAAAGGTTTCAGTGAGCAAGTACAAACACTCCAGGAACAAATGAAAATATAGGAAGACAGCAAAGCAGTAGAAACTATAAAAAGAACCAAATGGAAATTTCAGAACTAAAAAATAACTGAAAAGAAAACCTCAGTGGGTGGGTTTAAGAGCAGGATGGAAGGGCCAGAGGAAAGATTTAGTGAGTTGTAAGATCAGTTGAAATTACAAGAGAGAAAATGGAAAAAATTTAAAAAAGAGCCTCTGGTATTAAAACAAAAGATCTATTTTGTATAACTAGAGTATAGGAAGAGGGAGGGGGCAAGGGGATCAAAATGCTCTGGATGAAACAATGGCCGATAACCTACTGAAATCTTGAAGGCCGCTGCTGTGCAGCAACAGACTCGGCTGCACCAGGCCCAGGCGGCACCGGGGCCGCGCCTCTAGGAACTCCAGGCCCCCGCGCCTGGATGGGGACCGCAGGGTGTGAGGCGGCCCGGTGGAGAGCGGAGGGCTGCGCCTGCTGCCCGCTCTGGCTCCTGCAACTCCACCCGCAGCCCCACGGGGCCGCAATGGAGGGATGGCAGGGCATGTGGCGCTGAGTCTGGCAGTGCCCGGGCCTTGACGCACCCCATCAAAGTGACACAAGAACCACTTACATAGCCAACAGGTTTCCTCAGAACAGCCTTTACACACCTCAGAAATTTATAGATAACTGGATAACTTCACCTAAGTACACTGTGTGGAATTTTGTTCCAAAAATTTTATTTGAACAATTCCGAAGAGTGGCAAGCTCTTGTTTTATTATATTCTTGGTTCAGCTTATGATTGACACACATACCAGTCCAATTACCAGTGGACTTCCATTATTCTTTGTGATAACAGTAACCACCATAAAGCAGGGATATGAAGACTGTTTATGACATAACTCAGATAATGAAGCAAATGGAGCTCCTGTTTATGTTGTTCAAAGTGGTACCCCTGTGAAAACTAGATCAAAAAACATTTGGGTGGGTGATATTGTTCGCATAGCCAAAGATGAAATCTTCCCTGCAGAGTTGGTACTTCTTTCCTTGGATTGACTTTGTGGTTCATGTCACATTACAACTGCTAGTGTGAATGGAGAAATAAACCTAAAGACACATGTGGCAGTTCCAGAAACAGCCATTACAGGCAGTTCCCAATTTGGACAGTCCTGTAGCTGTGAATGCCAGCAACCGGAAGCAGATTTCTACAGATTCATGTGATGAATGATAATAACTCAGCAAATGGAAGAAATTTTAAGGCCTCTAGGGCCAGAGAATCTCTTACTTCATGGAACCAGATTAAAAAACTTGAAATACATTTTTGGTGTTGTTGTATACACCAGAATGCAAACTAAGATGGCATTAAATTATAAGAACAAGTCACAGAAAACCCCACTGTGGAAAAAAATTCAATGAACACATTTTTGATAATATGTCTAATAATCTTTATTTCTGAAGCTATCATCAGTACTTGAAAAATACATAGCAAACTGAAGAAAATAGGATAAACCTTGGTATAACCAAAAGACAGAACATCAAAGATATAGTAGTAAGATTCTGAGATTTATTTCTGATTTCCTTGCTTTTCTGATACTCTACAGTTTCATCATTCCAATTTCATTATATGTAACAGTTGTAATGCAGAAATTTCTTAGATTATTTTTTATTGGCTGGGCTCTTGATCTCTGTCATGAGGAATCAAATCAGAAAGCTCAAGTCAGTACTTCCGATTTGAATGAAGAACTTGGACAGGTGGACTATGTGTTTACAGATAAAACTGAAACACTGACAGAATATGAGATGCAGTTCTGGAAATGTTCAATTAATGGCATAAAATACCAAGAAATCAGTGGTAAGACTTGTACCTGAAGGACCAACACCTGACTCTTCAGAAGGAAACTTTTCTTAGTGGTTTATCCTACCTTAGCAGCTTAGCCCATCTTACAAGGTAATTCTGAAGACATTATGGAAATTAAAATACTTGGAAAACTGGAATGGTAAAAACTGCTTCATGTTCTGGAATTTGATTCAGATTGTAGGAGAATGAATGTAATTGTTTAAGCATGTTCAGGTAAGAAGCTTTTATTTGCTAAAGGAGCAGAATTCTTCCTAATTCTTCCTAATTGCATAGGTGGAAAAATAGAGAAAACCAGAATTCATGTAGACAAATTTGCTTTGAAAGGGCTAAGAACTCTGTGTTTAGCTTATAGACAGTTTACACCTAAAGATTATGAGAAGACAGATGCTTTTTTGAAGCCAGGACTGCCTTGCAGCAGTGGGAAGAGAAACTGCTGAAGTCTTCCAGTTCATAGAGAAAGACCTGATATTACTTGGGGCTACAGCAGAAGACAGATTACAAGATAAAAGTTCGAGAAACTATTGAAGCGTTGAAAATAGCTGGTAGCAAAGTATGGGTACTTACTGGAGATAAACATGAAACCACTGTTAGTGTGAGTTTATCATGTGAACATCTTCATAGAATTATGAACATCCTTGAACTTGTTTTGTTTTGTTTTGGTTTTGGTACCAGGGATCGAACTCGAGACCTTGCGCTTGCGAGGCAGGTGGTATCACCACTAAGCTAAAACCCCGGCCTGCCATCCTTGAACTTATTAACCGGAATTCAGACAACAAATGCACTGAACAGGTGAAGCAGCTTGCCAGAAGAACTGGGATCATGTAACTCAGTATGGGCTGGTAGTGGATGGGACCAGGCTATCTATTACACTCAGGAAGCATGAAAATCTATTTATGGAAGTTTGCAGAAATTGTTCGGCTGTATCATGCTGTCGTATGGCACCACTGCAGAAAGCAAAAGTATGTATATATTATAAAAACTTCCATTAAGATATTTAGATCTAAGAGTATCCGCTAAAGATTAATGCCTTACATAGCTTCATTTGGTGGTATGCAATATATGACTCTTAATCTAGGAATCAGTCACTTCCTGTACTATGAATTTTAGCCATGTACATTAGACTTAGAGAATTCTCAGAGTAAATACTCAAGTTTCAAATATTCATAATGACCTAGAAAGTCTATATTGTTTAGCAGTTGTGGTATTGCTGAAACACGAATTTGAACTGTAGTAACTAATATTTTCATTACTTAACAAGCGAAGGACTCAGAAGCTTGAATTCCTCTGCACCTTGAGGTGGTTCTGTTGATCACAGCTTATTCTTCCATCTTGAAATAGTAATTCTTTGTTAAAAGTGGCTATCAAGCGCAAGCAGAAAGTTGAAAGCCAGTTAACTTGTAAAGTTGCACATAAGAAATACTTATATTTTAGCTACCTAAGTGAAAGTATATACACATTATTTTGTAATTTCACATTTGGAATTTGAGGTCTTAGCACGTATCCTTTACAAATATCCTATGCGATGCACATCTGAATACTACTGATTGTTTCACATATACATCTAATAACTTCTTCATCCATTTTTTTTTTGGCTTCATGGAATTTTGTTATAGTGCCTTTATTGTAATTACTGTATCCTAGACTATGGAGACTAATACTAAGCCCAAACAAAACCAATGCTTAGGCATTTAATACAAGTACATTCAAGAGTTCCACAGAAAACTGTTTTAATATTGGTTGCTTTAAAAAAAACCCTTCAGATTGTGTTTATTATAAGGGACTACAATGGTCTTTCTTTTATATCAAATAAGAAGTACAATTTCTTGAGAAAACAAACAACAAAAACACAAAATAATGCTGAGCTGAGCATAATATTGTTTACAAATAAGCACTTAACAGCAAAGCTCTGGATGATTATGCTAGAATTTGCTGATATAAAACAGTGCTGGGCATGGTGACACACATCTGTAATCCCAGCACTCGGGAGGCTGAGGCAGGAGGATCACCTCAAATTCGAGGTCAGCCTGGGCTACATAATGAATTCAGAGCCAGCCTGAACTACAAAATGAGACCCTGTCTCAAACAAACAAACAAAAAAACAGTTACCAAGACTATGTGAGATAATGTATGTTAATTAGGTAACTGTTCCTCTATACATACTTCAAAACATCATATTATACCTGGTAAATATAATTTTGTATGTCAATGTAAAAAGAGGTAGTTAGTGAGGTATTATGTTTGGTTTATAAATGATATTCGGAGGAAATAGTATGAATTGGATAAGCTCTATTTTGAAAATTTGCCACTTGGGCTGGGATATATCTCAGCAATAGAGTTCTTGCCTAGAATATATGAAAACTCTGAGTTCCATCCCCAGCACTGTACTGAAAGAAAAAAAAAAGGCAACTGAAAAATGGTTTAGACCACAAAAGATTCAGGGGCTTGCTGTGCTGGCTAATGTTTGTATCTTTACTATTTGCCTTTAGATTTAGCAAGAAACACACAGCATACAAATGTGAAGGAGGAAGCTGGGAAAGAATGGAGCAAGCTATTTCTTTCCTAGTGGATCCCAGTCACATCTGACCAGGACTCACAGGAGCTGAAGTCAGGCCGGCTATGCTGCTGCAACCCTCTGCTCAGAGCCTTTCTCTCCCTTGTCATCCAGCAGAAACAGTCAAGGAGTCTCTCAGGACTCTGGTATCTGGCCCAAAGCCCAAGTGCACTAGCTCACTTTAACTGAGCATCTTTGCATCAGTTCCTCTCACCGCCAAGTCCCATGGGATGGATCCTGCTGCAAGAGCTTGTAGCAAGCAGTGACCAAAGCTTTGTCCTGAGAAAAACATCACTTTGTCCCTCAAAGTTTCTCACAGCAAAACCCCTGGGAAACAGCTCCACTGAGGAGTCAGCCCTGGCATTCGGGGCACATCTAGCAAAATGTGCAGGAGGGCTGAGGGGAGGCTCCCTAATCCACACAGGGAGTTCTGGCAGTAATGATCACAAATGCAGCAGCCAATGCATGGTGGTGCACACCGGAAATCCCAGCACTCTGGGAGGCTGAGGCAGGAGGATCTGAAGTTCAAGCTCAGTCTGGCAATTTAGCAACTTAGCAAGACTGTCTCAAAATAAAAAATAAAAAATGGTGGTAGGGATGTAACTTAGCATAAAGGCTCTGTTCAACCCCCAGCACCATAAAACAAAAAAACCACACGCACACATACACCCTCAAGCACACCTTTTGACTTAGCAATTCCACCTTCAGCGATCTGTATTGCAGATTTACTTTCACATACATAATTATGGTAACAAGTTCATTTATTCTAACAATATAATAGGAAATGATCAGAAACAACTAATTATGAGTACCAGACTGGTTTGATTATGCCTTCTCAATGGAATACTATATGGTAAAAATAAAGAATGAAGAGATCTGGAGATGCAGCTCAGTGGCAGAGTACTTGCCTGGCACGTAGGGAGCCCTACCCAGCAAACAACACAAAAGTTTCCATATTGATACAGTTGCCAACACACATTGCCCAGTGAAGAAAACAGATGCAAAAAAATCCCAAAAATGTACATAATATTCTATTTCTGTAAGTGGCAAAAAAATAGGCATTTCCTTATGATGTGTACTACATATAATTTTATTTCAGGATTCACAACTACTATCATTTGTCTTCAGGGAGATGAAAATGATTGGAAATTAAGTAGGAAACTTTTCTTTCCTTTTATATTTTCATTTTTAAAACATGTGAATGCACCCATTCAAAAGACTAGCCCAAAGTAAACTAGATTTTCCACATTTCTTAATACCGTCATCATTATTTTTAACCATTTTAGGCAGAAGTTTGTACCCTGTGCTTGTCCTATTTCACTGTGTTATGATGTAGGGAAATTAGCTCCTAGTTATGACTTATCAACTACCATATATACTTGTTACCCTGCTTAATCCATTCAACAATCCTAAAGAGGCATATTTTGTCATTTTACGGAAGAGAAAGTGTCATTGCACAACAGCTGGTGTGGACTCTGCTTTCCCACATCCTGAGCCCTTCCTTCCTAAGATGAAGCCTGTTGGGGAGGAGCATTTCCCTACCTCTGGTGATAGTGGCTCTGTCAGCAGCTCGCAGACCTGGCTATGTGTGAATCACCAGGGGCGAGGGGGTTTGCAACATGCTGGTAACAGCAAGATTCAAATTCCAACACACGACGCCAACCACAGAATTTGGATTCAAAGTTTTAATAATAAATTGTGCCAATAGAAGCTTTTCAAAGGCAATGATATATCAATAAATAATAGTTAAACTGAGTTCCTGAGAAAGAACCTACCACATAAAAGTATGTCAGAGAGCTGTAAATAACAACATGGCTATTACTATAAAATAGCAAAAATACTGTAAGTCACAATACAAGCTCAGCAGACCTCAGAATATGCCATTCATACAAATGTAAACCAGTACACAGAATGTTTTTTAGACATTGATAAACTTATAAGTGTTGTTGCCTAGATATTTAATAATGAATACATTATGTTAAAAATTTTAAGGAAAATATGTGGAATAATATAATGAAAAATAGGATGCATCAGATCTTTTAAAAAGCAAAAAGGAATTGAATTTTTACTCAAATATAAATCACTTTAAATAGAAACCATACTAATTTGAAATAAGGAATATTTTGTGTGTTTATCTATATAGTCATATATACACCAATATTCTAGGAAAATATGTATGGCTTGTTTTTATTCCAATGTCACTTTGAAGAATCTTTGTTTTTTTACACAAAAGCTAGAAAAACTTGGTATTATTTAAATCAAGTTGAGATTTGACATTTCAAAGCACACTAAAAACAAGGCAAAAGTTGATAAGTTTATTTAATTCAGCGTGGCAACCTCTCAGCTGCCTAAGACAATAAAAGGAATAACGTTCATGTAACCGTTCAGTGTGGGCAGTCTGTCAGTAAAACACTAAGTAGTAGGGTCCTTATTGAATTCCACATACCAGCTACATCAAGAATGAGAGCGCAGACTGACTGGAGAAATGGACCTAGGTCCATGATTAACTTCAATGTTTTGGCATAGCTGAATTAATCCCTTTTAATGTATAAAGTTTGCTGCATGACAAACATTTACATTTGTTCCCCAAAGAATCCAATCATACCCAAGACACACTTACATACTTAAACACACACACACACACACACACTCTCACATGCATGCACATACAAATCACTTCTCAATTACACATCTGCATTTCTTTAACAAAACAGCAAGGGATACAATCACAGGAAAGACATCACCCACATAAAACGTTATCAGCACGCTGTCTAGAATACCTCATTTAAAAACACTCAGTAAAAATGTATTCACAGGACCTGCTGTGAACGGCAAGACATGGTAATTTTATAATAGAAAAATCCTGCTCATGCAGTACAGTACTTCCCACACACCAGACACCTGAAACCACACCCCACATCATTACTTTGCTCACACTTTGTTATAGTACTATAATATGCAAAAAAACAACACAAAAGCAGCTTTTAACATTATATCACAATTTTGAAATGTGGGAACAAATACAAACAAAAACCATTGGGTGGATAAAATGGTCTCCGTGACACCTCAGCAGAGCATCATCTTTTTCAAACATTATTGCACAGAGATTTCTTATCACATGTTCTTCAGTTTTTCTGTCTTCCGAATGTGAGTAAGTGCTATGGCTAAGATACAAATGTAGAAAATAACAGCAGCATGATTTGTCAAAGTTAATCCCTATAATTTAGTAAGAAAAAATGGTTATCAACACAATAAGTGCTTTCTAAACTGTACTAAATTTTTAAAAACATTGTTTTAATGCAGTGAAGGGCCCCAAAAGCCGATTCAAAGCCATGCTGACCCTCCCTGCCGCCCATCAGCCAGAACCTCGAAATGAAAATCTGCTAGACTTGAGTACTTTCTTTTAAAACGTTTCTTGGGGATTTCTTGGTGAAGAGCAGAATTTCAAATGATGTACTCAGTCACCTAGGTGGAAACAAGGCTGCCTCAGGCTTCCCATCGACCACGTAGGAACCAGCTGGGCCCCTGCCCTTCCAAGACGCAGGCGTGGGCCTGTGGTCAGGTCTACACGTACACCGGCTGGCAGCCCTCGGTCTGATCCACCAGATCGGAGCTGTCTAGATCTGAGCTCTCAGAGTGTGAGGTCTCTGCTCCTGGAGGCTTTGGGCACCGGAAGGGGTACCCGTTATCATCAAAGAACCTCCGGAAGGTGAACTCATAAAATGCATGTTCAGGGTGCTTATTACTGGGGGAAGTGAGTGTGTCCCAGGCCTGGGCGCTGCCTTCGCTGTTCTCATTCCAAGGGCTCTCTTCATCCACGGGGTCAAAGTTTGAGGTGTCCATGGGGTGGCTGATGGTGGGGACGTAGGGGGCTGGCTGCTTCCGGATGTCGCTGGAGAAGTCGATGGTGCTGAAGAATGGGTGGCCCTTCAGGTCGTCGGCCCCATCCCTCCCCAGGCGGCAGTCGGCCGAGCAGCACAGTCTGGTGATGAGGTCCCTGGCCTCGGGGCTCAGCTTCACCTGGGCCGGAATGTGGAGCGTGCTCTCCCAGTTTATCACCTGCAGACAACAGAACCAAGGGTTTGGCTTCTCTTTGTGACTAGGCCAAGGTGGGATGAGTCTCAGTACACAATGGCGTGACGAGGGGCAGTTAGATGAGGGCACGGAAAGAGCAGCTGTTGGTCTGAGCCCCTCTAAAAAGTCAGTGAGGTTTTAGGAGGTGGCTTCCGGCCCAAGGAACAGGATAATGAAGTTGAATGCAGACAAAATGATACTAATTTTCTTCTGTCAGAAATGCTAGCCAAAGAGTTTTGTACTTTCCACAAAAACGAAGTGACTGAGCTAGGAATCATTTTTTCAGCTATGGTGATGGATTTCTGTTAAGTCATCACAGCACTCACTTAATACTTATTTTAGCCAAGAGACAGTCATGGGGGTTTTGTAGGGAAAAAAGATAGCCTCACACAGAGGAGAATCAAGGTGACTAAACCTTAGCCTTGCCTGTTTATGATGCTCAACCAAACCAACCAGCCATCTGGATGTTTGTTAAATACAGTTGTCACGCAGCTGTGTCCACTGTGAAGAGAAAAACTAAGACACAGCTGCACAGTTCATACTCAGCACCAGCTGAACCAAGAGCAGCATTCAGTGACCACCAGGGAGGGTGACAAGACAGGGGGTAAGGTGTGTAAGTAGGTGAGTGCTTGTCTGGAAGGCTTGCTTTATAACTAGGAGCGTTTAGTAGAGCCTAAACCAAGAAATGCAGAGAAAAAAAACAGGGTCAAATCTTCATGATGTTAGATTTGGCAATGATTTCTTGGATATGATACCAAAACACAGGCAATAAAAGAAAAACCTGAAGTCTATAAAAATGAAAAACTTCTGTGCATCAAAGGACATCACTGACTAAGTGAAAAGGCAGCCGTAGGACCACAGAATGTATTTGTAAGGCACGTATTTGAAAAGGGGTTAATATCCAAAATAAACAACTCTTACAACTCAACAACAAATAATAAATTTCTTTTTAAAGGGAAAAAGACTGGAATAGTTGATTCTCCAAAATTATACAAATGGCCATAAATACCTGAAAATATACTCAATACCACTAATTAATAGGGAGATACAGATGAAAACCACAAGGAGATGCCACCTCATACCTACTAGGATGGCTTCTATTAAAAAAAAGAAAAGAGAAGAGGGAATTAAGGGTTGGGACAGACGTGCATACACTGAAATCTATGTGCACTATCGGCAATAAGAGTCTGGCAGTTTTTCTACAAGTTAAACACAAATGATGGTATGATCCAGCAATTCCACCTCTCGGCATAGATCTGAAAGAACTGAAAGCAAGGACTGAAGCAGGTACTTGTACACCCACGTTCACAGCAGCATTATTCGTAACAGCCAAGAAGTGGAAATAACACAGCTAATTCAGCAATGCATGAACGAATGTGATGCACGAATACAGACGACTCTACTTCAGCATTAAAGAGGAAGGAAATACTGCAACAGGCTGTAACAGGCAGACTAAGGGTATGCTAAGTAAAATAAAGCAGTCACAGAAAGATCAATACTGTACCATTCCACTTTGTTTTATGTAAAGGGGTCTAATTCAGAGATAGAAAGGAGAGTAGAAGTTAGAAGGGGCTACCGGTGTCTGTGGGAAAGGGGAATGGGTTCCTCTCTAGTGGGTGCCAAATTTCAGTCTGGGATGATGAAAATATCTGGAAAGAGTGGAGATGGTCACACAACATTGTAAATGTACTCAATCCCACCGAATCAGTGTACTTCAAAATGATTCAAATGGTAAATTTCATGTCATGTATACCTTACCACAGAAAAAGAATTAGTGAGTGCTCCAGCAATTCAATTATAATGCAGAAAATGCTACATTCCAATTGCACTGCGAAACTAAGCTTTAACCTGAGGGTTTTTCAAATTAAAAGGTTATTAATTCAGGTTATTAATTCAGGCTCTACCATGGACCCCAGGGCCCAGGAAAATTTCCTAGCACCGTGCAGCAGTGGGAAGATGTCAGGTCTCAATTCAGTCTTTAATAATATACTTCAAAAGGCAAACGGTTCTCATTTCTAAAATGAAATTATTTAGCACACAATAGTTAGCTGACAGATTTTATGACTTCAAATGAGCATCAGGGATACACACAGCTAGCCTGACCACCTGGCTGATCATGTGCAAACAGTCATGGTGTCACACCCAACAAGCACAGGATATTTTGGTGGCAGGTGACAAGCTCCATGGCTGGCCCGGGTGGGTGGCTGCTCTGCACTGTGCCCACTGCTCCTCACTGTGAGTAGTTTTTGCCTGGAAACAAGCAGCAAATCACCAATGATGTAAATAAAATTTCAGGCACCCACATACATGGTCCAACTTTGTGGCTTTTTACTTACCAAAAGAGAAATTCTACAACTGGATACCGGTCATTTAAAAAGATAGCACTACTTTTTAAAAATCTGGTAATGGGGAAAAAATAAGAACCAAGATACATCATGTACAGGTACAAGCACCCAATGATAAATGTAAACATATTGTATACCTAAAATGTACCAATAAAAGAATTTAAGCAAAAAAAAAAAAATCCTGTAATCTACAACTGCCATTCACATCATACTAAGAAGAGGAGGTCAAGCACTAACCAAGGACCATGGGTATGTGAGAATGTGCAGTGCTCTGTAGCAAGCGTGCTGATTCCTGCTTACCTTCAGCTGGGTTTCTGTTGGGGTAGGAGCCAAAAAGGGCGGCTGCCCCACCAGCATCTCAAAGAGAATCACGCCAACACTCCACCAGTCACAGAGCTGGGTGTACCCTGAAAGACAGAACTCATTCAGTCCCAGTGCAGGCAGAGTCTCCTCAAAGGTGAAGCCAATGAGATCCTGAACACACAGACTGACTGTGACTTGTGTTAGCAGAAGGATTGCGAACAACAGAAATGAGGGTGAAATTCAGGCTGGCAGGGGCTCCTGTGGACCACTAACGCTCATGAGGGCTGTGGCCGCTTTTGTTGTCTTATTTTCAATCACTAGTCTGTGCTACAGGATATTTTTATAAGAAAAGTTCCTTTAATTTAAAAAGAGGACTGCTCTTGTTAGTAACAATACTTGTTACCAACCAGAACTGATCACACACAAATTAAAATAACAGAAACCAAAAACCATACAATGTCGTGACAGCAAAGGTCAGGTGAGACCCAGAGAAGGTTTCTGGGGAGGCATCCAGAAGAAGTCAAAGAATATGGGGGTGCGTGGAGGGGGCCACCCTGGCAAAGACACCGGACAGTTCACTGCAGTTCACTCTGAGGTCTCTGTGTGGGGAGGAGCCATATGCTCCTCACAGAGGCCTGGGCTGGGGGTCAGGGACAACCCTAGGACACCAAAGGGCAGGGTCATGTAGTTTCCCCCACGTGCCAGTCATGCCAGAAGAGTCTCAATGTCATCCAACCCTTGCTAAGTGGGAACTGGGCTGTGAAGAGGTCTGCCCGTGGGGTGACCGCTAGACACTTCTGCTGCCCTCTGCTCCCCTTGGTCCCGCCCATTCTGCCCCTGGCACTGCAGGCTGGCTCTGCTGTAAATGCTGTGCAGGGGAAGGCAGGACACGAAAGGCCTTCCCTGGCCACCGAGGTAGTGTTCTCGGGCTCTCAAGGCATCACTGCTGCACACATGGCACCATGTGGTTCAGAAACCCGCCTGGGGTCACCACAGCCAACAGAGAAAACCTCCACTTGGACTGGGCCTGGCTGGCTTCAAAGACTTCAGACATCCAAATACGGAAGAGGCTGCCCATGTTGCAACGTATCACAAAGGACAAGATCAACAGCCTACTGCTGCCAGGGGCCACGCAGAGGGGGATCTCGCTCATTCTGACCCACATGTCATATTTGAGACTGAACAGAGCATCCATCCAGCAGACACTTCCTGAGGACTAATGACTTTAAGCGCACCACTGTCTGCAAGTCTTACTTCCCAGGAGTTTGAGGAACAGTAGATAGAACTGGGGGAAAATGGTATTTGTGTGCTAGACATGGTATAATTCATGGAGTTAAGCTAGCACTGGAAAATGTGGTTTTGTTTAGGGAGAATGAATATGGCTGGCCTTGTGATCCTAGTGCTGTTTCCATCATGTAACTTGGTAGAAGCCAGTTCCAAAGCCACTCCCTTATGTCCTGTGTAGAAAGCTCATGCCCTGTACACACCTCCAGAGAAGGGGTAGTTGGAAACCTGCCTAATGGTTCGTGAAGTAAAGGCATTTCCACAATAGAGATAGAGGCTTGTTTGCTAGGGAGACTATGCAGCTCTCAGTCTTAGACACAAAAACACGAAGGGAGTATTTAGCCTCTTGGAAAGCCAGAGCTGAGGAGACTCCTAGACACCCCACTGCCAGCTGTGGTGGGACCACACCGAGGGCGTACCTTTGCGCAAGAGCACCTCGGGGGCGATGTAATTTGGGGTCCCAACCAGGGAGTGTGCCAAGCACCGATGGTGCTGTTTCCGGGCTCTCTGCTCCAGGGTCTTCAGCCTGTCCCCACAGCGACAGTTAGACACATCATCCCAGAGGTCGCTGGGCTCCATGCTGTCCTGTCGGACATGGTTCCCTTCACCTGGAAATCAGGGGTGGTGAGGGAAGAGAACAAAAAGAAAGTGGATTTTCACTACGCATCCATGTAACAAATCCATAGCTTAAGACAGAAGTAACTCCAACTGGCTGTTGGTACACAAGACAACTGCTGCTCCTGGGCTCTGAGACACATGCTGTGGAGCAACGGCTGGCACCACAGCAGACAGACAGGCTGGAGAGACCTTGGGAACATCATTCCCAGCTCTTCTCAGGTTGGTGGCAAAAGGCTAACACTTATCTAGCAAGACATATTTTATAGTAAGAGTGGAAAACCTAAGAGGATTCAAAAAATATGAACAAAAGTGATTTCAATTCCAGAAAATGCAAAGGTTAGTGTTCAATTTAAGAAAACAAAAACAAACAAACAAACAAAAACCCAAAACTGGGCTGTGGTATTAAAATAGCTATTTCAGGCATCTCAGCCCTAAGTAAGACAATTACCAGTTGTCTCTGACCTCTCCAAATAGCAGAACTACAGAAAATGGAATTAAACTGTACAATAGACAGATTCAGGATATCTTTGAGAGAGGACTCTCTGCAAGGCTCTGAGACTTATTTTTTGAGCCAGAGACTTGCTATGTTGCCCAAACTAGCCCTGAACTTCTGAGTTCAAGCCCTCAGTCTCCCAAGTAGCTGGGACTACAGGTACATGCCACTGCACTCAGATTTGAGACTTTCTTCTTTCTTTTTTTTCTTTGGTACTGGGGATTGAACTCGGGTCCTTGAGCTTGCACAGCAGGCGGCAAAACCAATGAGCTTAATCCCCGGCCCGAGACTTTCATTTTTTATGGCTTGTTTTACTAGGGCAGAACAGTGACTCTCTACAAAGGCCTTGCAATAGCCTATTGTTTGAAATGTAATAAAACTTAATTCCACTAACTTAAAAAAGAAAAATCCCACACATATCATCATCTTCCTCTAGGGAAGGAAGAGTTTCAACCAAAGTATACAATACTGGAGAGACGGATGGCTTTTTAATAAGTAGGAGCCACCAGGAAGAGGAACAGTTGTCTTGTACAACTGGGCTATGTCCAGATGTGAAAGTGAACACAGTGGGCCTAAGATAATACCTTTCTGGTAGTATTTGGAATTGTGAGTCCATCTAAATCCCGTGCAGAGACCAAAATCTGTCAGTTTGATGTGACCATCTAGATCTATCAAAATGTTGTCAGGCTTGATGTCTCGGTGAATGAAGCCCATCTTGTGGACACTCTCGATGGCCAAAGTCAACTCTGCGATGTAGAACCGGGCCAAGTGCTCAGGGAAGACCTCCATCCGGATCAGCAGGCTCATCATGTCCCCCCCAGGGATGTAGTCCATCACAAAATACAGGCTGTCTTTGTCTTGGAAGGAGTAGTACAGTTTGACCACCCACTCGTTGTCTGCCTCGGCCAGGATGTCCCTCTCGGCCTTGACATGGGCCACTTGGTTCCGGTCCAGCACATCTTTCTTCCTCAGGGTCTTCATGGCATACAGGGCATGTGTGTCCACCTTACAGGCCAAGCACACTTCTCCAAAGGCACCGATCCCCAGAGTTTTGATTTTCACAAACATGGACTTGTCCATCTTGGCCCTCTTGAGCCTGTTGTAATTAGACTCTTTCTGGTAGAGGATCTTCCTCATCTGCTCCTGCTCGGCCTCACAGAGTCCTGCCTGCAGACAAAGGAAACCAGAGAAGTCACTAGAGAGATCCCAGGGATGTAAGTGACTGGGGCAAGGGATGCTCTAGACTTGACAGGACACTGAATACAGAGTTCAGAAGAAGGCTTTAATATACTACCAGCAAGGTAATAATCATTCTTGTTTTTTATATCTACATACTGAGGCAGATCAGGAATCGAAAGGTCAGACAAGATAGCATTGTTTTTCTAGGTGACTTTAGGATCTAAAAACTAAACTTCTGTTAATAAAAATCTACAGGAAGGGGGACCACAACATTCTGGAAGTCCAAGAGAAGTCTAGTATTTTACTAGCTCAGGGAAAATGGAAACACAAAAAAACAAGTTAATGCATATGGGACAAAAGGAAGTAGTAACACAGATTTAATTTGTAGAATTTGGAATGACTGGCTTGGTGTGATTTAACTTTACTGTTACATTTCAATTTGAATTTCATTAGTAATTACCTTCCTTAGCACTCTGGTGTAATTAACATTTTTAGAACATTATTTACTAGAAAGACTTTCCTTTTAAAAACCCCAATTTCAGCTTCTAAAACCTGTCATTGTTTCTACTCTTTCAAAATACTTATTATATTATTGGTAAGTAAACCTTGATGAAACTTGTTGAAAATTAAAGATACACTATAAAGACCAACTTGCTAACTATGGCCACATTTATACACTGCTATCAGGGTCTCCTAAGATCAGGGGAGGGGGAAGAAGAAAAGAGGTCACCACACGTGTGACTTCACATTGCTGGCCCCATCCCCAGCTAGGGGTCTGTGAGCGGGTTTGTGATAGAGGTGAGGGCTGGTGGTGCAAACAGAGCTGCCTGGCCTGCTTTCTGTCCCCAGGGGAGGGCAGAACCAGGAATAGGAAGGAAGAACAGCACACAGAGAAATCACCTTGATCCATCAAAATGTACAATAGATAATATGAAATAGGAAGATGAGGTCCAAAGGGGAAGGGGAAGTGGGAGGGGAAGGGGAAGGGGAAAGGAAAGAAGGGAAAGGAATAAATACGAGAAAAGGAAAAAATGGAAACAAAGTCTTTGTAAGTAGGGAGGGGTGGAGGGGGTGAAGGGAGGGCAGAGAAATGGGGAAAAAATAAGAACCAAGATACATCATGTACAGGTACAAATTAGAAATTACCTTGGCCATTTCCTGTTCCAGCTGCAGCCTCCGGTTGACCTTCTGCTGGTAGGTTTTGATGACGTTTTCCACGTGCTGCTCCATGAAGAACTTGAAGGCATATGGGGAATAGCTCTTGATGCGAGATTCTCTCTTCTCTTCGTCTCTGTTGTTTTTGCGAACGGGCACTGGAGAGGTCTGGATCTGCTTCTTATCCTTGCCAGCCTTGTCGCCCTTGTCCACCTTGCGGCTCTTGTCACTCCGGTCAGCCACGGGTTCGGCAGCTGGGCCCCCGCGGAGGCTCTGCTCCACGCCCGCGCACAGGCTATCGAGGTCGAACTGCTCAGACTTGCTGTGCAGCAGCAGGTGCTTCGGGTAGGGAGGTGGCGGGCACCTGTCCCGTGGATAGGCGCCAGCCAGGCTGTGCACGGGCTCATCAGCGGCAGTGGGGACCTCGGCAGGGGTGGGCGCAGGCACCCAGGCGGGGTGCGAGGGCCCCACAGCCGTCTGCGGCTCGGGCCGTAGCACACGCACGCTCTTTACCGGATGCAGGATGTGCGCAGCGGTGACTGCTGTGACCGTGTTGGGTGCAGGCAGGGCAGGAAGCGCGGGCGCGGGGTCGGCCGGCGGCCCGCTGAAAGAGTTGGTCCTACTGGGCGCAGGGCCGCCGGGCCGGAAGGCCCCGTGTGCGCGAGGCGGCGGCTCGGGGCCCGCGTTCTGCAGTGAGTCGCGGCGGGCCAGCACTGCGGGCCAGGGCTCGTACAGCTCGGCGTGCAGGCCGCCACGCGAGGGCGCCAGCAGGCCCTGCGGGGGGTCGCCAGGGAAGCCTGCGCCGCGGGCACCCATGGTGTGCAGCGGGTGTGCCTGTGGCTTGTGCAGCTGGTGTGGTGGCGGGTACAGCCCCGCTGGGCCTGGGAAGGCGAGGCCAGTGGTCGGGGGGCCCCCCGGAGCCTGGAAGGACGGGCTGCGCTGCACGCCGTAGCCCCGCGGTTCCCCAGGCCCGGGCAGGCGCATGCGGCCATAGTGCGCCCCCGGGAAGCGCGCACCCGCCGCTGCCTCAGGGCCAAAGGCCTGGGGCACGCTGTGCGGGGACCCGGGGAACAGGAAGTCTACGTAGGGCCCCGGCACCTCCTCCAGGGCCGCGGAGCCGTCTGCACAGAAGCCTACGCCCTCGTAGGCTACTCCAGGCAGCGGGTGGAAAGATGGGAAGCCTTCACGTGCGCCCTCGAAGCTCGGCCGCCGGGTCACCGTGACTGGGGTAGGCACAAGGCCCTTGCCTGCAGCCAACACAGGAAGACGGGTCAGTGCATGAAACGCCGGCGCTGGCACCCTCAGGTCGGTCCCTACTAACGGTCCCCGCTAGTGCTGTCCCTGGGGCTGGGCTACGCACAGGGTCGTCAAGGGAGGGCCCCGACAGGTGTCCAACTTAGGGCCCAGTCCCCGTAGTGTTGGGAGTCTCACATCCCAGAGGACACACCTAAAACCTGCCTCCTGCCACGCTGGGGAGCCATCTGGACAGAATGTTTTCAGACCGAAAACAGCTGAGTCATCTGGGACACCTGCGTTTACTGTTCCCAAAGTCCTTCGTCTTTTCCCTAACAAGGGCAGAATCATAGTCATTGTCCAGATGTCCACTTTGGTTTCAATAAAGACAAAAAAACCCAGAAAAAACTTATTTTGCAAAATAAGTGAAAGCAAACAACGTATATACAACAACAAAAACCACATAAACCCCTCAAATATCTAGATGGATTTCTGCCGCTGTTTCCTGACTTTTCCATGTTGAAAATCTCTCCTCATTTAAAATCGACGCCTGGGAGGGAGGACAAAGACGCTTTTCATTTCCTTACTCCAGCCCCCTGCTTGATTTGGCAGCACACTGTAGTCCCAAGGCTGTGCCTTGCCATCCACAGCAACACCCCCAACCCCAATATCTGGCAAAGCGAGGGCCCAGCAGCCACAGCGTGGACGACAAGCCACAACCACACAACCGCTGAGAAGATGAATCGATGCATTGAGGCACCGAAACAAAGGCAACCGGGAGGTAAATCGTTACAGAGCCAGGGCCTGTGTTTCACTTTTGGCACCATGGTCTAAGACATGGGTGGCTGAATAGGGACCGGTTAAGGAAAAGTCCTCTCAAAAGGGAAAGAGAACTGTGTGTCCCCTAAACAGCAGAGATACAAGTCACAAAAGCCTGTGAAACTGTCTCACATATCACATCAAGTGGGTTTTAGCTCTTCCATAAAATGGGAAAAACTCCTTTTGGAAATCATAATGAATTCTTTATCACACCCCAGGGACCTCAAGAACCTAAAGCACAACCCACCCATTTCCTCCTGCCCCTGAAGCCAGTGGGGTACAGTGGGTAACTCTGTCCCTTCCAGGGGACCCTGGGGGAGCCCAACACACTGCCTACAGCTGTTAGTCCTGACAGCTGCTCTCAGAGGCAGTGGTGTGAGAAGCAAAGGTGGGTTTTAGAGCGTAGGCCCCAAGCCTCCCTTTTCGGATTCCTCCCCAGGACCAAGGCAAAGTGAAAACATTTTTAGTCTCACTTTGGTGAATTCATCTTTTCATCTTTCACAGAACAAAATAAGCACACACACCTCTTAAGTTTCATGATCTGCTCCCTGTGTCCCCACTGTGGGCCTGACTCTCACGGGGCCAGCTCAGCTTTCCTGTCAATGGGAGGAGGGCTGTGTGGAAAGATTATCTCCTGACCAGGGCAGGCTGAGCCTCTTCCTGCAACTGCTCTGTGTTCTCAGATCACAGATCTTTTCTCACCGCACTGCGGCCTGTTGTCAGGGCTCACCTGGGGAAGTCTGCTTGATGACACGCACAATCTGCTCGTTCCTCGGGTCCAGGTAGCCCATCTTGCTTATGAACTCCAGGGCAGCCTCGATGCTCCTGCTGCCAGTCTGCTTCAGCGCTCTGCCAGCCATCTCCTAGAGGGGAAGCATGGAAATTTGAGTGTGTCAGAGCCACCAGTGACCTCTGTCCCCACTCCATGTCTGGCCATGCTGTAACATTCTGCCACTCTGGGACTGCCAGGGCCCTGCACGGTGTTGCAGATGACTCTCAGAAGGCACACAGGTGAGCTGAGCACGGTGGTACACAACTGTAATCCCAGCACTCTGGAGGCTGAGGCAGGAGGATCACAAGTTTGAGTCTAGCTTGGGCAACTTAGTGAAACCCTGTCTCAAAATACAAAAAGGCTGGAGATGTAGCTCACTGCAAAGACCCTGGCTTCAGTTACCCAGTACTGAAAAAAAAATGCACACAGGCGGCCAAGGTCCTGTAGGTGACGACAAAAGCCAAGCACACAGCACTGCACAGACTGGAGCCCATGTCGAGAACGTACGGAAATGTGACGGTGGGCTTATGTGTCGACTTGACTGGCTTGGGAGCTGCCCAGGGGCTCAGTAAAGCTCCCTTCCGTGTGTCCAGGAAGCTCATGGGGTCATGGCTTGGGCTGTGTATCTGGTCCCGGGCCTCTTCCTCTCCAGGGCTGTTCCTCTGTCCTGCTTCCTGGATGCCATGACTAAGCAGTTTTGTCTGGCCGAACCCTCCCACCATGATATTCCTGCCTTGGAGCCAGCTGACCAGAGAAAAAACCTCTGAAATCAGGAGCCTAAGTAACCTTTCCTCCTTAAAGTTATGGAGGGGCCGGGGATTTAGCTCAGTGGTTTCGCCACCTGCTGCACAAATGCAAGGACCCGAGTTTGATCCCCGGCACAAATAAATAAATAATAAAGTTATGGATATCCGGTACTTTGTCTCAACTGACCAATACATTCTGAAACAAACTTATAAGTTCTCCCAAAAAACTTTTGCGATTAGACTAGTAAATCCAGGATGAACCTAAAATCAGAACGAGTTTAGCTGCAGAAGGAACTGTGGAAATCAGGGAACCTGCATGAATCCCGGGTCACCCCCAGGGTAACTCTGGGACCAGGTGATGTATCTTGGAGAGGAAGGTATGAGGGCTGAAGAGTCATTTAGGCAATGTTTACTGAATGCCTACTGTTTTGTTTTTTGGTACTGGGGGACTGAACTCAGGACCTTGCACTTGCAAGGCAGGCTCGGTGCCACTGAGCTAAATCCCCAGCCCTGAATGCCTACTGTTTATAGGGTGCCATGTGGGTTATGGTAGTAGGGCCTTGCCCTTAGGTGAAAGCTAAGAGAGGAAAGAAAAGACAGGCATCACAGAGGCCTCGGAGCCCTATCAGCACAGGACAAATCCCTTAATACTGCTTGTGGGATGAGCAGGAGATAGACACCACATGGCCACCACGGAAGAAGTACAGGTGGAGTGGATGACAGAGGCAGTGGCTCCCTCCCATCCAAGGGGAGATGGGGTATCACAGCTGGTCCTTCAAGGACAGATGGGCTGGATGGCACCAGGGCACGAGGGACAGGGAGCCGAAGACCAAGGCCAGACTATCCTGGGTTTTACCTGTTTTCAAAGCCACAGGAGCTTTGAAGAAGGGAAAAGTGAGTCTGAAGATGCATCCTGGGGCCGCTGCAGGGTACAGAGCTTGAGGCACTCAGGGTCGGGAGGCTGAAGAAGCAGGAGGGGACTCTGAGACCAGGTAGCAGGAACAGAGAGGGTAAAGAGAGGGCAGTTCTCGGACCCAGAGGAAGCAGGCTGAGGCAGTGAAGGGCTTCAGTAGGTGTCCCGCAGCATGGTGAAGAGTGGCAGGCAAGTGGGGCGTGCAGAGAAGCCCAGCAGTCAGGAGGGAAGGGGCGCAGAGGCCACACTGAGCTGCTCGGGGCAGGCGGGTACTGTGGGAGCACCAAGCGCTCCGCTGAGAGCCGGCAGTACCTCCACCGCCCCCATCGTGCCTGTCACCTGTGTCCCTCTCAGCTGTCTGTGGCTCCCTTAGGACCAGGAGAATCTAGCAGGACAAGAAACTGCACATTACTCATAGCCACATCCACCCACACTGCACAGAGCCTAGAATGAATAAAACGCATGATATCTCTATGGTCATTTAACACTAAACCTAGCTTTCTGTTCCTGGGCAAATACCAGCTCAGTGGTGGGACATCACACACTGACTGTACTTGACTACATGCTCCTCAACATGGTGCGGGGGCCTGCCAGATGGCAGGGTGGGAGGGGACCAGGACAGAGCCCGAGACAGCGTGCTGCACTGGAGAGCAGAACATCAGCAACAGCTCAAGAGGCAGATTGTGAGATGGTAATGAAAACAAAGCTGGCTGGGCTGCTCGGCAGGCTGAGACAGGAGGATTGCCATGAGTTCAAGGCCAGCCTGCAGTACAAAGCAAGACCTGTCTCAAAAAAACAAAGAAATGAAAACAAAAAGAAGAGAGCTGGTCTGTCCAAAAGCACCTGGGTTAGCAAGAGGGGCACGTGGTGAGCGTCTGGAAGAGCCGTGGAGAGAATTCAGCAGAGCCTGGGGGTGCAACATCCCCCGCTCACCTGGAACAAAGGGTGCTGAGACTCCACCTTCCCACTTCACAGCTGTGCTATGCAGTATCACATCTGCCAGGACTCCACAGCTGGGCTGGGGGTGTAGCTCAGTGGTTCCGCCACGTGCCTCAACAGCACAAGGACCTGAGTTCGATCCCCGGTACCAAAAAAAAAAAAGACTCCACAGCTGGGAGGAAGGCGCACCCTTAAGACCAAATCTTAGCAGGATCATCCTGAGGAGACCCAAACTGCAAACAGCACTAAGTATTCAAGTGCTTTGAGGGAAACATGACTGCCAGCCCCATCTCCTCCAAGGTGAAGCACCAGCCCACGCTCATTACTATGTTATCAGTCAAGGAGGCGAAAACTCCAGGAGAAATCACGTGCCGTGCCGTGTGTGAAGCCCAACTCTCCCTGTTTACAGACCACCTACTGCCTCACACCTAGGAGCTTAGCTGAGAGAAACCAACACAAGGGGCCACAAGTGGAGACTTGTGCTCATAGGGCTGCTTCAAGTAGCAAAAGCAAACTGCAGTCATGAGCCAGCTTGTTTATAAATAAAACTTCAAATAATCCCAAGACCCTTGTTATGTGTCCATCACCCTCTGTAGCGAATATGTAGTTTCTACAAATCACCTCTCAGAAGATGCTACTGCATATGCCCATATGACTATGCTTTGCTGTGTGTGTGGTGCAGGGGATGGAACCCAGGGCCACATGCGTGTCAGGCAAGTGCTCTGTCACTGAGCCACACCCCAGCCCTTCTATATCTGTGTTTTAAGAGCTGAAGAGAACTGAGAATCTATTTCTAAGTTGATCCAGAAAACATACTTCAGGTTGAGTAGACAGTACGTACAAGGAGTATGATGGAGGGTCAGTCGTGGTGGTGCACACCTATAATCCCAGCACTTGTGAGGCTGAGGCAGGAAGACTGCTCCAAGTTCAAGGCCAGCCTGAACTACAGTGAGACCTTGTCTCAAAAAATAAATAAATAAAAAAAATAAAAAACAAAACAGAGGCACAGTGGAACCATGGGTCTCTCAAGGGAGGAGGCAAGGCTGAAGTCCAGTGGAAGAGCTTGGCTGCTTACCCTCCTTTCTTAAGAACACTTAGGAGACTGCTGCTGAAGAGTCCTGGTCCGGAACTGTGTGTGGTCATTCCAAAAGCAGGCAGATGGCACAGTGCTACAGAGCCAAGACGAGGGGTAGCACCCTGGCTTCACACCTCCCGTGTGCCTCCTAGCAGCTGGGCTACTTCAGCAAATCCTTTACCTACTGTGAGCATCTGTGACATGAGACTGACCAGGTTGCTCTGGGATTACAGGAGACAGTGGCACATTTCAGCACCATCTCAGGGAAGCGGTCACTTCACAGAAGTATCTTAGTTGTCTGGCAAAAGGTGATGACTTAATGCAGATTTGGTATTTAATATAGCTAATGCTTTATATTTTATTTACAGTTGTTCTACAAAGAAACGCAATGCATTCTTTTCACCAGGCCTCAACACACACCTCTAGTCTTTTCCAGTGACTTCAACTGCTGTATGTACTGACCTCTGCATGAGCCAAGACAGGCACACAACTGGGAAGCCCTCCCCTAACACAAGAAAGAGGAGGATGTATGTGCCAGCAACTAAAACAGAAGTGATCGGTGATGTGTGTTCCACAAATGAGTGAGTGACTGAATCAGACTCTGACCTGTGGTCAATAGAAAGAGGAGAGCTACTAGTAGGGAATGAAGCAGAACCTGGTCCCCTGGCAAGCTGCTTCTGCTGTGCAGGACATGGACACGAGGCACAAACCAGAGACACCTAATGTTCAGTCCACAACTTCTCTTAAATACTGCTTCGTACCCAGAAGGCACATCTGGGCCATTCTTCAGGTCAGCCTTTTCTACAAAGGTCCACAAAATGTCAACACTGTCCAGCTATGTGCTGCTCACCACTTACTACTAATAGAGTAATACAGTAGGCTAATGAGATTTTGATCACTTTATGTCATCTAGCAATGTATACCAACCAAGAGAATCCTACACACCACTAAATTCTCTGCCCACAACACTCCACGAAGCTTATTTTAGGATTGATTGCTTAACGCCTTTGGAAAGGGATGCTGGTCCATTAGGAGTTAGGCCACCATGTCCTAAGGCTGGCTTCTACACAGCAGGGCTGGAGCTGGGGCCATCCTCTCAGGCACCACATTTGGCACAAGCCCCCTCCAGTGCTCAAGCCTGCTTTGTCGTTGGCCACTCTACACCACCTACTGCCATGGTGCAGTGACTCAATATAGGCCAAACCAGACTCCTGACTTCTTCACTGTCCTCCCTTCTTACCTTGGGAGCATCCTGACTTTGAGGTTTCCCTCTCATCTCATGTGTAATCCAGAAGCATACTTAGCTTTGCCTAGGCTAGAGTGGTAGAAGATCCTAGATGCTTTGGAAGCAGAACTGATACCATTCCTCACTCCCCACACCCAATCCAGCAAAACCGGATATGGCACCAACTCCTTTGCCTCACAATTTGGGCCGTGGTCGTGACCAGATAATTGCCTGCTGTGCTCTTCTTACCTGGAGCCCTTATCTGCTTCCCTGTGACCTGTTCTTATAGGTTCTTATGAGCTGTTCCTGCAGGTTCACTCATTTCCAAAGAAAAATTCTTCATTAGACTCACTGCAGAAGGGGAGCCAGAAGGGCAGAATGCTGCTGTGCGCAGGACAGCACCAGAGGCCTGGCCACCCCACCTTCTATGAGCACCTCATGCACAGGTCTGCTGCACTCAGCTTAGGGTGCTAGCCTTGGCCCAGATAGCAGGCATGACTCCGCTCCTTTAAATCAGACCTCCTCAAGACTTCCTGCCTCATGGCCCAAGCAGAGATATGGGTTTTGAAGAGGGTGAGATAAACAGGTTTCCAACTACACTGGTTTCCTGCTGCTACTAACAGTAGCAGTAAAACTGCACTTTAGTTATGTAAAGCACGTATATGCACACGCATACATGCTCATACTCCCTGGATGTGCTAGGCATGGAACCCAGAGCCTCATGCACGCTAGGCCCACTACCACTGGGAGCTACTCCCTCAGCTGAGTGAGCTATTAAAAGCTGTTTTTGGCTGGGGATTTAGCTCAGTGGTTCCACCACCTGCCTCGCAAGCACAAGGTCCCAAGTTCGATCCCCAGTACCAGGAAAAAAAAAAAGCTGTTTTTAACATCTATATCTCAAGTGTCTTTCCCAAGAGATTTCTTTTACATTTTATTGACAAAGGGGTGATCTCTGGAAACTGGTTCAAGTCACAACGAAGCCTGGAACCTATGGGATTTGCCCACCTACTGGCTGAGGGGAGGGTGGCAGGCACAGAGGCAGTTTAGCAGAATGGCCTAGGCATGGGGCCTGTTGCCACTGCTCTCTTGCCACCGTGCCAGAACCTTGGAGCAGTGCTCTCACGTGTAGGGCCCCTGGCCAGCTGCAGAGATCTCCCTGGGATCACCTGGGCCCCTGATGTGGCCGATCACCAATTCCATGTCTTCCTTGCCCTGCCCACACCTCCTGCACCTGGGGTGTCCCCTAGGAAGCCTGCCCCACCAGCTCTGCTGCCCACAAGATGGGGTGGGGACCATCACCCAGGAGGCTGTCACTCTGGATGCCCACTAGGAAGGAGCCTCTGCTTTCCTGCCGATGCCACCCTTTCTCCACTGCATGTGTCCCCACCATGAGCAAGGCCTGCAGGGTCAGCTGTGGGAGGCACATCTGCTCCTACAATTGCACTAATTGTACAGTCTCCTAGGAGCTGGGCTTGTACTTTCTATGCATGAAACAGTTTTACAGACATCACTACGTGACAGAGTAATTTAAATTCAGTGACAAATTATTATGTATGAAGGAAGGAATTTCCTATGGAGATTCTCTCCCACCCCTTCCTGTTGAGGAAGCGTTTTCCAAATGTTACCACAGCCATGTCCCTGCATTTTAACATTCCAACATGAAGCTGGGCTGAAAACCTAGAAATGGAGTGCTCTGACTTGCCAGTTTCCCAGGGCCTCTTGTCTGTGTCTGCCCGTGCCTCGGCCTCTCTCACAGAACTTCAGGCTTCAGTTCACAGAAGACAGGAAGGGAGAGGGTGGCTGAGGTGGTGGGCTGCAGGGCAGTGGTGGCCTTGCTGTCATGGGGCCCAAAGCACTAGACTTCTTGACAAGAACAGAGAGGGAGAAGGGAGAAGAAAGAAGCAAGGAGCCCAGCATTTCGGGCTGGTGCTGCTCCCCAGGTTGGGGCAGGGGAAATAAAAGGAGGTCCGGTCAGTAGCAGAGGTCTCTACTCAGGTCCCCACTGTCCCTTGAGGGCTGGGCCTGCGCTTCATTCCCTGAAAGGGTTCCAGGGGCTCCTTGGAAGTAAAGTGCAACACAGTGTTTCGCTGCATCCTGCTGCTAGTTGTCAGGCCTTCATCACAAACACAGCCCCAGGCGGGGCGAGTGTGACTCACAGGTGCCCACTCTTCTCTGTACTTCCTGAAGAGAAGCAAGAGCCTCCACACAGGCTCTCGATAGCTGCTTTTGTGCGCGCGCGCGTGTGTGTGTGTGTGTGTGTGTGTGTGTGTGTGTGCGCTCAAGCTACGTCTGGCAAACAAAGTAAAGAAAAATGGAAGCAATCTTTGCACTTTCAACAGATGCACAGGGAAGAAAAATCAGTTATTACTTCACATCAGTGCAGGGAGCAGAAGTTTCAGCCCCTGACGGTGGCCTATAAGGCCCGCTGGGAAAGCCACCGCCCCTCATCTTAATGTGTTCTCCAGTGAATGCTGGAGGAGCAGAAACGCTTACTGCTTTGTCTTAGTTACTTTTCTTGTTGCTGAGACAAAATACCCAACACCTAAAGTTAAAGGAGGAAAGCTTTATTTCAGCTCAGTTTGTAGGTTTCTATCTATAGCTGGGTGGCGGCAAGGCAGAGGGGCATCACAGAGGAGAAACAGTCCATGGCAAGCAGGCAGGAGATAGCAAAGCAGCAAGAAGCAGTAGCAGCTTCTTTCTTTCCTCTTATAGTCTATCCAGGCTACTTGCCTTTTGGGTGGTGCCACCCACATGCAGGACGAAGCACCCTTAATCCCAGCATCCCACTCAATCCCCAAATCACAAATCTAGATTCAGCCACCTTCGAAACTCCCCACCTGTGACCACATGAGGATCTGGGGGAAATCTAAATGCAAGCCATAACACACTTCTAGGGAAAAATAAATTTTAAAAAGTAATTTACAGGTAGAGGATGAAGAAATTTGGCCTAAAACTAAACCAAGATGAAAAACTGTCAGCCTTGCCAGTGATCAAAAAACACTCATAAAATAAAATAGCATTTAATAACCGATGTTAACACCAAAATAAAATTAGTAATCATAAAATAAGTGGGTTGGCAAAACTCTTCACAACTATATATTTCTGATGACAGCAGAAACTATAAAATCACTTATTAAAAATTATTAAATTTTTATACCTTGATTTCATAAATTTTACTTCTTGAAGTTTATTCTCAGGCTAATTTAGAAGAATTACACTCAACCACTTACCAGTCCAATTATTTCAATATACAGGATGATCCAAAATTGCATATTTTTTGTTAATTTTTATAAGATAACAGGAAACATAAAATGACAATTCTATCAAATTTATTCAATACAAGAATCGACTGGTTGACATGATGCCTGCCTGAGCAGTGCTAGGGATCATCAGTACGTAAACAAACGCACTGGTGTCTGGGGTAAGCTGTCAAGTAGTTAATTATCTACGTCTTCATTACTTTCTTGTTGCTGGGACAACACGCCCAACACCCACAAAGGAGAAGTTGATTTAGGCTCCCAGTTCGTGGAGGTCTCAGCCCATAGTTGGCTGGCTCCAAGGCAGGGCGGTACTGCAGAGGGGCACCGCGGAGGAAACCATCCCATGGAAGGGCAGCCAGGGAGCAGCAGCCACTCCTTCTCTTTGTATTCCAGCCAGGCTTCAGGGAAACCTGAAAGTTCTTCAGGTCACAGTTGCGGCCAATGAGAGGGTTTGCTAAGACTTCACAAGTTAATCCCCAAGTTCCTTCCAACTCTAAAACTCCATGACCTCAAGAGATGTTTTCTAGGGCCAGGGATTTAGCTCGGTGGCACCACACCTGCCTTGCAAGCACAAGGTCCTGAGTTCAATCCCCGGTACCAAAAAATTTTAAAAAAGAGAGAGAGGTTTGCTGAAATAAGATTTGACTTTTGCAGCCACTGGTCTAGGTGGGCAGAGGTATGCAATCCATTCCATGGCAACGTCACACACTCTATTAGCTTTTATATCCCACACTCAGTTGCAGGGGTCCTGGGTCCTATGTTTCTATCCTTGCATCCCTGACTTTGCTAGTGTCCAAAACTAAGTGCCAGCCATTCCTCCACCCTCTGTGCACAGGCTGCAGCTTCGTGATTGGCCTGATTGACGAACGATGTGGAGGCGACCCTGCAGTCTTGGCTACCCCTCAGGAAGGCTGGGTGTTTCCATTCCCCTCCTTGGCTTTAATGGGCTGGAGAGCCCAGCAGGCTGAGCAGCTCCCTTGGCGCCACTGCAGGTCCAGCCACAGTGGAGAGCTCAGGAACGGCCACTGCCCAGTGGTGCTCAGCTAAGCATGGGCCAGAACAGTAAGCCACAGCTGTCTGTGAGCCACATAGGGTGGCTCACTACCCAACCAGCAGGAACTGATCCTTGACTTGACCTCTTCCTTTGCGGAGTATCATCTGGAAAATATATGCACCTGTTTATCTTCAATTTTGAGTGGTTTGAATTCCTAAGCTTTTGTCCAAATAAACTCAATTTGCTGTTAAGATCAGGAAGTTTTCTGAAAAGTTAAATTTACATTATTATTAACACAGACATTTAACAAAATGCTACGAAATACTTTACCAGAAAATACGATTATTATCCAAATATTGATTGCTGGTGTGATCAGTGAAATGTAAAACCCTAAACCTGATTTTGTGCCACTATATTCTATTAGGTCTGATCTCAATAATAAAACACCTACTTTACATTTGTCAAAATGTGACTGCATGTATATTCAGCAATAAGTTCTCCCTGTTTATATGGTCTTCTGTCTTTACAAACCTTAAACAAATATTTGATTGGGTAAGTATTTGACTACAAAATTATTACTATTACGGGTATATAATATATGTGACATATATATTTGGTTTTTTCTTTTTTGAGAAAGGGTCTCACTATGTAGTTCAAGCTGGCCTTAAACTCACTGCGTAGCCCAGGTTGGCCTTGAACTAGCAGCAATCCTCCCAGTTGCCGAGATTTCACCTGGCTATTATTATATTTTTAAAGAGCTTTTGTTATTAAAGGTTTGCTAAACTCTTAGGGATAGCTATTATTATCAGGTCTACCACACTCTAGGAGGCTGAGACAGGAAGCTCTCAATTTTAAGTCCATCCAGGGCAACTTAGCAAGACCCTGTCTTAAAAAAAAAGAAGAGAAAAGAAAAAGACTGATGTAGCACAGTGCAAAGGCTCAGGATTCAATTCCCAGAAGGACAGAGAGGCAAGTGAGAGGAGGAGGAGGAGGAGGAGAAGGAGGAGGAGGAGGAGGAGGAGAGGTGGGAGGAGGAAGAAAGAAAGCCAGGAATAGTAGCACATGCCTGTAATCCTGGCACTCAGAAGGCTGGAGCAAGAGGATTGCCATGAGTTCAAGGCCAGCCTGGACTATGTAGCAAGATCGTGTTTAAAAAAAAAAAGCCAATAGAATATACAATAGACTATAACACATAAAAGCACTTCTTAAAAAATGCTTCCAGAAAGGGTGGGAGAATCAACCTTAACAGTATAAACCCCATTCATTTCAGCGTTCTGTAAAGCATCAGCCTTGGGCACTGATGAGCACCGTGTGCCTGAGTGTTTGCACATGCGTGGAGGTCCTGGGCAGAGGAGACAAGTGGTGACTCTTGCTCCAGTCCTGCCCAATAGCCTGCCCAGCTTCTCAGGGGGCCCCTTGTGCTCTCACATCCCCAGGAAAGCCTATGCCCACTCGAGACTGCACAAAAGCTTGGCCAGGCAGGATTCCTTCCCCTCCAAAGCCTATCCTGCCAAGGCATGACAGCAGGTAAGGAGGACATCAGGCACAACTCACCAACACATGAGCCGACACCCTAAATCTGCCTGGCCCTCACCATGCCTCACTTACACAAGAAACAATCTCTACTTCCCAAGAAAATGAAAGTGAAGAAGGAGATCAGGTGTGACTAGGCCCGCGTCACCACACAGAGCCTGAGCCAGCCTGTGTTGTGAGTGCGTGGGGGAAGCCAGAGGCCTGGGCAGACATCAAAGGAGAGGTGCACCGCAGACGGAAACAAGTCAGTCCCTCGGATGGGAAAATCCTAGGAACCACCTGCCAGCTACATATGGGTCCATGTTTTCCTGACACAAAAGAAAATCTACCACCTAATCAGGGAGGCAGTGCTTGAAAAAGGAGCTGAAGCATGTCTGGAAGGCCAAGTGTGTGGCAGCCAGGAATGGACAGCATAGCCTGAGAGAGCAAACCCTGACTGGACCTGGCGTGTCTCAACAGGTGCAGAGAAGCCAGAGCAGCCTCCTGGTGCCGCCTGCTGGCCAGGGCTTCAGATCCGCCTCAGGCGGAAGTCGGGAAGGCCTTGCCTGATGAGCGCTCATCTGTAAACTCTGCTCTGAATTCCCAAGGCAGCCCTTGACCCTGATGAAGATAGATACTATAGAAAGGTAAGACAAAGGCCATCTGGCCACTTGTCCCCCAGCACTCAAAGATCAGTGTGAGAGAGCAGAATTAGGAAAGGAATTAATTGCAGTTTTAATTCACACTCTTGCTGGGGACTTTACCTTGACAGGTCTTCATAAAGGAAAAGATCTGTTCTGACCATGAGGCTGGGGAGAGAAAACTCATAGCAAGAAGAGTGTTGGATGGTAGCCTGAGAGAGAGGCAGGGAGGTCGCTGATTAGTAAGAGGAGAAAGAAAACTGTGCCTGTGACAGGCTCCAAGTTCCTGAAGGTGGCCACTTCCCAGGACTGTCTGTAGGCCCGCCATCCCCATCCCTGAGAAGAGGATGGCAGGCTGACCCCTATGGCAGGATCATCTCACCACCTAAGTTCCTTGTTACAGTGAGACTGCGTTTGGAAAGGACAGCCTTGTACTATCCCTGGGTACTGAGTGAGCAAGAAAACAAGCTGTGGAGTTGTCAGAGCCAAAGCACAGTCCGTCCTAATGTGCCTCTGGAAGAACAGACTTCTCCCGTGTAGGCCACCAGCCAAGCCTGGCTCCTGGATTTCAGTCGGCTGAGCATGTGGGAAGAGAAGACTAGCTGCTCTTCACTTCCAGACAAATGCTGCCTGCTACCCTCTCTACCAGAAGATCTACTTGGAAACAGCACACAGGCCTACACACCCAGACCCTCTGCTTCTCTGACCTTCAGAAACCTGCCACCTGCTCCTTTGCCTTCCAGTTGGTTTTATTTAACTGACTGCAATCATTGACAGGGTCTTGCTGTTGCCTTGAATGCCTGGGCTCAAGAATCCTCTCACTATAGCTTCCCAAGTAGCTTGCACTACAGGTATGTGCCACTGCACCCAGCTCCTTCGCTTTTCAATGAGAAGCTATTTTTGTTGGTCTGGTGCTCGGCAGCCTTCTGTGCTCTGGTGTCTCTTGTTGTTGGGGACAGTCAGCCCATGAATGCCAAGAGCAGGGGTGCTTGGTGCATATTGCACAGAGCTCGCTTCCCTATAGTTATTTCAAAATGTTATCAAGTAAACTGGAAAACCCAGAAAGCAGGAGGTTCATCCAAGAATGAAGACAGTAATCTGCTAATTTCCATTGTGTAATTTGGTGGAATGTACAAATGTTTTGTGACATATGGTGGTGAAATTTGAGATTCCCTGGCCACATGGTTAAATTTCTACATATTTTTCTGAAAAAGCTATAGTATGAATTTGTAACTTTGACATAGATACATACTGGGAGTTTAACTTTCTTTTTTTTCTTTCTTTCTCCCTCCTTTTTTTTTGAAATGGGGTCTCACTATGTTGACCAGGCTGGTTTCAAACCCCTGAGCTCAAATGATTCTCCCATCTCAGCCTTCTGAGGAGTTTAACTTCTTTTTTTGGTACCAGGGATTGAACTTGGGACTTTGCGCTTGACAGGCCGGCAGCGGAACCACTGAGCTAAATCCCTGGCAGGAGTTTAACTTTTTAATTCATATTTCCAAAGGCTCAGAATCTCTGCAACAGCTTTCACTTTTCATCATTTTCTTTAAGGCTTTAAGGTTTGTAAGAAGCTGGAATTTCTTATACTCTCTGATGCTGACATGAAATCTTAGAGGATACACCTTGCTGGTAGACCATGTCCTAGACAAACAAAGGCCAGGCCACCTTGGCCTGCACAGTCATACCCAGCCAGGGACAGAGTTGGCATGTGGGTATGAGAGACAGAGAGATAGAGACACATGGAAAAATGGATAGGTGGGTTTCCGAAACAAGGGGCCTGCAACTGATATAATTCCCTATCTGGGGAACAAGTCTAAAAGGTGCCTCCCTCTGAAATTACAGAAAGGATCATGCACAGTGACTCCATCTCCAGCACTGTCCATGTCGGTGAATGTAGCAACAGACTCCATGCCTCCTATCCTCCCAATCTAATCATCTCACAAAGCTTCTTGACTGAGAAGAGGATCATTAGTAATGAGGATGCAGTGACAGAAATGCCTGGAAATGTGAACACTGCCACCAACCCCATATGGTGGACTCAGCTGTGAATTTACTAATTGATTGAGACAGGGTCTCGCTGCGTAGTTCAGGCTGCCCTTGAACTCACCATGTAGGCCAGGCAGGCCTCAAACTTGTGGCAATCATACTGCCTCAACCTCCCGAGTGCTGGGATTATAG
The DNA here is from genome assembly GCF_053883595.1 of Heterocephalus glaber. Classification (NCBI taxonomy): domain Eukaryota; kingdom Metazoa; phylum Chordata; class Mammalia; order Rodentia; family Bathyergidae; genus Heterocephalus; species Heterocephalus glaber. The sequence continues at coordinate 2,779,846 of NW_028258432.1, forward strand.
GAATGCACCACCATGCCTGGCTCAGCAGTGAATTTTAGATCTTTGTATTTTTCTTCTGTCTTCTGAAATGAGTTTGTAGTGCTCCTCATTTAGGAAATAAAGCCTTAGAGATGCCATCGATACACACACACATACACGCATACCTTGTTGATGCCTCAACCCAGGTGCTGGCTCTCTTAGCTGGGCCACTCCTTGGTGGCAACCCCTTACCCGCTCACATGGATATCTGCAGCATCTGGTTGGCCATGGGGGCCACACATGGGGTGCCTTTTTGGAAATGCATCACAGAAATAGTCTAACAGCGCAAAGGCTCTGCTTCCATGGCTTCCTGTGCCCGAGGTGGTCACCACTCCTGCTCCTGCTTTCACTCTCCCAGAGATTCGGCCCAAACCTGACCCTCCCACGACACTCTCCAGTGTGCTTCTGAAACCCAGCCAAACAGCTGCCCTCTCAGTGTTTCACACACCAGACCTCTGCCCATACTACCCTCGCGCTGACATTACCACATGGCACTTCTAGGGTTAGACTCTACCTGCCCCTAATAGACTGGGGAAACATTGACTGCCAGCCTCCTCCTCTGTCCTTCCTTCAAGACATACATTCCTGTCGGCCCACCATACGCACAGCCTAGTGGACGGCAGTGAATAAAACTGAGGAACATACATTTTAGTAGGATAAGTAACAAAAATATAAATATATAGGATGCCAGATGCCAGGTGTTGAGGAGACAAAACCCAAATGTGGGTGTTAGAGGGGGGTTTACTACTTAATAAAGGATCAAGATTATCTGAAGAAGGCCCTTCTAACATGGGGACATCAGAGACCTGAAGATTTTCACAGAAGTGGGGGCAGCCGTTGCAAAGACCTCGAGATGGGTACGAGTGTATTCAAGGAGTATGGAGTTCGGTGTGGCTAGAACAGAGCAGGCCACAGGGTAGAGCCTGAGTGGAGTGGGGCTAGTTTGAGGCTACTCTGTGACAGCAGGAAAAATGTATTCTGTATGGAAACGGTGCACATGCACGTAACTGACTCAGCACTGGTGACATGATGCACACTTCTATTTCGCTCTACCTCACAGTTCCAAAATGCCAGTAATGGGCGGGGGATCTAGCTCAGTAGTTCTGCTGCCTGCCTTGAAAGCTCAAGGACCCGAGTTTGAACCCCAGTACCAAGAAAAAAAAAAAACAAAAGAAAATGAGAACATCACAAGATGCTGGTAATGACCCTTATGCTGATCACTCACTGTTGACAAACCATGAACTCATCATATAAGCCACAACAGGACTCTGATTGTCACCCAAGTGAGACAGAACCTCGGGAGGGTTTCCTGCACAAGCTCTGACTTTTGTTTTTAGAAGGATCACCCTGGGGCTGCTCTTGGAGAATATGTATGTGAACAGACAGTGCACTGGCAGAGATACATGGTGACTGCTGTGTGCCCGCTGCCAGGCACTGACCACAACACCCCTGAGGCTGCCCCAGGACTCCAGCTGGGGCTCTCAGGAGGGTCCTCCCAGTTCCCGAGGGCCTTTCTGACTGCTCCTGCTGCTCCAGACTATCGAACTGAACTCTCTTCCATGGTGAGGCCACCCCTGTGGGTGGTGCTGGGAGAAACTTAAGACTGAGGCAAAATCGGAACAGAAAGTGTACACATGGTCTGTAACCCTCATCAGACCTTGAAGATATGCATATTCACATTTTACCAAAGCCAGGAAACTGGGGATCTGAATAAGTAATCATTTCCCAAGTTTTACACAGCCAGTGGTAAAGTCTGAATTCAAACACAAACAGTCAGAAGAAGTCCAATGTCATTAATCATTTTTTAAAATGAGGGGTATTTCATACCCTTTAGCGTAAGATTCAAAATACCTGACATGAACAAATTCTGGCAAGGACAGACACATCCTGCAGTGATTGACTGAGGAAAAAAGGGTGAACTGATCCAGTCCCAGAGGGAACACTGTGACAATATGCATGAAATTAAAGATGCTCATCTGCAACCTGAAACTCCACTTCTGCCCACTAGTGAGCTCCACACAGTAGTAGGAGACAGGCAGCAGAATGTGCCTTTTGCAATGGAAAGCTAGAAATGCTCGAAATACACATCAACAGGATAGTGCAAAGATGGGGTCATTAGACAGTGTGACACAGTGCACCAATCAAAATGAATCACAGCCTCATCTAGCTGCATGGATAAAGTACAAAACATAATCAATAAAAAAAGTAAGTTGCAAAACCATACTGTATAGATTTAAAAAGAAAAAACTGGAACACTACTTCAGATTGGCTAGCATGTCTCTGCAGGAAAAGTGCAGATCATGGGTGTGATGCAGGAATCGACTGAGGACAGCAGCTACCTGGGGTGGGGGCAGGGAGGCTGTGGGACAGCACAGGCTCCCTGGCACATGCCACAGAGCACTGCTCTTAAAAGTCTCTGAAACAAATGTGGAAAATGGTGTATTATTCTCTGCTCTTGCAAATGGTTGAAATATAACACATCACCCTCAATCATCACCAGATGCACCCAAGAGTGAACAAGGGTGCAGGTTGCTTGTCCCGGGCCCTGCTTTCTTCACAGTATTGCTCCCTGTCCTGTCAGCTCTTGGTTAAGAAGCAGAGCTTTCAGCCACTGTGCTGGACAAGCAGGAACTGCTTAGTAAGTGAACCTGCACAGGCTCGGCTCCCCTGCCAGAGAGCTTCTGAGAGGCAGCAGGACCTGGGGGACTCTGCTCAGTGCTTGCTGTGGTACATCTCCTACACCTCCCTCTCTCCTGCCCCTTCTGCTCTCAGAAGCTGTGCACAAACTGTGCTTGCAAATTCCTTCTAGTTCTCTGTCAAACCATCGCCCTCAAATGGTACCAACTTTTTCAACCCAGCAAATCATGTCTAAGAATTTATGCTTATCCTAGGTGCAAAGTAAGAGCTAATTAAAAGAATCTCTAAATTTTGCTGACAAGGGAAAAATTAAAAACAAACTAAGTGTCCCCAGGTGAGCAAAGGTCTGCCATCATTCCCATGGAATACAACTTTTTTTTAAACACTGAAGAACAAAATGTAATGACATGGGAACATGTTTATAATTCGGTGTTAAGGAAACAACAGTGACAGTAGCAAAATGGAGCTTTTGGTCACTCTAGTGTACTAGCTACTTTCAATCATATCCCATGGCTGTGCTTCATTTCTCATCTTGGCTTTTATGTAACAGCCCCAAGAAAAAAGAAGTGTTGATGCCTTTGGGAATCTCCTTTGAATAACCGCAGGCAGCAGGGACAGGTGTCTATACACAGACAACTGTGGGTCTTCAGGGAGGAGCCTGGCTCCTCCACAAAGCCCTTCAATCCACAGGCCCACCCCACAGTCCCTCTAATCCATCATTAGAGCATCACTTCCAGGTGTGAATAGCCAAGAATCACTGGATATTCAACCAAGTTTTCCAACAAAAAGCCAAAATAATCTACACAAAGTGAGCCTGCCCTTTGTTTGTTGTTGTTTTGTTTGTTTTTGACAGGGCCTCACTACGTAGCCCAATCTGACCTCTAATTTGCTGCAATCCTCCTGCCTCAGCCTGCCAAGTGCATGCACCAGCAGGCCCAGCATGCACATTTTAGTAAAATTAAAAATTACAGCCAGGAGTGGTGATGCATGCCCATAATCTCAGCACTCAGGAGATGGACAGAAGGGTTGCAATGAGTTTGAGGCCAGCCTGGGCTACATGAGTTCAAGGCCAGCCTGTAAAAAAAATTATAGCATTAAAAAAAATACTGATAACAGCATATGGTAATGGTGTGGTGATGTGATTTCTACAGAAACGTGTGCCTATTACTCACCAGTCAGCTTAGACCACAACCATGGCCCCTTTCTGCCTGCTCTCACCTCTTCCCTGGTTGCTTTTTTTTTGGTACTGGGGATCAAACTCTGCACCTTTCACTTTCAAGGCAGGTCGTGGCACCACTGAGCTAAATCCCTGGCCCCCCTAGCTGCCATTTTGAAATGCCTGCTCCTCTTCCCTCAGCCCTCCTGAGTGGCTGACACCGGCTTCTAAAGAACGTGTCTACACATTAACTTCTGATTCAAGTCAATCTACAGATCCTCTCTCTCCCTCCAGGGTCTTAGACATGTATGAAATCTGTACTCTGACACTTTGCTGCAAGTGATCTGGCTGAAGATAAACTTCCCATGACAAGAGACTCAAGTCCAAACTAGCCACTGTACCCACAGGTGGCAGAGGGCCAGCAAACTACAGATGAGACAGCACATGTTATAGCTTCTCAGGTAGGTCTGGGGCACAGTCTCTGAGGGAATGCCCCCTCTGGGTAGCCAAGAGACCACACATGACAGGTGACTTCAAGGGGATTCTCTGTCCACACCACAGCTAGGAGGAGGCTTTACTTTGCTCTAGAAATTGTGACAATCTGCTCTGCTGCTTTCCTGACTTCAGAGATCCAGGAGGAAATATCAGCTGGCCAATGGGAGGCTCACAGGGCTACAAACAGTGACAGAAGGCTGCATTTATTCAACTCTGCAACTAGGAAGTTTTCTGATCAAATTTTTACTTGTGGTGGTTCTTCCCACCTTACAATTACTTTTCTTGAATAATGCCAGTTATGGCTCTGCGGGAAGTCGACAAACAATATAAATGTTCAGCATGTTTTTAATAGAAATGGGCAGAGTGAGAGGATGATGGAATGAACAGTGCCACGGAAGGGGCAGGAGCTGCAACAGGCTCTTTCTCTGTGAAACCCGACAACTCTGCTGTATTTTAGGAAATCAGCATTACCAGCACGTTTCAAAGATAGGAAAATGGAGACTAAAATGCATTAGCAATGTATCCAAAGATACAAAGATGGCACAGAGGGGAGGTGGTAAGCAAAAGAGAGGCCCGAAGTCCTTGTATCCATTATGACGCAACTAGTTAAGGTAGACAGACCTTTTCTGAGTGACTTCATGGTCTCGTTTTCATTCATTCAAAACCATTACTCAATAACCAGTGTGAAGACTGTTCTTGGTTCTGGGGACACAGCAAGGATAGCAGACAAGATCTTTCTGCTCATGGGCATTCCTTTGCGGTGTACTTGCAAGTTCTCCTTACCTGCTTGGCCCTGTCAGACCAGTCAGAGGCAGGACAGTAGTGGAGAGCTGCTTTCCAAGATGACCAACGTCACCAGGGTTATGGGATCATAGTGTGTGTTTGTCCCAATCAACCTGAACAGTTGGCCACCTATGGTGCCTAAAACTATTCTCATTTCTTGAACCATGATTAAGGTTCTTGAATACTAACTATTATGCCTAATAAAAATTAAAATTAAGGGGGCCTGGGATTTAGCTCAGTGGTCCCACCACCTGCCTCAAAAGCGCAAGGACCTGAGTTCAATCCCCAGTACCAAAAAAAAAAAAATATTAAGGGAAAAGGGATTTAAGAAAAGAATGGAAAGGAAAACATGGAAACAAAGCTTTTGTAAATGGGGAGGAGAAGGAGGGCTGAAGGGAGGGGAGGGGAATGGGAAAACAAGAATTAAGATGTATTACATACAGGTAGAAATTCCCTGTGGTGAATGTGATCATTATGTATGGCAAATATGTACTAATAAAATTGCTAAGAAAAAATGAGTGTTTGCTAATTCCCAAAGTCTATGTAACTGTCCGGTTTTCTGAAGACGAGAGCCCAAATGGGTAGGAGAGGTAATGATTAGGTGCCCTGAAGGGATGCCTGCAGGTCTGTACTGCTCCAAGTCCTGGCCTTTAAAACATCCTTTCTCTTCACCTCCTATCAAACTTAAATAGATCAATTCGAAATGAAGTTTGGAAATGGGATTAAATGTCAAATGATGTAGGAAAAACAGAAAAAGAAAATTATTCTGTAAAGCAAGAACAGAGAAACATGAAGTCAGGAGCAGGGAGAAAAGGGGCAAAGGCTACTCCAGGGTCACTCCTGAATGGGAAGGAGGAGCACCTCCAAATCCATCAGCATTCCTTCTTGTTCTCCCACAGATGAGAGAAAATGAACGGATCTTTAATAGTGTAGCTGGCTATCCTCTTGGGCAAAACCATCGGTCTGAACAAAGTTCAGTTCTGAAACGTACAAGCCAAAGAAAGCAGTAGTACAGTCAGGTTAAACAAACCCCAAATACTACCCTGTGCTGCCGTCACAGTTTGGACCAGTTGAATGCTCAAATATGAACAAGGTACCACTTTATAAAGTAACTACTCTGTTCCTTTTGTTTGGAATGACATATGCTTGATCATATGCATCAGCAAACCACTCACTAGGAAAACTTTTCTGTTACACCTTCTGGTGCTCTGTGGAACCATGGAGGTGACACACTTGCCTTAGCTGTGCAGGCCACACAGAGTCAGAGCGGCTGGACATCACCCCAGCAACAACACAGGCTCTGCCAATTTTGCTGAGCTGGAAAGATCTGTGTCTACAGCCAGCACTGCTGTCCTTGGTCTTACAGTCCAGTTTGAGCAACAAAAATAAACATGACAGGGCCCAGGAAAGGAATAGAATACTTTTAAAAAGAATGTTTGCAAGTGGCTGAAGTTCACACATTCAAGCCAAATGAAAATTCTTTCCTCAGGAGTTCATAAATAACATTTAACATTCTTTTTCCAGCTGGGATGATATAAACTATTTTAAAACCTTGTCTGTTTCATGACAATTGCATTAGTTTTCGAGAGAGTGTGACAACAAGGCAGACCAGGTCCAGATCATCTGCTGCCACGCCTTTGGGACCCAATATACCTGGCAAACTGAAGACGCCCATAATGTGTGCGGACCAACAGTGACCAAGAAATCCCTTTGAGTTTCAAACGCGTGATGTTCTGGTAAAACTGCACAGCTGTCCTGGTCCTCTGCACATGCAGCTGGCCCTCCATTCTTGTGGGTTCTGCACCCATGGACTCAACTAACCCTGGACCAAAAATACAGTCCTCTGTGCCCTGAGGTGTGCCTGTAGTTAGGATGCTATAGGAATGAGCAAGACTGCGCCTGGCCCCGGATGGATAGGAATACATATCTTTACTCTTTTTCCACCCCCAAATTCCTTATCTGAAGAACTCTGATATCATCACTGGCAAAGTCCAGGAAGGGCGAGCAGGCAGAGCTGCCGCCGGTACAGGTGGAGTCTGTGCTGTTTTTTCGGATCCTGGCCTGGAAGATGCCCCATGTTTCAGATATAGGAGAGACCAGGGCTCTGGCAGGCACAAGACACCTGACTCACTGGTGGCACAATTTCTGAGATGGAATGAAGGAAACATTCACACATCATTAAGAGGTACCTTAATGCTGCAGTAATACACAGTATACATATTAATTTACTGGAAACACAAACTTACTCAAACTTCCATCATAAAAAGACAGGCAAAATAGTTACTGGCTTCACTAATATCCAACTTTTAAAATTTCACTAGACAGGTGTTACAGGTAAGAGCCAGGGGATTATCAAAAATTAATTTTATTTTCTGTAACCTGCAGTTTTCAAAAGGTTCTGCTTCCCTCTTTGTCCCAGTTCATTCCTTTGAAAATGGCCAGAAAGTCTCTGAAGTACTGAAGCGAAACTTCTTCACATTTCACCCCCATCCAACACCCAGGAAATAGCTGTGTCATGCTGCAGATGCTGAGGTCCCGGGACCCACTCTCCGTGTAATTGACAGGAAAAGCCAGCTTTTTTTTTTTGGTACCAGGGATCAAACTCGGGTCCCTCCACTTGCGAGGCAGGTGGTAGAACAACTGAGCTAAATCCCTGGCCCTGTTTTTGTTTTTTTCAACGAATGCAAATGATAGATTTGTCACCATTGAAGAAATGCACAAGGAGACTTGACAAAGCTCCAAAGTACACCTGACCTATTTTTACCACAGGCAGAGTCCTTAATTGCCTACTTTGCTTTCTACCATTAAGTCTCCTCTCCTAAAGACAAAGATAGCCAAGACCAAGGAGAATCCTTGAAGGATGTGTGGCTATGCGTCTGGAGTCGGACACAAGAATAATTATGGCACCAAATTATGAGAAACACACACACACAAGTCTCACAGAAGAAAACATTGCAAAACTGGCAGCAAAACCATCTTAATTACAAATACTTCCCTCCCAGATTTCTAAGAAATTGTAAGTATGACCATAGTTACAGGAGGTGACAAACCATTTGCTGAGCCCTTCACAAAGTGCCTGGCACATGGATGGCAGCCAGCATGAGGTAAAATGCTGTTAGCCTCTCCTTCCCTGGGACATAATACCTGCCACCCATAACTTGAAGGAGGAAAGGTTTAATTTAGCTCATGGTTTCAGGAGATTCCATTCATGGTAGGCAGGCTTCAAGGCAGAAACCTCACAGTGGAAAGATGTGGTAGAGTGAAGATGCTTAGTTTATAGCAGCCAGGAAGCAGAGAAGGAGAACAGTAGCAGAGAGGAAGGGATGAGAGACCAGACACAGACCCCAAGACCATGCTTCCACAACCCACCCACACATACCCAGAAGTGTGCTCTACCAATGCCTGGAGATGATCCCAAAGCCAATCAGGTGAAACTCCATCCTAACCACCACATCCCACATCTTCAACTTGCTACCCAAACACACTTTTTTAAACCATACTTAATCTCCAAGTAAAGACAATACCACGTTTTAAATTCTGCCTAACATATCTATCATGTGTACAAGTGGAAATGCAATAATGCCTTCTTCAAAGTTTCAAGTTTCAGCATTTTCAAAAGTTCAAAACAGACTCGCTGAGAAATAGGGCAAACAATTCCTTTCACAATAGCATCCAAAAAACTGAAATACCTAGGAATCAATCTAATGAAAGAAATCAAAGACCTTTTCTCTGAAAACTATAGCACTCTGAAAAGAGATTGAAGATGATATCAGAAAATGGAAAGACATCCCCTGTTCCTGGGTAGGAAGGATCAACATAGTGAAAATGGCCATACTTCCAAAAAGGCTATATAGATTCAATGCAATTCCAATTGAGATCCCAGCAGCATACTTCACGGACCTTGAGAAAACAATCCAAAAATTCAATTGGAACAAAAAGAGACCCAGAATAGCAAAAGCAATTCTAGGTAACAGAGACATGGCAGGGGGTATTACAATCCCCAACTTGAAACTATACTACAAAGCTACGGTGATAAAAACAGCATGGTACTGGCAAAGAAACAGACCTGAGGACCAGTGGAACACATTAGAAGATGCAGAAACAATTCCAGACGTAATCAGCCACCTCATCTATCACAAAGGAGCCAAACATCCTCAATGGAGGAAAGATAGCCTCTTTAATAAATGATGCTGGAAAAACTGGGTTTCAACTTACCAAAGATTAAAACTAGACCAATGTGTCTCACCATGCGCTAAACTAAAATCAAAATGGATTAAAGATCTAGATATTAAAATAGAAACGCTGAATCGGATGGAACAAAGGTTAGGTAGAACTCTTGAAGACATTTGTGTAGGAAAAGATTTTATGAACAAAATCTCAGTTGCCCGTGAACTAGTACAAACAATCAACAAGTGGGATCTCTTCTTATTAAAAAGCTTCTGGACAGCAAGAAAAACTACCAACAGTGTGAAGAGACAATCCACAATGTGGGAAAAACTCTTCACCTGCTGTTCCGCAGACAAAGGTCTGCTATCTTGAATCTATAAAGAACTTAAAAAAATCAGACCTCCCAAATTTAAAGACCCAATCCAAAAATGGGCATCTGAAATGAACAGACATTTCTCAAAGAAGCAGAAATAGCAAATAAACATAAGAAAAAATGTTCAACATCACTGGTCATTTGAGATGCAGATGAAAACAACGCTGAGATTCCACCTCACTCCAGAAAGAATGGCTGCTATCATGAAACCAACCAATAACAAATGCTGGCAGGGCTGTGGGGAAAGAGGAACCCTGCTCCACTGCTGGTGGGAGTTCGGACTGGTGCAACCACTGTGGAAATCAGTATGGAGATACCTCAAAGAACTAGGACTGGAAGTCCCATTTGACCCACATATTCCTCTGCTTGGTATCTTCCCCAAAGAATTAAAAGAATCATACTACAGTGATATACGTGTACCCATGTTCATAGCACAATTTGTAATAGCTAAAACCTGGAAGCAGCCCAAATGCCCATCAACTGGAGACGGGATAAAGAAAATGTGATTTTTTTTTTTATAAAATGGAGTACTACTCAGCCATAAGAAATGAGAAATTAGAGACATTTACAGCTAAATAGATGCACATTTAGGTGATACTCTTAAGTGAAATAAACAGGACACACATGTGTAAATACCGAATAGTTTCTCTAGTGTGAGAAACTGAAAGTGTAAATAAGGACTAAAAGGTATAATAGATAATGTGAAATAGGAAGAAAAGGGGCAAAGGGGAAGGGGAAGTAGGAGGGTAGGGGAAAGGAAAGAAGGGAATGGAATTAATATGAGAAAATGAAAAATTGGAAACAAAGTCTTTGTAAATAGGGAGGGATGGAGGGGTTGAAGGGAGGGCAGAGGAAGGGGTAAAAATAAGTACCAAGAGAGATTACATAAAGGTGCAAATTTCCAAAGATAAATGTCATTATATTGTATACCAAAAATGTACCAATAAAATAATTTTTTTTTTAAAAAGTTGACAGTAAATCGGACAAGATACTCTCTAAAGTTCCTTCCAACTCAGAAGGTTATGCTTCTAGAGTAGAAGCTCCCTAAAAGCGAGAATTCTATTTCCAAAAAAAAAAAAGTTCAAGTCCACAGGTGGGGATTTAGCTCAGTGGTGCCGCTGCCTGCCTTTAAAGCTCAAGGTCCTGAGCTTGATCCCTGTTACAAAAAAAAAAGTTCAAGTCCAGATCTCTTTTGAGACTCAAGATTCTTATCTTAGAACCATTTTAAAAATCAAAAACAGGGCTGGAGATTTAGCTCAGTGGTACCAACACCTGCCTCACAAGCACAAGGTCCTGACTTTGATCCCTGGTACCAAAAAAAAAAAAAAAATCAAAAACAATTTACACAATCTCAAAGTACAACACTACAGGGTAAACATTCCCATTCCAAATGGAAGAAATAGAGAGATAGAAAAGAAATGACGGACCAAAGTGAGACCAAAATCCAGCTGTACAAACATTAAGTCCTGTAGCTCTATATCTAGTACCTGGGGCACATGGGGATAAAATGTGAGTTCCAAAGGGCTTGGGCAGCTCCACCCCTATGGCCTGGCCAGTTGCAGCCACCATCCTCTCTCTTGGCCTTGGCCTGGATCCATTCATATCTTGCAGCTTTCCTCAGCAAACATTCCACATTTCTGATATCTCCAACTTCCTCGATCTCCACTGTACCTTTGGCTTCATTCCTAAACTCCATCCACTGCCCTCTCAGGGGATACTGCCTGGCTTTCTAGGCTTCCTTTTGAAACCTGGTTGGAAGCCTCCCTGACCCCACAACTCTGTTTCTACATGCCAGCAAAAGCAGCACCATGTGGATTAAGTAAGTTCTGCTGTCAATGGAAACAGTGGCCAGTACCCATGGACCACGACTGTAGTAGCCTTTGAGTGCCTGGATGGCTGAGCATGGTAAAATGAACGCCAGGGAACCAATTTCCTAGGAGGTCCCTCTCATTAAGAGGTCCTAGAGACTCTCTTCTCAAAAGAAGGGCTGAGACTTTTGTACTCTTGAGCCTGCAATGGGTAGGGTCTTGTTGATCTCTGATGCCCTCAAGGCATCTTTCTTCTTGCCATTGTACACAATAATTGGTTTCTTTTTATGGGCACTAATCTCTTCAGCAGCCACACCTTCTTTGGCCCCAACATTTTTTTGTTTCTTGAGACAGGAACTCACTATATAGTTCAGGATGACAATAAACTCAGTATGTAGCCCAGGCTGGCCTTAAATCTGCAGTGATCTTCCTGCCTTAGCCTCCCAAGTGCTAGGATGACAGGCGTACACCACCACACACGGCTAGGCTCCAACTTTTACACACTGTTTCTTCTGGGCCAAAATTTCAGTTTTTCAAATTTCTCTGCTTTGCCTTTTGCCCCTGATTCTTACTATAAATCTGGCCAAAGGCAGCCATTAGTACTCATGCCACAGCCTGAAGGATAGGCTGTCTTGGAATTTCCTCTGCTGGGTTAATTAGCCCACCACCCTTAATCTCAGTCTGCCACAGAGTCTCAGGACATGGACAAAATGTAGACAAATTTTCTGCCAGAGTATAACACACATGACCTCTATTCCATCTGCCAATGGAGTCCTTGTTCCCAACTGAAACTCCCTGAGCCTGGCCTTTACTGTCCACATTCTTACCAGAATTCTGTCCTTGGAATTGTGATCAGAATTGCGTATCAGGCTTCAATTATACTGTTTTAGGGCTTCTCTAGCACATATGTCCACACCTTTCCAAACTCCTCCCACAAATCAGTTCCAAAGGCTTTTAAACTACATGTTTGGGTATAGTCACAGCAATAGCCATACCTCTCTAGTAGCATTTTTCTGTATTAGTCTTTTTCCCATTGCTGGACACAATACCTGATACCCACAATTTAGAGGAAGAAAGGTTTAAGTTTCTTCTTTCTTTCTTTCTTTTTTTTTTGGTTTTTTTGAGACAGGGTCTCACTTTGTAGTTCAGGCTGCCCCTGAACTCACAATATAGCCCAGGCTGGCCTCAAACTCATGGTAATTCTCCTGTCTCAGCCTCCAGAGTGCTGGTATTAAAGGCATGTGCCATCACACCTGGCAGGAAAGGTTTAATTTCGCTCATAGTTTCAGGAGATTCAGTACATGGCTGGTAAGCTCAAAGGCAGAAACCTCATGGTGAAAGGGTGTGGTGGAACAAAGCTGCTAAGTTTATGGCGGCCAGGAAACAGAGCAGAGGCAGAATGCCAGAGTGAAAGGGGCAAGGGACCAGGCATAGATACCAAGGCCATGCCTTCACGACCCACCAGACAAACCTAAAAGTGTGCTCCACCAATTCCCAGGGCTGATCCCAAAGTCAATCCAGCTGAAACTCCACCCTAACTGCCACAGTTGAGGAATTCTGTCATATAAACCTCTCACACAAAGAAAACTAGGATCCTGTCTAGATCTATTGATATTTGGCTGCTTGTTTTTCACAAAGACAACACTTGCTCTTATTTGTAAGTGATACAACTCTTCACATTGTTACTCAATACCCAAAAAGCTAATTCTGGTAAACCACTCACACTGGGAGGTTCTTTAGCTGCAGATTCAACCAAATAGACTGAAAATGTTTTTTAAAAAATTGCATCTGCACTGAGCATATATACTTTTTTCTGTCATTATTCCCTAGACAGTATAACATAACATAGTATATTATTGTAATGGGTATATAAGTCATCTAGAGATGATTTAAAAGTATACAGGGAAAAAATGTATACAGAAAGAAAAGCATATACTTTATAAATACTATTTTATATGAAGGACTTAAGCATCTTCTGATTTTGGTATCCACGGGGGTCCTGAAACCAACACCTTGGATAGACCTAGGGACAACTGCTCTTAATACCACTTGACCAGCTCAAGGATATCACTCTATAGTCTGAAAAACAGGAGTTGCTAAAGGACACAGGGGTTTTCAGTGGCCATCTTCTCCTACAAAGAAGACTCATTTCTTCATACTAGTAACATTTGGCTTTGGAAAAATGGTTTCCCTTCAACTAAGGCCAAGGTTCTCCTTCTACCCTCTAAATTGAAAGCTACCACGTAGAAGGAGGAAATTTTAAGCAGACTTAGTTTTACTCATCTGTACCAATTTCCCTTGTTTTAATTATACATAGGACATCAGTTAGTTTTGACTCTTAGGTTAGTTGATGTCTAGTGATAAGCCAAAAAGGTCTCTAAAACCTAAGGCATGCATAAAATACTTAGAATTCAATTAGACAGTAAACATTTATTTTAACAAATACTCTTTTTTATTCACTAAGATTGTTGGTACATTTTAGGTATACATTATAATCACATTCATTATTGAGAATATTAACAAATACTCTTTAAGGAAATAAATGAAGGTTAGTCTCTTTCTGGTTTGGAATGGAAGATCCTATCCACAGCCTTTGTCAATTGTGGGAGTAGTGCTAGGCCTGCAAGGATACGAAAGGAATTTACTACAGTCTGGTCAGAGAAATAAGATAGGGCTTTGGCACTGAAAAGATCATGCCACAGGGCAGATGGTCATACTGTATGAGAGGAAATGTTCAGAAGGGGAAAGGCTGGTTCCAGCTGGGGCCATCTCACTTTGATGAGGAGGGCAGGAGTCCCCCAAGCAAATCAATCCTTCTTGGGCAGTAGGCCAGGAAGGCTGTAATCACTTATCTTGATATGCTTAATCCAAGGCCCGAGACGACTTGCCAATTCACACAGGTACTCAGAACCTTCTGAGTCCCTCTTTGACTACTTTTCCTTGCATAGGACACAGTATTTATACTGGGACAGATCCCAACACCATCCATATGAAACAGGCCACCCAGTCATACATGCACACCTCCCAAAGCATGGCCACCCTGCTTTCAGACAACTCAGACAAATGCCACCATCACACCAGTGCGGCCACAATACACTTTTTAATGCCACCACCTAAATTTTCTGTTCTTTCTGAATTCATTTTATCTTTCAAGCACACAGCAGTAGTGGAAAAAGTGACCTTGATTCTTCAAAATTAAAAACATCTCGACATGATGTCAGGATTTATTGTAAGACAGTTTAGGAGGAGGAGAGGTGTAAGATGAGGCAGCCCATGCATAGAACACTGTTAAAGCTAAGCAGTGGGTATAAGAGTTCATTATTTCAAGTGGGACTTGGTGGCACACGCCTGTAACCCCAGCATTTGGGAGGCTGAGGCAGGAGAACAGCCGTGAGTTTGAGGGCAGCCTGAACTACATAGTTAGACCCTGTCTCAAAAAAACCAAAAAAAAAAAAACAAAAGAGTTTATTTCATTCTGTCTGCTTTAAAAACTTTCCATAATTAAACTTTTCTAAAAAGTATTTCTGATATTCACATTTAAGGTTCCAGAGAAAACCCTTTTTCCAAGTTGAGGGTGCGTACATATGTGAATGTACCCATGAGTCATATGTACACATGTGTGCCTGGGGGAATGGCTCCTGAGCCCTCCAGCCTGCAGAGGTACACCTGCTCATCAGTCTTACAGGGGTCAGCTTCACTCCAGAGCTGGTGTCCAAAACCCACTAGATCACTGAACTAGAGCTAGAGCAGAGGGCTCCACAGTCCCCCCAGCAGCCTGGAAAAAGCTCCCACGTGAGAAGCACACATTAGGGCTTCTACCTTTCCAGGAAAGCTAAAAACCCAAATTTCAATGTGAAACCTCCTGATTTTTTCTTTTGCTGGTTTTGTGAATTGAACCCAGGGCCTTATATATGTGAGGCAAGTGTTCTATCACTGAGCTACATTCAGCCCTTCTGATTTTTAAAAATTGAAAACAAATTTTTAAAACATTTTAAAGCTGGGCATGGTGGTACAGGCCTACAATCCCAGCACTCAGAAGGCTGAGGCAGGGGGACTGCAAATATGAGACTGTCTCAAAAAAAAAGATTAAAAAAAAAAGTAAAAACAAAAACAAAAATAAAAAAAAATCTCAGCACTCTGGGAGGCTGAGGCAGGAAGACCTTAAATTCAAGCCCAGCCTAGGTAGCTTAGTGACTTACCAACTGTCTAAAATAAATTTCTTAAAGGGATGGGGATGTAGCTCAGTATGAAGGCCCTGGATTTAATCACTAATACACACATACAAAAATAAATGTAGACACTCTGTAGGCTGAATACAACTGCAAAAGCAACAGTACTTTCAGCCTCTACCACCTCTGACCTCAGCTCTGCAGAGGGTGGTCAAGGGGCGACTTGTGTTGACCAGTCTTACATGCCTGAGCCATGAACCCCATTCATCCAGACACACCTGCACCCAGACATAACCAACACAGGCCAGGCAGAAACATCATTCAGTAAGAAGACTCACTACCCGAGTCTGATCAAATTGTGAAGTAATAATGAGACAAAATTTCAGAATTCCAAAAATATGAGGGAGGTCCAATTAATAACACACTATGCAACTGGCTAGGAAAAAAAAAAAATCAGCGCTTTAGAAATACAAGCAGGATCTGTATCTGGCCGGAGACAAATTCCTAGGGAGGAGTTCACAGACTTTCAGAGTGAGTTAAATGGACCTGGCTGTGGAAAAGTTGGTTTAAAAAATAACAGGAATGGGTTTACACAGAAGAAAAAAATGGAATACAAAAAGATCTCATGAAATGATAAACCTAAAGCCTTCAGGAAAAATAAAAAGTGGCACGACTACAATATAATGTGATTCCAGTTTTTAAAAATAAAGTATATATATATACACACACACATACGCACAAAGACTAAAGATGTATATATAAAAATATTAATGTTAAAAAGGTAACTTCCGTGGTAGTTATATTTCAGTAGTAAGATTCTCATTTTTTATTTCATCTAGAGTGCTTAAAACTTTCTACAATTAGCACGTATTTCCATTAAAATGATAATAAACAGTAATAAAAGCTACCCTAGGTTGGTGATCCCCAAGCCCGGGCAGCTCTGGAGAGTCAGCCAAAGGCTCAAGACGCCCTGCGGGGTGCTCACAGACCTCTATGCAGGCTCAGTGCTGTACAGCTGAAGGACAACACGAGCCAGACATGGGATTTCCGACTGTCTTGCACCCGTATTTTAAAAAGAACAAATTATACAAAGGAACTGATGAGAAAACACAGTGACCTCACCCCAAGCATTCAAATATCATTTCAAATGTCATCAGTGTTAGAAGTCGGTTGTTTGTGCTGCTGAGAATGGAACCGGGGTCGCGTGCATGCCCAGCTACGATCTCAGAGACTGCACTGTACGTTCTCTACTGCACACTACTTCTTGCAAAGCAAGGGTGCATCGCACACTCACTGCACACTCAATTTCAACCGGTGAGATCTCCAGGCCGCATGGCCACATGTGGCCTGGGGCTCAGCCACCCAACAGTTACTACAGGCAGGATTGCCTTGTGTTTAACCGACCATTTATTGCTCCCAATGAGTTTTAAACACCTTTGGCTGAGGAATAATGGGTGGTCACTGGGGAGGAGTTTATAGGAGTCAAGCATGGTGCCATTTGCAGGAAGATCCATGTGTGTGTCTTTTTTTTTTTTTTTTTTTTGGTACCAGGGATTGAACTCGGAACCTTGTGCTTGAGAGGCAGGCGGCAGCACCACTGAGCTAAATCCCCAGTCCCATGTGTGTGTCTTAAAAGGAAAGGTAGAAAAATTGGTGGGACCAGCTTGTTCAGCAACTCTGGCCAAGTGAATGCACTCTACGTGGCAGCAGCGTGAGTAAAGACGGCAGGGAGAAAGCCACAACATTGAGGACAGGTGGCCTGGACAAGGCTGACCCTACTGGTACAGGAGGGTTGAACCCGTAACAGGAGAAACAGTGAAGGTGATAAGTAAATAGCTCAGGATGGACAAGGAAGAAGGAGCAGTTGTTACCAAGGTATGGCTGACCATCGTATTTTCGGAAAAGTTCCTTAGAAGAATTACTGGGTCAGGGGACTATTTGGTAGAATCTAGGTGGAGAACCGGATATTTGCAGAAAGAAGATACAGATTTGAAAGCTACGTAGGAAAAAGGAGCAGGCACTGGAGAGAGTCTCCATTAATATAATGCCCAAAGTAGAGACTAGAGCCAAAAACACATCCAGGATAGGCCCCTCCCTCGCTCCGGCAGGAGCCACTCCCAGAAAGGAGTGAGGGTGACACTGAGGGCAGGGAGAAGCAGAGAGGTGGGGAGAGATGGCACCCTAGGGGAAGACTCTTAAACCACCAATAAAATCCTGAAGGGAGCAGCTTGGCTGTCTGCTGTCCCAATTCCTCCTCCTGCTGAGGAATTCAAAAGGTAGAGATGCAAATAAGGCAGGTTAGAAATAATCACACCAAGTTTTACTGATGAGATTCCCAGCCACGAGGTGAGACCTCTTACCCTAACATTTCTAGCCTTAAACGCCAGAAAAACTGGAACCAATCAGAACAGCAGAATGGAGTGAGACCACTTGGCATGGTGCCACAAAGGGAAGTGACAAAGCCACACAGTGTCCTCAAAGCCTCCTCTAAAAGTCACCCTGTGGCTGACACCTGACATAGGGTCCAGTTTGTTCCACTCTGCCAGGCCACTTTCTAAAGCCCCCTAGATGCCAAATAGCACCAGTTACTTAGGCTCTCTTGCTGAATGAAAGCTTTTCAAAATGAAATGAGATCACTTCAAATTTACAGCGAATGTTCATGCTGGCAGGGGAAACTGTTCACTGTTAATCATTTACTTTTGTACACAATCTTTCTTTTTTATTTCATTTTCTTTTTATTTATTTATTTATTTGGTACCGGGGATCGAACTCAGGTCCTTGCGCTTGCAAGGCAGGCAGCAGAACCGCTGAGCTAACTCCCCAGCCCTTTTATTTTATTTTTTGAGACAAGGTCTTAGTATGTAGCCGAGGCTGGCCTCAAATTCATGGACATCCTCCTGCCTCAGTCTCCTGAGTGCTGGGATTACAGGCATGTGCCACCATGCCCAGCCAACAACCTATATCTCTATCACATGATTAATAATTATTCTAATGTCATAACCATTCAAATATGTATCCAACCCATAAGGGTATACACATTCCCCAAGTTCAAGCAAATCTTCTTGTGATTTCCATGGGAAAGGGGACTAGAGCCCCAAGGCTGCTAAGAGAATGACAATCTTACTATGTAATAAAATATGTTAGTCCCTGAAGCCAGCTCCCTGGTACTTTACTGCTAACATGTGGCCCTGGGCGTTAGCCACCACCGCTGTGTACCAAACCACATGCCACCCACTATATAGACCTTTTTGGCCTGTAGGACTCCTCAGGAGGCAGGGATAATTACTATCCCAATTGTCTTGAGAATCAGAAAGTCATTTGCCCAAGTGACACAGCCAGATGACACGCAGTTCTACCCTGGTTCCCTAACAAGAGCCATCTTCTTGTTCTTCCTTCCTAACGGAGCACAGTTTTGTTCATGGCAGCCATACGCTCAGCAGAAATCCATTCCCAAGGCTGCTCTGAACCCCAAGGTCCGGGCCCATTCCCCACCCACTGCCTGGAGTGCTGGCTGGAAAGGTGCCATCAGGGGACACAAGGGTAGAGGCCACCAGTTAAAGACAGTAGGGTGGAAAGAAAGCACCTGGGTCCTTGGTGATGCTACAGAGCCACCATGCCACCCACATCCTGCCCTGTCCAGCTGTCCTTCAGCCCTCAAGTGACAAGTCAAGCAAGCTTCCTCTGCCCCTGACACCTGGGCCATTGAGAAGCACCTACTGCTCATACACTCAAAGCTGGATGCTGCGACAGTGTTGAGAGAAATCAGCGGGAAGAAAACAGTGGGAAGAGAATCGCCCACCATTTCCCACACGACAGCAATGATACTAAGAACACTTACCAAAGTTCAAATTGTTCCAACTAACACATTACAGAAATTTAAAGTGGAAAAATCTCACTATGAAAAACATCTCCCTTCTGAATATACCACTAACAAAATAAATCTAAGCTGGGTGTTCCGGCTTGTGTCTACATGTCCCCCTAAAGCCTCAGGCAGTCTTTTTCAGAGGTGGCTGAATCTGGATTGTGTGATGCTGGGATTGAGGGTGTGTGATTACCAAACCACTACATGAGAGCAACTGGTTTGTCACTGCCCTAATCCTCATACTCTGGATAGGATAAAAGGGGCAGAAAGATGCTGTTAAGGTCCCTTGTTGCCTTTGCTGTCTTCTGCCACCATGAACTCTTGCCCCTCTGCCGTGTGCCGCTTTGCCTTGGGGCCAGCCGACTATGGACTGAAACCTCTACAAACTGTGAGCTAAATAAACCCTTTCCCCTTTAACTTTGGGTGCCAGGTATTTTGTCTCAGTAACGAGAGAAAAGTAACTAACACAATGGGTAAAACCTAATATATAAAAATTGCATGGTGATTCCAATTTTGCTTTAAACCTGAGAACTATGAACTTCCATCAACTTGATTTTATAGTCAAATAAAGAGAAGCCCGTAGTGACGATGAAAATGGATGACTTTTTTCTAAGTTTGAAACTCATAACAACTCTATTAAAAATAGCTCTAAAAGAGACTGTTTGACACAAAAAAAATCAATTTCCTTGTTCTTTTCCCTTATTCTTAATATTCACAAGTGCTTTGGCAATAACAGAATAGTTTAAAAAGAAGTCCCCAAAGAGACTATCTGCAAACCTAAGACTCAAAATTCAGAGCCCCTCTCAGGATCCCTTCCATCAAGTCAGGTAAAGCCGGGGTTACGGGCAGCAATGATTCTTAACCTTGCCTGTACATTAGTTATAACCTGGGACCCTGCAACCACACGGCAGTGAATAATCTTTTTCTTTCCTCTTTTTTTTTTAAAGACCTGGGGGTAAAACCCAGGCTTCAACGCATCCTGTTCTGATACTCTACCACTGAACTACAACCCCAGTCCCAACAATCTTCTTGATAGTAAAAACTGCCAGGTGTGACATAATTGGCCTTGAGTGAATCACATCACTGTGGCACACACAGGAAACGCTAATATCTGTACTGCACACTGGCATAACGGGAGGTTTTCAAAATACAGCCAGGGACTCAGCACTCCAAGTACTGTGAGGCCAATGCCTCAGGAAGCCAGAAGCTGGTTATTCCTCAGTCAGGTGAGGAAGCTAGAGCCACCCACCCTGCTGCCACTTCCCTCTTCCCACTTGGCCTGAATGCTGGCATCATTCTTGTGACTCCACCAAACTGCAGATTCCAATGTCAATCTAGACCTAGAACCTCACTATTCACCAATACAAGTCCCTTGGACACATCCTCAGAAGCCCATTTTAACAGAAAGGGGGTCCAGTCACAGACAGGAAGAGTCCCCCACAACAGGACGGTTGTCTGCTACTTAAAACTAGAGAAGCACTTCCACTTCCTACTTATGACACATATCCACTGCCACAAGTAAGAATACCAACAAACTATTAAATTGACAAATACTTGTTTTTCTTAGTAGCAGTGATAATATTGTTAGCATGGCTGGAAATATAAATTCAACTTACTAACTCTGAAAAAGCAACTCAGCAATACAAATAAAACCCATAAAAATGCTCTTATTCACCCCAGTAACACCATTTCTAAAATTCATTCTAAGGAAATCAATAATATCGGTACAGATTTATGTAAAAGGATGCTCATTACTGGCTCTTCACAAAAAACTGTGAGACATTAGCACATGGAATTCAATGCAGACCTTAAAACTCCTGTTTCGTAACGATATTTAATAGCATGAAAACGTTCTCCCCTTAGCTTGTTCATCAGATACTTCAGAGAGGTTAGATGGTCCCGGGTCCTAGAGAGTGATGAACAGAACACAGCTGCTCCTCTGTGGACATGAAGTCTCCAGGGGAAGTGGAGCGTCAACAGAAGGTACCACCACCTGGCACCAAGTTCTGATAAACACCCTTAGGGGAAACTGCAGTGCAATTAGGGAACAGAGGGTCCAGGTTAGACCTGGGATCAGAAAAGACTTTCTGAATCACTGACATGCAGCCAGCCTTCAGTGGGGGTGAGCACTGGCCAGTAAGGGAGACAGAGTACACAGGAGCCCACACAGCCAGAGCTGACAGCAAGGACAGCCACAGCCCGAGGGTGTAGGCTCTGCAGCACCATTCCAAGGGCAAAGGGAAGCAGACTCTTCCCTCTGTGGAATGGGCATGAGGAGGGAGGGATGAAGAAGGGAGAGAAGGGAGGCGGGGGAGAAGGAGAAGGAGAAGGAGAAGAAGAAGGAGTAGGAGAAGGAGAAGGAGTGGTGGTACTGGTCAGGGAAGGCCTGGGTGGAAGGTCAGGAGTGACCTGGAGACATTGTGATGGGAGCAGGGCACAGGGGACAGATGCAGAAGAGCTCTGGGAGGGAACAGAGGGGCTGGCAGTAGAGCCGATGAAAGAAGTTAGGGGAGGGGCCCAAAGCATGACTGGTGGGAGGCTGGTCACGGAAGAATAAGCACACCGTTGTTAGGCAGACAGTTAGACATTAGCAGGCCTGGGGGAGGGGGATAACATGCACTGCCAGTTACGTGAACTACTGAAACAAAGATCTCAAGCTGTAACACACTTAACATCAGTTGTTAGGTCTCAGACGTAAAAGCAATCCCAGAGAGCACAGTGACATGTCGAGGTCATACACTGTGCACAGGTCTTCTGATACCTGGCCAGCTGGCGCCTGTTCCCACAAGGAATATAGCATGCCTGTGCCACAGCCTACACCCAATGATACCAGAAAGGAGAGCATTCTTTAAGGACCTTCCTCCTTGGGCTAAGATGCAATTTAAATTCTTACATGATTAAGGCCCCTGAGAGAACACTGAATACCTACAAGGAAGACATCTTTGAGATATCAACATTCCAAAGTAACCCCTAAGAGAAATGTCAATAGTCGGCACAATCACCATAGTTCCCTGAACCCCAGGGCTAACTTGTGTGCATGAAAAGGCACCCAAAGTCACAAGCAGATGCCTTCATGACAATGCCAGCCTTCTCACTTGAAAGTATAACTCTCTGTATTTACTGCACAGATTCTCCCTGCGGTTCTCCAGGGCCTATGGAGAATTCTTTCACCTAGGGACCAAAGAAGTAAGGGTCAATGTGTCAGATCCTGGCTTCTAGATAAACAATGTTAACCCATTCCGTTATGAAAAATAGGGACATCTATTACACACAGCAACTGCTTAATAAATAATAGTATACACATTTTTATTAGAAAAAAGTTGGACAGCTTTATACTCAAAATGTTAAGCATGATCTTACCTGGGCTGAATTACAGGCCATCCATATAGTCTTTTTATACTCTCCTATATCTTCCAGAAGTAAAGGCCACATCTTATTGTAATGCCGTGTTACTGTGTTTTTCTTTTAAGACAAAAGATGTTAATGTAGAGCTGTTTTTTCTAAACTAAAACCTCAGTATTCGGGTTTAACGGCAGTCCTGTCACTTTTTCATAAATAAGTGCATTTTGGGTTGCAATTTGGCACTCAAGTCTCTAAAAGGTTTAGGGCCGGGGATTTAGCTCAGTGGTTTCGCTGCCTGCTGCGCAAGCGCAAGGACCCAAGTTCGATCCCTGGTACCAAAAAAAAAAAGTCCCTAGAAGGACTGCCATCATTAGACTAGGGGGATGTACGTAGAGCAGGGGTATGACTCAGAAAGGTAAGATCTCCTTGTGTCATGTCAAAGTAATTTTATTTTTTAAAAAATATTTGTTTATATTTGTTGACAATACTGGGGATGGAACCCAAGGTCTCACACATGCTAGGCAAGCGTTCTACCACCAAGTTACATCCCTGTCTCTGAAGACATTTTATAGCCTACTTTTAAAAGTATGCAGCTCTTCCTCTGACAGGGCCACATTTGATTTGAATGTCATTAAAAGGGAGGAGAAGGGCAAGCAATGGCTACACCCAAAGACCACTGTGCTCTGATTTCCTGTTACATTACCGACATTCCCAAACTGAAGTGCTTCTCTCTTCCCTCTTCCACTAGGGTTTCAGCACAGTGTGAGTGTTCAGTCACACTGAAAAGTGGCCCCTTTCCAGAGGAAGAGCAAATGTACACATTACCTAAATTTCTTTCTCTTTTTCATTGCAAAAGACCTTTATTTCAGCAAAACAACCCTGAGGCGAGATCCTGTCACCGAGACAAAGCACGTTTCTCTGGGTTTCCTCTACAGGTGTTTTGGAGAGACTCGCGTATCATTAGAACCAGACCATTTGTGCCCCATTAGGAAGAGCTGCCTTTAGGTGCCATGTCTGTCCCAGGGACAGTGCAGGGGACTGGTCTGACTGGACCAGCGCATGGAATCATCTCCCTGCAACAAAGAGTAATTGAGCTTGTACCCCAGAGAGGGAGCTGGGAGGCTTCTGTACAGACGGACTCTCTGGAACCAGGCCTTTCCCTCAAAAGAGAGAAAACAGTGCCAACATAATGCATAAGCACCTAGGAGTTAGAAGTAAACTGCTCCAGAAATGACTAGGACCCAGATGTGGGGCACATGTCTATAATTCCAGCACTTTAGAAGGCTGAGTCAGGAGGATTGAAAGATCAAGCCGAGCCAGGGCAATTTAGCGACTTAGTGAAACCTTGTCTCAAAGTTAAAATTAAAAAATTTCTTTGTTTTTAAAGGGCTGGGAATATAGCTCAATGTGAAGCCCTTAGGTTACATCCCCACTACCACACACACACTAAAAAGTCTGACTAGGAACTGCTCTCATCCAAAAAGAAGTCAGGAAGATGCTGGGCTTGAAATCTGGCCTGAGCCTAGAATCAGATCAGAAGAAGATGGGAAGAATATGACCAGCCAACAAAACAGTATGTCAAAGAGCCCTGAATGAGCAAGCATGAGGACGTATCTGGGAGGAGCCCATGTCACTCCTCCTTGGCAGAGGGAGCTCACTGATATTATGAGTTGGGCAGAGCACTAGAAGCTGCAGCTGGAGCAGAGGAGGCATCAGGGGCTGGGGAGGGCTGTGCCTGTGCCCTCAAAATGGGAGGAGACAGGTGATAATCCTGAGTCCTGGGCACGAAACAGAATTTTAAAAAGGCAGCAGCTGTCCAGCAAAGACCAGCGACAAACAAGGGAACTCAAAGCCAGAACTCTGAGGGCCCTCAGGGAGGGAGCACTGTTCCAAGCCCGGCCCCAGTCCTGGTCCTCGGGCTGTCTCACAAGCACTCTGCATACAGGTCAGCTTGGGGGTCAAGGACAGGACAGCACTCCGGTCACCTGCTCAGCACACCTCCCCCAACCCCAGCTGTAGTGTCCCCTAACCAAGGGGACAGTAACTAGAATCCCTCTCAAGTGACTGCTGTGCCGTTTCGGTAAGATTACGCACGGCAGGCACTGAGGTCAGTGCCAGGCACACAGGCATCTCCAAACCCCAGTGCTTTTCCAACTGGAGGCCCATGTGCTCCAGGCCTCACCCCAGCCAGTGCTATGGACAAATTTAATTTTGCTGCCCTTTTTAGCTGAAAAATACCAAGAACTGCCCTCCTTTGCTCATTAACCAGTTCATCACAATTCCCTTGGTGTTGTGACCATTGTTCTCAAGAACCTGCCCCTGAACACACATCCTGGCCACTGCTGTTTTCCTTCTACAGAACCTGATGCACTAAAATCAGTTTGTTTACATTCTTTTGGGGGGGGGGTACCTGGGATTGAACTCGGAACTTTGCGCTTACAAGGCAGGCGTGGTGGCACGGAGCTAAATCCCTGGCCCCAAACATTCTTGTAGCCCTCATTCCATTAAAAATTTAAGTCACTTAAACACACATAATAAAGTGGGGAAGAACTGGATTTGGGTAGAATTAGGAACATCACAGCAGAGAGAAAAATCCTGCAGGGAAGGCATGGACACTGAGCCAATGGCCAGGATAAAGGACCCCAGGGAGAACACACAGCGATCCTTGGGGAGGCAGAAGCATTTCCTGGGACACTTGAAAAGATTTTTCATCCAGGTGTTCCCTGAGGAGATAACGAGATAAAATGCTTTTATCCTAAGGGGTCCTGTGTCCCTGCACTGTGCCAGGCAGGGCTGAACTGGAGCTTCACTCTCCCGGGATCCTAGGCACTGTTATACCCTCCACCCGAGGCTTGGAGATGTGCTGTGGTTCACCCTTCAACTCAGAAGGAGAACACAATTCACACACTTCGGAACAGAGAAATAGTATGCATGTGAACATCACTGCAAATCCAATTAATGTTTTTTAAAACTTTGAAGGGGAAAATTTAGAAATATGGTCGTTTGAAACCATAAAGATTTAAAGAAAAAAAATTAAATATTATAAGGGAATAAAGTAAAAGTTAAATTATTATTTATACCAATGTGCCCAAGGCTACAAAACATGACACTCATATCAGAAACATCTTGTCTTTCCAATTCCTTGAATCTGTAAATCTAAAGAATAGCTCCTTGCTTAAGGAACACAAACCTATTGACTTAGTTTCTTTTTACCTATAGAATTTTCTTAAATCTTCACTAATTTATGTTCAAAAGATTTATGAACACTATATATCATTTGACATGTACATTATATCATTACCAGAAATCATTGAACCTTAAGTCTTTTACTTTTTTCTAGCAACTGTCAGCATGAGGTAAAGTTTTAATGAGAAATATGCCCATCCATGTCAGTTACATGGGTATGCTTAATATGTAAAAATTCACCAAGCTTTATAAAGTTTATGAATTGTGCACTTTTTAAATGTAAATGTTACTTTAATAAAAAGTTAAAGTTGGACATGGAGGCATATGCCTGTAATTCCAGCACTCTGACAAGCTGAGGCAGGAGACTACAAATTCAAGCCTAGCCTAAACAATGTGGTAAGACCCTGTCTTTAAAAAAAAAGCTGCGATGCAACAACTGAGGATGAAGGCCATTGTCAATCCCTAGTACCGGTCATTTACAAACAGGTAAATATTATCAATAATTTTTAGTCCAAATAAAATGACAAAATGTATGTGTGGATGCACATGCAATAAGAGATTGCTCATGAAAGCTCGTGCCTCGACTTGGTGCCCACAAGACTCGGGAGAGCAGCGCATTCACGGCCGCTCTGATGAATACTGGGGTTTAAAGACAGCACTTAAACTCAAAAGACAGAACAAAAATGCATCTGAAATAACAGGAGACAAAGGGGGGAAGCTGCAACAGTAGGGATCCTCTTTACCTATTAGACTGGAATCCTAATGATCTGCTTTATCCAACAGACACGCACAGGTCCCAAAGCAACGCTTGTCTTTTCCTCATATCAGGCAGGTTTACAGAATGACTTTCCCACCTGAAGTATCTGAAAGCAGGAGCAGCCTGAGTAGGAGGAGGGCACGGCTGCTTTAAATTCTAAAGTAACCCTAAATAACAAACTGAATTATGTGGGGAGCATTAAATATGGTAGACGGAGCTCCTTCTGATAACATAAACTACATGTTGATGGAACTTCACTGGTATCATGATCCTTAATGTTCCTGTACTGTGCTTGTATTTAGGGTACTAGAAACAACACCAGCTTCATTTTTCTTGCACTGTAATTACCACTAATGGATTTCACCCTAATAAGATCCCACCTGTACTGTGGATTATTTGCTTGACTTGTTTCTTTTTCTCACAGCTGAAAGACAATTGCAAAGAACACCAGGCCTGATTGCTTCTTTTGTTTGCAACTGATTTACAGATTTTAAGCTTTGCAGTGGGCCTAAAATCCCCTCTATAATCTTCCTCTGGGGTTCCCTCAGAATTACTCCCTGTCTACTTTCGAAAGCATTCCACTCTGTCTGGGGACAGACAGCACTTGGCACCCTATGTAACTTCGTACTCCCACAGTGAGCAAGGCCCTATCTTTCTTGTCAGTTTCCACTCTGAAACCCTCCACACGACATTGTTCATGATCCTGTGCTTTACAAAGGAGGCTCTACAGAACAAAGCTTGCTAGACACAAGTTAATCCCAGCATTTCCCCAAGTGTCAGGAAGTCCCTTAAAAAACCCCAGGATCTTAAGAGTTTTAAAGGCTTATTTGAGGCATACCTCACTGTTATGCACACTGGTAATTTAACCATGCCCCTCAATACTCCTTTTCTTCTGCATTTGATGCAGCCCAACAAAGCTTTTGTTTTGAAATAAATATAACTGCCCTGTCCATAGCTACAAAAAAAAAAACCAAAAAAAACCCCAGGATCTGCTTCACAGACAGATCATCTGAGAAGCATCATTTCCCTCTCTCTCTTTTTAAGACAAGGTCTCGATAGTAATTCAGGCTGGCCTTGAACCACGTAGCCCAGGCTAGTTTTGAACTCCCCATCGATCCTCCTGCCTCAGCCACCCAAGTGATAGGATCACAGATGTGCACCACCATGCCCAGCTAATTCTCTTGTTCAGTTCTATGGTAATAAACTACTAGAGAAATGAAATTGCCTTTGGAAACACCAGATGGTGAGATGACACTGTTATCCTCTATGACTGTAATGCCAGGGGCAGGTAATCAGGGTATTTCTACCAAAAGTGCTCAAGTCATCTTGGTGTGATGTGATGATGAAATCTCCTTTTCCAAGGCAGCAAAAATACTTTGCTTATTTCCATTTCATGCAACTATGGTTTTTAAGATGACAGATAGAAATAAAGCACTGGCTTTCACAATCCCTTTCACGGCATAATGACAATTTCGCTAGTTCTAGCTTACCAACTACTTTCACACCTTTTGGACACCAGCTCCACCCTTCAACGTGGGTTTTATTCAGGTGGAGACACTAAGCGATCACAAAGTATAGCATGGAGTTACATATTTATGTATGATGAGTATTAGCTGTCTGAACATATTCTTCTTTCCTAAGCAACTGAGAAGGTAGAGTGCCCCATTACATTTTGATGATTTCTGTCTTTTCTAGTTTTTCTTTTCTTTTCTTTTCTTTTTTTTTTTTTTGGTGGTGCTATACTAGGAATTGAACCCAGGGTCTTTGCACTGAGCTACACCCCAGCCCTTTTATTTTTATTCTTTTATTTTGAGATAGGGTCTCTCACAAAGTTGCCCGGAGTGGCCTGGAACTTGTAATCGTCCTGCCTCAGCCTCCCAGAGTGCTGGAATTACAGGCATGTGCCATCACACTCAGCTTTCTCAGAACTGGGCTCGGAGCACAGCTCGGTGGCAGAGCACATTCTTAATATGCACAAGGTCTTGGATTCCATCCCCAGCAGAGGGACAAAGAGAGACAGTGAGAGGACAGAAAGTGCACATGGCACAATTTCAGGAGACTTCAGACACTTCTGGATCCTGCCTGAAAAGGAAAAGCAGCCCAAAACTCCTGGGAGTTCAGTGAAGCATTAAAAAGCCCCTAGGTTAACCTACAAACACTTCTGTAAGTAGCAAGCTATTCAAAGCCAAAGCATCTGAACACTGCCAAAGGGTTCTGGCTGTCCAGCTGCACTCCCCACAGGCCACCCACTATAATTGTCCCTGGAGAAGCCAGAGGAAGTCTGTACCCACCTGGTCACATCCTGCATTCACCAACTCCTGCAGCATTTGTCGGTTTACTTCAGCAACTGCCGAAGTGCCGGATTCATTGGCAAATGGCAACAGGGAATATCTGATTTCCCTGAGTGCTTTCTGATAAGGTCCAAACTTTGGGGTGGCTCTCATCTGCTGCTGCCTGGTGGCATCCTTGCTTCCCAGGACTTTGGCATCCAGGGAACCCTCACTGTTTGGTCCCACAGGCAGCCCCTGAGCTGAAGGTTTGGAAGGCTGCTTTAGCCCCTCTCGGATCTCCTGCAGTCGCTGCCGGCTATTTCCAGAGTAAGTTGTGGCAGGAAAAGTCTTTGGCCTCATTGTTAGTCCAGTTTCCTTTTACCATAAATATAATCTTCTCCAAGTGTTTTATTATTTTTTTAAAAGCTGTACATTATCAGTTAGTTGTAAGCATATTTTCAAAATAGTCTCCTTTTGAAAATGTTTTTTCCTTCCATTTTTGTAGTTCCTATGAAGAACTGAAATTTTCCAGCATCTTCATTTTGAATACCATCACTCTCTGAAAAAGAAAATAAATGGGAGAAAAATGTTCATTTGTGGTTTTCACACAATGTTAATGCTACTTTTCAGAAATGAACAGTGATCTTAGAAATACTCCACCTGGAAAGAAAAAACACATATAACCTCCTAGAAGTGAAAAATACACTGTTCAGCTCTGGTCAGAGCACATGACATCTGTCCCAAGATGTTTCCTATGACATGTAGTCTACAATCAAGTAAATCTCCATAAATATATATAGAAAGTCAGGGCAAGAATAAGTTTGAACAACTGATAGCTTATTTAAAGTATTTCATTATGGTGTCTCATTCTCTGAAAGCCCACACCCTTTCTGTACACTTTCTTCTTTTAAAACAAATGTTTTCCATCCCTCTTGACTGTCAAGACCTGAAAATTATTTTTCTGCTACAGGAGTCAGCAAACTTATTCTGTGGGTAGGGCCCAGCAGCCGTGGGGGAGAGGGAGGAATGAGATGTGTCAAGTTGCTGTCTGTTCTGCTGGCACGTGGCAGCTATGCAGGGGGACTGTTCAAGGTGAGTGTGGTGGTCAAGCCTATCCTCAGTGGGACCAGGACCCTCAGGGCTGCTCCCAGAACTCTGCTGCCTGTGATCACCATCGCTGTGGGCACCTTCCTCTTCCTGGTGGCCTCTTGGGCTGGTGTGGGGACTGCAAGGAGAACTACTTCATGCGATCACCTCTGCCATCTTCCTGTCTCTTGTCATGCTAGTGGAGGTGGCTGGAGCCAATGCTGGCTATGTTTTTTAGAGACAAGGTGACAGCAGAGTTTAATAAGGACTTGCAGCAGCAGGTGCATGATTACCAAAAAAAAGCCATGACACAGCTGCATTCCTGGACAACTTGAAGATAAAATTTGGGTGCTGTGGCCTGCTAACTGCACAGATTTGGGAGAACATCCCTAGCTTGGTAGAGGGCCAAGTTCTATCCTGGCTCCTGCTGGGTCTGTGTCACTGCGGGCTGTGGAACTGGCTTCAATGTGCACACTATCCACACCAGGGGCTGTGTGGAGAGGATCAGGACCAGGCTGAGAAAAAATGTGCTGCTGGTGGCTACAGTAGCCCTGGGCATTGCTTTTGTTGAGGTACTAGTAACTGTCTTTGCCTGCTGCCTGTGAAGAGCACCCCAAGTGGCTACCAAGTGATACAGGGGTCTGGTCTCTTTATCTGCCTCATAGAGGGGAGTGGAATAAGACCCCCCAGGTTTTTGAATTAAATGGATCATTTTGTCCTACCAATACATACATACATACCATACATACATATTTACTGCGAAATCCACGACTTTAGTATTGAGGGTCACATTTTCTACATAGATTTCTGGCTTGTCCCTAAAGCTAATCAACTCGCAGTCCATACTGTTGTCCCTCCCCTCACAGTTCCACCAATCTCCCCACCCACCTGCTGGCTGTGATCCCTTCTTATCTTTAGAAACTTTCCTCAAACAGCTCTTCCAATTTTCCTGAAAGACATGACAGAACTTGTCTTGCATTAAGGGTGTTCTGTATCAAAGCACTTTCCACACAATATGTGATGAGACTGAAGGTAAATTTTTCCTACATTCTTTACAAGGTGGCCACTTAGCATTTTGACCTGAGTCGCTAAATAAAAACACTGCATCTTTTTAAATAGAAATTGATTCCAAATAAATAAATGAAAAGAAATTGATAACTACATGGAAGGGAACTGGTAAAAGCGCACGGGCAATTTCTTTCTCAAGAGTGCACTGTGGCCACGTGGACAGCAAGTGGCTGTCTCGTACAAGTGATTAGTGTAGACCACCTCTGACTAGCACGGAAATGAGCTCCTTGTAGAGAGAGAAGTCAGAAGCACTTTTCCACAGTATTCTGTTATGTCATTCACAAGGCAAAATCCAGCCCAACCTGACACTGCCCTGAGCAGCCAGCTGCTGGCCAGGTGTCTGAGCTGCGTACACAACAGACACCACACTGAGGCAGTGCTGCTGAGCACTGAGATGTGAGCAGCCTCACCCGCAGCACCCATGGCCTCAGTTTAGGAGGGTCTGACTTGTAACTCTGCAATGTTAGGACACAAAAAAGTAACAGGCATTCAATCGAAACCATGCTTCGCATTGGACTCTTTCCCCAGGGGAGCTATATGCCAGCCTAGAGTCAGAGGTCTTTTGACAGGAGTAGCAGTAGTGATAGAGCTCCCTGTCCGCCCCAAAATCACGAGGGGAAAGCAGGCTGCTGAGCTAGAAGCTGTGGCTGGCTGGGGAAGCAACTGCATCTTCCACTACAACTTCTTCCAATCTATGACGGGTTTACCAGCTAACCCCCAATGCGAGCTGAGAAGTATCTTGAAACAATGAAACCCTCATACCCATCACTGTGTGGTTTCTCACTTAACTAGTTGTGCCAACCTATAGGGATGCCCACAAGTGGCCAAAATGCCCCAGAACATAACAAGGTCTCATGGGCATCACCTTCTCCTTCCTTTCGTTTGCCCTCATCCACCACTGCCTCTCATTCCACAGAACCCAATAAGCAGGCCTGCGGGATAATCACTCTGATTTTCTGTCGACCTGTCTGTCTCCTCTCCCCACCCTCTCTTTTTTTAAACTGAGGACTAAACCTAGGTCCTTCAAAATGAGCCATATCCCTAGCCCTCTTTTAGTTATTCTTTATTTTGGGATGGAATCTCACTAGGTCTCTAACTTTCTCAGGCTGGGCTTGAACTTGAAATACTCCTTCCTCAGCCTCCCAGAGTACTGTGATGACAGGTGCACTACCACACCTCATTTACTTTGAGTTTTAATGCACAAAGAAAATTTGTTTTTTAAAAACAGCATTTGAAAGAATGGCTGATATCAAGAAATCAACCAACAACAAACGCTGGCGGAGATGTAGGGAAAAAGGAACCCTGCTCCACTGTTGGTGGGAGTATAGACTGGTGCAACCACTGTGGAAATTAGTGTGGAGATACCTCAAAAAATTAGGATTAGAGGTCCCATTTGACCCAGCTATTCCCCTGCTCGGTATCTACCCAAAAGAATTAGAAGCATCATAGCACAGTGATATATGTGCTTACAGCAGCAGTTTGTAATAGCTAAATCGTGGAAACAGCCCAAATGCCCATCAACTGAAGAATGGATAAAGATGTCGTTATTTTTATACAATGGAGTACTACTCAGCCATAAAGAAAGATAAATTTGAGACATTTATAGCTAAATGGCTGCAACCTGAGATATAATCTTAAGTGAAATAAATCAGACATATGTGCAAACATTGCATTGTTTCTCTGGTGTGACAAACTGAAAGGGTAAATAAGAACAAAAATGTATAAGAGAAGAACCAAGATATATCATGCACAGGTACAAACACCCAATGATAAATGTAAACGAATTGCATACCTACAATGTACCAATAAAAGAACTAAAAAAAAAATGTGTAAGAGATAACGTGAAATAGAAAGAAACTGTTCAAAAGTTAAAGGAAACTGTGAAGGGGGAAGGGAAAAGGGCAAAAAATGAAGAAGGGGAAAAAACGGAAGCAAAGCTTTTGTAAATAAGGGGGCGGGGCTGAAGGGAGTAGAGGACTGGGAGAAAAGCAGAACCTAGATGTAGCATGCACAGGTGCAGAGTCTTTGATGACTGTGACCAGTACGTGTATTTGAATTGTATAGATAAAACTAATTTTTTGAAAAAACAGCATCTTTTCAGAAGGGAGAGGCAGAGAGACCTGGAGCTTGAGTGTCAGTAAGGCCCTTTGTAACTAAGGTGAGGCCCTGCAAGGGGGTAGCTAAGGGTTATCCAGCACTTGCCATTTGCCAGGCACTGTCCTGAATATTATATGAATTAACGTATCTGAATCTATTACACAACCCTAAACAAAAGGTAACACTCAGAAATGACCTAACAATCACTACTCCTTTCTTAGATGGGGACCGTGGTCTTCGAGGTTTTAACTATATGCTTTCTCAGTGTAACTGTGAGAAGATTTCATTCAGAAGGTAATAACCTGACTTACTCAACCTGACTTATTCAACACGACATCTCTAGTTTAACACATGATTTCTAATATTCAGTCACTGGGATGACTGTGTAAGGCTGCAGAGCGGATGGGCTGACACCTGGGACACGGTGGCCAGGGTGCAGAGCCCCGAGCTCTGCTCAGATGGAGTAGAACGGGACATATTGCAAACATGCTCATTTCCAATGACTCTGCGGTCTGACCATCTGTTTTGAAAGACCTAACTTTCTAAAACCATAAGCTCACATTCCAACAAAATGGAGGGAGCCTGCCAAGCACGTATGGAGGATCAGAGGAGTGGCTCCAATGTCAGGGAAAGAGCACGAGAGTTCTTTCTTTCCTGGTAGGAATGTGTGCAAAACACCTGGTTTCCAATATTTAATTTTCTCCCCTTCCTTGAAAACCAAAACAAATAAGACACAATCCACATCACCTACACAACAACAGAGCAAGGAAGCAGCCTGCCCCAAGGGAGGGGCAGGCAGGGAGTCCTCTAGCTAGGTCAGAACGTATTTATTCATCCCTGGCCCACTAGCCTACCCTGCAGTACCACCCCCCACCTCACAATCATTCATCAAATGCCTCCTGAGCCCCAGGCACCGATAGGAGGAAGAAGAAAAAAATCTCTCCTTTACCAAGTTTGCTGTCAATTGAGAGCTGAAAGTGAGGCAGACAAACAAACAGCTTTGCTAAAAATGCCCCCAACAAGGGGGACTTGTGTAAGGGATGCGAGAATAGGAGAAAGTCATAAATGGCTTTGCAGGAGAGATAACTTGAGTCTAAGCACTGGGAAGAATGGAATTCCATAGGGAGGGAAACAGAGCAAAGAACAGAGGAATGTGCTGCCTGCAGTCTCCAGGAACCAAACTCAGTTCTCTCAGGCGGGGGCTTTCCAGGGGGTGGCCACAGAGGTGTGGGATGCAAGGGCTACATGTGGAAGGGCCTTCAAGGCTGTCCAGGTATGGACTCAACGCAGAAGGGGACACCACCATCCAACATCAGCTGAGAAGAGCCCTGGCTGGAATTGCCCTGCAGAGTGGAGTCTGGAAGCAGAGGGGAGGATGAATGGGCAGGGAGAAGTCACCACTTCAAGCAGATAGATTCTAGAGTGTGCAGCAGCTACCCCAAGAAGCTGTGGGCCTCCAGGAAGCCCCATCACTAGGCCAGAAGTCTAGGGTTAAAGGCATATGCCAGTTCACCACCCAATGGAGCCATTAGGGAGGCTCTGCTCACTCAGTGACCTGCTTCACTCTCCACCAAGAGACACTAGCAGACTGCTAAGAAGGGCAAGCCAAGGGCCGGGGATTTAGCTCAGTAGTTCTGCCGCCTGCCTTGCTAGTACAAGGTCCCAAGTTCGATTCCCGGTACCAACCCCCCCCCCCGCAAAAAAAAACCCAAAGAAGTGCAAGCCACCTCCCCCTCAACTCTGAAAGGACAAGGGCTACAGCAGGGTGACAGTCAAG
This sequence comes from Heterocephalus glaber, assembly GCF_053883595.1. Taxonomy (NCBI): domain Eukaryota; kingdom Metazoa; phylum Chordata; class Mammalia; order Rodentia; family Bathyergidae; genus Heterocephalus; species Heterocephalus glaber. The sequence goes on from NW_028258432.1 coordinate 2,814,897, forward strand.
GGTGAAGAGTAAGAGCCACGAGAAAGTCTGTTAAAGCCAGGACAAGAGGACAGGCAGATGCCCTGCCCAGTCACATCAGCAGATGGAGGAGACTCAGGAGCAGCCCTGCTGGGTTCTCAGGCTCCAAAGCTCCCCCTAGAATTTGCCCTAAAAAGGGAAGGTACTGGAAGGAGGGGGACAATAAAGCATTGGGCGGTGATCCTTTTATTTAACATACACATTTAAAGCACACAATCTTAAGACTGACATGCTCAGCGAGACAGCACTCTTGTAAACACAATCACTGCAACCCAAGCCCCAGGCTCCCACAGGCAGCTTGGGGAACAACCTTCATGACTTCCAGCTCTGAGCAAGGCTGACCAGCTTCTGCACCTTGTATCTATGGAATGATCCAGGCAATGCTTTTTGTTCCCATATTTCATATACCACATTTGCTGATACGCACCTGTGGTGCCCAGCACTGACCGTCACTCACTGCCATGGTCCATTCTGTTGCCTGGATCTCATCCTTCCTACCCAGTGGACATTCAGGCTAAGCCCACTCAGCTATGCCATGGGGTGCCCCTGCCCTTAAGGCTGTCAGGGTGGGAGGCCTCGAGGGCTGAACCAAGGCCCTGCTTCCCCACGTCAGATGCATCTAGCTTAGCTGTTGGCAGAGCCAATGCAATGCCTGGTGAGATGAGCTGACGTACTCCTCCCTCGTGTAACTTCATGCATTACCCTATTACTGGACAACACCCACAACTTTGAGGGGAGAGCTTTCCAGAGGGCTGTGTGCCACAGTGCTGGCCCACTCAGCACAGACCTGCCTGGATACCCAGAGTCACAACCCAGCACACGCAGCCAGGCTGAGGGACCGGGAAAAGAAATCCCATAGCTGGTGGCAGCCAGGCAGGTCCTCTGAGGAACAGGCTTAACTCTGCTCATACAGGAGCAGGGGGATCAGGTGGGCCCTTGCAGAACATACGCATGACACGTGTACTGTGTGGCTCTCCCAGGGCAGGTGACTCTACAATAATTACTCAGCCATAAAAAGGACATCCTGTCACAGGCCACAACACAGAAGGACCCTGAGGACAAATGCTAAGTGAAACCAATCACAAAATGCCAAAAATTGTATGATTCTACTTAATGTGAGTTACAGGGATTAAGCAAACACCAAGAGACAGAAAGGAGAATAAAAGTTACCAGGAGTACAAGGAACACAGTTATTATTTAATGGACTGATGAAAAAGTTTTAGGAATAGTCAGCAATGATGACATGAATGTATTTAACATAACTGGGCCATATAGTTGTGAATGGTTAAAATAGTATGTATGTTTTTCCTCAAGTTTTATAAAGGGAAAAAAATCATCTAATTATTCATATCTAGTTACCTAGTGTTTGGACACTGGTTGGCTTTCTAAACACAGCTACACAAACGAAAAGCCATCCCTAGATACAGGGTACTGACATAGGGCAAAGTCCCCACCCAGAGTGAGGTATAAACTCCAAGGGCAGCAGCACATGCCCCCAACCTGCTAATGCTCTCCACCACACGACACCAAAACACTCCAGGGAGACCTTCGGCCACAGAGCTCCAGCTACAGAGCACCTCAGAGCACTGCAGAGCGGTAGGTAGCCTGGAGCAGCCATGTGTCACCAACATTCGGCTCCTAAGATCACTGGGGGCAGGCAAGACCAGCGCCAGCACACTTCTGTTATTGTGTTTACGTATGAAATAAGAAAAACCAGAGGGCTGTGCCCTGAAACAGCAGCAGGATCAGCAGTCTTGGTTTTTCTTTTATTCTCTTTTTCTTCCCCATCAACAATCTCTCATAAAAAATTTCAAATCTACAGAAAGGCTGAGAGGATGATTCTGACACCCCATAAAAATCTACCCTTTGGTTTTCTTCAGTGAACTCCATAGAGGGAAAGGCATCATTTTCTGATTTCTATCTTGGTCTTGCAGAAGCACTGATACGAAGGATATTCCACTTTGGTCCAGGTCTTTTCAAGACAATCCATAACACAAAATCTATGGGTTGAGGACTAACCCCAACTCAGCTATGTTCTTACCAAATACTCTGGAAAGAATGAAACTTCCCTTCAGGTTCACAGAGAGTGGAAGTATCTTCTCAGGCCAGCGCTTTTCATTTCAGCTTCATTTGAAGACAGTTGATTTCATGGTCAAATTATGAACTTCTAAAAGAATTTTTCATGAAAATATTTATAGATCAAATAAAGACTACAGCTGGAGATGAGCTACTCTGACATACTCCCATACCATTTTAGTAAGATTTTACATACGGTAGATTTCCTTTCATCAAGTTTTATAAATATGACCCTCAGGGATGTGAACTTTAAAAAATGGGGATATGAAGTAAAATAAATCTAATTTTTGAAATTTCTTTGGCATTACCAATTGACTGAAATGTACTTTTTAGAAACTACAAAACAGCCGCCTACTGTGCAAGTGCCAAGGACCTGAGTTCGATGCCCAGTACCAAAAAAAACAACAAAAAACCACTGAAATTTAAAAACTATAACAACTCACAAAACAAAAGCAATTCCTTCTTAAATCTGGAGCTGAGTACCATGCTTAGCATAGGTGGCTTATGTAAACAGTGTGAGAGCAATACTTTACACAACCCTTTAATTTGGTCCTACCAAATCCAATTCCAATTCTCAAGCCAATCCTGGAAAATGCTATCAGATGGTCAAAATTTTTTATTCTAATTTCTCCTAGTGCTTCATAAACCCACACAGGCTGCCAAACACACATCAAGCACCAACCATAGAACCAACCAAACCCATGTCTCATGGGACCCATGCTAATGACACGTTGGCATTTTTTAAAACAGTATTTCTTGGACTTAAAACTCCAGTTATTATTTAAATCATATCCCTACTATAACTAGCAAGGCTCAAACTAAATTAGGCAGATGGATCAGGCCTCGAGCCAGATGCTAAATGTCAGAATCATAAACCACCACTTGGACATTACCATTCCAGCACTGTCCAGGCCAGGAAGCCACAGGCCAAGGGCTCCCCTCATAATGAGGGTCTTTGAAGAAAGAAGGAACTGCATTTTTCTGGAGATTCAGGAAAACTCTGTAGAAGAAATTCCACTGTCCAATCAACAGCATCATCACAAGACCTCAGTGGGCTCAGCACTGTACTGGATCTTAGAGGTATCACCCTGGTAAAACAGTATCTCACATCTAAATAAGCTCAGGGTCTAGGTGGGAAGAGAACACCACCACATTTACCATGTTCACCACTTTCTCTATTAAACATTTGTACTTGCTACCTACATGATACATATTATGCAAATCTCAATGGCAAAAATTAACAGATCCACAAATATTTGTACTCAAGAGCTCAACAGAATGACCAGGTTGTAGATAATTTTATTAGTTCTTTGAGGCATTTCTGACAGTAGGCAGCTCAACAGTATGAGTATCTTACAGTTCTTGAATACCAGCAGGGATTTTTCAGTCCTTGACATGTCCCTACCTCCTTGGCACCCATCTCTCCAAGTTCTAGGTACAACCCAGCTAGGGAATTGGAGCGCCACCCCGCCTGAGAATTAATGCTATGGACAGTGGTCAGAAATACTGTGACTATCCCAAGACCGGATAACAGGCATGTGCCTGTTTCTACAGAAGAGCACAATTCTTCAGGAAGGTGTTGATATTATTTGGAGAAAGTCTTCTAGAGAAAGCAATGTTTCACCAAAACTGGAAAGGCTGAAGGGCTATGATGTGATGGAGGAAGCATAAAGCTATTCTTGGAGTCTGGAACTTCCTGTGAAAAGGTTCAAACATAGAAGAGAAAGAGGAACTGGCAAACAACATTGGGGAGGGGCAGGTGCTGGCTGGGGACATTTAATAAAAAAAAAACAGGAGTAAACCGAGCAGCTAAGATGGAGTTAATTAGCTCTTAGCATTCGGGCCCAAGATAACTGCCTGAAGGTAGAAAGGCTCAGTATTCCAAACAGCTCCATTCAAAACCCAACCTGAACTCTTTAAAATCTTTACCATCCTGACTCAGGGTCCAGAGGATCTGTATTACATACATGTTAAATACAGTCCACTGCTAACTACAAAATATGAATTTTTTTCCTTCCTCCAGAAAAAATCCTAACATTGGTACACAAACAAAAAGAATTTGCTAATTAACTTAAAAAAAAACCCCACTCATCACAATTAAGTTGACATGGTCTAGACAGTAAGCAACATAAAGTCTTTGCAGAGTGAATGGCAAGAATTAACCAATGCCAAATTTCCATCCTAATTTTAGCATCGCCACCAATTATCTTTTATTTCCAACATCACTTTATGAAACAACAAATCAAATGACATTAGCCTTACAAGTACTGTGAGGACCACTAACATCCAGTGACTGACTTTAGTAGCCAAGCAGCACCGCCTTCAAACCCAGAAGCCCCTCACACAAAGCCACATCACCTAGGGTAAGATCTGGAGGCCCAGTCTGTCCAGAGAAAGTACGAGCAATCAGCTCTTTTAAAAGGAACAAGAGAGAGAGGCTCAATCGAGCTTGACCCGTTCATTCTGAGGATCGGGATACTTTACCCCTTTTTAGCACAGATTTAGTCAAGACTAAGTAAATGGATTAAATTTATCTTCCATATTTCTTCAAACTTAGTACTACCTTAAACCATCAGTAAGAAATATTGTTTAGAAGTTTAATATTATTCTGTTACATAAATATAAAAGCAGCTTTTCAAAAGTTGAGTTGGTCTGCTTTTTTCCAATACAAATCAACACCAGGCGAGAGGAAAGAGGAAAAAAAAGAATTGAGATGTGTTGTGTACATGCACCAATTCCCTACAATGAAGGTAAACATTATGTACTGCAAACATGAACCAATAAAAATTAAACAACAGGGCCGGGGATTTAGCTCAGTGGTTTTGCCGCCTGATGCGCAAGTGCAAGGACCTGAGTTCGATCCCCGGTACCAAAAAAAAAAAAAAAAAGAAAGAAAAGAAAGTGAAAATATTTGGGCTGGGGATTTAGCTCAGTGGTTCCACCGCCTGCCTCGCAGGCAGAAGGACCCGAGTTTGATCCCCTGTACCAAAAAAAAAAAAAAAAAAAAAAAAAATTAAACAACAAAACAGAACACCACTACCTCCCAGTTCACCCCCAAAGCTTCCCAAATCCTTTTCGTATGGTTAGGGTGAATTTATCAGCTTCATCCCTAACCCACCCACCTGTGGGTTTTAGGAGTCCAGGGCAGGCTAGAGACAACACAGCACTTAACAAGGCATCTTATTGTAAAAACATTCCCCGCCCACCAAAGGAAAGTCCCTCCCACAACGCTGTGATTTGCTAACGGAAGAAACACAGCTGCAGTTTACAGTTATCAAACTTTCAAACTAGATGATTAGAAGGATCCCTTACAGTTCCACAGTCCCATGATTCTAGTAATTTGCCTTCATAATGTTGCCTGACAGCCTCTGTTCAGATATCAATTTAAACTGCTTGACATTTTGAAGTGCATTAAATGTTCAGCAATTTAGTCGCAAAGAACATTGGTGGATTCATTCAACAGTGCTTTCTATACACGGATGAGAAAATTTTATGGGAGGGTGAATACCATAATGTCTTGTTAATTATGGTTAATTTAAAACAGGCTTTCTAAACAGTCCCTCCATTCTTATTTAGGAAGGTTTTTGTTACTACTGTATTAACCAGCTGCTAAAGAAAAGCTTAGTCTCTTGATTTAGCACTTAAAAACGGTGACCACCACTCAGATTCAAACTAAAAACATGGAGCAAGGTCTATCTAGTACAGATTTCCTAATAAACAGCCACAAGTTAGTTTTTCCATAACCAAGGGAAGACTCCTCATTTTCTAAGTTAAAATGTTAAGCAGAACACCTGTAGATCAGTTTGTGACTTTCCACTTGAATTTCAGTATATTTAAACTTCTTTATAGATGTAGGCAACTTTGCCTTTAAAAAGTATATATTCCCTGAATACTTTGTGAACAGAGCCGTTGGACTATAAATTTTTATTTTTCCTTTATTATTTTGTTTAATCTAGCAAAACCAATCTTGGCTGGCTAGTTAAGGTTAAACAGATTTCTGAACCCTAGATACACGGTAGGAACAGCGAAAATGTAAACATTCTCGTTCAAACTTTCTGTCAACAAAATCTACAAATCAAGTTCTTTCGCCGCGATGTTTGCAAAAGTTTCTTTCCACCGAGGGCCTCGCCGGGCTGCGGGCAGGCAGGACAGTCTTCCCCTGTCGCGGGCACCCCGGCAGGTGAGCCCGGCCTTCCTGGGGTCGCGTCCCCCCGGCCCAGCCACTGGCGGCGGCGTGGACCCCGCACGAGTGGCACAAGGGCCGCCCCAGGCCGGCCGCTGCCCCTGCCCGTCCCCGTCCCCAAGTCCGCCCTGCAGGAAGCCGCGGGAGGGAGGGCTAGTCCCGGGGAAGCCGGGTAGCAGGGCGCAGATGGCGCGTTACGCAACGGCCCCGGGCGCACCCGCCGCGACGGCGCCCCGGCGTGGGGTTCGAGCCGCCCGCCACCCCGCGTCCAGACGCCGCCGCGCCCCGCCCCGCCGGCAACAAAGCGCCCCCCGCGCGCCCCGCCAACCCGGACGCGCTCCCCCACCCCCGGGCCGCGACGCCAACGACTCGCGCCGGCGGGCGGGAGAGAGCGGGGAGCGTGTGGGGCGGGCCGGGCGAAGCTCCCCTCGCAGCCGGCCCGCGGAGCCCCTGGTCCCAGAGACTTCCGCCCGGCCCGCTCACCTCCTGGGCGCGGTCTACACCCGCGGGGGCGTCCTGGCCCGCAGCTCCGGGACCTCGCGCGCCGCACCGGGCGCCGGTGGCGGGAGCTGCTGCGGGCTCCGCGGGCTCCGCGGGCTCGGGGGCGCCCCGGGCGGCGCGCGCGGCGACGGCTCCATCTTCCCGGGCCCTCGCGCGCGGCTCCGAGCGCGGCCCAAGTGGGACATTCGCTACATTGTTGGCATTCCACGGGCGTCACGTGACCGCGCGTCACGCCTGCCGCATTCCAGCCGGGCCAGGGCCGCGCCCGCCGCCCCGCCGTGCTTCCTGCCTCGGCCGCCGGCCACCTGCCCGGCCGCGCGTGTCACCGCCCCGCGGCGGGAGTGTACTTCCCCTGTGCCGGGGTAAAAGTTGGGGGCTGCCGTTCAGGCCCCCATTTTCTTAAGCGTTTCAAGCCAACATCTGTAAAGGAAGGAATTTATGAGGCCGGTAGTGCCAGCTGTAAGCACAGATCTCTTTTGGGACCATAGAAGCAAGTAATAAATAAGAGCATTTAAGGATCGTCCAAGTTGGCACAGTCCTGTAATCTCAGCACTTTGGAAGGCTGAGGCAGGACGATCCTAAATTCAAGTCCAGTCTAGGAAATTTAGCGAGACCCTGTCTCAAAAAATAAGACTGGGAATGTAGCTCAGTGCAACGGCCCCGGGTTCAATCTCTAGATAGACAGATGATAGATTTTTAAAAGTTTATCCGAAAGGCCTATGATGTAATTTAATCAGTCCCTCCCATAAACTTTTTTTTATTTATGAAAAGCATTTTGTGGTGTGTAGGACAGAACAGTAATGTATATCAATAGGTGAGACTGATGTCTGCCTCCAGCCACTTCGTTGTCACCTCCCCATTGGCGAAGGCAGTACACGGACTTGAGCAGGGACTGCAGGGAGGCCACGCAGAAATGACAGACTGCAAGCTAAGTTCTGAATCTACTTCTGGCTCGCCTAATAGATCCTCCTTCCTTTCACTGCCTACGCTCTGCGTGGCAAACTTGTGACATTCTAAATTTTAATCTCAGAAGAAACAGTAATGAAGGTCATTTTGTCCTAGCTGGGGTTTTTTGTTTTTCTTTCGGTGCTGGGGATTGAACCCACAGGCTCGTGCATGCTAGGCACCAGCTTTACTATCGAGCCACACCACTGAGCTGCACCCCTACAGTCAGGACTATTTTAACTACTTCGAGCGTTCAGTCTCCACGAAGCCCTCTGTCCTCGCACTAATTCCCGCAAAGCCTTGGTTCTTCCAGGGATTCTTCTGACTTCTGTCATGATTTCTCTGTATTTTTTTTCCCGGTACTAAGGATCGAACTCAGGACCTTGTGCTTTCGAGGCAGGAGCGGTACCACTGAGCTAAACCCGCGGTCCTGATTTCACTGTATTTTCAGCTCCCATAACCAAACCATAGTCTTGCAATTTGGAATTCATTTCATCGGTCCATCTTGTCCTGTGTGGCCCCCCAGACATCTTGTGCGACATTGGAGCAAAGTCTCCAAACAATATGCTGTGAAACCTGAGCTCCAGTTGCGTCCACCCGGGTACCTTTTCACTCTTACACTGACTGCTTTCTGCACCCCAACCCCAAGCCACAGGTCTGGCTGCCAGACCTCCTCTGTGTAGATTAAAGGACCTCCCCTGTCTGTCTTCAAATATATAAACATTTTTTTTTTTAACTTTGGTAAAATAAAAAATACTACATAGTAAAAGAGATTTAATGGTGTTACGATTTGGATTTCAGTATCCCCCAACAGCCCATATATTAAAGACCTGGTTCCTAGCCTGTGGCCCTACTGGGAGTGGTGGAATATTTGGAGGTGTGGCCTGGTGGGAGGAAGTTAGGACTTTGGGGCACACCTTGCAGAGGATGTTGGGAGCCTGGCCCTTCCTTCTTTCTCTTCCTGGCGGCTATGAGCTCCCAACCATGCTGTTCTGGCTTCTGGAGCCCCAAAACAACAGATAGCCATGGACTGAAACTGAGAGGCAAAATAAATCTGCTCCTTTCACATTTTCTCAGGTACTCTGTCTCACTGATAAAAGCTAATAGAAATGGACTTTAAAATTTGTGACTAAAATAACTAATAAAAATTCTGCAGTTACATTAACCATTATAGCATTGTTTACGTAAGTGAAATACAAGAATCAACCCAAATGCCCAAGATTAGAGTCGTAAAATAAAAGCTGGTATTCAAATGACAGAATATGTACTGTAGCTAAATTGAAAAAAAAGATTTACAGTAGCTGAATAGACTAGCTTAGTACTTGTCAATAAGTGCAGACAGAATTCAATAGCAATGCGGAATTAAAAAACACAAGTTGAAGAACTATATATACACTATGATACCGTATTTTTAAATATAATCCCACAGATCCTATGCTGATCACATACTTTACATAAGCATAGACATGCACTGGAAGAGCACACACCAAATTTATGACAGCTGCTGTATCTATAGAATGGAGGAGGGAAAACAGACAGGAGAGAAAAATGAAGACTTCAACTTTATCTACAGTGCTTGCTTTCTTTTATTTAAAAATGGAGGCAAAACTGTCATAATCTTAAAAGTTGTTGATTCTGGGCAATTGAGTTCTTTAATGTGGGCTACATTATTCTTTGTGCCTCTTTCAAAAGCACCAGTAAAAGGTTTTCAAATACCTTTTCAAATATATTTGCGAAGAGAGATACACTGGAAACAAGTTTCCAAGATAGAGCTTAGTTGTGGAAACTGTGACACACTCATGTGGAAGAATGTTGTGATTAGTGATTTTTGTGGAAAGTCATTTATTCCATTTTGTTCTTTGATTGTAGTTGCTTGTCTTTTAAGTATCTGCTATGAGCCATATACTAAGCCAGGTGCTGGAATTGCCATGCTGAGCAAAATCATTAGATTTATTGTCAGATGGAGCTTACATTCTAATATGTTCAAGAAGAAAAAAAGCACATGACAAAATAGAGTTTAGTATCTAATTTTGTGAACTAATGTTTATATGTGTGTATACATTTTTAAACTCCAAAATAGTATACAGTCCACTGTTAAAAGTGGAAGTCTCTGGATGTAGTGATTCTGGGTGATTTTTGTCTTACAATTATGATACTTCTACAATAGGATAGTTACCCCAAAATTTTTTAAATTAAATAATCAGCTAAATAATTATGCCCACTAATGTATGCAGCTGAGAAGGGGCAAGAAAGAGCTAAAACAAGGCCAGCAAAGCACGAAACCTGCTGGAGTGGCAAAATTGAAGTGTATAAATTAGGATATTATGTGTATATATTGCATATGTGTATTGCTCAAAGCTTGTGCAGAATCTCATTCAATCCTCAAAACAACCACATTATTAAAAGCTTTTAGTAGAACAGAAAGAACCCTGAAGTGCAGAGAGCTGAAGTAACTTGCAGATCAAAGAGCTGGATTGGAATCTTCATAGATCTAACTGCAAAGCTTAGAAATACTGCTTTATGATTATGATGTAGTTATAAACAAGGAAACTGAGGCCAAATTAACTCCCTTACCCTAATTCTAAGTTTATTGTTGCTTTGTGGTATAATGAATCGAATCCAGGGCCTACCCTGACCCCTGTGAACTTTGTTATATTTTGTCTGAGGCTCCTGCAGTTGTGGGGACAGGACAGTTTAGAGGTTCACCTGAGGACCCCTGGTAGAATATCTCGAGACTACCCCCCATTTCTACCCTGTGCTGTCTCTGAATGCAAACAACTTGATTGTTGGCAACCTCTTTACACCTTAGTGCCTGGAAAGCAGCCTCTGGTCTTTAGATACAATTTCTGACTTTTGGAAAGAAAAATCCCCTTATTTATTTATAATCATTATGGTGGAGACTTAGGAAATCTTCCTAGCTATAGAACAGTTTTCTCTAGGCAGTAGTAAAAAAGTAGAGTAGGGTCAGACCATGAAAGGCTAGAAAGCTAGGAAGAAGGTGCACTACACTAACTGTTTCATTTAGTTGATTGTTTTATACCCATATATTTTGTCTCCTTGGCTAGATTATAAATTCTTTAAGAATAGGGACTGTACTGTCTCCCAAAGAACTATAAAGAACCTCTTAACTGCTAAATTAAATGTACTGAATGTACAACACTTTTTTTTTTTTTTTGACAGGGTCTCACTATGTAGCTAGGCCAGGCTGGCCTCAAACTTTCAGCTATCCTCCTGCCTCAGCCTCCCAAGTTCTGGAATTACAGCTGTGTGTCCAGCTTTTAATGTACTTTAAAGTGTCAAATACCAAAATTTAAAATATTACCCATTCCTCTGGCTCAGCTTGGGAAATCTCTTGTTCCATTGTTTTTTGAAGATTTTGGTTCTGCAGACTTGGAGAGCTTCTTGCAGAGTAACCAGTATCACCTTTACTAGTTGGCAACTCTGTGTCAAAGATGAACTTGAGCTCTTTTAACTATGTTTTCATTATGATAAAATATATACTACAAATTTTACAATTTTTAACCAGTTCAGTGGCATCAAGTACTTGATGAATTCAATGTTGTCTGGCCACTACCACCACCCATTTCCAGGACGATGCCATCAGCCCACACTAGAACTGTACCATCAGATAATAGCCCCTCGAACCCTGCCCCTCGTGTGGGTCGTCAGGGAATACCTGTGTCTGCGTACCTGCCTTAGTTCCTTCACAGATAGGCGTGCCAGGAGAATCTTATAGTATTTTCTTTGGCCCGAGTTCCTGACACAGAACTCCTAATTTCCTTGTTGATAGGGGCAGCTTTTGTTCTTGTGAAGGGGCTCGGGCTCCTACACGAGGGCTGGGCACCAGAAAGATGAAACCATAATCAGAAGCTTGGGACTTTCAGCCCCTCCCCAACCCCCATCCTGAGTGGGGCAAAGAAGCTGAAGACTGAGTTAATCATCAATCATGCCAGCGTGGTAGGGCATCCATAAAAATCCTGCAGGGTTTGGGGTACTTCCAGATTGGCACACACCTGTGCGTCTGGTGGTGCGGCACACCCCAGCTCCACACCTGCTGTTCATCTAGGTGCTTTATAATGCCCCTCATTGATAGGATAAACGTTAAACAGAAGTGTTTCTGGGCATGCTGTGAAGCAACCTAGCAAATTCATTAAATTTAAGGAGGGGAGTGAGAGTGCAAATCTACAGCCAGGTCAAAGTATGGGTGACAGCTGACTCCATGTGACTGGCACCGTGGGATGTGACGCTAGCCCCAGGTAGATGGTGTCAGACCTGAACTGATTTTATATGATGCCCAGCCTGTGTCTGCTGGAGAAATGCTTGCTGCTTATGGAGAAAACCTCTGAGCATTTTGTGATCTAAATGTGAGTTTAGAAGGGAAAATTTCCCCCTCAGCTGGTTTTCCCTTTACAATTGCCCTGTTACATAGCTGGCTCTTATTTTCTCTTATTAAAAGTCCAGCTTTGGTAGTACATTACACTTTATTAATTTTCAGCTAATCTGCTGTTAAGAAACTACTGACTTAGCTTATCAAAACTGCATGTAAAGTAAGAGCTAAGATAATTTCTTATCCCTAAAAGTTTTCTCCTGCAGAGAAGTAGTAGGACTTTGTAAAAGCTGGTAAAACCATTAAACAATGTTTGATCCCTCAATTCCTCCATATTTTTTACAGCACTTGTATGAGTGGAAGTGAGATTTGCAGAAAAGTGGGATGTTATTTTGAAGAGCGTTATAGCTGGGCACAGTGATACAAGCTTGTAATCCCAGCACTCTATGAGGCTGAGGCAGGAGGAATGTAAATTTGAACCCAGCCTGAGCAAATTAACAACTTTTTCAAAATAAAAAATAAAAAAGGAGGGCCAGGGATTTAGCTCAGTGGTGCCACTACCTGCCTTGGAAGCGCAAGGTCCCGAGTTCAATCCCCGGTACAAAAAAATAAAATAAAATAAATTTAAAAAATTAAAAAGGGCTGGAGTTGTAGCTCAGTGGGAAGGTTCAACCCAGGTTTTGTACTGTAAAACAAAAACAAAACAAAAAGAGTTATAAGTAGCACATAAATAAAAAAGGTTTTATATCTTGTATTTTTAAACCCTTTATTGAACAGGCTCCAGCAGTTTTCTTTCTACATTTTAATTTTATTGTAGTTTTTAGATTTCCATAAGGTAGAAACATGTATCGTGCACATCCTAACTACTTTTGTGTTTGTGGCACCTATCAAACCCAGGTTTCTGCTCATGCTAGGCAAGCAACTCGCCACTGAGCCACGGACCCAGCCCTGAACAGCTTTGTCTTTTTCTCCTTCTTTCTTTCCTCCTTCTCCTCCTCCACTTCATCTTTCTCGCCCTCTTTCTACTCCCACCTTTTCCTTCTTCCTTTTTAAGACAGAGTCTCACTCTGTAGCCCAGGCTGGCCTCAAACTCTTCATCTTCCTGCCTCAGCCTCCGAAGGGCTGGAATTACAAGCGTTTGCCACCATATCTAACATAGTCTTATTTTTTACAGTGTGTGTGGTGGGGGGGATGTCCTCAGTATGAAATATCACTTCTTATATGTTTTCCAATACTAAAATCATAAGAGAGTAACTCTGATTATAATTTATTTCTAATTGCTTTACTTTGAGCTATTTGGGAAGACAGAACCTCATGGGAAGCTGGGCAGAAGCCTTCCACATAGAGTCAGGGGACACCAGGGTCCAGAAACCACCCAGGGGAACCTGGCCCAGCCCTGTGAACCTGCCTGGCCGCCCCTCCAGGAGCTCCAAAGTGGCTTCATTCTCCACATACCCACTCTGCTTCCCGGATGAGTAACGAGGTATGTGGTTGCTTAAGTCAGTATTGCTCAATCATTTCGGATTTGTTCCCAGAAGAGCTTAAAGAAACACTGGGAAGATACAAATCACATTCCACATTTAAAGAATTCTTATGTTGACACTTTACATTAAAAGAATCACTGCAACGGACTGTTTTCCTTACCACATCCCCTGTTGACTACTCCTGCTGAGTGAGCTATGACAACAGCCAGCTACTTGCTTATTTTCTTCCGTGTAGAGTTGGCTGGAACTTCTTCATAGGCAAACATGAGAAGGATGCTGTTGAGCTTATAACTGAAAGAATAATCTCACTGGAAAGGTGAAGTTCAGGCTGGCATGAACTACACGGCAAGATTTTATCTCAAAAAAAGTCTTTGATGTTGTTGCTGGTTTTTTGTTTTGTTTTGTTTTTTCTCTCTTTTTTAGTTTTATTTATTTTTATTTTTTTGAGACACTAACTATATAATTCCGGCTGGCCTCAGACTTGCAGCAATCCTCCTATCTAAGCCTCCCAAGTACTGGGATTACAGGTGTGCACCACCTCTCTTGACTTATCAAAATCAATTGCTATAACAAAATGGACATTTCAAAGTCACCCAGAAACATGTGAGCTAATCTAAATTGACAACAAATATTTAATTGTGTAATTATAAAGAAAATATTTTCATGATCTATTTTTGGTGGTGGTGGGGTTTTTTTTGAGACAGGGTCTCACTATGTTTTCAGGCCTGCCTTGAGCTGATGTGATTCCCCTGCTTCAGCCTCTTGAATTCCTCAGATTCCCCTGTACTGGGATTACAGGCGTGTACCACCAGACTCTGCTTCATAATCTACATTTAACTTTGAATTGAAAACAGACTACTAAGTGTTGCTTGGGTTGTTCTGTAATAGTTTCTTTTAAGATCAGGTATTTTGGTTTGTTAATCAAATCTGAAAAAGAAAAACTGAGTGTGTTATTCTCAAGTGGTGGTAAGCTAGGTTTTGGTAATGAAGACCTCGGCACAATTATGATGTGGTGATCTCACGTGCACAAGTGGAAGCCAGCCAGTGACAAAGAGCTTGCCAGGTTCCCAAGAGCAGATGGAAATCTAGACAACTCGGGAAGCAGTTGGTGCAGATTGTCTCTGATAACTGGTAACCCAAGCCAAGGAGAATTTCTGGGTTGGAAGCCGAAACTTGAAAAATGCCCCAAAGCTAATACCCCTCAGGAAGATAGAGGTGGGAGGAAGGGAGGAAGCCTGCTACTTGAGGCATCCAAGAAATGGACTTGTGAGAGAGTAGAGAGGATGTTAGAGAAATGGGGACATGAAAGGAGCAGAGAAGTAGGCAGACGAGGTGGGAGAGCTCTGTAATTATGTATCGTAGAATGAAAAGATGGATTTGGTGCTATGCACCTTGTCATGTCAGCTTTTCTGGGAACCAAGGCAGGAGGATCCCTTTAGCTCAGGAGTTCAAGTTCAGCCTGTCTATATTTAATATTTTTCTTCCAAGGAAGAATTATGAACAAAAAAAGAGTATGATGGTGAATATAAGTTGTATTTAGATGTAGAAAGAGAAAATAGGTTTAAAAAGACTTCCCCTAGATTCAGAGACACAGCATATTTATGCATACTAATTAGATACAGAGATGATAATTGGGTCAATAGTACATTATTTGCTACTAAAAATCCACAAACCTCAGAAGAGATGCAGAATAGGAAAAGCAATCCTGGGTAACAACCAAAGCAGGAGGCATCACAGTCCCAGATTTGAATTTACACTATAAAGCTACAGTGATAAAAACAGCATGGTGCTGACACAAAAACAGACATGTGGATCAATGGGACAGAACAAAAGAAGAAAAAAACCTCAAGCATGTTTAACTACCTGATCTTTGACAAAGGGACCAAAAACACACTGCAGGAAAGATGGCCTCTTAAATAAATGGTGCTGGGAAAACTGGCTGTCCACACACAGAAGACTGAGTCTAGACCCGTATCTTTCACTGTGTACTTAACAAAAATCAAAATGGATCAAAGATCTAAACATTAAAACAGAAACACTTAATCTGCTGGAAGATGAAATAGGTAAAACTCTTAAAGACATGGGCATTCCTAAGGACTTTTTGAACAGAGCCCCAGTTGCAAAGGAATATTAGCAAAAATCAACAGATGGGAGCGTATCAAACTAAAAAGCTTCAGCACAGCAAAGAAACAAGAAAGAGTGAAGAGTCTACCTATAGAATGGGAAAAACTTTTACCAGCTATTCCTCAGAGGATTAATATCTAGAATATATAAAGTACTCAAAAATATTAGGCCTCCCCAAAATAAAAACCCAATCAAAAAAATGGGCAACTGAAATGAATAGGCACTTCTCAGAAGTAGTAATACAAATGGCCAATAGATACATGAAAAAATGTTCAACGTTGCTGGCCCTTAGAGAACTGCAACTTAAAATAACACTGAGATTCCATCTAACCCCAGAAAGAATGGCTATCATTAAGAAATCAAATAACAACAAATGATGGTGAGGTAAGGGTGAGGGTTTTCTACATTGCTGTTAGGAATGTAAAGTAGTATAACATTATGGAAATAAGTATGAAGAATCCTCAAAAAACTAAAAATAGAAATTCCATTCAATTCAGTTATTCTCTTTCTAAGTATCTTCCTGAAAGAGTTAAAGACATCATATTACATGCTTATAGCATATATCTTGTTTATATAGCACAATTCATAGTAGCTAAACCTTGGAAGCAGTCTATATATCCATCAAAAAATGAATAGATAAAGAAAATGTGGTATTTATACAAATGGAGTACTACTCTGCCATAAAGAAGTATAAACTTTAGTCATTTGTAGGAAAATGGATGCACCTTGAGACCATAATGTTAAGTGAAATAAATCAGACACACAAGCTCAACTATCACATGGTTTCTCTTCTATGAGAAACTCAAAATATAATGCACAAAATGAAAGATAGACAATAGGAAGTAAGGAGATAGATCTTTCTCAAATGGGAAGAGTAAAGAGATGGAGGGAGGGGAGAGGGAGGAAGAGAGGAAAGAAATGAAAAAGAAATGACACGTTATGTACATACACCAGCTCCCTACAAGGAATGCAGTCATGTAATGCAAACATTACCAATAAAAAATTAAAACTAAAAAAAATCTATACATACAAAGCTGCATTGTTTCAATAATACAAAACCATAAAGCAACATTCAAACACTAGGCAAGCTTGCTCCCTTGACAATGGAAGGAAATGGGAACTTCACAGATCCCAGAACTTTAAGAAGTCAAGATAAAAGAGAAATATTTTTGTTTGTTTTTTCTGAGACAGGCTCTTGCTATACAGTTCAGGCTGGCCTTGAACTCACTGTGTAGTCCAAGCTGGCCTCGAACTCATGGCGATCTTGCCTCAGTCTCCCAAGTCCTGGCTTGACAGGAGTGTGTCGCCATGCCCACCAAGAGAAATGTTTTTAAACAGTTGAAACTGCATTTTTAAAAAAAAAATCACAACTCAGTTCGGGCATGGTGGCACATGGCTTTTATTCCAGCACTCAGGAGGCAAGAGAATGGCAGAAAATGTGAAGCCAAAGTGGAGTACATAGTGAATTCAAGGTCAATCTGGACAACATAGGGAGACCTTGTCTCAAAAAACAAACAAAATCACAACTCAGCATTAAACTAACAGATCAGTTTTACATGGAAAAATCAAATGTGATAGATGTACCCTTAATCACCCTTTTGCCACATCAGGGAACCCATTCACAGGTCCTTGATGTTGAGGGCATCTTTAAGGGACTGTTATTCTGCCTCCTGTACATGGGAAAGTGACACAGAAGTTTAGTAACCAGTGTACTTTCCTGGCCACTTTCCCTGCTGTTACCATACAAAGGTGTGCAGATGCCTAGACCAACAAGCCACAGTGCCTAGACCAGTTGAAGCCAAATGAACTGGCATTTGCACCCATGTGCACAGTGGAGGGAGCCATGCTTGTTTTACAGGTTTTTGTTTGTTCTCGTGTGTGTGTGCTGGAGACTGAACCCAGCTAAACATGTGCTGCACCCCCAATGGACTGTTGTGAAAAACGCTATTCTGTGAAACAAGGCACGTGTGGAAACCAAAGCTAGATCCACCTGCTGGGTTGCCGCCGTGGCTTGACTCATGAGGCCCCCTTCCAGAAGCCCAACTCTAGGGTACAAGCTGGAGTGGCAGGTCCTAAAACCCCAGGTCATCTGACCCTGTGGTTTGGATGTGCTCTCCAACAGTGCACATGCTGAAGCTTCACTCCCAAATTCATAGTATCTGGAGGCGGGGCCTTTCAGGAACAGTTAGGGTTAGCTGGGGTCCCCATGATGCAGTGAGTGGCTTCATAAGAAGAGGAAGAGGGAGCTGAGCTGGCCTGGTTCCAACCCTTCCCACAGGCCGCCCATGCTATTTCATGGTGCACTGAAAGGCCCTCACCAGACACTGGCACTCTCTCTCTCTCTCTCTTTTCCTTCCTTCCTTCCTTCTTTCCTTGTTCTGGTACTGGGGATCGCCTTGCACTGAGCTACTCCTCAGCCTCTTTTTATTTTTTTATAAGACAGAGTTTCACTAAATCATTGGTTGTCCAGGCAGGGTTTGAATTTGTAATCCTCTGGCCTCAGCCTCCCAGAGTTACAGAATATATGCTGGCTCCCTGATCTCAGACTTCTTAGCCTCTAGAATTGTGAGAAATAATTCTTTTTTAAAAAATAAATTATCTAGTCTCAGGTTTTCTGTTGTAGCAACAAAACAGAACAAAACACCTGTCCATCCGCTGTTAGCTGTCAGCCAACACCAGCCCTTCCCACTTTCCTCTCAGAAGGCCTAGGGGTGTGCCTGGAGCTTCCTTCCACTGTCCGCACTGAGCTCTTGGGTTCCCAGGTAGCTCCTACCTGATTCAGCCACCTGTACCAGGCCTATTGAAGCTGGATGGAGAGGAGAATGGCTGGCCTCTCCCTGGAACAGCTCTGCCTAGAAAGGGAGACAGACAGGAGCCAGAACTTCTGCACACACTGAGTGCAGTTGCAGGGCACGCACAGGCATGTAAGGATGTCCCAGGCCCAAGAGCTAACCCAACCATGCTCAGTGCAAAAGGGTTGGACAAAGCGTTTAGGAGTGGTACTGCTGAAACTGTGAAGCCATTCAGGTGTCACTGTGTCCTTTCCATCTGCCTGACTTGTGGCTCCTGCCAACTGTCTGGGATCAGGCATAAGCAAGCCAGTTGAGTGGGGCTTGATAGTCATGCATATCCACTACCCTGCAGGCCTCTGCTGGGCCAGCCCCTGCTCTGAGGCCCTGCTCAGAGTCCTCTCTCTGGGATGCTCTTCTGAGGTTCCCTGAAAAGGTGGTATAAATGAATGAATGAGTGAAGGAGGGAAGGAAGACAAGGCCTTACCTCACTACTGCCACCTGCTCTAGTGTAGGGATTATTTGTCTTAGTTCCATTCACCCAGAGCAAGTCCTGGCAAGTAGGAGCTGCTCAGTAAACGTGATAACAATTGAATCACTTTCTAAAAGACCGATTAGGCAAGTGGCATAAATTCATGGTTATGCTGGGTGGCCAGGAGTGCCGTAAACGTATTGTGTTTCTATTTGTTTTCTGTATTATTCTGATCTTTAATACTTTACCCCCTCTTTTTTTGAAGGCTTGCATTTATCTGACTTTAAAACACACATCAGGGTGTGGTGGTGCACACCTGTAATCCCAGCACTGTGGGAAGCTCAGGTAGGAGGATCTCAACTTCAAATCCATCCTAGGAAATTTAGCAACTTAGTGAAACAAATTTAAAGTTTAAAAAATAAATTTAAAAAAGGACTGGGAATGTAGCTCAATGCAAAGGTCCTAGGTTCTAACCCCAGTACCATCCAAACAAAAAAACCAAAGCATAACAAAAAGCAAAAACAAATAAGAAATAAAAATCATCTCCCTGTCCTACCAACTCCTCCAGGAAGCCTTCTTAACATGGGTGGTAAGTGTATGATCTCTGGTCTGGGAGACAGCTGAGTGTCTGAGAAAGACCCTAGCACTGGAGCCAACATCTTTGACCAGCTATGACATCTTGACCAAGTTTTTAAAAACTTTTCAGAGGCTTGGTTTTCTGGTTTTTAAAGTAGGAATTTTTAACTGCTGCTCAGTGTCATGAGGCTCAAATAAGATAATGTGTGTGAAACCCTGGTGAAGGGTAGATGTCTGTTGAATAAATAAACTTTTCGTCCAAAAATTTTGGAGAGCTGGAACTTATCAAATAGCAACGAAGTGAAAAGAACATTCTAGAAGGAAGCATAAAGTCAATACCTTTTCCATGCATTTTCAGTCTCATGAATTGAATTAACATCAAATCTGAGGCGGAAGTGAATTTCTACAGAAGGTAATGTCCTCATGTGCTACCAGTTACTGCCCATAGCTATGCATTCTTGGGATTGTGAAGAGAACATCTTAAAAATGCAGTTTTGATGCTTTTTAAGTAAGACATAGTTGTGACAAACATCCTGTAGCTCTTGAATATGTTTTTTAAAAAGTTAAACTATTAAGCTATATTAATTTCTACATGCTGTTCATGCCAAAAAAGACTAAAAGAATTTGGGGACTTTGAATGGAATTTCCCTAACTTAGGAAGGAACACCACAAGTAGAACATCATAACTGCCAGCTGTGGAATTAATTCTAAGCCATTTTAAGGCCTGACAAGTATTTTGTTTGGCAAGAGTCAAAGAATGTGTTATGGAGGATCTCTGAAACTTGGGTTTCTGGTTCAGGAGTAATCCTAATTTTCCTTTAATGCTATTATGTAGAGAAAGAAACATGGGGATTTACAGGTTAGACTGGAAATACACAAACGACTGCACTTGTTGAGAGCCACTGGTATTCGGTCACTACTTCACCATTTTTTTGTGTGATTTGTTTTTACATTAATCATATACTTATATGAGCTGATTATGCTTTAAGAAAAGATCTACCGGGCAGGGGATTTAGCTCAGTGGTTTCGTTGCCTGCTGCACAAGCGCAAGGACCCGAGTTTGATCCCCGGTACCAAAAAAAAAAAGAAAAGAAAAGATCTGCCACATGCACATGCACAAACATGTGCTCCATGCCCTCACTCTCAGCTGCAAAGAGAGGGACCAGGCCTTCCACAGGCAGCTTCCATAGCACCTGCGTGAGACGCCACCCTGCCTGGTCATTCACACACCCACAGAATGTGCCACTGAAAAACTCTCAGAATGCCAGGAAATGAGAGACTGTGGGTAAGTTTGATGGTCAGAGGATTTCAACTCCTTCCTTGAGAGAAGCAGTTCCTCACTCCACGAGGAATGCTCAGAGGAATTTGCTCTTTCACTTCCAGGAAACGGTTCTCCCATCTAATGGGCCTGATCCAAAGTGCCAAGTGGGCTGAGCAGGGACAAAGACCAGGATGAGGGGCTCAGCCTGGACATTCCCTGGCAGCACTTGGCATGTTGAATTTGCAGTGAAGTCATTACACACAAGTTCTGCAAAAAGGCACAACTGGAAAAACACTGGCACATGGGGCTTTCCTTTGTGTGAGAAACAAACTCTTGCCTGTTCAGCTGAAAATGGATTTCAAACTTGGTTCATAACTCCACAGCTAAGCAGATAAGACAGGCATTTAGGTGAAACTTCTCCTAGCCCGTTGGACACATGGTTACTATCTTCTTCACAATGCCCGTGGTCCCAGAATAGCATGGTACTTGGTTTGTGTAGGTGTGCTGTTTAGTTAGATTGCATGGGACTGGTGCCAGCCAGTGGCATCTATTGAGCAATTTTGTGCAGAGGGATTGTGCTGAGAAGGAACAGAACAGGGTAAAGAGGGAGCTCCACACAGAAGAGAAATAATGACAGATGCTTTTTATAGAACAAGCTAACAAGAACCTCCAAGAAACATACCAACTAGGGCTTAAAAGCTCAGAGGGTACCACACAGAAATCCCGAGCTCAGCTGGACTCCCAAGTGCAAATAGGGGCTGCTGCAGAGAAAAGACAATCAGGGAATACAGGCCTCTTGACGGGGGCATCTCTGCGGGTCAGTCCATGGGGGCTTGAACCCAGGGCTACAGGCCTGGAAATGTGGTTTTAAAATAGCACCCCCAAATTAGGATCAGAGACCTATAATTTTACCCCAAAAATCTAGCAGGCAGAACTAATCCTTTTTTTCTATTGTATTCTCAAAAACACTATCTGCTTCTATTGAATGGCTATTTGTAAAGAAAAAGAAAATCAGGGCCAGGGATTTAGCTCAGTGGTTCCAGTCCCTGCCTCGAAAGCACAAGGTCCCAAGTTCAATCCCTGGTACCAAAAAAATCACTTTTTGTGACTTTCTGCATAGTCAAATGATGTTTGGTTTGAAGACAACACAAATGTGCTTGATGGAGATACAACAAAAGGTATATACAAGTAGAATATTAGTTTTTAAACTTGAGTTTAATTTATGTTTGATTTCACTGCCTGTTTCTAGTTGAAGTGCTCATATTGAGTGTTAAATTGATTGAATTTAAATTCCCCAGCAACCAAACTATACCATCAGTCAATGTTAAGTAACACTGTGCTAAGTCACAGGTTTTGTGCAAGTGACATCTACATTGTCGCTCCCACAGCACAGGCTTGGGTTTCCAAGGCACCAGAAGAAAATCTGAGTAGATCCCAGGCTGTGAGAGGAGACATGCTGTTCACTTCTACCTCACAGACTGTGGCAGAATTCCTCCAAGAGTTCTGTGCTGGGGTAGTCTGGAAGCTTGCTCAAAAAGCAGATTTATTAATCACTTTATGAGTCCAAAACCTGTGATGGCTCTTAATATGTTTATTTTATTTATTTGTTATTTATTTGCAGTGCTAGGGATTGAACTGGGAGACACTCTACACTGAGCTACACCTCTAGCCCTTTTTGTATTTGTAGACAGTCTCATTAAGTGGCTCAGGCTGCCCTTGAACTTGGGATCCTCCTACCTCAGCCTCCCATGTAGGATGGATCACAGGCACATATCATTGTACCTGGTGTTCATTGTATTTTTAATAGAAAATTTTAAAAGTGAAGAGGTTACTATAATGAACCCCATGTACTATACCCAGCTTTAATAATTTTTAACTCATGGCTAATCCTGTTTCACCCACACTTGTTGTCTGTCCTCTTACCCTATTATTCTGAAACAAATCCTAGGCTTCAGTTTTTTCTGTAAACACTTCAGTATTTATCTTTAAAAACCAACACTTTTAAGAAAACAGAGAAAATAATTCTAAACAAAGGTAAAAATAGCCTTAAACATGAAAGATGTTCAACTTTGGCATTAAATACAATATGCAAGTAAAGAATATACCTAGATGCTTTTTGCATGTCATGTTGGCAAAGATTAAAACTTCATTACCTATTTTCATGGAAACAAATATTCTGGGCGGGGGGGAACACTGGTAAGAACTTAAATTGTTATTTTTGAAGGACTTTATCCTAAGAAGAAATTTGTATGTAAGTCAAGAAAATTAACTGTAGTTCTGTTTGTAACAGTGAAACAATAGAAACATCTTAAATATCCATCATTAGGGGATTGGTTAGAACAATGTAATACCTACTGTGGATGGAGATAATTCAGCTGATTTTTACTTCTCTGTACTTTTCTATAATGATTAAATTTACATGAAAATAAATATATTTATTTATTTATTTATTTTTTATTTTTTGAGGCAGGGTCTCCCTTTGTAGTGCAAGCCAGCCTTGAACTCACCATGTAGCTCAGGCTGGCCTCGAACTCTCAGTGATCCTCCTGCCTCAGCCTCCCAAGTGCTGGGATCACAGGCGTGTGCCACTGTGCCCAGCTTATATGAAAATTAAAAAAAAAAACACTTTTAAAAACATTACAAAGCAAGAAATAAAATTGTATTTATTTGTAGATAAGATATTATATATAGAAAATCTCAAAATATACATACATTACTATTAGATCTAATTAATGAGTTTAGTAAAGTAGGCTATAAGAGCAATAAACAAACATCAACATATTTCTATAGACCAGCAATGTATAACCTGAAAATTAAGATAATGAAAATCTATTTATAATATTAAAAGAATAAAATGCTAAAAATAAATAAATAAAAGAATAAAATGCTTTGGAATAAATTTAAACAAGAAACATAAGACTTGTACTCTGAAAACTAGAAAACATTGTTGAAAGAAACAAAAGTAGACCTAAGTAAACAGAAATACACATGTATGCTCGTGAACTGGACAATTTAATAATACAATGAAAATAAACATAAAATATATCTACACATTCCATGCAACTGTATCAAAATTCCTAATATCAATTTTACAGAAGTGGATAAGCTGACTCTAAAGTTCTATAAAATTTCAAGTGACCAGAATAGCTAAAACAATTCTGAAGGAAAAAAATTGAATTCTCAGTGTTAAAAAAAGTACTCTAAAAACAATGGTAATCAAAATTGTGTGTTATTGGCATAAAGAATAAATCAATAACATTAATAGTCCATAAATAAACCCACACATCTATAATTAACTTATTTTCAAAAAGGGTGCCTACACCATCTAATGGGGAAAGAGTAGTCATTAAGTGGTACTGAGACAACTAGACAGTCACATGGAAAAGTATGAAGTTAGATGGCTACCTCACATCGTATACAAAACTAGCTCAAAATAGATCAAAGACCTAAATCTAAAAGGTAAAATACAAAACTCTTAGGAGAAAATAAGGCAATAGTTATTACCTTAGATTAGGTAACATTTCTTAGATATGATGGTAAAAGTGAAAAAGATGAGATAAATTGGTCTTCATAACAATTAAAAGCTTTTGTACCTCAAAGGACAGTATCAAGAAAGGGAAAAGACAAAACATAGAATGGAAAAACTGCAATCACATATCTAATAAGGGATAGTATGCAGAATATATAAGAAACCTTACAACTCAATAATTAAAAGACAAAAATTCCTATTAAAATGAGTAAAGGAACTCAATGGACATGTCTCCAAATATATATACATATATATATATGGAAAGAGGGACAGTATCATTAGTCATTAGGAAAATGAAAAGCAAAACCATAATAAGATACCACTTCCCACTCACTAAGAGGACTATAATTAAAAAATAATAATAACAAAGGTTGACTCAGATGTGGAGAGCCTGAAAGAAACCCTCATGGATTATTGATGGGAATATAAAATGGTACAGATACTTTGAAAATAGTTGACAGCACCTCAAAAATTAAATATAAATTGTCTTAGTCTCTTTCCTTATTGCTGAGACAAAAGTCCCCACACCCACAATTTAAGAAAGGAGAAGTTTGTTTTGGCTCACAGTTTGTAGAAGTTTCATTCCATACTCTGCTGGCTCCAAGGCAGGGTGGCAGAGCAGAGGGGGATGGCAGAGGAGAAGCACTTTTATGGCATG
This sequence comes from Heterocephalus glaber, assembly GCF_053883595.1. Lineage (NCBI taxonomy): Eukaryota > Metazoa > Chordata > Mammalia > Rodentia > Bathyergidae > Heterocephalus > Heterocephalus glaber. Next base: position 2,839,840 of record NW_028258432.1, read on the forward strand.
GTGGCAGGAAAGTAGAGAGAGAATGAAGGGAGGAAAACAGGGAAGAACATATACCTTTCCAGGCCACACCCCTAGAGACTGCCTACTCACACCTGGCTCCACTGTCCAACATCACATTTAGCTATAAATTCATGGGTGGACTAATCCACCAATGAATATCACTCTCTCATGATCCAATCACCTTTCAAAAGCCCCACCACTGACCACGAGAGACTTGGGGGACTTCTAGATATAAACCATAACATTCTGCCCCTGGCTCCCAAAAGATCTATGGGCATTTCTTTATGCAAAATACATTCATTCCATGGTTAAGAGTCACCAAAGTCTTAACAGTTTTAGCATTGCTGAAAAGTCCAAGTCCAAAGTCTTCTCTGAGACATAAGGCAAACTCTTAGCTGTGAGTCCTGTAAATATCAATAAGAAGTTCAATCCTAATGATGTGCAATTGCACAGGGCAAACATTCCCCTAAAAGGGAGAAACAGGAGGCTAGAAACCAATGGGACCAAAGTAGGACCAAAACCCAGCAGGACAAACATTCACTCCTGTAGCTCTGTGTCCAGCACCGGGGGCAAGTTACGGCAAGATCTGAACTCCAAAGGACTTGAGTGGCCCACCCCTTCGGCATTGCTGGTGGTTGTAGCCCTCATGGCTTCTCTCTTAGGCTGGCTTTGCTCCCTCCTTGCTACTTTCCTCAGAAGTTCCACATTCCTGGCTTCTTCAACTTCCTGGGGTCTCTGCTGCACTTTCGGCTTCACTCTCACAGCTTCACACTGTTCTCTCAGGGCCACACTGCCCGGCCTCCCAGGCCTTCTTCTGAAACCTGGGTAGAAGGCTTCCTGACCCTACAGCTCTTGTTTCGGCGTGACTGTATAACTGGCACCACATGGATGAGGCATGTTTTACTATCGGCTTAGTGGTAAGCAGGCCCTTTTGCATCATAGCTGCAGGGTCCTCTGAAAACCTAGATGGCTGAGCACTGTGAGTGGAATCCCAGGAAGCCAATTTCCTGGGAGGCCTTTCTCCAGTAGTGTCCTGGGGCTCTCTTGTCAGAGCAAAGTCTCTCACTTTTCCACCCTTGAATCGGCAAAGGGTGGGGTCTTTTGGATTCCTCCCATGTCCTCTAGGCATTATTTGTATTATCTCTTTTTTTTATAGTACCATAATTTATTAAGATAAAAGTTAATGTTTAGCTTTTCATTTTTGAAAAATTTTCACTATGCAAGAATGAGAGGAAATTAGTGTGTTATCTTGATGTAAAGAGTACTTGGCTTCTTTTTAGTTTTTTGTTTGTTTGGTTTTTGTGACAGGGTCTTGCTATGTAGTTCAGGCTGCCTTGACTTGCTATGTTCTCAAGGCAATCCTCCTTCCTCAGCCTCTCCAGTACTGGAATGACAGGTATGCTCAGCTTCGCTTTTAAAAATACTAACCTTTTCAACAATCAACCTCTCCTCTGGCTCCAACTTTACTAGCCCCAACTTTATAGGTGCTTCCTTTCTGGCCAAACTCAAAACTTTTTAAAAGCCCCCAACAGTACCCATGACACAGTCACACTATTAGGTTGTCTTGAAAGTTCCTCTACTGACCTTAATTTCACTCTCCCACAAAGTCTCTGGACAGGAGCAACATGTAGACAAATTTTATTCAAGAGAATAATGCATGTGGTCTGGAGTCCAACTGCCAAGGCAGCCCTTGTTCCTAACTGAAATCTCCTGAGCCTGGTCTTTACCATCTACATTTCTATCAGAATTCTGGTCTTCTGAGCTCTGATCAGAATCTGCTATCAAGTTTAGCTCACAGGATTCTAGGGCTGCCTCTCCAGCTGGCATCTCCCAAACTTTCCGAACTCCTCCTGTGAACCAGTTCCAAAGGCTTCTGAACCACATGCTCAGGTAGCATCATAGCAAAAACTCCACTTCTCTGGTACCAAAATCTGTCTTAGTCACTTAGTCACATACCGTGTCATTGAGACACAATACCAACCCTCACAAATTAAACTAATCTGGTGGAGGAAAGTTCAAGACAGCCTAATGTTGAGGATGTGTCATGGATACTGTTGGGGGCTTTTAGCCAGATCTCTATTGCTAATCAAAAGGAACCACACAGCTGAATGATTAAAAAAGTTTTGAATTTGGCCAGAAAGGAGGCATCTATAAAGTTGGGGCCAGTAAAGTTGGAGTAGAGGAGACCTTGGTTGCTAAAAAGATTAGAATTTAAAAGAAAATGATTTAAGCATATGTGAGAAACCAGTAAGGTCTCTCTTTGCTGGCTCAAAATTGCAAAAGTAAAAGACTTTGCTTTGACAAGAGAACTCCAGGACATCATGCTGGAGAATTTGTTTCCTGGGATTCAGTTCATAGCATTCAGCCATCCAGGCACTCAGACACCCCTGCAGCCATGATACAAGGAAGTCCAGCTACTGCTTGAGTTGGTGGCAGATCTTAGCATCATCAATGTGGTACCAGTTATATGACTGTGGTACCAGTCATGCCAAAAGAAGGCCTGGGAGGCCGGGCAGTGTGGCCCTGAGAGAACAGTGTGAAGCTGTGAGAGTGAAGCCGAAAGTGCAGCAGAGACCCCAGGAAGTTGAAGAAGCCAGGAATGTGGAACTTCTGAGGAAAGTAGCAAGGAGGGAGCAAAGCCAGCCTAAGAGAGAAGCCATGAGGGCTACAACCACCAGCAATGCCGAAGGGGTGGGCCACTCAAGTCCTTTGGAGTTCAGATCTTGCCGTAACTTGCCCCCGGTGCTGGACACAGAGCTACAGGAGTGAATGTTTGTCCTGCTGGGTTTTGGTCCTACTTTGGTCCCATTGGTTTCTAGCCTCCTGTTTCTCCCTTTTAGGGGAATGTTTGCCCTGTGCAATTGCACATCATTAGGATTGAACTTCTTATTGATATTTACAGGACTCACAGCTAAGAGTTTGCCTTATGTCTCAGAGAAGACTTTGGACTTGGACTTTTCAGCAATGCTAAAACTGTTAAGACTTTGGTGACTCTTAACCATGGAATGAATGTATTTTGCATAAAGAAATGCCCATAGATCTTTTGGGAGCCAGGGGCAGAATGTTATGGTTTATATCTAGAAGTCCCCCAAGTCTCACGTGGTCAGTGGTGGGGCTTCTGAAAGGTGATTGGATCATGGGACAGTGCAGCTGATCTGCTTCTTAGTGAGCTCTGATAGGAAGTGGCAGGTCACAGTGTGCATGACTGGAAGAGTTTATCTACCTCCTCGGCCCCTCCTTTTGTCCCATGCTGTCCTGCCTTGGAGCCAGTGGACTATGGTCCTGAGCCAAAATAAACCTCTCCTCCTTTTAGTTGCAGGTGTTGGGTATTTTGTCTTAATAATGAGAAAAGTGACCAAAATATAGACTGTATGTCCTACAGTGCTTCCTACAGTCTAGATTTAGCTGTTTAGATTGCCAAAGAGTTGTTTAACATTCTCCCATATCTTCTTTGTATTCTGTACATCGGTGGTTGGGCTGGATCATTTTTGTTCTGTTTGTTTGCTTGTTTGTTTGTTGTTTATTTGTTTTGGTGGAGCTGGGAGTTGAAACTTGTGTATGCTTAGCACCCTGAGCTACCCACCCCAGCACCTAGAATTGTTTTTTGGCTAGGTGGAGGAGGTGTACTTCCACCAGGAGGCACACAATGGGAGGTCCACTGGCCATTGGAAGTGTGCACTTGAAAAGTATTGTGGGACCTCTTATCTTCCCCTCTCTTTTTCTCTCTTGCTTCCCAGCCATGATGTAATTGCTTTTGTTCTATTACCCACTTCCCACCATGCTGTGCTGCCTCTCCACAAGTCTAAAAGCAATGGGACCAACTGACAATGGACAGGAACCTCCACAAGTATGAGCCCTAATAAGCCTTGCTCCTGTAAGTTGACTATCTCAGGTATTTGTTACAGTGACAGAAAGCTAAGTAACATACTCCTTGGTTATATTAGAAAATGCTGGTGCTCAATAGCTAATTCTTTACTTCATTAAAGGTAGGACAATGGTTATACAATAACACACCATCTTCATTTACCATTCTTTTGCAAAGAGAAATCTCCTTGGACAACTATTTAGTCATCTTGAGGCTTGGATCCAATAGGAGAGGGATTTTTTTTTTTTTTTTGGTACCAGGGATTGAACTCAGGACCTTGTACTTTTGAAGCAGGCACCAGAACCACTGAGCTAAATCCCCCACCCCAAGAGAGGGATTTTATTGTACTAGTTTTCAAAGTAATAAATTATTCCCTAGCATTCCATGAAAATAACCTATGAAACTTTTGTTTATTTGATTTAGGCATCACTTAAACTTATAGAATTAAAAATACCTCATTGTGCTTTAGTCCATTGACTTTTTCTCCTCATATCTCCCCATTTTAAAAAGCACATGCTTCTTTGTGTTCGTTCTCAAGTCCTCGTGAACAGCTTCTTTCCTTTTGTATGTGACAAGGTATTCCAGGTTCATCTGGCACATAAAGGAAAGTTCATTTTAAACAAATCTCCTGGTGTTGCTTTTAGGGGAGATCTAAAACCCAGTTTAAAATACACAAGACTAAGTCATCTGTCCAGCTTCATTCAGCCTGTGGTGCTTGTCACTAATAAGATCACCTAAGTTTTAACTAATGACATACTTATCTGAGTTGATTAAGAGAGATCAGTTAGTTAGTGCTGGGTCAGAGAACATCTTAAAATTATAGGGATGAAAGCTCTCACATAGTTCCCTGTTTCTCTGGGGGAAATAAATCTAAACTGGGGACCAGCAATCCACCACATCAGTACCAAAGGTGGTGCGGCATAGGTGGTGATGATGGTGGTGGTGAGGAGGAGGAGGAGGAGGAGGGAGAGGAAGGGAAAACAATGCTAATATCAGCTCCTTATCATTCTGTCTCTACTTTGTTCCCATTGTCATGCTAAAGGCTTTACAAACATTATTTCCTTTTAATTTTCACATTGGCCCTCTGACAATGTCCCATTTTGCAGATAAGGAAACTGAGGCTGAAATGATCTTTTCTGGCTTCATAGTAAGGAAGTATTTCTGAGCAGCTTTCATTCTCATCAAGGTCAGAAGTTGAGGGGGGCAGCAGGGCAAAGGTGGCTTCTAAGGTAACCCTCCACCCCAACACACACACAGTGCTCCCTGCACCCAAAGGAAGCTGCTCTCTTGCCGTTCAGACTCCATTCCCACAGCTTGGCTAACCCAGGTGTTAGGAAGCTGTGATATCCAAGGAGGTTGAAGCAAGGATACCTTGGGTCATCACATTTTATTTTTTTTAGTACTGGGGATCAAACTGAGTTCCCTGTGCTTTCGAGGCAGGAGGTGGAACCACTGAGGTAACTCCCCGGTGGGTTATCACATTTTAAAGCTGAAATGGAGTGGCTCCAATAACTCTCCTACTGATGCAGATAGTGGGGGAAGTATTTGAAGCTCAGCTCAGGCACCTCCTTCATCATAAGAAGGGAGTTGGGACCCCCCCCCATCCCCACCACTCAGGAGGAGAGGTATCTGGACAATAGTTTTGATCATAACTGAGTTTTACTATTCCCTTTGAAAGGAAACATCTTAGCAAATTTGATTCTTCCCAGAAAACAACTAAAATAAGTCATCAATGTCTTCCACCTTGTATGTATGTAGTTACTTCACACATGTTTCTGAAATAACATTGGTCCCTACTAAAATGAAATATGAACAAGAGTTCATTGCAGTGTGTGAAATGAATGTGATAGAAAATAAAACTTTCCACCTCTACAAAAATTGTTGCCTGAAATAGGTTACACAGGATACTCAAATGAGAGCCATCCAGTCTAGACACATGGGCAGATCGCAGCCAGACAGCAGAAAGAGCTTGGAGCTGAGTTGTCAGTAAGTACAATAAGAATGTTTTTAAAATGGGAACTGCATTTTTCTTTTCACTTACCTGTTTATTTTCTGACTTTCTTGAGCAAATGTTGCCTTTGTGATCAGGAAAGCAATGAACTCTCCTTTTGGAAAATTGGAAAAGGGCATATGAAGGGAAATGGATGGAGGTGGGCTTGGGATCTGACTGGAAGAGTTTTGAGAGTCCTGTACACCCGAAGCTGTGTTGTGGTCTGAAGCCTGGTGCTACGGCTTGAAGTTTGAATTTCCCCAAGATCCATGTGGTAAGGATGCAGTCCCCTGGTGGCCCTCTCACCAGGCATGGAGGCTTCAGGAGGGGGTCTAGGAGGAGGGTCCCAGGTCGTTGGGAGGAGCACTTGAAGGAGATGCAGGACCCCACCCTGTCCTCTCTCTCAGGAGATGAGAGGTGCTCTCTGCCACATTCTTCTTGTTCCCTGGCCCAAGGCTCACTTTTTAATGAGGTCAGAGCTTCTGTTTGGGATGAACAGAAAGCTCTGAAGACGGATGGTGATAGTTGCACAATATTGTCAGTGTACTTAATGCTACTTAAAAATGGTAAACTTAATGTTTTATATCTATTGTACCACACAAAAACAAAACTTTTTTTTTATTCTCTGTAGTCGCCTGGGCAACCTGGTCAAGGTGCTCTGTACATGTCAAGTCCTGAGGTATATTTCTGTTTGTCATCAGTGCAGTACCTCAGAGTCAACATACAAGACAGCTATCCTGATGAACACCATTTGATGGTGAGGAAAATGGTGCACACAGATTTTATTTGCCTAACGTCTCACAGCAAGTTAGTGGCAAAACCAGGTTTCAAATCCAGATCTGATTCCATTTTTTTTTCGATTTAATTTGTTAAATATTTATTAAGAATTTTTCACAAAAAACCAACCAAACAAACAAACAAAAAAGAATTTTTCGAATGAAGGATATTGTTTTTTTGTCTTTTAATGTCTTGAAGATTTTACTGGTCCCAAATTAATTGTTGATATGTCTTCTCTTCCTCTATTTTCTGCAATGTATTTTATAAGATTGGCATTTTGGTCATTTTGGAAAAATTACTTTTTTAGGTACAGCTTATTTCTGCTGATGTCCTCCCAATCCAGTTGTTAAGTTACTCACCTCTATATTCCTGTACAAATTTGTAGAAAGTATTTTTAAATATTGTCTAATAATTTCAACATCTGGTTTATGCATGAGTCTGCTCCTATAAGCTTCTCTATCTCTTGGAAATAGGCATTGCTTTCCTAGTTTTTTGTGTGTCTAGGAATTTTTTATTTATTATTTCCTTATTATATGCTGGGCTTTATGGATGATATATTGTGGAAACTGAATTATGCTTCTTCCTTTTGAGCCACTTATCACACGTGGATCATTTCATCCTCTTCTGCCTTCTTTCACAATTTTTTAAGGATGAACTTATTTCAGTTCTGCCTTTCATTCAATTTCACCATGGTTAGGAGAGAAGATTGTAAACACAAAAATAAGAATTTCAGATATCACTAGATGTTGCTATTCATAGTTTTAAACTGATCTGATTCCATTTTTACAAGTCACTACGTTAAGATCAATCAGACAGGTGACATCATAAAGACAATGGAATAGACAGACCTGCACCCTCCTTCCCTCCTGGACACACCAGTTCAACAATAATAAATGCATAGATTTCACTGATGAGAAATCCAGAAACCAGTTGAGAAACTCTCGGACCTGGGGCAAGCACAAAACCAGCTAAAAAGAAGCTGGCAGGAAACTTCAGGAGACCCTCCTGCCACCATCCCTGCCCTCTGCACAGCCTATACAATCAGAAGCAACCCTAAGCTCACAGATTGTCCTTGAGAAGTCAAGGAGCTAGACTGCCCATGTGACATCCCCACTTCCTTGTGGGATGCCCAAGGTATCCAACAGAAGGATGCTTCTGTTGTCCCTGTCTCAATGTGCTGATGGGACCCAGCACCCACAACCTAATTGAACTAGTTTGCACTAGTTTGAACTAGTCCAAAGGTTTGAGAGGCCCTCAGAATCCTTCTGTGCTGATGGATGAGGGGCTTTTCCAGTACTGGGCCACTTTGTAAAGCCTGGGAGATGTGACTGATTTTTCAGATGAATAGAGAGCACCACAAAGAGTCAAGGAAAAGGATCAGGAAATATGAACCAAACATAAGTACAGTACAAGACAAATCTCCAGAAACTAACCCTAATGAAATAGGATTGTATCACTTTCATGACATAGAATTCAAAATAACCATCATTGCCAAGAGTGGTGGAGCATATTTGTAATCCTAGTGCTCAGGAGGCTGAGACAGGAGAATTCATGTGAGTTTGAGACCACCCTGGGCTACCTAGTGAGTTCAAGCGAGGTCCTGTCTCAAAACAAAACAAAAATAAAAATAAGCACCATGAAGCAGTTCAGTGTGGTCAGGGGACCAGTGCATGGACACTGTGAGAGCTTCAACACAGAAAAGTATAAAACAGAACCCCACCAACTAACTCTATTAACCCCAATCGTAGATGCATTAAAAGCAGCTAGATCAAGCTAAAAAAAAAAGCCTGAGTGAATTTTAAAATAGGTAATTTGAAAGTATGCATCAGAGGAACAAAAAGAAAAAAGGATGAAAAGAAATAAAGCTAAGGGACTTATGGGACGCCATTAAATGACCAATGTACACATAACATGAGAGTCCCTGAAGAAGAGAGAAAAGAAGAAAGTTTATTCAAAAACTAGGGGCTGAGGGCCGGATTTAGCTCAGTGGTTCTGGCGCCTGCCTCACAAGCACAAGGTCCCGAGTTCGACCCCTGGTACCAAAAAGAAAAAAAAAAAAATAGAGGCTGAAAACCTCCCATCTAGGGAAAGGAATGGAAGACCTTGGAAGCCCAACAGAACCTAAATAAGATGAATTAAAGAAATAAATACTGAGACACATATTCAGTTGTCAAAGTCAAAAGAAGAATTTTGAAAGCAGCAAGAGACTGACTATATCATTACAAGGAAACTTTCATAAGACAATGGGTTTTTCACCAGGAGCTTTGGAAGATAAGAGTGAATGGGATAATATACTCAAAATACTGAAACTAGCAAGCACAAGATCCGGAGTTCAATCCCTGGTACCAAAATAAATAAATAAATTAATTAATTAAATAAATTCTGAAAGAAAAATGCTGCAAAGCAAGAATATTATACTGGAAAAACTGTCTTTCAAAAATGAAGGAAAGACTAAAGATGCTCAGGCAAACAAAAGCTGAGAGGATTTATGTCTACTAGACTTGCTTTATGAGAAATACTGAAGAAAGTCAGTAAAAATGAGAAGATGCTAACCTCGATGAAAGCATATAAGGGTATAAAACTTGCTAAAGGTAAATACATGGACAAATACAGAATCCTGTAATATTGAAATGAGAGTGGATGTCTCATTTTTAATGTTAGTGTAGAAATAAGACATAATTATTTAAAATAACTATATGCATAAAATATATTAATGGATATACCATGTAAAATATGTAAATTATGCTATTAATAACAAAGTGGGGGAGTAAAAGTATAGATTTTTTGTATACAGTTGAAGTTATTAGCTTACACTTGATCTTAGCCAAAAGGCCAAGAAGCAATTATTATTAGCTTAAAGTAGACTGTTATAAGGTATTTTTGGTGTGCCCCAAGGTAATCACAAAGAAAATAAAAGACATGTACAAAAGAAAAAGAGGGCTGAATCAAAACATATAAATTTTAAAAATCAATGAAACACAAAAGAATATAATGAGGCAAAGAGTACAGGGGAGGAAAAGTAAATAAAAGAGCAAGGGATAGCTAGGAAAAGATTAACAAAACAGCAATAGTAAATTCTTCTCTGTCAATAATTGTTTTAAATGAAAATGGAAGCTGGCTGGGTGAGGTTGTGCACATCTGTGCTCTCAGCACTTGGGAAGCTGAGGTAAGAAAAATGCTGCAAGTTTGAGGCCAGCCTGAGCTACATGGTGAGTTCAAGACCAGACTGAACTACATAGTGAGACTCTGTCTCGAACTGCACCCCCCCATTTAAAAAAATGTAAATTGATTAAACTCCCAGTCAAAAGACAAAGAGTGGCTAATGGACTTTTTAAAAAGTAAAATCTAACTATACGCTGTTTATGAGAGACTCATTTTAGATTTAAAGATACACATAGGCTGGAAGAGAAGGAATGGAAAAAGATATTCCATGCCAATTATAACAAAAAGAGGACAGAAGAGGGTATACTTGCATCAGACAAACTAGGTCAAAAATTGTCACAGAGGAAAAAAAGGACATTACATGATAAAGAGGTCAATTCTTCAGGAAGACCAAACAATTACATATGTACCCAACATCAGAGCACCCAAATGTATGAAGCCAATATTGACAGAACTGAAGGGAGAAACAGCAATTCAGTAATGCTTGGAGACATCGGTACCACATTTTCTTTTTATACTCTGTACTATATTTATTTTTTAATTTTTATTGGTACATGTTTGCAACACATAATGATCATATTCCTCGTGGAGAGCTGATACATGTACATAACTTATCTTTTACACCCTTTTCTCCTCCTCCCCCCACTTCATCTCTCGATCTCCTTCCCTTTTGCAAAAGATCTATTTCCAGGGGCCAGGGATTTAGCTCAGTAGTTCTGCTGCCTGTCTCAAAAGAACAAGGACTTGAGTTCGATTCCCGGTACAAAAAAAACCTATTTCCCCTATTTATTATCTTTTTTTTTTTTGGTACCGAGGATTGAACACAGGTCCTTGCGCTTGTGCAGCAGGTGGCGAAACCACTGAGCTAAATCCCCAGCCCTTATTGACTATCTTTAATCTTGCTCTTAATTGTATTTTGAGTTTCTCATATAAGAGAAACCATGTAATGTTTAAGCTTGTGTGTCTGATTTATTTCACTTGACATTTTTGGTCTCAAGGTCCATCCATTTTCCTACCAATAACTCAAGTTTATCCTTCTTGTGGCAGAGTAGTGCTCCATTGTGTATAAATGCTCTATTTTTTTTTTTTTTTTGGTACCAGGGATCAAACTCGGGTTCTTGCACTTGCAAGGCAGATGGCAGGACCACTGAGCTAAATCCTGGGCCCGTAAATGCTCTATTTTCATAACCCACTCATCCACTGGTAGACATACAGGAGACTTCCAAGATTTAGCTATTGTGAATTGTGCTGCTATAAACGTGAGTATGCACCTATCACTGTAACATGACGTCTTTAATGCTTTCAAGAAGATACCTAGAAGGAAAATAGCTGGGTCAAATGGAATTTCTAGTTTTAGTTTTTTGAGGAATGTCCACAGTGATTTCCACAGTGGTTGTTTACATTCCTACCAACAGTGTGGAAGGATTCCTTTTGCCCTCAGCCTCACCAATATTTGTTGTTACTTGATTTCTTTATGATAGCCATTCCTTCTGGAGTAAGATGATATCACAGTGTTGTTTTAATTTGTATTTCTTTAAAAGACAATGACGTTGATCATTTTTTCATGTATTTATTTCTTCTTATGAGAAGTGTCTATTCACTTCAGTTGTGCATTTTTTGATTGGGTCTTTTATTTGGGGAGGTCTAATTTTTAAAATTCTTTATAATTCTAAATATTAGTCCTTTGAGGCATTTCTGGCAAAATTTTTTTCTCATTCTGTAGGTTGTCTCTTCACTCTCATTTGCTTCCTTTGCTGTGCAGAAGCTTTTTAATTTGATATAATCCCCTTAATTGATCTTGGTACTATTTCTTTTGCAATCAGGTTCTGTTCCAAAAGTTTTTGCCTATACCTATGCCTTCAAGAGTTTTATCTATCTTCTAGGAGATTTGTGCTTCTGTTTTAACATTTAGTTCCTTAATCCATTTTGATTTTAGTTTAGTACATGGTGAGAGATATGGGTCTAGGTTCAATCTTCTGCAGGTGGATAACCAGTTTTCCTAGCACCGTTTGCAAAAGAGGCTATCTTTCTTTCAGTGTATATTGTTGGCCCCTTTGTCAAAGATCAGGCAGCTGAATGTACCTGGGTTTTTTTCTGCTTCCCCTGTTGTGTTCCATTGATCCACATGTCTATTTTTTGTGCCAGTACAATGCTATTTTCATCATTGTAGCTTTGTAGTATAACTTGAAATCCAGGATTATAATGCCTCCTGCTTTGCTAATGTTACACAGGATTGGTTTTGCTCTTCTGGATCTCTTCTGGTTCCATATGAATTTTGGGATTGTTTTCTCCAGTTCTGTGAAGAATGTTGTTGGCATTTTTAATGGGATTGCATTAAATCTCTATATCAATTTTTGAAGTATGGCCATTTTAACTATATCGATTCTTCCTATCCAGACACATGGCCTATCTTTCCATTTTTTGATGTCTTCAATTTCTTTTTTTCAACATACTGTATTTTTTTAACTGTAAAGGTCTTTTACCTCCTTGGTTAAGTTAGTTCCTAAATTTTTAATTTTTCTTGATGCTATTGTGATGAGATCGTTTTCCTAATTTCTTTCTCAGTGAGTTCATTACTGGTGTACAAAAGTGCTCTTGATTTTTGTGTGTTGATTTTGTATCTTGCTCACTACTGATTTGGTTATTAATTCTCAGAGTCTTTTGGTAAAAATTTTTGGGTGTTTTATGTGGATGATCATGTCACCTACAAATAATGATAATTTGAATTCTTCTTTTCATGTACATATCCTTTTTCTTTCTTTTGCTGATTCATCTGGCTAATGTTCTTATCATGTTTGTAGATGGAAAAGCAATCAGACCTCTGATCTGTGCTGGATGTAAACAGAAGGATAAGGGTTCAAGCAGACTATTAGACCGAATGCCAGACTATTGGACTGAATACAAGCACTTTCAGACCCAGCCACCTCTGAAAGTCACACACACACTAGGCCTGGCTTTTCACCATGGAAGGCCACTAAGGCCATGTGTCCTTCCCAGCCTGTGCTTGAACTTTTCAGGGGATCTATGGTAGCTTACACCCTCTCTGCAACTGTCCTCTATGGCTGTCTCCCACACAGTCACTGTGGGAAGGTTACACTTGAAACCCTGAAGTGAAATTGTTCTGTGGCTCAGTCTTAAATAATCAACCCCTAAGTAAAATGGTGCCTGATTAAATACTCTTGGGCAATTTGTCAGGTACTGCACTAGATATTTTCTCCAACTGTACCCTGCTGTGAGGAAGGAGTCACTTTTGTAGCAAACCTCATGCTGTTTTTGCAGTTTACAATACCTGTGTGTTTTGGGGGAAGCTAGCACTGGTGGCCCAATCCATTGCTTCTCCCTGGAGCTTACTATCCTAGGGACACACCTCAGTTCTAAAGAGACAGGTTTCCCTCCCCAGGAACTTGGATGAGCTTCCAGACTTCTTTGTTGTTTTCTATGTGTTGTGCTTCATTTCTCTAGCTTCTCTGTCATTTCTAATTTTCCTGTCAGTTCTCTCCCAATTCCCAGAGGTCTACTCTTTCTTTCTTCACCAAATTGTTATTTCCAGGTCTGGATTCCAGGTCCTGAAGAGGCTATATCTTGCTGCTGATTGCTATTCTGCCATTTTGGTTACCTGATACCACATTTTCAATAGTGTAAAGAATATACACACAAATAATTAATAAGGAAACATCAGATTTAAACAAAATGTAGACCCAATGAACCTAATAAACATGTACAGAGCATTCCAACCAATGGCAGCAGAACAGACATTCTTTTCAAGTGCTCATGGATTGTTCTTCAGAGCTGATCACATGTTAGGTCACAAAACAAGTCTTAACAAATTTTAAAAGATAGAAATCATACCATCTTTTCTGACAAGACTGCATAAAGAAAATGTGGTATATATACACAATGGACCACTACTCAGCCATAAAAAATTTGATAAATTTGAGTTATTTGTAGAAAAATGGATGCACCTTGAGTCCATAATGCTAAGTGAAATAAATTAGAAATGGAAGGCTAAATATTGCAAGTTACTCTTACATGAGAAACCCAAAATATAAATAATTTAAAGAGCAAAATGAAAGATGATAGTAAATGGGAAGATAGATTTTGTAGAAATGGGAAGGAGATCTAGGCATGTGAGGAGACAGGACAGGGGGAAGGGGAAGTCAAAAAGATCAAGATTATATATCCCAACTCCCCATAATGAATATATTCATTATGTATCACAAACATATGGTAATAGGCTAGAAATCAATCACAGAGGAAACTGAAAATTTCATAAATATACAGAAATTAACACACTCTGGAGCAGCCAAGGTGAAAAGAGAATATTAGAAAATGAATCTGGAGAGAAGTGAAAATAAAAATACAGTTTATCAGGGGATGCAGCAAAGCAGTGCTAAGAGGAAAGTTTATAGTGATAAATTCCTGCATCCAAAAAGAACAATCTCAAATCAACAACTTTACACCCTAAGGAACTAGAAAAAGAAGCACAAACTACATGAAAATTTTGGAGTAAGGAAATAAAGATTTGACCAGAAATAAATGAAATAGAGAATAGAAAAAATCAACAGAGTTAAGAGTCATTGTTTTTTTAAATACAAAATTGACAAACTTTTAGTTACACTTAGTAAGAAAAATGAGAGAAAACTCAAATAAATAAATCAGAAGTGGAGGAAGAGGCATTACAACTGATACCACAGAAAAGAATTATGAGACTATTGTAGTGGTTTGGATCCATAACTCCAAAACCTCATATGTTCAGAGCTAGGGGTTTTGGAAGTTGATTGGATTATCATGGGGGCACTATATGTATCAATGTATTAATCTACTGATGAATCCATAAATACATGTGCTGTCAGGAGGTAGGGCCTGTTTAGAGGAGGTGGGTAATTGGGGATGTGACCTTGGAGGGTTCTCCCTTCACTCTCTGCTTCCTGGCTGTGTGATGTGAGCAGCTTTCCCCTGCCAAACCCTTCCACCGTGCCCTTCCTTGCCTTGAAGTCATCTGACCATGGACTGAATCCTCTAAAACCATGAGCCAAAATAAACCTCTCATCATTGTAGCTGTCAAATAATGTATCTCAGCAACAAGGAAAGCAACTAATACAGATATGGACCAGTTATGCCAACAGACTGAGTAAATTAGAAAAAAATGGAAAAATTCCTAGAAACATATAACTTACCAAGGCAGAACCATGAAGAAATAAAATATTTGAACAAATCTTTAACTACTAGTAAGGAGATTGAGTCAGTAATCAAAACCCTATTATAATTTAGATCTAAGATGTCTCACAAAAGTCTTATGTGTTCAGAGATAGGGCTTTTGGAAGGTGATTGGATCATGACAGTGCTACACAAAATATGTTAGACTGGCCAAGGTGGGACACTGGAGTTGGTATCTAGAAGTACTCTTCTCTCTCTCTCTCTGTCTCCCCCCCCACCCTAAGATAAGAAGCTTTCCTCTGCCATGCCCTTTTCCCATGATATTTCTGCCTTAGAACTAGCTGATTATGGACTGAAACCTTTGAAACCATGAGCCAAAATAAAATCCTTCTTTAAGTTGTGTATGTCAAGTATATTGTACAATAAAAGAAACCTGAATAATACAAACCTCCAACAAAGAAGATCTCAGGACCAGCTGGCCTCACTGGTGAATTCTATCAAACATTTGAAAAAGAACTAAGACCAATTCATCTCAAAGTCTTCCAAAAAATTGAAAAGGAAGGAACATTTCCAAATTAACTAATTGTATGAAGCCAGCACTGCCTTGATACGAAAGCCAGATGAAGATAGTACCAAAAAAAGAAAAAGACAAAAGAAAAAGGTAAAAACCTACAAGTCAATATCCCAAATGAATATAGATGCAAATATTTTCAACAAAATTCTAGCAAACTGAATTCAACAATACATTAAAAAGGTCAATCACTGTGATCAAATGGGATTTATTTCTGGTATGTAAGGATGTTCAACACACAGAAATCAATTCACCTCCAGCAGGACAAAAAATAAAATGAAAAAATACATTAGTGTGTTACACCACAATGAAGCATGAAGATTAAAAATACTATCACTTCCACAGATGCAGAAAAAGCATTTGGCAAAATTCGACACCCTTTGATGACAACTAAGAATAAAAGAAATTACCTCAACATAATAAATATCGTACATGCAAAGCCCACAATTGACATCATATTCAATGGTTTAAAAAAACTGGCAGCTTTTCCTTTAAGATTAGGAATAAGATGAGGCTACTGACTCTTGCCATTTCTATTCAACATAGCACTGGAAGTTCTAGCCAGGTCAATTGAGGAAAAGAAGTAAAAACCATCCACATAGGAAAGGAAGAAATAAAATTATCTGTCTTTGCAGATGACATGATCTTAGATGTAGAAAACCCCACATTCCATACATCCTTTAAAAACCTGTAAGAACTAATAAATTCTGTATTTTCAAATTACAAAACAAATGCACAAAACAGTTGTGTTTCCATATAATAATAAAGAACATGAAATTAAAACAATGCCATTTATAATAGCATCAGAAAGAATAAAATACTTAGGAATAAATTTAACAAAGGAGGTGAAAAACTTTTACACAGGAAACTATAAAATAAATTAAAGAAGACACAAATAAATGGGAAGACATCTCATGTTCATGAATTTAGGAAGGTTAATATTGTTTAAATGTCTGTACTGTTAAAATGTTCATATCACTCATAGCACCCATACTGATTCAGTGCAATCCCTTTCAAAATACCAATAGCATTTCTTATAGAATTAGAACAAAATAATATCAAGATTTTTTTGGAATCACAAAGGATCCCAAACAACCAAAACAGTCTTGAGAGAGAATAACAAATCTGGAGGTATTGCAGTATCTGACTTCAAAATATATTCAAAACTACCATAATTAAAATCATATGACAGGAGTCAGAGAAAATACAGTGGAGCTGTGAGTGCCAGTGACACAGTTTCTCCAAGACAAAATGCCCAGAATCTGGAAATCAAAAGCCCTAAGTCCCCCAAAAAGGGTGTAGCGGGCATAGGAGAACTACCCACGAGGGAAATGACAGAGGAGAAGAAAACAGGATCCACTGCTATATAAGAAATAGATGACTGATGCAGATTGGAGAACATACGATTTGGCGAACTGGTTGTGTACCCGCCTTGGTGTGGATCAGCAAAATCAACTTTGCTGCTCACTGAGAGACAGACCGGACCTGGATCAAGAGAGTCTTGGGGCGCGGGGCCGGGGAGGGGCGGGGCGGGAGGAGGCAGCAAGGGTCTCGGCCCCGACTGAGAGGGACCCTAGCCCGGCGGCGCCTCAGCTCGGCACCTGAGCTGCGCTCCCGGGCAGCATGTCCGAGGCTGGCGGGGCCGAGTTGGGCGGTGGCGAGGCGGGGGCCAGGCCCCTGCAGGGACCCCCTGTGCCGGTGCCGCCGCCGCCGCCGCCGTGGGCTCGGTCGCCTGGCATCCAGTGACCACAGTGGCGGCGGTGGGCACGGCCAAGGGCCCGGGAGGCAGCGGCTCGGCCTGGATCGCTGTGAAGAAGGCGCAGCTGTGCTCCGCGCCGCGGGCCAAGAAACTGGAGAAACTCAGAATGTACTCCACCTGCAAGGTCACAAGCCCTTGTAATTCTCTCAAGAATATAAAAAAGTTATAGAGGAGAAGATCAAGAAGATATTCTTAAAACACACTGAATTAGGCTGTAATCCCAGCACTCCGGACAGCTGAGGTAAGAAGATCATGTGGTGGAGTCCAGCCCGACCAATTTGGGCTATAGGCTTTTCTATCACA
The DNA here is from genome assembly GCF_053883595.1 of Heterocephalus glaber. NCBI lineage: Eukaryota > Metazoa > Chordata > Mammalia > Rodentia > Bathyergidae > Heterocephalus > Heterocephalus glaber. The sequence continues at coordinate 2,857,424 of NW_028258432.1, forward strand.
TTGAGACTCAGGTTATGGAACCCCAAGACATGAGCTCACTTCCTGGGCAACATCTCCCAACAGAACTTGGAAGCCTTGTTAACGGGTGTCACAATCTAGTAACAGCCATCTCCTGAGCTCACTTGGCCAGGGACAGTCAACAGTGAACATGCTGAGCTGCTTCTCCACTTCGAGAGACTACAGCCTCAGGACCCCAGGCAGAGAAAGAATCCATGAAAGATTAAGAAGATGGCTGACTACATCCAGACATTGCAGGCCACGCTGCAGCAGCAGCACGGCTGTCACAGGCACCCCAGGGACAGTCTCTCCGGCAGTGACCACCAGTGACCTGCCAAAATCAAGGTACCCCAGTGAAGTCTCCCTAAGCCCAAATACCAATGGCACAGAAACTGGGAAAAGGGTGGGGCAGGTATCACCAGGCCCAGAAACACCCAGTAGCTCTGGGCAGGCCTCCCCAGAGCCAGGCACAAAAAAACCTAGAGAGTCAAAGTCCAGGGGGGTTGACCAAAGTCACAGCTGGCCCCCGAGAGACACCGAGAAGCCCGGTGTCCATCCGTCCAGGCCTGGCCGGCACTATTGGAAACAACTTCACAAAGAGCCTTGCAGAATTCTGGCCAGTGTGGTCCCTGCAGGCAGTCAGGCAGCTCTCATTCTCTGAGCCCTCCCTGCCTGTTTCCCTGGGCAGCCAACCCGTCTATGGTCCCTTCTTCCCAGGCACCTCCACCACCCACACCTCTACCCAATCGGCCCTGATTTGGGGAAGAGACATCATGACAAGGTCTCTTGAGAATTCCATCCACTTTGAGGGCTTGTGTGTTAAAGATCGAGATGTATGGTGTTTGGACAATAAACAACTTTTCACCACACACTGGGTAGAGGAGAAAGGAGAACCATACACTGTGTCACCTCAGTTGAAGTTAGAAGAAGCCATTAAGCTTTTTGAGCTAAAGGAGGATTCTGAGCTCTTAATTCATTCATCACCTTGTATACCAGAACATCCTAAAGTGCCTTGTCTGAGAGAAGAGCAATCCATCCACCACAGAGCTGCAGGCCCCTGGAGAAAGCTCTATCGTGTGAATGGCCATGCTTTTTAACCCAAACGCTTCAGTAGGCGAGCTCACTGTGCTGTTTGCACAGACAGTGTAGGGGGACTTGGCTGCCAGGTATATAAGTGCACCAACTGTAAACTCTCAGTTCAGAAGAAGTGCCACAAACTTGTCACAATTGAATGTGAGCAGCATTCTTTACTATCAGATACCATGGTGCCAGTTGATCCATCATCCATGGCTTCAGACCCTGCACACTCAGCGATCCCACATAACCTTTCAACTCATGAGGCTTTAGAACAAGTTGATGAAGAGAATGAGGCAGGGAACACCGGGGAAAGTGCCAAAGCTTCATCTGGTTTAGGTCTTGAGGACTTTGATTTGCTCTGAGTGATTGGCTGAGGAAGTTATGGAAAAGTACTGTTAGTCCAACTGAAAAAATCAGGTCATATGTATGCCATGAAAGCAGTGAAAAAAGAGCGTGTCAACACTGGTTGGGTACAGAGAGAGAAGTGTGTTTTACAGCAGACATCCAGTTGTCCTTTTCTTGTTGGACTGCATTCTTGCTTCCAGACAGAAAGCAGACTGTTCCTTGTTCTAGACTATGTAAATGGTGGAGATCTGATGTTTCATATACAGCAACAAAGAATGCTTCCTGAAGAACATGCCAGGTTTTACTCTGCAGAAATCAGTTTAGCACTCAACTATCTTCGTCAGCGAGGAATACTTCCCAGAAATTTAAAGTTGGAAAATGTATTACTGGACTCAGAAGGACACATTAAACTCACCGATTATTGCTTGTGCAAGGAAGGCTTACAACCAGGAGATATGACCAGCACTTTCTGTAGCATTCCTCATTTCATGGTTCCAGAAATTATGAGGGGAAGATTATAGTTTCAGTGTGGACTGGTGGACTCTTGGAGTACTGATGTATGAGATGATGATCAGAGAGTCACCATTCCATCTTGATGAGTGCTCTGATAACCTTATGAAGACTCAATCAAGAATCTCTTCCAAGTAATTTTGGAAAGAGACATTTTCATACCTCATTGTCTGTCTGTACAAGCTACAAGTATCCTAGAGGGTTTTCTGAACAGGGACCCAAAAGAACGACTGGATTGTCATCCTCACAGGGGATTTGCTGATATTCAGGAGCATACATTCTTTCAAAATGTGGACTGGGACATGATGGAGCAAAAGCAGGTGGTGCCTCCCTTTAAACCAAGTATCTCTGAGTGATTCGATTTGGACAACTTTGATCCTGAATTTACTAATGAACCTGTCTGGCTCACCCCAGATGATAATGACATCGTGAGGGAGCTTGATGGATATGAATTTGCAGGTTTTGAGTATATCAATCATCTTACGATGTATGAAGAATGGGTCTGATCCTCATTTTTCAACTATGCATTTTGCTTATGTTGCCATTTAATGCTTGGAAAAACTTGTTACCAGCCTGGATAGAATTAACCATTACAGAATTGTATGGAAGCTAATTTTAATTTATTGTTTTGAAGTTATATTTAGATGTAATACTTGATTCTTATAGTCTATAGTAGAGAATATAGAATTTTTTGTTCACAGATTAGATTTTTATGAACTGATTTAAATAACAATGAGGCAATCGCTTGTTAACCACACTTGTATATGCATTCCATTTGTTAAGTGAGACATAATGCCTAATATTTTTTCTTTTTACTTACGATTCAAGAAAACAATTTGTCTTTTCAGTAAAATATCTTACCTATGCTAGTTTCTCTTCAACCACATTACCTGTACCTTTTGGGCTCAGTTTATGTAGTCTTCAGGAAAATCCAAAAAATAGCAACAATTTTGAATAAAAACACATATACTTGTATCTTTTTTATATGAAGAAAATACAATATATGACTCCAAGCTTTGGAAAGGTAATGGTTTTCATGAAATGGGGCATCTGAAAATGATTAAAGGATAATTTCTTAGATGTTTACAAATTTTAAATCATTCTAAATTTAAAACTAGACCATTAAGTAAAATTAGGATGCTATATATCATCCTTCTGTTTTAGTATCATTTTTATGCCAAGGATTTGAAAGGTGACCATCATCATCTAAATGTAAATAAGTTATAATGGTACAATCTTAGTTTAATTTAATTTTAGTTAATGATCTAGTTTTAAATTTAGAACAATTTGAAATATGTAAACATTTGATTAATTATCTTTTAATCTTTTTCAGATGTCCCATTTCATGAGAAATATTACTTTTCCAAACCTTGTAGTCATGTATTGTCTTTTCCTCATATAATTTAGTTTGAAACTAATGAAAACATCAAAGGAAAATGTTTATAGACAATCACATGTTCATTTCAGAGGCATGTATGTTTCTCTTAATGGCTGGCACTTGTTTTAAAACAAAAAGCAGTATTCACAACATAAACTTATAGAGAATTCTAACATGTCAGAAATATGTTTATGATCTTGCTTTTAACTGTTGCTCTTTTCCATAGGACATTCAGAATGTAGACTAATCACACAGGGTGTTTGTTTAACATGTTTATTACTGAGCCCACACTAGAATTCTTTTGGGCTTTTTTGAACCTCATTTTGAGAAATGCTTTTTTCAAGATATTCTTTTGTCCTCCAGTTAAATAGTAGAAAGTGTGTTCATAGTATAATATTTTAAGATGGTACAAGCAGAAATTTACAACTTTATGAATATTTTTGAACAAATTTTACATGAATGACTTCATTAGATACCTTCTTTCTTCCCCTCAACAAAATCTTATCAATTTTCTGCCAATGATATCCAAATGATGAGCATTTTTCTTTGATGAGGTTTTCACCATTATTCATGGTGGTCTTTTGTTTTTCAATTTTTTAAGTAATAAGATTAGCTGTATATTTTATAGAGAACTGCATTACAAACATGTTTTCAACTATTTTTGTAGTATTTAAGTGTTATGTCAGTTCTTTTCATGTCATATAGAAATTGTCTCAAAATACTCTTTAGGGGAATAAGTCAGTTTATAGCTAGAATGGTTGACATTCTGATGTTCTAAAAAAGTTTATTTTGCATAATCCTGTAGTCAGATCATTTTATGCATAGCTTGGGTTAAATGTCAAGTACTGTGTTCAGCGCTGGTATATTTACTGTATAAATTTGTTTTGTTTTGATTTCTGTCATGTAGAACACTGCCTTGGTCATCATAATGTGATCTGTGTTGTGTTCTTTTTTCACATTTACAGCCTTTAAATAAAACATTTAATACAAATTTAAAAAAAGAGAGAGCCTTGTACAGTTGAAGGCAGTGGTGAAAGCACGAGACAATATTCCCTGAAAGCCAATCCAGAGACAGTAAGTGAGGCTCACCTGGACAGGCAGTTGGCATGTGGGGCCACCATTTTGTGCAGAGGCTCGCACTTGAACTCTGTCAGCAGAACAGTGTTATTTCCTTTCAGAGTCACTTTGGTGACCTGCAATAAAGAAGAAGGCCGTCCAGTCACAATAGACTGTCGGCAGTTGGTCATCAGATTGAGGGAATTTATGTTGAGAAATAGGGACCAGAACCAGCCAAATTCCACTCTCAGGACCACCCAGGGCTACTAAGACTGTCCTTCACTACAAAGGACAGGAAGCATCTCCTCTGCTGTGCAACTCCTCTGCAGGCAGGCAAGCAGCTTTGGCCTGTGATGGGAAGGAGACACTCCCCCCTTGCACTGCAATGGACACAAACGATCAAAGGACCCTAGCAAGTGTCAGGACAGAGGCACACACCACCACCACCACCACCACCCCCAGCCAGAATGGGTCTGGGAGAGTCCAGTTGCTCACAGACTTGGGAATAACCTTGGGCTGACTCCAGCAGAGGGCACCACAGCAGCAGAGAGAGCTGTGCTGACAGGATCCTGGTGGTGAGACTTGGGCAAGAGACATCTAGAAGGCTGCTGACTGGGGAAGGCCCCGGCTCTCACCTCTGGAAGCCAGAAACAGCCTTGTGTCCAACACTGATCTTACTACAGACCTGGCAGGCCTGCACAGTGCATTTATGGGCTCTGTCTTGGACATTAACACAAAACTATGGGCTCCAGAGGAATTTTAATATTTTTATTATCTTTCTTTTTCCTTGTTTGCTTGATTCATTTTCCTTTTTTGGTCTGGTTGGGTTTTGGGTTTTTTTCTTTTCTTTTTCTTTTTTATTTGGTTTTTAAGGTTCTATACATTTATTCTTGTTCTGCTCTACTCATCTTCTTTTTCTCTTAACTATCTCTCTTGATTTTATGATATTTTCATGTGAGCAAAGAGTGTCTCTTGTCTTTCTGGTTCACTTCAATATTCCTTTGCTTCCTCCCTCATGCTTTCTCTCCTGTCCTTTTCTCCAGTATCCCAAAGCATGAGTGTTCATCCTTTGCCCTCCAGCTTTGTTTCTACTATATTTTTCTTCACTTATCTCTCTGTTCTGTCCCTTATCCCTCTTAAATTTTCCTCCCAAATGATAATATCACTCTACTACATGAAAACTCATTGCATACAAGCTCCTGGTTTATGTTGGATTTTGTTATACAATGGTAGAACCTACTCATGTGGTTAAAGGTACCAAACTAATAGAGATCACAGTTTGTCAGTTGCTAGGGTGTGTAAAATGCTATTGATACTGCCAATTGTACTACTTTAGCCAGTATATCATACTTGTTGTAATCAGTTGATCTCCATTGTATGACAACACTGTGATTGTCTGGGGACACAACCACCACCATAGTTCAGTACCAAAGGACTAGGTGCTAAGCTAAACAGATAGCAACCTCTCATCCTCAATAGATTGGGAAGGTAGGATAAACACAAAGACCAAGAACCATCTACACCTAGAAGACATCTCTGAGTGATAGGTATTTCCTACCCTTGATATTAGTGATAAAGCTATCTACTATAAAAAATCTACAAGCAACAACTCAGAAAAAAAATAACAGTTATAAATATATATGTACTAAATATCAATACACCCAACTATATAAAGCAAATATTAATGGACATGAGAAATCTAATAAGCACAAACACAATTGTAACGGGGGACCTTAATATCCCACTGTCATAAGCAGACAGATCATCTAGACAAAAAAATCAATAAAGAAATATCAGAACTGAACCAAACTTGTGAGCAAATGGACTTACTGGATGTCTACAGAGTGCTCTACCCCAAAACGTCAGAATACACATTCTTCTCAGCTGCACGTGGAACATTCTCCAAAACAGACCACATACTAGCCCATAGAACATGCTTAAGCAAATGCAAAGGAATTGAAATTTTCCCATGCATATTATCTGACCACGGTGCAATGAGAATGGAAATCAATGGCAAAAGAAACTACAAAGCCCATAAATACATGGAAATGAAATAACACCCTCCTGAACAACCAATGTGTCACAGATGAAATTAAAGAAAAAATTAAACAGTATCTATAATTAAATGATAATGTCAACACAACATACTGCAACATATGGAACACAATGAAAGCAGTCCTAAGAGGAAAATTTATAACAGTGAACTGTCACATCAAAAAAACAGAGTGAGTTCAAATAAACAACCTAATGTTGAACCTTAAACTTTTGTTTTTTGGTACCAGGGATCAAACTCAGGATCTTGCACTTGTGAGGCAGGTGGTGGTACCACTAGGCTAAATCGCTGGCCCCTGAACCTCAAATTTATAGAAAAAGAAGAACAAGTCAAACCCAAAGTTCACACGAGGGAGGAAATTGTAAAGATCAGTGTGAAAATTATTGCAATTGAGACTAAGACAACAGTAAAAGAATCAATGAATCGAAGAGTTGGCTCTTTGAAAGATTAAATAAAATTAGCAAACCCTTAGCCAACCTTAAAAAAAAAAAAAAAAAAAGGAAAGAGAAGACTCAAGTTCATGCAATTAGGAATGGAATGGGGGAAATCACAATGGATCATGTGGAAATCCAGAAGATCCAAAAGATCTACTTCGAGAACCTGTACTCTAATAAGATGGAAAACACAGAAGAAATGGACAGATTCCTAGATACATATGAATTACCATAGTTGAATCAAGAAAATATATAAAAATTCTAAATAACCCAATATCAATGAAATTGAAAATGTAATTAAAAACTTACCAACAAAGCCCAGGTGTTGATGGCTTCACTGCTGGATTCTACATGAAATTTAGAGATCTACAGCCAGTTCTCTTCAAACTCTTTGATGAAATAGAAAGGGAACCAATAATACCAAAATCGTTCCTGGAAGCAAGTATTACCCTGATACCAAAACTAGAGAAGTACTCAACCAAAAAAGAAAACTACAGGCCAATCTCCCTAGTGAACATAAATGCAAAAATCCTCAATAAGATACTGATGAACAAAATGCAACAAATCATCAAGAAGATTATATACCATGACCAAGTAAGATTCATCCCAGGGATTCAGGGATGGTTCAACACATGCAAATCAATAAATGTAATACACCATATCAACAGAACTGAAGACAAAAATCACATGATCATCTCAGTAAACACAAAAAAAGGATTTGACAAGGTCCAATACCCTTTGTGATAAAAACCCTACAGAAAATTAGAATAGATGGCCTTTACCTCAATCAAACAAAAGCCATCTATGACAAACCAACGGCCACCATAATACTAAATGGTCAAAAACTCAAAGCTTTCACTCTAAAATCAGGAACAAGACAAGAATATCCACTATCACCACTCCTGTTCAACATAGTTCTGGAAACATTAGCCAGAGCAATTAGACAAGAAAAAGAAATAAAAGGATAAAGATAGGAAAGAAGAAGTTAAATTATCATTATCTGTAGATGACATGATTTTCCACATAAAAGACTCCAAAAACTCCACCAAAAGACTTCTAGATTTAATAACCAAATTCAGTGCATAACTAGACACAAAGTCAACACTCAAAAATCAATAGTATTCCTGAACACAAATAACAAACTCACTGAGAAAGAAATTAGAGAAACAACACCTTTCATAATAGCATTGAAAAAAATTAGATACTTAGGAATCAATCTAACAAAAGAAGTAAAGGACCTACACGTTGAAAATTACAGTACTCTGAAAAGGGAGATCAAAGCAGATATCAGAAAATGGAAAGATATCCCTTGCTCTTGGGTAGGAAGTACCTACTAGTGAAAATGGCCATACTCCCAAAATTGATACACAGATTTAATGCAATGCCAATCAAAATACCACTAGCATACCTCTCAGAACTAGAGAAAACATTCCTAAAATTCATTTGGAATCAGAAGAAACCTAAAATAGCAAAAACAATTCTGGGCAACAAAGGCAAGGCAGGGGAATCACAATCCATGACTTGAAATTTTTGACAAAGGGGCCAAACACATTCACTGGAGAAGGATAGTCTCTGTAATAAGTGTTGTAGAAACACTGGCTTTCTACATGTCAAAGACTAAAACTAGACCCATGTCTCTCACTAAACTAAAATCAAAATGGATCAAAGATCTAAATATTAAAACAGAAACACTACATCTTCTGGAAGAGAGAACAGGTAGAACTCTTGAGGATATAGGGGTATGCAAAGACTTCATGGACAAAACCCAGACTACATGGGAAATAGTGCAAAGAATCAACAACTGGGATCTCATCCTATTAAAAAGTTTTGCACCACAAAAGAAATCATCAACAGAGTGAAGAGACAACTTACAGAATGAGAAAAAAATTTTAGCCAGTAGTCCTCAGACAAAGGTCTAATATCTAAAACATACAAAGAATTGAAAAAAATCAGACCCTCCAAATTTAAGGACCCAATCAAAAAATGGACATCTGAAATGTATTGACACTTCTCAGATGAAGATGTACAAATGACAAATAAATATATGAAAAAATGCTCAACATCACTGGCCATTTGACAGATGCAAATTAAAACAATGCTGAGATTCTGCCTCATCCCCAAAAGAATGGCTGTTATCAAGAAATCAACCAACAACAAATGCTGGTGGGGCTGTGGAGAAAAAGGAACCCTGATCCACTATTGCTGGGAGTGCAGACTGGTGCAACCACTGTGGAAATCAGTGTGGAGATTCCTCTAAAAATTGGGATTAGAGGTCCCATTTGACCCAGCTATTCCTCTTCTGGGTCTCTGCCTGAAATAATTAAAAGCATCATACCACAATGATATATGCACACTCATCTTTATAGTGGCACAGTTTGCAATAGCTAAATCTTGGAAGAAACTCAAATGCCCATCAACTGATGAATGGATAAAAAAGATTTTTTTATACAATGGAGTACTACTCAGCCATAAAGAAAGATAATCTTGAGACATTTATAGCTAAATGGATGCACCTTGAAACTATACTTTTAGGTGAAATAAACTGGACACATATGTGTAAATATTGCATTGTTTCTGTGTGAGAAACTGAAAGAGTAAATAAGGACCAAAATATTTAATAGATAATGTGAAATAGGAAGAAATTGTTCAAAAGGAAAGGGAAACTGGGGAAAGAGGAGGGGGAAGAGAAGGAAGGGAAAAGAAAAAAATGAGAAGAGAAGGAAAATAATAGAAACAAAGCTTTTATAAATAAGGAGATAAGGGATAAGGCAGGAAGGGAGGGTTAAAAGAAGGGGAAGGGATTTGGATAAAAAAAAGACTCAAGATATAACATGCACACGTACAAATTCCCTTTGATGAATGTGATCATTATGTATATTTAAATTGTACCAATACAATTAATTAAAGTTAAAATCAAAGAAAAAATCATATGACAGTAGGGCACAGGCATATAGATGAATAGAACAGAATAGAAAACCTAGAAATAAATCCACTCCTATATAGTCAATTGATCTTTGAGAAGGGTACAAAGAATGTATACTGGGGAAAGAAGAGTCTTTTCAACAAATGGTGCTGGGAAGAAAACTTGCAAAACAATGAAATTGGATGCTTATCTTACATAATACACAAAAATCAACTCAAAAAGGATTCAAGACCTGAAAATATAAAACTTGTAGAATAAAATGTAGGGGGAAAGTTTCATGACATTGATTTTGACAATGACTTCTTGGACCTTATACTGAAAGATATTGACAGCACCAGCCACAAGAGCAAAAATAAGACAGAATATATGAAAATCTTCTGCACAGAAAAGGAAATAATTAATTAACAGAATAAGAGTCAGCCTATAGAAAAGCAGAAAATACAGTATTTGCAAGCCAGTGGTATCTCAGTTTATGAACTTAATTTGTTCCATAATTTTAAGGAAGATGACTGTGGTCATGTTTGTCACTGATTGTGGAGTTTGCAAACTGAAGCAAAATTTTGCCCTACACTTTCATTTGTGAACCAAATTGCAAACAGAAACACACATGAACCAAAATAATACTATCTGATAAGGGGATAAAATCCAAAATACATTAAAACATCTATAACTCAATAGCTTAAAAAATCCACTTTTTAAATGAGCAAAGAACTTGAATAGACATTTCCACAAAGAAGACATACAAATAGCCAACAGGTGTATGAAAAGATGCTCAATATCATTAATCATCAGGGGAATGCAAATCAAAACCACAATAACAACCAGGTGTTATGATGCAGTACTCTGGAAGCCAAGACAGAAGGATCACTGCAAGTTCAAGGCCAGCCTGGGCTAAATAGTGAGATGTTGACTCAATACTCATCCCCCACCAAATCACTTCACACTTGTTAATATGGATTTTTTTTAAAGATAAGTGTTGGCAAGTATGTTGAGAAACTGGACATTTTCTACACTGTTGGCCAGAATATACATCCACTATGGAAAACACTATGGAAGTTCCTCAAAAAATTAAAAATGGAGTCACGCTGAAAACACCGAATCAGCCCGCACCCCGGCAGCAATCCACGGCCCCCGCCCCACTCCTTTGACCTCTTCTCTGTACAGCCACCTGGTTCCACACTACAAAGACACAAAGGACACCGGACCACCAGACCACTGTACTGGAGCTAATCAAGTTCTCAGCATTTAAAGAATTCCCGCCCAGAGGTAGGGGCTTCTGAGCCACCATCCCACAGCTCCTGGTCCAGAGGAAGGGGCTTCCAGGCCACCAAACATCCCGCTGCTCCCGGCCCAGAGGAAGAGGTTTTTGGGCCACCATCCCTACCACTGCTCTCAGCCCTTGGACCACCTCTCCCAGCTCAGAGGAGGTGAGCTGCCCGGACATCAACAGCACCCCCACTGCCCCCCCCAGTCGAAATGAGAAAGCACATAAATAAGTCTCAAAACCAGACTTCCAGATCACCTACAGCAACCTCAAAGGGAAATGAGATGGAACACTCGGATACTCAACTACCTGGACCCACTGAACTGGCAACAAAAGGAAATCTGGAAAAAATGAAATCAGAAATAATTTCTCAGATAACAGGAGAAATTGTGCTCCTAGTGCAAGACACGATTAATAAATCTAGAGAGGAACTGAGGAATATGATAGAATCCCAAAATAGGAAACAAATGGAATCCATAAAACAGATGCAAATAGATTTCCAGGACATGAAAAACTCGATTGAAAGTCTACACAGCAGAATGAGCCAATATGAGGACAGAATTTCAGATATAGAAGACAAGATTGCAATTAATGACCAGGAAAAGGAAAATTGTTTCAAAATTATAAGGAAACACAAGAAATCAATCCAGCAGCTGCTAGACGATGCAAAGAAGAGTAACATAAGACTGATTGGAGTCAATGAAGTAACAGGAGAGAGTGCAGATGACATAAAAAAACTCTTTGCAGAAGTATTGGCAGAAAACTTCCCAAGCAGGGGAAAAGAACTTGACATACAGATAAGTGAGGCATATAGGACTCCAAATAGCCTTGATCAAAAAAAATCTACACATAGGCATATTATTGTTAAGATTCCAGAAACACAACAGGAGAACAAAGTTCTACAAGCAATTAGAGAAAAGAAACAAATCACATACAAAGGAAATCCCATCAGAATCACAGCAGACTTCTCAACACAAACCATCAAGGCAAGAAGAGCTTGGAGTGATGTATTCCAAGCCCTAAAAGAAAACAGCCTCCAACCCAGATTGATGTACCCTGCAAAGATATCTTTCAAAATGGATGGAGAAATAAGATACTTTCATGACAAGGAGCACCTTAGGAACTTTGTGAATACCAAACCAGCACTCCAAAGAATTTTACACAATATCCTAGGAACAGACATTGAGGATCACAACCCCAGGAAGCAAAGCAGAATGAACCCATCTGGCACGACAAGAAATTAAATGTAAAGGGGGAGAACCCAACAAAAAGAAAAAGTCATGGCAATGACAAGTCAATACGTTTCAGTTATAACGATCAATGTAAATGGTCTCAATTCACCAATCAAAAGAAACAGACTGGCAGAATGGGTCAAGAAGCAAAATCGAAAATATGCTGCATACAAGAAACACACTTAATTCAAAAGGAAACTCATAGACTGAAAGTTAAAGGGTGGAAAACAATACTCCTTGAGATAGAAACCAAAAAAAAGCAGGAGTAGCTATCCTCTTTGCAGATCAGGTAGATTTCAAACCAACACTGATTAAGAGAGATGAAGAAGGACACTACATCCTTGTAAAGGGAACAATCAAAGGGGAAAGATGACAATCATAAATATCTATGCACCAAACACTAGTGCACCCAACTATATAAAACAAATACTAACGGACAGGAAAAGTCATATATGCACTAATACAATTGTAGTGGGGGACCTCAACACCCCACTGTCAGAAATAGATAGATCAACTAGACTAAAAATAAGTAATGAAATACTAGAACTCAATCGAACTCTTGATCAAATTAACTTAACAGATGTTTACAGAGTGTTCCACCCCACAAAATCAGAATACACATTCTTCTCAGCTGCACATGGGTCATTCTCCAAAATAGACCACATACTCATACATAGATTTAAGTAAGTGCAAAGGAATTGAAGTTATCCCCTGTATATTATCAGACCATAGTGCAATGAAATTGGAGATCCATAGCAAAAGAAACTCAAAAAATTTCATAAATGTGGAAATTGAACAACACACTTCTGAATAATCAAAGGGTCACAGAGGAAATTAAAGAAGAAATCAGACAGTTCCTTCAGTTTAATGACAATGACAATACAACATATTGGAATCTATGGGACACAATGAAAGCAGTCTTACGAGGGAAATTCATAGCAGTGAATACACATATTAGGAAAACAGAACGAGCCCAATTAAACAACCTGATGCTGAACCTCAAGTTTCTAGAAAAAGAAGAGCAGGACAACCCCAGAGCTCATACAAGGGAGAAAATTATAAAGATCAGAGGAGAAATCAATGTAATGGAGACTAAGAGAATGATACAAAAAAATCAATGAAGCCAACAGTTGGTTCTTCGAAAGAATCAACAAAATTGACAAACCCTTAGCCAACCTTATCAGAAAAAGGAAAGAAAAGGCCCAAATCCATGCAATTAGGAATGAAAAGGGTGAAACTACAACAGACCCAGCAGAAATCCAGAGGATCATCAATACTTACTTCCAGAACTTACACGCCAATAAGATGGAAAACACAGAAGAAATGGACAGGTTCCTAAGTACATAAGAATTACCAAAGTTGAATGAAGAAGACCTAAAACTTCTAAATAACCCAATATCAAACAATGAAATTGAAAATGTAATTAAAAACTTATTAGCTAAGAAAAGCCCGGGCCCTGATGGCTTCACTGCTGAATTCTACAAGACATTTAGAGAGGAACTGCTGCCGCTACTGTTTAAACTCTTCAATGAAATTGAAAGGGAAGCAATACTCCCAAATTCATTCCTAGAAGCAAGCATTACCTTGATCCGCAAAGCAGAGAAAGACCCAACTGAAAAAGAGAACTATAGGCCAATCTCACTAATGAACATAGATGCAAAAATCCTTAATAAGATACTGGCAAATAGAATGCAGAAGATCATCAAGAAGATCATACATCCTGATCAAGTGGGATTCCTCCCAGGGATGCAGGGATGGTTCAACATACACAAATCAATCAATGTAATACACTATATCAATAGAGCCAAGGACAAAAACCATATGATTATCTCCATAGACGCAGAAAAAGCATTTGACAAAATCCAACAGGCATTTATGATAAAAACCCTACAAAAAATTGGAATAGATGGTCTCTCCCTCAAACTGATAAAAGCCATCTATGAAAAAACAACAGCCAATATCATACTAAATGGTCAAAAACTGAAATCCTTCACACTAAATTCAGAAACAAGAGAAGGACGTCCACTATTACCACTCTTGTTCAATATAGTTCTGGAAACATTAGCCATGGCAATTAGACAAGAGAAAGAAATAAAAGGAATAAAGATAGGAAATGAAGAAGTCAAATTGTCATTATTTGCAGATGACATGATACTCTATATAGAAGACCCCAAGAACTCCACCAAAAGTCTTCTAGACTTAATAACCAAATTCAGTCAAGTAGCTGGTTACAAGGTCAACACACAAAGATCAATAGCTTTCCTCTACACGAATGACAGACTCACTGAGAGAGAAATAGGGCAAACAATTCCTTTCACAATAGCATCCAAAAAACCGCAATACCTAGGAATCAACCTAACAAAAGAAATCAAAGACCTCTTCTCTGAAAACTATGGCACTCTGAAAAGAGAGATTGAAGATGATATCAGAAAATGGAAAGACATCCCCTGCTCCTGGGTAGGAAGGATTAATATAGTGAAAATGGCCAGACTTCCAAAACTGCTATATAGATTCAATGCAATTCCAATTGAGATCCCAGCAGCATACTTCACGGACCTTGAGAAAACAATCCAAAAATTCATTTGGAACCAGAAGAGACCCAGAATAGCAAAAGCAATTCTAGGTAACAGAGACATGGCAGGGGGTATCACAATCCCCAACCTGTAACCATACTACAAAGCTACTGTGATAAAAACAGCATGGTACTAGCAAAGAAACAGACCTGAGGACCAGTGGCACAGATTAAAAGATGCAGAAACAATGCCAGACACACTCAGCCATCTCATCTTCAATAAAGGAGCCAAACACTGTCACTGAAGGAAAGATAGCCTCTTTAATAAATGGTGCTGGAAAAATTGGGTTTCAACTTGCCAAAGATTAAAACTGGGCCTATATCTTTTGCCATGCACTAAACTAAAATCAAAATGTATTAAACATATAAATATTAAAATAGAAACTCTGAACCAGTTGGAACAGAGGTTAGGTAGAACTCTTGAAGACATTGGTGCAGGAAAAGATTTTATGAACAAAACCTCAGTTGCCCATGAACTAGCACAAACAATCACGAAGTGGGATCTCTTCTTATTAAAAGGCTTCTGCACAGCAAGAGAAACCACCAGCAGTGTGAAGAGACAGCTCACAACGTGGGAAAAAAATCTTCACCTGTTCCTCAGACAAAGGTCTACTCTCTCGAATCTATAAAGAACTTAAAATGATCAGACCTCCCAAATTTAAAGGCCCAGTCCAAAAATGGGCATCTGAAATGAACAGACATTTCTCACACAAAGAAGTAGAAATAGCAAATAAATACATGAAAAAATGCTCAACATCACTGGTCATTCAAGAGATGCAAATGAAAACAATGCTGAGATTCCACCTCACACCAGAAAGAATGGCTGCTATCATGAAATCAACCAATAACAAATGCTGGTGGGGTTGTGGGGAAAGAGGAACACTGCTCCACTGCTGGTGGAAGTGTAGACTGGTGCAAGCACTGTGGAAATCAGTAAGGAGATACCTCAAAGAACTAGGACTGGAAGCCCCATTTGACCCTGCTATTCCCCTGCTGGGGATCTTCCCCAAAGAATTAAAAGAATCCTACCACAGTGATATATGTGTGCCCATGTTCATAGCAGCACAGTTTGTGGTAGCTAAAACTTGGAAACAGCCCAAATGCCCATCAACTGGAGACTGAATAAAGAAAATGTGGGATTTTTTAATAAAATGGAGTACTACTCAGCCAATAAAAAATGAGAAATTAGAGACATTTATAGCTAAATGGATGCATATTGAGGCAATACTTTTTTTTAAATGAGGATTTATTTACATTTTTTCCCCATTAAGTTTATTGGTGCATTTTCGGTATAAAATACAGTTACATCCATCATTGGGATCTTGTACCATTACATGAGTCTCTTGGTTCTTATTTTTTTCCCCTTCCCTTGCCCTTGCTTCACCCCCTCCACCCTTCCCTATTTGCAAAGACCTTGTTTCCATTTTTTTTCCTCTTCTCACATTTTTCCTTTCCCCTTTTTCCCTTCCCCTACCCCTCCCAATTCCCCTGCTCTTTTAGACCTTTTCTTCCTGTTACACAATATCAGTTATACATTTTTTAAATTACGATATTAAGATCTAGGAGACATTACCACAAAGTTTACAGAATTTAAAAGGATATAGAAAGCATATTACAAAAATCTTTTTTGAAATAAATTTGACAACTTCTAAGAAGTACCTTGGAAGACAAATTAATGAAACTAACTCTGGAGGAAATATAAAATTTGAATAGCACCTATTAAAGAAAGTATATTCCTAGCTTGAAAACCTACCTATATGACATCAGCAGGCTCATAAACATTTTAACTGATAAATTATATCAAACAACTAAAGCAGAAAAAAGAAGGAACACTTCTCCCCTCTTTTTAGGAACTCAACATTGTGCTAATCCTAAAATTGGATAAAGATAATAGAAGAAAAAAGTATGAACATAGATAGAAATTTGTTTAACAAAACAAACTATTAGAAGTCAGATCTGGCAGGATGTAGAAAGTGGTTTTGTTATAGGGATGACAGTGTTGGTTCAGCATTGGAAGATCCACCCCCAAAAGTCATCATTTGAACAGAGGAAAGGAAAAAGCCATATGATCCTGTCACTAGTTGGAGAAAAAGTATTGGACCAAATTCTACAGCTGTTCATGGTAAAAGCTATCAGGAGACTAGAAGTAGAACAGAAACTTCTCAACAGATTAAAGACATGTACTCCATACTTCCAGTGAGAACACCTTATATGAATGGAGAAGATACAATGCTTTCTCCTTAAGATGGGGAACAAGGGCAGATATGCTTACTCTTCATCTGTCCATTAAACTTTGAAACCTAGGCCCCACCAAAATAGACTGGCAATACAATGACACAACTAGGATAGGATTGGCATAGCAAAAGCAAAATCTTTATATGTAGATGAAATGATCATCTACAGAGAAAATACTAAGAAATCTCTAGGCGCCCCTAGAACTTGTACTTGAATTTAGCAGGATTAGAAAACACAAGGTATATATAAAAATTCAGGTCTGTGTGTACTTGCTATAAATGAAGAACTGGATATTGAACTTTAAAAGTTATGTAGGAGTACAAAGGATCCAGAAAAGGCAAAAACAAAAACAGTGTTGGAAGACGTTTAGCACCCAATTTTAAGACTTCTTCTAAAGCTCCAGTAATCAAGGCAGTGTTGGTGTAAGGAAAGACATACAGATCATTGGAATAAAACAGACAATCTAGAAATAGAAACACACATATATGGTCCACTGATTTTTGAAAGATTATTTAACATTAGCATTTTAGAGAATATAAACTCAATTCAAGAGCTGAGAAAGAGATAGTGTCTTCAGCAAACGGCACTAGAACACCTGGTATCCATATATAAAAAATTAACCTCAACCCTTTATTTCCATACATGAAAATAACTTGAAGGGATCTATGACCCTAAATAAGAAAGCCTAAAAGTATAAAACTTTAAGAAGAAATTATAAGGGAAAATATTTATGAATTCAGGGTAGGCAAGAACTACCTAGGATACAAAAAACATGATGTATAAAAGAAAAAACTTGATAAATGAGATTCCATCAAAATTTAGAACTTTAAATGACATCATTAAAATGAAAAGTAGTCCTTAAACAGACCATATTTACAATGCATATAACCTATGACCAGAATATATAAAGAACTCTTACAGCTCATTAATAGACAACCCAATTAAAATGTAGACATAATAAGATGATAAATAGCCAGTATAGCACAAGGCAAGGTGTGCAACTCTAGAATCAGAAAAATATTAATCAGTACAATAATAAGATTGAATTATACACTCATTAGGGAGATGAAGTTAAAAGTTTGTTTTTTTTTTTGGTACCGGGGATCAAACTCGGGTCCTTGCACTTGCGCAGCAGGCAGCAAAACCACTGAGCTAAATTCCCAGCCCGAAGTTAAGAGTTTTAAAAGCCTTGTCATGACTTTTTCTTTTTGTTGGACTCTCCCCTTTTGCGTTTAATTTGTCACGCCCAATGGATTCATTCTGCTGGGTTTCCTGGGGTTGTGATCCTCATTCTCTTTTCCTAGGGTATTGTCTAAAATTTTTTGGAGTGCTGGTTTGGTATTCATGAAGTTCCTGAGGTGCTCTTTATCATGAAAGTATCTTATTTCTCCATCAATTTTGAAAGATAGTTTTGGAGGGTACATCAATCTGGGCTAGAGGCTGTTTTTCTTTAGAGCTTGAAATACATCACTCCAAGCTCTTCTTGCCTTGAGGGTTTGCACTGAGAAGTCTGCTGTGATTCTGATGGGCTTTCCTTTGTATGTGATTGGTTTCTTTTCTCTCGCTGCTTGTAGAATTTTGTTCTTCTGTTGGGTTTCTGGAATCCTAACTATTATATGCCTATGTGTAGATTTTTTTTGATCAAGGCTAGCTGGAGTCCTATATGCCTCACTTATCTGTGTGTCAAGCTCTTTTCCCCTCCTTGGGAAGTTTTCTCCCATCCCTTCTGTGAAGATTTTTTTTATGTCAACTGCACTTTCTCCTCTTTCTTCATTGACTCCAATCAGTCTTACGTTATTCTTCTTTGCATCGTCTAGCAGCTGCTGGATTGATTTCTCGTGTTCCCTTACAGTTTTAAAGCAGTTTTTCTTTTCCTCCTCACTAATTGCAATCTTATCTTCTATATGTGAAATTCTATCCTCACATTGGTTCATTCTGCTGTGCAGACTTTCAATGGAGTTTTTAATCTCTTGGAAATCTGTGTGCATCTGTTTTATGGATTCCATTTGTTTCCTATGTTGGGATTCCATCATGTTCCTCAGATCCTCTATTTTTTTATCTGTGTCCTCTCTAGATTTATTAATCATGTCTTGCACCATGAGCAAAATCTTTGCTGTTATCTGAGTAATTATTTCTGATTTCATTTTTCCCAGATCCTCTTTTGTTGGGAGTTCAGAGAGTCCAGATGGTTGAGTATCAGATTGTTCCATCTTGTTTCCCTTTGGGGTTGTTGTAGGTGATCTGGAAGTCTGTTTTTGAGGCTTATGTGTTTTCTCATTTCCACGGTGGGGGTGCTTCTGGCGCCCATGCGGCTCACCTTCTCTGCCCTAGGAGCCTGGGATGGAGCAACTGGCTATGTTATTACAACACAGCACTTAGACTTCTTTGCCATTGCTAATATAATTATTTGTCTGCTTAGCTCAACTTTAAACTTTTTGAAGGCAGATAGTTCTTAAAATTTTAATTTACCACTGACCTAAAGTAAACAATATTTGTTTTTGTCATGGTTGTTGGCTTTCAAACCATTAAAGTAATAAACTATAAAGAAAAAGACTGTTAAATGTCATTTCAGAAACTCCTATCAGAAAATAAAAAGTCCAGTATATAGTACGTTTTGTTGAATTCAAAATATTTTACAATTTAAAATACCTGACAAAAATAATACAAAGGATATGAAGTTGAAGGAAATCCAGTTAAGGTATCCTAAAGTTCTATCATCAATGAAATAATCAAAATAATTATTTATACTATATAGTAATATGTCATGGGTGCACAATGACATATTTTAGTCTAACACACATTAAAATAGTGTATGGTAGGTAATGACTTTAAAACAGTAAACAAATGTTCAATGAAGGGGGAAAACAAAATATTACTGGAATAATTAAAAACACTTAACAACAACAACAAAAGGCAGGAAAGGAGAGAAAGAAACAAAAAAATATAAGAGCCAAATAGAAAAAAAAATGTAAGACAGGACATAGGAAGCTAAAGAGATAAGTACTTTTGGAAAATTAAGAACCAAGAGAGATTATGTAAAGGTGCAAATTTCCAATGATGAATGTCATTATATTGTATACCTAAAATGTACCAGTGATTAGAATGAATAATCGATAATGCAAAATAGGAAGAAAAGGTCCAAAGGGGTAGGGGTAGTGGGAGGGGCGGGGGAAAGGAAAGAAGGGAATGGAAAAATGTTGAGAAATGGAAAAAATGGAAATAAAGTCTTTGTAAATAGGGAAGGGTGGAGGGGGTGAAGAGAGGGCTAGGAATAGGGGAAAAAAATAAAAAATGGATCCATCATAATCCCTACCTTAGGTATGCATCCTAAAGAGTTGAAATTATGGCCTTGAAGAAATATTTGCACTTTCCTTTTCACCACAGCACTATACACAATACCCAAGATAGGGAAACCACCTGAATGTCCACTGATGAACTAATTTTTAAAGAAAATGTGAAATATTCATACACTATTATATTACTCAGCCTTTAAAAAAATCCTATCATTTTTGAAAATTTGAATGAAGCTGGAGGAAATATTAGTGTAACAGGACAGTCACAAAAGGACAGATATTGCATATTCTACCTGTAAGAGGCATCCGACTCACACAGTCAAGTAGAGTGGCCAGGAACTGGAAGAGGAGGAGGAACTAGAGTTGTTGGTCCAAATATAGAGTTTCATCTGTACAGGAAGAGTCAGTGCTAGAGATCTATTCTGCATTTAGTTAATAATTCTGCACAGTACACTTGAAATTTTATTAATTGCCAGGGATGTAGCTTGGTGACAGAACACTTGCCTAGAATATGTGAGGTCCCGGGTTCAATGGCCAGCCCTAAAAAATAAAAATTTGTTAAGAACATCATAGCTCATGTTAAACATTCTTACCCCAAGAAATAAGGAAGAAAACAAGTTAATTAGAGTGACAATCATCAAGGACCTTTAAAGTGCCTTTAAAATAGTTAACAAGGATCTTTCTTTCTTTCTTTCTTTCTTTCTTTCTTTCTTTCTTTCTTTCTTGTCTTTCTTTTTTAAAAATTAAAATATTGTGTTCATCTTGAGCTTGGGACAGCTTCCAGTTGGTTTTACAGCCAGGGAACCAGGAGTAGTTTATCATGAATTTCTGAATGATAGGCCAAGGTTGAGCTTCACTGAAAACTATGTAATACATCTGCAATAAATCTGCTTTTGTTTTGATGCCGCCAAAAATACTGAGACTCATACCAAAAGTGAGGAATTTGAAGTTTATTCTTGTAAATAGCAAAAGACATCACTGTAACGATGAAGCATTAGTTAATCTCTAGGCCCAGATGGGAGGTCTGGACTTGGAAGTCAGAAGAAGGGAAGAAAAGGATGGAGGCACATGCCTCCTCTTCTGCTCTGGCTTCTTGAGCCAGTGTTGTTTTCCATCATCCTGCATTTTGCTATTCTCCTCAGTCCAGATTTTATTTATTCAGTATAACTGTTCAAAAAAAATCTGGCTGGTGAAGACCAAAGAGGGCCTGCCAATCTTTCCAGGCTCCTGAAATAAATCTCAACAGAACATATCTCTGGCTAAGCAAGGATCTGGGACCTTTTCTAAGCCATGAAAACCTTTGACTGCAGAGCCTTCTCAGAATATTTTCTAATGCATAAAGGAAAACAGATGTGATTGCACAGGAAGCCAATTTTAGGGAAACATCATGACAAAAGATTTTAGAAATCATATATATATCAGGACATTCAGTCTGATGACAGACCTAACAAACAACTTCCATAGTTTTGAAGTATAGATGCCTGTGGGTAGTGTTTCAGGATTAACTGCAACCATAATGTAATATGAAAATACCTACGATTTCTATGCTTCTATAAAAATATTACTAGGAAAAGAAAATATTACTAGGATGTATGATAAAAAAATTCAGTGTGTCTTTAAATTTTTAAAAATTATTACAGTAGAAGACACATTGCCCTTAATCCTCTTTGCTTAAAATATAGTTATCCCATCATTCTTGCAACTTCTAAGCATTTCTGAAAGTTCATTTTTATATTTTTAACTGTGCCGTTGTGGCCATCTTGATGTCCTGAATTAATTCAAGATGTTTACCTTTAAAGGTCATTTTGACTTCTGAAAAGAGCCAGAAGTCACACAGTTCCAGATCTGGTGAAAACTAATGTGGGTATGGACACACCGTAATGGTTTATGAGCCTGCCTTTCCATTGGGTGCCACTCAGTAGCAATGCTCACTCTATTTTTATCACATTTTATAAAGACACTCAGGAAAGAGGACTTCCAGAACTGCTTAAGAAAGTGGCAAGAAGGATGGAATAAGTGTGTTCAAAGCAAGGGAAAGTATTTTGAGGTGAACTAATAGGAGTGTGTCTTTCACTATGATTAATTTTAAAAGTTTAAACATTCACTTTCATTAGCCCCCCCTTGTATTTATAATGAAAGGGAAATGCTTAATTTCAGTTAGAGAAAATGTGATGTAATGTTTTCCATCCAAATTCATATTCCCTCTTGAGAATAAATCCTCACTTGAAATCAAGAACCCTTAGACTGGTGTCACCTACATAAAGAGCCAGGCTGGTGAAAGGCTTAACTTTTAAGTATTAGGAGTGATTACAACATAGGTCAAATCTTTAGATTTCCCTCCACTAGATTTTCCTTTACGGAATGAACTTTCTGGAATAATCACTAAATATTTTCAAACTTTGGGGCAAAAGGAGAACTCTGGCTAACAAAAGATGCCTATAATGAATCTTAGCTACAAATCAGAGAAAGTACAAATGCTATGCATTGCTGTAATGGATGCTTAAGAAGGAATTGTAGAAACAGTGGCAAGCAGGTGTGGTGGCGCTCACCTGTAATCCTAGCTACTTGGGAGACTGAGGCAAGAGAAGGCCAAGTTCAAGCCCAGCCTGGGTGACTTGACAAGAACCTGTCTCAAAATAAAAAGTGAAAAATGGGCTGGAGATGTAACTCAGTACTAAAGCCCCAGGTTCAACCCCCAGGACAGATAAAAAAGAAGTAGTGGCAATAAACAGTTGAACTTTTGATAAGGTAACCACAAAAATTTCTTAAAATTTTGTGGATGTTAAATAATCTGTTCCTCTGCTATTGTAAGTGACTTGAATAAATTTGACCACATACAACTCCTAGGTTCATTTTGGTAGGTAGAGAATTTTGAAGTGGTTAGGGTCAGTTACTCTCCTGTGTCTCACTAACAGGTTAGAATGAAACTGAGCTGAAGCCCACATTGATACAGACAGGTTTATTAGACAGATTTTTTTTGTGCTGGGGATTGAATGCAGGGCTTTACTGTGCCAAACATGGTCTAGCATTGTTTTACACCCTCAACTCTTGGACGAACAATTATTAGCAAAGCAAGCAAGAAACAGGTGATAAAACATATTCTTTAGGCTCAAAGAAGTTCCGGCTCTCTGTCTTTTTCATTGCTGTACTCATTACCTCCTTGTGGCAGATGCAACAAAGCAAAGATTGAATCCATGGCAGATTCAAGCAAAGATTGGCCTCTGGACTGAGAGCCCCTCAAACCTCAAGAGAGACCCTAAGGATCTAAGCATCAGGCCTCTGGATTCGTATACTTTCCTCTTGCAAGTGAGGAGGATGTCTAATTGTTCTCACCATTCATACTTGAAGATCTTCAATTTTACCAATAGGAGCCCATTTCTATTGTAACATGATACTACTTTTTTTCCATTTTATTTTACTTTTAACCTATTTATAATATGCAGCATGCTTATTAGTAAAGACTAGGTGGTTGATGGGGACACGGACCTCGGAGGCCTGACTGTGGCCACACATGAAGGGTGCTTCTTCCTGACATAGCGCTAGCTGGCAGCTCCTGGTTTCTGCATTCTTCTCTGCATCCCAACATTTTATTACAAAAATTGTCAGGAGACACAAAATGTGAAAGAATTGGATGGTGAACATCAAAGTGCCAGCATGTACGTGTTTATCACACAACTATGCAGTATGATCAAAAAATATAGCAAATGTTTAAATTTAAAAATTTATTACAGTAAAAGACACATTGTCATTAATCCCTCTCAAAATACTACCTCTTGGTGTTTTGGGGGGATTTTTTGTATCGGAGATCAAACTCAGGACCTCATGCTTGCCTGGCAGGTGATATGCTGCTGAGCTAAATCCCTGGCCCTTACTCCTCCTTGTTTTTAACACCCCTTTCCCATCCTTCTTTCCGCATTCAAAAGCAGTTCTGGAAGTCCTCTTTCATGAGTATCTTTATAAGGTGTGCTCAGAAACAGTTTGTGCTGTTGCTGAGCATCTTACAACGGAAAGGCAGCTGGTAGAAACGTTAAAGTGTCCTCATCTACCTTATTCACTGCATGTGGCACCATGCTACTTCTGGTTGTGTGATGAGCACATATATGTGGCATTTTGGTGTTCACCCTCCAATTCTTTCAAGTGTTTTTTTCCTTGACAAATTTTGTAATGCAGTGTTAGAGCAGAGAGGATGATGAGTCCAGGAACTGTCAACAATAGTTCTCAAATTTTATAGCCTGCAGCAGGATCACCTGGAGGGCTGGTTAAATGCAGGTTAAATGCTGGGCCTCCCCCTATACTGCCTGAGCCAGGGTGCTTGGCTTGCAAATGAGCATTTGTAATAAATTTCTCAGGACTGCAGATGCTGCTAATGCCTGCACATCACTTAGGACTACAGACCCTGGTTCTCCTATTGATATAGTGGTACCTTGGTTCATGAATTTAATTTGTTCCACGATTCTGGAAAAGATGCCCACATTCGTGTCTATCACCTGATGCACAGTTCACAAACAAAAATAAAATTTTGCCAAATGCTTGTTTGTAAGTAAATTGCTCACAAGCAAAAGTATCTGTGAACTGTACTTTGATGTGCAGTCTCATGTGACTTATGAAGGGGACTTTTATTTTTTGGTACCGGGGATCGAACTTGGATCCTTGCGTTTGCGCAGCAGGCGGTGAAACCACTGAGCTAAACCCCTGGCCCAGGACTTTTTCTTTTTTTGATACCAGGAATGGAACTTGGGACCTTGTGCTTGCGAGGCAGGTGCCTGAACCACTGAGCTAAATCCCTAGCCCTTGAAGGGGACATATTTTGAGAAATGGGTTAGCATTGGTTTGTTGAGTTTGCCCTTGTGTGAACTTCCTAAATGCACTCACTCAGACCTACGTGGTTTAGTCAGTCACTCTGTGTGGCCTCTTGATGCTATCAAGAGACAGTAAACACAAGACTGATGAGGCCACTGTAGTTGACAGGGCATACTGTTCACAGTCACCATTTTTATATAAATTGAAGTAGTACAAACATTTTAAAAAGTAAAGCTGTAAACTAGTAATAATCATTTGTTACCCAGTACTGTGTTCTGAACTCATTGTATGGAGAACATTTTTATACAACTGGCAGTGTAGTAGTTTACATGCACATCACCACATACACAACAGATGAGGAAAGCATTGTGTCATGAAGTGAGGACAGCTGCACGTCAAGATTGTTTCTGCTCCCTTACTACCTCATAAGACCTCCATTGTTGTGCAGCCTGTCTTGATTAAAACGTCACTGTGTAGTATTTGACTGCATTTATTGTATCACACATTCATCCACTTATACTTCCATCTATCCATTTTATTTTTTTTATATATATTTCTAAGTATTTTGCAGGCATCAGTACCTATTATTCCTAAACACTTGAACATGCATTCCATTACCCAGATGGCAATATTTATATGGGCTTTTTTGAGGTTAGTTTCACATACAGAGGAAAGTTGCACTAGTTAGTATTCTGACTGAGAGGCCATTAGGCTGGGGCAGCTCTAGTACTTTCCATTCCCCTGTAGGCAAAGGGTAGCCCTTGAAGACAAACAGGCCAATCAAAAACCACCCATGAACCTCAAGGCCCATCCGTGGTCACCACTGAGTGGCTCTCTTTGTTATTTTCCTGTGACACTTTGTTCTCTTTCCTGCCCAGCCAGCAGAGTGCTGAGCCACTGCCATTGCCTTCTGAGGTTCCTAAGTCCCCAAATGTTCAAATAAACTGTAAAATTTAAATGAGCCTATGTTTACCTTCAAAGAGTGAACTGTGCTTTTTTTTTTTTAAGGATATTGAAATATAACTTTCATATGGTAAAATACACTTTTTAGCACACAGTTTGGTGAGTTTTAAAAAATACATACTGCCTGGCTCCCTGATCAAGATACAAAAATTGCCTCTGATATAAAATGTCCCCTCACCTTCTTGTAGTAAACACCTCCCTCAGCTTCCACCGAAGGCAACTCCTGAAATCTCTTTTCCACTCTCAGAGTTTGCCTTTCCCAGAATGTCAGGTGGAGGAAGTCACAGAATACTAAGCTTTTCTTCAAGTTTGGGTTCTTCATTTAGCATAATGTACTTGAGATTCAGCCATGTGATTGTGTGTATTCCTTTTACTGTTAAAAGGCATTCTTAGCATTCTTAGCATGAAGTTTGAAAACACTTTGCACACGCCCAATATCTCACAATTCATTGCAGCATTTGAAAGTAAGTTACACGTATTCCTTGTTTAATAACCTATCAGTTTAATGACTTTTGAACTTACGACTTGTCTATTTTTTGGGGGTGTTACAGTTCTATACATCTTGTTTATACAGTCTCAGTGTCTTTTTTGCACAGTACACCTCATTTATAGTACTGCAATTTTTGCTGATTGTACATACAGTACTGTAGTTTTATTTTCTGTTATACATTATAGTACTGCATGGAAGAGTTATGCAAATAAAAGCAAAGTGATCAAGTTGGAGTTTCCTTTAACCAATTTTTGTTCTGAATATTGTAATGTATACACTATATACAATTCCTCATTGAGCAATCAATTCATTTAATGACCTAGTTGCAGGAATGGAACCCAGTCATTAAATTAGGAGTATCTGTATAAATGTCTTTTTTTTTTCCCAATACCGGGGATTGAACTCAGGACCTTGTGCTTGCCAGGCAGGCACAGTGCCACTGAGCTACAGCCCTGGCTCTTGTATAGATATCTTAACACTCCTACTTGTGAGAATGCCCATGTGCTGGACACAGGCTTCAATAACATCCACCCCCTTGCCTTTTCCACATCCAAGGAATATTTTCTGCCCTGTGGACTGTGATCTCCTTGACATGCTTATGGAGGCTGGTGCTTTATCTCCTCCCTTGGCCCTCTGTAATAACTCTTAGAACAAGTTCTCTCCATGATTCCATGTGGCAGGGAGTCATGGTCCCAAGAAGTTTGGATAGACTCTCCATCTCATTATAGTATCACTCTACTCTTGCACCAATATCTCCTTCAGGTCAACACATTCTTCTTTTTAGCCTGAGAATTTTAATACAAGTCTTTTATCAAAAAGATTTCTAGAATAGCACTATCCCTGGGTGCTATTGCAAATCACATGCAATTTAAATTTTTCAAGATAGCTATTTTTTTAAGATAAGAGATTGATTTATTTATTATTTATTTATTTATCATTTATTTATTTATTTTTTGGTACCAGGGATCAAACTTCGGACCTTGCACTTGCGAGGCAGGCGCTGGAACCACTGAGCTAAATCCCCGACTCGAGTACAGTATTTTCTTAACACTCTAGACCCTGGAATATAGCAATGTGAGGAAGAGAAGTAGGGAAGTGGGTCCCTAGGACCCAGCAAGGATCTGAAGCAAGAATTGGAACCCATGGGGAGAAAAAAGAGAGGGACCTCAACACAGAAGAGGGAGATGGTAAATGGTGATTTCTCCCTGAGCCTCAGCTTGAGATACAGAAGGGGCAGCTCAAATCTGCAGAGACCCAGTAACTATGGATGACCTAGAGGCCTCCACAGAGAAACACACCAGTGGAATGGAGCAGTGGCTGGTGAGTGATCCCATTCCTGTCCAGTTTGGGTGTCCCCAGGAGAGGGTGACTGACTGGTCACCATTTTGGAAAGGGACCAACTGAACTCAGAACTTACAGCAGCTGCAGGTTGGCTCCATTTAGTGGCTCCAAGTGACAGGGTTAGGCACAGCCAAGTACAAGCTGGCAGGTCAGGAAGCTGAATTCAAGCCACCAAGAGGCACTCAGAGTGTTGCTGGCTGAATAACTCAGGCCCCAGCCTCACAGCCATAATCCAGAACCAGCCTGAACTTCAGTAGAGCTGAAGGTGTAGGCTTGCTAGGATTATCCACCACCCTAACTTGATTCTACTGCTGGCTTGCTGGGATCAATCAACATGGATCTGGGCTCTGTCATCCTTCTTTGTCTACCAGTGACATCAGAGACATGCCCTGAAGTGGACATTTTTTTTCTTTTTTTTTCTCCTTTTCTTTGTTTGTTCTTGTTTTGATGTGAGTGTGAACACTGTTTTTAGGTTTTTGTTCTGGTCTTGTTTGTGTTTCTTACTTCTTTTTTTGGTACCGGGGATCAAACTCTGGACCTTGCACTTTCGAGGCAGGTGCCGGAACCACTGAGCTAAATCCCTGGCCCTTCTTACTTCTTTCTTTCCCTCCTGTCATCTTCACAAGTTTTCCAAAGCTTACATAATCTTCCTTCATTCTTCAGCCTTGCTTCCAATCTCTTTCTTTATTTTTTACTCTAATCCCCTTTAAATTTTTCCCTGGGGATAAAATTGCCATATGAAAGGGATACTTATGTCATACAATTTTCTACAAATCTTGTTCACACAGTTAAAGGTGGCAAATTAATAGTTACTACAGTTTATCATTTTCTAGGCTGTGCTTGATGCTGCTGTTATTGTTATTATTGATTGTACTACTTTAGTCCAGGTGAAATAGTTGTTCTAATCAGTTGTTCTTCCTTGTATGCCAAGACTAAAATTGCCTAAGGATCTAAACAATACTATAGGCCAGTGCCAAAGAACCAGGGGCTAGGCTAATAATTTCAATAGGATCTTACAACAAACTTCCAGCTACCCCTGGAAGACATCTCTGAGAAGTAGTCATTTCCTAAAGGTTTTCAATACTACCAGTAAATCTACCTACCATAAGCAATTTATAAACATCAGTGCAGAAATTAAACTAAAAAGAAATAGAAAATGAGGAGACACAGAAACAAGATGCAACCCAAGACTGCCAGATTGCCAAAGGCAAATCCAGGGGGCAATGAAGTAGAACAATTCAAAATCAATCCAACTGGACTCTCTGAAGTGGTAACAGCAGAAGTAATAAAGCAGATTAATGAGACTCTAGGAAAAAAATCAAATAAGATATAATTTCTCAGATAACTACAGAGGTGATTACCATAACGAAAGACATGATTAGTGAATCTAGAGTAAATACAGATATTTTAAAAAGTAGAAGAGCTTAGGAAAATAATGGAAACCATGAATGCTCTGTATAGGAAAGAAATAGAATCTATGAAACATATTCAAACAGATATCTAGGAGATTAAAAACTCTATTGAAAGTATATGCAGCAGAATGAGCAAATGTGAGGAGAAAATATCAGATCAAGAAGACAGGTTTGTGGTTAATGACCATGAAAAGATTTCTTAAAAATAGCAAGGGACCATAAAAAATCAATCTAACAGTGGCTACATGATACAAAGAAGAATAACATAAGATTGATGGGAGTCAATGAAAAAGCAGGAGACAGTGCAAATGACATTAAAAAAAAAACTATTCACAGAAGTAATGGCAGAAAACTTCCTAAGTGTGGAAAAAGAATTTGACATACAGATAAGTGAAGCATATAGATCTCCAATTAGCCATGATTTAAAAAAATTACACCAAGGCATATACTATTCAAGATTCCAGAAATTCAACACAAGAACAAAATATTAAAAGTTGTTAGAGGAAAGAAACAAATCACCTATAAAGAAAAGCCCATCAGAATCACAGTAGACTTCTCAACATCAACCCTTAAGTCAAGGAGAGCAAGGAGTGAAGTATTTCAAGCCCTAAAGGAAAACAATCTCTAACCAAGATTGATGTATCCTGCAAAGCTATCTTTCAAAATTGTTGGAGAAATAAGATACTTCCATGACAATGAACATCTTAAGAAATTCATGTCCACCAAACCAGCACTCCAAAACATTCTAAAGGATATTATAGTCACAGATAATGAATACTACAACTCCATGAACACCAACAGAATGAATCTACTAGGCAGGGCAAACAATTAAACAGAGGGGAATACAGAGAGCCAACAATAGGAAAATAGCATGACAAGGATAAGTTAACACATATCAGTTAACCATCAATGTAAATGGTCTCAATTCACCAATAAAAAGAAATAGACTGGCAGAATGGATCAAGAAACAAGGTCCAACAATATGTTGCATACAAGAAACACATTTAACTAAAAAAGAAATTCATAAAAGGTTCCAATAGGGGAGAGAAGGAGGAAGAGCAAGGAGTGGGGCAGTGGGGGGACCTGCCACGGCGGCTGCCTCCACTGCCGCCACCCGCCTCTGTGCTCGCGGTGTGGGAGCCGGCGTGCCGCTGCAGGAGGGTTGGCGGTCGGGAGGCGATGGCGGATACAGATAAACTCAACATCGATAGCATTATACAATGGCTGCTGGAAGTGAGAGGGTCCAAGCCAGTTAAGAATGTCCAGCTACAGGGGAATGAAATCAGAGGACTGTGCTTGAAGTCTCATGAGATCTTTCTCAGTCAGCCTATCCTGCTAGAACTCAAAGCACCACTCAAAATATATGGTGATGTCCACGGACAATATTATGATTTGCTTCGGCTTTTTCAATATGGTGCTTTTCCACCAGAAAGCAACTGTGTCTTGGGGACTATATGGACAGGAGGAAGCAGCCATTGGAGACTATCTGCCTTTTACTGGCCTACAAAATCAAATATCCAGAGAATTTTTATCTTCTCAGAGGGAGCCATGAATGTGCCAGCATCAACAGAATTTATGGATTTTATGATGAATGTAAAAGAAGATACAACATTAAACTACGGAAAACTTTCACAGACTGTTTTAACTGTTTACCAATAGCAGCCATCGTGGATGAGAAAATATTCTGCTGTCATGGAGGTTTTATCACCAGATCTTCAATCTATGGAGCAGATTCGGCAAATTATGCGACCACTTGATGTACCACATCAAGGTCTTCTTTGTGATCTTTTGTGGTCTGACCCTGATAAAGATGTCTTAGGCTGGGGTGAAAATGACAGAGGAGTACCCTTCACATTTGGTACAGAAGTGGTTGCAAAATTTCTCCATAAACATGATTTGGATCTTATATGTAGAGCCTATCAGGTGGTTGAAGATGGATATGAATTTTTTGCAAAGAGGCAGTTGGTCACTCTGTTTTCTGCACCCAATTATTGTGGAGAGTTTGATAATGCAGGTGCCATGATGAGTGTGGATGAAACATTAATGTGCTCCTTTTAGATTTTAAAGCCTGCAGAGAAAAAGAAGCCGAATGCCACAGACCTATAACACCTCCAAGGGGTATGACCACAAAGCAAGCAAAGAAATAGATGTCATTTTGACACTGCTTAGTTGGGACTTGTAACATAGAGTATATAACCTTCATTTTAAAAACTGTAATGTGTACTGGTCAGCTTGCTCAGATCTGTGTTTGTGGGGACCCTTTTGTTTTTGTTTTAATGAATAGCATTTGCTGGTTGTAACAGCAAATGAAAGATGCTCCACTCCCAAGGAAAAGTGTTTTGTTTTTAATTCCCTGTTCCTTTTGCAAACAACTTTAATGATGGTGTTAAAACTGTACACCCTAGGACAGTTTATCCTGTCGGGGGGAGGGGTAAGTGTATAAGTGATCTTTTTTAAATTCAGTATAACCCATGGATAATGTAAATGCTTGTTTTCTTTAGAATATAAAGAGCCCTAAGGTGCTCTGAATCTGTACGTTATTGTCATAAAATGCATATTATTGTTGATACAAACCACTGTGAACATTTTTTTATTTTAAAATTTTGTTTCAAAGGGATTGCTTGTTTTTACTGTCTTGTCATGTACAAACTAATTTTTATAGCCATCAACAATAGAAGTAATCTTCAGCCTTGCCCGGATCACTGGTATGATACATATTTAATTAAAGCACACATTCCCCCACTTCCTTAGAATGATGATTAAAGCCATTCTTTCAAGTGTTTGTGACTCTTCCTGAAGCTAATGTTTCTGTTGGAATTGCATCGCCACCCCATCCTCAGTGCAGAGTGGCATGGCTGCAAACACACGCCACCTCCTTGGGGATTCAAAAACAGGTTTTTTTATTTTGAATAGTAATTAGTAATATAGTGCTATTTAAGCTATTATGATTAAGTTAATTACATTTTGTACAATTTCCATATAATCTACTCATTAAGTAATCTTTTTACAGTTAGACCAGGCCTAAACCCATCCATTCAGAAAGCTTCAAATTATAGAAACAATAATGTTCTATATGAGTGACCAATTATGCTTTCTTTATTCTGCAGTGAAGTTGAGGCTTATAAGTCAAAACAAAGGAAATAACTTGTTGTCCACCAGTTTATACAGAATTAACAGTATCTATGACTTTTTAAAAACTAAGATCTGTTAAAGAAATCTGTTGCAACAAATGACCATGCACAACACCATGTGGTGAAAGTGAATTCAGACTTATTAAATGACAAGCTTGTTAAATCTTCTCAGTGTCTATTTATCAGCACAATACACACAGGAAAACTGTTGATGGTATACTGAATAGATTTTAATGAATAAATTGCTCTGAAAAATATTTTTTAAAAAAAGAAATTCATAGACTGAAAGTCAAAGAATGGAAAACACTACTTCATGCAACAGGAACCTGGAAAAAAGCATGGGTAGCTATTCTATTTGCAGACAAAGTGGGTTTCAAGCCAAGACTGATCAAGAGAGACAAATAAGGTCACTACATACTTGTTAAGGAAACAATCCAAGAGGAAGAGATAACAATCATAAACATATATGCACCAAATACCAGCACACCCAACTATATAAAACAAATATTAACAGACATGAAAAATCAAATAAGCACTAATACAATTGTAATGGGGTGCCTCAATACCTCACTGTTACAAATACACAGATCAACTAGACTAAAAATTAATACAGAAGTATCATAACTGAACCAAACTTGTGAACAAATGAACTTCATAGATGTCTATAGAGTGTTCCACCCCACAGTATCAGAACATACATTCTTCTCAGCTGCACATAGGATGGTCTCCAAAATAGACCACATACTGTCTCACAAAACATGCTTAAGTAAATGCAAAGGAATTGAAATTGTCCCATGCATATTATCAGACCATAGTGCAATAAAGTTAGAAATCAATGGCAAAAGAAACCACAAAAGCCTATAAACACATGGAAATTAAATAACACCCTCCTGAAAAACCA
This sequence comes from Heterocephalus glaber, assembly GCF_053883595.1. Taxonomy (NCBI): domain Eukaryota; kingdom Metazoa; phylum Chordata; class Mammalia; order Rodentia; family Bathyergidae; genus Heterocephalus; species Heterocephalus glaber. The sequence continues at coordinate 2,890,831 of NW_028258432.1, forward strand.
GTCATTCACAGATAAAATTAAAGAAGAAACTAGACAGTTTCTACAATTAAAAGATAATGCCATTACAATACCAGAACTTAGGGGATGCAATGAAAGCAGTCCGAGAGGGAAATTTATAGCAGTGAACTCTCACATCAAAAAAACAGAGTGAGTTCACATAAACAACCTAACATTGAACCTCAAACTTATAGAAAAAGAACAAGTCAAGCTCAAAACTCACACAAGGGAGGAAATTTAAACAATCAGAGCAGAAATTAAGGCAATTAAGACTAAGAAAACAATACAAAGAAACAAGGATTCAAAGAGTTGGTTTTTTCAAAGATTAAATAAAATACACAAACCCTTAGCCAACCTTATCAAAAAAAGGAAAATCCATGCAATTAGGAATGAAAATGGTAAAATTACAACAGATCCAGCAGAAATCCAGACGGTCAACAATACCTACTTTGAGAATCTGTATTCTAACAAGATGGAAAACACAGAAGAAATGGACAGATTCCTAGACATACATGAATTACCAAAGATCAATGAAGGTGATATAAAAATTCTAATAACCCAATATCAGTTAATGAAAATGAAGATGCATAGTTAAAAAACTACCAATAAAGAAAAGCCCAGGTCTTGATGGCTTCATTGCTGAATTCTACAGGAAATTTAGAGAAGATCTAATGCCACTACTCCTCAAACTCTTTAATGTAATTGAAAGGAAAGCAATATTCCCAAACTCATTGCTGGAAGAAAGCATTACCCTGATACCAAAACCAGAGTAGGATTCAACCAAAAATGAGAACAACAGGCCAATCTCCCTAATGAATATAGATGCAAAAATCCTCAATAAGATGCTGGCGAACAGAATGCAGCAAATCATCAAGATTATACATCATGACCAAGTAGCATTCATTCCAGGGATGCAGGGATGGTTCAACACACACAAAGCAATAAATGTAATACATCATATTAACAGAATCAAAGATAAAAACTACATGATCATCTCAATAGATGCAGAAAAAAGCATTCGACAAAGTCCAACACCCATTCATGATTAAAACCCTACAGAGAATTGGAATAGTCTATCTCAATCTGATAAAAGCCATATATGACAAACCAACAGCAACATCATAAAAGATGGACAAAAACTGAATGCTTTCACCCTAAAATCAGGAAAAAGACAAGGATGTCCACTAACACCACTATTATTCAATGTAGTTCTGGAAACAATACCCAAACCAATTAGATAAGAGAAGTGGCAGGACCTTTCTTGAAGAAATGTGGTGGGGGCCTTCACAGAACAAAGGATGACAATGTGGCATAATTAATTCCTATGTATGCATGTATAGTTCTAGCACAGCTTTTTAATATAGATTGTACCCAATCAGGCAGTAGTGTATATAAAGAAGACAAAGACAGAAGAATTGTATAAAAGGCAAAACTCCACCATGCTCAAGGCTCCGCCTTTTGATGTAAATCTGCTGAGTCAGTGCCAGCATGAATAAACATTACTTCCTTGAAAGAGCCTCAATACCCTTTCTCTCTATGCAAGAATCTTGCTACGTTTTTTGGAGGCTCACCCAGGATGTGGACATGCTGTTTCTAGACCAGGGTGTAAACCTGACGGAGAGGCGAGGTTGCTTGGCACTAGCAGACTGCTTGATCCATAGGAGACTAGCTCCTTCCATCACATGGGAATGAGGGCCCCTGGATGCACAAAGGAACCTGGTGAGGCCCAGGAACTAGCTTAGGAAGCACTGTCCATCAGATTGGTAAGAGCCTGGGTTCGTTTTGGTATCCTTGCCTCTAAGAGGGAGAAGGGGAGCCTGATCACCTCCCAGGGTTGCCTGAGTAAGTTTCATTGAAACTGAAACAATGAAACTGCAATTCTGAGGTGTTGGGTGCTGGGTGCTGGGTGCTGGGCTGCAGGTTGGAGCTGTGTGTTTCTGTGTGAATGAGATAGACAGCCAGAAGGTTCTGACCTGACCTAAAGGCAAAAGCGAATGTGGAGTCTTGATCTTTGGTTCTGTGGAGACCTCATTTAGCATATGGTGGCATCAGACTTTCTCGGGAGTCTGATCCAGGCCAGGGATTACTGAGTACACCAATGCTAAGAGGTGCCTGAAATATCTCACTGAGTGGCCAGAGACAGATGAAGTAAGTGTGTGTGTCCCTCCATATCAGCCCCTCCCTTCCCCCTTTTCCCCTCTTGTGCATGAAAGATGTCTGCTAGGGAGAGATGAGTGGAAAGCAGTGTAAAGCAACTCCCTTAGAGTGTATGTTAAAGAATTTTTAAAAAGGGATATTCAGGTTACTATGGTGTTAAGGCTAACTCCTGGAAAACTCCAGACGTTCTGTGAAATTTTTTTTTTTTTTTTTTGTACCAGGGATCAAACTCAGACCTTGCCCTTGCAAGGCAGGTGGTGGAACCACTGAGCTAAATCCCCAGCCTGATGTTCTGTGAAATTGATTGGCCATCATTTGGGTTGGGCTGGCCCTCCAAGGGCTCACCTGATAAAGTGCTAGTTAGCTGTGTGTTCAGAGTCATGGTGGAGGATCCGGGCCACTCCCACTAATTTCCTTACCTTGACTGTTGGCAAGAATTGGTCCTGTCTCACCACCTTAGATGAAAGCCTGCATTGAAGAGAACTTCAGCATGATGATGGCTAGAGTAATAGCTACCTTCAAATGTCAGCCAAAGTCAAATAAACTGATTGTGTCTGGAGAGCCAGAAGTCTCACCTCCCTATGCCCCACTGTATCCACTACTGCCACTGCCACCTGCTGCCCCCACTTCAGAGGCCCTACCAGAGCCTGTCAGCCCCCCAGAGGTTGCCTCTTCTTCAGTGCTGTCTGAGGGCTCCCCAGAAACCCCTTCAATGGCAGCCTCCCCCAAGCTGCCCATTTTGACCCCTCATACGCCTGTGGGCACTCATTGAGATGACCCGTCTGGTAGCCCAACCCTCTAGCATTGCTGAGGCTCCATGTAGATGTGACTTTAAGAGACACAGAGACCCCTTTACTATAACCAACAGGGGCAAATCCAGGGAGGCGAATGAGTGTTAGTGTACCAACCCTTCACCACCTCTGACCTCCATAATTAGAAGAGTCACACCCCTTCATATACAGAGAAACCCAAGGCAATGATTAACTTGATGCAGTACATTATCCAGACCCACCAGCCCACATGGACTGATTCCCAGTAGCTCCGTCTGACTCTATTCAATACTGAAGAGCATCATTAGGTTACTCAGGCCACCCTGGGTTTGGCCACCTTGAGTATGATGGTTAGAAGAAAGTGCTCCAGCCAGAATGTTGGAACCCCAGGCTTACACCTATGACTGCTTCCCAAGAAAAGATCCCCAATGGGACCCAAATGCAGAGGGAGGACTCACCACGAGGCCCTCCTAAATGGTTTGAAGGCTGGCAGAAACAGTGCCAAGAACATGAGCAAGACCTTGGAGATACTCCAGGTTCCAGAAGAAAGCCCAAGCCAGTTCTGTAAGAGGCTATGTGAAGTGTCCATCTGTATACCACCTTTGACCCAGAAGTGGCTGAGAACCAATGGATGGTAAATGTGGCATTCACCAGCCAAACTCAGGAAGATTATCTGGCACAAACTACAGAAGCTGGAAGGTTTCACTGGAAGGTTTCACTGGAATGAACACCAGCCAACTGTTGGAGGTCTCCACAAAAGTGTTTGTCAACCAAAACCAGGAGGCCCAAGGGGAGGAGGGTCACAAGATGAAAAAAAGGATATATTTGCTGGCAGCCACCCTGGCAGAATGATTGGGACACCACTTTGAGGACATGTCCAGGGACAAAGGGTGAAGCCAGTGAGGAGGCCAATGAGGAGACCAATGGGGAAGCCTGCAGGAGGGGCCACCCCACCCAGGGATGAAGCTAGACTGGAAACAATGTGCCCACTTTTACAGGTACAGACACTGGAAGAATGAATGCCCCTACCAGCTAGAAATCTCTCCCTCCCCCTGAACAAGGGGACAGAGGTCAAGTAGTGCAGGGCTGATACCAGCCAACTCAGAGGCCACGTGGGGCATCAGAGGATAATTTTGTAGGAACGGCCACCATGGGACATATGAGGAGGACTAGGACAGACCAGGCTCTATTTTGTTAGGTACCAAGAGCTTATGGTCCAAATAAATGTGGAGGGCTGGCCCACTGATTTCATGTTGGACACTGGGGTGGAGCATTCTGTGGTGACCCAACCCATGGGCCCCCTTTCCCAGAGACAGGCCACTATCATGGAGGCATGGGCAACCAAACATACTACCCTTTCCTGCTGCCCCAAAGAAGCATTTTAGGTGGCCATGAAGTCAGTCAAAAATTCCTATACCTTCCCAACTGTCCTGTGGCTTTAATGGGTTGAGACCTGTTAGGAAAGCTGCAGGCCCAGATAACTTTCAATTCCCATGGACAGGCTTCCCTGACTCTGCATAAACCAGAAGCAAAAATCATGAATCTTATGATTCCCCAAGGAAAAGAATGGTGCCTCTACAGTCTCATAGAGAGGCCATAACAGGGTCCTGAGCTTCCCTTCAGAGTACCTGGGATATGCCTGAAGATAATCCACCCAGATTAGCTTGGAACATATCTCCAGTAACTGTAGAACTAAAGCTGGGGGCAGAGCCAATACACCAAAAACAGTATTTCATCCATTGCAAGGAATAGATTGGGCTCCAGAAACACTTGGAGAGCCTTCTGATTTATAGGATCCTTCGACCTTGCCAGTCACCTTGGAACACACCTCTCCCACCAGACCAGAAGCCAGGCACAGATGACTATCAACCAGTTTAGGATCTACACATAGTAAACCAGATCACTGTCACACCACACCCGGTTGTCACAAACCCCTACACTCTCCTGGGTCTTATCCCCTCCGAAGCTGCCTTTTTACATGTCTAGAGCTCAAGGATGCCTTCTTCTGCATCTGCCTGGCCCCACAGAGTCAGTCAAATTTTGCTTTCCAGTGGGAAAATCCAGAAAACAGCAACAAAGTCCAGCTGACTTGGACAAGGCTGCCCCAAGGGTTCAGAAATTCCCCAACCATCCTCAGCACAGCACTAGCTACTGATCTGAAAGCCTTCCCAGTGAAACAATATGGCTGTGTCCTGCTTCAGTATGTAGAAGACTTGCTTCTAGCCAGAAGGTCTTGGGAGGATTGCATGGAAGGAACTCAACAGCTCCTTACTCTACTGTGGGAGACTGGCTACAAGGTCTCCAGAAAAAAGGCCCAAATTTTCCAGGAGAGGGTCAAATACTTCAGTTTCCATTTGTTGCAGGGATAGCACCAATTCAGGTCCAAGAGAAAGCAGGAAGTTTGCTTAATGACTAGTTCAATGACCAGTTCTAATGACTCAATGCCAGGTCCGGGAATTCCTCGGGGGCACAGGTTTCTGTAGATACTTAACTTCTTGGTCCTGGAAAACCCCCTTTTTGAAGCCGCAAAGTGAGGAGAATGAGAACTTCTGTTGTGGGAACAAGTACAGCAAAAACCCTTTGAAGAGATCAAGCAAGCCTTCCACAATGGACCAGGCCTGGAACTTCCAGGTATGACTAAGCCTTTCTTCTTCTATACCCACTAGTGTACTGGGATAGCAGTGAGTGTTTTAACCCAGATCCTGAGGTCATGGCATAGGCCAGTAGCATACCTCTCCATGGAACTGGACTCTTGTCAACTTGCAGCTACAGCTCTCTTGGTGGAAGAGGCTGACTAACTGACTATGGGACAAGAATTAACAGTCTGAGTGCCTCACTCAATACTGACATTAATGAAATACAAGGGGCAATACTAGCTGACACCCAGGTTGTCAGCTATCAGGGGATGGTAAAAATGTGCTTAAAAATGTGTGAAAAACTGCACATTCACCTAGAATTGGTGTAGACCCTAAACCCGGAAACCCTACTGCCTGTCCAGTCGGGTCATCCAGATCATGACTGCATTGAGGTCATAGATGAGATGTTCTCCAGCCAACTGGACTTAGGAGACCATCCCCTCAAGGACTCTGATGCTTAGTATTTCACTTATGGTAGCAGTTTTGGGAAAGAGGGAGAATGTCTTGCAGGGTACTAGTATCTCTGAATTCCATCATCGAGGCAAAGTCTCTGCCAAAAGGGACCTTGGAATAAAAGGCAGAACTCATTGCACTAATCTATGTCCTCAAACTGGCAGTGGGGATATGTGTCAATATACACACAGACTCTAAGTATGCCTTCACCACCCTCCACATACATGGGTCTTTAAATAAAGAAAAAGGTCTATTAACTCAGGAGGAAAAGATATAAAATGTGACAGAAATCCTTGAACTCTTGGATGCTGTGTTGACCCCTAAAGAAGTAGCAGTCATGTACTGTTGGAGACACCACAGCCACTTGAGGAAATGCTAAAGCAGACTGGGAAGCAAAGCTCATGGCCTTCAGGGTAAGGACAGAATCAATGGCAGAAGTTGCCACACTGTTCCCTAATCCATTGGTAGAATGGGACCCTAACTACTCACAACCTGAGAGTACTTGGTTTGAGACCAAGGATAGAAGTTACCTCTCAGGCAGATGGTGGAAATTTGAAGACAACCAGGTAGCAATCCCAAAGGCCCTGGCTCCAACTTCGGTCAAAAAGTTTTATCAGGACACCCATATGGGCTGGACAGCTCTCAAGACTGCCATAGGTTGATATTTCTAAGCCCCATGGCTCTCCAGCATAGCCTGAGTAGTGCATGAACAATGTGAAACATGTGCCCACAATAACCTGTCTCAAGGACCCAAGGCTGCTCCTGGGATACAGAGTGTGAGGGGAGCCCCATTTGAAAATGTGGTTGTGGACTTCACTAAGTTTCCCTGGGTCTGTGGCTACAAGTACTTGTTAGTCTTTGTGTGCACCTTCTCAGGCTGGGTAGAGGCCTTCCCCACCTACATGGAAAAGGCATCTGAGGTGGCCTGATTTCTTTTGAGAGAAATCATTCTCCACTGCCATAGGGTCAGACAATAGGTCAGCATTCATCATGGAGGTGGGGCAGCTGGTGGCCAAAGGACTAAAGATTACTTTGAAACTACATACAGCATACTGTTCCCAAAGCTCAGGAAAAGTGGGACGAATGAGCCAGACTCTAAAGCTACAGCTGAGCAAACTGTCAGGAGATCCACCTGCACTGGGACCAACTCTTTCCAATAGCCCTGCTGAGGACTAGGTGTGGCCCCAATAAACAGATGGGGTTTTCCCCCTATGAAATTCTCTATGAGTGACCCCCTCCTCTTGTTAAGGGGATAAGGGGGGAGGATTTTAAAAAGCTTGGAAATCTCACCCTGAGGCAACAGATATAGGTGTTAGGCTTGACCTTAGCCACTCTACACCAATGGGTTAAGGTATGATTGCCTGTGAGTCTGACCACAGACATTCACTCTTTTAAATCAGGAGATGCTGTGGGATAAAAGAGTGGAATGTCCAACTCCTAAAACCCCTCTGGAGGGGCCTATTCACTGTTATCCTATCCACCCCCACTGGAGTAAATGTGGCCAAAATAGTCCCTTGGATTCACCACAACTTCAGCCAGTGTCTCAGAACTGGGAGAGTTTTCCCCACCTGTTGGCACCATGTAAGCTGATGACAATCTGGAAGAAGCCAATCTCCACCCCAGAGACACCATCAGGAAACAGCAGCCCTGCTCTAGTCACTCCAGAGGCTGACTAGTCTATGCACAGCAGAAGTCTGAGGATGCCACCAACTGGTGACATGAATAGACTGCATCCTTTTTGTGTCTGGGCTATCTGTTATGCGCTGCCATCCCTAACTGTACTTGGGTCTCTAGCTCTGGTTTTTGCCATAGCCCTTGCCAAGACTGCTCTGGCGGGTTGGAATCATGGTGAGAGGTGCTGGTTAGTCCTCACCTTTCTCTTGTGGGTAGGGTGTTTTGCTGGTATTGGCTGTTTTTACTATGGGCCCTATTGGTAGACCTGAGCTCCCCATCATATGACCCATGTATTTGCATGACCAGGTCAGGCCAGGGAGTCACTTGGGTCTTTTACTATAACATACCCACTTCTCACGCCAGGGAAAAGTCCTGGGGACCTGCAGACACAATAAGACCACCAATTCTATCTACCAAAAGGAGTCAATACACTTGTTTACACCTGCAGTACTTCCAATAGAGAAATGGTTAAAGATCCAACAATCTCAGGAGGAGAGGCAATTAATCAGCAAAACCCAGGTTACCAATCCCCACATGCCAGTATCAGAGCTCTTTGATGTGTATGCAGCTATGAATAGAAGCCCTTTGTTGATCCAAAATTGTGGTAGTCTACCACAGGAACAAGAATACAGGCTCAATGACAAGTATATGTGTGAACAAGCCTTGCCCCAATCCACATGTTACAGTGACTGCTGGGCTTACTGCCCCTATTGGAGCTGTGTCTTGTGGGCCTCTTGGAAAGGTAAAAGACAGCACTTCTCCAAAAGAAGGCTGTCACCTCCAGTTGTAAATTGGGAGCCTGTAATCCCACTAATTTTACTATCTTTAGGGGCTGGGGATTTAGCTCAGTGGTTCCACCACCTGCCTCACAAGTGCAAGGTCCCAAGTTTGATCCCTGGTACCAAAAAAAAAAAAAAAGTACTATCTTTAATCCAGGAGACACAAAATGGAAAAATGTGGAAAAATGGCCTTGGGGTTGTCATATATATATGACCATGTTGTACTTCAATAAGGTCACTGTCTCACTCTGAACCTGAACCTGTGAGATCTTCCATTGCTTTTATGAGGAAATAGAAAGTAGCTCCCTTCCCATTTCAGTCACAACAAGACACTTGTTTCTGGACCTGGCGGAGACTATAGCCTAGACCCTAAAGGTCTCTTCTTGCTATGTATATGGGGGAACCAACATGGGAGATCAATGGCCATGGGAGGCTACAGAACTAGATCTCCACAAACCCTATAATGAAACAGGGTACCCCAGTCCTACCACAGGAGTTTAGCTCCTCAAAACCTCAATTATTGGGAAAAACTGCCTTGCCTGGTAGGAAAGAAGGTTCACCATCCCTGTTGGAAGCCTAACATGACTAGGTCAAAGATTTTAAAACTCAACTGCTCGGGAAACCCAATGGTGGGGGTCCCCAGATCACCTTGAGCCAAATCTTCACCCCTTGTCCAAATTCTCTCATCTCCAGGGGAGCTGGGAAAACAAAGACACAGACATCGAATGGCAGGCGAGCTGTAATGAATTTGCGGAAGATCAGCCTACACTGTACTCCCACCAAACCAGTCAGAATCTTGTGTGTTAGGGACAATCTGTCCATCTTTCTTCCTACTCTCACTCTTGGTGAGGGAGACATCTGGGAATCAGGGTGTATGGGGACAGAGAGCCCCAAAGAGAATGATGTGCCCTATGAATTAGCGATAGGAAAGATGATGAATGGCCTCCTGAGTATACAATCCAATATTATGCCCCTGCCGCCTCTGCAGAGGATGAGTCCTGCGGCTACTGCACCCCCATTTACATGTCAAACTGCATAATCAGACTGCAAGCTGTTGTGGAAACTTGTTAGCCAAACAGAAAACCAAAAGTTGCAATGCCATCTATCAAAACTGCTTGGCCTTAGATTACTTGCTCGCTTCAGAGGAAGGAGTTTGTGGAAAGTTTAACCTAAGCAACTTCTGCCTACAGATAGATGGTAGGGAAAAGTTATAGAAAAGATCACAGACCAGATAAGAAAGATTGTTCATGTCCCAATCCAGACCTGGAAAGGCTGGAATCCTGAGGAGTTATTTGGAGAATGGTTTCTGACCTTTGGGGGATTCAAAACCCTTATAGGTGTTATGCTCTTAATTTTGGGAACTTGTCTAATCCTACCCAGCATAGCTTTCCTGGTTATACAGTCTGTCTCTAGCCTCATTGAGACACTGGTCAGAAGAAAAATGGCCATGCACATGATGGTGCTATGGAAATGTTTAAATCAAGATGATGCTCTTTGACCCAAAATAAGGGCTCTGAGCACCGAAGGGGAGAATGTGGAAGGAGCCCTCCTGAAGGAATGTGGCGAGGGCCTTCTCAGAACAAGAAAGACAACATGGCATAATTAGTTCCTATGCACGCATGTGTACTTCTAGCACAGCTCTGTAACATAGCTTGTACTCAGTCAGGCTGTAGTTTGTTAATGTGTTACCATAAAAGGGAGACAAAGACAAAAAAATTGCATAAAAGGCAAAACTGCCATGCTCAAGGCTCAGCCTCTGGATGTGAATCTTCTGAGTGCTGGCACAAATAAATGCTACTTCCTGGAAAGAGCCTCAGTGTCCCCTCTCTCTATTCGAGAATCCTGCCACAGAGAGAGGAATAAGGATAGGAAAGGAAGAAGTTAAATTATCATTATTTGCAGATGACATGATCCTCTACATAGAAGACCCCAAAAACTCCACCAAAAGACTTCTGGATTTGATAACCAAATGCAGTAGTGTAGCTGGATACAAAGTCAACACTCATAGGCCAGGGATTTAGCTCAGTGGTTCCACTGCCTGCTGCTCAAGTGCAAGGACCCAAGTTCAATCCCCAGTACCAAAAACAAAAAACAAAAACAAAGTCAACACTCAAAAAATCAATAGCCTTCCTGTACACAATAAACTCACTGAGAGAGAAATTAGGAAACCACACCTTTCACGTAGCATAAAAAAACTGAAATACTTAGGAATCAGTCTAACAAAGGAAGTAAAAGATCTTTACATTGAAAATTACAGTACTCTGAAAAAGGAGATCACTGTGTGTGGTGGCACACATCTGTAATCTCAGCACTCAGGAGGCTGAGGTAGGAGGATTGCCATGAGTTTGAGGCTGGCCTGGACTACATAGTGAGACCTTGTCTAAAAAAGGAAAAAGCACATCAAGAAGATATCAGAAAATGGAAAGATTCTTGGATAGGCAGAACCAATATAGTGAAAATGCCATACTTCCAAAATTGTTATACAGATTTAATGCAATCCCAGTCAAAACAGCAATAACATACCTTACAGAATTAGAGAAAACAATCCTAAAATTCATTTGGAACCAGAAGAGACTTAGAATAGCAAAAGCAATTCTGGTCAACTAGGGCAAGGCAGGGGGTATCACAATCCCTGACTTGAAATTACACTACAAAGCTACTGTGATAAAAACAGGTATTTGGTCCCTTTGTCAAAGATAAGGTGGCTGAGTGTGTTTGGAGTTGTTTCCATTGATCTTCTGGTCTGTTTTGTTTATTTGGGTTTTTTTTTTTAATTTTTTTTTTTAATTTTTTTGTTGTTTTTAATTTTAATTATCATGCTGTTTACTAGGTTGGGGTTTTGTGCTGATTTCAAACTCCTGGGCTCAAGCAATCTCTCTTCCTCAGCCTACCAAGCAGCTGGACTACAAGCATGCACAAGCATGCCTAACTATGTTCATTTTTTTAGCAGGGTCGTTTAAAATTGAAGGTGACCAGTACAACCCAGCCCTCATCACGATGCGCTGTGCCACTGATTTCTCAGAGTACCTGTCATTGGTACCTCTCTCTCCATGTTTCATGAAACCTCAATTGTGTATTTTTTTTTAAGCCATCAAGTTTAGCACAGAAATTTAAAGTAATGAATTACGGTAGAATTTACGGTTGTACCCGTTTTAATAGAAATATAGCATCTTTCTTAGTTTTTCAATATTTTCTCTTTAAATTTTAAAGTTGTCTCATTTTGCCAATCATATGTGTATACATCCAGCCCAGGGGAAAGAGATGAAGGATGGTTTGCAGACCATCCAAAGTATGTCAGTGATCTTTAAAAGAGTTACAAGTAGGGCGGGGGATTTAGCTCAGTGGTTCTGCAGCCTGCCTCACAAGTGCAAAGTTCCAAATTTGATCCCCGGTACCAAAAAAAAAAGTTACGAGTAGCAGTTCTGGTGTTCTAGACTGATATAAGTAGAGTGGGGCAGGCCGGGAAGGGGCGGGGAGGGGTGGGGGAGTTATCAGTGGATAGGAAGCATAAGATAAGCTGAAGTTATAAAAATCTATCCCTTCTTGGATAGCACATTTGATGTCTTTACAGTTTCAGAAATTGTATTGTTTTATATTATGATTCAATAGTGAGAAATTACTTTCTCTAGGGTGTCTGAGTTTATTGTTTATTGTATTTCTTTGCATTAATTTTTTTCCTTTTTTTCTGCATTGGGCATAGAACCCAGGGCCTTGTGCCTCTAGGCAAGCACTCTACCTCTGAGCTACATCTCCAGCCCTTTTTATAATTTATTTTGAGACAGAGTCTCACAAAATTGCCAAGGCCACCATGCCCAGCTACATCAATTTCTTCTAATACTCAAGTGGAATTTAAGAAGGGGAACGAGGAGACAGGCATAGTGGTATATACCACTATGGGAGGCTGAGGCAGGAGGATCACAAGTTCAAGTCCAGCCTGGGCAACTTAGAGAGACCCTGCCTAAAAATAAAAAAATAAAAAAATTTAAGAAGGGGGTTGGGGATGTAGCTCAGTAGGAAGATCCTGGATTCATTCCCCAGTACTGAAAAAAAAAAAGTGGAATTTGGATAAAATATAAATATTTACAGAAGCATCTTTCCTTGACAATTTCTCTGAAAAGGAATTGAAGAGGTTAGTTCACAGTCAGGTCGGATCCTGAACCATATGTCTGTTAAACCAGTCAAGAAGCTGACAATAGCAATGAACACAACTGGGTGCCTGGTCTTATGCTACAATGTGGAGCTGTGGTTCCCTGAAGGCCCGTGTGTTAGCACTCGACTGCTAGCTGTGGCACTTTTGGGAAGAATTTAGGCCATGAGGGCATGCCCTTGAGGGGATCCTGGACACTGGTCCCCATCCCACTTCCTGGCCACCATGAGATGAGCAGCTCACTCTGGCTCTCCCTGCCATAATACTCTGCCTCACCACAGGCCCAAACACAATGGGGGCTACTGACCATGGGCTGAAACCTCCGAAACCATCGGCCAAAATAAACCTTTTCTCCAAGTTATTTCAGGCATTTTGTCATCACGATGAAAGCTAACACAAGTCCCTTGATGTAGATAGGGAGAAGACTAGAATTCGAATTTCAAGTCAGTTAGTAACCAGCAAGACTTTGGATGTGTTTCTTTTGGGGCTGGAATTTATTCATTTACAAAATTGGAGTGGCTGGACTACATGCTCTAAAATGCTGGGATGTAACTGATCCAGAGACCCATGACAGGTCCCTGCTCCCCTTCACCTCCACCCCAGCACTGCATTCCAGCAGGTTATCATTCCCATAGCCTCAACCGTCCCCTCTGTGCAGGTGACTCCCACGTGCTAGCCTGATCTTTCACTCGGGTTTCTGTTAGTGCATGTCACATGGCTGCTCACCACCAATTCAAACCACTTAAATGAGCAACACTCAACAGCTCCCACAGCACACAAGCCTCTCTTGCACCCCTCGACCTCACTCCTTGACACCCCGGTGTAATTGGTCTGCTCCTATCATCATTTACCCACCAGTCCTCAAGGGAAGACTATTCCCCTGCTCAAGTACAAACTGGCTGAACACAGTGACATCTGAAGTTGAGATTCTGTGCTGCAGCACAGCCAGAACAAGGAAACTCAGATCCTGGCTCTGTCTTGAATCCATTATTGGGCATTAGGAGTAAGCGAGTTCTGGCAATTGGAGTAACACAGTCAGTCCTCTTCTGTGCAGTCTTCAGAGCATTTCCTCTACTGAAGCCTTCCCTGGGCTTCGTCCCTCCTCCCTTGACACGCACTTAGCCCACAGAGTGCTCCAAGGTTGAAACCCTAATCCTGTGGGACCTATGAGGAGGTGAGGTTTGGGGGTAATTAAGAGGGTGGGGCTCTGCCCTAACAGGTGGATGTCCTGTTCCTCATGGGACTTGTTGGCCAGGCCTTATTGTGGTCAGCAGTAAGGGCTGGATTACCAGCTAGTGAGAAGAGGGTATCCTCCGTCGTGTAGGCCACGCCAGGGAAAGCTTGAAGTGTGCGAATTTGCCGAGGAAGAGATGAGTTGATCTAAAGAGAGAAAACACAACCAAGAAGTCCAGAAGCAGCAGGGGGCTGGACACAGGGGAGACACTAAAACTTAGAGTTGCACACAACTGAACAGAAGCAAGGGAGAATGGAGGAGGAGGGTCAGTGAATGCGGTGGATCAGTAGGGCTTTACATCCTTGCAACTCAATTTACTTCTGTAAGGAGTTTCTTCTATTCCATTGTTTAAAGCAGGTTAAAGAAAAAATAAAGAACAAAAGAAGCAAAGGACATGAAAAACCAGGGTAAAAGACTAATTAAAATAAACTATTGAGATATAATTTACATATAATAAAATATACTCATTGAAGTGTACAATTCAAAAAACAAACATTTAAATCATACCCAAAAAACTCCATATTGTTCCCTTTGCAGACAACCTCTCTATAGCTCAGCCACAGACAAGCACTAATCTGTTTCTGTCATTTGAGATTAATCATGAATTCTTATAAGTGAAATCAAATTACTCTTTGTTTTTGTTACTTTCCATTCAGCAAAATATTGCGAGATAGGTCCACATTGTTGCGTCTGAGTATATTCCACTCTTTCTCCATTCATCTATTAATAAATTTGGGGGGTCTTTTAGTTTGGGGGTATAAATATCTCTGCACAGCCTGTGGGAACATAATGTTTTCCTTTCTCTGGGACACATACCTAGGAATGGAAGTTTTAGGAACAAATTTAAAAAGTTTGAACTTGAGAACTTGAAAACTCCAAAGTGTTTTCCAAAGTCACTGCACCATTTTACATCTCACTGGCAGCGTTAGACTTACAGTGGCTCCACATGCTGGCCTTAGCTTAGCATCTTCCAGGTGGTTAAAACATTTTTTGTGTGTGTCGTACTGGGAATTGATCCAGGGCTTCACACTAAGCTACATTTCTGACCCTTTTTGATTTTTAGACAAGTTCTTGCAAAGTCACTCAGTTGCCCATTCTGTGCTCCAACTTGCAAACCTTTTCCCTCAGCCTCCCAGAGTGCTGGAATAATAAGCATGTGTAACCTTATTTTCAGGTTTTTTTAGTTCTAGTTAGTCTTTTAAATTCAAATGTGTGTAGTTACTTTAATTGGTCTTTTCCTGATGAACTAATAGTAAACATCTTTTCATGTGTTTGTATCTTCTTTTTGTAGTGTTTATTAAAATTCTTTGTTCACTTTTCTATTGAGTTTTTAATCTTGTGAATTTTTTAATCTTATGAATTTTGTCAATTGATTTGTTTTTCAATTGATTTTTTTAATGTTCTACATAGACTATTGTATGATTGCCAAATGATTACACTATTGATCTTCCCTAATATATAGAGCTCCCTTATTTTTCTTATTCCATCAACCAGAACTTCTAGTTAAATGTACTTACGATAAAGAAATAATCAGCTGGATTAAGTTGGTGGAGATAGTTACTTCATTCTTTAGTTGCTGTTTTGTTTTATCCCTTGTATCTGAAATACCTTTAATTTATTTACTATCCATGGTTTAGAGCGTTGCCATTTCTGAGTACCTGTTACTAGTATTTATGTGCACCAGGAGTGTGGTTTGTATGTTTTATGTGCAGTATACTGATCTCCAAAGAGTTCCTTCTGAAAATACCTTTCCCCCTCCTTAATTTTCACATTTCTGTTTTACTAAAATATTAAGTGTTCTTGGACAGTTTGGGTGCTCATGTGTTTTGAGTACAAAAATGAATCTGTCATTCCACCAGAATGTGTGTTTTCAACTCACAGATCAAATATGTCTTAATAAAATATTTTTTCATTTAGATTTCAAACAGTTGATAGACTTGCCATTTTAATACACATCATTGCAGATCAACTTATTTGTAAATGGCCTGTTGCTTTGGAAATAAATAAATAAATAGCCCTTGGAAAAATAAACCAGTGGACAATATTTTTCTATTGAAAGAAAGAAAGAATTAGGGCTGGGAATTTAGCTCAGTGGTGCTTCACCTGCTTTGCAAGCACAGTCCTAAGTTTGATCCCCAGTACCGCAAAAAAAATTAATAATTATAATAATAATCAGAAGCATAGTCATAGTGTTTCTGACATTAATGAGAATATTGTGCTGTGTTATCACTGCATGTGATGCTTCTATTTTCCTGGTAGCTACATTTTGCTAATGTAAAATTTTCCTTCTATTGCTAGTTTGGGAACATTTAATAATGAAGTAAAACTCTAAATTTCTCTCTAACTACAATCCTGACTATTTCTTAGGATGTAATTTTACTTAGAAAAGAAACAAAAAATGTGATGCTCTTAGGATTTAGAAGTTGCAAAATGTGATGTTTCTAATTTGATTTATAACAAAGAGATGGTGATGCTTGGGAATAATTTATTCATGTTATGTTATAAAAAGCAAGCCCTCATATCTAATGGCTACAGATCTGTAGAGGGACTGATTGAAGAGAACAATTTTAACCAGGTCCTGCTAGGAGAAGGCTACAAGATGACCAGGTGCAAGCAGGGGCCAGCCAGACCTTGATCACCCTCCTGTTTCAAAGCTCTAATGGGCTGATCACCTGCCTCATCGCCTCCCTGACCCATCCAGGCTGCAGCAGGACATAGCCTGTAGCAAGAAGGCTGTGGGTGCAGGGGTGCTGAGGGCCTGGCAAATGGTGCCAGGCATGTGGGTGGATTCACACCCAGATGGCCAGGAAGCCCACACACTGTCACCAGGTCATCCTTCTTTCTCTCAGCCCAGCCCCTACCCCACCTCCTGTGGGACCTACCACTTCTGCCCCCAGCATTTACTCCACCCCTAGTGCCTCTCCCCAGCCAAGCTGCACCTTTACTCCATAGCGCCTCCTGTAAGAAATCTGTCACTGCCATGTCACACATGGTGATGACTGTGACAGCAAGGAGTGGCCCCTGCAGAGTTCATACCCTGACAGTAGCACTGGTTCGTGTTGTCTGTTGTCTGTGCAGAGGTTTCATTCACTTTGTAGTCTTCCTGAATCCTGCCACTTTGGCCAACTGACACTGTACACTTTCTTGGATCAGTATTGTCAGGTAAAAGGGCCGAAGACCGAGACCAGACCAGGCCACAACAAGCCTTTATTAGGGGAATAGATCTGCTGGGCTACCTCTGAACAAAGGAGAGACAAAAGCAATATGGCTGGGGCAGGGAGAGTCTTTTAAGAGACTGGGGTGGGGCTTATAGGGGCTGAGGCGGGGTTGAGTGAGGTAGTGACTAGGGAATGGAGGAGCCGGTGATGTCACTAGATGGTAGGAGGTGAGCGAGTATTAGGTTACTCTCTAGGTGGGAACAGGGGCATGCTGGGAAGAAGGGTTTGTTCTTTGGTGGGAGCAACCATCTTGGCATGACGTCACACAGGGGAGGGGGCAAGGCAGCATAGGAAGAGGGCAGCTACTATACATAATAGCTGCTGAGGTGGTGGGAGGCCTATCAAGTATAATGTTAATGCCAATAACCAACCAAACCCAAGCTCCTAAAAATACATCTCATAAAACTGTTCTCCCATGTACAAAAAGCAGTTTCCCCATACCAAAGACATATCATAAACAAGTTCAACCCTCATACCAACACATATCATTTAAAGCCCTTCCTAAGTACCAGGCATTGTTTTAAGTCCCCAGCAAATACTAATTCATTCAATCTAATTCTCTTCACTGATATGAGGATCTCTCAGTTACAGAGGAGTTAGGCAGGGGAGGCTAAGTGTCTCAGTTCATTTTGTGCTACTATGACAAAATATCTAAGTCTGGGTAATTTGTAAAGAAAGAAACTTATTTTCTCACTGTTCTGGAAACTGGGAGGTCTAAGGTCAAGGTGCTGCATCTGGCTGACTGATGAGGGTACAAATGCACTGTTCTCACACAGCAGGAGGCAGAGGGCAAGCCAGCTGGATACTGTGGCAAGCATTTTTTTTAGAAAATCCTTCATCCCATTCGGGAGTGAGGAGCCTTCATGGTCTGATCGCCTTCTAAAACCACAACCTCTTACTGTCACACTGACAATATCTGAGTTTTGGAGGGGACACACTGAAAGCTTTGCACTAAGTGACTTCCTCAAGGTCCCTCAGAGGCAGTGGGTGCAAGAGCCAGAAGCAAATGCCGGCAGCTGGCCTCTGAGTCTCTGCTCTGGAGCACCACATTATGATTATTCCCTTTGAGGAAAAAGAAAAGTACCATCAGACAGATATACAGAAAACTGGACCTTGGCTGCACAGCTGGGGTGTCTTGGTTCGCAGATCATTCTCAGCAATGCATCAGTTACTGTCCAGAACACACCTCATGTTGACAGAAAGGTGTCAGCCATTGGCTCAGCTGTTGGCCCAGCCATGGCCTGAAGCAATTGACTGACTCATCTTTAGCCTCTGCTAGTTCCTGCTGTGTGGGGTGGGGAGTAGCCCAGGGCAACAACACACATATAAAACCTAAATCATTGGCAGAGGCCAGGTGGAAACTGTTGGAAGGAGGTGGAGCGTCAGATTCAAAGCCTAAGCCAAGATGAAAATGTAACAACAAACACTGTAAAACTCAAGTAGCCAGAAACTACACGGAATTATTGCTGTGGGGAGCAGTGAGTGTGTGTTGGAGCTCCTCTGCTTTTTGTGTCTGTTTCAGAGCTGACTGCTGGAGTTAAAGACCCCATGTGGGTCTGGAAAGAAAGAATATGCATTTGTGGGGCTGGGGATTAGCTCAGGGAGCCAGAACACACCTGCCTCTCAGCAAAAGCCCCAGGAGCTTCATGCATGTTAACTTTTAAATTTGGAGACTACTGTGTAGTAACTAGATCAAAGAGGAACAAGCTTAAGGCCCAGGACTTTAGCTAGCATGCTACTGAATTAGCCCCAGCAAGCAGAAAGGAGTGACTTATGCCAAATATGACCTTGGTGCTTTTGCCACAAACATCACTCCCCTTCATTTTCCCAATAATCCCATGAGTTTTTAATTATCCTAATTTTACAGGAGGAAAAACAGGTTCAAAGAAAGCAGGTCATTTGCCCAAATTCACACAAGTGATGAAGCTACGGTTCAAAC
The DNA here is from genome assembly GCF_053883595.1 of Heterocephalus glaber. NCBI lineage: Eukaryota > Metazoa > Chordata > Mammalia > Rodentia > Bathyergidae > Heterocephalus > Heterocephalus glaber. The sequence continues at coordinate 2,909,835 of NW_028258432.1, forward strand.
CAGACTTTGGGTATGAGGACGTGGCTCAGCGGGAGTGCACTTACCCAGCATGTGTGAGACCCTGGGCCCCAGCCCCAATACTGCAAAACACAACCGACCAAAAACAACAGCCAGACTCTGAAATGCTGCAGCTCAACTCTGCGTCCTGTCTTGGTGAGAAGCGGTGATCGCAACTCTGTCTGTGGCCAGCTCTGGGGAATTATGGTGCCTATTACTCAGCACTACTCATTCCTTATTTCCACTTTTATCCCTTATTTCTTTTCATTTTCACACTATGAATATAACCAAGAACCTAGAAGAGTCTTTATGTAGACATCATAAACAGATACAATTCAAAAGTTCACGACAACACAAATGGTATTGGAAGAATGGCCAATGGAAACAAAATTAAAATGACTAAAAAGTCTTGTTTTTCTTATCCAGATTTGGAAAGTGAAGGTATAGAAATTCAGCAAGGTATTTACAAATAGATTAAGGATCTGGAAGATGCTTTCCTCATCATTTCCTGTCACTGCTCTGTCCTTGACACATTGGGACCACCTAACTACCCTAGGAATGGAATGGAGACCGTTCATGGACCTTCCCATCTGGTGGCAGCACACCCCCAGCCAACAGCACCTCCACAGACTGAGCCCAGCCACATCATCAGCCAGGGAATTCCAGCTTTGCCTCCTCTGAGTGCCAGTCACCAGTCACCAGTCGGGAAGCTGGATAGAGGTCAGGCACAGTTTGATGGCACAGAGTATCAGTAGTTATCGCTTGTCCCTCGTAACCACCCTTTTAAGCACTGCCAAAGAAACTATAGTAACTTGTGTGTAAATTCAGAGGTGAAGTAGAATCTCTCAGAGATTCTCATTCAGGGCCATTCTGTTTGTAAGGTTTCAGTGGCTTCATGGTCTAAGCAATGGCAGGTTGTGTGTGCATGAAATTTGTAATGTGGACTGAGGTTTGGGAAATTTTCTACCTTGCTCCTAGTAGAAGTCTAGCTCAAGACACACCCAGAACAACTACTTTCGCTTTATGTTTCCTTTTTCTGATGTTCTTAAATGTATTACATAGGACCAGTTATTCACTCACCCATTCACTCACAGTTTCAACCAATGTGTGTCAAATGTTGTATTTCAGGTACAAGCTAAGGCTTAGGATACAAGGAAAAATAATACAGACACTGCCATCTAAGAGAAAGAAATAATGTTCAGTGAGTGTCAGTCAACTCTGTGCCAGGTATTGGTATAGAAAGACTCAGTAGCAAATAATTAGAATACAGTTTGATGTTGGTGTAAACTAGTACAATCATTATGGAAATCAGTATGGAGTTTCTCAAAGAAATAAAATTAGAAATTCCATGTAACCCAGCTATTTTCCTTCTATGTATCTTCCCCAAAGAGCTAAAGACATTATAGTACAATGATACATGCATACAAATGTTTATAGCAACACAATTCATAATCGCTAAATCCAAGAAGAAGCCTGTATACTCACCAACAGATGACTTGATAAAGAATGCGGTATCTATATATAATGGAATACTTTTGGCTATAAAGAAGGGTAAATTTGAGGCATTTGTAGGAAAACTGATATACCTGAAAAACATAATGTTGAGTGAAATAAACCAGACACACAAGCTTAAATATTGTATGGTTTGTCTCATTTGAGTAAGGCAAAGTGCAAACAAAGAACACAGTAAAGAATGGATATAAGGAGAAAAGAGGATGGATCTCCTGCAAATGAGAAGGGGTCCAGGAGACTGAGGACAAGGGGAGAGAGGGAGGGGAGGAGGAAGTAAGAAGAATTAAGATACGCCTTGTACAGGAACCCAATAACCTCAATGTATGTGAACATTATATGCCATAAACATGAGCTAAGGATAATAGCAAGACTGAAAATGGGGAGAGGGGACTTAGAGGGAGAGGGGATTTAGAGGGAGAGGGAGGGAGGGAGGTAGGAAGGGGAAGGAGATTAAAAAAAGAACCAAGCTGTTAGGTACATGCACTCACCTCTCAAGATGAATGTAAACTGCATCTACTGCAAACATGTACAATAAAATAAACAGAAAAGAGTTCGAAAGATTCAGAGAGTCATCATCCATGACTCCATGGTCACATGAGGAAGGGAGTGTTGAAAGGTTCTGGTACGTGCACACAGACAGAAGGCAAGGGTGTGGCTCCGTGGGAGAGCACTTGGCTAGCATGAGTGAGGCTCTAGGTTCCACACCTCGCACAGTAAACAACAACAAAACCTAAGTAATGGTTTTTTATCTTTTCTAATTTTTGTTTCATCCCTGTAATCTAGAATTCCTCTTTCCTCCAATTCACAGGAGCCCTTCAAATGTGAAGTGATTTATGAGCATAAACAATTGAGCCAAATTCTAAGTATAATTTCAGTTTACTAAGTGAGCATTGCTTTGTTTGCTTACTTATTTGTGTTAAGACATTTATTTCAGCAGGGCATAGTGGCCCATGTCTGCAATACCAAGCACTCTTGGAAGCTAAGGCAGGAAGACTGCAAATTTGAGCTCAGCCTGGGCAATTTAGAGACTTAGCAAGAACTTTTAGCAATAAAAAAAAAAAAATTAAAGGGCTGGAGCAAAGCCCTTGGGTTGAATCCCCTGTACTGCTACCAAAAAACAAATAAACAAACAAACACACACACACACACACACAAATCGTATTTTCTTGTTTGAGTGGTTAATTCATCTGTATGGTTCAAAATAGTACACATGTACACATGTGCACACACGCACACACACACACACACACCGTGGGTCTTTCCTACATTCATGTATACACTAATAAATGCAAATGCTCCTACAATCCCCTTCTATACACTAAATGTAACTCATTATTTACAATACTCTGCACATGGAATTTTATTTAACAATATGTCCTGGACAATGACAATGACATTATTCTTCTTCACTTTTACATATCACCCTTTTTTGTGAATGGGCCAGTTTATTTTGCCAGAAACTTATTAATGATGAGGATATTTTGTGTAAATTCTTTGCTCTTCAAGCCTAGCAATATAAGCTTCCACACACATGCATTCAGAAACAGGGTTCAGGGTCACACCCTTCTTCACTGGACTGAGTGCTGCACTGACCAGATGTCCTCAGACTGGCTGTCCCATCTGGCGGTCCTACGCAATGCATGTGAGGGCCCATTTCCCTAAACCTTGGGGTTTTGCCTGTCCTACAGGTGAGATGTGGTTGTCTCAAGTTTTACTTTGCCTATTTTACATGAGAGAGGTTGATCATCTTTTCATTACAAGGACTATTTGGACTTCTTTTGCTATAAACTGTCTACTCCTATCCTTCACCCATTTTTCTTCTGGATTCTCCTTTTCTGTTTCTAAGAACTCTCTAAGGTAAAGAGAATGGCCCTTTGTGGTATAGTTGCTAACTTTTTTTTTCTGTTTCTTCATTTGCTTTTTGATTACCTTATGGTGATTGATTTTATCTCATGAAAATTATTAGGTATTTCAGTGTTTGGTTATTTTGTTGCTTTGGGATATTGAGTTATCATTAAAATGGCTTTTTTGGGTTGTTATCATTTGGGTTATTATTTTTATTAGTGCATGTTTGTAGTACATGCTGTTCACATTCCTTTAGTGGAGTTGACACACTTATATAACATGTCTTAATTCTTTTTTCATCCCTTTTACCTCCCCTCCATCCTCCTCCCTCCATTTCTTAACTCTCCATTTGAGAAAGATCTATCTCTCTACTTCCTATTGACTATCCTTCATTTTTCTCTTTATTTATATTTTGGATTTCTCTTAGAAACCATGTGATATTTAAACTTCTGTGTCTGATTTATTTCACTTAGCATATGGTCTCAGGTGTATCCATTTCCCCATAAATGACTCAAGTTTGTCCTTCTTTATGGCTCAGTAATACTCCATGATGTATAAAAAACACATTTTCTTTGTCCATTCATCTTTTTTTAATTCATCAAGTTTATTGGTATATTTTAGGTATACAGTATGATGACATTTATCATTGGGAATTTGTACCTTTACATGGTATATCTTGGTTCTTATTTTTTTCCCCATTCCCCTCCCCTTCCTTTAGCCCCTTGATGGACATACAGACTGCTTCCAAGAAACAGACAGGGTCCTGCCATGTAGCCCAATCTGACTCTTGGTGATCCTCCTGCCTCAGCCTTCCAATTGGTAGGATTACAGGCATGCAGTGGGTGCCATTACACCCAGTGGTGGGCACCATTTTTTTAAAAGTCAACAAATCTTTCAGTCTTCAGAGACTAACTAACATTTGCATAGTACAGGCAATGCTCAGCTAGCACTTACAAGTCCTATTGTCCTCACTTTAAATGTTAGTTCTCTTAAAAACAAACAAAAAACCTATTTCTACTGAATCCTTTGAAGTTTCTACCTATAGTTTGGATTACTGGTAAAATCCATAATCACCTCTCAGAGCAGCCTCTAGACTGTTGTAACTTAGCCCCTCTAGGCCTTTTCATTTTATTTTATCTATTTTTCTGAATTTAAAAATTTTAACTTTCTACTTGATCAAAGTAATAAAGGTTCATTGTATGACATTCGGAAGTTATAAACAATAGTAAAGAAGCAGAAAAAAAGATCTGTAGTCCATCAAACCAGAGGCAACCACTGTCAACACTTGCTGTCTTTCTTTCCAGTTCTCTCTTCCTTTAACTGAGATACCTTTATTGTTTTTCCTGATGAGACCAAAATAAAAGATTGAAATAATGAAAGAGAAGCAAAAGTCCTCCCTTGAGCTTCTACTCATGCACATAACATTTGCTTTTGTGTCCATCCTCTAGATTTTAAAAATGTTGCTGTAAACATACCATATGCCTACACTTTAGGAATTTGTTTTGTTTCAAGACAGAGTCTGGGTTTTTTTGTACTGGGAATTGAACTCAGAACCTTGAACTTTTGAGGCAGGTACAGTGCCACTGAGCTAAATCCTTGGCCCCCAAGACAGAGTCTTACAATATCACAATCCTTCTGCCTCAGTCTCCCGAGGGCTGGGAATACAGGTTTGTGCCACCTTGCCAGGCTAAGAAGTTTTTAAGTTATAGCGCTACTGAGCTAAGGGTATAAAAGCAAAAACTCCTTTCAAAGACTTTGCTTTGAGAAGAGAGCCTTAAGATGCCCTGCTCTGCAGGATCACCTAGGAGTTGTTTCTCTGGGTTTCCTTTCTAAGCATTTGCCCCTCCAGGCATATACAGGCTGCCACAGCTATGATTCAAGTAGACCCAGCTACTTCTCGCACCAGGGCAAACCTTGGTGTCAACCATGTGATGTTGGTTTTTCAGGAAAGCAGGATGCAAGAGTCATACAGTTTGGGAGATTTCCACCAAGATTTCAAAGAAAAGCCTGGGAGACTAACAGTGTGTGGCACAAAGTCCCGACAAGCAGCCTCTGACAGGGCCACATGTGGAGCTGTGAGAGGAAACTGAAGTTGCAATGGAGACCCCAGGAAGTTAGAGATGCCAGGAACATGGATGACCTGTTGAGAGAAGCTGCAGGCAGTGAGCAGACCAGCTCAAGAGAGTGACCATGTGGGCTGCAGCTGGCAAGGCCATAGGGCAGGGCTGCCCAAGTCCTTTGGGGCTGACATCACACCTCTGTGGGCCCCAGATGCCTGACAAAGAGCTGGCAGCTTGCTGAGTTTCTGTTTTGCTTTGGTCCTCTCCCTTCTCTCTATCCCTGTTCTTTTGGAATGGGAATGTTTACCCCGTGCCATTGTATCTTGGAAGGATATTACTTGTTCTTTTGATTTTCATAGGGGCTCACAGCTAAGTTCCCATGAATCTCAGATGAGAGTTTTGACATGGGACATTTGAGCCATGATGGAACTGTTAAGACTATGGGGACTCTTGGAGATGGACCAAAGGCATTCTGCCTTGTGAGATGAATATGAGCCTTTGGGGAACAGGGGTGGAATGTTATGGCTTGGATCTCACGTGTCCCCCCAAAGGTCATGTAGTAAAGGCTTTGCCACCAGCCTATGGCATTACTGTGAGTGGTGGGAGCTTTAGGAGGTGTGGCCTTATGGAAGAAAGGGAGGTCACTGGGGGTGTGCTCCTGGAAGGGTATTAGGACTCTGGCCCCATCCTATTTTTGCTTCCTGACCCCCAAAGGAGGACAGCCTCCTATGCCATTTGCTTCTCTCCATGATGAGCTGCCTCACAACAGGTCCAAGGCTACAAGGCAAAGAACCATGGATTGAAACCTCTGAAACCATAAGCCAAAAGAAACTTTGTCTCCTTTTAAGTTCTTTATCTCAGATATTTTGTCACAGCAACAGCAAGTTGGCTAACTTCATAATACAGTGGTGTCTCGGTTCACAAATAATTTTGTTTGCAAACAATTTGGTTTGCAAACAGATTTGCAAACTCTGCATCAGGTGATGAACACAACTGTAGCCATCTTTCCTGCATGAACTCAAATGTGGCCATCTTTTTCAGAATTGTAGGAAGAATTAAGTTTGTGAACTGAGGTACCACTGTACTACAAACTTTGCCAAGATAGAGTTTTGGTTGCTGTTTATTTACTGAACATTCCCAGAAACCATTCAGAGCCCCAACATAGTTAATATTCAACAAATACTTCTTGAATGGATATATTCAATAACTTTTGTTGTTTTCTTTTTCAATTGGACTTTTCATTTTTCCTTATAAATTCTTTTCATTTTGGTTTGCTTTTTGAGACAAAGTCTTGCTATACAGTTCAGGCCATCCTGGCACTCGTGTAGCACAGGCTGGTCTCAAACTTTGGTGATCCTCCTGCCTCAGCATCCTGAGTGCTGGGTTTACAGACATATGCCACCTCGTCCAGCAAAAATTCTTTTTTTGAGATAGTATCTTCTTTAAAGATTTTTCATGGGGTGGTGATTTAGCGCAGTGGTTCCGCTGCCTGCCTCGAAAGTGCAAGGACCAGAGTTTGATCCCCGGTACCAAAAATAAATAAATAAAATAAAAAATGTTCATTAATATGTTTGTGATACATATTAATTGCATTCATCTTAGGATATTACATATAAATATACATATATTTATGAATTAATGATAAACATACTAGTCTCTTGTCAATACTTTGTAAATATTTTCCTTATTCTATTTCCAGTTTTTCCATGCACAATATTACATTATTAATAATATGCCTTACATACTATATTATATAATTTTCCCTGTATCTTTAAAAAAATATTTGAAATCAGCAGGAATTTGCTGTCTGGGCATGATCTGTGACCTAGAGGAATGGGCTGCACTCCCAGCATGAGGAAGGAAGTACCTCCCTCCTGCAACAAGAAGTTCTAAGGGAGGAGGAGCCAAGCCCAAAGAATTTCATTTATTGTTTCCCAACAATTCTAACACATGCTTTTTTTTTCCTTCCCATTTTAAACTTTCTGGACCAGGATGTAGCTTATAATTAACTGTGTCTTAGAAGTGCTGTTGGCAAATTGACCCCTTTTTAGTGGTACTTAGAATTACAATACCTCCCCCAATTGGTAGGACTTGGATTTGATGAAATACAGAAGAATGTCAGTCATTGGAGGGGAGTGGACAGACTCTCCCCACCCTTGCCGTGTGGCTCCTTGCTCAGGTACCCTGGACTGGTTTTTCAATTCTAAGAAGATAAAGAGCACAAATTAAGGAGTGTCCCACCAAGTGCTAAGGGACAACAGGGCAGAGGACAATTTAGAGTCCCTTACAGGGCTGAGACGTGCATGCTGCTCCCTGGCCTGGGACTGCCCTGTAACTGGCCCACGGGTGGTCATTGCTGGTGTTGCTCTCAAGGATGTCCAGCTTCTGGGTAAGACTTGGGGGTTCATATTCCTACCAGGATTTTGCAGTATTCTCAGCATGTAGATTTCTTACTCTCCATGGGTCAGATTTGAACTTGGTCCCTGGAATCTGAAGATTCCCACGCCAAGCTGGGGGATGGGATTAGCTCTTGAGGAGAATCTCTGGTCCCTTAAAATGCACCAGCCTGAGTTGAGCTTCCTCAGGGGCTTCAGGCAAAGGGGAACAGTCGCCTCAGCCAACACAGTAATAGCTTCCTCTGCTGGAAAGAAATAATCCAAGGGCTTCAGAGAGACTCAGAATCCATCCAAATGCACCCAAATGCCCCATTGGAATTCAGCGTCCTTCTCCTTCCTCATAAATTCTCCCAGATTTACAGGATACTTGGTAACGCAGTGAATTCAGTATCTGTTGTAATTCTGCAATCTACAGGTTCAATTTTTGGATGGGGAGGGGGCCACTGTGAGGCTTTATCCCATCAGCCCCAAGAAACAAAAGGTTCTTTTAGGTCACTTATTGAAGATCTCTGGGTTTCTGACTTTGCCTTGAGTTGAAAACTAAAATCCCTGATTGTAGGGAACAGTGAGAGGCGACCTTACTAGAGCCTCTGCAGTAAGTCCTAGTCTCCTGCGAGCCATGGCAGCACACGGTGAATTACAGGAAAGGTAGGAAAATGAGACTGAGAAGAAGCTGAGCTTTGGGTCTGATCAGTGCTGCTCTGGGCGGCAAAGACAAAAGCCCCCAGCTTACCGCACCTTTTATTCAGTACTCAGTACATCGGGAGAAACAGATGTAACAAATGACTTGCAGAGAGTTCGGTACATCCTTCATAAATAAGATGTAACAATCCAAGAACGATGAGGAACTGAGTAGATGTTTGTTCCTCCCAGGATGTCTTCAGCTGTGTAATCTTGTCCTGGAGAATCACAGCATCACCAGATGATTGAGGTCTCAGTTGTGACCGGAGGCCAAAATGGAATTATGTCTCGGAATTCCATAGCTGGGCTGTAGGCAGGACAACTAGGCTAACCAAATGATTTTTCCTTAAAATTATATAGCGTTACTCCCGACACCTGATCATAGTTTTCTTTTTGGAAGCTTCATTCTCCACATGCACAGGTAGTGACTGTGTCATCGTGTTGGGTCACTGCAGCTCTGCACTGCCAGGGTCCCATTTCCTCCCTGATGAGGTCACTGCCTTCCAGCTCCATAGCCAATCCCAGAACCCTGCAGCTGTAGTCTGAGATGTTTGTGCCTTGCAGAATTCATATGCTGAAGTCTCATCTCCCACATTCTGGGCCCTTGGGGAGTGACTAGACCATGAGGGTACACCCTTTATGAATGGGATTAGTGCCCTTATCAAAGAGGGCCAAGGCAATCTGCTGGCCTTTTTTGCCTTTCTGCCATGGGAAGACACATAAAAGACACCATCTGTGAGGAATAAGCTCTCCCCAGATGTGAATCTGCTGGGCCCTTGATCTTGGATCTCCCAGTTCCCAGAACTGCAATAAATTCTATCATTTTACTCAACCCAAGGTATTCTGTTACAGGAATCCAAAGGAACTGAGGTATTACCTTTGTGGTTGTTTCCTGGAGCAACTGGTGGTACCAAAGACTTTTATCACTATTAAGTTGGGAAAAACAGAAAACATTCCAGATATTTTAAGTAGAAAGGGATTTTATTTTTGGAATCAGAGACTTTTTTTAAAATTGCAACTATTTTATTTTACAAATACCTTACAAATGTTTTTTTATCACAAATGATTTTGATATATTTAAGTAATAATGTATTTATATATAAAAGCTTATCATCATAAATTCTAATTGGCTATGGGCCACTTTGTCTGGCTTAGCATATAATCCCTTTCTTTCTGCTGCTGAAATCTGAGGTACAAGAATCTGCCTCTCTTGCTGCTGTCCGAGGGACACATTTTGGCAATCCCAAATTTGTCGGCTTTTTTGCTTTTGTTTTGAGACAGGATCTCATTATGTAGGTCAGGCTGGGCTTGAACTCACTAGGTAGACCAGGCTGTCCTTGAACTTACAGAGATCCTCCTGCCTCAGCCTCCCAAGTGCTAGGATTACAGGCATGCACCACCATGCCCTGCTGTCTGCTTTCTTTGGTCTCTCAGTACCTTCTACCTTTGGTGGCTGGTTCTCACACACTGGATCTTCTAAAAACAATTTGTTTTTTTTGTTTTTTTGGTTGGTTTTAAGGGAATAAATGTGCTTATATCCCTTTTTAATAATTTTCTTAAGAGTATGCTTTGATGACAGTAGAAAATAAATATTTAAAACAAGCAAAATAAAAACTTAATGCCAACTTCAAAGTTGAAGGAACCTGGAAAACTAACTATCGAACAAGATTAGGGAGTTAGGTAAGGGTAGGGACATTTGGGGATTTCTCAAGCTCTGTGAAAACAGACAGAAAATGCAAGCTCTCAGCTACAGGACGAGTGACGGCAAACACTCTCGTGTTTATGCTACAAGCACTGCACATGGGTACTTCACGCACACAATGTCACAGCGACACAACACCGCTGTGCCAACACAGGTGAGCTCCCAATAGCCGTCACAAACTATCGGAGCATAGCTATTCCTGCCTTAATGTTTTAGGCAAATAACTGCAATACAGCAGTATAAATATTGATTTTCTAGATTTCAGAGACTTGAAAAAAGGAGGAGCAAAGCATGTGGCGCACACCGTTGTTTGCTGTCTGGGAGCCTAAGGACAGGAAGCCTCCTGGAGGACACCTGGGCAGGAGCCAGCCTCGGCTCTGTCTTTATGCCCTCATGGTGCATGAGTATCTGTTCTTGGCAGAATGTAAATCCTAGAGCTCTGGAGGGAAGGGGGTCTGGAAAATCTAATACTCTGGCTTCTGAGGAAAGCAATGGAGGGTTGAAAATAAGAAGAGGAAGTTGCTCAGGGTTAGAGCTTAGCACATGAGAAGTCCTGGGCTCATTCCCAGCACTGAAAACAATGAAAAAGAGAGAAAGCTCATAAGGGCTGGCACATCTAGTTTAAAAAGTTCTTAAGATCAGGAATGTAGCTTTCTTCAGTGGTAGTTACTCTTCCTGTGGGAATCCCCAGCCCTGCCTAGCCCATAGCCAGGTGTTTGTCAGTGACTAATCCAGAGGCCAGTTGTGCTGCTCCCTAAACCTGATAAAATGCACTCTCCAAAGGTGACCTTAGAAGAACACTTCAGTACACTTACTACCAGAACTAGCGACAGTCCTCATTCCCTCTGGGAAGTCTGCCTTTTCTCCTAGAGCCAAGCTAACTTTCTGAAGCTCATTGTTGTTGCAAAACCCTGGAATCCAAGGGCTGCATCTGAGCACCTGTGTTCTGCCAGGAGCAGCTGGTGAGGTCAGGGCAGGCTGGGCACAGGCCACTACCTGGAGCCACCAGACTGCTTCAGCCTCCTGTGTGTGCATATGCATGTGTGTGTGTATGTGTGCACACAGCAGGAAGTGCTGGCTGCTGCTGTTCCCTCTGACTAAAGAAAGCCAAACAGTTCACAGTAGGGTCCCCGCTGCTGCGAATCCCACCCAATCCCTCACCTCAGAGTAAATCACAAATGTACAGCTGCAAGCCTGTACCACTCAGCAGAGAAAAAGACCATGCAGCTGAGCTACAAATCAAATATTATTAAAAGCCTAAAGATTATGGAAGAATTATGAAGAAAAACATATTATTATAAATTCTCATAGCTGAATTATTTTTTCTTTTCAAGCATGGTGGCGCACACCTGTAATCCCAGCATTTAGGAAGCAGAGGTAGGATTGCCGTAAGTTTGAGGCCAGCCTGGGCCACATAGTGAGTTTAAAGGCAGCCTGAACTATACAGCAAGACCTTGTCTCAAAAAAACAAAACAAAAATCTATATTTGTAAAAGAGAAAAAAAGTAAAGGCATATTATACTACTCATTAAAACAGATGAAGGGAAAATTGGGTCTAGGTCTGGTCCTAAGCCTTAAAAATTCCTTGACTCAGAACTGTATGAATAATGAAGAGGGGATGGCTGAGCCCTCACTAGCCTTACAGAGATCGCCCAGCTTCCTGGATGTCAAAACTCGCCTTCCTGAGTCAGTGAGCATGAATCCTGGATTCCCAGTCCAGGCTGCACTCTAAGCTCCAGGGAAGAGTTCACAGCTGCGCCCAGGCTTTCCCTGGAGATTTGTGTGGTGTCAGCTGGTTTCTGTTGCTGTTGCTTTAAGTTTCCCAGATGATTCTAAACAGGCAGCCTGAGCTGAAAACTCTAGTTTAGAAGTTTAAAAATATCATCTGAAGGTGCAGTGCCAGTCCCCACTGTTTAAATAAAACAGACATCCCTGCATTTTCATGTTACTACTTTGCAACTGGTCCCAGAGATAACCTGGCCCACAGGGATTCATCCTGACGCCTGTTTGTCTCCTGCAGCCACCTGGGATTGTGGCTGATCTCTGACTTTCCTGAGCAAAACAGGTGTGGCATGTAGAGTCACTGTCCCCTCCTGGCTGGCCGTTTTGAAATGTCTTCCGCATACAAGACATGTCTACCTGTACTTTTCCCTCTCTTTCCCTTGCTCAGAGGTGATTGAAATACATAATCATCTGAGTGTGAATGTGGCTGCCAGGAAAGTAAGTCACTCCCTCAACGAGGAAGACTCCCAGCTGTGAAACCTTTGCTCAGTGGAAGTGAGGCCTCTGATGCCTGCTTGTGTTGAACAAATTCTGTCTTCATTCCACAACACTGATTCTAGAGGATGCTGTAATGGTTAGTCTTAGAACCAGAAAGTGTTAACATCTTCCTCAGGTTGCTGCCTACGTGTGGGAAAGGGGGCCACTGCCTCGTGTACTGATAGTGACACTTACAGCACCTAGGGCCACCTTCAGGGCTCCATGTTCACTGCATTTTCCTCTGTGCAATGAAGACAAAGAATTCACTGCAGGCACTGCCCTCATCCCAGGTGATGGAGGCAGACCTGTCAGGATCCACTGTGTGGACACAGCCATGTCTCACTGCACTTAGCATGGGAGACAATTCTGCCTGTTTCACCAACTGTTCAAACTCATGTGTTGACTGAATTTTTTTTTCTTTTTTTTGGAGGGGGGGTACTGGACCTTGCACTTTTTTTTTTTTTGGAGACAGTCTCACCATGCCACCTAGGATAGCCCAGGACTCCTGGGCTCACGCATTCTCCTGCCTCAGCCTCCTGAACAGCTGGGACTACAGGTGAGTGCCACCACGCTTGACTTGATTTCATGTTTTTCAAGTGTGATTCACCCACCTTCTTCCCAGTTCTGAGTTGTTGCTACAGTAGCTTTTCAGTTGATTCTGTTTCTTAAATTGGCCAGTCTTCTCACTTGTAACAGGAAACTCAATCCTTTTAGTCTCTATTCCAATTGAAGTTCAAATTCCCACTGTAATGGCTTTCCCTTTGGCAGGATACAATATTTAACATCCACAACTCTTAAGGGAGGAGATGTTCATTTTGGCTCATGGTTTCAGAGGATTCAGTCCACGGCAGGCTGGCTTTAAGGCACAAACATCATGGCAGAAGGGTGTGCTAGAACAAAGATGCTTAGTTCAAAGCAGTGGAGACGCAGTACTCAAGGTAAGTGTGGCACAAGAGATACACCATCCAAGCTGAGGATGGCTGTGCATGCCTATAATCCCAGTACTCTGGGAGGCTGGGGCAGGAGGATTGCCAATGTGAGCCTAGCCTAGCAAATTTAGCAAGTTGCCGTCTCAAAAATAAAAAATGGGCCAGGAATGTAGTCAATGCCAAGGTCCTGGGTTCAATTCCCAGGATGCCCAAAAAGGAGAGGGAAAGACAGACTCTCCAAAGGCACACCCAGTGACTCCAACCAGGCCCCATTTCCTGCCAGCACATTCAGCTATGTACCTCAAAGGATTAATCCCCTGATGAGCACAGCACCCTAATAATCCAATCACCTTTCTGGGAGTCTCTTAATCCAGTCAAACTGACAATTGAGCTAACTGTCATACCTTCTTTAGGCTGATGGTGACTTGGCCCTTGGCCCCCCTCTCCGGCCTCAGCTCCTTCCTTTCTCTCCTCTGTCTTTCCTATCTCTGGGACCCTGGCTCCCTTTCTGTCTTCCCATCTTGGCTCTTCCCCAGAGGTCACCTTTCACCTGCACCTTCATCTGCAGATCTTCAGCTGTCCCTTCTCCTCTATTGGCAATGATTCAGAGCACACTGCCATGTTGATTTCCTCATCAAAGGTACCATGATTACATACATGCAGGCATGCAAGCACAGATATGGGTGTGTGTGTCTATGCTGCTGTCTCCCTTCCCCAAATATCCCCACCCAGAGGGGCTGGGAATGTGCCATTTTTTTCACTTCTTATGCCTTGGAGCTACAATAATGATACGCATGTCTGGAATGTTAAGAAAATACTGTACTTGGGCCGGGGATTTAGCTCAGTGGTTTCGCCACCTGCTGTGCAAGTGCAAGGACCTGAGTTCGATCCCTGGTACCAAAAAAAAGAAAATACTGTAGTTGAATGTCATTATGTTGTATACCTAAAATGTACCAATAAAATTAATAAACAACCCTTTCTACAGACCAAGAGTGGAATCATGCTATGTATTGGAGTTACTTTCACAATTTTTTTTTTTTGGTACCGGGGATCGAACTCAGGTCCTTGAGCTTGTGCAGCAGGTGGCGAAACCATTGAGCTAAATCCCCAACCCCATTTTCAGAATTATTTAATGAAAGTCACAATATAAATTGTACCTTATGTAAAATTTGGTAAAAAAATTTCATTCAGCAAATGAATACTGGTGAATAATCTGAATTATCAATTATGATTTTGACTTCTTACCCCTCATTTAAGTTGAAACAGTTTCTACTTCAGTATTTCTTATACCCTTTATAAAAACATGTAACTTCTCTTTTCCGGTACTGGGGATTGAACCCAGGGGTGCTCTGCCATTTAGCTACATCCCCAGCCCTGTTTGGGATTTTTGGTATTTTTTGAGGCTGGTTCTCATTAAGTTGCCCAGGCTGGCCTCAAGTTTGTGAGCCTCCTGCATCAGCTTCCCGAGTAGCTAGGGTTACAGGTGTGCACCACTGCACCTGGCCAATTCAATCTTTTCTTGCCGGGTGAGATGGCGCACACCTGTGATCCCAACACTCAGAAGGTTGAGGGAAGAGGGTCCCTGTGAGTTTGAGCCCAGCCTGGGCTACACTGCGAGATCCTGTCTCAACAACAAAATATTTTAACTTTCTTAAGAAGGAATTTAGATATTTCCCTCATACCTAAAAAACTGTATGCAGTCATTCTAATTAGAAATTTCCCATTTGGTAGAAGGAAATTTCTATTTTCTGAGGGTAATACAATTAAACCCATGTAAATAAAAACTTAAAATGTGGGGGAAAATATTGAACCAGCAAAATTTTCCAATTGTAAAATAGTTTCTTAGACTATGGAGTATCTAACAATATCTCCAATGCTCAAGAAGATGTGCTTTTATGAAAAAAATGACAACCCAAGGGTCTGGAGTGCAGCTCAGTGGTATAGCACTTGCCTAGAATGCAAGAGGCCCTAGGTTTGATCCTTACCACTGGGTGGAAAAAATGATGAGCCATATTAATGAATTCTAGTTTCATATTCCAGCAACAAGTCTTGATTTTATACTTTTGTAATTCTTGGTTTGCTGGCCCAGTGAGCCTGACCATAAAACACCAAATCTGCCTGGAACGAGCTTTCAAGTCCCAAGGCATGGTGGTTTTTATCTAGATGTCCCCAAGATCCTTGTGTGCTCATAGGCTGGGCTTTTGGAAGGTGACTGGTTTACCTGACTTGCTATTATGGGTTGGGGTCTGGTGGGAAGAGGCAGGTTATTGGGTATCACCTGGAGGGTGTATCTCCCTCCCCATCTGCCCTTTGTGGTCTGCTTCCTATTGGCCATGAGGTGAGCAGCTTTCCCTGCCAGTCCCTTCCACCATGCTGCTTCTGCCTAGAACCAGCTGACCATGCAAGAGCTGAGACTTCTAAACCATGAGCCAAAATAACCCTCGTCTCCTTTCAGTTTCAGGTGTTGGGTATTTTGCACCAGTGATGAGGAGGGTGACTAAGATATAAGGCCTAAGGTTATCCCTTAGGAAATTAAGCATTTGGTACATTGCCACTCTTTTGGTTATAGGAAGCTTTTTAGGTACCATTTAGTGAACTGTCAAATGCCAAAAACACTGAGATATTTGCCTGGATATCTAATTTGTTACCAGGAATTAGTTCAGACACTAAGAACTTAGCCTCCCAAGTAGCTGAGGTTACCAGTGCATATTATCATGCCTGGCTCATGTACAATCTCAGAATTAGAGCCAGAAGAGCCATCCAAGCCTTCCCCAAAAGCTCTCTTTACAGATTTAATGGTTAAATGCCTAAGGCAATTTCCACTTCCACTGAATGAATATGCTGTCAATATTTTGCAATGACCAAACGGGAGATCTTTCTTTGAACATGCATGATAATACACTGGTAAAGAGTTATAATTAAGTAGTTATGGGGGCAGTGCTATTTTTTTCAGGAAGATTTCAAGGAATCAACTATCCTGCCACCATAAAGGGAATTGGCCTCTTAATTTGACACTTTTGCCTCATTTCAAAAGGAGATAAAATACAAGATGATGATTTTAATGGCTCACTTGTTTTGAGTGTTTAGAATACAGCAAACACCGTACCAACTATTTTATATATATTTAGTTATCACAGTAGGCTATTTGATATTTTATTATTCCTAATTTATTGACCAGAAATCCATGGCTCAGAGCAGTGAAGTGACTCAAGATTAAGCAGCTAACAATAGCTGAGTTAAAATTTAAAATTCTGACTTCAAAGCCTGCAAAAGACCAGCTTGAAACCACACTAAGCAGGCTTTAGATATTATTGATTTGGCTTATACTTCAACTATTGATTAAGACTGAGTTACTCCAAGGCCTGTGAATTTCTAAGTGACTCTTCAGCTGGTGTATGGAGACAGCCTTCCCTATTCCAACAGTCACAGCTGAGGTCGTGACTCTCTAACAGCAAGGAAACACTGCAGCTGAGGAATTATGACTATGCAGCCATTCTCCCAGATCAAATGTTAGTTAATGGGGCCGGGATTTAGCTCAGTGGTGCTGCCGTCCACCTCTCAAGCACAAGGTCCCAAGTTCGATCCCGGTACCAAAAGAAGTTAGCTAATGATAACGCAGGTGGCTTGTTAGCTATGACCTGCAAGATAACAGAGGTGACTTGTTAACTGTGACCTGTCCTTCACAAGAATACAGAGTTACTCCTTTTTACAGCCTCGCTCATTAGTGCATTAGTTGTGCTATTCCTTACATCTGCCTTCACACCCCCTTGCTATGTTGTATAATCAAAAATAGTGCCTAATCCAGAGCTAATGGTCTTTAGCCAAGAGAGACTAAGATCAATTCCCAGCCCCCCAACTAATAAACTATCATTCATTATTCTGTATTCCTCGTTCTTTGGTGCATGGTGGTGTGTGCCTATAGTCCCAGCTCCTTGAAGGGTGAGGTGGGATGATCACTTGAGCCCAGCCTGGATAACATAGCTGGAGGTCCTGTTTCAAAAATATATCAATAAACTGTGAAATTAGAAGGGAAGGCAGGGTAAGGGAGGTGACAGGAGGGTAAAAATGACCAAAGCATGTTACGTGCATGTATGAATCTGCCAAAATGAAACCCACTAATCTTTACGTGAAAAAAAATTAATGACTTTCCAAAAAGAAAAATACCTAAAATAAGTTATAGAAGTTTTTCAAAATAAAAGAAAAAAAAAACCAAAGAAAAACAGTGACAGACATTTCAACTCTCTGCAAAGGCAGTCTGACCCCTCATCCTGTTCTTTTGGTCTAAATGCACTGTGAGTGCCATGTGCTCAGAAGAATCATTTGAGAAGCTCTGTGAGAGGGGGGTTTCCCCATGCTACATTCAAGGGCTGTTTCAGTGCTAGCAGGCTGCTCATTGCCCATCTGTTCATTCACATCCTTTAATAAACAGACATTTACCGAGTACTAGCTGCGTGCTAGCCGCTGAGCTCTGTCTGGGCCAAGAGCTGGCAATACAGAGAGAACCAGAACCTCTGCTCTTGGGCCTACCTTCTAGGAACTGACAAGAGATCAGAAAAGAGATGCGCATGAGAAATAAGTAGGTGACTGCTGGGGGCAGGAGAGGCAGAGGGTGAATTTTCCTTACAGAGCTTAGGAAATGGCTGTTGATGACTTTGGTCATCAAATGAATGAGAGCAGAGGATGGGCAGGGTCTGGGGAGAGCACCTCAGGCAGAGGAAGCTGCAGGTGTAAACGTCCTGGACCCTGAGACAAGGCCCTGTGACTGCAGCACAGTGCATCAGGGCACAGCAGGAGAGGAGGGCTGAGGGTCAGCAGGAACTTAGTACAAAAGCTGTTTTTTATTCTAAATGGGAATGGGATGGTTTGGAGGTCTTTAATCAGGGAATTATTAGAGGGGCTTTTTTGTTTGGTTGTTTTTTTGAGTCAAGGTCTTGCTGTGTGGTTCAGGCTGCTTCTCAACTGTGTGACCCAGGCTGGCCTCAAACTCTTAGCAATCCTCCAGCCTCAACTTCCTGAGTGCTGGAATTACAGGTGTGTACCACCATACCCAGGAGGGGATTAGAGGTATTTAAACACTACCCCTCTAGCTGTAGTGTGAATGGCCACAGCAGTGACACAGGAAGATCAGTTAGGAGTATCAGGACTGGTTCATGGCAACACTGCTTCTCATGCTCATGCCAGACAGGTGCGTAGGCTCTCAGAAATTACAGAGAATTCCTGTGATGACAGAAAGTAACCTATCTGAAGTTAACAATCATCTACCAGCAAGCTTAATTCCCATAGGAATGTAATAGAAATTTACCTATTTTTTTGTACTCTGGGGGTAACAATCAGATACTTTACTGAGATTGTTTACATATACCTGTCTCTGAAATAGAACCCCATGAATACTGTACTTATGAATTCTGTATACTCCATCTCCCATAGATGCCCTTGAAAGAATGTCTTCTAGGAATTTGAAAATCTTTAATAATCCCCCAGAGATTCAAATACATAATCCACAACATTATTATAAAGAATCAGAAAGTTCTGTGAGTAATACATCTCATTCAATCTTTTACAAACACATTTTATGTAGTGCTCAGGATCACTTACTTTCCTGCCATCAGAAAGCCATCCTTCTAACAGCACTGGATTTGACTTATCCACAGGGGCCTGCACACTATGTAAAATCTCACATCACATATTCCTGATTTAATTAGGATAATCTGCCCTTCCCAAATCATAATGTTGAGATATGTTACAGAGGGGGAGTCGAAAAGAGAGCAGCTTGATGATTTATTTCACATACGTTATTCACATTTCTAACATTTAAAATTATGGTAAAATTTATATAACATTTATGACTAACCATTTTAGGTGTGCAATTAAGTGTCATTAAGTATATTCACAATGCTATGCAACTAACACTACAACCCATATCCAGAACTTTTCTATCTTATCAGTGGCTTGGTGCCCTTGAAAAACTACTTCACTTTCTAGGTGTATGAATTTACCTATTCTATATGCCTCACAGAAGTAAAATTATAATACTGTTGTGTATGGCTTACCTCACTTACGTTTTCAAGGTTCATTCATGTCATAGTATCAAAAATGTATTCCTTTTTAAGACTGAGCAATATTCCATTGTCTGTATACCTGTTCTATTGGTGAACATTAGAACTGTTCTTCCTTTGGCTATTGTGAATGATGCTGGTATGAACTTTGATGCAGAAGTATTGAGTTCCTGCTTTAAACTCTTTTGGGTATGTACTTGGAATTTTAGTATTGTCTGTGTAAAACAGAAAAACATGACTGCACTTAGTATGTATTTAGAGCTAGTCCTAGAAGACCAACTAGTGGGTTGAGGGATGCTGAGAAGCAACCCTAACCTTTCTAAAATACAGCTGCAATTCTCCTGCCCCAAGGTATTGGAAAATTCTAATTTCATGAGAACTGGTTATTTGAAAAGGTCCCAAAATGAGAACTTGTAACCTTAAAGACAAAAATCTCCCCCATATCACCAACAAGAGATTATGAGTATCTTCAATCAGGTTCAGTGTCTTCCTTAATTGACTGAGAAGAGTGCCCTCATGTATCTGTGGTTTATGCTATGAAGGTTTTGAATGACTTAATAATGGAATCATAACTGGGAGGACATTTAAATGTCATCTTAAAAACAAATTAAACATTGCCTGCATGGCAAGTCTTAGCCTAAAAAAATTTTAAAAACAATATTTTGACAGTGCTCTAAACCACACATACAAAAGTATCTAAAATATATAGCTACAACTTAAAGAAAAAACATATCCTATGGACTGGAGATTTAGCTCAGTGGCACTGTGCCTGCCTCGAAAGCACGAGGTCCTGAGTTCAATCCCCAGTACCAAAAAGAAAACACATCCTGCCTAGTGAGAAACAGCATATTGCTAGTATCTCAGAGCATTTTGTAAGCTGTATTAACTGAGCTTACTTTCCGAGATAACACTACCCTGAATTTAATCATTCCTTTGCTTCCACTTACCACTTGTTTTTTCACCCAAACAATATTTTAAAGTGAGTTTTCCTATTTTTGAGAGAAAAAATTGCATAAGTTGAATCCTACTGTACCTATGCTTTTGTGACTGATATTCCTTCTAAAAAGTATATACACAGGCATGGTGGCACATGCCTCTAATCCCAGCACTTGGGAGGCTGAGGCAGTAGGATCACTATGAATTCGAATCCAGCTTGGGCTACACAGTGAGTTCAAAGGCAGCCTGAACTACAAAGTGAAACATTGCCTCAAAAAAACCCCATACACACACACACACACACACACACACACACACTCACACACATGTATATATAGGAATATATATATAGACTTACTTTCAAGTTTTTATGGTATTCCAATATAGCATATTTGAATATACTCTTGCTAGATTCATTATCATGTTAGAACCATATCCAAAATGTCACCTGTGCTCATGTGCAGCCATTTTTCTTGTGTATGGATGAGGGGCAGAATAGCAGGGTTGTAAGGTGTGCACATGACCAGTGTTTCTAGTTACTTCCAATCATTTTTCCAAAGTAGATGAAAGCAGACTATAAGGATTCCCTTTTATCTGCTCTTCCTAGTCCTTGGTTGTCAAGACTTTCACATTCTGGCCAGCCTAGGAGAGTGAACTATAACCTCACTGTGGTTTAAATGTACTTCTATGACTCTGAATGAGACTGGTTTCTCATATTTACAGTTTGTGTGTAATCATCTATGAAATGCCTGTCCATATCTCTTGAACATTATTTTATTTGGATTTTGTCTTTTCTGATCAATTCATAGGCATTCTCTTTTCTTGGGGGGGGTTTGTCTTACTTTCCTTTTTACTGAGACAAAATATCTGACACATACAAGTTAAAGAAGGAAAAGTTTACTTTACCTTATAGTTGGTAGAGGTTTCATTCCAGACAGCTGGCTCCAAGGAAAGGTGGCATTACAGAGGAGAAACAGTCCATGGCAGGGTAGGCAGGAGACAGGAAGCAGCCTTCCTTCTTTCCTGTTATATTCTATCCAGGCTACAAGCCCACTGGTGGTGCCATGCACATCCAGGATGGGTCTTCCCTCTTCAGTTATTCCATCATCCACAACCATACTAAATCAATCAGTGGACTCAGCCGTTATCACACACCTATAACCCATATTCCCACACCCTAGATCCAGCCACCTCCAAAAAGCCCTATCTATGAATATATGAGGCTTTAGGAGGACAGCTAGATACAAGCCATAACAGGGGGCTATTATTTTTAAATCAAGGTGTAACACTGGTACAGAAGGGTTCATAAAATGTAAATGTACTTTAAAAACATAATTTAAACAACTATAGGCTGGGGATTTAGCTCAGTGGTGCCGCCACCCGCCTTGCAAGAGCAAGGGCAAGCTCAATCCCTGGTACCAAAAAAAAAAAGCCAACACTCAACCACTGCTTTTGCTCCCTCTTATCACAGAATCTTTCCTTTCACAGAAATACCATACTGACTTTTGTGGTAATTACTTCATTCCTTTTCTTTTTTGTTGTTTTATTTTTCTTTGTGGTGCTGGAGATTAAACCCAGGGCCTTTGCACTAAGCTACTTCCATCCATTTTATTTCATTTATTATTTTTTGGTAGTGGGGTTTGAACTCAGAACCTTGCAGTTTCGAGGCAGGTGAGGTGGCACTGAGCTAAATCCCCAGCTATATATTTCTATATAAAAGGTCTCACTAACCCACTTCTGCCTCAGCCTCCCATAGTGCTAGGATTACAAGCATACACCAGCTTCACTGTTTAATAGTTCTATCACTAGGAATCATCCTGAACAATGTAGTTTTAGTATTGCCTGTTTCCAATGTTGTAAAAATGGATTCACCCAGTTGGTATTTTTTGGCTTCTTATACTCACCATTGTCTCTCAGACTTATGTTTTATAAACTTTTATTCTAAGTATTTCATGGTTGGATAGTTTTAATACCATAATGTACAATTCACTGATTATTGTATTTTTGTTTTGGTACCGAGGATCGAACTCTGGTCCTTACGGTTGTGCAGCACGTGGCAAAACCACTGAGCTAAATCCCCAGCCCTGATTATTGTATTGTTGATGGACATTTGGATCTGCTTCCAGTTTTTCATTCTTAACAATACTAAGAACATTACACTTGAGCAATATTTTTCTCCACACTAAGGAGCCGAACCATTAGATCTGAAGTATACATATCTTCTGCTGGGCGTGGTGGCAAATGCCTGTAATCCTAGCACTTGGAAGGCTGAAGCAGGAGGATCTGGTGAGTTTGATGAGTTCAAGAGCTGCCTAAGCTACACAGCCAGACCTTGTCTCAAAAAAAAAATTATCAACTAAGTATTTAAAATACATATATCTTCAACTAACTTACTTTCCATAGTTTTACCACTTTGCATTTTCGCTAGCAGTGTGTAAGAATTCCTGTTAATGTACCAGTAGTTGCTACTGTCAGTTTCCAACTGTTAAAATATAGCGGATACACTATTTAAAACCAATCACTGGGCCAGGAATTTAGCTCAGTGGTTCCACCGCCTGCCTCGAAAGAGCAAAGTCCCGAGTTTGATCCTCGGTACCCCCCAAAATAAAAAAATAAAAATAAAACCAATCACTGTGGTTTTAAAGGACTTTCCTGATTAGTAATGACATCCAGCACCCTACATGAATGTCGGCGTTTTGGCTTTCTTCACTTCTAGAGCACCCTGGTTATTTTACCAGTTTGTAACTGGGCTGTCTTTTTTAATTCTTACACATTCTGGAGAGTAGCTTGGGTCAACTACCTACTTCACCAACACCTGCTCTGCGCCTCTGTCTCTTTGCTGTGTACTCTGAAGGTCGGCTTCTCAGCCTGGGTATAGTCGTCAACCGGGTCAAGAGGCCGCCTCGCACGCAGACCCCACGCGCCGGCGCCGTGTCCTCGAGCACTTGCGCACCGCACAGGCGCGTTCCGTCCTCCTCCCCGAGCTCTCGCGCCTCTGCAGAGGCGGCTCCCGCGGGCCGCACCGCCTGTGACCCGTTTTCACAAGGAAGCGATCATTGTTTCTTACTAGTTTTTACCTATAACCTGTAATATCCTTAAGCGTTTTGTGTTCGTTAAGGTCTCCATCACTACCGATGAAAACGTCGCTTTAAACTCATCTCGCCAGGAAACAGTTGAGAGAAAACATCTCGCTAACGAGGCACGGGGTGACACACCCTTTCCCCAGAAGTCCCGCCTAGAGGGCGCAGAGCCTGCCTCTCTCGCTCTCCCTCGCGCGTTCTCTCTCTCCCTCCCTCCCACGCAAGGCGCAACGCGCAGGCGCGCCTGGCGTGGGGAGAGATGCCCCGCCTCCTGGCTCATATAAAGCCTCGAGCTTCTCCTCGCGAGATACTCCGTGCTCATGCTCGCGGCCGGGGTCGGAGGTCAGGGCGAGCGTCTGGCGGCCAAAAGGAAGAAGATGGCGGTCGAGTCGCGCGTTACCCAGGAGGAAATTAAGAAGGAGCCAGAGAAGCCAATCGACCGCGAGAAGGTGGGGCGCGGATGCTGTGGGGTACGGGGAGGGACCAGGTGGGCCCCGCCAGGCCGAGGGATGCGGGCTATGCGCGGGAGGATGCGGTATTTGTGTCTTGCGCAGTTCGGAGGCCGCGAAGCCTCCGGAACGGCTATGGAGCTGTGAGCAACCCACGCGCCACTGCAGATTTTCACACCTGCCCTTTCCAGACATGTCCGCTGCTGCTGCGGGTCTTCACCACCAACAATGGCCGCCACCACCGCATGGATGAGTTCTCCCGCGGCAACGTCCCGTCCAGCGAGCTGCAGATCTACACCTGGTGAGGTCGGGCGGGACGCGCTGGACGCGCTGATCCCTCTGGGAGGACACGGTCCCCGGCTTCGTTCCTCTTCCACTCGGACCTGGGCAGCGACCCCCAGGCCACAGAGTTTTGCTTTAAGGGAGAAGAGGGGGTTGCCATCTTGTAACTTAAAAATTAAAGTTGAAACCTTGAGGTTGTTAGAAATTAATATATGCGCCGGGCGTGGTGACACACGCCTGTAATCTCAGCACTCCGGTGGGCTGAAGCAGGAGCATCATAAATTGAACCTCAGCCTGGGTGACTGACAGTAATTTAGTCAGACCCCATCTACAAATTTTTTAAAAATTAAGGGACTGGAAACCGGGCGTGGTGGCACATGCCTGTAATCCCAACACTCATGAGGCTGAGGCAGGAGGATCACTGAGTTCGAGGCCAGTCTGAACTACATAGTGAAACCCTGTCTCAAAAAATCGGGGGTGTGGCAGGGGGCTGGTGATGTAGCTCATTGCAAAGGCCCAGGATTAAATCACCAGTACTGCAGGAACTAAGAGATCCAGCACTCCTAATCACCATTGCTGCCTGGTAGGAAAAAGATATGTAATTAAAATTTGATAGTCGAGTAAATGGTACTAAGCTGACATAGTAAAGGGGAGTGATATTGAGTGATGCTTGTTATCAAAGGGTATTTCTATTTAATATTAAGCCTTAGGTGCCATAGCACCAAAAATAGAAAAAAATAAACCGAGTGACTTCTGCACTAGAACTTAATGGAAAAGCGTTTGGTGCCTATTTAGCAACAAACTGGTGTCGGAGTAGTTCATCTCCTCTTAAACTCCCTGCCCAGTGGACTGCCTAGGACCATCCTTCCTGTACCTAATCTTTAAGTACCTCTTTCAGTTGACAACATAATGGGTGGCCTTTAGGTAGCAGTAACAGGTGTGTAATTTTAAAATACATTTTTTTATTGAGGTAAAATATATAACATGAAATTTGCCACTTCAATCATTTTTAAGTATATAGTTGATGGCATTAACATTCACGTTGTTGTGCAATCATTTTTTAAAATTTTATTGCAATCACTATTTCTAAAACCTTCTCATCCCTCACAAATGAAACATTGCACACATTAAACAGTAACTCTGTTATACCCGCCCATAACTTCTGCTCAGCTTTTTGTGTATATTAATTTGGCTATA
This sequence comes from Heterocephalus glaber, assembly GCF_053883595.1. Lineage (NCBI taxonomy): Eukaryota > Metazoa > Chordata > Mammalia > Rodentia > Bathyergidae > Heterocephalus > Heterocephalus glaber. The sequence goes on from NW_028258432.1 coordinate 2,935,215, forward strand.
AGTAGTAATGAGTCATATAAATAAACTCATTACAGTATTTGTCATTTTGTGGCAAAGTAGGCTCCAAATTGACCTAAGGATGCTGGTATAAGTACCTAACATTTTACAACTCCTATTTGACTTCTGTTAAAGAAAACTTTGTTTTTATTAAAATATAATTTATATGAATTTAGAATTTATTTTTTACTTTGTCATAATTTATTCAGCACCCACGTTTAACCCTACTTATTTTAACCTCATCCCCAATGAATTCTGATACTGGCATAAACTGAGGTCAGACTAATTTTCTTATCTGTTTTGAAGGTGACTTTAAACCTTGTATCCTGATTATTCTTCGTCAATTCCATTATACAATGAACACCTGTATATCAAAAAGGACTTATTTCCATTCTTAAAACATTTTCCTTACTATCGTTGTACTCAATGTGAGAAGCAAAAAGATCATACTACTATATATATTTAACAAGCACTTCCAAAAAAGACAAAGTCTCAATCTTCAAAGTACTGAATTCTAGTGTACTGGACTTAGTTTAAAATTACACATCAAGAGGGCTGGGGATTTAGGTCAGTGGTTTCGCCGCCTGCTGCACAAGCACAAGGACCCAAGTTCGATCCCTGATACCAAAAATTATACATCAAGAGTACCCATAGGGCCGGGGATGTAGCTCAGTGGCGACGTCCCTACCTGGCAAGTGCGAAGTCCTGAGTTCAATCCTTGGTACAAAAAAAAAAGTACCCAGTGATGCAGAGAACATATTTTGTGTCATCTCAGCATTATCATAAGCTTGATATCTTAATTTTTTTTTTTCTGTAGCACTGTATTGTAGTATTGTGTGTGTACAGAGGATGCCTACAGTGATGTTAACATCACTGGGTACTCTTGTCTGATGAGATTTGGGATGTAATTTATTGCATTCCTGTGTGTGGCTTTTCTCACCTCTTAATAATGGGCATGATCGAATTGGGAAACATAGTCTGCACAGTTGCTCCTCACTGCATGGCACACAGTTGCTTTTGGTAAAGAGATGAGACCTGCTAGCCTGTTTTGGACAGATCTCTTTGGGAGTATTTTTTTCTGTTCCAAGCTTGTGTACTACTTTATTTTGCACACGCACGCGTGTGTGTGTGTGTGTTGGCATGAAACCTGGCCAACACTACTGCTTGATCTTTTGCCTGCTGGGCAGGAATGGGGGTGTGGCTTTGCCTATAGCCTGATAGGGTGTGTATACTATCTCCCAGTGTGGCTGTGAAGAAGACCCACTGGCAACGGGGGATCTTTGCTCACTATTGAAAGGGATATTTACTTTGTCTTTGTGAGTAAAACATTGTTCCAGCCAATATAAGTCATGTCCCTTTTGAGAACTACAACACTTGCCTACAGATCACCTGAGACTGTTGCTGCTGTGTTAGATAATGATGCTTTTTGCTGTTTTCCACATGGACTTCTCTCATAAAGGTGGCATTTGTTCAAGATGTCATTTTTTCACAAACCTTTAAAAATCTGAGGTGGATAGGAATTGAAGGCAGCATATACATGGTTAAATAATGAAAGGTTGAAATCAAGCAGTCAGGGAGGCATGGAGAAAAATAGATTTGATCTGCATTTAGAAGGTAGAAACAGCAGTACTTCAAGCTTGGGATCATTTGGCATCTAGATGGGTAATTACATATTGAGTGTAAGATGCTTTCCAATTTTAACATTCTAAGATGCGGAAGAGGGTTTTAGGGAGAAAACTGTTGAGTTCTATTGTGGAAACATTGAGAAAGTTCTGAGAATAGTAGAATATGGACAGTGATGTGATGATCTCATATGTTTTTTGCACAGTGTAGGTGAAGCCTTTGGTTTGAGTATAGTGTAGTGATGATTTGTAAATAAGGTACAGAGCTAGAACTAAATGAGCTCTTTGGTTTGATTCACTCCCTGATGCACATTAAGAGTTCCCACAAGTTTCTAGTATCCTTGTGCTGCTTGGCTGCACTCTACAAGCACTGCTTTTTCATGTTCCATCCATGTCATTTTCCTACTTGCCATAGAACAATATAGAAACGTACTCTAGTTTCTGATTATTTCTAAATGCTTATATTTTAAAAGGGTTTTCCAGATTTTGCCATATTAACTCAGGGAACTATGTTCAAGTAAATATTTGTAGAGAAGAATCTATATTGTGAAAGGAGCCTGTGATTTGTCTATAAATTTAATATTTCATAGGCTCTAGGGCTCAATCTCTTATAAAATTCATTGTTATCATCTAAGAAAAACTGGCTCATTATGGAAATGCTTTCCTAGCACATTGATTTGAAGATGCACTCCAGTTTAGGAGAGTCTAAGATGTGGAAGAGTATGTGTCTTATAATGAAAGTTATTTTGTGTGTTTAAAATAATTTGAACTATTTTTAAAAGAGGTAACACAAACCCTAAGATGGTATATAGCAACAGAGAATAGCATATGTAATTTCTGAAATCTCTTTTAGCAAGTCTTTTAAGATTTTTTTTGTACCAGGGATCAAACTCAGAACCTTGCGCTGCCGAGGCAGGCGGTGGAACCACTGAGCTAAATCCTCAGCCCCCAAAAAATTTTTTTATGTATTGCTGGGGATCAAACCCAGGGCCCTCATGTCAGGCAAGTGCTCTACCACTGAGCTACATTTCCACCCCTAACAGTCTGACTTTAACTTAGCTAAATGTCTGATATTCAAGTAGTACAGAGAGTAGTTAGAGGCAAATAGTATTTTTAGCTGCTTTAAAATCAGGCTTCAGTATAAGACTGGTAGCTCCTAACATAAGTCACAACTCAGACATGTAATTTTTCAGTATTCTAGTTACGATTAATCAATTGTAATTACCTTTTTTTTAAACACTCAGGATGGATGCAACTTTGAAAGAACTGACTAGTTTGGTAAAAGAAGTCTACCCAGAAGCTAGAAAGAAGGGTACACACTTCAATTTCGCAATTGTTTTTATGGATCTTAAAAGACCTGGCTATCGGTAGGTTACTCCTCAGTTTTAATTCTTGTAGTTTTTTTTGGCATGTTTTAACTGATAGGGATAATCCTTTCAGTCAATCTATTTAGTGGGATGAGTAGTCTGGATTTATCTTATCTTCATATCTGGTTTAGCTTAATATAGTCCTTAAGTTTTTGAACTGTTACAAGATAGAGCAAATCCAGCAGTGTTTACTTTATAGTGTATCCATACTCGGCTTTTTGTGGATTTATAGTGCATTAACAGCTGCTTTCCTTTTCTGCAGAGTTAAGGAGATCGGCAGCACCATGTCTGGCAGAAAGGGGACGGATGATTCTATGACTCTGCAGTCACAGAAGTTCCAAATAGGTGATTACCTGGACATTGCGATTACCCCTCCAAATCGAGCACCACCTCCTTCAGGGCGTATTAGACCATATTAAATATTATTTACTTTCCCAAATTTATTTTTCACCCAGCTATGTAAAATAAACTTATACTTTCTTCCTCCCCTGATTTTTGCCATTAAGCCTTTAAATTCTAAAAAAATTGTAATGCATCTATTTAAGTTAGATTTGGTGTACTGTGGTATGAATATTAATTAGAAAGTCTGTATTTCAAGCCCTTCTGTAAACTACGAAGGAGAGTGCTCTTAGCTTTCTGTGAAAAACTATAAAGTGTATGTGTGCAATCAGCCTGAGTGTGATAGTTCTTGGAAGCATGGGAAGAGTTTCAGCTCATTGGGGGGGTTTATACTAAGTAGAGAGTATTTTAAGCCCCAGAGGGGCAGAAGAAGAAAGCCATGGGACATTATGAAATTGAGCACAAATTTGTGGTATACAGTTAGAAAAAAAGACCTGTGAAAATGAGGCAGCAGGTTTTTCTGCTTTGTTTTTATTTTCCAGTGCTTGTGATCAAACCCAGGGCTTCATGCAGGGCTAAGCAATTGCTTCACCACCGAGCCCCGGCCCCAGCAGAGACTTTTTAGAGCAGTATGAGCCAAGGCAGGTTCGAGAATCTGTTCAGTTGGAAGAGATTGGTCTGCCTTGATCAGGGTGCAGTGACACACGGTTAGAAAAAAGAACAGTACTACAGTGAGGCCCCTGGTTTTTACAAATGAAGGAAAGGGGCGTTTTAAAAGCAGGAACCAATACCGAAGAAAGAAGGGGTGGAGCTCAGGGTAAGGCTGGGAAGATTTACCTTTTAAGACCTGAAGATGGGAGGTGGGATGAATGGAATCTCACATACCCTGTTATGTGGTGGGCACTGTTGTGTATCTGATTGGAGAGGCAGTGTACAAAACATTTAAATCTTGACTGTTAGTTGCTCAGTAGCCTAGGACACATTGCTTGAATCAAGTTTTTTTTGTTGTTTATTTTTTTAGAAATAGAATACTAGCCTGTAGAATTGTTCCTTGAGTATTTGTAAAGGTTTATAGTGCCTGCAGATAAGAAATTAGAGATGAGCCTGGAACCTATATCTAGTGGCTCTGTGATGGCTGTTTACCCCACACAATCCTCAGATTGTTTATTCATTCAGACTAGATAGACTTGAGTTTTAGATATAAAATCCTTGATTTTTTTGGAGAATAGCAATGACTACCTTCCCATTTGTTGGGGGAGGGGGCGATACGACTACGTACCTCTACGGGTAGGAACTAAGAAAAGGCCAGTCTTCATACGCTATACACTTCTTCTGCAAAGGTTCTCATACAATCCCAAATTATTCTCCCATGTAAAGTAGTTTGGTTGCTTTGCCCAGTTCTAATTTGCTTGGTTCCAATTGAAATTTTTCCTTTACACATAGATTTCAGTTTCCCACCAAAAAGCACAGTTAAAGAATGATTTAGATAATAACTGAGCTGTTTCCTCAAACATTAAATGGTCGTCACAACAGCATGTTCCTTAGTGCTTTCATATCTGCCCGGCTGCCTCACTGTGGGCATTGAAACTGAATTACAGCATATGACACTGCCTCGGTCTTCTCAGCTTCCCCCCAGCAAAACTGGAACTGTTATGTGTGCCCAGACTCTAATCACTGACACAGGTAATATTTCATGTATCAGTTGTATATGTTTTGCACACATGTGTGAGTGGGGTAGAAAGCTATTAAACTGTTAAGCCAGGTTTAAAATTCTCTAAGGTTCAAACTGTTACTCTTCCATAAAAAACTGAACTTGGCCTACCTCTTTGCATTCAAACACATATTCCAAACTTGGTTTTTTGTGAAACTGAAAAGACAGTGCTCAGACTGGGCTCACCATTAATTTAAGTGATTTAACTGCTAAATTTACCATGCGTCATCTTACTTAGCCTCACAACTGAGATGCTATGACTGGTTTCCAGTCAGATCAGAGCCCAACTTTTAACAGCTCAGAAGTGAGGCATATCAAGCTGGCTGGGGTAGTGCACCCCTATCATTCCATTCTGGCAAGCTGAGACAGGAGGATTACAGATTTGAGCCCAGGCTGAGCAACTTAGTGAGATCCTGGGTTCAAAAAAGACTAGGGATGTAGCTCAGTGCAAAAGCTCTGGGTTCAATCCACAGCACTGCCCCCAAAAAGTGGGGCATATGGTCCTTTCATCTTCGATTCATTGCAGTCTGATATCCACCCACACTTCACTGACACTGCTGTCAGTCAGTGAAGTTATACCCTACAGCTAACAAGTGTCTGCCAAGATAGTCATCTAGGGTAGTAAGTGGACCTGCTGTACCAACTACAAACATCCATATATGGTCAGTTTCCAATTTGAGTGTGATAACAGCACCCAGTTGAGGGATCTGATTTGTCTTTTGCTTAGACACAGGTCTCTTTTACCAGTAGCTGTAATTTCCGGGGGTCTGTAATTAAACAAGTTTGAAGGAAGCATGTTTATTCTGGTAGCACTTGTCATGAATAGTCTATACTAGTATATGAAGACAGTCAGGGATATTTTCTTTCCCGGTTAAAAATTCCAAAAGTCCTTGCCTAGGAACATCATACAGAATTTATTGCAAAATAGTGTTCGCAACATCCATAACTCAAAACTTAGGAAAAGTCAATGAGACAGTGAGCAGTGTTAGGTCTTTTGAAGTGAAGGAGGAACAAGGCATTTCTGCTGTTCAGAATTTCCAACTCTACCTAGGCTAGCATGCCAGCCCAGTTACAACCAAGTTTGAAGAAAAATTCATAGAATTTAATAAAAGTAAAGCCATTTAGCCAGGTATAATTCCACTACCTGGGAGGCCTCAGTCGAGGATCCAAAGTTCAAGTCCTGCCTGAGCAAGTTATCAAGACCCTGTCTTAAAATAGGCCCAGGGTATGGCTCAGTGCACATGCTCTGGATTCAACTCACTATCATAAAAGAAAGTGAACCTCCCAAGGGGTTTTCAAAATCTAAATTCTAGAGCTAGTGGAAGCTGGCAGAAAATCTGCAGTACTCCCCCATTTCTGATGAGCTTCTCTTGGCACTTTCAGTAGCCTGTCTTCTATCTCAGGTATTGTGGGCCTGCCAGTACAAAGATCAGTAAGTCTCAAGAATCTAGCAAGGTACAAATGCTTAGGTAAAAGGTGACCCAGGAGTATCACAAAGAAGAAAAAAATGGCTACTGAAGGCAGTGCGATGCGGTAATACAAGTTTTTTGGAGATGACAAAGGTATTTGTCTAAGTCCTAAAGAAGTGGGACTTATGATCAAATAAAGGATACAGGATGAACAGAAGAGGAAATGACAACTCAGGGCTTTTTTTTTCTGACAGGAAGGAAAAGTCAGTAATCAAAGGCTAAGACTCCTCATCTGAAAAAAAAAAGTGCTTACCTTAGATCCAAGAATTAACTAAATTACATTTAGAACCATTCCTGGCAGAGTAAAATCTCAGTAACTGACGTTCTCACTGATTCTTTACATATGCTAGATACCAGGATAATGAACGTAGCAAGCAAGTCTTTTGCCCTCTGTCTTTGCCTCTGAGCATGTCAACTGGGGGAAGAACATAAAAATACGCCCCAACAAATACCTTACTATAGGTGCCAAGTAGTGTGAGGGATGTTACACTGGTGAAGTCTTTGGTAAAATTACATTTAACCAGAGCCCTGAAACATTCATCCAGGACTTAAGTCTGAAATAACAAGAGAACTCCAGCTGGATAACCCCAAGTTAATAGATCATTCACCTGAGAAATCCAGGAGTACAGCTGCCTGATGCCATCCTACCTCAAGGATGCTAGGGTGCCTGTGTGTGGGCTCCTTGTGCACCCCAGACAGTAGCACACTGAAGCCCCAGCACTGGCTCATACCTGCTTCCTTGGGGCACAGTCAGTTTCTGGCAAGGTCAGTTGTGGAGCCACTTGGTTGAGGCAAAGCTGGGCCGTATGTTCTTAAGTGTAGTAGTAGAGAGCAGAAAACGGGCAGCTGTTACTCTTTCAGGAGAGGTGGCTCTGTGGCACAATGGATAGTGCACTGGACTTACACAGGGAGAGAAAGTCGGTGAACCAGATTTGGGGGTGGGGTGGGGGATCTCTAGGTAGAGAGCAGCCAGTAGGTGCAAGGCCCTGAGGCAGGAAGAATGAGAGAAATGGACAGGTTGTATGGCCAGGGCACATGCTGCAGTGGGTGGGGGCGTCAAATCTCCAGAGTCTTAAAAGATCGCAACACGAGAAGTTAGGAGTTAACTGGTTTAAGCAACTATCACTGGTCTAAGCAACAAGCTAGAGGGTGTAAGGGAAAGATACATTTTAGACAAACTAATTTTGAGGGGCCAAAGCTATCATAAAACAACTGGAAGGGCCGGAGATACAGCTCAGTGCCACCACACCTGCTTCGAAAGTGCAAGGTCCTGAGTTTGATCCCTGATACCAAAAAAAAAAATATGTCTTAAAACAACTGGAGAACCCTTTGCAGACAAACCAATACCTAAATCTTTATTGCCACCATCTATAATAAACCTTTCTGATCCTTATTCCCCTGTAATGGGAAAGGCATGTAAATAACAAATCCAGCTTTGCTTCGTTCTTAGTCTGTTCAGTTTCTATAATGGATGGATCCAGTAGAATTTCTGTAAACAGACAAAAATATCAATAAGTATAATTAAAATCCAACAACAAAACACATGACAACACAGTGCGTATATATTTTCCATTTACAAAATACAGTGGTACCACAGTTCACGAACTTAAATTTTCTATGATTTTGGAAAAGATGGGCCACATTTGTATTTGTCACTCCATGCAGTTTGCAAACAAAAACAGAATTTTGCCAAATGCTTCTGTTTGCAAAACAAATTGTTTGCAAACAAAAGTGTTAGTGAACCAAGGTACCACTGTAGTTGGGAATAGATTCCCACTGAGATCACCAAATGTGATAACTTGGGGAACTGAGATTCACAGGCCACAATTTCTGTATCAAAAGATAAAAGGTTATTAATCTAAGCTGGCATTTGTCAATTAACTATTTTTACAACTATTCTAGTGTTAGTTTTTAAATGTCCTTACGTAACACACATGCTTTCTTTAAATGGCAGTGTACTCACTTTTGTCAGTTTTCTTTGTTGCCAACCTCTGGCATGTTCCATCCTTCAGTTTTGAGGAGCCCTTTTCTGGGAGGCACTGCTTTCACTGCTACTGGAGTAGCTCGGTTTGTATTTTGACAAAATCTGAAACAAAAAGTCCTTTTGATCAAGTTTTATGAATGACATAAGTCTGGAAGGTATTATGAAACATTCAAGGAAAGCCATGGAAAATGTAAAGATAAAGGTTCCTTAAAATATTTCTTACATACATTCAATAGCAGCACAACATGGACATACTAGGAATTTAACTTGGATATGAAGGTTTGACCTCTAGAGCCTTCCAAAATGCTCTCTACCTTAGGTTAATGGAAACAAGTAGCAGTACACTCTTGAGAGCAAATTAAGCCTTTTCAAAGATATTTGGGAAATACAGAGAGGAAAACTCTGAAATGAATCCTCACAAGACCATCACTTATAATGAGTACAAAAGAATCTAAAACATTTACAAATTCTTTTCAGGAGGTTTCATTCCTTTCACAAACCAATGAGAGAAGAATCTACCATGCAGAAGATGTTCCTTACCTAGTTTATTATCATCTCCCAGGAAAGCAAAAAAAGGGGCAAAAAAACCCCAAGTCAAAACCAGAGAGGATAACAGATATTTCTGTATCACAGGATGAGCCAGTTCTGATGGCATTTATGTTTTCCCATGTGATTTGCTTTTCCCATGGTGCTTCATAACCAAGACTATTTCTAGGATAGTTATTAAGAATTCATGCGCCTAAGCAATAATTGCCAAATACTAACTTCTATTAAAGAAGGAGAGTGTCAAAAAAATCACACTAGTATGATTGGCAGTGACAAACGTTGGTAAACATTACAGTAAAGAATCAAATATTCTACTACATATAAATCAGTGTTTCTTAAACTGAGGTCCAAGAGTCTCAAGCTCGTTACTAGTGGTATTTCACTCTGGAGAACTGTTGGATAAATTACATTTTTTACTTTGCCTGCAACACATCCAATGGAACAGATGTCAACATAGCAGCCACGGTTGAATGTGTATTAGAAATAACATACGAATATATTTCAGAGGATTAAGGTAAGGGTCAAGAGAAAATGACTCTTGGAAGATAATATAACTAAAAATATGGCAAGTCACTAGCTTGTACGCAGCTCTGAAGTTGTTTAGCTAGGTGGTCCTATCAGCCCAGAATTTATATTTTCTCAATACCAAAACTAATACATTAGCCTAATGATAAAGATGATACTTTATATGCAATTTCGGGTCTTAATTTAAGTATCTAATTTGAAAACAGTATCAGAAAAAAAAATCCTGTCTGGAAATATTACCTGGAGAACATCTTCTGGAATAGCAGTTACCTCTGGAGGTGTGGGTGTTCTGAGCAGATTCTCATAAGACGAAACTGTAGGAGAGGAGGGGTCTGCAAAATTCTCCAAGCACTGATATGAACTTAAAACTAATGAAGTACAATCTTTAACTTCAAAATCATTTGATGAACTGTGTGTTTCTGATAATGCATAGTTTGTGGGTACCTACAGAATAAAAAACAATCATTAAATAATGGTAGTAAATAAAAAGTGTTGAAGTCTCTACAGGCCCCAAAATGATTCCTTTTTTTCCCTATGCAAGTTCTTCACAAAATCTAGAAAAATAAAGAAATGGCATGTGGAGGACAAAACACCATCTTCATTACTAATAAAGACTTGAGGTGAGAACTGTGATGTCACCCCAACCCCAGACTTAATGGCCAAAGGAGAGTCCCAGCATACATGAACAAGTGTTTCCACAGGCCCTCAGCAGGCAGGCTTCCTCTGAGAGGACAGCACCTTGTGCAATGTGTTCCTGCCAGACCGACCACACGGAAAGTCATTCTTGTCTCCCTAGGGTCAGAGTTATTTACAAAGACAGGTGATGCGAGTATCACATCAGCACAGTACCTTCCACATGAATCAAAACATAAGTTAATTAAGTGTAAAAACCAATTACCAACATGCAGATAACCTGATACTACACTGATGGTGCAGCACTGTCTACGGCTGCACTCCCCGATATATTACCCACAAGCTATATTGGGGCTGTTTAAATTTTTTTTTTAAGTGAAAAATTAAAAATTAGTTCCTCAGCTGCACTAGCAGCATTTTAGGTGCTCAGTAACTAGCTATGTATACTTAGTGAACATATTGAACATTGCAGATTATGAAATGTTTTCAATCATTATCAACAGTTCTACTGGATACCCCAATAGAGTTGTGGTTGTCTATAGTACTGGTTGTTTTATGTGTTACTCCTGACTCTTTTGATTACTGTTAAATTTAACTAGAAAAATTTAGAGGAAACAAAAAACATTAAATCACCCACACTTTGGTGTTTTTCTATTAATTAGAAATGTGTATTTAAAATGTGTGTCTGGAATTAGTACTCTATTTGAGTCATTAGAAGAAAGATTATAGTTTTCAGTTTTATAGAAATTTACCAAAGCTGTACAGTTCTTTGTAGAAGGAACTTTCAAACCAGGAGTGCAGAATGTAGGTGTCAAAGGGGAATCTGTATACTTGGTATCTGAAAGACAAAATAGGCATGAAAATAAAGATTTGAAAATAAAATTGAAATAAAAATTTCACCTTATTAAGAGTTGTCAATATAATCTGTGCACTTTATTATCAATAGCTTAAAAAACAGCCAGACATGATAATACATGCCTATAATCCCAGATACTTGAGAGGAAAGGAGGCCAGCCTGGGCAAGACCCTCTCAAAAAATAAAAGGGCTGGGGATTTAGGTCAGTGCAAAGATGCTGGGGTTCAATCTCAGTAACACCAAACAAACAAGCTTAAAAAATTTAAGTGCTTGACTGGACGAGAAAAATTCATTCACAGATATGTTTATCATTAGCATTAAAAGTTCAGCAAGATTACAAAAGTACTACATAATAACTTAATGGTTCTGTTTAAATACCAGCAAGCTCTTAAAAACCTAATGTATTTGAAAAAAAAGTTTCACAGTAGCAACAAAGCTACGTATAAATAAATCTATTGAAAATTGTGCAAAATCTTAAATTATTAAACTGTTGAAGAAAAAGGAGAAGGAAGGAGAGATGGTCAGTTGCTCTCCAAGATATCACAACTTACTCTAAAACTATAGTAATTAAAAGCAGTATAACATGGACCAGCATGGAAATATTGTCTATTGCAATAAAAGAGACCCATGCAGAGACACAGCTTTCTAGAACACAGAGTATTAAAGCATTATCTTCAACACATTTCTGCCGGCTTGAACCAAGCCAGTACAAGTGGTACAGTCATGTATGTGCCATGGGTGGTTCAGGTGCCTGGTAGGGAGACACATAGTACAGTCCCCTTGTGCACATGTTAGAAACAGTCACCCAGTCACTGAGCTGCCACTGGGCCTTGGTAGCCTCCCCCTCGAACCCCATCACTTTCTGGGGCTCCATCCCTCCTCTCTCCCCCTGCCGTCTCCTAAAGCACCTTCCACAATAAGGCTGTGGAATTTCCACCAAGAATAAGGAATCTTATTGTGTGTCTGCTATCCAGACCCTCCACTCTTTGAATCCCTTGCTGATGCAAGGGGTGATGACCTGCTGCTTTCTGCTGGCACTGACAATTCTACAGATGTAAGAATTCAACAGAAAGGCTGCAAGGCCATACTCCTGTCCAAGGACCACTGATGATTATGACACAAACTGGTGAAGACATTTAAGAAGCAATTTGCCTGCAATGGCACTGTACTTAAGTATCTAGGACATGGAGAAGTACTGCAGCAACAGGGTGACCAGCACATGTTTTGGAGAGACTGGATTGGCTGTGGACGATCAGCTCGAGGTTCATGGGTTTTAAGTGCTCATGGCTCACTGGCTTAAGTGAGGATTTCCTTGCAATGAGTAGAATTTCCCTTCTTCCCTTGTCAGAAGTTTAAAACCTTACCACTTGTATAACTCCTTCATGCAATAAACTGAAAAGAGCCATGCTATCTAGGCTTGAAGTCCCTCATTTAAACAGAAGTCAAGCAGTAGGCACCTGCCAGTATCCAGCCCAAAGCAAACAATAACGTGATGTTTCAGCCAAGCCCAGAGTTCCAAGGCCAGACAGCAATGTCTCATCAAAAGCTCCTGGGCTCTCCCTCTGCACAGGCCCCACCCTAAGAGAATGGTACCACTTGAACAATCCCTGTGAGTCTAGAAAGGACTGGGTAAGGCAACAACAGCGGCTGTATCGCTAGAAGGAGCGTTGGGTAGTAACAGCCCCTGTTAGAGTCTAACCTGATAGGATATCTTCCCTCCAGTGAGGTGACAAGGCATCTGGATTGCTATAGGTCTTTGACCTGACATCCTACCTGAGGGATGTTCAAACAACAGAATGGGAGCCAGCCTAATACCAGTTAAACCTTTGACAAGGGAACAAATACCAAGCTGATGTTATCAGTCATACAGCAGGATACAGAGCTCACAGCTTACTGGCAACACTGCCCAAGCCATGTGAAGTAAACTGATTCTGGCTTGCTTTCTTACGATTTTCTCCCTTACAATTTTGATATTATGTAATGTATTTAAACACTGGTTTAAATAAAACTAGTTTTTAGAAAAAATCATCAAAGAGAAAAGGTAAGTATATTAAAAAATCTAATGGGAAAAATGTGTTAAGTCTAAAAATAAAGATCATCAAGTGCTGGAAAAGATGGAGAAACAGGAACTCAGACGCTACCAGCAAGACTGTATATCACAAGAGCCATTCTTGGGCAGCAATTTTGTATTGTCTAGAACAAGTGAAAATATGCATATCCTTTGACCTAGGGCAGCAATGGAAGACCTTTTAGAGATAAGTGCCCATACTGCAACCTCAAACCTATTTATTTATGGTAAAGTGCCAACACTGCAATTAAACCTGAAGACTGAGATTTTAGTTTAGAAAAAAACCTACTTTAACATCTTTTGTCTTAAAAGAAAAACAACATGCATGCCATATGTTTGCTACCACTGACCTAGGAATTCTATTTTTAGATGTAAGAAATTAAAGGAATTTCATTAAAGCACTGACTATAATAAAAACTGGGCCGGGGATGTAGTGCAGTGGCACCGCACCTGCCTTGCAAGTGCAAGGTCCTGAGTCTGATCCCCAGTACCCAAAAAAACAAACAAACAAAAAACTAATTAAAAAAAACCCCTATCTCATTAATTTGCTTACTAAAGCAAATTAATGAAATGGTTCCAGGTGCTGAGATCGCGGCACAAGTCCAGCACAGGTCTTCTGAGCCAAGCAGTTGCCAACAGTTTGCCTACTTGTCCCATGGGGTCTTGGTTGGGACAGAAGCAGCGGGATGGGACCACCTCATGGCCCGCGGTGTATAGAACACCATGGAAACAACTTCTGGAGGCACAGAAATCACAACGCAAGAGAACAGTATCATGGAAAGAGCAGAGGGTACACAGGGCCGCCAGCTCTTCAAGCTCTGAGCTTTATGGATTAGGTCTATCTCAGTTCCCCACGAATTTGAAAGAAAAAGATTGCAGAACAGGACATGTATCTAGAGTAAAGGTTCAAGAGACGGATTAAAATAGTAAACTGGGAAAAAAGATCTAAATAAAGCATAAAGTAGCACAGAGAAAGGGACGGAAAATATGAAAGGGAAGTTAAGCTAAGAGGATAGAATAGTAAATTCTAAAACACATCTTAAGCCAGAGTGGTGCCACACGCCTGTAATTCCAGCACTGAGGCTGTGGCAGGAGGATCACTGTGAGTTCAGGGCTAGCCTAGACTACATAGTGAGACTCTGTCTCAAAACTCCAAAACCAAAACCCAACCCAAAAAATAATGTGAAATACATTTTAAAGGAATTTCAGGAGAAAAAAAATGAGAAACTAGAAGCTAATATTATTAAAGAAATAATGTCAATATTTTCCAGAATTAATGACATGAATTTTTGGTTTTAAAAAATTATACTAATTACATAATAAAACAAATATAAATGTGGATAAATTACAGAGACTATCAAAGACAAAGACAAAAATGTTAGAGACTACCACAAAGAAGACAGATTATCTACAAAGGAAAGCTAATTAGACCAGTAACACTGTGCCTATGAACAGCAACAGATACTCAACACAATGGAATAATTTCTTTAAAGTACTGAAGAATCAATCCCCAGAAAAATAAAATATAAATTAGTGAAGAAAACAATTCTCAATCCAGTGATCTCCACTCGGCTACATTACCATTCAAGAATGAGTGAACAGGGCTGGGGTCGCAGCTCTGTGGTAGAGCACAGGAGGCCCTGGCTTCAGTCCCAGCACCACAAGGAAAAGAAAAAGTAAACAAAAACAAAAAGATGTCTTCAGACAAAACTGGAGATTATGCAGACTTGAAATAACATCTTGGAAAAAACTACTAATGTATTTGATCAAGAGGAAAACAGCCCCAAAGCAATGAGTATGATAAAAGAAACACTGTGAACACAGAAAACTGATCAAACTACCCAAGATTAGTAAGGCTACACTGATTAAATGGAATAATGGTACCTTGTGGGAAAAAAATGGAGTCCAAGCAAAATACACCAATCATCCTTAACTTCTAACTAACAAGATGAGTAACAGGTAACCCTAAGCTTTCCTTTCCCTCCATAAAATACAGTGCCTATGGTATACTGGGAGGTTTTAGGAGGTAACCTATTCTTGAGAAAGCCCATCACATTTCAGAAGTTATACAAATATTCTCTTTTATCATTTTCTAAAAAGTTTATATTCCATTGGGAATTGATTTGACCATGGTGCATGGTGACAGTCCAATTTATTTTAAAAACTCAGCATCTTGGGCCGGGGATTTAGCTCAGTAGTTTCACCGCCTGCTGCGCAAGCGCAAGGAGCCGAGTTCGATCCCCGGTACCAAAAAAAAAAAAATCAGCATCTCTTTAGTGTATTCATGCTTTCTTTATATAACGTGCACTATAAGCTACTATGAATCAGTTATACTAACCTTATACTAGCAATACTTAGTAATTTAATAACATAAGTTTATGTCAGTATAATTAGTACAAAGTTTTCTGAAAATATGTCCAAAATTTGGGAAAAGACGAAGTCATTTTTAAAAGACCTGTCAATACATTTGGTACAGATCAAATAATTATAAAAAATTACTCAGAGACTCTAGGATTTTTTTAACTTTGTATTTTCACAACAAAACTAATGTTTTCATATTTCCTGGGACAAATATGAAAACAGTACATGAAAATTTTCCTTAAGTTACTCAACTAGTTAAAAATAATCAAAATTTGAAATGGTAGCATATATTCTAGATGTAGTTTATGTAAGAAAGATAATGTACAACTCTAATCAATAGGTACAGACTAAACTAAAAGAAAATACTATGGCTCTATACCAAAAGACTGGTGAACAGATATGTTTTTCTTTGTTGGGGTGGGCTCTGGGGATTGAACTCAGAGCCTTCTCACTGAACTATTTCCCCAACCTTCTTTTACTTTTAAGACAGGATCTTAGTAAATTGCTCAAGCTGGGCTCCAACTTGTAATCCTCCTTCCTCAGCCTCCTATAGTGCTGGGATTACAGGTGTGCACATCACACCCATGTCAAATATATATGTTTTAAATTAAAATGTTCGTAACAAAAAAGCTTACAAATACTGAAAGTGAACAGAAAAAGTATTAAAAATGTAACAAACTTTTCTTTCTCTTGAATCAAATCATGCCGAAAATGAAAAGAATTGTACTTAATAAAATTCAATGTTATACATTAAAAAGATGCAGAAAACTATCAGAATATCTGAGGTGATAGTTGATAAAGAATATAGCTGAGAAGTTGATTTTTAAAACTCACCTCTTTTTTCCAACTGCTGCATTATGGGGCCAGGAGTGGCAAAGCCATCATCACTGATCATGGGTTCTGTTTCTACAGCCACCTCACTGGTAATAATTCATAGAAAAATTATAAAGTTAAAAAAATTAATATTAAACCCCTGAGGAAAAATTTAATCTTAACATGTATCATGAAGCCTGGACTAGCTCAGGTTTTTTTTTTTTTTTTATGAAATGGAAGTCCCACAGAACAAATCCTTTTTAAAATATACATATATAGCTGTGGTTCACAAGAGGTAAAAAACTATTTTCTACTGACAGTCTTGAAGTGCAGTAAGAATCTATAACTTAAAGGAAAGCAATTAAGCCAACTCATTAGTTCAAACTGGGAATTTTGTAGCTCATGCTTCAAAATAATAAAGCAGAATTTTGTAGCCAGTATATAAAAACAGATAAAAAGCCGTCAGTGTTTTAGAGTAAAAAGCCTGATCTTTCCATCTTACTAAAGTTGCCCTAGCCAATTTTACACAGCTGTCTGGAATAGTAATAAAGAGAAAAAATATCCAACACTGTTGATGAAGATCCAGTGAACTTCCAGCTTAGAAGTGCCCAGTTTTGAACTGGCATACAATGAACTATGCAGTCCTTAACATCCTGTCTATACAACAGTATATAGGTATACATGTTTCTTTGTACATTTTTTGAACCAGGGTCTCACACTTGCTAGACAATCACTGTACCACTGAACTGACATCCCCAGAAAATATAACTCTGCACTATTTTAATGGCCAAAAATGTTTTTCCCATATTTATAGTCATTCCTCCTTAACTCCTGGGTACAGTTCAATCACCTCTTAGTTAGCTTTTCAAAGGTTACCTTAGCTTTTAGAATGTTACCGTTGCTTATCAATATGTATATAATAGCTGTTAAAAGTGTACAGCACTGAGTCGTGTTTGTTGCAAGTATATCCTAGGTTTCTTTCTTTTTCATCCTTTACATACTCCATGTTCTATTCTATATTCCTCAATGGAATATCTGAATATCATTCAGATATCTAAACATGGCACATGAATTTACAAGTCTCTTGAAATTACAAATAAATACACATGTACCTGCATTGTTTAAATGGGTAAATTAGCTATATTTGCTTCTTCCACTTTTTAAATGATTTATCTATTTATAATTTAACACGAGGTAAAGATTACTTGATCTTTTTCCAAACAGTTAACCAACTGTCCCAACACTACAAAAATCTTGCCCTACACATACAACACAGAGACTTTTCATTTCTATTTCCTATCTCATTACATTGGCCAGGGGATCAAGAATGATGTTAAATAATAATGGTGACAGTTTCATTATTAAGTATCCTACTTAGAGTTTTAAATGAAGAATTTTAAATGGAGAACAGAACTGGGCATGGTGGTGCACACCTGAAGTCCCAGCCCTTGGAAGGCTGAGGCAGGAGGATCACAAGGAGATTGAAGCCAGGTGGACTATGTGGTGAAACCCTGTCTCCAAAACACAAAAAAACCAACCAACAAACAAAAACAATGAAGAACAGATGTCAAATTTTATCAAACTCTTCATTGACATCTACTGAAATTATTCTTTTTTTTTTTTTTGGTACCGGGGATGGAACTTGGCACCTTGCGCTTGCGAGGCAGGCACCAGAACTACCGAGCTAAATCCCCTGCCCCAAAATTATTCTTTTTTCCCTATAAATGTTTTATGAGTTCCCAAATATTAGCTATGTTCAATAGTTTAGCTTAATATAGCTCATTATGCTTTCAATATTTGAGTTTGATTCTGAATATTTTAATTAGGATTTATACATCTGTATTCATGAATTAGACTGGGCCACTGTTTCCTTTTCTGGGCCTTGTCAGTGTACTAAGATTATATCAGCATCATTAATGAAACTGAAGTGTTTTTGTCATAGTCTAGTTTTTGAAAAAGAACTTTTGAGGTTGTGTTCTAATAAAGATTTGACAAAATCAGGCAGCCAGCTGGATGTCTTCTTACATAGTTTACAGGCCCCTGAGTATAACAGTTCTTTTTTTATGTCATTATTTTGATATCATTACATCTATATTATTTCATTCTTATAGCAGTTAATAATTTTTAATCCACTGTCCTGTATTGGCCTTGTGTCATCAACAGGATGGGTAGAGTCATATCCATTTCAGTAGTGAGGAAAGAAACACATGATGCTTCATGAGCTTGAAGGTCCCCAAGTCAGATAAGTTCTCTGAAGTCATGAAAGGAGTCATCCAGAAAACCATTTGTGTTCAAACATTTCTGCAGCTAGGTTTCTAGTAACTGTTTCTGTTTTCTTCTGATTATTGGTACACCCAGGTTTTCTTAAGTTAATTTTGATCATTTTGTATGATTTTCAGAAATTTTATCTGAAACTTTCAAATTTCCCAATACTACACCCTGTGGTGTTATAGCTTAAAGAATAAAACATGCACTGGGCATGGTAGTGCATGCCTGTAATCCCAGCATTCAGGAGGCTGGGTTGTTGTTGTTTTTTTTAACAAAAAAACAAAAAAAACAAAAGCCCTTAGTTCCTAATTGTATTGCTTGCATTTAAAGAACCATTTCTTAGATTTATCAATTCTACTCTTCTAAAAATTTTCTGTATTAACATTTTGTTTTATCTTTAGAGTTTCCTCCCTGTTCTTCCCAGAATTGTTTTTCTCCCTGACTCACTGAGATAAACGTTTATTTTCCTTTTTTAGTGATAAAAGTTCTTAAAGATATAGATTTATCTTTAGGTATTACTTGGATACTTTGAAAAGTATTTCAATTACTGTTTTCACAGTAATCACACCCAGATGTCTTCAGTCTAGCACTGAATTCACACTAAGTAAACTTCAAACTCATACTAAAATACCTAAGTCTACTAGGCAATAAGAATATCAAGTACCTTATTGTGAAATAGGAAGAAAATGTCTAAAGGAATAGGGGAAGTAGGAGGGGAAGGGGAAGGGAAAAGAAAAAAATATGAGAAAAGGAAAAACATGGAAACAAAGTCTTTGTATTTTTGTTTTTTGGGTTTTTGGTTTTTTTTTGGTACCAGGGATCGAACTCAGGCCCTTGCGCTTGCGAGGCAGACGACGGAACCACTGAGCTAAATTCCCAGCCCCAACAAAGTCTTTGTAAATAGGGAAGGATGAAGGAGGTGAAGAGAGGGCAGGGGAATAGGGAAAAAAATAAGAACCAAGATACATTATGTAAAGGTACAAGATCCCAATGAGGAATGTAACTGTACTGTATACCTAAAATGGACCAATAAACTAAATGGAAAAAAAAAAAGAATATCAAGTACCTCAAAATCAACATGTACATTTTTCAGCTTGAGCTTCAGGTATTCTTACACCTTAGTATCATCCCAGATAACAAAACAGAAATTGGTTTCAAACACCGTGGAAATCAGTATGGAGATACCTCAAAGAAGGAGGACTGGAAGTCCCATCTGACCCCGCTATTCCCCTGCTGGGGATCTTCCCCAAAGAATTAAAAGAATCATACCACAGTGATATATGTGCACCTATGTTCATAGCAGCACAGTTTGTAATAGCTAAAACTTGGAAACAGTCTAAATGCCCATCAACTGGAGACTGGATAAAGAAAATGTGAATTTTTTATAAAATGGAGTACTACTCAACCATAAAAAATGAGAAATTAGAGACATTTATAGCTAAATGGATGCACACTGAAGTGATATGCTTAAGTGAAATAAACAGGACACATGTGTAAATACAAAATAGTTTCTCTAGTGTGAGAAACTGAAAGTGTAAATAAGGACTAAAAGGTATAATAGATAATGTCAAATAGGAAAAAAGGGGCAAAGGGGAAGGGGAAGTGGGAGCGGGAGCGGTAGGGGAAACGAAAGAAGGGAATGGAATTAATATGAGAAAATGAAAAAATGGAAACAAAGTCTTTGTAAATAGGGAGGGATGGAGGGGTTGAAGGGAGGGCAGGGGAAGGGGGAAAAACAAGAACCAAGAGAGACTATGTAAAGGTGCAAATTTCCAATGATGAATGCCTTTATATTGTATATCTAAAAATGTACCAATAAAATAAAATTGTTTTTAAAAAGGAAAATAAATAAATAAAATAAAAATTTAAAAAACAGAAATTGGTTTTTTCCTGGATCCTTCTCTCTTCTCAAGTCTTCATACCAAAGCAACCACAAATTGTTAGCAATTTTAGTTCTTTAATTTTATCTCTTTTCTGTCTCTATAAATACTATATATTTTTTTCAGGCTTTAATCACTTTCCTCACCTGAGGAAATCAATAGCTCACACTTTAATAATTGAATTAGTGATTCACATAAGTTTAAAATATAATTTATCTGAAAATTTTTTAAAGAAAAAAATATCTGAAACATCAAATTTCTTCTAGGAAAAAAAAATCAATAAATGAAAAGATTTAGGAAGTCAGGTAAAAATGTACCTTCTAAGAAAGTAACTTACCTTTTGATAGTCTTCATATTTTTCAGTCCTATTGTATAATCTTCATTTAGACACATAGTATATTCAGAGATACCAAAATGCTCTAATTTAGGAGTTACACACTCAAAATCATCCATCTTTAGAGCACATTTTGGAGTTTTTAGTATTTTAACTACTGACTGTCTGGTAGATGGAGTTCCAATTATGGGCTCGTCCTTGTGGCTGCTTACAGCTTGTGGAGGGTTTGGTAGAAGCTGAGGTATCATATACCGCTCCAGTCCAAAATCTGCAAGCTGTGGACTACGCAGAGGCTCCTCAGAAACTGAACCACCTGGGGCAGATGGATCAGACAGGCTGTCCTTCGCACGAGGACTTTGAACATGATCACAGCTGGCCATCTTTGGGGTGAAATCAGTGATTTCCTGTTCGGAGACTAGGAACAAAATCAAAGAGGTAATATTTTGGTCAAACCTCAAAACCAACAATCTCATTTATTAAGATAAGATTGCTCCATCTGAAATTTCCCAAGGGCAAAAATCCTAATTCTTTATAAAAAATTTATTTCAAGTGTCCCTTCAGTATGTTTCTGATAATTTAGAGAATTATCCCAGGTCACACACATTCTTACTGATAGAACCAGTGTCTGAATCGATGATTCTTTCACAGTAATGACAACTGAATTCTTCCTATTACAACATGTAGATTTACACACACATCCTTGGTAAAGACTTGTTGAATTTAGTTAATGTCTTCTTTATCTATAAGGATCATTTTCATAATAAACATAAAGGCACTGAAGTTAGTCACTCAGAGGTATGGGCTGAACAATAACAACAGCAGTTAATGTTGGGTAACTGACATACCAGATACTGCTCTAAGCAAATTTTATCTCATTTAGTCTATAAAACCTTATGAAGTGATATATTACACATCTTCATCTTACAAATGGGAAACTGTGGCACAAGGTTAAGTAACTTGCCAAAGATAATATAGTATATGAGTGGTAAAACAGATTCAAACCCATGCAATTTGGGGTCCTAATTCTAAACCACCATGTTACACTATCCCTTCAATAAAATTTTAGAACTAAGAAGACTTTATCAGCTTATATAGCCAGAATCTCTCTGTAGAAGAGGAAATGGAGAACAAGAAAAATAAAATAGCACACTTTAAGGTTTCTTAGTTATTTATTGGTAGAACTAAGAAAGCACCTATCCGAAGACATGTGGATTTACTGTACTTTTCAATTGACAAAGCTCCAAGAACTCTTTCAACTAACACTGTGCTAGTCCTCAGCTAGTACTGAGGAAAGGAGAGCAAAGGCTGTTTTTACACTGTCCCAGCATACCGGGAATACTGAATAAATGTTTACCCTGGCAGAGCCAGAACTACACAGTACTGCCAAGCCCACAGGTGTCTTAGTTATGCTGCCTTCTTCAATACCAAATCAAATGCTATAAAACCAAAGTCAAACCTGAATTTTCCTTGACACGTGGATTATATCCATACTTCTGGAAAAACTCTCTTATTTTTATGATATCCGTTGCATTTTTTTTCATCAGTAGTTTTGTTGCCTTAATAAAACCAATGCTTTCTTGACTTTCCAATCTTGCTTTATCAAGAAGAATATTAACATCATCCTTTTATGAAGAAAGAAAATACATAATTTCTCTAATTTCTCTTTTTATGTTGCTAGATATCAAACTGATGACCTTTTACATGCAAGGCAAGCACTCTATACCAGCCCATAATTTCTCTAATTTCTGACTAAATTTACTTAGGCTAGAACAGTTACTTCCTGCAGAAAAATGATAAATTAATATTGTAGGATGGATACCTTCAGAGCCCAGACTTCTGAATGAAGGTCATGTAAAATCCTCATTGGATCATCTTCAAATTCTTTAATATGCATGTTGAAAGGAAAAAATCCAGTAAACATAAAGAAAAGAAGGGAGAAAAGAAAACAGAAAACTTTAGTGTGGTTCCTTAAAATTATGAAGTCCTTGTAGACATTTTTATAATTTATCTGTTCAATTACTAAGAAAAAGTTTAAGAATATTCTTTAAAACCTTTAGGGTAGTGCATGTCTGTAATTCCAGCACTTGGGAGGATAAGGCAGGAGGATTGCTTTGAGTTCAAGGCCAGCCTAGGCTATATAGTGAGTTCAAGACCAGCTTCAACTACATAGCGAGACCCTATCTCAAAAAGATAATAAAACTTTTAATTGAACTATAACAATAAATGTACACAAATCAAAATATAGCTTGATGATAGGGCTGGGGATTTAGCTCAGTGGTTTCAACGCCTGCTGCGCAAGCGCAAGGACCCGAGTTCAATCCCCGGTACCAAAAAAAAAACAAAAACAAAAAATATAGCTTGATGAACTTTACAAAGTGAACATATAGAATAGGAAGGAAAAAAAAACAAAAACAAAGTGAACATACTTGCATAACCCTCAGCTCTAGAAATGAGGGGATGAGAAAAAGGAAAAGGAAAGGAGGGACAGAAGATTACCAGGAATTTGAGACCAGCCTCAACAATATGAGACTTTGTCTCAAGAAGGAAAAAAAAAGCCAATTGAAACTAGAACTTTAAATGTCCTCTTATATCTCACTTTTCTCCCCAAGGATAATCATTTGATTTCTAAAACCATAAAATAGTTTTATCTGTTCATAAACTTCATTTATGAATTCATACAATACATATGCTTTTGTGACTGGGTTCTCTCACTCAACATTCTTTTTTTTTCCCATTAAGTTTACTGGTACATTTTAGATACACAATACAGCTACAGTCATCATTGGGATCTTTGACCTTTACATGAATATCTCAGTTCTTATTTATTCCCCCTTCCCCTGCCCTCCCTTCACCCCCCCCATTTACAGAGACTTTGTTTCCATTTTTTCCTTTTCTCATATTTTTTCCTTTCCTATCTTTCCTTTCCCCTACCCCTCCCACTTCCCCTACCCTTTAGACCTTTTCTTCCCATTCCACATTATCAATTATACATTTTGATCCTCGTTTACACTTTTAGTTTCTCACACCAGAGAAACTATTCAGTATTTACACGTGTCCTATTTATTTCACTTAAGAGTATGGCCTCAATGTAAATCCATTTAGCTATAAATGTCTCTAGTTTGTTCTTTATGGCTCACTCAACATTCTTATGACATTTCTTCACAGTTTAACCTACCCATGCTCTTTGCTGTATAGTATTCCACTGCAGATCAAATCTGTTTTATTGTTGATGAACTTTGGGTTGTGTCTAGTTTGCAACTGTTATGCTCTTGTTTAACTTTCTAGAACATGTCTTCAGTGAGAATATAGTCACATTTCTGTACATCACCAACCTAGAAAAACTACTGGGTTATAGGTTATACATATATTCTTTTTTTTTTTTTGAGACAGGATCTCAATATGTAATTCAGGCTGGCTTTAAACTCACTATATAGCCTAGGCTGACTTCAAACTTATATGACCCTCCTGCCTCAGCTTCCTGAGTGCTGGAATTATGTTTGATTTTAGTAAATATAGTTTTCCAACCTACTTGCTACAATTTACAGTCCCACCAACCAAGTATGCAAGTTCCCTTTATTCCACATCTTTACAAATACTTGATATTTTCCCTTTTCATTTGTTATACTGGGATGTATACAAGTGTATACAAGTATACTAATTAGGATTTCACTTTCATTTCCTTGACAACTAACAAAGTTAATTTTTTTCATATTTTTAGTGGCCAAAGATAATGAGGTATCAATTTAATACTTGCATTTTTCAGTGGTATCTGTCTTCTCTTTTCTTATCAATCTGCAGGTATTCTAGACAATTTCTTTATTCAGAAAATAATTTTAATACCTTCTGCTTGAGCTAGCAGCATCTTGCATTGTGACCTACATAAGTGTTTATCCAAGTACAAATGTTAAAAGTAGAGTAACATAAGCAATTGCCTACACAAAGATGGATACATTATAGACTGTACATTATTTTTCTTCTTGAATCATTTTTGTTGCACAGTAAACTGCAATTACATGTTAGTACAATTTACTGATCTAAAGAATACACTTTGAACTATGAGATACAGCAACTCCCTATAAGAAGAGCTAACATATAAATCTGTACTTAACATGCAAAATATTTTGAGTGATTTTTTGTTTTGTTTTGTTTTCTGGCTGCCATGGATGAGAAAAACAAAGGAAATCTAGTGTTCAAAGATCCCAGAAACTTATAATGAATAATTTTTTTTAATTTTAGTAATTCTTAACTATCATTTCCTTATTGGAGCATTGTTGACTGGAAAAAGATAAAGTAAATACTGAAATCAAGCTATGTTTTGTTACGGATTAACCAGTTAGTTTTAAAAATCTGCCAGGTAGGGCCAGGGATGTGGTTCCGAGGCACCACGCCTGCCTGGCAAGTGTGAGGTCCTGAGTTCCATCCCTGGTACCGGAAAACAAAAAATCTGCCAGGTAAATGCTCGTTTATATCAAGTTGATATCCTGATATCTAATTCTCAATGTTATAATTCAAGATGGCATTAAAAACACTCCAGGCCGGGGATTTAGCTTAGTGGTGCTGCCGCCTGCCTCACAAGCTCGAGGTCCCAAGTTCGATCCTGGTTCTGCAAAAAAAAAAAAACCAAAACAACAACAAAAATACCCCCAACACTTCACTGTGCTCACTTCGGCAGCACATATACTAATATTGGAACGATACAGAAAAGATTAGCATGGCCCCTGCGCAAGGATGATACGCAAAAACGCTCCGACTTCACTTGGGTCACCTGATTATAAGACAGTTAGGAAGCTTGTTTCTTAAAAAGGACAGGCTTAGTTAGCACTTTCTGATGTTAATTCTAAACTCAGATTAAGCACAGACGCCACCCCAAGTGAATATTCTACTGTCAAAGTTGAGTGCTTGAGAGCGAAAGTTCTCATGGTCTAACATTTCAAACATAAGGTGGATACAAATGAACAAGTCAGCTATTGTTTAAACATCCAATAAGAAATCAACATGAACCGAATGGCTGAATTAGAAGAAAACTGCCACTCTAGTTTGAGTATTTCCAATACTGTTTCATACTTTTCAAAATGGAGAGTAATCAGGGTCCCTGTGTTTTGATGCAATTTCACTTTAAATTTTGTGCCCAGATTACATATTTCATGTTAAAATTGGGTAGTTACTCAGACACTATTCAAATACTCTATAAAATAAATCGTGATCACTTAAATTTATCATAGTTCACAACCATAAAACATCACTGGAAATGAAAGAATCACAGAAATGAAACCAAGTAAGAAATAGAAGCTAATGGAAGAACGAGGTGAACATTAAGGGGACCAACAGATCCAAGAAAAAACAAACTTCCACTGTTCTTATTCAAAAGGATAATAAATCTCATACTTTGTCTCCACTGCCACAGTGATCAAGATGATGGCAGTCCTTTTTGCTAGTGTTGGAGAAAACTGTCTTTATTATATAGTACGGAACAGGCACTTTAGTGACAACATAAAAATGATAATGGTTAGAAAAAGTGGAAAATTATCAGCTACAAATTATTATCAATAACTCGTCTTTTTTGTTTGTCTGAGACAGGGTTTCACTATGTATTTCAGGCTGGCCTTGAACTCCCTAAGTTACTCCTGCCTCAGCCTGAGTGCTGAGATTACAGGCGTGCATTACCAAACCTGGTTCTAATGACCAGTTGTGTGTGTGTGTTTGTAAGTGTATTACTGGGGACTGAACCCAGGGGCTCCATACCATTGAACCACATCCCCACCCTTTATTCTGAGTCAGAGTTTCACTAAATTGTCCGGGTTGGGCCCAAGCCCAAAACCCTCCCACACCAGCTCCCTCAGTAGTTGGGATCCCAGGCATGAACCACTGCAATTATCACCACTCATTTAAGAAACTCGACTGCCTCAGTTGTAAAACCCATTTTTTTTTTCATTTTTTATTGAGACAGTGTCTTGCTGTGTAGTTCAGGCTGGCCTTGAACTCACTATATAGCCCAGGCTGGCCTCGAGTTTACAGTGATCTTCCTGCCTCAGCCTCCCCAGTACTGGGATTACAGGTGTGCACCATCACGCCTGGCAATCCATTTACTTTTCTGGAGATTATTTTAAGCAGTTTTTGAAGTATCAAAGATTATGACTAGATTACAAGAGACTCTTGCTAACCTCAGAGTGAAAGCTGTGGTATATGGTTCTTCACCAATAGAACCCTGAATATCCAATGCAAACTTGACTCCAGCTGACCCCTACATGAAATGAGTAAGGACACAGTATGATAGTGGGCCATGGTGAGATCAGCAATGTCCAGATGGAAATCAGACAACCACGTGGATTAACAGGAATTAACTCTTAATGAACAATCACTTTAAATTAACTTTCTCTCTTCCATTACAAAGAAAAGCAAGTAGTGCTGTAACAGGTTGCCTCATCAAATGCTTGTGGTCCTGAGGGAAATATGGACATCATTCCATCAGTAAGAAGCAGTCATAAAGCACCTCGAGAGAGGAGGTCATAGTGATATAAAATTCTGTTTGTGTTACCCTAAAGTCACCAATCATAAAAGTTAAAAACACTTCTCTCTTCCCTCATATATTTAAAATAGCAAAAAAGATTTTAACCGGAAGGCCTGGTGCAGAACAGTCTCAGCACTGGGTATGATGGACAGGTGATATTTTGAATGAAATTTTGAATTTCTGAAGTCTACTCAGTGTGCAAGAACAAATTTGCTATTCCAGAAGAGAAATCCAGTTTTGATAACACAGCTTCGATGTCTAGGGTCTGATCCAAGCTGGGGAAATGGGTAAAGACATAGGAAAGAGTACCCAGGAGGAAGAGAAAGCCATCCACAGAGACAGAGGATGATGGCCTCAGAGACTAAGATCAATCAGAGGACAGACTCATCGGCAGATGACAGGAATTAGTTTGAGTTTGAGTTTTTGAAGGAAAGATAGGATCTTACGTTTGGAGATGGTGGAGACCCTGACAAGTAACATAAGGAAAATTTTGGAAGAAAAGTCACAATAACATGAAGGGAAAAATTCAAAGAACTCTAGTAGCAGAAAGGAGAGGCAGAAGTAAAAGATTTAGTGTCACTAAAAACTGAGAAAATAGAAGACTCCAAAATAGGAGGATATTGAAAGCTTGACCTTTAAAAGAAAACTAGATGAGCTAAGCAAAAAAAGATAAAGCTAAAAATCACAATGGAAGCCAAGGTAAGAAATTACATCAAATGACAAAGTTTAAAAAAAAAAAAAAAGTATGGGAGGAGCCCAGCCAAGTAATACCAGATGGAAAAATTGAAAGGTCTAGGTAGAAATTCCAGAAGGAGAGGACAGAGAGAATGGAGCCAGTGAGCCAGTGAAATGGGATAGAGAAGAAACCTTGAAGACTTGAAAAAGAAAGAGAAAGCTGTAAAAGAAGAAAGACCACCAAGGGATGAAGGAGTGAGCCTGACCCTGGCTGCAGACTTCTTGTTGGCAACACTGGAAGTAACCAAGAAATGGGGTCAAATCTTTAGCATTTTGGGAGAAAATGGTTCTGAACCTAAACTTCTATTCAAGGTTGAATTAGCATTTAAATGTGATGGTATAATAAAGACATTTATAGACCTACAGAGCCTCTGAAAGTTTACCAGCCAAAAGGCTTTTATGAAAGATTTGCTGAAACATGTTCTTGCACAGAATGCAAACTCACACCGAGGAGGAAGACAATATGGTGATAGGGAAAAAGTATGAGACATCTTAGTAGATTAACTATTAAAGTAGTTGTAGAAGCAAAATACGTGGTGTATCCCTTTAAAACTTGCCTTAGCCTGTTGCTCTGATTGTTTAAAGTGAAGGTTATATGACTCTTTTGATCTGTAGCCTTCCTACAGATAACATCCTAATTCTGAAAAACAAAGTTGCAATGCCTGGGTAAATTTACAATGTATGTGTTTTAACTGTCATGTGCTTATCATGTCTGTGACTGCTATCAGTAACAGAAACCACCTGTGTCTAACCATTAAACAGGAACTGGAATTTTATTTACTTAACAAAGACCACTAGGGATGAGATAATGACTGACAAAGGTATAAAAGAGGAGACTAACAAAGAGCGCCACATGGACACTGACCAGACAGGTTTGTGGTGGTCCCACCTGCTTGCAAGTAAACTTTTATTATTTTACCCTAATTCTGTGTCTCCATGTATTTCTTTCCACGATTTCCAGAACAATGGGACACAAAGAAAAGGGGATAAACCTCTAAAAAGCCTCAAAATGTGGAGCTGGAGACCCAGCAAGCAATGGCTTGAACTTCTTGTTCATTAAACAGATGAAGGTTGCTAGACCTGAGGGAAGGAGCTCAGTGTCTTCAGAATGGACAGGAAAGGAAAGCCACAAGATGGAGTAACAGCAGGGCTCATGGCTAGAGGAGGAGGAAGAAGAAATCTCTGGGACAGAGAGGGGAGGGGAGGAAGAAGGAATCTGGGAGGAAGAAGAGGAAGTGGAAGGAGAAGAAACCTGATGGGAGGAGGAAGAGAAGTAAGAAAACTCAAAGATAGAAGAGGAAGAAGGAAACTGAGGTGGAGGAGGAGCAGGAGGAAGAAGAAAACTCAGGAATGGACAAAGAGGAAGAGGAGGAGGAGCAGTAACAGGAGGAAGAAAGAAACCCAAGCACAGAGAGAAGAGGCCTTGGCACTATGTGAGGAACTTGCCTGTAGTTATTCGGTTAGGGAGAAGGAAAAGTTGGTGCAGCACCAGGAGGTACACAACAGGGAGGAGGGAGAAGAAGAAACAGCTGCTTCTAGAGATGAAGGAATTCAGACACCATGTCTGACCTTGCACTGGACTTCTCTCTCAAAATCACTAGAGAGAAGTTCTAATGAGCACAAAAAGCATTCATGTGCAAATCTGAGTGCTACATCAGAAGTCACCAAGTTGCTAGGGAAAAGAGAAAGAGAGAAACAACACTATGCAAATAGAAGAGTTGACATTAAAAGAAACTGATTTAATCCAGGAAACAGAAGAAAACTTCCAAAGAGTGATCAACATTTTCAGAGTGATACAAGAGGAGACTGAGAATATAAGTAAATATATCCAGATGTCTTGGAAGTTAAACATTTATTAGACTACCTGCACAGCAGAGTAGGTAAACTCAAGGAATGAATGAGCAATCTAGATGACCAAATGGAAGAATTTTCTAAGGTTACAGTGCAAATGTCCAAGCAGCTAATGAATAACAAAAAAAATACGAGTCAGGATGAATTCAGAATTTCCAACATCTATGTGATAGGAGTTCTAGAAAAAGATACAAAAGAGAATAGGGTAGAGGATATAATTAAAGAAATAATTGAAGAAAACTTTTCAGAACTAAGGAAGGACTGGAGTCTTGAGGTTGTCAGTGCTCACTGAATCCTCAGCAAGGTCAATGTGAGAAAACTCACTCCTAGACACATCTTGGTGCCATTCTGGAGCTCCAGAGAGAGAGAGAGAAAACCCTGTAGGCTTCCCAAGAGAGAGAAGAAATCACCTACAGAGGAATGAGAACCCGGCTGACAGCAGACTTCTCACGGAGCACGCTGGACACTAGAAGTCAGTGGGGCATCATAATAGCCCTGAATGAAAATAGCTTTCACCCTCAAATCTAGTATCCAGCCAGATATCATCTGGTATCAAACTGACATTTGATTTTGAGGGACAAACAACGACGTTCTTTGATATTGATGAATTCAGATTTGTTCCCCATGTACTCTTTGAAAGAATTATTAGAGAATGTACTTTACCAATCTGAGTTGGCTGCAACAAGTGACACGGTATGCTTTCCTCTACCAACACAATCCAAGAAGTCAACAAGTAAAACATCACATCTCTACCTGGAAGGGTGGCGAGCCAACAGCTCTTCTGCAGATTTGGGGAAGGGAACATTATTACCTAGATACTGTTAAAGGTTTTATTTTTAAAAATTTACTGAGAGCCATCATAGCTTGTATAAGAGGTTTGATGTTTTTTTTTTTCCAGTACTGGGGATCGAACTCAGGACCTTGTGCTTGGAAGGCAGGCATGACGCAAGGTTTGATTTTTTTGACTAGAAAATGAACCCAGGGTTCCACATTGAGCTATGTCCTTGGGTTCCACACTGAGCTATGTCTCCAGCCCTTTTTTATTTTGAGACAGGTCTCACTAAGTTGCCCAGGGTGGGCTCAAACTTATGATCCTATTTAGCCTCCAGAGTAGCTGGAGGTGGGCGTGCCATGTGTCACTGTGGGAATCTTTACAATAAAGATATTTCATTTGAAAAAAAATAAAATAGTAGAAAGAAAAAATTTTTTAATGACATAAATAAAAATACGGATACCTAGGGTTGGGGATTTAGCTCAGTGGTTCCGGCACCTGCCTCACAAGTGCAAGGCCCTGAGTTCGATCCCTGGTACCCAAAAAAAAAAAATATGGACACCTAAAGATCCAAGAAGTGATTTTGCTAATCCCAATTATAAGAGAAATTTGGACTAACTTGATATAAAGAACTGACTGAAACGCTAATTTACAGCCACATACAAATCACTTTATTCAATAAATATATCCTCAAAGAAATGTTTCTGAGCTGGAACAACTTCATAGGAACATTCAGACAATGTAAAATGAAGGAGTAAATGTTCAATATTCCAAGCATTTTAGTAATGTTTCTTCAAGTTCCCATGCTCGGTTTAAACTAATTTAAGTTTTAAATCTTAATTAAAAAAATTTTTATTAACATGTTTGCCATACATAATGATCACATTCTTCATAGGGAATTTGTACCTGTACATAATTCTTAATTCTTTTTCCCCCCTATTCTCCTCCCCTCAACCTTTTCTCTCCTCACCATTTACGAAAGCTCTGATCCTATATTTTCCTTCATTCTTTTTTTAAAAAAACTCTTTTCCCTTCCCTCTCCCTCCCCCTCCCTTGTTCCCCCTCCCATTTGAACAAGTTCTTTCTTCTTAGTATCTATCCTCCATTTTGCTCCTTATTTATACTTTGGGTTTCTCACATTAGAGATACAATACAATATTTAAACTTGTCTGATTTATTTCACTTAAGATTATGGTCTTGAGATGCATTTACTTCCCTAAGTCTCATATTTGTCCTTCTTTATGGCAGAATAGTACTCCATTGTATATAAATATCACATTTTTCTTGATCCATCCATCTGTTGATGGGGATGTTAGTTACCTTTCTCTCACTGCTGAGACAAAATACCTGACACTCAAAGTTAAAGGAGGAAAGGTTCATTTAGCTTACATTTCATAGAGGTTTCAGTTCATAAATGGCTGGCTGCAAGGCAGAGTGGCTCATGGCAGAGGGGCAACAGTTCATGGCAATGGAAGAGAGCAAAAGCAACAAGAGACCTTAACAGCAGTCTTCCTGCCCCTTTTATCTTATTCAGACTATTTGGGGTGGGTAGCACTCACACCCTTAATTCTAGTGCTCTCAGGCCTAGCACTAGCAATTGCACCGTGAATCACACACTCTAGATTCATCCACCTTCGAGAAACAGCCGCACCTCATTCGCATGAGACCTTGAGGGACATCTAAACAGAAGCCACAACATGTCGGTAGCAATGCTACATAATTTTAGGGAAAAATCATTTGGTTAGCCTAGTTCTCCTGCCTACAGCCCAGCTATGGAATTCCGAGACATAATTCCATTTTGGCCTCCGGTCACAACTGAGACCTCAATGATCCGGTGATGCTGTCTGTGATTCTCCAGGACAAGAAACATCCTGGGAGGAACAAACATCTACTCAGTTCCTCATCGTCCTTGGACTGTCACCATCTTGTTTACGCGGATGTACTGAACTCTCCGCAAGTCCTTTGTTACATCTGTTTCTCCCGATGTACTGAGTACTGAATAAAAGGTGCGGTAAGCTGGAGGCTTTCGTCTTTGCCGCCCAGAGCAGCGCTGATCAGACCCAACGCTCAGCTTCTTCTCAGTCTCATTTTCCTACCTTTCCCGTAATTCGCCGTGTGCTGCCGTGGCTCACAGGAGACCAGGACTCACTGCAGAGGTTCTGGTCATGTCCCCTTCCCCTGTTCCCTACAACAACATTCTGTCCCTGCTCCCCCAAAGACTACATCCCTTTATGCAAAAGGCATTCAGTCCATCTCTAAAAGATGCCAAAGTTCTAACAGTTTCAGCACTGCTGAAAAGTCCACATGCAAAATCTCCTCTGAGATCTAAGGCAAACGCTTAGCTGTAAGCCCTGTACAAATGAAAGTTAAAAATTTCCAGCATACAATGGCACAAAATAGACACTTCCATTCCAGAAGTTACAAACAGAGGGATACAAAGGAATGGGACCAAAGCAAAACCAAAATCCAGGAGGGCCAACATTAAATCCCACAATTCCACTTCCAGCATCCCTGGCAGTCTGTGGCAAGTCATGAACTCCAAAAGGCTGTGATGGCTCTGCCCCTATAGCACCGCCAGTGGTTAATAGCTCCCATGGCTTTGCTCTTGGGCTGGCTGTGTTCCCTCCTTGCAGTTTTCCTCAGACTATTCACCGTCCTGGTTTCTCCAACCTTCTGGGGTCTCCACTGCACCTTCAGCTTCATACTCAGAGCTTCACACAACGCTCTCTCAGGGGCACACTGTCTGGCCTCCCAGCCCTTTTTCTGAAATTCAGGTGGAAGCCTTCTTGACCCCACAATGGTTGCATTCTGCATGTGCCTAAAACCAGCATCAGGGGGATAACACTAAGGTCTGCTGCCAGCTGGAGCAGTAGCCAGGCTTCCTTCTCTCTTGGCTGTAGGGGTCCAGTCCCTATGAACCAAATCCCAAACTTCCCTAGGCCATCGCCATTTTGGAACAGGGTGCTCTGGGGCTCTCTTTTCAAAGCAAAGTCTTTCACTTTTGCAATTTTGAGGCTGCAAAGGGTGGAGTCCTGCTGCTTCTTGTGATGCCCTCAGGCTATCTTTTCCACTTTCCTGTTCCTTCTCAGCAATCAAGATCTCCTCTGCTCTATCTTTGCAAGGCAAAAGTTTACTAGAGCTTCCTTTCTGGCCAAACTCAAAATGTTTTCTGGGCTCTTTGCTCTTGATTCTCACCATAAATCTTGCTAAAAAGCCCCCAACAGTAGCCATGTGACCACCTAAACATTCAACTGCCTTGAAATTTCTTCTGCCAAGTTAGTCTACCACCCTTAATCTCAGTCTCAGGCAAAGTCTCTGGACATGAGCAAAATGAAATAAACTTTCTGCCAAGCCATAAGACAAATCGTCTGGAGTCCAACAGCCAATCCAGTCCTTCCCAGCAGAAAGAGCCTGGTCTTTATCAGCTTTCTAGTCTTCTGACCTCTGACCAAATCTCTCATACAGTACAGCCTAAGGTGTTCCAGCTCTGTTTCTTCAGCCAGCATCTTCGAACCTTTCCTAACTCTTCCCCTTCCCACAAGCCAGGTAATCTCACAGCAATGACCTCACTTCTCTGGTACCAAATTTCTGTCTTAGTTACTTTTCTCTTGTTGCTGAGACAAAATACCTGACACCCAAAGTTAAAGAGGAAAGGGTTTATTTAGCTCACAGTTTGTAGAGGTTTCAGTCCATAACCAGCTGGCTCCAAGGCAGAGTGGCAAGAGTTCATGGAGGCAGAAGACAACAAAAGCAATAAGGGAAGGGAGAGGGGCCCTCCACAGTGTCTTTATGCCTTTTTTATCTTATGCAGACTACTTAAGAGTGGGCAGCACTCACACTCTTCATCCGAGTGCTCTCAGGCCTAGCACTAGCCACTGCACCATGAATCACACACTCTAGATTCAGTCACCTCCAAAATAGCCCCACCTCATTCACATGAGGCTTTGGGGGGACATCTGAACACAACCCATAATAGGGCATATGGGCTGTTTCCAAGATTCATCTATCATAAAGTGTGCTGCTATAAAATGGGTATGCATGAATAATTGTCAAATGATGACTTTAACTCTTTTGGGAATATACCTAGAAGGGGAATAGGTGGGTCAAATGGAACCTCTAGTTTTAATCTGAATTCCATAATGGTTTTACCAGTTTAACACTCCACCAGCAATGGAGAAGGGTTCCTTTCCCCGCCATATCCTCTACAGTATTTGTTATTGGTTAACTTCTTAGTGATGGTCACTCTTTCTGGAGATGGATCTCAGAGTTGTTTCCTTTTGCATATCTCGAATGACCAGTGATGTTGAACATTTTTTCATGTATTTATTCGTTTTTACTTCTTCATCTGAGAAGAGTCTATTTATTTCAGATGCCCATTTTTGATTTATCGCTTAAAAACAAAAGAAATTACAAAAAATGTTAAGAACTCTTCACTGTTCTACATACTAATTTAGAAGTTAGTGAGCAGAAATTATAAATGATAGAAATATTCAGATTTTAAAACAACAATTAAGTAGATTGTGGGAACAGGAAAACCATCTTACTTTGGTTCCAGGATATACTGGTAATATAGCTAAAGATGTAGATGCTTATTTATTGTAGTTGCATTGAGAGAGTTCCTCTACTAAAGAACAGCTGGTTATTTAAAGCATCTCAGGACTCATGATTTCCAATTCTGAACTGTCGAAGAAATCAAAACCATCCTTTTCTTTTAAAAAGTCCACATAATGAAACCACTAATGAAACCCTAGCAATCTACTTCACATTGAAGTGGAAAAATATCCAAAATGAGCAGCTTCAACTTCAGTGAGGTGAAAGTGCACTATGAAGATTATTCGCCTTTGCTGCATTTGGGACTTACGGTTATTTGGGAATGTTGTTTAAGAACTACTGGGTTTTAATGCAATCTTGCATTAGAATATAATTTATACTATGTGAAAAAACTAAGACAAGACTTATTACCAGGAACCACAGAGACCAATCACAGATTTGTGTTTTATAAAAAAAAAAAACACGCCTAAATGTGTGCAGCTATTTTCCTATGTTGAAGAGACTTTCAAAGTTTAAAACAACATCATAGTAAATAATCTTAAAACTTTTTGTACACACTAAGATATTGTGTATACAAAATGCCTTACTTATTAATAAGCCAATGTTATGATACCAATATCTTTTTAAAAAATTAAAACATGCTTCTGGCATGATAAAATCATGGAATTTATCAGGGGTTTACATTCATGTAGAATGTTTTTGTTAAAACATTTCACACCATTTTTGAAATGTGAGAATATTGTTAATATCTCTGATTTTTGCCAGAATTTTCATGTCATGTATATATTACTGCTATATAAAGAACAAGGTGAATATGTATTTGTATGAATGTTCAACTGGAAATGTCCATGGAGCTCGCTAATTTATATTCACTTTTTATTGTGTATAGATCTCTAATATTTTTCATTTCTATATCATTTAAACTTCATTTGAGTAAATCACTAAATATTTTTTTGAAAAAGTCAATGAGTATTAACATATTTTTTAAATGGTAGAAAGCACTTTTCTTTTGGGGCGCATCATTTAGAAAAAAACAATACTATACTAGTTTATTATATTCTACTTAAAACCATTCAGACAAAGGTAAAAAGCAGCTAGGAAACTCTGAAAAAACAAACACAAACACGTATGGCTTAAACAAAAAGCAAACAGGAAGAGCACACGGGCTCCAGCCACAGAAGCAGTGTGAGGAACCTTGACAGAGGCATCCTTCAGCAGCACCACAGGAGAGGCAAGCAGAGCTCCAGGTGCACAACAGAGTCTAGCAGGTCCTGATGGTCTGATTTCTTTGGAGTTCTGCACTAGAAGCCACCACTGATATCTTACAAGACAATAGGGAGCCAGACACAGTGGTACACACCTGCAATCCCAGCACTCACAAGGCTGAGGCAGGGAGGATGCCAAGTTTCAGCCCAGCCAAGGCAACCCAGTGAGACCCTGTGTCAAAAAATAAAAAAGGGGGGCCAGGGATTTAGCTCAGTGGTTCTGCTGCCTGCCTCGCAAGCACAAGGACCCGAGTTCAATCCCCGGTACCAATAAATAATAAATAAACAAACAAACAGGGCTAGGGATGTAGCTCAGTGGTTGAAGACAGTGTGAGCAAGTGAAGCCTCCTTTCGTCTTTAATCCCCCCGGTCTTTGACACTACCCTGCCTCTGGTGCAAGCGAAATCCAGGCAATGGGAATCTTCCATGTGAAGTGTGTGTGTGCTTGGGCACTGGGAGCTTTTTCTCGGCATCAAAGCTAGAGTCTAGAGTGTTTCTGCTTCTCTTCTTGGAACAAAGCATCTCCTAGAAGTCACCACTGGGTCTGACACATGATCACTATGCAGCCCTTCCTGCCCTTGATGTGGTAGTTCTCTGGGGACAGGAAGCCAAGTGGCACGTCTGTGCTGAGCCCATCTGACCTGAGCTCCCCTAGGGACAGTCTACACAACAGCCTTTTAGGGAGCAACTAGGCCGCAGGTGCCCTTCCCATGATGATCATTTGGGAAATTTTGAAGGCCCTGAAGAAAGGTTGACAAGGACGCTACACTGCAAAGATTCTGGGAGGACTAGAGGAGCTCGAGTGTCCTCAGATCCAGAGTACATAAACACATTTAATGACACTTGGTATGGCCTGGATGGAAGCTACTGCCAGACAGATGGAAAGGCTGCTAGAGAGGAACTGCAGAAGCCTCTTCTTTGCAGTGAGCCATTCAGAGATGAGGACAGGAAATAGCAAGTTTGCTGTCCAGTTTTGGGGGTGATAAGAAATCAGTATAAAGATTTATTTGCTTCTATTCTGTAATCTCAGCACTCGAGAGGCTGAGGGAGGAGGATCCCAACTTGGAGGTCAGCCTGTGCTACAGAACAAGATCTTTTCTCTAGAAACCAAAAAGAATTATGCACTTCAGAAGAAAAAAAAAAGTCACATAAAAATCTTAAAACTACCCTTGTTTTTGAGCATCTGGTATTATAAAGCAAAATATGGATTTTTTTATTAAACCCTTTTTCCCCCATAGTATAAAAAAATTTTGAAGGGTAGTAAGGAAGCATTAAATGGATCATGGATTAATAAAAGGATAGTTAATTAACAAGGGATCAAGAATTTTAACAATGGTCAATGATTTATTGACTTAATATTTAAAAAGCAGCAGATTCCTGCATTTTGTTAATGTTTCTGTAAGAGGTTTCATCATAAAATGTAACTGTGTAAAATTATTTTTCAAATGTAAAATATAGAAAACAAAATAGCAAGCCCCAGGAAATTCTTTTGTAAATTACCCAAAGTTTACAAACAAATCCCCCTAACTTGCATTTTGTATAAAGTAATAATTTTATATTATGTAAATAAACTTCAATAATGTACTGAAAAGTACATTATTACAACAATAACTCTTTGTAAGTCAAAAATTCCTGTTTTACAAAACTGTAGTTTTAAAAAGAAAAAAATCGTAAAACTATCAATGCCATCTATTGTAGAAGTCCAACATCATGTTAAAACACTGCTCAACAATTGCAAAGGAACATGTCTGGAAGGAACATATAACTGAAAAGAAACTACTTGTGTTTTTACCACTTCACGTTATTATCATCTTTAGTATTTTCTCTTCCCAAATAGAAATTCAAACCCTCTATAATGATCTGTTCTTTGTTTTTTTTTTTTTCTTGAGGGTTTCCCTGAGTAGTTCAGGCTGGCCTTGAACTCACAGCAATCCTCTTGCCTAGCCTCTCAAGAGCTGGGATTATAGCTCTCGCCTAGCTATGATGTTCCTCTTGAGTCAGCCACTCTGTGCAGTCACCTATTGGGTTCTGCCAAAATCATTATCATCTTCAAGTGTTCTCTTCAAACTGCCTGAAACTGATGGACAAATCCAGCATCAGGATTAATACAAAGGCTTCCTTTTCAGACATAAGTAATTATGCATTTGTGCTTCATTCCAAATGTTTGCAGAAAGTATGAAAACGGACTTCTAGTAAAACAGCAGAATGGTGAGCAGTAGAGAAAGAGCCTCTCTGAGATTTGGTGTCCTGACACTGGAATACAGTGCCTCAAGGAGGAAAAGGAGGGAAGTGGGCCCCCAGGACCAAGGAAGAGTAT
The DNA here is from genome assembly GCF_053883595.1 of Heterocephalus glaber. NCBI lineage: Eukaryota > Metazoa > Chordata > Mammalia > Rodentia > Bathyergidae > Heterocephalus > Heterocephalus glaber. The sequence goes on from NW_028258432.1 coordinate 2,973,987, forward strand.
GATGCAAAAGTCCATGGGGAGAGCGAAGAGAGAGACTTCAACAACAACGAGGAGGGTGATAACAAGCAGCATTCCTTCTCAGAGACTAGACTGTCAGCGTGGGAATGTCAGGTTGAACCTGCAGACCAGGGGTGACTCCTGGTGACCCCAGAGTCCTCCATGGAGAAACGCACCAGTGGAACTGGAACAATGGATGCAGTGGACTACAGCAGCTGGTGAGTTATCGGGATTCAGAGTTCAGCCATCACTTAGGAGTGGGAAATTGGACAGTAGCCATATTAGAGGGGCCAAATGAGCTCAAAACAGCTATAGGCAGCACTATGTAGTAGCTCCAAGTGTCTTGGGGCAGGTGCTGAGTTCAAGTCAGCAGGAGGTCAGGGAGCAGAGTTCAAGCTGGCAGGAGGAACATAGACGGTTGTAGGCTCAAGGAATCTGATTCCAGCCTCATAGCCAGAAACCGGCCTGAACTTCAGTGGAACTAAGGGGGCAGGCCAGCTGGGATTATCCACTACCCCACTGTAAAGCTATGGCTGGCTTTCTGGGATTAATCAGTTCAGCTCTGTACTCTTGTCTGCTCACTCTGCCTACCAATGACAGCAGAGACAAACCTTGAATTGAACTGTTTTTTTCTTTTCTTCCTCTTCCTCCTTTCTGGTTCTTGTTTTGTTTTTGCTTGATTATCTGAACAGTTTCTAGGTTTTTTTGTTGTTCTTTTGGTCTCTTCTTATTTCTTCCTTTTCTCTTTCCCACCTGTCTTCTTCACCAGTTTCCTAAAGTTTGTCCTCCAGGCTTGCTGCTGATCCCTTCCTCTTATGTTTCTCTGTTTTTTCCCCCTAATCCCTTTTAAATCTCCCCTAATGGTAAAACTGCCATATTAGGGCTTATTTACTGCACATAATTTTCATATTTGGTCTAGATTTTGTTATATAACCACAAATCTGGTTCATATAGTTAAAGGGAGCAAATTAATAGTTACCACAGTTTGTCATTTTCTGGGCTGTATTTGATACTGTTGTTGTTGTTGATTGTACTACTTTAGCCACAATAACATAACTGGGCTACTCAGTTGTTCCTCCTGGTATACCAAGACCGAGATGGCCTAAGCGTCTTTAAAAAACCCCAAAAAACTATAGGCCAGTGCCAAAGAACTGGTGGCTGGGCCAAGTAGGCAGAAACTTCTCATCCCCAATAAATTGAAGAGGTAGAATCGTGCAACAGACTGGAAACCTAAAAGCCAGCTACACCTGGAAGACACTTCTGAGAAGTAGTCTCAGAGGATTCTGAATACTGGCAATAGAGGGTTCTGAGCACTGGCAATAAAGCTACTTGCCATAAACAATTTACAAGCATCGTCTCAGGAATTAAACTTAAAAAAATGAGAAGACACTTAAACAAGATGCAACTTCTCCCCCCATCCCCAGACTTTCAGCTCACCAAAGGCGAACCTAGGGGGCAATGAAGTGGAACCATCTGAAAGCCACCGCCTGGACTCTCTGAAGTGGTAACAGCAAAAGTAACAAAACAGATGAACGAGGTTCTAGAAAAAAATCAAAGCAGAAATAATTTCTCAGATAACTGCAGAAATGGTGACCAGAATGTAAGACATGCTTAGTGACTCTACAGCAGATACAGATTTAAAAAAAAAAAAATAGAGGCACTCAGGAACATGATAGAAACCATGAATGCCCAGTAAAGGAAAAAAATGGAAACCCTGAGCATCCAGCATAGGAATGAAGTGGAATCTATTTACCCAGTAGAGCCAATGTGAGGACAGAATATCAGATATAGAAGACAAGATTGCAGTTAGTGGTCATGAAAAGAGAGCTCTCTTAAAAATAGCAAGGAGGTCGGGGATTTAGCTCAGCAGTGCAGCCGCCTGCCTCGCAAGCACAAAGTCATGAGTTAGATCCCTGGTACCAAAAAAAAAAGCTTTTGCACAGCAAAAGCTAACAGAATAAAGAGACAACCTATGGTGTGGGAAAAAAATATTTGCCAAAGAACTACTATCTAGAACATATGAAGAACTCAGAAAAATCAGACCCCCCCCAAATTTAAAGACCCAATCCAAAAATGGGCATCTGAAATGAACAGACACTTATCAGATGAAGAAGTAGAAATGGCAAATAAATATATGAAGAAATGTTCAACATCACTGGTCTTGGAGAGATGCAAAGTAAAACAACTCTGAGATTCCATCTCACTCCAGAAAGAATGGCTGCTATCAAGAAGTAAACCAATAACAAATGCTGTTGTGGCTGTGAGGAAAAAGGAATACTTCTTCACTGCTGGTGGGGGTGTAGACTCTTGCAGCTACTGTGGAAATCAGTGTGGAAATTCCTCAAAGAGCTAAAACTATAGTTTCTATTCGACCCAGCTATCCCTCTTCTTGGTATCTTCCCAAAAGAATCGAAAACGTTATACCACAGCGATATATGCACACCCATGTTTATAGTGGCACAGTTTGTAATAGCTAAATCTCCGAAACAGACCAAATGCCCATCAAGTGATGACTGAATAAAGAACATGTGTTTCTGTTTGTTTTTAAATTTTTTTTTTTTTGGTACTGGAGATCGAACTCAGGTCCTTGCGCTTGCACAGCAGGCAGCGAAACCACTGAGCTAAATCCCTGATCCAAAAACTTTTTTTTTTTTTTGTACCAGGGACCGAACTTGGGACCTTGCGCTTGCGTGGCAGGTGCTGGAACCACTGAGCTAAATCCCTGGCTACTTGTGGTTTTTTTTATACAATGAAGTACTGCTCTGCCATAAAGAAGTATGAGCTTATAAAATAGCTAAATGGATGCACCTTTAGACCATACTCTTAAGTGAAATAAATCGGACACATATGTTTAAATACCACATTGTTTCTCTGTTGTGAGAAACCAAAAGTGGAAATAAGGACTAAAATGTATAATGGATATTGGGAAATAGGGAGAAAATGTTCAAATGAGAAGGAAAACAAGGGAGGGGGCAGGGGAAAGGAAGAGACAAGGGAAAAAACAGAACAGAAGGAAAAAATGGAAATAAACCTTTGTAAATAAGGAGGGAAAACCAAGTGGATAAAGAAGATATGGAGTTTTTATAAAATGGAGTACGACTCTGCTATAGAGGATGGGCTTGAGACATTCATAGCTAAATGGATGCACCTTGAGACCATACTTTTAAATGAAATAAATTGGAAACACATGTCTAAACAATGGATTGTTTCTCTGCTGTGAGAAACTGAATGTGGAAATAAGGACTGGGATGTATAATGGATGCTGGGAAATGGGAAGTGTTCAAATGGGAAGGGGAACAAGGGAGGAGGGAGGGAAAAAGGAAGGGACAAGAAAAAAAGTGAAAATAGAAGGAAAAATGGAAACAAAGCTTTTGTACATAGGGAGGGGAGAGGGCTTGGGGGGAGTGGGATACAATAAAATTTATTAATAAAAAAATGAAGGGAAGGGGGTCGAAGGGGGAGAATGGAAAAAAAGAAGCAATATATATCATGTACAGGTTCTAATTCCCTATGATGAATGTTATCCATATATATATATATATCTAAAATGTACCAATAAACGTTTTGCTTTAAAAAAAAAGAAAAGAAAAGAAAAGAAAGAATGTATGCAACAGGAAAGGCAGCACTTCTGGAGACCCCTGAATTTCCAGACAAGAATTCCGCCCCCCCAAAAAAGAATTACAAATCACGCGTGCTGGGCCCCACTCACCGCTGTCCTCTCCGTCCAGCACTTGCTGCAACCGGGCCGTCTCGCAGTCTAGCGTGCTGGCCAGGAACCGCAGCTTCCCGCAGAACGCCTGGATCAGGTCCATGGATGAAGGCGACGGAAACAGCAGCAACACTCCAACTTCCCACCACCCCGCCACTGGTTTGAATTGGCAGGCGCCGGAAGCGCGGTGGGTCTGCGCAGGCGCAATAGTCTTCTCTCGCTATAGCTGAAGTCTCGCGCGAAGTCACCAGGAGGCTCCGCGAAGCCTGCGCTTCTGCTGACTGGAGGGACTCGGATTTTGCGGCGCGGGGCTGGTGAGTTGTGAGGTTCCTTGGGTCCGTACTCTGAAGGGCGTTAGCGGGTTCCTCACCTCCCGTGGCCGGTCTGGGCGTGGGCACGGGCGGCGCGCGTGGAGGGAGTCGGGACTGCGCCCCCAGCTCTCTGCGGCTCTGTGCTGTGCGCCCTTCTCCGCAGGCGCCATGTTCCTCACCGCTGTTCTCCGCCGCGCTCGCATCCCGGGCCGGCAGACGATCGGGAAGCACCGGCTGCCGCGGTTCGTGTCTGAGCAGGCAAAGCAGAACATGATCCGCCGCCTGGAGGTGGAGGCGGAGAACCACTACTGGCTGAGCATGCCCTACATGACCGCCGAGCAGGAACGCGGCCACGCCGCCGAGCGCCGGGCTCGGGCCTTCGAGGCCCTTAAGGCAGCACACGCGGCCAAGTTCCCCCCGCACAGGTTCGTTGCCGACCAGCTCGACCATCTCAATGTCACCAGGAAGTGGGCCTGACCCCGAGCCTTGCCCTTCGACTGTGTGGATGACGGGACTGCGCTGCCTACCTGACCTTGGAACTGAAACCAATCTCTGTACAATTGTGACTCTTGAGACCAGTGTCTTACTGAAACAAGCCAACCTGAATGCGAGGGCCTGTCTGTAGAATACCTGGGGCCGTGGAGAGTAGGAGCAGCGGCCTGTTAGGTTTCTTATTTTTGGAGCTTGATAGGAAGACATTAGGGATTTCCTGTGTCATAAATGATATAAAAATATCTGGGATGAAAGCTGCAATAAAACTGTCTATTGTGATTTCAGTTCTCTGCTTAAGTATGAAGTCGTTGATGGGAGCTTTCATTAGTATTTTACAAAAATAATTGCCAGAATTTAAATAGAAATACAAACTTTTCAAGTTCGACGTACTATTAAAAATAGAATTTCCTTCTAGGATGTCACTAAAGTGGACATTTGAGTGAAATAAAAAGTATTTATTAGAATTGTTAACATAAAAGATATTTATTTTGTAATTTAACATACTGTAATATTCACCAGTTGAGTGCATTTCACCAGTTGAGTGTAATATTCACCAGTTGAGTGCTTTTTGCCAGTAGTGGTGGCCCACACCTGAAGTCCCAGCATTGAAGGCTGAGGCAGGGGGAGTATGGTGAGTTCAAGACCAGTCTGGGCTACATAGCAAGACCTTGTCTCAAAGACCAAACAATAAATAAAATAACCTTTTTCCAGATATAATAAAGATAGCCAGGCACTTAGTGTTACCAATCACAGCACCCTATATAGTTGGCACTATTGTATATATGAGGAAGTACGGAACTTGTGCAAAGCAGAAATCTTTTTAACTGCTATACATTTAATAGGAAATTGTTTTGGGGACAGGGTCTCACCATATTTCAGGCTGGCCTCGAATCTATGGCAATCCTCCTGGCTCAGCCTCCCAAGTGCTGGCACTACAACCATGCACCTTGCTGGGATCATTTAATAGGACATTTGCAAAGCACATAGAAAAAAATCCCATTACCCATTCTTGAGATGATCTTCATACTGTATTTTTTTGGTCTCATATACATAGATTTTGAACAGGTAATGAGAACATAGATAAATGGAATTTAGAGCCAAAAACTCTTAACATTTAAATATCCTGATGCCAAGTGGCTGTCAAGAAAGAACAAACTCCAAGACTGATGTGTGAGTGCCCATCTTATTGTCCAGCACTGAACTAACCAGAAATACCATATTTTGCTAATTAGCTAATTCCCAGCTTAATAACTGCCATTAGTGTGTATAGGCTGTGGAGACACTGATTGTTTTTCTCATTGCACTTAACAGTTCTTTAGGGATTTCATAGTTGAATGTTTAACCAAACTGAACTATTAACATTTCGTATTCTTGCTATATAAATACTTGAATGCTTTTCACCGCTCATAGAAGTATCTCTTGTGCGTAGGGGCAGTCTGATATCCTGAACTTACATTTTCATGCCAGGAGATAGTGGTAGCTCAAGCAGTTTACCACAGCTGGTACTTAAGTTATTCTTACCTATATATAGGTCAGAAACCTTTGACTTTGAAGTTTGAGAAATGATTATGGTTAACTTGAATTTCAGAAGATACTTGGAAAGCAAAATAAAACCTTGGTCTTGTAGAGATGGGAGACAACTCAGTAGGCTTTTTTGTTTGTTTTTTGAGACAGGGTCATGTCATGTAGTACAGGCTGGCCTCATACAGTAATCCTGCCTCTGCCACCTTAGTGCTGGGCTTATAAGCATGCACCACCACGTCCTGTCGAGTAGGCATTTTATAATTTTAAAAACAATCTTCTGAAATACATATCCTCAGTATACAGATGTGAAACAGAAGCTCCAAGTCCACACTGCTATTAAACAGCAAAGGTAGAATTCAGGACTAGATTTATGTAAAAACTAATATAAGACACTAGGTAGTAAAAGTAAACAATTGTAGCTGTACTCACTTTTTAGCCAAGGCAGTGCTGTTGAACATTTGACTTTTCTCCTTGAAAAACTCATCATAGCCATCACAGAGTTACTAATCTTTTTTACTAACATGCAAAGGCTCATTGCCACTGAAATCTTCATAATCACACATGTAATACAATACAATCTCAGGCTTAGGATGGTTTAACAGTTTTTTAAGTTTTGTGATGGTGTGGAGTCTATGCACAGTAGAAACTACTTCCAGTTTTGAATTTTGAGCTTTTCCTGGGCTAGTGATACATGGTACAATCCTTTCATGATGCTGGGCAGTGGCAGTAAGCTGCAACTTTTCAGCCATCAGATCAGCAAGGGAAACCAACACTAATATACCAAGTGCTATGGCTGGTAGGGTAGGTGATTTAGATGTGTTTTGCATTGTATTTGTACTCTATGATGGGTTTACTGGGACATGATCCCATGGTAAATCAAGGAGTGTATGTGTTTATGCCAGCCTGTGCATTATCAACAGTTCCTGGTTGATATCTGTCATATAGCTTTTGAGACTCCATGTCATCCAGTTGTTGAATCAGGAAAGGGCCATTTCTCAATCTTGGCTGAGCAGGGAGGAAAGCTGTAGGAAAGTTTCAGAAGAGGCAGTGCTGTAGCAAATTCCTAGTTTGCCTGGGGTGCAAGTAGGTGGCGGAATTAGGTAGAGAACAGCCTTGTGATTGTTGAGGGAATTGTCAGTATTTGAGTATTGCTGCAGTGTAGGATTCTTGTGGGTGGGGAAGAAATGCTAGAAGAGGCAGAAGAAGTAGGGATAAAACATGAAAAATCTTGCATAACACAGATATTTGGCTTCCATTATGTAATTGGTGAGGAGCTATCGAAAATGTTTAGTGAATTCCGGGGATTTAGCTCAGTGGTTTCGCCGCCTGCTGCACAAGTGCAAGGACACAAGTTCGATCCCCGTACCAAAAAAAAAAAATGTTTAGTGATATAATGAAAAGTATTATGGAATATGGCTTGGTGGAGGGAAAGACTGGAAATAGACTAGGTGGCTATTGCAGTAGTCCAGCCAGGTACTGAATGTGTGGTTAGAGTCGAAAGGGATTAAGAGGTAGAATTAACAAGTTGGTGAGCAATCAGATGACTCCTAATTTTCTGACGGAGCACAGATGGAGGGTTCATTATGATTTAGTGAGGATAAAACAGTTACCTTCAGTGACTGTGGCTTACTCTTCAGTGTATTCGTTTGGAAATCCCGAGTGAGCTCTACCATTTGCTTTTCCTTTGTTTGAAACCAACCTCATTGCTGAATAATGCCAGAGAAACACATAATTAGGGTTATTGCTGTTTAAATTTATGACCGCAAACCTCAACCCAGAACTCAATACTGCCCAGTAACATTACCACATCTATTAGCTTGCTAAGGCTGTGTCGCAGTCACGTTTGTCACTGCTGGAACAAAATACCTGACACCCACAACATACAAGAGAGGTTTATTTTGACTCATGGTCACATTCCAGCTGGCTTCAAGGCAGAAATGGTATAGTGGAAGAGTCTGGCAAAGGAAAGCTGCTCACGTTATGGTGGCCAGGAAATAAGGGAGGAGCCAGGGAGAGAGACCTATTCTGGGCCCAGCCCCAGTACCCAGGCCCCCCTCCTAATACCGAGTCAGCTGTGAAGTCATCAGTGATGGATACAGTGCATCCATAACCCAGTCACTTCCCAGATACCTAAGACTTTTGGGGGACACCCAAGATCTAAACCTTAACAGGGTGTCATACCAACACACTACAACCTGGGTGGTTTTAAAACAAAAATTTATATTCTCACCATTCTAGAGTTCTAGAAATACAAGATGGAGGGGTGGACAGGACTGGTTTTCTCTGAGGGTAATAGAAAAACTGTTACAGACCACTCTTGTCTTCACATGGTTGTTCCTCTGTACATGTATATGTCTAGTGCAGTGGTAGCGAACATATGGCATGAGCTGTATCATTGAAAGCTCTAAAAATTTCACCATAACCGGTCTACTGTCCATTTGTTTCCATATTTCCTCTTAAAAAGATACCAGCCATATTGGGTTAGGGCCTATCCTAACCCTAACCCTGTCCTAACTACCCATTTAATTACTGCCTTTAAAGATCTTATCTCCAAATTTGGTCAGATTCTTGAGATATTGGGCTTTAGGACCATAATATGAATTGCTTTCAGTTTCTTTTTATGAATGAAGCTGTTAGCCTCTATATGAATAAATGCTTTCATTATTTTCCTGGTAACAACTTTGGACTACAATTTCTGGGTTACTTGGTAAGTGTATATGTGACTGTGTGTGTGTGTGTGTGTGTGTGTGTGTGTGTGTGTGTGCTTGATTGAACCCAGGACCTCACATACTCTAGGCAAACACTCTTTATCACTGAGTTACATCCCAGCCTCATATTTGACTTAAGAATTTACCAAACTTTTTCCAAGAGATTTTATTCTTTTACATTCCCACCCAAAATATATAAAACTTCCAGTGCTCTGAATCCTCTGCAACATGTGGTATTATCAGGGTCTTAAATTTCAGTCCTTTCATTAATTGGTTTTTTTCCCCATTAAGTTTATTGGTCCATTTTAGGTATACAATACAGTTACATTCACCACTGGGATCTTGTACCTTTACACGATGCATCTTGATTCTTATTTTTTCCCCTTCCCCTGTCCTCCCTTCACCCCCTCCACCCTTCCCTATTTACAAATAATTTGTTTCCATGTTTTTCCTTTTCTCATTTTTTCTTTTCCCTTCTTTCCTTTCCCTTCCCCCTCCCACTTCCCTTACCCCTTTAGACCTTTTCTTCCTATTTCACAACATCAATTATACATTTTGATCCTTATTTACATTTTTAGTTTTTCACACCAGAGAAACTATTCAGTATTTACACATGTGTGTCCTATTTATTTCACTGAAGGGTATGGCCTCAATGTGCATCCACTGAGCTATAAATGTCTCTACTTTCTTGTTCTTTATGGCTGAGTAGTACTCCATTTTATTAAAGAAAAAACAAACACATTTTCTTTATCCAGTCTCCAGTTGATGGGCATTTGGGCTGTTTCCAAGTTTTAGCTATTACAAACTGTGCTGCTATAAACATGGTTGAGCATATATCACTGTGGCATGATTCTTTTAATTCTTTTGGGAAGATACCCAGCAGCAGAATAGCTGGGTCAAATGGGACTTGTTTTTTTGGTACCAGAGATCAAACTCGGGACCTTGCACTTGCAAGACAGGTGGCAACACCACTGAGCTAAATCCCTGGCCCTGTTGGTTTTTTGTTTTTTGTTGTTTTCAAATGGGACTTCTAATCCTAGTTCTTTGAGGTATCTTCATACTGATCTCCACAGTGGTTGCACCAGTCTGCACTGCCACTAACAATGGAGAAGGGTTCCTTTCTCCCCACACCCCCGCCACCATTTGTTATTAGATGATTTCTTAATAGCAGCCATTCTTTCTGGGGTGAGGTGGAAGCTCAATGTTGTTTTCATCTGCATCTCTCGAATGACGAGTGATGTTGAACATTTTTTTGTATATTTATTTGCTGCTTTTACTTCTTTGAGAAATGTCTCTTCATTTCAGATGCCCATTTTTGAATTGGGTCTTTATATTTGGTGGGGTCTGATTTTTTTCAATTCTTTCTATATTCTAGATAGTAGTCCTTTGTCTGAGGTACAGCTGTTAAAATTTTTTTCCCACATTGTAGGTTGTCTCTTAGCTCTGCTAGTGGTGTCTCTTAGCTCTGTTGGTGGTTTCTCTTGCAGTGCAGAAGCTTTTTAATAAGATGAGATCCTGGTTTTTGATTCTTTGTGCTAGTTCCCATGCTACTGAGGTTTTGTTCATAAAGTCTTTTCCTATGCCAATGTCTTCAAGAGTTCTACCTAACTTATCTTCCAGAAAGTTTAGTGTTTCTGTCTTAATATTTAGATCTTTAATCTGCTTCGATCTTAGTTTAGTGCATGGTGAAAAATAGGGGTCTAGTTTTAATCTTTGGCAAGTTGAAATCCAGTTTTTCCAACACCATTTATTAAAGAGGCTATCTTTCCTCCAGTGAAGGTGGTTGACTCCTTTGTCAAAGATGAGGTGGCTGAGTATGTCTGGAGTTCTTTCTGCATCTTCTAATCTGTTCCACTGATCCTCAGGTCTGTTTCATTGCCAGTACCATGCTGTTTTTATCACAGTAGCTTTGTAGTATGGTTGCAGGTTGGGGATTGTGATACCCCCTGCCATGTCTCTGTTGCTTAGAATTGCTTTTGCTGTTCTAGGTCTCTTCTGGTTCCAAATGAATTTTTGGATTGTTTTCTCTAGTTCTGTGAAATATACTGCTGGAATTTCAATCGGATTGCATTGAATCTGTATAGCAGTTTTGGAAGTATGGCCATTTTCACTATATTGATTCTTCCTACCCAGGAACAAGGGATGTCTTTCCATTTTCTTATATCCTCCTTGATCTCCTTTTTCAGAGTGCTGTAGTTTTCAGTGTAGAGGTCTTTTGCTTCCTTTGTTAGATTGGTTCCTAGATATTTCATTTTTTTTGGATGCTACTGTGAAAGGGATTGTTTCCCTAATCTCTCTCTTAGTGAGTCTGTTATTTGTGTATAAGAAGGCTATTGATTTTTGAGTGTTGACCTTGTATCCAGCTACTCTACTGAATCAGTCAATTAAGTCTAGAAGTCTTTTGGGTCTTCTATATAGAGTATCATATCATCAGCAAATAATGACTGTTTAACTTCTTCTTTTCCTATCTTTATTCCTTTTATTTCTTTCTCTTGTCTAATTGCTCTGGCTAATGTTTCCAAAACTATATTGAACAGGAGTGGTGATAGTGTCCTTTCATTAATTGTACAGTACTGTTTGATTATTGTTTTTTATTGTGGTTTTAATTTGCATTTCCTTGACGACTAATTATGTTGAGCACATTTTCATCTATTATGTATTTCTGTATCTTTTCTGAAACATCTGTTAAGGCATTTCACTCATTTTTATTAGGATTGTTTATGTTTTGTTATTGGATGATAAAAAGCTTTATATATTCTGGATACAGGTCCTTTGACAGATATAAATTGTTAGAAATGAAAAACACTTGGCATGGAATCAAAACCAGATTAGAAATGGTAGGTGAAAAGATTTGTCAACTTGAAGATAGAGGATTAGAAACTACCATAAATGAACAATAAAACAAGAGGAGAAAAAAGATCAGGCAGCTGTGAAATCAGGTACCCAAGTGTGGTGGATTGACTAATGGTCAACTTGTAATGCCCAGCTGAACTGAATCAGCGTGGTCTGGGTGTGGAAGATCCGCCTGAAGACTGTTACCTACAGCCATAAAAAGAGAACTGGAGGGGAAGATCTTGGTGTGTTGATTTGTAGAAGCTTGCTGCAGATGGTTTTCCTGATGGAAACTAGGATCTTCTCATCAGAGGAGGGGCTTGGGGCCTCACTGTTGCTGGGAATGGCTGCTGTTTTCATCAGGGGAGCTCTGATCTTCACCATGAGCATCACTTCCTGGCTCTGATGTGGATCCCTCAGCTTGGTGGCAGAAATCCTTCATCTCACCAGTGTAGATTTTCTGGCTTCCACCACTGGCCTTTGGGCTTGCCAGATGCAGATCCTCAATATGCACAAGCATGAGACACTGCCGTGGGCTGTAGGCCACTGGCTGGGCTCAAGGAGGACACTGCTCTGGACTCCAGGCCTTCAGCTGGACTTGTGTGGGAAACTGCTGGGATACAGGCCCTCAGTTGAATCCTTTGGGCTTCTAGGGTGCGGTTAATCTCTTAAGTTATGTGTCTTGTATTTAATGTATTCCCTCACCAAATCCTGTTGACTATAACACCAAGGTACCCTTGAAATCAGGTAATTTCAAGGGGTCTACTATCCATTTAATTGGAGACCCCAAAAAGAGGGGAGGAGATACACAGAAATATAAGGTGTGCTCAAAATGTATGGTGAAAAATTAGATAATAAATAAGGAGGCAGATCTTTTGCAAAAGGGACAAGGACCAAGAGATGGAGGGAGAATGAGGGAGGGGAGGAGGTGAGGATTTAAAAAGATGTAGGGGGCCAGGGATTTAGCTCAGTGGTTCTGCCGCCTGCCTTGCAAGTGCAAGGACCCAGGTTCGATCCGCGGTTCCACAAATAAATAAATACATAAAAAGATGTGTTATGTACATGTACCAACTCTACACTAGTAGTGTAATCATTATGTACTGCAAACATGAACAAATAACAATTTTTTTAATAACAATTTTTTAGAAGAAAAACAGAATGTACCTCATTTTATGAAACAGGTATGAATCTAATATTAACACATAACAGATACCATGAAAAGAATTATTGGCTATTTTAATGACATATATATATATACAAATATTTTATAAAACAAAATATTAGTAAACCAAAGTAATAGTAAAAAAGTTTTATTAAGATGAAGTCTTTTGCAGAAATGGAAAGATATTTAATTGTTAATCTGTTTATTTTCAGTGTCTCTTTTCTAATAAAAAATTTTCAGTATATAAAAAATGGTGCTGAAACAAAGCGGGTACTCATAAGTAAAAAAACCCACTTTGATCAGAACCTCCTGCTATATAAAAAAATTAACTCAAAATGATTAATGGACTAAATGTAAAACCTAAGACTATAAAATTAATAGAAAACAAAAAAATTTAAACATGAACCACAAGTCATGATTCATGAAACAAAAATTTGAGAAATTAGATTGCAGCAAAATTAAGAACTGGTTTTTGAAAGACACCCTGAAAAAATAAAAAGAGAAGCTTCATTTGGGGAGAAAAATATGCTCATATCTAGAAAATTTAATTCTCAAAATTCATTAATAAAACTCTCAAATTTCAAAAAATGAGAAAAATGAATACTTCATCAAAGATAATATATAATTACAAAAATGCACCTAAAAACATTTGAACAGCATTAGTGGTGAGGAAAATGCAAATTAAAACTACCCTGAGGACAGGTGTCATGGCTTGTGCCTGTGGGCCCAGCTGCTCAGGCTGAGGCCATAGGATCACTTACCCAGTGTGTGGACCAGGATGGTACTCAGCAGGACGGCAGAGGGACGCCTCATTTTGGTTGAAGGAAAGCAGGAATCCTGGATCTTCACTCTGCTTTGATAATGGGGTGGGTGTGTGTGGTTGCATCCTTGTCTGTGTGTGCATGTGTGTGCAGTTTGATTCAGTGAAGTGGTAATCACAGAAATGCATGTCTACCTCCTACCCCATACTAGGGATTAAACCCAGGGCCTTTGTACTGAACTACATCCCCAGCCCTTTTTACTTTTTTAATTTGAGACAAGATCTCACTAAATTGCTAAATTGCCCAGGATGGGCTCAAACTTGCCATCTTCCTGCCTCAGCCCCCCAGACTGCTGGGATTACAGGTGTGAGCCACCATGGCCAGCATGCTAGGTTGCTCCCTTGCTCCTTTGGTTAGAGACAGTAGTCTTCTCTTGGGGGCTTTTGCATCTGCTCCCATTGGTGAGTCCACATGGCCAGCTTACACCCAATCCCAGATACACAAGAAAAAAGAAAAACTAGGGAACTGACTTCCCTGTTGTTCCTTTGGTCCTGAGGCTCCTAGCATAGCTGTTCTGCCTTCCCCACCTTTCAGAGACTGCCTACGTTTGTTGCATATGTAATGTCTAGGGTTTTTAGTTGTTCTTAGAGGAACAATAGGGAAATGTGGCTCTCTTTCCTCTTGTTCTGGAACTGGACATTGTGGGGAAGTTTTACAAATTCATTTTCTTGGCTACTCAGATTTCCTGTTTTTTTTCTTGTGTCAACTTTATTTAGTGTTTTGTATTTTTCGAATTCGTCTGTTGCCAAATGTATTGGCACAATGATCCCTTTTATTCTTTTTTGTTTGTGTGAGACATGGTCTCATCATGTAGTTCAGGCTGGCCTTGAACCCACTATGCCCAGGCTGGCCTCAAATATGCAGTCTCCTGCCGAAGCCTCTCAAGTGCTGGGATTACAGGTATGGGGCACCACACCTGGCTTCTTTTTCATCCTTTTGATGTCAGTAAGATCTAAAGTGATACCCTATCCTTTACTGATATTTGTAATTTTTGTTTTTGTTCATGTATCAGTCTTGTAAGGGATTTAATGTTGCTCTTTCAATGAAACAGTTTTTGGTTCTGTTACTCTGTACTTTTTTATATTAAAATCAATATAAAGCTAACCTGCTTATGAAATGTATATTAAAACAAAACTATTTTATGTTCTCTTAGTTCCTTCCTAACTTCATTTGAAGTTTGTTTCTTTTTTCTTTTTTTCCTTTTTTTGGTACTGGGGATTGAACTCAGGACCTTGTGCTTGACAGGCAGGAACAGTGCCATTGAGCTAAATCCCCAGCTCATTTGAAGTTTTAAGGTTTCCTATATACATTAGCTGCATGAGACAGATTTTGATATTCTGTAATTTTATTATCATTCATTTAAAACTGTCTTCCACTTTGTGATTTATTTTTTGACCCGTTGGCATTTATCTATTTTTGAAGTTTTTTGCAGTGGTGGGGCGCAAACCCAGGCCTTTCATGTGCTAGGCAAGCACTACCACTAAGTCCCGCCCTACCTCCTAGTATTTGGCAGTTTTATGAAAAGACCCATCTTTGCTGAGTTTCTCAGCATTCCTCCAAGTCCTGGCCTCCTGAGCTCTGCACATTGTGATGGAAGATACTTGCTTTCATTCTTCCAGAAATGTTAGATTTTTCCCATCCCAATGTCTGTAAATCTGAAGCCCTTTATCTCCTCATGGTGAAGCTAATCACTGCCATCCAAAGAATAACCTATCTTCTTAGGAGCCAAATGGCTACACTCCAGAACAGAGATGGAGCTTAATGGAAAGAGGATTCTGGTCACTGTCTTCCTGAGTGTTTGTCTTTCAAAGAGGAAAACCTGGTTTATACTCAGAGACACTCTATTCCCTCTAAGATTTATTTACATTCAAAAAGGTGAGGACTTAAGAGTCTCTCCCTTTGGGAAGGCTGTGGGTCCTCTTTCCTCTGTGCAAGTAGGGAAACCCTTTTCCAAAGTTATTCTCCTACACACAGCCCCACTATCCATGGTTAATGAAATCTGGCTTTCTTCACAGTGCCTGGAAGATGAAGGCACAGGACAACAATGATGCAGGGTTCTAGAAGCCTGCTCTTTCTGGAGTGGAGCAATCAGCTGGATTTCTGGCCAAGCTTTCTGGTGTTTCTACTGTACACTACTAGATGGCTAATTGTGCAAGGAGGGTAAAATCCCAGAAGTTTTGCTTAACAACAAATGTGTCTGTTTCCAATAGTTTTATTTTTCTAGGTATTTTGCTTGATTGGCACTGGAGATGGAACCCAGGGTTTCTCCCACTGGGCTACAACCCCAGCCCTTTTTATTTTTTGAGACAGGTCTCACTAAGTTCCTAAGTTACCCAGGTAGGGCTAGAAATGGAGATCTTGCCTCAGCCTCTGGAGTTGCTGGGATTATAAGCATGCACCACCACACCTGGGAGTTTCGTTTTTTGATTTTTAAAATTCATTTAAAAATTTTTATCAGCACATTTGCAGTACATGATTACATTCATCATGGAGCGGTGGTATATGTATATAACATTTCTCAATTCTTTTTATTTCCCCCTTACCTCCCCTGCCTCACAGTTTCTAGGTATTTTACTGCTACTTGTTTCTAATTTTATTCTGTTGGGGTCAAAAGATGTTTTAAATATATTTCATCCTTTCAAAACGTAGAGAAAGTTGTTTTATGGCCCCCATGCTGTCTGCTCTGACAAGTATTGAGTTGTGCATGAAGAGACTGTTCCTCACCTAGCAACTGCAGGGTTCTATAAGTTGAGGACAAAATGGCTGAGTTTCATTTAATTCTTTTTATATTCTGACTTTTGTTACAGCCTGTCAATTATAAAGAGGCATTTCAAATATTCCTGGTATCACTATGTTTGTCTATTCCTCCTTTGTCTCTTTTTCTTTGTATTTTGAAGTTTTGTAGGCACATACAAGGTGTCAAAAATGTTTAAAGTTTTAAAAAATTACAGTAGAAGATACATTGCCATTAATCCGCCTCAAAATACTGCTCCTTGCTTTGAACATGTTCTTGCTATTTATCCCATCATTCTTGCCACTTTCTGAGGCAGTTCTGTAAGTCCTCTTTCATGAGAGCAGTGGCACTGTTGTGGCTTCCTCGATGTCCTGAATCAATTCAAAAGTTTACCTTTCATGGTCTTTCTTTTTGGAAGGGGGTTTGAGACAGGGTCTTTCTATGTAGTTAGGACTGGCCTTGAACTCACTGCCATAGCCCAGGCTGGCCTCAAACTCGCAGTGATCCTTGATCCTCATGCCTCAGTCTCCTGAGTGCTGAGATTACAGGTGTGCACCACCATACCCGGCTATCATGGTCATTCTAATTTTAGGGAAGAAGGCTGGGGATTTAGCTTAGTGGTTTTGCCGCCTGGTGCACAAGCTCAAGGACCCGAGTTTGATCCCCGGTACCAAAAAAAAGATTTTAGGGAAGAGCCAGGAGTCACACAGCACCAGAATTGGTAAGGCAGATAAGGACAGAGTCTTTTTACCAGCTTACCTCTCTGTTGGGTGGCACTTGGCAGCACACTCACTGTGTCTGTGATCACACCTTGTAGATACAAGACTTCCAGAGCTGCTTCAGAAAGTAGCAAAAGGGCCAAGTGTGTTCAAAGCCAGGGGGAGTATTCTGAGGGGCATCAAGGGCAGCATGTCTTTTACTTCATAAATTTTAAAACAATTAAACATTCACCATATATTTAGATCACATCTTGTGTACATTTCTGTGTTGCATTTTACTAAAAGCGACCCTGTATCATTATGAAATGCTTCTCTTTATTGTCTGCAGTAATTCTTGAATTTAAGTAAATGTCTTCTGATGACCACTGTTTGCACGATACATATTTGTGCCTTTGTGTCTAAAATTCATGTCTTAGAGAGTATACGGTCACTTAGTAGAGGCTTCACTTTTTCTGTGTGAGATGGGGTCTTGCTATGCTGACAAGGCTGGCCCCAAACTCTGAGGCTCAAGTGCCCCTCCTGCCCCAGCCTCTTGAATAGCTGGGGCAACCAGCATGTGCCACACCTGCTGTCGCTTTTTTAAAAAATTTAACCTAATTTGACAGTTACTGTCTTTGAATTGTGATGTTTACAAATTTGCATTTAACTTTGGATTTAAGTCTATATTTTGTTAATATTTTTCTAATGTTTTTGTTTCTTTTTTTGGGCTAAAAAATATTTGTCTTTCAGTTCTATTTACTTTTTTTTTTTTTTTGGTACTGGGGATCAAACTCAGGACCTTGTGCTTGTGAGGCAGGCACGGTGCCACTGAGCTAAATCCCTAGCCCCTCTATTAACTTTTTTGGGTTTTTTGCTACTAGGGATTGAACTCAGGACCTTGAGCTTGTGAAGTAGGCGGCAGAACCACTGAGCTAAATCCCCGGCCCTCCATTCACTTTTAAGCTATACTTTTTGCAATATTTCTAGTGGTTTCTCCAGGAACTACGAAATACAACTTTATTATATTCTAATTAGACTTAATAATATACTACTTTCATTGCAACTGTGAAATTTCCACTTACCATCCCCATTCCTTGGGATATAGTTTTAATACATTATAAATCTCACAATACAATATTTTAATTTTTAACAATATCTTTTTTTATTTTGGTACCAGGGATCAAACTTGGGACCTTGCGTTTTCAAGGCAGGTGGTAGAACCACTGAGCTAAATCCCTGGCCCTTAACAATATCTTTTAAAGAAATAAAAATAGAAATATAAAACTATTTTTGGTACTAAGGATGAAACCCAGAACCTTGTGCATGCTAAGCATGTGCTCTACCACCAGGCCACAGCTCTAGCCCTGAAATGTAATTTAAAAACTTATTTTCCATTCCTAGTGATTTTTTTTTATAGATCTGATGCACAAAATTCATATTTCCAAGATAGGCATGGGGTGCACACTTGTCATCCCGGCACTTTGGGAGCCTGAGGCAGGAGGGTGCCACGTTCAACCCCAGCTTGGGCAATGTAAGGGACTTAGTGAGGCCCTGAAGCCCAGGTTGGTCTTGAACTCTGGCCTTCCTCCCTGGTGTTGAGACTAGAGACATGTGTGACCACACCCAGCTACAATAAAAATTTAGAAGGACTGGGGATATCATAGCCTCCTGTCCAACTACTTAATCCAAAATACGTAATACAGAAGTACTACATGATCACTGGAAAAAAGATATCTAAGTGGTGTAAAACTGTGAAGCAGCCTGGGAACAGTGATGCCAGAACCATGGGTCACACCACCAGCCATCCATTTCCAAACCACCATGGGGCATGAGACTCCTATGGAGGCCATTTGGATTCTCATCACTTTTTTTTTTTTTTTGGTACCAGGGATTGAACTCAGGTCCTTTCGCTTTTGAGGCAGGCGCCAGAACCACTGAGCTAAATCCCCGGTCCCTCTCATCACTTTTTAAAGTAGAAAGGTGTAGCCCAACTGAATCCCACCTGGTGATTCCGCTAGCATAGACAGCACTTACGTAGAAGCTTAGGAAAGCTTAAAAATACTTATTTTCCATTTCTAGTGATTTTTTATAGATCTGATGCACAAAATTCATATTTCCAAGCTTTCCTACACTTGACACCCTCCTGCCTCAGGCTCCCAAAGTGTTGGGATGACAAGTGTGCACCCCATGCCTATTTTGGAAATATGAATTTTGTGCATCAGATCTATAAAAAAAATCACTAGAAATGGAAAGTAAATATTTTTAAGCTTTCCTGGTATTTTCTTGTTGGATCAAAGAAAAAGATTCTCGACCACTCCAGAAATGGAAACAAATAAGTGACTCTGAACTGTTTTCACCACAGTCTGATGTTTGAGGAATGACAACACTTGACAGGAGAGATTTTAAAAAGACAGTCACGGGCCAGGGATTTAGCTCAGTGGTTTCGCCGCCTGCTGCGCAAGCGCAAGGACCTGAGTTCGATCCCCGGTACCAAAAAATAAAATAAAAAAAAAATAAATAAAAAGACAGTCACCATTTCAGTGCTTAAAATGAGGAAAGTAGTTAACAGATGGATGCGATCCCTTGAAAAGGTAGCACTGTAGCACCCAGGAATAAAGCATGTGATTGAAGATCCAGAAGATGAAGAATGTAGATTAATTATGTTGGATCCCTATAAAATACTTACTCATGATTCCTTTGAAAAAGCAGAACTCAGTATTTTAAATCAGCTTAATTTGGAACTTATGAAAAAAGTCAGAAGAGATCTTGAGAACTGTGCTTCCTGAAGGTCAAGATGTGATTTCAGGGTTTAGCAGAGCAGGACATATTGTACGCCTGAAACTTCAGGATCATCAGGCACTGTTTAAGCATTTAATTGGCCAAGTTATGGTTGACAGAAAGCCAGGAATCACCTCAGCAGTAAATAAAATCAATAATATTGACAATACATCCTGAAATTTTAAAATGGAACAATCTGGAGAAAAAAAAATGATGACCAAGGTTCGAGAAAACAACTATACTTATGAATTTGATTTTTCAAAAGTGTACTGGGGAGGGGTGGAGGAGTTCAAGAGGGGGCAGGGGAATGGGAAAAAAAAAGAACCAAAATACATCATGTAAAGATACAAGTTTCCAATGATAAATGTAAATGTATTGTATACCCAAAATGTATCAATAAAAGAATTTAAGAAAGAAAAGTGTATTGGAATTCTCACCTTTCTACAGAACACAGACGTATCACAGACCTCAAATCTGGGGATGTTTTATTTGATGTTTTTGCTGGGTTGGGCCCTTCAACATTCTAGCAGCGAAGAAAAACTGCACTGTGTTTGCCAATGATCTCAATCCTGAATCCCATAAATGGCTGTTGCACAATTGTAAATTAAATAAAGTGGGCCAAAAGGTGAAGACTTCAACTTGGATGGGAAAGACTTCCTCCAAGGACCAGTCAAAGAAAAGCAGCAGCTAGAACTGTCAGAAGAAAGAAAGCCCTCTATTCACACTGTCATGAACTTGCCAGCAAAGGCGATAGAATTTCTCAGTGCTTTCAGATCACTTTAAATGGGAAGCCGCCATGCAGCATGATCTCCTTCCCAGAGTGCACTTGTTACAGTTTTTCCAAAGATGTTAATCCTGCTGAGGACGTGCAGCAACAAGCTGGAACTGCATTAGGTGTTTCCTTGGAGGCATGCAGTTCAGTTCATCCAGTAAGAAATGTGTCCCCAAACAGAGAAATGCTATGCATCACTGTTCAGATCCTGGCTCTTGTATTCTACAAGTACCAGACCATCAATCTAGAGGATCATGAAAACCCACCTATTAAATGCAGAAGACAGGCCAGGCGTGGTGGGGCACACCTGTGATCCCAGCACTCGGGAGGCTGAGGCAGGAGGATCACCATGAGTTTGAGGCCAGCATGGAATACATAGTTCAAAGCCAGCCTGAACTACATACCAAGACTCTGACTCAAAAAACCAAACCAAACCAAACCACAGCAGAAGACAGATAATGCCTTTTCAGAAGAAAAAACAGAAATTGCTTCATATACTTAATTGGAAGTGTTTTTTCCATTTCACCACTATACTTTCATGTAGTGAAATATAATTTGTATAATTTCATAAAAATGTAATACTAAACTCTCAATATTTTGCCCTGCTATCTTATCATTACCAAATTAAAAGTCTGGGTGAAAACTATATTTAAAAAAAGCCTTCTGGACGTTCCTACTTCACTTGCCCTCCTTGTCCCCAACTGTAAACAACATTAACAATTTTATATAGCCATTTATCTTTCTATACATATAAGATTATGTACACACATGTGTATAACATGTATTTTAAAACTGAGATCATACTGAATACTATATTCTACAACTTTAAGGGCTCCTCCCACCTTAGCCTCCCAAAAGTAGCTGGGACTAAAGGCACATGCCTCGCTCTGTACCTGGCTACTTACAAATTTTTTCTCTCAAGTTTTTAGTTAATTATAGATTTTTTTGGGGGGGGGAGGTACCAGGGATTGAACTTGGGACCTTGCGCTTGTGAGACAGGCAGCAGAACCACTGAGCTAAATCCCTGGCCCGTTAATTATAGATTTTATGGAGACTTGCCCAAACAAGGTAAAAGTATAAGTAGGAAAAGATCCATTGTAACCCCCTTCCACCTTCCCGTTTTGGAATCATCTTCCTAACCATAGTATAATGTCAAAACCTGGAAACTGACAGTAGTACAGTCCTTAGAGCTTAATCAGATTTAGCCATTTTTCTGTGCACTCAACTGTGTACAAGGTATATGCATCTTCAGCACACATATAATCATGTAACCACCACAATCAAGATTCCATCACATAGGGCCCCCTCACTATTTTTAACTATTCCTAACTCCCCAGTCACTAGCAACTAGTCATCTGTTCATCTCTGTACTTTTGCAATTTAAAAAAGGGTATATAATTCTAATAATTTATATTGGCTTTTTTTACACAGAACAATTTGCTTTGAGATCCATGTAAATTTTTTTTTTTGATACGAGGGATCAAACTCGGGACCTTGTGTTTTCAAGGCAGGCAGCGGAACCATTGAGCTAAATCCCGGCCCCATGTAAATTTTCACACATATCAGCAGTTTGAACTTGGGCTGAGGATGTAGCCCAGTGGTGAGGCGCCTGCTTGGAAAGTGCAAGGTCCCGAGTTCAATCCTTGGTACCACAAAAATAAATAAATTTTTAAAAAGTGGACCAGGGATTTAACTCAATGGTGCTGCACCTGCCTAGCAAGCACAAGGTCCTGATTTCAATCCCTGGTACCGGAAAAAAAAAAATTTTGAACTTACTTTATTTAACAGTGTGGCATGGAACTTCCCTGTCAGTCTATATAAATTTACCTTTACGCTAAAGATGGCACAGGATTGCATAGATTGAATATCTCCACTAACCTTTACACATCTTTTAATTATGGACGTTTAGTTTGTTTTTAATTTTTTCCAATCACATAATGCTACCATATGTATCTTTATACAGCTATCCTTGTACAGTGGCATAATTCTGTGTAACCGATTCTGTTGAGTGGGACTCCTTGGGTCAGTGGATAGGCACAGGTTCTGCTACAATGCTCTCCAGTAATACTGTACCAATTTATGCCTCCACAGTCACACTCAGAGAAAGGGTACTAATGCATTTTTCTTTTTTACAGTTATTTGTGGTAGCGAATTTAAACAATAAAAACTGTAATGTCTGTGATCCAAAAACTAATATTGGTATGTTTCTTTCCAGATGTCTATATGTACATATACAACTATACTAACACCAAAATATATGAAAGTTTGACTAATTTTTTCAAATTTATTTACTGTTCATATGTAAGGAATTACCTTCATTCTGAAGGTATAGTGTCTAGTATGACTCTGACAGTTTTAGGCCCTGGAGATACAATGGTAAATAAAACAGGGCTACAAGCGCTTCTCATGAAGAACTCGTTCTCCATTTGCTAGTCTGGATTTTACATTTAGGTATATGATTCTGTAGAAAGATTCATGAAAACAAGCAAAGCAAAATACAAATGACCCCTCCACTATTATTCTGCTTACCGCTCCCCTTTTTCCAATGATTTGTGATGTTTCCCATGGAAATAGTTCAATTTTTGTAAATATAACTATATAAGATCTTTAAGTGGCTTCACTGTGGTGTCTAAAGTGGACACAACCAATTTCCTACTGATGGACACTGGTTTTCCTTTTATTGTTTTTAAAAAATCTTCTCGACCAGCCTCCAGCTTGGCCATGCACGTGAGCAAAGCAGGTGCGGGCTGAGTGCGCCCTGCTCAGTCCGGCTTGCTCTGCCCACTTTCGACCAGGAGACCGAGCCTGTGAGAACCCCCGGGCTTGCCCACCCACCTCCAGCTTGGCTGTGCGGGTGCCTGCAACAACAGCTCTCCCCACCTTGGGTGTACAGCTACTTGGATCCACACTACAGAGGCACAGGGGGACATAAAGGCCATTGTCCTGGGCTGCAGAAGTGAACGAGAGAGAGGGCCTCTCTCAGGCTCCCTGATGATAACTGAAGCCCACTGGAAAAGTGAAGAGAATCTCTGCAGTAAAGGCACAGCAGACCACCATGCTTGGTAAGTTGGAGGGATCATCACGGGCCACTGGAACCTGGGCTATCTCCAGGGGAAAGGCAGCTGGAACCTGCAGTAGAACTGATAGGGAAAAGTTTTAGATAACTTAATAGATTGAATATTAAGGTAGTTGTAGAAGCAAAATAAGTAATGTGTTCCTTTAAGATTTGCTTTTCCCATAACTCTCCTTGTTTAAGGTGAGGATTACCTGACTCTTTAACCAGTAACTTCATTCACCTAACAAAGTTACTGTGGCAGGGTGAATTTACAATGTATATGGCCTATCTTGTGTCTGTGACTTGTAAATAGGAACTGGAATTGTATTTACACATCAAAGACCACTAGGGATGAGATAATGGTTAAAAAGGATATAAAAAGGGAAATGTTGAACAAAGGGGTACAGATGCTAACCAGAAGGGGTTTCTGGCATTCCTGCTCACTCATAAGTAGAAATTTTATTATTTTACCCGAATTCTATGTCTCTGTGTATTTCTTTCCAAGATTTCTGGAACATTTGGTGAACTGGCCAGGAATTGGGAATGCAATAGCCCTTTTGGGCATCGACCCAAACCCCACTGGAGGGAGTGGCTGTCTCCTCGAGAGGAAAGGTGCACACCTGAGACTAATTTCCTAGGCTTCCCAACAGGACACAGAGACCTGCTCAGCAGCTGAGGATCACCCGAACCCGAGGCACAGACGATAGAAGGAGGACTGCTACTCTTGGTGTCTCAACTCTCTTTCCTTTGCTGGGTGAGAAACCTCGGGAAACCCCTAGTTGCTAACTTTCAGTTTTGCCTTGTGAATTTGTATTTTGTAACTTTGGGGAAATACAGTGCAGGGGCCTGATCACTCCTTGTGCTGTGCCATTTGGGAAGATAGCTCCTCCCATTTGTTTTGGTTCACTTTGTGAACTTCCGGCAAAAATAGTGCAGGGGCCCAATCACCCCTTGTACTTTGCCATTTGGGGAGGTAGCTTCTTTCATTTGTTTTGGTTACAGTTAGGGGGTCACCGGGAGGGAATGTGATAATGTCTCAATAAATGTGAGTGAAAGAGTTCTGGATAGGAGTGTGTAAAACGAGCTGCGGAACAGGACAGAGGAAGTGCTTGTGCTTAAAGAGTCCTCCCTGAGTTGCAGAATTTGTGTTGTCACGTTTAACAAAGGCACAGTGGTGAGCTTGGGCGACAGCCCACCTTAGCCGGAATGGACCTTAAAATGGCCAAGAAGCCCGCAGCCAGGCAGGTGAGCGAGTGATCTCCCACCTTTGTCTGTTTTGGGTCTCCGTACAAGGGTACACATACATACACCAACACTATGATCGGCCCATTGTGGGGACAGAAACATCTTGTCCTACTGTTTTGGAAGCATGCTTAAGAATTTTTTTTAAATTTTTTCCCCCATTAACTTTATTGGTACATTTTAGGTATGAACTACAGTTACATTCATCATTGGGATCTTGTACCTTGACATGAGTATCTTGGTTCTTATTGTTTTTCCCCTTCCCTTGCCCTCCCTTCACCCCCTCCACCCTTCCCTATTTGCAAAGACCTTGTTTCCATTTTTTTTCCTCTTCTCATATTTTTTCCTTTCCCCTACCCCTCCCAATTCCCCTGCTCTTTTAGACCTTTTCTTCCTGTTACACAATATCAGTTATACATTTTTTAAATTACAATATTAAGATCTAGGAGACATTACCACAGATTTTACAGAATTTAAAAGATATAGAAAGCATATTACAAAAATCTGTTTTGAAATAAATTTGACAACTTCTAAGAAGTACCTTGGAAGACAAATTAATGAAACTAACTCTGGAGGAAATATAAAATTTGAATAGCACCTATTAAAGAAAGTATATTCCTAGCTTGAAAACCTACCTATATGACGACAGCAGGCTCATAAACATTTTAACTGATAAATTATATCAAACAATTAAAGCAGAAAAAAGAAGGAACACTTCTCCCCTCATTTTAGGAACTCAACATTGTGCTAATCCTAAAACTGGATAAAGATAATAGAAGAAAAAAGTATGAACATAGATAGAAATTTGTTTAACAAAACAAACTATTAGAAGTCAGATCTGGCAGGATGTAGAAAGTGGTTTTGTTATAGGGATAGCAGCGTTGGTTCAGCATTGGAAGATCCACCCCCAAAAGTCATCATTTTAAGAGAGGAAAGGAAAAAGCCATATGATCCTGTCACTAGTTGGAGAAAAAGTATTGGACCAAATTCTACAGCTGTTCATGGTAAAAGCTATCAGGAGACTAGAAGTAGAACAGAAACTTCTCAACAGATTAAAGACATGTACTCATACTTTCAGTGAGAATGCCTTGTATGAATGGAGAAGATACAATGCTTTCTCCTTAAGATGGGGAACAAGGGGAGATATGCTTACTCTTTATCTGTCCATTAAACTTTGAAACCTAGTCCCCACCAAAATAGTCTGGCAATAAAATGACACAACTAGGATAGGATTGGCACAGCAAAAGCAAAATCTTTATATGTAGATGAAATGATCATCTACAGAGAAAATACTAAGAAATCTCTAGGAGCCCCTAGAACTTGTACTTGAATTTAGCAGGATTAGAAAACACAAGGTATATATAAAAATTCAGGTCTGTGTATACTTGCTATAAATGAAGAACTGGATATTGAACTTTAAAAGTTATGTAGGAGTACAAAGGACCCAGAAAAGCCAAAAACAAAAACAAAAATAGTGTTGGAAGACGTTTAGCACCCAATTTTAAGACTTCTAAAGCTCCAGTAATCAAGGCAGTGTTGGTGTAAGGAAAGACATATAGATCATTGGAATAAAACAGACAATCTAGAAATAGAACCACACATATATGGTCCACTGATTTTTGAAAGATCATTTAACATTAGCATTTTAGAGAATATAAACTCAATTCAAGAGCTGAGGAAGAGACAGTGTCTTCAGCAAACGGCACTAAAACACCTGGTATCCCTATATAAAAAATTACCTTCAACCCTTTATTTCCATACATGAAAATAACTTGAAGGGATCTATGAACCTAAATAAGAAAGCCTGAAAGTATAAAACTTTAAGAAGAAATTATAAGGGAAAATATTTATGAATTCAGGGTAGGCAAGAACTACCTAGGATACAAAAAACATGATGTATAAAAGAAAAAAATTGATAAATGAGATTCCATCAAAATTTAGAACTTTAAATGACATCATTAAAATGAAAAGTAGTCCTTAAACAGACCATATTTACAATGCATATAACCTATGACCAGAATATATAAAGAATTCTTACAGCTCATTAATAGACAACCCAATTAAAATGTAGACATAAGAAGATGATAAATAGCCAGTATAGCACAAGGAATGGTGTGCAACTCTAGAATCAGAAAAATACTAATCAGTACAATAACAAGATTGAATTATGCACTCATTAGGGAGATGAAGTCAAAAGTTTTAAAAGCCTTGTCATGACTTTTTCTTTTTGTTGGATTCTCCCCCTTTGCGTTTAATTTGTCACGCCCAATGGATTCATTCTGCTGGGTTTCCTGGGGTTGTGATCCTCATTGTCTTTTCCAAGGTTATTGTCTAAAATTTTTTGGAGTGCTGGTTTGGTATTCATGAAGTTCCTGAGGTGCTCTTTATCATGCAAGTACCTTATTTCTCCATCAATTTTGAAAGATAGTTTTGCAGGGTACATCAGTCTGGGTTGGAGGCTGTTTTCCTTTAGGGCTTGAAATACATCACTCCAAGCTCTTCTTGCCTTGAGGGTATGTGTTGAAAAGTCTGCTGTGATTCTGATGGGCTTTCCTTTGTATGTGATTTGTTTCTTTTCTTTCACTGCTTGTAGAATTTTATTCTTCTGTTGGATTTCTGGAATCCTAACTATTATATGCCTATGTGTAGATTTTTTTGATTAATGCTTAAGAATTTTAAGAAAGATTTTACTGGAAACTATGGTATTAAGATGAAACTCTAAAACTTAGAGGCTTTTGAGTTAGAATGGCCCAAGCTTTGCCTAGCTTGGCCAACTGAGAGATCCCTAGATGAGGGTCTCATCTGGTCCGTCTAGCTAACAGTCACCACCCCTGGATGGGAACATCCAGATCAATTTCCCTATATTGATTTATGGCTCAAATTGTGCCACAGAATGCCTCCTTGGCTTCATGTGTGCACCCTGGAAACAAAAAGCAATATCCTGGTCCTCTGTCAGAAAGGGGACAATGCTGAAAAGTAAATGGTCCTTTCAGATCTGGACCAAGAGAGTTTAGACTTTCCCCCTCCTTTTGAATTGCTAAATTCACAGGTTTGGAGGAGGTGGGGACAAAACCATGAAAACTGCTTGGCTTCAGAGCACCAGAGGGTGCATGCTGTGGTCAGAAGAGAGTCAGCGAGAGAGAAGGAACGGGCTAAGAGGAAAGATGAACAAGATAAGAGACAGCTGAAGGAGTTTCGTGGGGTGACAGACTTCAGTAGAATTTGGATTCCTGGTTTTAAATAGATCACTAAACCTCTTTATGAAGCTCTAAAGGAAAAAATCATTTACTTAGGTTATAGGAAAAAAAAAAAAAGGTTTTTAAGAGACTAAAACTGACCTTAGCAGCCGCACCTGTGACTTTTAAAATGACAAAATGGGAACCGGAAGGCTATCTGTTTACAATATTCTTTGATGCCTGCCCAGAAAAACATTATGGGAGATCTGAGGTAACTTCTGACTGGGGCGGGGGGGCTATTCTAATGAAAAATTATATTGCAAAGAGAAGACACAAGTTTGGATCAACAGCTCCCTTGTTGGACAAGCCACTGGAAATTGTAACAATTGGAAACAAGGTCAATGTAATCGTATATCTATGTATATGCCAGCCCCATGGGATCCTATTTGGCCACAAGGAGTAATATATTTCATTAGGACAAGAAATTTAAAAAGATCTTGAGGAAATTCGAGACACACTTCAGACTTTAGAAACCCAACTAGATTCACTGGCCAATGTCATTACAGAATAGGCATGCTCTTGATTTGCTCACAGCCCAGAAAGGAGGGACTTGCTTATTTCTTGGTGAAGAGTGTTGTCATTACGCTAATAAATCTGGTGTAGTACAAGAATCGCTAGACAAACTGAAAGATCGGATCAAGGCTCTTGATGAGGAATTTGGTATAGGAGAGCCATCCTATGGGATTAATTTTACTTGGACAGGATGGGAAAACTTGGATAGGACTTCTTCTGACTCCCCTTCTTGTTATAATATTAATATTAATGTTTGGTCCTTCTGTCATCCAATGGATTTCAAAATTTATACCACAGCGCATTGCTGCAGCTCAACACAACCAAATGCTAGTGTTAAGAAATGTAGATAAACTGTGGATAGAATTACCCTGAAGTAAACAGAGGGAAGAATGATAGGGAGTAGTTTTAGACAACTTAATAGACTGAATATTAAGGTAGTTGTAGAAGCAAAATAAGTAATGTGTTCTTTTAAGATTTGCTTTTCCCATAACTCTCGTTTAAGGTGAAGATAATCTGACTCTTTAATCAATAACTTCATTAACCTAACAAAGTTGCAATGCCAGGGTGAATTTACAATGTATATGTGCATTGAGGGTATTGAGGTCCCCCACTACAATTGTGTGTTTATTTGGTTTTTCATGTCTATTAATATTTGTTTTGTATAGTCGGGGGCATTCGTATTTGGTGCATATATATTTAGGATTGTCATCTCTTCCTCTTGGATTGTTCCCTTCACAAGAATGTAGTGACCATCTTTCTCTCTCTTTAATTAGTTTTGGTTTAAAATCTACTTTGTCTGCAAATAAGATTGCCACCCCTGCTTTCTTCTGGGTTCCTGTGGCATGAAGAACTGTTTTCCATCCTTTTACTTTCAGTCTATGAGTTTCTTTTTGAGTTAGGTGTTTCTTGTATACAGCATAGTGTTGCATTTTCCTTTTTAATCCATTCTACCAGTCTATTTCTTTTGAT
The DNA here is from genome assembly GCF_053883595.1 of Heterocephalus glaber. Classification (NCBI taxonomy): domain Eukaryota; kingdom Metazoa; phylum Chordata; class Mammalia; order Rodentia; family Bathyergidae; genus Heterocephalus; species Heterocephalus glaber. Next base: position 3,003,540 of record NW_028258432.1, read on the forward strand.
TGGTGAATTGAGGCCATTAACATTGCGAGTTATAATTGGTAGATATTGATTCATCCTTGTCATGATGTTTTGCAACTGTTGGCTCTTTTCTTATTTTTTCCCCCTTTCCCTTTAGTGTCTTACCTTGCCTGGTGGCTTCCCTCTGTTGGGCCTCATGGAGTTGTGGCCTTCATTGCTTTTTTCTAGGATATTGTTTAGAATTGCTTGTAGTGCTGGTTTGGTGTTCATGAAATTTGTCAGGTGTTCTTTGTTATGGAAGTATCTAATTTTCCCATCGATTTTGAAAAATAATTTTGCAGGATACAACAGTCTAGGTTGGAAGTTATTTTCTTTTAGGGCTTGAAATACTTCACTCCAGGCTCTCCTTGATTTGAGGGTTTGTGTTGAGAAGTCTGCTGTGATTCTGATGGGCTTTCCTTTGTAGGTGATTTGTTTCTTTTCTCTCACTGCTTGTAGGATCTTGTTTTTCTGTTGGGTTTCTGAGATCTTGACTATTATATGTCTAGATGTAGATTTTTTCTGATCATGGCTAGTTGGAGTTCTATATGCCTCACTTATCTGTATGTCCAATTCTCTACCTCTGTCTGGGAAGTTTTCCACTATTATTTCTGTGAACAGTTTTTTTATGTCAATTGTGCTTTCTCCTGTTTTTTCATGGACTCCTATCAGTCTTGTTATTCTTCTTTGCATTGTCTAGTAGTTGTTGGATTGATTTCTCATGGCCCCTTACTATTTTTTAAGAAATCTCTATTTTCATGATCTCTAACCACGATCCTGTCTTCTATATCTGATATTCTATCTTCAGATTCCCTTAATCTGCTGTGGATACTTTCAATGGAGTTTTTGATCTACTGAATATGTTTGAATCTGTTTCATGGATTCCATTTCTTTCTTATGTTGGGCGATCATGGTTTCCATTTCTTTCTTATGGTGGGCATTCATGGCTTCCAGCATGTTTCTGAGCTCATCTATTTTTTTTATCTGTTTCTGTTCTAGATCCTTAATCATGTCTTTCACTCTGCTCACCATCTCTAGATATCTGGGAGATTATTTCTGCTTTGAATTTTTCTACAGCCTCATTCATCTGTTTTGTTATTTCCTGTGCTATCAGTTCGGGGTATCCAGGTGGTTGGTTATGGGACTTTTCCATCTCATTTCCCCCAGGATTTACCCTTGGTGGAGTGGAAGTCTGAGATTGTGCCTTGCTTAAATGTCTTCTCATTTTTGTTTTTGGTACTGTCCTTGGTTTAAGTCCTGGGTTGATAGTTTGAAATTGCTCATTGTAGGTATCTTTGTTGCTAGTAATTAGAACCCTTATGGAATGATTGCTTCTCAGAGGTGTCTTCCAGATAGAGCTGGTCTTTAGGTTTTGAGTCTCTAATGACTCTAAGGCTATCTCATTTTCCTTATACTAGGAAGGTTCGTTGACTAGATCAATCACAACACCTTAGCCCAAGTGATACAATCAGCAACACCACTGCATCAAGTACATCTTTGAAAATGACATTTTGTGGTAGTTATTAATCTATCACCTTTAGTTGTGTGAATTAAATCAAGATCGAGGACCAAGCCAACATATGGCAAATAATCTCTTCAATATAACAACTTTACCCTTTGGGATGGGAGTTAGAAGGGGTTTGGCAGGGAGGGACAGATGGGAAGAAGGATAGGGGAAGGTTAGCAATGTGGCCAGAGGACACAGGTGAGAAGGAAAAAGAGAATAGGAAAATAAAGAAGAACTCCAAATGAGGACCAAAACAGGGACAAAAAGGGAAGATGAACAATGTGGGAGAGCAAGAGAGTGACTATAAGAGAGAGAGAAAAGAAAGAAAAGAAAAAAAAAGGGAGAGGAAAACATTTGCAAAGAGTAGGAAAAAAAATTAAAGATGAGCAAAAGAAAAGAGAAAAAAAACCAAACTAATAATACTAATTTTGGGGATAAAAAATAACATTGAAGATGAAGGGCCTCTTTCAGGGTACGTCTCTGCTGTCACAATAGACAATGTGGGTAGCAGTGTACAGATATAAGTCAATGAGTCTCAGCAAGCCAGTCGCAGACCCGTGAGATTCAGGAAGACTTCTGGCTGTAAGTCCCAAGTTGAGCTCCCTGTCCTCTTGTAGGGCTGAACTCTGCAGAGTTGTATTGCAGGTTCCAGTTGCCCTTCCCCTGAAGATAGTCCCTGTCCTGATGGGCAGTGAAGATGACTCCAACTTACCCAGTACAGCAGTCTGGTGGTCCAGTGTCCTCTGCGTCTTTGTAGTGTGGAACCAGGTGGCTGTACAGAGAAGAGGCCAGAGGAGCGGGGGGTGGGGTGGGTGGGTGTCCAGTGGATTGCTGCTGGGGCATGGGCTGATTCTGTGTTCCATGGGACTCACGACCTTGGTACAGCGTCAGCAGACCTGCCTGTCTGCAGCAGGCTGATTCATTGTGTTCTGTGAGACTCTAGAGGTCCCATTTGACCCGGCTATTCCCCTGCTGGGTATCTTCACAAAAGAATTAAAAGAATCATACCAGAGTGATATATGTGCACCCATGTTTATAGCGGCACGGTATGTAATAGCTAAAGCTTGGAAACAGCCCAAGTACCCATCAACTGGAAACTGGATAAAGAACATGTGGTTTTTTAATAAAATGGAGTACTACTCAGCCATAAAGAACGAGAAACTAGAGTCATTTATTGCTAAATGGATGCATATTGAGGCCATACTCTTAAGTGAAATAAATAAGGACACACATGTGTGAATACTGAGTAGTTTCTCTAGTGTGAGAAACTGAAAGTATAAATAAGGATTAAAATGATTAAAACAAGTAATTGATAATTTCAAATAGGAAAAGGTCCAAAGATGTAGGGGTGGGAGGGGAAGGGGAAAGGAAAGAAGGGAAAGGAAAAATTATGAGAAAAGAAAAAAAAAAAAGGAAATGAAATCTATGTAAATAGGGAAGGATGGAGGGGGTGAAGGGCTCACAGGTAATGGGCAAAAAAATAAGAACCAAGATACATCATGTACAGGTATAAGCACCCAATGATAAATGTGAACATACTGTATACCTAAAATGTACCAATAACAGAATTTAAAAACAATCTTCTCAAACCACTAGCCTTCTATGCTTATTTCTGCATAAATTCCTAAGAGTGGGGCTGGCAGTATGGAGGTTATACACAGTGAAAACTCTGCCACATATTTTCCCATTGCCATTAAAGTTGAGCTGGACACAAAATCCATGTAACTCCTTTCTGATCTTCAGTGTCCATTTTGTGGGTGGCTACTACAAAACAAAAATACCCAGGAAAGTCAGTCTTTAAGAATTTATAACTGACTTGTAGGTGCACATATCTAATATTTGGCAAAGAGAGAATAACAGCAGTGCTCTGGGCAGCACTTGGATGCTGCCCTGGCTTGGAAGCCAAGAGGAAGCAGGCAGAGGTAGCACATGGAGGTGGGAATGCCAGGTCAGTCACCCTGTGCGGAGAAGACACAGGCTTGGCTGAACAACAGCATGTGATGAATCACCAGGAGAAATATCCTTTAAACCTAAAGGGGAAGCTACTGACGGGGTCAGAGACAGTACAGTTAACCCTCAGAAGATAGCCAAAGCATCCACAGAAACTCATGATACTTAAGAAACCCAGATTTGGTTCTCACCCTGTTTACTCTTGGAGGCTGGGAAACACACAGGGAGCCAGCACCATTCTTTACTTTGCTAGAGTAGTTTCTAACAGCCACCCTGAGGCTGGAAGGGTTTGGGTTTGCTTCAGCTCTATGGCCTCTACTGGTTCTTGAAAGTATTTTGAAATTTTACTACTCCTGAGAGCTGGGAACCACAGCTCAACCTCAGGGCTTTCTTGTTCTATTTAGCAATCTCAATATGAGAACTATGCCCCTTTGGAAGGGAAATGGAACACAGATGCCATAAAAGAACACACAGGTGAAATGTATTACTCAGTACTTTAATAATCATAAGATTTTTTTTTTTTGAGACAGGGTCTCACTATGTAGTTCAGGCTAACCCCAAACTCACAGCAATCCTCCTACCTGAGCCTCTCAAGTGCTGGGATTACAGGTGTGCACCACCATGCCCAATAGTTCTGTTGTTGTTATAAGGTGGTATTTACCAAATGAAAGAATAATTTTGATCAACCTGAAAATCTGATAAAATATCAGAGGTTAGCTAATAATTTGGTGAAACCACTTCCAACATAGGTATTTCAGTGCAAAAAAATTAGTTTACTTAGTTTTATTCAAAAAATAAAGGGGCCAGGGATGTAGCTCAGTAGTACAGCACCTGCCTGGCAAGTGTGAGGCCTTGAGTTCAATTCCTGATACCAAAAAAAAAAAAAACGGGTCACAGTGTGTAACCGTGGCAGCATGAAGGATGAAAAGATTACTCTGAGATGAAACTTGGTCTGAACAACAACAGGCCCAGTGGGACTGTCCTGAGAGCACCCAGGATGAGGAGTTATCAAGGGAGCAGTCTCGAACTGTGAACTCTCTTTAAGAGCAGGGAAAGACAGGCAGAGAAAAGCAGCATGAGTGTCAAGGAACAAGGAGATTTGCTACGTGACACTTTTTAGGTTAATCTAAGCAATTTATGGGGGGGGGGGGCGGCAATGGCCGAACCTAGTGAGTTTCCCTAATCTCTACCCAAACATTCTAGAGTCTAATCTAGAGTCTAAGTGCTTTTGTCCTGCAGGTCCCTTCATGACTTTAATCATGCACTCCACCCAAGTCCCCCACAGGGTATAACTTAGCTTTTATTGAACATTTTAATTTCAGAAGTCACTTGTAAGATCTTAGGAGTACTGCCAGGGATGGTGATACACACCTGTTAATTCCTGAAGCAGGAGTATTGCTGAGTTCCAGGTCAGCCTGGGTCACATAATGAGTTCAAGGCCACCCTGAATTACAGAGCAAGATCGTATCTCAAAACAACAACAAAACAGTTCAAAACAAGACTTTATTAATAAAGTAATTATGATTTTTGAAAAAAAAGCTTTAAAATGTTTTACATACACATTAATATAGGTTAAGCCACCCAAAAGACAAAGCAAAGTCAACATTAAGTCATGATCCAAGTCATGATTATACAAATGAGAAATAAATACAAGGCTTATGGTATTGATAAGTAAAGACAACCAAGATAAACTGTATTTCAAACTTGTTTATATAAAAGCATATTAAAGATCACTTTAAATGGCACATACCTGTAATCCCAGCACTCAGGAGGCTGAGGCAAGAGGACTGCATAAGTTCAAGGCTAGCCTGGCTACATAGTAAGTTCAAGGCCAGCTTGGACTACACAGCAAGACCATACTCTGCCCCCTAATCACTTTTAAAATACTGTCCATCTTTTCTCTTAAATGAGTATGGACTCATCTGCAATCATGTACAAATATAATAAATTTAACAGCTTTCTTAATCTTTTTAATACAAATACAATTCCTTGCTTCTTTACTCAACCCACAAAATATAGAGTGAAGTCATTAGAAAAATATGGACCTTTCTGAATCTATATTGCATTTTTAATTTAAATCGAAAAATACAGTTTAGAGCATATGAAACACAAGGATTTCAGGTTTACACGTTACCTGTATCCAAGACACTATTAGACATGATCTTTATTTTGGCTGAAATGCAAAAATATATCTTAATTACAGGTTAGTTAAAAATACTCTCCATTAATAGCAGTGGCAGGCATGGATCAAAATGTGAATGAAATGTATCTGTAGATTACTGTCTATTCATATGCCTAATCCCAAGCCCTTACTATGCATTTGCTCTGAAGGTAACTGAATGGGTATCTTACAGGTCCAATTAGCTTAATTTAAACATCCATGTAAACATAGTCAAATTTGCTCTCTAAAGAAATAAAATTCAAGTAAACATTGCATATTTGATTTAAACTAACCTTACAGTTTTACATACTTATGACACATTGGATCATAACCACTAAATATATAAAGTTTTTTAAAAAAATCATCCTATGTGAAGATGAAACTGAACTTTGTAAACATGATTATTTTCAATAACCAATACATGGCAGCTGCTCTTTGGTTTGGTACAGCGATATTGTCAGGTGTCTCAGGTACTGAATATTCAAGTAAATTTGTACCAGGTGAACCAAGTCTCTTGTGTAATTTATTATGTTAATGGCAATAGCAAGACCTGAAATTCAATGCAGTTTCCTTAAGTATCACCACAAATCAAGTGTTTGAAGGATGAAAGTAATTAGAAGTTTTAGCAAGGCTTCTTTTGACCTTTTTCTCCCCAAAACAGTTGACAGCGATCACTTATACCAGTGGAAATACCAAAGAGGCATCCTCTTCCCTGATCTCACTTGTAGGCCCTTAATGAATGGTCACAGATACTATGAGTAAATCAGCAAAGTGTTTACCATGTGGCCAAATGTTGGCTGTAAATTAATTAAATCAAAGGTAACTAAAGTGTGTCTTTAACTGACATTTCTAAAAAGATACAGTATTTACTATTAAAGGTGATGTTAAATAACAAAAGAATTGAAAAAGATTATAATTCACAAAAGTGCCTGAGTGGGTTAAAGGGAAAATGCCTCCTCAGTTGTCAGTCAAGTGCATGCAAATCCTTGAATTGAAATGTACTCACAAAAGGACCAGAACATTTCTGAAAGGAGTCAAGTATTTTTAAATATTTACTATTTCTTTGTAATATTCAAGCCCCAAATTGAAGTTAGGCTTTTGGCTGCTAATTGGTATCTTGATTCTCATGCTAGTTTTCTAAAATAAAGATTGTTAAAACTAAAGAGTTGAAACACAGGCAGAAAAACTCTTAGCAGTACTTCAAACTACGTTTTCAAAGCTAACTCATTCCTTTGGTCCAAAGAGAAAAATTACTTCTTTTTTTTTTTGAGACAAGGTCTAGATTTGTGTTTAGGCTGGCCCTGAACTCACTTTGTAGCCCAGGCTGGCCTTAAACTTGTGGTGATCCTCCTGCTTCTGCCTCCCAAATGCTGGGATTACAGGCGTGCGCCACCATGCCCAGCAGCAAGAAAAGCTACTTAAGATTTAGTATTAGTACGGTCAATATGAATTACACAAATCCTTCATACTGGAAACTTGGAATAGCAACTATAAGATTTATGCTAGATTAGAAAATTATAGAGCTATTTTTAGTATATTGTTTGACATACAGAAAGTATGCCAAATATATTGGTAGATGAATGAAAAGCAAAGTTATTTTGCAAATAGTAGGCATTACAGAATGTTAGAAGTCATCCAGTCCAACTCATTCAGGACCCCCACTGCCCTGCAATCCCATTTTATAGGTAAGGAAATGATAATCTCTGCTACAGATGCTGGTGACATTTCTCTCTACGCACCTACTGGAACCAATGTGGAGGAGTGTGTTTAGTTAAACAGCATACATGAGGAGTAACACTTCTATACTGTTTATCTTTTATAGTATTCTATATTCTCTGGATACAACAACCTCTTCTTTACATTATGTTTTGAAGAGAAGTGTGTCTAGTAAGAAAGGGTTACTGGTAGGAAGTCTGATTTAAGATTTGACATTTAAAACTAGAATCCATTTCTCAGAAACAGGGAATTTTAAATGACTACTGAGGCTTAGAATTCTTCCTCAAAGTTGTATTATTCTAAAGTTTCTTCCCAGTTCAAATTGCAAATGCTGGTAGCATTTGTAAAAGTCACTGTTTAAGCTGTTACAAGATTACTGTAAAAAGTATCAAAATAATTCTTAGCCATTAACTAAATTAAAAATCGAAAGTCAACCAAACAGTGTTTTGTTTTAAATGCCTTTAGAACTGAAAATATTTCTTAACGAGTTTACAATATCCTGCCCTTTTCTGTTTTTCTTCTAGCCTTTTCCATCTATTCCTATGGTGTCCAATCTTTTATAGCACATGTAATTTTGTGCCTCCTTCACATAACCTCAAAGATCAACAAAAAAGTAATTAAAAAGCAGAGCATACCCCAAATATTTCTTATACCGCCAAATCTCCTTTAAGCTTTGGGCACAAAGTATATATACTACATGGTTGTATATGCTTAACAAAAAGCCTTCAATGAATTATACCAACATGTTCTAAATTCTACATGATTATATTTAGATATCTAAATCCTTCTGAGTATGTTATTTTATAGACTAGAATTAAAAAATCTTTATTAAAAATGTTGAAAAGTATAAAAGTATAAATTAGCCAACACCTAATTTTTAAAAAGCAGTCATTTTCTTTCCCTTATTATAATACAGGCAATCATAATTTGGATATTATTCATTTCAGACACCAACTGTCTCAGATGTATTTCACTTAAGTTTTTAGGGTGTGTTTTGGAGTGAAAATTTACCTGGATATGAAGAAATGACTCTAATATTGTAACTCAGGTATAAAATACATATGCCATGTTAACATGGGATGATAGCTCCTATTACAGCATCTCATAACAGGCAAGTGTTATTTCCAAAGGAAAATTAAGTCATTTTTGAGCTGTGAGTCAACGATGCACAAATGGATGCTCAAAATTAAGGCATCATTCTGTTTTGCAGTGCTTCTGTGGATCCAGTGAACTGTCCAAAGGCTTCCTTTTTCAAAAAATAGAACTTCTGTTATATTTGATTTCACTCCATTGATCATTTTCTTTCAAATAAAATGGAAAATACTAGTTCACAATGCTTTTATACACCTATGAAAACAGAAATGACTGAATTATTAGCTAATACTTGATTTTTAAAAATTTCTCAGTATATATTAAATGGTTCTGTGGGATAAGGAATAAATGTGCTAACAGTGCAGGACAGGAAATGAATGCTTTATCAATAAGGACCCATCACTGACTTCCTTTCCCTGTAGCAATCCAAGAGGGTTTCACAGAGAGGGATTCTCACAGCACTCCCTGGTCCACCTACACCTATTCCAAGGTGCTGCCGTCAAGGTGGCCAAGCTCCCACCACAGAGCTTTGGCCAAGGACTCTCAACAGCCACAAGCATCAGCCAGTATTCCACCTGTACTAAGATGCAGTACAGACACAGGACTAAGTGCCCTAGGGGACTGAGTGCTAGTCCACAGCTTCATCTCTCTGTGGCTCAAATCTACTTTCCAGACGCAGCCACTCTGCCAGCCGTGATCGCCAACTGCTGCCAACTCTGCCCTAGGTCTTGGGCTCTGGCCCTCACTCTGTCCCCCACAAGGACCCAAACTGATGACAAGCTGGTGATGTGAGCGAGCAGGAAGGGGATGCTCTGCTGGCTGAGACTCCAGATGGAGTCGCACTCTCTGTGTGAAGGAACAGGACAGTGGCCACGTGTTGTCCCAAGCTCTAAGTCTGTGGTCACTTGTCACCCAGCAACGCTTTGTTGCTGTGTCTCTCTTATAAAAACTAGAGAAACGGCATCAGTTAACCTCTTCAGTCTTCTCCTCACCTTATAACTTTAACCACTGTTCTCTGGATCAAATTTCTTCAAAAAAATGCAAAAATCACCTTTTTTCTTAGACTCATTAATAAGGCCCTGTTACCAAAAAGGTTAGTTGTTCACATACCAATCCTAAGCTACTTCTTCATTTATCTAACAACCAACATTTATTAACATTGTGTTAAAAGTAAAGAAAAACGAGATTTTGGCAGATGTTATCTTCCGGTCTTTCCAGTACTGATTAATTTTGCTGATATAACTGAAAAGAATTTTTAAAAATTATAAATCGTTTTGATTTGGAATATGCAAAGAAACTATTTGCTCAACAAAATTACCTTTATACTGTCTTACCTTGCTCTTATCGAATGCTTAGTTATGAACAAGTAGTACTCAATTTTCTACTGCCACTGTAACATCGTTATTTGTCCCTGTAAGCACATAATTATACAGGACATGACAAAAAAATATTAAGTTGCTGGCTAAGTGGTAAAACTAATTACATTAAGAACCATGAGGGGCTGGGGATTTAGCTCAGTGGTTTTGCCGCCTGCCTCGCAAGCACAAGGTCCCAAGTTTGATCGCCGGTACCAAAAAAACAAAAAAAACAAAAAAGAAACCATTCGGTAAGAAGTAGACAGGCTGGGGCTGGGGATTTAGCTCAGTGGCACTGTGCCTGACTGGCAAGCGCAAGGTCCTGAGTTCGATCCCCAGTACTAAAGGAAAAGAAAAAAGGTAAACAGGGTTATAGCACCAACCATTTGTCTTCTTGTAGAACACAGAAGTGAATAAACAGCGGTAAAAGTCAAAAACCTGGTTTTGGGCTGGTCCTTGTGAAAACAGCCATTGGTTTTAAAGATGTTAGGCAGCAAAAAATTAATTCCACAAAATGAATTTTTTATTGATCTATAGAAGAGGTCTTATTACCCTAAAATACTAACTTAAGAGAGGTTTTACAGTACTGGTAAAAGCCAAAATGATCCTTCCCAAAAAAAAAAAAAAAAAAAAATTGACAGCAAGTGTTAAGGGTATTTTCTAGAGTTAGTACAAATTCTTTCTATAATGCAAGAACACAATAGTATTATTATTATTATTATTAAGAAGCCCCTCAGACATTTTTATCATTAAGAAGCACTCCAAATATACTTTAGGCTGCAATGCTGGCTAAGCAGTCAGGTGATACTGTTAAACCTAGGTCTGATTAGAAATCCCACTTCAATTTATTCTATACTATATCCAAAATTTACAAAAATGACCAAGTCATTAAGAAGGTTAAAAGAGGGCTGGAGATTTAGCTCAGTGGCACCGTGCCTGCCTCGCAAGCACAAGGGCCTGAGTTCGATCCCCAGTATGGGGGTTGAGGGTGTGTTTTCATTAAAACATACTCAGTACCCATTTTTTTAAAACTAAGGCAGCAAAGAGTACAATGCTTTTTCAACTAAGCATATGATGGGGCCCTAAAGAATGTTGTTAAAACACTATTCAGAGCAGCAGGAAAAGGACTTTCCACCTCTGAGTGAAAAAAACGTATGGCTAGAAACAAAAACCCTAGCTGCTGCCGCGTGCCTCCAAAGCACAAGGTCCAGAGTTCGATCCCCAGTACCAAAAAAAAAAAAACCCCAGCTGAACTGAACACAAAACACAGTAGCCTCTGTGTCTGCCTCACTCTGCTTCCTTTCCCCGGAGAAGCTGCCAATAAACACAACCACTCCACGTATAAGACATTTTCTTAAAATGTTTCATGTTTTAGTATTTCAAAACATCACATTCTTTTAGTTTTCTTACATGTATTTCATCTAAACCAAATAAGCAGTGTTTCCATATGAGAACCATTACCTGATCTTATGGCACCTTCTTCAACTCCATTCTCCAGCCACTGAGATTCAGTGTCCAACAAGCGGTTTTTTGATTCACTAAGTGGTCTGATAGGAAAAGGTGGATTTGAGCCAATACTGAAAAGAGGAGAAAATAATTTAGTAAATAATTTAATGTTCAATTAAGAATACTTAATAAATTAATAAGCAGCAAATTAGTATTCCTTTTCCTAAATATATGAGGGCAACTCATGAGACCTCAGCACTCAGCCAAAACTATCTTCAAAGGAAAAATATGCCCACACCCCCCATTACATGGCTCGCTAGACCCGAGAATCTGTACTCCAACACTTCCAATGTAAACAATTAGACAAAAGAAAAAAAGCTTCAGACCCAAGTCTGAGTGTTTTAACATGTTAATCAGGAGGCATAAGGTAGTACAGCAACAGGTGAGGAGCTATGTCTTTGGCCAGTACAAAAAAATTACCTGTCATTTCCCAAGTTTCTGCTTTCTACCTCTGCAGTTTAGATCTAAGGGGAAAAAATGATTTAGTGATTTAGCGTAGACTTATTCTTCTAGCTAAGAGAACTAGGGAAGGAGGGCATGGAGGAAAGAAAGGAAGAAAAAGGGAACTGAGATTTGCTGGTGCCTATGGTGGGCCAGAGTGTGTGCTAGGCATGTACACATTGTCTGACTTCTCAGTGATGGCTGCAGGCAGGTCTCATCATCTTCATCTTAACAGAGGGGAAAGCCAGGCTTGAGACAGTTTCAGTGACTTCAAAGACCATTATAAATTTTAGGGGTCTGAGGCCTTAGTTGTTGGGTTCAAAGGTTTATGTTCCTCTAAAGTCAATATGCTAATTTGGAACACAGCGCCCCTCACCTCCTACAATTTATTTCCGTAATAAATACATTTCAAGTGTTTCACTTCAAAAGAAGTATCTATCTTCTTTAAAATTCCATAAATTACTGAATTTATGAAAGTCTGCTTATCATGCAAATATTATGAGAAAATTTCCACTAAGATGAGTCAGAAAAATATTTGTATTTTTGAGTACTCATTATTTTGACAGTCTTAAGACCTATCAAAATACAATGATGACTAGTACAATGACTACTTCAAAAAAATATAATTGATATAAGACAATACAATCAAATTTAAAAAGAATCTTACTTTCCTTGCTTCCTAGTTTGCCCAGAGATTTCCACTCATTGCAACTGTCCTAGTTTAACTACTGATGTACGCTTCATACGGAAGCATCCTTCCCTATTCTCAAGGGTTCTGGTTCAAAGGATAAAAATACACAGTAATTCTAAGCATTTTAGGCACATATACACATTGACCCACAGTTTAAAAAATTTAAATAGAATCTCTCTTCCCCTATTTATGAAGGCTCACTGAATTGCTATTGTATGTGCCCATAAGATATGTGTGTACATGGTTCGTTTCATAATCAATACTGGAAAACACAGGGACAAGAAACATACCTTCCAGCACAGTCATTCTGGTTTGCAGCGGAAGCCTGTTCTGGATCCATCCCCACCAGGCGAGCTGGGAAACTGCAGCCATCACCCAAGCTGCACAATGAGAGACAGAACAGTGTGCCTCGAGACCAGACCTGACACCAGCTCTCAGAGGCACGAGGGGAGGTCACTGTGAGCTGTCATTTTAGTCCTGAGACTCTAGTTCAGAGATCACCTCTACTGAACACACAAGCCCTTGTCTTTTATGATTTGCACATGTTCAGAAACAATGTCAGCTGGGCACCAAGCACGCCTCTAATCCTAGCTACTTGGGGGGCTGAGGCAGGACAACTGCTTAGCCTATGAGTTTAAATCCGGCTAGGCTCCATAACATGACAAGACACCATCTAAAAAAGTAAACTGAATAAGATATTAAGACAATGTCCTCTCTATCAAGATCACCATCTCTAGTCAGCAAGTAATCAGATCAGTGGCTTTCTTATCACAATCATTTAAGAAATCATCCAAGCTCAACCTGAAATTAGAGACGTAAGCTCCACCTATGCATTCATTCAACAACATTCACCAAATCATTATCTACGGCTGAGGGCATAGCTCAATGAAAAAGCACTTGCCTAGCATGCATGGGCTCCTGGTTAGGGTCTCTAGCACAGCAAAACAAATTTAAAAAAAAACCAACCTCAAACATCTATTGAACGCCTATGACATTCTGGGTAATATTTTAAGCACTGGGGACATAGTGACCAAAAGAGAAGAAAATCTCTGCCTTCAAGAAGTTTATAGTGTCCCAGCTCTTGGGAGGCTGAGGCAGGAGGATTGCTGTGAGTTTAAGAAACAGCATGGGTTACATAGTGAGTACAAGGCCAGCCTGAACTATATAGCAAGACCCTGTCTCAAAAAACAGAAACAAAAAAAGAAGTTACTAGTGTAAAAAAAAACCCTATAGTTATGTCTTATTTTCACATTCTTATATCAAAACTGTATACAACAGGGGCTGTCACCTCCAGCCAAGACAGAATAACTGGTAAGTGTGACAGGCCATCATAGACAGCCAGAAACTGGAAGTAATGTTTCAACACAAGGCTGCACAGTACTGTGGTCTCAAAAAGAAGAAAAATAAGTAGACCAACTTTCTGCCACAACTGTAGCACCAGAAGGGGACTCCAAGCAGAGCAAGGTAGTCCCGTGAATCGAGGTGACAGAGATGGGAGTTTTGAGAGCTGAAGTGGCCTCAATCTACGAGACAGAACAGAGCAAGAAGAAGACACATAGAGAAATTACTGCAGCAGTGTGCAAAGTCCTGTATTTGAGTGTTTTGATAAATATTAAGCTATCCAGGTGAATCTGGGAAAAGAACCAGGAAGTGTAAGGAACAAATTCAGAGTCCTCACAACACTGGGAAGCATTCAACTCTGATCACGCAAAGTGGAGAGATCTCTGCCATGAATCTGAGGGACTTCATTTGAAGTCTAAGGCTAAACTAGCCCTAAAGAAAATGCTACTCTGGACTCAACCTAAATAAGCTTAAAAAAAAGCCTCAAAAAGCTCTAGCAGAGACGTAAGTAAGCTAATTCCTGACAAAACCAAATTCACATTCTTTAAAGGGAAACAAGCTGGGCGTGGAGACACATTCCTGTAATCTCAGCACTCTGGAGGCTGAGGCAGGAGTTTGAGGGCAGCCTGGACCACACAGTGAGCTGAAGAGCAGCCTGGAATGCAGAGCGAGGCCCTGTCTCAATAAAAACAGAAACAAAAGGACAATAAAATCTGTTCAGCAAATTAGCACTCAAAATGTTCACCATCCAATCAAAAGTTACTAGACATGTAGAAAATGAGATCCATGGCTAAGAAAAAAACAGCCAACAGAATCAGAAAATTAACAATTTTGGGCTAGGGATTTAGCTCAGTGGTTCCGCTGCCTGCTTTGCAAGTGCAAGGATCCAAGTTCAATCCCCGGTACCAAAAAAAAAAGAAAATTAACAATTTCCATGAAAATTAGTAGATTCCAAACTGATGATTATAAATAGGTCCATAAATGTAAAGGAATAACAGATATAACGAAAACAGAAATGTAAGCTAGAGTGAAAACCTCACCAGATAGGCTTACCAACAGATTTAGACAGTGCAGAAGCAGAGAAGAATGGACTTTTAGACACAGCAGCGGAAACTAACCAAAATGAAGCAAAGACCAAAAAATGGATGGGGGAGGAGGGTAGAACAACAATGATCTGTGAGTTGCTACTAAGAAACTGAATGTGTATATACTTGAAAGTGCCAGGAAGGCTGGCAGGGAAGGGCTAGAAAAGAGGGCAGTAGGCAAAAACACGAGAAAACCAACTGAGGCCAGGCATGGTAGCACCTGCTTGTGATCCCAGCAGTGGGAGCTGAGGCAGGAGGATGGCAAGTTCAACCCCAGCTCAGGCAACTTAGGAACTTAAAAGACCAAGACCCTGTTTCAAAATAAAAAATGAAAAGGGATGGGGATGTAGGTCAGTGTAAAGGCCATGGGTTCAATCCCAGGACTGAAAAAAAAAAACCAAGTGAAGGCATAATGGGTAAAACTGATTTAAATCTGATGAAAGCTATAAATTCAGATTCAAAAAGCATAATGAACAAGCAGGCAGGATAAGTACCATCACAAAACTGCTTAAAACTGGTGATACAGAAAAATGTGTGGGTGTGGGGAAAATAACAAGAGTCCATGCAGTAATTTACAAACAGCAGATTAGGACAGCAGTAAGGCTGATGTTCCAGAGACCATGCACAGCGGAAAAGAACAGAATAATACCTTTCTAACAGGAAGCTGGAGGGAACCTAAAACCATGAATTCACTGAGCAGAGAAAATAACTTTCTCAACAAATGATCCATGTTCCAATCAGGGGGAACAGAAACATCTCAAAAACATGAGCCAACAGAGAAAGTAAGTACACAAGTCAGCGGTGAACTTGAATATACAGCCACAGACCTATGTAAAAGGAAAAGGCTGAACATAACAATGGACTGGGCTGGGAGAAACTCTGAGGGGACTAACATGCCTGTAATCGTTGTCTATGTCAGGGATGGGAGAAGCAATGGTTAACGATTTTTCCAAATTTGATGAAAACTATAAAACCAGAGGAAAGAGGCTCAACTGATCCCAACAAGAAACATGAAGAAAACTAAACCAAGGCAGGGCCGGGGATTGGGCCCAGTGGTTCCACCGCCTGCCTCGCAAGCGCAAGGACCTGAGTTTGATCCCCGGTACCAAAAAAAATTAAAAAAAGAAACTAAACCAAGGTGTATCTTAAGAAAATTTTGAAGTGATTAAACAGAAAGTCTTTATAGTAGCCAGTGAAAAGACACCTTCTCTATAGTGTGAGAAAATAAAATTGACCACAAACTTCTCATCATAAAAAAACACAGGCCAGAAGATAGTGAAGCGAACACCAAGCAAAAGCAGCCTTCTAAAATGAAGACCACATAAATCACTTTTAAAGCCAAAATAGGTAATTTGGTCAAGGAAAAAACTGTACCTAACAAATATACCACATAAATTATAAGTATTTTTCTTCTGTATAATGACTTGGGTATGCAGATGTTCTAGAATGGTCGGGAATTAGAGAAAAATGGAAACTATGAATCGTTAGTACATCTTCTTTTACAACTGAGGTAAAGTTGCACTATGCGTTTTAATAAAGAATGTATTATTCACTTCTGTGATGGAATCTTTGAAGCTACAGCAGTAATAGGTATATCCTTAAGATTCAATTCCAACAATTTATTTTTAAATAAGGGATTTTTTTTATACATCATCTATATTTTTTGCTCCCCATTCATACAGTGTGCTCAAACTCTACCTACTTTCTTTCTGTATTTATTGGGTACTGGGGATCGAACTCAGGTCCTTGCATTTGTGAGACAGGTGTGGTGCCACTGAGCTAAATCCCCGGCCCAACCCTAATTTAAAATGAAAGAGAATAAAGTATTTTATGTCTGATCAAGCTATTCTGATCATTCATTTTAAAGGCCCATAAAAATACCATTATGTATTACATTCTCTGAATCTTAATACATTCAATCAGAGACACAGACTACTACAGAGTTCACAATTTCTGAGACCTGCAATTTATAAGTTACCTTGAAAATACTGGAAGTAGCCAATATTTCTTTTCATCACCAAAGACTTGTTTCCAATTTTTACTGTACCCAAGAGAGAAACCATTTCCATCAGGTCCATATGAAAATGTAGGTGCACGGAATGATTCTATTAAAAAAAAAGCTAATTAATTTATTTAAAAATTATAAAAGGGATGGAGTATCAATTTTCTTGCTTATGTCTCATGTTAAACCATAAATATAATTTAAATATTTGTAGCTATTAAAAAATAACTAGAAATGAATAGGTGATAAGCCAATCACCCTGAGATTACACATTATATACATGTGCTACACTGTAGCTGATAAATATCTACAATTACTGTGTATCTATTAAAAATATATTTTTAAAGTCTTCTGAAACTTATTTAGAAAAAAGTAATTTTTATTTTATCAACTATATAAAATGTCAAAACAATTATCTAGTCTTATTGAAAATTCTAATGAATTATGTTCAGTATATCTTTTAAAGAGATATTTTAACTCCAACTTTACTCTTATTTATGAATTTCCTATCATGTTTCTCACAGGGACAGAACCAGGTATTTGTGATCCAAAGATAAAAGCAGATGAAATTCCTACCAAAGAATCTCCAGGGAAGCAAAGCTACGTGGGCCGCAAGTCACACTCAGCACGTGGGAGCAGAGGTGAGAAAAACCGATTTTGTCTGGATCAGACTGCGCATGTCCTGGGGCAGTGGCAGGGGAAGGTGAGGAAAAAGGCAGGGCACTTGAGGGTGACCCTGAACACGAGCAAGGAAGAGGCCAACAGTGGTTACAGACCACTCTGGTGTCATATATTTTATTTATTTATTTTTTAATTTTAATTTTTCTTTTGGTACTGGGGATTGAACTTGAGACCTTGCGCTTGCGAGGCAGGAGGCAGCACCACTGAGCTAAATCCCCGGCTTTTTTTACTTAAAAACAATGTACTTCTGCATGTTTTGTAAGCTATGGATAAGAAGCAGCCAGCAGTTTCTCCAACTGACGATGCAGCAAAGTAGAGTAAAAGCTGAAGGGCCAGGCGTGGTGGCACACACCTATAATCCCAGCTCGTGGAGCATTGCTACATAGTGAGTTCAAAGCCAGCCAAATTACACAGCAAAACCCTGTCTCAAACTGTCTCCCCTCAAAAGCAAAACAAAACCCTGAAGGGAAGGAGCTCAGAAGACATGGGAGGGCATCCTGTGTGTCCTAAAGATGAACTCGAATGCCAGAAATGACATCTTTCCTCAGAAGATAGAGCAAAGCGGCAGGTGTGAAAGGACCAGTGTGTATGAAAGGTTATAAAGGTGGAAGATGAGTTTGCTTGTGACTCTGAAGCTTTCTGTGAAGAATTCATGAGGGTCAGCAGAACAAGGAGAATGGTGAACCAATCTGGAATTACACTGTGGGTTAAGAGATGACCAGAAACGCATGACGCTGTAGTCAAGAGTCAAGGGCCACGGTGAGGCCTGGAGATGCTCACTCAGTCTTGCTATGGGAGTAAGATTCCCTTCAGCTGTGAACAGTCTTGTCTGTGCGAACGAAATGATAGCTGGAAAACCCAGGCCATGGGGCCGTGAGGAAACCCAAGGGCAAAAGATGGATGGTGCAGTGAAGAGTTTCTGAAGTCAACTTACAGAATATTGAATGGACAAGGATAAGAAATGAAACCAGAAGAAAAACGTGGGAGAAAACTGTTGGATAAGACAGGATTGAGTGATCCACAAAACAAAGTATTTTAGATTGCAGAAAAGGAACAATGGAAAGACTAAAAGATTATAGTCAGAGAACGAAATATTCTGGTTGAAAATTTCACCCTTAGAAGTTTTTCAGTTTTAGGTAATTAAAAGCTCAAAGTGTGGTTATGGGAATGAGAAGCCACCAGAATCAAAGGGACTAGTTTGCCTGTTTAGACCATGGCACCAGTTTGAACACGGGGACTCGTTTAACATGGGGAAATTATATAATTGGGGTAACAGTTATGAAGGGCAAAGGTACTGTAACAAGATAGAATAAAAATCTGGATGTTGCAAGGGAGAATCAGCCAGGGGTGTGAGAGGATGAGGCTGTAAGAAAGACGGTGTGCTCAGGCAATGTGTTTTCAAAGCATGGGCCAGGATGCTGTAGCAGGCCATGCAATCAAGGCAAAAACGCAAGCTAAAGTGCAAAGTATCAGAGCACAGTGCACATAGTTGAGACCGATGATGCTCTGTGAAATTCTTAACTTACGTAATTTGGTAAGTCTGTGTGCATACATACCAAATCATGATGCAAATGTGTTTCTCACTGTGGTCACTGGTAAAAAATTATTTGTAGAGAAGTGGTTTCCCTGGAAACATTCATCTCACAAAGACTCACAGGGTGAATAAGCCAGGCCAGTGGGAGGCAGCAGATGAAAGCATTTCTGCACAACCTACATCAGGTGGCTACCACTCAGCTCCAACTGGTTGACACCAGGTGGGAAATGGGCCCACTATTATCAGATGTATCCTTTGGAAAGCAAAAATTCTAGGTATTTTTATGTGAAATCTTTTCATTTTTAGCTTTTGCTGAAGGTTTTAAGGGGTGGCCTTTGTCAGCATGCCAACTTTTTGTTATCTCTGATTAAGAATAAGAAGATGGCAGGACATTCTATGGAGAAGATAAATTAGTTAATGTAAGGAATTTTACGCACATGTAAAAAGGATAAAGGAGTGATGGAAGTGGAGGAGAGATTAACAGTAGAAGGCAGGCTGAAGGAGGAAGGGTGTAGAAATCCTTACCCTGAAACCCTAACTTACAGGACCCAATGACACAGGAACTTAGAATGATCCAAATGTAACTACTATCTAAATGCTTCCCTAAAGCCTCTCTTCAGTATTCTGTATTAAAACTATTTCCAAGTTGGGTGTGCTGGCACTCGCTGCAAACCCAGCTGGGACAGGAGCATCACTGAGAGTTTGAGGCCAGCCTACAGCTACACAGTGAGTTCAGTTTCTTCCCAATTCTCCTGGCGGATATGAGTTTCGGATGGCAGGTGATCGTCAACCTTTTTATCTGTGGTGCTGGGGACTGAACCCAGAGCCTTTGTGCCATGCTATCTCCCCAGCTCTTCTTTCAGACAAGGCCTTGCTAAATTGCTCAAGCTGGCATCCAACTCTCAATCCTCCTGCCTCAGCCTCCCAGAGTGTGTGTGTGCGCACGTGCGCTTGCTTGCTTATTTGCAGTGCTGGAGATTAAACCCAGGGCCTTGCATATGCTAGGCAAGTGGTGCTCTTTATTAAAATTATATTTTTTTATCTGTTTAAATTCCATATTTTATATATAACCTATTACTGAAATTATTAAAGTGATTCTTAGTTCAATATAATGAACCTTGACATTTATTATACAGTTTGTATCCAATCAGTTTTAACAGAGATCCATTTTACACTGCTCTATCAGCTGACTGCTGGCCTTGTCTATTTTCATATTCATTTAGGGTTATGTTCCTAAATAATTATCATTTATTTTGGCCTATTTACCTATTGTTGTTCTATTTTTTCCAACTAGCCAGCAGTGGTAGCTGAATAGTGAGAGGACACTGAGGAAGAACATTGCAGACACAAAGAAAAGGAAAAGTACGTGGAATTTTGCACGTGTATCTGTCAGTTCATTCTGAGGAAAGAAAAAAGAAGTTAATTTTAAGGGCATTAAACCTCTAAAATATAACATAATTTAGTTCTGCCTACAGATTGCAACAAAAAATTTAAAAATTTTAGCAATATTACTCAGTAACCAAACGACAAGATGGACTCTTCTGCCTCACAATTTTCTTTTGTACTTTATAGCCAAGCTTTGCTCGCTGTCCAGAACCTATGCTGAAGTATCCCCTTATTTTAACCATGTATGCTGTCACCAGAAACGTGCTGGGATACGCTCGAGTTTTCTCTTGTTTCTCAGGTCTCCATTTTCAGTGCACGGCTGCAGAAGTGTCCATGCCTTAGCTGCTCTGACTCCGACCGTGTCACCCTCTCTAGAGCCTGTAAAGTGACCAGCTATCTGCTAAATATATCTGCCACAAGACAGTAAATGAAAACTGCTTCTCTATTATTCTTTCTTACAGCTCCAAGAATCCACCCTGCTAGTTAAATTATGAAAGCATTTTGTCTGCTTTTGTTTCTGGTGCTGGGGATTCAACCCAGGGCCTCATATGCTCTACCACTGAGTTATAGCCTTACTATACATTACATTATTTTGGTATTTCTTTTTCCTCACTTTACCTCTTAAGTGATCCTTTTATCTCACTATCCTGTGAAGTAAATTTTTGTATACAATTCACTATAAAATGTCATAAAAGAGATAGTGAGGGGGCCGGGAATTTAGCCCAGTGGTTCCGCTGCCTGCCTTGCAAGTGCAAGGTCCCAAGTCTGATCCCCGGTCACCCCCCACTCCCCCAAAAAAGAGATAATGAGAATGTCATGGCAATATGTTTTTACCTTTGGACAATTCTCTGTAGATTTCCTGTGGCAAAGCTTGTGCAAATAGAGACAATGTATTAAGAAACCAATTTTTATACAAAATTATCCTGAACACCTGAGCACTGTTATAAATCCCGTGTGCTCTGAAGGAACACTAAGATGTTGTTCTCTAATAGTTATCTATAATATTTTCTTTAAAAACCCAAGAGAAAATCAGACAAAAATATTTAGTTCTTCAAGCACAATTCAGGTACTCTTTCAACATGTACCTTTTTCATTCAGTTTTTAACAGGTTCATGTCTAGAAAGAATAAAATGGTTTAGCAAGTATGTGTTTCTCTAAACTTTTGATTAGCAGTTTCTAAATACTAGACCTGAAGTAATATGTGACGGCACACATAAGCAATCCCAGCACTTGGGAGGCCGAGGCAAGAGGATCACTACTAGTTCAAGGCCAGCCTGAGACACAGACCCTTTCTCAACACATACACACACACACACACACACAAACCAGACAGGACGACACCTTACCACCTTCACTGCTATGACTTTGTTACAGCTAGAAAACTACAACAGGCTCCAACAGGCGCTGGCTGTGGGACTCCTCCCCGTTCCCACCTGGTCACAGGCTAGCCATGAGAGCGACCCTTCACAGGTCTGATCATGTCGCTGCTGCTCTCCCCAGTTCAGTGGGCTAACAGCCACCTTCCAGCTCTCTCCAACACCCACACCCTGGCTTCCTCTTAGTCTCCTCCTGCTTATTCTCCTCTGTCGGGAGCAACGCTACATAATTCTAGGGAAAAATCATTTGGTTAGCCTAGTTCTCCTGCCTACAGCCCGGCTATGGAATTCCGAGACATAATTCCATTTTGGCCTCCAGTCACAACTGAGACCTCAATGATCCGGTGATGCTGTGATTCTCCAGGACAAGATTACACAGCTGAGACATCCTGGGAGGAACAAACATCTACTCAGTTCCTCATCCTTCTTGGATTGTTACATCTTGTTTACCCGGATGTACTGAACTCTCTGCAAGTCATTTGTTACATCTGTTTCTCCTGATTACTAAATATCAGGTGCGGTAAGCTGTGGTGCTTCCGTCTTTGCCACTGATGAGACCAAAGCTCAGCTTCTCAAAGTCTCATTTTGCTACCTTTCCTGTAATTCGCCTTGTGCTGCCCTGGCTCACAGGAGACCAGGACTCACTGCAGAGGCTCTAGTAACATCCCCTTCCCCTGTTCCCTACACTCCTCTAGCACAACGGCCTCCTTGCTGCTGCCCCAAACACGCTGAGGATACCAACGCGTTCCCTTTGTCTCCCACTGCCCCCAACTCCCTCGTAAGCTGCTCCAGTCCCACTCTTAGTAAGTCCCCTCCTGTCCCGTTTACTGTGTCCCTTGTTCCTCATACCGGCCCCCTACTTAACCAATCCCCTGCCCTGACCTATTTTTATGATGTGTCTCTCTCCTCAAAAGTAAGCTCTACAAGGACAGGGAGACAGGGCTCTCTCTGATATAGCTCAAAAGAACCCATCTGGGAGAGAAAGTTCTAAATATGCACTGAATGAAGAAAAAGGTAGATGAAAATTTACTATTCTGTTCTTAGGATGAACCTTAAAGTAATAAATCATTATATGCAAACACTGCTGAATCTTCTGATGGAAAAACATGAAATTACATCATTTCCACTTCATTCATCTGGCACTGAATCTTTTATTTAAATAGGGCTACTGAGTATGGTTAGTTTGCAAACTGGAAAAGGCGCCCAGCAAAGGGGGACAACAGAGGCCAAAATTCCTGGGGCTGAGACCACACAAGAGGTAGGGTGGTACTGTCCTCTACTATGTACAAATAAAGGCAGAGTAAGTGCTGACACCTCCACCCCAGTTCCATCTTACTTATTTGTAGAGTTTTTTTCATGTGTTTTCTGTGGTGCTAGAATGATGCTGAGATCAAACCTAGGGCCTTGCACATGCTGGGGAAGCACTCTGTCACTGAGCTATACCCCCAGTCCAACTACCTGGTTTTAAATATTCAAATACCTAATGATGTTTTAATGAAAATCCTTCTGAACTATATTAGATGTTTGCTGGAAATAAAATTGTGCTTTCATGCCTTAGGGCTTTAATTGTTGACTATGAGTAGCAAGTGATAGTGGGAAGTACTGGGATGTTTAGATGAACAGGTATAATATTCACGTATGTGACCTATAATATTAAATATGTGACCCTGAGTAGATGGCTAGCTTCTTCAATCTGTTTCCAACTCTGAAAACTGGAATAATGATAACAGCCCCTCAACAGTAACCACATTTCCTTATTTCCTGTATTCTTGGAACCTCACTGTCTTAGGGAGAGATTGCCCTTCTCAGGCTGGCCAATTCTCAGAGGGAGAGCAAGCCTCAGCTAGGATGGTGCCTTTCCTGTGCAAACTAACCAATATGGAGCTATACTCCAACCACCACCTCCGCCCGGCTCTCACGCCCAGGCACTACTCCTTTGCCCTCATCATTCCCAGGCCAGCCAGAAGACAACCGAGACAGCCCACGGAGATTACCTGAACTTCCTCAATCTCTTAGCTCCCTTCCCATCTGGCCCCAGTGCCTGATGCTACAGAACCGCCAGCCTGAACGCCCCATAGCAGTGCGCCCCTTGCTTTGGAGGCTGTTATCTTCCAGTAAGTGGGCTGTCTCTAAATGGATGGGCCTCGTCATATCTGAGTAATAGTAAAAGCTGCATTTAAAACACCTCCCAGTGTTTCGGGAAGAATGGAAAAGCACTTTTAAACTACACCTCCCCCTTCACAATCAGACTTAAATGTAGAAGTGAAAATAAAAGTGCAGGATGACAACAGGTGAGTATTTGTGCAAATTTACAATGACAAGAACCAAAAATCATAAATAAAAGCAACCGTTTAAAAAATGCAAAACTTTGATTTGACAAAAACTAAACAGGGTTAGAAGACATACACATAAAATATGGAAATTACATCTGTAAACCAGGACAGAAAAGGAATCAATAGCAGCAGTGCCTTATGTAGCCTGGGTACGTGTTCTTGGTGAGAGGTATCCATTGCAAGTATCTTCTCCCAGTCTGAAGCTTTCCTTTTTTCATTTTAAGAGCAACCTTTCTGAATAAAAAAAAAATTTTTTTTTCAAGATTTAAATAGGCTGGCCTAGAACCCATGGGCTCAAGCAATCTTCCTGCCTCAGCCTCCTGAGTAGGTGAGACTACAGATGTGTTGTGGCACCTGGCTAAAACGAATTCTTTATTTTATCTTATCTTCTCTATCTATCTATTTTTTGGAGACAGGGTCTTGCTATGTAGTCCAGGCTGGTCTTGAACTCACTGTGTAGTCTAGGCTGGCCGTGAACTCATGGCAGTCCACCTGCCTTAGCCTCCATAGTGCTGGGATGACAGGCATGCACCACCATGCTCAGCTAGGAATTCTTAATTTTAATTTTCTTTTATGGTTAGTGACTCCTATATTCTACCTAAGTAACCCTTAGTCACACCAAGGCCAAGAATATACATTAGAAGCAGGGCCAGGTGGTGCACACCTGTCATCCCAGCACCCAGGAGAGGCTGTGGCAGGAGGATTGGTGCAAGTCCAAGGACAGCCTGACTACACAGTGAGACCCTCTCTCAAAAAATGTTTTTTAAAAATGTAGATTAGTATATTTAATGAAAGAAACTCCTTCCTGCATAAATACAAAACATGCCAGAAAAAAAAAAATCAAAGGACAAAGTAGGAAGGTCACAAAAAGACATACTAGTAGCTACTAAACATAAACTTTTAAACATGTATAAAATATTATATTTTGCTCATAAATTAGCAGGCACTGAATGTAAGAAAGGGAGAGAACAAAGACAGGAAATTAGAAGACATAGACATGGTTTAGGGTTAGAAATGATTTGAGGAACATCAAATTGGAAAAAGTATAACGAAGACATTGAATGTTTTCTGTATATCAAATATTTACATTAATTTTAATCTTCACATCAATCCTATGGGTTAAGTATTACTACAAATTTTAAAGATGAACAAACAAACAAGTTTAAGTATCTTGACTGTGGCTATGCCTTCATTCAACAAATATACTGAGTACATACTGTGTGCCAGGCAATAATCTAGGTGCTACATCAATGAACAAAAGAGACAAAAATTGCTGCCTTCAGTGGAGCTCAGATTCTAGCAGATATATGGCATTTGTAAGTAAACAGAGGCTCATTGTTAGTATGCTATCCTGATTCTAGATCTAAGTTTCGTGAGGGCTCAAAGAGCTCAGAAGTTCCCCAAGAGCTTAATGATGACTTTAACTTTTCCAGCCTAGCAGCTGATAGTGGTAGATAGATTCTGTTCCCACATTGGATAAACAAAGGAACAACAATGAAAAGAGAAGGACACAAGGGATGAGACATGGTGGTTTTTATGGTGCCTGCCATCATCATGTCTGGGGGTCAATAGATCACAACTGGTGACTGAGGACTGGGGCTCAGCGGTGTGAGAGCCAGGCTCAGGCTGGTACTTGCGAAGGCCACAGGTGTCCATGAGACTGTGAAAAAACCTCACAGAGAGCCAAGGACTGACCTGACAATGAGGAGGCAATAACATCCAGAGGAATAACATCCAGAAACTATCATGCCTGGCCGGAATAAGACCTTCACCTTCACAAGCAAACAGGCCACTCTACAAACAATGGGCTACTACTCTCAGTAAATAAGACATGCAGCTATAAAGAAAATTTAAGACAGAGTATACAGCCTCCCCAGCACCAGGAAGTCCAGTGATTGTCTGCACACCTGCACTGACCATCCTTGGACCCTCAAGTCATAAACATTCCTTACGATCATAGCCCCTTTCCCAAGCCCTATATAAACTTAATTTCTCTCCCAGCTAGCTGCGGATCTCTTCTCTTTTCTTTCTCTCTTTCCCCCAGCCCGCATGTCAGCCCAGCCACACAGGGATGAAATAAATTCAGCTCTTTCCATCTAGCTGCTAAAATCTGCCCCTTATTTCAGTTTCTGTTCACACCTGGTCAGGAATAAAGCTTTTTCTCACAAAACCTGTCTCCAAGTGGCCTCACACACACTGTTTATAACAGAAACTCAGTTCACATACAGGGAAGAGTTATAATGTATTTTTAAATTATTTCTAAATTTTACCAAAATGGCACATATACAGATAAAATCAAATAATGCTAAAAGGCTACTCATGAAAAAGTATAGTTAAGTTCTCTGCACTTCGAGGAGGCACTTCTTTCCACATTTTTGGTAGACTTTTCCCCTGAAATATGTATTTCCATACTAAAAAATGTTTAAGCTTATTATTTATTTTGAGTAGACTACTTAACATACAAATTCAAAAGATAACTGTAAAGAGCATGTTTCCTTTAACTGTATTCTCCAGAGAAGACTATACACGTGTATGTTATTTTCCCATGGCAGCACACTATATGTACTCTTCAGTGCCTTGTACCTTTCACACAATACATCTCAAAGACCACGTCATACTGTTTGTCACACAAAGCTTCCTTCTTCTTTCTTAGGTGCACTGCATTCCTTTGTATAGATATATTTAACTAGTTCTGTTGATCAGACATTTGACCGTTTTCAACCATTTGCCATTTTAAGAAATGCTGAAAATCTACATAGACAGGAAGCAGGTTAGAGCTGCACTGTTGCTTTTATTGTAGTGCAATCTGGCTCATCAAGTCAAAGAAAAGCAGTTTGACTTTGTTACAGTGTGGCTGAGAATAATTTGGACCACAAAGAAAAGCTCACGGTATCTTGTGGAATGGATATTTACTTACAAATAAACATGTATATGAGTCTAAAAAAAAGTCTAACTAGTAAAATTAAAGTATCAGAATGAAATAATTCCTTAGCCATAGAACAACTTTAAAAAGTCTTAAATACATGTTTTAAGATAAAAAAGACTCACCGTCCAAAATTTTATAAAGTACTCTAAAACTGTTGTTGCAACAAAAAGACAATATAACAGAGAATACAATAAAAACAGCATGAAGAATTTGTAATTAGAAAATCCCACACAGTTATTCACCCTAGAAAATAAAGAAAGTCACGTTATAAAAACAAGACAAGTCACAAATTTACAGAAATAGAAAGTTGAGTGGGAGTTGCCAAGGGCTGGGAGATGGGAAGTTACTGAATTAAAGAATTTTGGTTTCATTAAGTTGAAAGTTCTGATGACTGTACAACGATGTAAATAATACTTAATACTACTAAGTGGTTAAGACAGTGACTTGTATTTTTTATCATAAATAAAAATTTAAAAAAATAAAGATGTATTAGCCAGATGCAGTGGTACACACTGTAATCTCAGCTACTCTGGAAACTAAGGCAAGAGTATCATAGCTGCCATCCTGGGCAACTTAGTAGATTCCGTCCAAAATAAAAAGGATTGGGGACGTAGCTCAGCAATAGAGCATGAGGCCCTAGTATTGCTTACTAACTAAACCAACCAACCAACCAACCAACCAACCATAAAGCTTGGAAATGGGTTGTTTGGAAATTACAGAGTACTGTGATTCTTAATAATCATTACTGTAATCATCATTTGTTAACAACATTAAAAGATATTTTAAGGAAAACATTTAATATAAATAAGTTCATACATATACATGTATATATACTGTATAAGCAGATCAATGTTACTATTATGATTAATTAAAAATTGACACTCAAAATAGACTATTGGAGTACATAATTCCCAACTCCTTCCTTCCCACCTCTCCACCCATGGATGTAATTTCTTCTATTTTTTTAATACATACCAAGGACAGTGATGATCCATCTTAAGAACACATCTAAGAAACAAATAACCGTAAGAAAATCTGTGCAGAAAATTCTAATTCTTTGTAATTTTATTTCACTTAAAATTTTTCCTTTACAACAATATCTTACAGAACCAACCCACAAACATTAAGTTAGAGATAATTTCTGATATTTCCACAAGTACTTTCATACATAAGAGGCCATAATCATTTCTTTTCTTTCCTTTTTTTTTTTTGGTACCGGGGATCAAACTCAGGACCTTGTGCTTCCAAGGCAGGCACGCATGATGCCACTGACTGAGCATTTTAAATCCCCAGCCCTGAGGTCATAATCTTTTATACTGGGAATTCAGCTGAGCATATCCAGTTGCACTGGACAACATCAAATAACAATTTTCTTTCTGGTACCGGGGGATCGAACTTGGGTCCTTGAGCCTGCACAGCAGGGGGCGAAACCACTGAGCTAAATCCCCAGCCCCAAATAACATTTTTTTATTTAGACACGGTGGACAATACTTGGTATTAGATAGGTCCAGCTCCCAAGGTAGCTCAAGGAAACAAAATGGAATACAGAGGAACCCTGTTACTTTAAACATGTACAGACCATGAAAATAAAACTTTAGAAGCACTGGTGCCTGCCTCACAAGCTCAAGGTCCCGAGATCAATCCCCAGTACCAAAAAAAAAAAAAAAAACTTTAGAAGCAAATATGTCAGGAGATTAACACTGATGGACTTGGAAA
Source organism: Heterocephalus glaber (assembly GCF_053883595.1). Lineage (NCBI taxonomy): Eukaryota > Metazoa > Chordata > Mammalia > Rodentia > Bathyergidae > Heterocephalus > Heterocephalus glaber. Next base: position 3,032,336 of record NW_028258432.1, read on the forward strand.
TTATTTTTTTTCCTAAATATTTTATCCAATTTTACCCTGTGGGTAATAATATTGTTTCCATAATAAGGGAAAAAAACCCCAAATTCAAAATATGCCTCCCTAGCAGTATATATATGTTAGGCCATAGATGATCCCCAGTAATATAACAAATGAGTAACCTCATAGCCAGAAAGTTAGGTAGTTTATCTACCTATAAATACAGGATCAGCTGAGATACCAAACTAACAATCTTTCCTTTAAAATATCACCTTCTCACATTGTGTAAGGACTGAATTCTTCCAAGGTTTTCCGGGGAAAATGCTAAGATGACAGTTGAGAGCCCAGTGGTTCCGCCGCCTGCCTCGCAAGCGCAAGAACCCGAGTTCGATCCCCGGTACCAAAAAAAAAAAAGATGACAGTTGAAAAAACTTGTAAAATTAATTTTTCTTAAAGTTCTAATATTAACAATACTAAAAGCAAAGAAACCATCATTATGGCCTTTAAATCCAGGAAATTGTTATCTTTCTCAAGGGGATTATTATTACTTACTCACTAATATTGTATTGAACAAGCACAGAAAGCATATTTAAGGCTAAGGAAATTTTACTAACTAGGAGAGAAACAGTTACTAAAGAACACTTCTGGGAAAATTCTAGCTTACATAAATATTTTGTTAGCTCCATACACTTGGAAAATTCTTCAATGGCAGAGGATGAAGCATATTTGCTAAGTTGAAAGCATGTACAACATTCCTTCTTCCACCAACTAATACTACTTACGTGTCACATGCTGAGCAGTGATGTGTCCGATCAGGTTTAATCAACTGACATTTTTCACAATATCTGATAGCTACAGGAAAGAAAGCAAAAGACAGATGCTGAAGGGTATACAAGCCTAATTAATTTGAAATAAAACTTGATTTTAAAAAAATCAATTACTCTGGGAAATTGATAACTAGTATTTATAAAATAACAAAATGAACGGAGAGCTTCTCAAATCAAAGTGTCAAGAGATAGCAGAGAACCTCAGTAGTTTTTTTCAGAATTTTTCATACTGAATAAAGAATATCCAAACCCAACAAATGACTTGTACAACATCAAACACCAAGGTGAGCAGCACAAGTAGGCCAGAGCTCAGATTTACTAAGTCCCAAATCAAATATTTTTTTCCAGCTATACCACAATGCCTATGGTTGAACATAAAAAGGTATCCAATAATGGGCTGGGGATTTAGCTCAGTGGTTTCGCCGCCTGCTGTGCAAGCGCAAGGACCCGAGTTCGATCCCCAGTACCAAAAAGAAAAAAAAAAAAAGGTATCCAATAAGGCATCCTATGGGCTTTTGGTTTTAAAATTCTGAACATTATTAAATACACACACAAACAAAACCTCCTATCTGCCATCCCTACACCAAACACCAAAACTGAAAATAGTTTTGAAAAAACCTGTTTCCCACTAAATTCCCAGTAAATATAGGCTATTATTACCTTATTCATACATTCATTCATTCAAAAGACATGAAGAACCAACTAGATACCAGACAACCACCCTAGGTAAAAAATCCCTGCCTTCATGGAGTTTATATTCTACTTAAGGAGATGAATAATAATCAAGTTAACTAAATAAACAATGCATTAGTGATAGAAGAGAAGGGGGACAAGGGCATTGTCGTTACAGAAACACGTGAGAGAAGTGAAATTGAAAGAACTGAGTTAGTCAGACATGTAGCTAAAAGAAAGCGGATTCTAATCAGAGGGCATAGATCCTGAGGCAGGTGCACGCTTGACTTGTATGAAGAACAACAAAGAATAGAGATCTTCATTACAGCATTGTTTTTAATAAAACATTAGGAATAATTTGACTTAGAAAATGGTTAAGCATTTTAGGGCATATCCATACAGTGAAATACTACATAGATTTTAACAAAAAATTTCCATACAAAACACATTTGTATGTCCCATTAAGGAAAAGACAGCAGGCTCAAAATGGAGTCACTCATGCTAAGGGTCCTTGTACCAAACAGAAACCTAACTTGTTTACCTGTAAAAGCAGAACTTATGAGAGCTAAGAAAAGAGATGACAGCCAAATCTCATTCAGCTAACAGATTTCACGTATAGCCCTACAGGAAAGCAACTTTGAAATGACCAATCTGTATTTGTTCCTTGTTTTTACTTTCTTCAACTTTTTTTTTGCCTTTATATAAAGCCTGGCCCTGCATTCAACACATCCAAACTCTTTCCTATTTTGTAAACCAGATCCCACCCAGTTCATGAATCGTCAATAAAAGCTATTTTGGTCTTGAAAACGAAATTTGTTGAAATTTTGGTTGACAGACCTAACATAGAAAAATACAAATATATTAAACGGAAAAAGCAAATCATACAGTAGTTTGAATATGCCCTTGTTTCCACTGGCAGAGGGAAAAGATGTTTTCTTTTTACACATATGACTACCGTATCCCTATAAAATGCAAACACCTTCAAGAAGTGAATTAACAAGAAAGAGACAAAATATATTTTAAAACCATGTTAGAAGGTACAGCTGATAGATCTATCCAGGTAACCAAATCTGCACTAGTTAATATTTTATCAATCCTATTTGTTAATTGTGTACACATTAGTTTTGCAATGCTCTATTATGTATAAAACATTTCTGATATGACACATAAGACAGTGCCTCTGGGAAGTCTTGCCAGGGAGGAGGGATAGATTTTTCACTTGGTGTTCTTAAACATTTTTTTTTTTTCAAATCATGTTCTAATTTAAACAAAAATTTCTTTAGGATGAAGGGAATTTACGCAAGAATAAGTTACGTTTTATTTACAGTCTTTGCAATTTTTTTTTTTTTTTTTTTTTGTGGTACCGGGGATCAAACTTGGGTCCTTGCGCTTGCGAGGCAGGCGGCGGAACCACTGAGCTAAATCCCCGGCCTGTCTTTTCAATATTATCTTGCCTGGGCTAGGCATTAGGGAGAGACAACCATATAGTGTAGGACTATAAACAAAAAGCCTTTCAGGTTTCTAGTTCAATCTCTTCATTTCATAGATAAAAACATACTGACAACCAGAGAGTGAAAATAACCTGCCCAAAGTTACACGCTAAATGAACAGGAAGCCCTGAGCAGGAGGCAAGGACCTTCCTTTCCCTCTCCTCTGCATCCTCCACTAGACATCCTGTCAGCATGGAAGTTATGAAATACCAAGGCTCTGGGATGGGATGAAACTACACAGACCTCAGAAGACAGAGTTTGGTAACTACTATTTGGGTCTCTATAAAAGTAGCTATCAAAGGAAACTTGGGTTTCTTGTCAAAGGCAGCTAATGGTGCCAAGAACAGAAATATAGCCAGGTTTCGCCGGGGTGAAGGTAGAGTGCTTTTTCATTCCTTCAACCAATAGAGTTTTTACATCAGACAAACACTGCTAGATACTGACAGTAAAAGTGAACAAAGCCACCTTGCCACCTGCCACCATGGGACTAGGCTGTAAATGGGTAAGTCTGCTTTTGTATGAGTTTGAAGTTTTGGACAGTAGGTTATAAAAGAACAGTAATACTTTGGAAGTGGGAAATACAAGAATGAAGCTCTAGTAAGAACCACAGATGCTGGATTGAAAGACACATGCCAAGATGAATGAGGAATCCCTAGGTAATGGTTACTGGATGTTCTGGGGCAGGAGTTTGTAATTTCCTCTTCTGGAAATACAGGAAGAATGCTGCACCAGGGTACAAGCTGATCTCTGGCCACTCTGTAGACATATAATCCTTGTATACAGCAAGATTTTTAAAGAGAAAGCTAGGGGAAAGGCGAGGAAAATGTTCAGAAATCAATCTCTGTAAGTGTAAGAACAAAGATGGAGACACAAAGAGCTAAGTGAGATACAGGAAGCTAGTCTGCAAAGGCACACTACAGCACCCTGTCCTGGAGCTGGCAAGGTTCAGTCAACTGCTAGGTCTGATACTAGTTCTTTCACTCCCTAGTTTGTGACCTTGGGTCTGTAACTTACCAAAGCCATGGATTTCTCATCTGCAAATACAAACAATACCAAGTATAAGGACTATTATGAGGATTAAAACTAAATGCTAGACCATATCAGATTCACCATAAATCAGTTATTATCATGATGCTATTAATACTAATAAATATCATTATTTATGACAAAAAATTAGGTCAGACTCCGATGTGGAAAATTAGTGGAAGAAAATAACCAGAGCTGGGCACAGTGGGGTGTGCCTGTAACCCTGGCTACCTAGGAGACTGAGGCAGCAAGATTACAGTTCAAAGCCAGCCAGGGCAATTTAACAAAGACCCTTTCTCAAAAATCTAAAAGGGTCAGGGATATAGTTTGGTTGAGAAAGCCTTGGGGTTGAATTCTCAGTACTACAAGCATGCGGGTGTGCGGGTGCGCACGTACACACACACACACCTCACCCAGGAAAAGATTATGTCAAGAACAGATTAATTCAAATACCTACTGAGTGTCTATTTAGTGAGACACTGTACAGGGACTGCGGATAAAACTCCTCACCGGGGGCTTAGAATAAAGTCAAGGAGGTGAGAAGAACATAAATAACAATTAGGCAATGATTTATAATCTACAAGGTAAGGTTCTCAGAAGTTTAGTCAACTTTCAAAAGAATCACTCTTACTAAAGTCAACAGAAATGGGCTGAAAAAAGATGGATGCTGAATTAAAACTTTAAACTGGATTTATGGAAAAGAAAATTATGATTCCACACAAAGAAAGACAAAAAATAGTGAGGAAGGACAGGGTGATTTAGCACAATCTGAAGCATAAGACTCACACATGGAAACAGTATGTGGCAAAGAGTCGAGACAGAGGCTGGTTTTAGCCACACCGTGGAGAGGAGGTTTCTAAGAATTCATTTTGTTTTCTGAGTGGACAGTATGTTCAAACGGTTCTAAAAGGCGCAAAAAGGGCTGAGCATGGTGTTACATGCCTATAATCTCAGCACGCAGGACACTAAGAAGGATCTTAACTTTGGGTCCAATCTGGGCTACAAAGATGAGACCATCTACAAAGTGAGACCATCTCAAACCAAACCAAACCAACAACATCACCAACAAGACACAGCAGTAGTCAATACAAAGTCTCTATCATCTCTGTCCTCTAGCCCTCAGCTCCACCTCTAAGACTTAACACTTGGTATCTCACAGGCCTTTCTTCAATGCACCTCTCGGTAATTTTATTTCTGAAAGAAAAAAATAGGTATTATTTCTATTACAAGAAAAAAGAAGAAACTCACAGAATTTCGAATTCTAGATTATAGAAATGTAGTACCAAATGGAGCTGAAGAACGGGGCCTAGCCCTGGCTACTCAGGGACTCAGGTTACCTCGTTGTGACTCATTCTCTCATCTGTTGTTAAAGGGCTCAGAATATGTCTGGAGTAATAACAGATGATGGGTGCTATTCAGATTAGAGGAAAGCCACTATAACAAATAAAAAGTAGTAAAGTTTTAAGAATAAAGTTTTTACAACATCTCTTTATTCTGGGGGCATATGTACTACTTTGAAAACAGATGATTTTGCCACGAATAGGCTGTTTTGGAAACTACATGTACCAAAAATTTTGCATATGATGTCAGGGATTCATACATTCTCTGAAAAAATAGGTGCTGGGTTAAAAACTGCTAATTTATAGAAGTACAACTACTAACAATTATCATAAGCTAGACTTCTCAGAATTAAATGTAAAAAAGGATTATACTAAATTAGCTGTCATTTACTGAAAATGAAATCTGATGAAAATGTATCACATGCCAAAATATAGTATATGAAATGTTTTACATACATTATCTCATTTAATACTTCCACAAACCTAGAGATATAGATAGTATTAGTCTCATCTTAAAATGAGGAAACTAGGGCTTAGAAGTTTAAATGACTGGCACAGCAATAGTAATGGAAAAGTTAAGGTTTGATTTACAATCCCTATTTTCACTCTATACTATAATATATTGATAGTAAAATGAACAGTGTTAAGTACGTTTTAAAAGTCAGTCGAATATCTATCTATTCCTTAAATCATGCACACACAGAATGTTCTTGAGTCACAATTTGTACACAGCTACACAAAGGCAGAGCTCTTTCTTTTTCCCTTGGAGTTGAGGAGACTAGAGGGTTCTGGAATTAGAGCACCATCCCAAATTGCCCATAGGACTGTGATCAAATTACTTAAACCTCTCTGCATCTGCAGCCATCCTGAATTGTAAGTACTACCATGACTGCCCCTGAGTAACCCCAGTCACTGTTTCCTCAATAGCTGACCAGAATACAAGTACATTCCTGACTTACGGCTTGGCCTTTCTGCCACCCAGGACCAAGCTTCTATCAGTAATTCCCCCCAAATAACTGCACTGCTTTTTTCTTTAGCCTCACAGCCCCTGAAGTCCAGTTCTCATATTCAGGGACCAGGTTGTTTGGGAACAGTGACTCAAGTTTCCTCATGGGCAGAGTAGAGACTAATGGTGTGTACCTCACAGTGTTGTGGTGAAGTTTAAATGAATTCTTATGGGTAAAGCATTGAGTAGAGAGTAACTGTTAAGCTGCCAATACTCTCTTTCTAGTATCTGACTTCCTGTTATGGCTTGTATGTAATCTAGATTTCCCCCCAAGGCCTCATGCAGTCATACAGGTGTGGCTTTTTGGAGGTGGCTGGATCTAGGCTGTGTGATGATGGGATCAAGGGTGCAACCCTAGGATTAAGGGTGGGTAGCCTGAATAAGATGTAAGGGACAGAGGGTTGTTTCTTGTTGCTTGTCACTTGGAAGCTTTGCTGCCTTCTTCCTGCTACAAACAGTTTCTCCTCTGCGACCCCCCCCCCCATACCACCCTGCCTTGGAGACACCCAATTATGGGCTGGAACGTCTACAAACTGTGAGGTGAAGTAACCCTTTCCTCCTTCAACTTTGGGTGTCGGGTATTTTGGGTCAGCAATGAGAAAAAGTGACTGAGACATTTCCTGGACTTCAATGGTCAGCGCAGTCACCCCTGTTCCCTGGACGACTCCTCCCTGTTAAGGAGCTGACCCCTAACGAGAGGAAGCTTCTGTGGTCAGGCCGACAGCGCAGACCGTGGCACAGAAGCATCATGGGCTTCACAGACAGACAAACTGGAGCTCATGGCGTGGCCTCAGGGTACCAGCTTCACACCTGTGAACCAATTCCTTCACCTCTGTGCCTTTCACCTCGTCCCACTCGCAGCACACTCTTGATTTTTCTGTATCAGTCAGTGACGACACACAACGGTCAACTTCAAACCAGAATCCCCAAATGACAGTTTACTACGGATAACAACTGAGACTTTCAGCCAGGTTGAGTTTGAGTAAAAGAAAAAGAGATTCATATGAAAGTGAGTCCCTTAAAATCTATACTGATATACTTATATATTCATCTATACTTTTATCTGAAATACCACAGAAAGTGCAGAAAACAGGAAATTTTGTTCCCACAAAAGTTATTTGTGGCAATCATCACAACCCCTACTTAGTAGTCAACCCATGCAATATGTCCTAGCAGAAATCAGCACATCTTAAACATCCTTTGGAAAGAAAGCTTAAGATTTGTTTTCTTACTTCTTGAAGCTGTTGTAGTGTAGATAGGTAAATCTCTCGCTGCTCTTCTCAAAATTTCTTGTTGTCTTTCTTGGCTAAATTCCTTTTCGTAACGTTCCTTTTCAGAAGTGGACAAGTAGAACTATAAAAAGAGAAAACTATTAAATATTTTTTAATCCCAAGATGTTAATTTTCATGCTCAGAAAGTTTTATCTAGAACAGAAGCAATACCCCACAAATATTTTGTTTTCTAAAGGCAACATTCAAACTTAACTTTAAGATAAATCAAATACATTTTAACAAAAACTACATACAAATTTTTAAAATTTACCCTCCATACCAATGATGGCACAGGATACAAGCTCAACATTTTGCTTTTTAGATAAAACTAAATTCATTCATCAAAAACATTTTTGGGAAAGATTAAAACTAGACCTGTATCTCTCACCATGCACTAAACTAAAATCAAAATGGACTAAAGATCTAAATATTAAAATAGAAACTCTGAACCAGTTGGAACAGAGGTTAGGTAGAACCCTTGAAGACACCAGTGTAGGAAAAGATTTTATGAACAAAACCTCAGTTGCCTGTGAACTAGCACAAACAATCAACAAATGGGATCTCTTCTTATTAAAAGGCTTCTGCACAGCAAGAGAAACCACCAGCAGTGTGAAGAGACAACTCACAATGTGGGAAAATATCTTCACCTGCTCTTCCTCAGACAAAGGTCTACTATCTAGAATCTATAAAGAACTTAAAAAGATCAGACCTCCCAAATTTAAAGACCCAATCCGAAAATGGGCATCTGAAATGAACAGACATTTCTCAAACAAAGAAGTAGAAATAGCAAATAAATACATGAAAAAATGTTCAACATCACTAGTCATTTAAGAGATGCAAATGAAAACAACGCTGAGATTCCACTTCACTCCAGAAAGAAAGGCTGCTATTATGAAATCAACCAATAACAAATGCTGGTAGGGCTGTGGGTAAAGAGGAACCCTGCTCCACTACTGGTGGGAGTGTAGACTGGTGCAACCACTGTGGAAATCAGTATGGAGATACCTCAAAGAACCAGGACTGGAAATCCCATTTGACCCCGCTATTCCCCTGCTGGGGATCTTCCCCAAAGAATTAAAAGAATCATACCACAGTGATATATGTGCACCCATGTTCATAGCAGCACAATTTGTAATAGCTAAAACTTGGAAACAGCCCAAATGCCCATCAACTGGAGACTGGATAAAGAAAATGTGGTTTTTTATATAATGGAGTACTACTCAGCCATAAAAAATGAGAAATTAGAGACATTTATAGCTAAGTGGATGCACATTGAGGCAATACTCTTAAATGAAATAAATAGGACACACATGTATAAATACCGAATAGTTTCTCTGGTGTGAGAAACTGAAAGTGTAAATAAGGACTAAATGTGTAATAGGTAATGTGAAATAGGAAGAAAAGGGGCAAAGGGGAAGAAAGTGGGAGGGCTAGGGGAAAGGATAGAAGGGAATGGGATTAATATGAGAAAATGGAAAAAGAGGAAAAAAATCTTTGTAAACAGGGAGGAATGGAGGGGTTGAAGGGAGGGCTGGGCAAGGGTGAAAAATAAGAACCAAGAGAGACTATGTAAAGGTGCAAATTTCCAATGAGGAATGTCATTATACTGTATACCTAAAATGTACCAATGATTAGAATGAATAATCGATAATGCAAAATAGGAAGAAAAGGTCCAAAGGGGTAGGGGTAGTGGGAGGGGCAGGGGAAAGGAAAGAAGGGAAAGGAAAAATGCGGAGAAATGGAAAAAATAGAAATAAAGTCTTTGTAAATAGGGAAGGGTGGAGGGCGTGAAGGGAGGGCTAGGAATGGGGAAAAAATAAGAACCAAGATGCATTATGTAAAGGTACAATTCCCAATGAGAAATGTAATTGTGTTGTATACCTACAATGTACCAATAAAAGAATTTAATACAAAAAAAAAATTGGGGGGAGTGCACTGAGGCTTAACATATTCACAATGGGGCTGTAATTCGTACGCCTTGCTATGGATGGCTCTGAAGCACCAGTGGTACCTGTGTGACTGTTCCATTGGGTATCATGGGACAGTCCCGTGGGTGGTAGAAGGCACCCAATGAGATAGTCACACATGTACTACCAGAGGTTCAAGCTGGCAGGAACGTGTTAAACCCAGAGTATTCCCAGCCCCCTAAAATGTCTTAATACATATTTTACTTAGGATTAGGGGTATAACTCAGTGGGTACAGCCCTGGTTTGGTATGCATAAGGCACTGAGTTCAATTTCCAGCAACACCAAAAGAGAAAAGAGGAAAACACACGCACACATACACATGCGCACATATACACACATGCACGCACACACTTTTTTCCTTAGGTAAAAATGTGTTGTTTAAAAGTCACTGTCCTGGGCCCGGGATTTAGCTCAGTGGTGCCGCCACTTGCCTCACAAGCACAAGGTCCAGAGTTTGATCCCCAGGACCAAAAAAAGTTACTGCCAGGTAATATTTAATTTTTAGAAGAATGTCCAAAGCTTCTTCATCTGCTACTTTTTGGCTACACATCTCAATGAGGTCAACAAGTCCTTATTTTCTTTCAACATTTTTAACTTTTCAAAAGCTAACGAACAGCACTACTTTCTCCACAATTATCAAGGATTGCTAAGGCAAGAACAGCCTCCTTTTGTCAAGGAGAGATTCCTTTATAAAGCTGTTTCTTGCTGTCCCAATGTTTGCTGTCACAATGCAGCCAGTCTCTAGTTCGTTTCTTCCAATAACATTTCACCTACCAAATACTTGTCCACTGCTCTTCTTTTCTTACTCATCCAGCATCTTGAGGGCCCTCCTTCTCATGCCTTGGTTTCATGTAACCAGGAACTTTTAAGTTTCTAACAGTCTATTTCACATTTTCTTTGTAACTAAAAATGGCTTAAGACTTGCTCTTAATCACATTTTGTATTTTTAACAACACTGCTCTTCAATTTTTATTTACTTGTAAGATTTTTATTTAAAAAGTCTAGGGCCCAGGATTTAGCTCAGTGGTTCCACCGCCTGCCTCACAAGGCAGGATCGAACTCAGGGTGAGTTCTGGGTTTTTATAGATTGTTAATCTAACCTGAGTAAAACACTGTAATTCAGGAAGTAGAAGAGTCTATTTAGATGTACTTAGCTTGGCTTCCACAATCAAAATAACAGTATACAAAGCAGCCAGAAAGATTCACATCTTAAACGTGAAAATTTTTAAGGTCCCTTATCTCCTACCACAGGCTGAGCTCTTTAGGCATTTCTGACATATTTACCTTCTCCTAAATGCTTTCAGAGATAGAAAAAAAAAGCACGTAGTACAATGTCAAGTATATACAAGACGATCTAACCAAACTTTAGTTTTCTTGTAAAATCTCAACAGATTTCCTTGGGTTATACTATTTCTAGTCTGAGGTAGTATCCCAGACCTCAGCTTGATACTCTTCTATTCATTATCATTACTTTTCTTTAATTAAGTCTATAAAATAATGAAAAGCTTAAATGAAAACTTCAAGAGACAACAGAATTTTAAATAAGGAATGGAAGAAAACAAAAATTAAATTATTAGAGTTTTGAAATTACCATTAAGTCTATTTTCACTCAACACTATTTAATATAAATCACATTTGTGAAACGGCATTACCATCTTTTTTGGGGTTTAGGGTGTTGGGGGGGTAACAAGGTCTTGATATGTAGTTCAGGCTGACCCTGAACTCACTATGTAGCCCAGGTTGGCCTCGAACTCACTGGGATCCTACTGTCTCAGTCTCTCAAGTGCTGGGATTATAGGTATGTGCCACCACGCCAGGCTATTATCTTCAGTTCAGTGTTTAAGCATATATTAGGCTAGGGGAGTGTATCTCAGTGACTGCATTCACAGTATGCACAATGCACTGAGTTCAACCTTCAGCATCAAAATAATTAAAAATATTTTTTAAAAGCACTGTTACCGACTGATTGAATGATTGACTGAAACAGTGTGTTACCATGTTTCCCAGGAAACACAGTGGCCTCAAACTCCTAGATTAAAGTGATGTCCTTGCCTCAGCCTCCTGAGTACAAGGACATGCCACAGTGCTTGGTCATAAATATATATAAAATACTAATTAAGAGTTAGACTCTGGCTCAGATCCTAAATCCAAATCTCAATAAAAAGCCTTACCTTGGTGGAGATTTAGCTCAGTGGCGCCGTGCCTTCAATCCCAGTACCACCAATTAAAAAAAAGCCTTGCCTTTAAAAAACAAATTCTCAGCCCAGCGTGATGGTGTTTGCCTATAATTCCAGCACTTGGGATGCTGAGACAGGAAGATTGCAGCCAAGGCCAGGCTGAACTAGATAGTAAGACTCAAAAAACTGAAGGAAAAAAAAAAAAAAAAGAACCACATCTCTCAGTCTACTAGGAAAGTTAGCAATGAAAGCAAAGAATTGCAAAATACAAATCAGTGTAAGTACACAACCAATATATTTCCAAGTGCAATGAAAGGTCCGTTGGGAAGCAGGAGTAGCTGGTCAATGAAACTGTGTTGGAGATGTAGTACCTAAACTGGCCTCTGGAAGATGAACACCAGTCTTCAAAGGAAATGGGAAGCACGGAAAGCATAAGGAAGAGAAAACACATGCCGCGTTCAGGGCAAAACACAGGTGTAGAGCTCCACACAGAAGCAGTGGAGATGAGGTTAGTAAACTTAGTTCATGGAGACTTCTGGGTACTATGCAAGTGGGCATGATCTTTATCTCATGTAGACTGGCAACCTTAAGGATTACAACCAGAGAGTGATGGGACCATATCATCTCTTTAGAAAAGATGACATCTGGTGATGGGAGATGTCTACCACCCAGCTATTCACATGCTGCCTCCTTCTCATTATCCCTCCATTCAGGTTTCTATCAATTTACCTAGTATATATTAGGTCTAATCTAGGTAATGGGGATAAAATAGTAAAACAGATTTTTCCTAGAGATACTTTCAAAGGTCCTAGCTTGGATGCCATTTCCTTAGAGAGGATTTCTTTGGTCACGCTACCTAAAGGAGCTTTTTTCTCCCTAAAGGAGCTATGCTCTACCATATGATGTTCCCTTTTTTAAAATTTTAAAATGTATAACTTTATTATCAAACACACACATATACAAAAATTAAAATTATTCAAAGAAAAACAACGCAAGGGAAGAAAACTATAATAATATTCAAATATAGTAGAACTCAACCAAAACAAAACTGAAAAGTACTTAAATATTTTTCCATATAATTTTAAAAAACATCTTAAGCACTAACAAGACATCAGAGGATGTGATTTGTTTTAAAAAGATTTTCAAAACCAATATTGAACAAACAGTGGTCTGGAAATAAAAATTCTAGTTAGGTAGTAGATTCCACATAGGCCAAATTTTTTTTTAATTTAAATTTCAATAGTCATATGACACGTGATAGAAATATAATCTGAGAAATATATTAGGCAGATGCTCTTCTTCCTAAATTTATCTCAATTTTATAAATTTATCACAATTTGCAATTATTATCTGTTTGCTCATTTACTATGTGTCTGTGCCTGTAAAATGTGAAGACTAGTTTTTTTATCCTCTGAATCTAGATCAAAGTCAGACATGTATTCAGTAAGTTCCTAATTGAAAAAAATGGGTGAAAAATCTTTTTTATAACTTCTCTAAAAACTTACTTTTTGATTTTTTACCCAATCAGTTCTCCTGGGTATGACTCCAAAATGTCACTGTAACTTCTGAACTAGGGCCCTCTTAAGACAGCTGCATTAGCACCAACCTCAGCATTGTGACTGCCTTCACGGCACATCTCAGTCAGCATCATGTAAGCTTAGTGAACAAGAGGATCTTACATTCTTGTACTTGGCTGTCACTAGAGCTGAACTTAGCTGGCTCTCCAGCATTTCATAATTTAATAATTATTTCAACACTTACTGAACAGCTACTATATATGCCAGATTGGTGGCAGGGGCTGGGGGGACAACAGCAAATATGATGGCAATATCCATCCCTGTCTTCACAGAGTTCACAATTTAATTAGGTGATGCATAAAAGTAAAGATGCAATTACAACACTAGATGATAAATTCTTTGACAGGGTAAATGTAGAATGCTGCTAGATAAAGCTTGAGCAGTCAGATGAATTTACAGGAGTAAAGATGAAGGGTAGAATGAATATAAAGTCTTGAATGCAGTATGCTAAAACAATAACAGAAAAAGAAAAATAACATTTAGACAGTACTGATGTGTTAAGCATTAAGCACTTTACATATAATATTTATTACGTAAATTAAACTATCTACATAGAGTTGATTCATTCAGTGCTCCCTTTAATTTCATGGGGTATGTACTGTGCCGCCTTACTTTAGAGGCAGGATTAAGCAAAGTCTCTAGATTCACACTGCAAGCAAATGGTTTGGTTCCAGAATTTGAGCTCTCAACCTCTACAATACTCTCCTTCTCAAATATATTACAAATTGTTTTCTTTTTTCTATTGGTATTACTGGAACATCTCTATATTTACTTTTTACACAGGCTCTGTTTTCAATGGCCATTATTACTAGTAATTGAGTAAGTAAAATTAGGTCCTTTTTCAACTTAAAGATCAAGAAATGGATAGTAGTTTGTAACACAACTTTAACAGTTGACTGACTACTGCCAATGCTCAAATAATATCTATAATGAAACATTAAGTTTGATTTATGGTTTATTTTTACCTCTCAAAACAAAAGCATGCATCCAGAAGAAAAAGGGGTAAATGACTATGTGACCATTTCTACTAATTTTGAGCCATGTGTGGCACACGCCTGTAATCCCAGCACACGGGAGGCGAAGGCAGGAGGACTGCCATGAGTTTGAGGCCAGCCTGGGCTGCATAGTGAGTTCAAGGCCAGGATGAACTATATAGTGAGACACTGTCTCACAAAATTAAAATTTTTTTTAAAATTTTGAATGCACAGTTAATATGATTCAGCAGTTTCCTCCCAGGGATCTACCCAAAAGAATTACATATATATTTCCCAAGAGAAATGCACTAGGATGTTTACTGCAGCCCCATTTCTAACAGCTCTAAAGTGAAATTCTTTCAAATGCCCATCTATGGCAGACTGGTAAAATTATATTACATACTACAACTGAGTACTAAACAATAATGAAAGTGAATGACCAACAACTGTAACAACACAAATTAATCTCACAAATAAAACAGTAATAATGGAAGAAGGCATACACATTAACAGTGGATTATTAGTACTATATACACTCCTACAAGACTATTCCTAGGAAGTACAAAAACAAGCAAAATTAATCTATGCCATTAGGTGGGAGAGTGGTTTCTCATGATATTGGTAACTGGAAGGAAGCATGAAGAGGCTGATGGGACACTGGGAATGTTGTTTCTTGAACCTGGCTGGGTGGTGGTTACACAGATGTATTTATTCAGTTCATGAAATTTCACCATGTGTATACTTATGACATGTATACTTTTCTGCATATGTTTTCCATTAAAAAGTAAAATATATTACTTTTAACTACATTTTAATGAATTTTGAAAAAACGTGAAGGGAAACAATTACAAGCATGATCTAATTTTTGAGTACTAATGATGTGGTAGGTGCTAAGTTAGGTTTACTTTGAGAAATCTGAACCCTCAAAAATACTGTACAGCAAAAGGCACAATTGTTTGCTCCATTTTCTGATGAAAATTGAAGGTCGGAGAGATTATGTAATATGTAAGAGCAGGAAATCAAACTCAGCCAATCCTAGATTCTAGATTGATTCTAGAGTAAATTTTTTTTTTTGGTACCTGGGGTCGAACTCAGGATCGTGCGCTTACGAGGCAGGTGGCAGCACCACTGAGCTAAATCCCCGGCCCTAGAGTAAATATTCTTAATGATCTTGTTGCACTAAATTTTCAGTGAAGGAAGAATTCAACCTACTGTACATAAATGTTTACCTATATTATTTTCCAAGTGGAACCTCTAGTTAGGAGAAAAACTAATCTTAATAAAGGGTGGCAAGCAATAGCCTGAACAATTTTCCCCCACAATTTAACATTTTCTTTAGTTCCAGCATAGCTGTTCATGCTTGAAAGGATATAAACTCTACTCCTCTAACTCAATTCTGTCCCTAAAGTGTTTTTACTTCAGTAATATAAAGTACACGTCTTTAAGAAAACATGGCATGGCAGGAAAGTATTATTAGACTTTTACTATGCTGTGTCAGCGAATTGTATCTGAGAATAGGTTGGTGACTGACATTCATAATGTGGATTTATTAAGCAATTTTATGAATGGAAACACAACAAATGTATTACATAATTTTAACATAGGTAACACAAGGGAAAACAATTCCATAATAAGTTAAAGCATTTGGTAATTTACCAACATTAAATTTACCTCTTTGGAAGGGGTAGCGGGAGATGTGAATATTGTCATCCAATAGGACCATACAAACATAACAAAGAACAGATGGAAAGCCACAAGGTAAACAACGGTCTTTCCTGGTAAATAAAAACAAATAATGTTTCATTGAATCCAGGTGAAAACAGGAAAAAGCATTACATTAAAACACAGTATTTGGATCAGCAGACTTAATCTAATAAAAATTTAAGTAAGATCTATTAAAACTTCAAAATATAAACTTCTTTATATACATAATACAACGTTACTAGACACGAAGAAATGTTCTGTTCCTATATTAAAGGATTATCAGCCTGGTTTATTAAGTTACTGAGAATTTAAGCTATAAACACTTCCTTTACTCACTCAATTTCAAGATTTCCCTAAACATTAATTTTTGGGGTTTTTTGAGACAGGGTCTCACTGTGCAGTTCAGGCTGGCCTTGGACTCACTAGGTAGCCCACAATGGCCTCGAACTTGTAGTGATCTTCCTGCCTCAGCCTCCTGAGTGCTGGGACTATAGGCATGAGCCACCACACCTGGCTCCTAAACATTAATTTTAAATAATTTAAAAATTATTTAAAACTGGGCCAGGGATTTAGCTCAGCGGCACCGCACCTGCCTCGCAAGCAGAAGGACCTGAGTTCGATCCCCAGTACCAAAAAAAAAAAACTGTTTGAAACTATCCATCACTGTGACTATCAAATCCAAGAAATTATAAATTGAAAATAAAGGAAGCTACCATAACGAAGAATAATGAGTAAATTTGAGTAACTCAATCTTTATTGTACAAGAAATGTACCCTAAATTTCATCTTCTCATGCAATACAGGCTAAAAAGAAAAACTTTCAACCACGCTGCATTCCCACCACAGCTGTCCCCTCCGTGGATCAGTGTAACATTCTAACATCTTTATCTCCAAATATTAACGCACTGACAGAACTCTAAGCTTCTTTGTGCTTGTGTGGTATGTATATGTGTGTGGTGTATAGTTTTTCTACATCAAAGAAGAAGGACTGGTTTCTCTTTTTTTGGTACCAGGGATCGAACTTGGGACCTTGCACTTGCAAGGCAGGCAGCAGAACCACTGAGCTAAATCCCCAGCCCCAAGAAGGACTGGTTTCTATAAGAAGTAAGAATTATCTACCAGCTGCTCGAACTCTTTCAGTTTAGGATGCAGTACCACAGACTCACTGAACATGACAAATTACAGACAAAGTGTAAAAGCTTGAAATTCTACTCATTATTAAGGGTTAGATCAAATCTTCAACATGGTAGTAGTCTTCATTACTTTGAGAATTCATTACCTCTTTATACCGCATTCCCCAAACAATTTGCTTGGACTTCAAATAAAGCACTTGTTTCAATAAAGTTGCTGATAAATATGAAAAATACTTAGAACAGTGCCTGGAACATAATAGATCCTCAATAAATATTGGCTATTATTACAATCACTACCCAGGCATTTTAGTCCTTCTCTCCTGAATCTAGTTCTTTCTGTACATTCCCTATTCCAGTGTTTCTAATGTTTGAGATCTGATGAAGTTTTCACTGTTCTGCAGTGAAGTGAGAAACATTCTTAACAATGTAGTGCTCATCTTTATTAGGTTATTTTTCCCTATAATTCTGGTTTAAAATACTCGTTCCCTTTAGATAAAATAATAATGATTTTAAAAGCTGACAATCCTGTTGGAACCCAACATTTTCTTTTGAAATTCTACTGGCCCATGGCAGATTTTAGGGACCAGAACCCCAGTCCCACAGGAGACTGACTAATGCAGAAACACAGGGCTCAAATGCCTCTCCATCTTTCCAGGCTAATCAGTACAATTACTTCCAATTCTCACTCCTAAAATTTCTTTCAAAGTGAACTAACTCCTCACTATTTTACTGCCACGCATGGATGTCCATTCCATCCGGATTATTGCCAAAGCCACTGGTCTCTTTTCTTAAGGTCTCTCTTGCTTCCAATCCCTCTCCACGGCCAATATGAAATGTACTGTCCTAGTTTCTTCTCCCTCTTGACTGTGAAATTCCTAGAAAGTAACTCCATCTGCACGTCCAATGTATTCTGATAAAACTCTGGGACTTCCTAGTCACCATATCTGACTATAGCTACTCAAAATAACCATTTACGTTTAGTGATTTATTTCCAACTCTCACAGTAGTCTTATAAGGTATTCTTTAAGCTGACAAATAAGGTATTCTTTAAGTTGACTGAGGCTAAGAGAATTTAAATTTAGTACCCTGTCCAATATTAGTTACTAAGTGATAAAGCCAGAATTCAAACTGTATCTGCTTGATAAAAACTCCAAGGTTATTTTCACTATGTCATCCCTAAAATTGTATTTTCTCACTTTTTAACCACAAATGGTCACATTCTAAGGCAACATCTGATGCCAAGATAAAACCCTAGTAACTTCCATCCATTTTCAAATGTGCTCTTTTCACTTCCACTATACTAACTGTCATAAACACAGAACATTCTGGCTTCTAAAAATCTGAACTCCTCTATGCCAGTGATAGCCAACCTTTCAGAGACGAGTGCCTGAACTGCAACCCAAAACCCATTTATTTATAGCAAAGTACCAACACTACAATTAAGCCAGAATACTAAGGTTTTAGTTGAGAAAAAATAACAGAAATATTAGCATCTTTTGTCTTAAAACACACACATGCCATAGGTTTGCCACCACTGCTCTATGCTGTTAGCTTCCTCCAGATAAACCTTATGGACTACACAATGGACTCAAAATTGGTGTTTCTTTTTTTTTCTTCACTTAGCTCATTTCCATTATTTTTTGCCTGGACTCCGTAGTCAACCGAGCTTATCATTTCTCATCTATATACTACTGTATAGCTTCCAGATAAATGGAAATAAGGTTTAGGTACCTTAAATTTCTTAATCATTCAGTTACAACCAAGACTGCTATATAAAACAATAGACTCTTGAAATATTTCTTAATATTTAATATATTTTAAAATGATTTTTTTTCTATGAGCACAAAACAAAAATGATATGCTTTAAAATACATGCTCAGTTAAATAAAAAACATAAAATTAATCTCTGACCACGATGCCTAATACAGTAAGTACTGAACAGATAACTCTTAAGTTATAATAAATAATATAAAATATATATACACCAAAGCTCAAAGTCATGTGACTTAATAAGCAAACTTCTGATCACACGTACATACTATAAGCCATTGGCTGTAATATATGAAGTAAAATCTTATGTTAACTAAGCAAATTAAATCAAAGCTCAAAGAAAAATCTGAACCTATAAATCAAAGCCTGTGTTCAAAAATCATCAGTAACTAAATTAAAAAAAAATTAAAAATTGAGAGACTTAGTAAAAAATAATCCCAAGAAATAACAGAAAATTAAAAGTTCTTTTGTAAGAACTTCTGAAATTCATTTTTTTTTGAGACAGGGTCTCACTAAGTTGCTCAGACTAGGCTTGAACTTTTGCTCCTCTGCCTCAGACTGCAAACTTCCAGAGTGCTGGGATTACAGGTGTGCCATGATATCTAACTGAAATTCTCTACTTTCTATATTTGCACTTTCAACACCCAGCACACAGTTATAGAGTAAGATAGGACTACCAAGACTGCTGTTTCTTCTGTTACTGAAAAATGAGACCTACAGGTTTATGTGAGATTTAATACTTGGTAATGCTTGATGATCTCCAGTAATAAATATTTATTAATAATGTCTGACTCTCCAACTATCTGAGAAATTCTCTGGATTTGTGTATGTTAAAATCAAATTTCGTAGTGAGGCATGGTGGTGCACACCTGTAATCCTAGCACTTTGGGGGAGAGTGAGGCAGGATTGCAAGTTCAAGCAACTTAGTGACAATCTCAAAATAAAAAATAAAAAAGGACTGAGGATATAGCTCAGTGCAAAGGACCTGGGTTCAATCCCCAGTAGGGAATGAATAAACAGTTTCTGAAATTTGATCTCAATGGATTTCTAAAATACTCTTTTATTTAGGTTAAACTTTGAGAAAAGATTTTCCCCTGTCTCTTTGGCTAGTCATTATAAAAACTTTAATTCTTTTGACCTAGTAATAATACAATTTACAAATTCAAAGTCTGGTTATTTTATTAAATCTATGTATGTGCTATTTTAAACAAGTTCATAAACAAAGAGAACCATCGATAAGATTTGGATATCATGAAAGGAGAATCTCCTCCTCAATCCAGCTAGAACTCATATTAAAGAATCTAAATCTGGAGTTATGATGAACATACATGCAGAAATACATAAACTTACACAAAGAGTTTGAACACTAGGTGCATTACAAAATAACAGCTACTTCAATTCATGTAAATAACAAGATGAGAATACACTAACTTGATGATTGAATCCAAGTACTCAAATTTTAAAGATACATATTTGCTTTGCTTTTTTTTTTTTTTTAAGACATGGTCTTGCAATGTTACCTAGGCTGGCTTCAACCTCATGAACTAAAGTGATCCTTTTGTCTCTGCCTCCCGAGTTCTGAGTCTAAAGGCATATGTAATTGCATCTGACTCACATATTCTTTATTTTTATTTTTTTGGTACCAGAAATCGAACTCAGGACCTTGTGCTTGCAAGGCAGGCAGCAGAACCACTGAGCTAAATCCCCGGGCCACTCACATATTCTTTTTGAAAACAAAAACACCTGTAATTCATCACTAAATAAAAAGTAGGTAAGTTCCAATTAAGATGCCATAAACATTCTACTTAAAATGAGACCAAAAGTGCCTTACCATTTTCTTCATTTCCAGAAATTGTAACTAGAATAGAAGAAAAAACAGTGAATAAATACACTTTAAACATTTTTGTACCTAAGTTTTATTTCAGATTGAATATTCACCTTAATATCATCTTTATAAAACTTCAAAAACATAAAAATGCTAAAATTTAAATTCTTTTTTTTTTTTTCGGTACCGGGGATTGAACTTGGGACCTTGCACTTGCAAGGCAGGTGGTGGAACCACTGAGCTAAATCCCTGGCCCAAAGATTTTTATCAAAGGATATACAAAGTAACTGAAGTCATGGGTATAGAGCTGCTTACCCTAAGAAGATCTATATAAACAAGGGAATGGGGACAGGAAGGAACGAGTCTTTTTTTTTGGTACTGGGGATCGAACTTGCGCTTGTGAGGCAGGTGGCAGAACCACTGTGCTAAATCCCTGGCCCCAAATTCAAATTCTTTATCATTAACAGTATAATCATCTAAAACCTTTTTTAGACCTTCATTAGTCTGCAATATTTTCTTCAGCTCTTTCCTTAATAATCCTGCAAAATGAACAGGACTGTCCTCTGCAATACTATAATTTACCATATTCATTAGTCTACAGTATAATGTACTTCACCAACTTCCTTGTGAAAGCTACATGCAAGATAAATTTTCCTTATCTAAAACATATTATGTATACAGTGGACCCTTGACTTATGAACTCAATTTATTAGCAAGGGCTGGTTGTAACTCAAGTCAATCAATTGAAGGCTCCGTCTCCTATACACAGATTTCAAAGTCTCTCTCCTGTATAATTTTAGGCCACACTTTCTTCCCAGTAGACCTCAGCCCATGATTTGTCAATTAACCCCATACAGGAAAAAGATGTTGTAATGTTCCTTCTAGAACTCTTTAAGGGTTAAATCTATATCAGAGACCATCTGGAAGCACAAGGGGCTGACATTCAGGTCGTTAAGTTGAAACTAAAATTCTGGTTATAACCCCAAACTGTTCATATGGCAGGCCAGTTGAAACTCGAGGGCCCACTGTATTTAGGAGGGACAACATTACACAATGTGTAATGATTTCTAATCAAACTATTTGTAGGTCCTTACATATCTACCATGGGGGGGCAGTACCTGGGATTAAACTCAGGACCTTTCGCTTGCCAGGCAGGCGTGGCACCACTGAGCCACATCCCTGGCCCTGACCATTTCCTTGTGTTTAGTCTTCAAACACAAGCACTTATTCCTTCTAACTGCTCTGGTATACATTTAACAAACGCCCCTTTCTTCTTCCCCTCCACCCTTTCTAGCTTCTTGTAGTAATTACTATTCTAGTCTCTTGAGATCAACTTTCTTAGCTGCTGCATATGACAGAACATGTAATATTAAGACAATTTTATTTTCCAATAGAAAAAGTGAACAATTTATCCTTGTAATTTTTAGAGTATTTTTTTCTCCAATTAAAATTGGCCACAGGAAAGTTAATTCACTATCTACCTCTTCTGTATTTTCTTCCACCTTGTACTACTACCTTAATGAAGACATTCACCATTCACTTCAGTCTACCAAGCCCGAAAACATGGGAATTACTATTTACTCTTTCTTTCTGGATGGCCTGAAGTCTTTAGGTCTTGTTGATTCTATTTCAATTCTATCACCTCTTCTTGAGTCCCAACCTATTCCTTCGTATTGCCTCCCTGAAATGCAACAGCTTAAGGCATCTTTCTTCTGTTCACTGAATACACTCACCACCTGCAAACCTGATGTGTGAATGCTCTTCAACACCTGAGTCACTTTAGTCCACAATCTTCAGGGCAGCACATACTAAAGGCCTGTTGTACTCATATCCGTCTGCCACTCTAGTCTCTGTCATTTAATTATGGTCTAATTATTCTGAACTAGTTTTCTGAAAGTGTAATTTTCACAGACATTGTGTTCCCCCCCATTCATCTTTCAGTGTCCCATTTAAACACTTCCTCCTCTGTAAAGCTTGCCAATTCTCTTTAAGCTAGAAAGAACACTCCTTTATATGACCACAGCTCATTCTTTCTCCTCTCCTCGATATATGTCTCTCTCTATTGGAGTGCATGTTCCTTTAAGTGTAGAATCATGTAACAATAACAACCTTGAAGTTCCATTAGTTCCATTTTCCAGATAAATACACTAAGGTTCTAAATAATTAAATGACCTCTGCTTGAAGTCTCAATGCTAGTACATGTAGTGTGGACAGATTGGAACCAAAGTCTATTTGGATTTGCATTTTAAAAAAATAACTTTATTATCAAACACACACACATACAAAAATGAAAACCATTCAAAGAAGAACAATGCAAGGGAAAAAAAACTACAATAATATTCATATACAGTAGAATTCAACCAAAACAAAACTGAAAAGCACTTAAACATTTTTCCATATAACTTAAAAAAGCATCTCAAGCACCAAGAAGACACCAGAGGATGTAATTTGTTTCAGAAAGATCTCCAAAACCAACATTGAACAAATAAGTGGCCTGGAAAAAAACTAGTTAGCTAGCAGACTCCACATAAGCCAAGCTTCTCCCTAATTTAAATTTTGATACAGTCATATGACACACGATGGAAACACAATCCAAGAATGGACTTGCATTCTTTTTAATACTGCATCTCTTTTATTTTATCCTTTTAGTCTCAAAGCCTGATATACAGCAGCAATGTTTAAGAAATATTGATTAAAAATCCATTTTTGACTAAAATCCCCTTGATAAAATAGGAGTGAATGGATACTTCCTTAATAAGCCAAAACAGATCTAGTTTAGACCCTAAACTAGCATTAAGTTAATGAAATAGTACTAAAGAAATAGCCTCACTATATACCCATGTTTATGGCAGGACAATTCAGAATAGCTAAATCTTGCGAACAGGCTATGTACCCACCAATAGATGAATGGATAAAATATATTTATACACAAGGGAGTACTCTGCCATAATGAAAGATAAACTTGAGGTATTTGTAGGAAAATGGATGCATCTTGAGATCATAATGTTAAGTGAAGTAAACCAGACACGCAAGCTTGAACATTGCATTTTCCCTTGTATGAAAAAGTTAATATATAAATAAAATATGAAATAAAATACAGGTAACAGAGAAAAAACTATTCTAAGTATGTTTCTGCTGTTGGTTTCTAGTTTTACTCCAATGTGACGTGAGAGTTCATTTTGCAGGATTTCCATTTCTTTGGATATGTTAATGTCTTTATTGTTGCTAAGAGCATGGTCAATTTTGAATTTAAAAATATTTTCCAGAATAGGAAAAATCTATAAAGGTAAACATATAGCTCAGTGGTTGCCTAGATTTAGGGGGAGGACAAACTGGAAGATGACAGCTGGTGGGTAGAATGTTTTGCTTTGAGATAACAAAAATGATCTAAATTTGATTGTGGTCCTGGTGGTACAACTCTGTCAATATGCTAAAAATCTACTGCATTGTACAATTTAAGTTTGTAAATTGTATAGTATGCAAAATTTAATTCAATGAAGCTATTACTTTAATTTTTTTAAAAAAGCATTCCCACTGAAGTCAGGTACAAGATAAGTTCTTGATCATTACTTTTGTCTTTTAAACGTTGTTTTTGGAGAAGTGTAGGGGCTTTTTCTCAACCCATTTCAGATAAGACAGACAAGGCCTAGGGCAGTTAGATCTCATGCTGATCATCTCTGTCCCCATTTCCTATCTATCTTAATGTTCACTAAAAGATTATAATTTCCTGTATGTGCCACGATGTGAAAGTGATGGGAAAGCATTAGCCACACAATTATAAAAGAGAAATAAATTAGTGGTATAAAGATTGAAAAGATAGGGGCCGGGGATTCAGCTCGGTGGTTCTGCTGCCGGCCTCACAAGGTCAAGGTCCCAAGTTCAATCCCCCCCGTACCAAAAAAAAAAAAAAAAAAAAGATTGAAAACATAACCAGCGCTATCACTATTTGTAGATTATATAACTTTATTCCTCAATGGTCAAAAAAAAATGATTTTAAATAAAACATGATGCTGTATAAAAACTAATATGCATAAATTCCTTCCTGCCTACCTACCTGCCAAAATTTGTCATTGTTTTTAGTTTTCAGAAGTTTGATTATGATGTATCTTGAAATTGATGTTTTTCTTATTCAGTTTGCTTAAATTCTTTCTGAATATATCCTTTCCCAGACTGGGAAATTTGAAGCTCCCCCCAACCCTGCCCAACCAGGGCTTGAATCCAGGGAGCAGTGAGTAATATTTCCAACTTTTTAAAAAAAATTTGAAACAGAATCTCACTAATTTGTCCACGCTGGCCTTGAACTTGCAATTCTCCTGCCTGAGCCTGCAAGTAGCTGGGTTTACAAGTATGCACTACCACACTGGTACAAAGCTATTACTTCTTCAACTGTCTTTTCAATCAGACTCTCTTCTTTCTTCCTGGGACACTGATGACACAAATGTCAGAACTTTCAGAAATAGTCCCAAAGATCAGTGATGATCTCTTTGTTTTAATTTTTCAGGCTATTCTCTACTGCTAAGGCTGGGCATTTTCTGTTGTTCTATTTTCAAGTCCACTGATTCTTGTCCCTCTACTCTTTCCATTGTGGTGTCAAGCAGACTTTTACAATTTTGGCTATTGTACTTTTTAGTTTTAAAATGTCTTCCATTTCTTTGAGATTTCTATTTTTTTTCATGTTTCAATTACAAGTGAAATCATTTAAAAAACAGCTGCTTTAAAATCTTTGTCAGATACTTCCAACATCTGTGGCATCTTGGTTTTGGCACCCACCACCTCTCCTTTTTCTTTTCATTCAAATTAAAGTGTTCTTAGATCTTGGGAAGGCAGGTGTCTCAGTCACTTACCTGAGTCACTCACTGAGACACAATTCCTGACACCCCTACTTAAGGGAAGAGAGGTTTATTTTGGGTGAAGGTTTTTAGAGTATTCAGTCCATAGCTGGCTGGCTCCACAGCAGGAAAGACATGGTGGAAGAAGGGTCTGGGGGAGGAAAGCTGCTTATGTCATGGTGGTGAGGAAGCACTGAGATCAAAAGGAGCCACAGAGAGAGATACTCCCTTCCGGATCATACTCCAGCCTCTTCTGACCAGACCCCATCTCCCAACAGCACATTCAACTATGAACACATCAGTGGATGAATTCCCTCACCTTCCAAAAGCCATGCAGGAGAGATGGGACAACATTCTTGATTTGAGCCATAACATTCTGCCCTAGGCATCCAAAAGACTCATGTCCAGCTCTCTCTCTTTTTTGGTACTGGGGATCGAACTCAGGACCTTGCACTTGCCAGGCAGATGCGGTGCCTCTGAGCTACATCCCTGGCCCTCGTGTCATCTCTTTATACACAATGCATTTAGTCTAAGTCAACAAAGTCTTAACAGTTCCATCACTGCCGAAAAGACCAATTCCAAAGTCTCCTCTGAGACTGAAAGCAAATCCTTAGCTAAAAGAAGAAAAAGCTTAGCTTCCGTAGCTAAAGGAAGTAAAAGCTGGGGATGGTGGCACATACCTGTAAATCCCACCACTGGGAGGCTGAGGCAGGAGAATAGCTCTGTTCCAGGGCAGCCTGGGCTACATACTTCAGGACCAGCCTGAACTACATAGCAAGAACCTGTCTCAAAACAAACTAACAAACAAACAAACCCCTCCCTTCAAAAAAAAAAAAAAGAAAAAGAATAACAGAACACTTCCAAAACAAAATGGCACAGGGTAAACATTACCATTCTAAAAGTGAGAAATAGGGGGATAGAAAGAAATTGGACTAAAATCCTAAGAGTAAGCATCCTTGTAGCTCTGTGCTCAGCACCCAGGGCAAACTGTAGTAATATCTGAACTCCACCGGGCTTGGGCGGCCCCTATGGGACTGCTGGTGGTTGTGCCACTCATGGCTTTTAGCCAAGGGCAGAAATGTATTTTCATTACTTGGGTAAGTACTTAGGAATAGGATTGCTGGATCTACTGGTAAATGCATGTTTAACTTTACTAGAAACAACCAAATTATTTTCTTTTTTTCTGCAGAACCAGGGATCAAACTCAGGACCTTGCTCTCGCCAGGCAGGCAGGCATGGCACTACTGAGCTAAATCCCTGACCCCAGCCAAATT
Organism: Heterocephalus glaber; assembly: GCF_053883595.1. Lineage (NCBI taxonomy): Eukaryota > Metazoa > Chordata > Mammalia > Rodentia > Bathyergidae > Heterocephalus > Heterocephalus glaber. Next base: position 3,059,174 of record NW_028258432.1, read on the forward strand.
ATTTTCAAAAGTGGCTGTACTGGGGGCTAGGGATTTAGCTCAGAGGTTCCACCCTGTGCCTCACAAGTGCAAGGTCCCAAGTTCAATCTCCAGTACCAAACAAAAAAAGTGGCTGTATTGTTCTGTACTTCCACCTACAATTATTAGTTATAGTTGCTTATTCTCAACAAAAAATGAATAGTGGTACTTCATTGTATTTTTGTGTTTTCCTAATGACTAATGATGTTGAGCATATTAGCATGAGCTTATAAGCTATCTGTTTTTGATTACGTAGTTACATGTTCTAACCTGTTGGGACTTTTCAAAAAATCATGTTATCCTTTTTTTGAGACAAAGTTCTGCTATATAGTTCATGTTGGTCTTAACTCACTATGTAGCCCAGGCTGGCCTCAAACTGGTGATCTTCCTGCCTCAAGAAAATGTTGGGATTATAGGTATGTCCCACTAGGACCAGTTTGTTGTTTGTCCTACTGCATTATGAATTCTCTGTAAATTCTAGACAGGTCTGCAGTTGGGGTATCACAGTAAATTTTTTAAAAGCATTACAAAAGGCATATAACACCCACATTTATTTTTTAGGAGTATTTCTATTAATTAATTATTTATTTCCATTTTATGAGTCTTAATATACAATGTGTACTTAACAGGAAAATAAAATATCAACAAAATATTATATTTTTAATATGCGCTAAGAGTTTAGAATAAACATCTTTTACTTACAAACCCTAAAAAAACCAAAAGAAATAAATCCCCATGTGAACTACAATGAAAACACACACAAAACTCTATCACAGAAATGGTCTCTGAATCAACTATCACACCTCAGGCAGTCTTCACCCATGACAACGGCCTATTCCAGGCCAGAGATGTAGCTCAGTGGTGCTGCCGCCTGCCTCACAAGCACACGGTCGGGAGTTTGATCCCCAGTACCACAAACAACAACAACAACAAACCCCCAGCATGTTCCATACGAAGGTATCACTCACAATGACAGCATGCATGTACTGCTTTCCTGGCAGGTCGGATTTGACATCTTACTGCTCTTCCTGTTTCTTTTAGGACGTTCTTCTCACTGTTTTCTTGGAAGGTTCTGTGTTCACCACTCTGTTCCACAATTCTTCGGCGTTCTTTGGGCAGATACTTATTTTTTTTTTATTAATTTTATTGCTACATTTAAGGTATACAATATAGTGACATTCATCATTGGAAATTAGCACCTTTATATAATCCATCTTGGTTATTTTTTCCCCCTTCCCCGGCTCTCCTTTTAACCCCTTGACCCCTCCCTATGTACAAAGACTTTGTTTCCATTTTTTCCTTTCCTCGTATTAATTCCCTTCCCTTCTTTCCTTTCCCCTACCCCTCCCACTTCCCCTTTCCCTCTGCCCCTTTTCTTCCTATTTCACATTATCTATTATACCTTTTAGTCCTTATTTAAACCTGCAGTTTCTCATACTAGAGAAACCATTCGGTATTTACACGTGTGTCCTATTTAATTCAGTTAAGAGTATCACCTCAATGTGGATCCATTTAGCTATAAATGTCTCTAGTTTCTCAGTCTTTGTGGCTAATACTCCATTTTGTAAAAAAGTCACATTTTCTTTATCCAGTCTCCAGTTGATGGGCAATTGGGTTGTTTCCAAGTTTTAGTTATCATGAATTGTGCTGCTATGAACATGGGAGCACATATATCGCTGTGCTATGATTCTTTTAATTTTGGGGGGAAGATATCCAGCAGGGGAATAGCTAGGACTTCCAGTCCTAGTTCTTTGAGGTATCTCCATACTGGTTTCCACAGTGGTTGCACCAGTCTGCACTCCCACCAGCAGTGGAGCAGGGTTCCTCTTTCCCCACAGCCCTGCCAGCATTTGTTATCGATTTCATGATAGCAGGCATTCTAAGGTGAGGTGGAATCTCACCCTTCTTTTCATTTGCATCTCTTAAATGACCAGTGATGTTGAACATTTTTTCATATGTTTATTTGCTATTTCTATTTCTTTGAGAAATGTCTGTTCATTTCAGATGCTCATTTTTAGACTGCGTCTTTAAATTTGGGAGGTCTGATTTTTTTAAGTTCCTTATAGATTCTAGATAGTAGACCTTTGTCTGAGGGACCACTGGTGAAAATTTTTCCCACCTTGTGGGTTGTCTCTTCACACTGCTGGTGGTTCCTCTTGCTGTGCAGAAGCTTTTTAGTAAGAAGAGATCCCACTTGTTGATTGTGCTAGTTCATGGGCAACTGAGGTTTTGTTCATAAAATCTTTTCCTACTCCAATGGCTTCAAGATTTCTACCTAGCCTCTGGGTATTGCTTGTGTGCCTGTACAGTCCTTCTCCAGGTAGGTCCCTGGCCGTGGCTGATGGTATGGCAGGCCTCTGGCTGAAGCCCGTGAGCACTTGCAGCCCCTTTCCAGGCGGGCTTTTGGCTTGGGCAGGTGTGCGTGAGCCTCTGGGCAGATACATATTGATCTTCCTCTGCTGTAACTGATCATTTATCAATTCCAGTCCTAATCCTCTAAGAAATCTTCTCCATGATATTCTCTGCTTGATATTTTCTTTGTGAACTATGAAATCATTTATGCCTGATATGGCTAGGACTAAGTAAAACATAAACATCGGCCAACACTTTGTGTTTTGAGTGTCATCACAGTTGCTGCACAACTAATCAACATCTACTCCACCTTTGGTTCTGTTGTAAAATGTGACCATTTCTGGCTTCATCTGTGTTATGGATTTACTATCAATCTTTTGTTGTTTGTTTGAGACAGGCTCTTCCTACATAGTCCAGGATAGCCTTGAACTCACTATGTAGCCCAGGCCGACCTTGAACTCACAGGATCCTCCTTCCTCACCTTCCCAAGTAGTGGGATTAAAAGTGTGCGCCACCATGCTTGACCGATCACTCATCATCATAGTGTAATGTTGACAGTATCAATACTACTTTGTTTTTCCTCACCATATAGGAGGCTAATGTTATGTCTTTCTGAAATCCCAAGACCATACTATATATTTCTCTGCTGTGAACTCACAATATTTTTTTGGGAATCTCCACTTTGGTCTTGTGAATAGTTCCTGAGCTGGTCAACTGGTGTTCTTTTAGCAAAAGTAACATCAATTAGTAACTAGTGAACCAGCTGTTGAATGTGACATTTGGGTTACTTTTTGAACTAGGTGCCAACAAGTCTATTCACAACATCATGAAGTTTATTACTGCACAAATAAAGACCTGGTGGTTAAGTTCCAGGATAATTTTCTAAATTCAAGGTGTAAAATGTCTTCACATCTACCACAGTATATATATTTCATACCTTATTTGGAAGGTTTTTTAGCATATATTGCCAAAAGCTACAACAACCATCAAATGACATAAGTTGTTCGTCAATTATCATGTATTCAGACAGTGTGTAAATTGCTTAACAGTTTGAAACAAAGCTTTCAACAAATAAGTGAAGAGCAGCCAAACTGTTGGATTTTCTTCTTTCTTGGCAGGTCTTTTTGTCATCAAAACATAGGCAATTTTGAAGGAAACCAAATCTCTTGAATGCCATTATTGCTCTAAAAATCTCAACATCACATCTGTCACTTCTCCATAAATCCTGACAATTAGAATAACAAAGTCCTCCTACTGAGGCTTTTAGTTCAGATAATAAGGCATCATGATAAATATATTTTTGAGTATTACTACTGGTGCATATAGAATGTTTTACTTGTACTTCATTATTAGGGTATTTTAAAACATCTTGTAGGCCTGGGGATGTAGCTCAGTGGTTCTGCTGCCTGCCTCACAAGTGCAAAGTCCCAAGTTCGATCCCTGGTACCAAAAAAAAAAAACCCATCTTGTAGCATATCACCCACTACAAACAATTCCCAACGCTGAATCACAGTGTTGACATTCTGTCCAATAGGCAAGAACTTATTAACACCTGGCAAGAACCTAATGACATTTTCCGACCTAGTTCTAACATTGGATTGTTCAGGTATGCACAACCACTTAGCTACGTGATGACTCACTTTCAGCCTCCTCCCAAAATTCTGAAAGTGGATTGTCATTTGACTTTGTACTGAATTGGGCTAATTCTACAAGAAAAATCAGGGCTGGGCATGCTGGCGAACGCCTATAATCCCAGCACTCTGGAGGGTGAGGCAGGAAGACTGACGTGAGTTTGAGGCCAGCCCAGGTTACACAGTGAGTTCAAGGCCAGCCTGAACCACATTTGGAGACCCTGTCTCAAAAAAAAAAAAAAAGCAAAAGCAAAAGCAAATTATAAATACTCAAAAATGTGACACAGTGCATAACATGGGTAAAACTCAACTGTTGATACTGTGACACATGTGCACAAACCTGGCCGCTCCTTGTATCAAGTGGGTGAACACAAGGATTGCTTCCTGTATTCCCCCAATACAGCTACTGAGACACACAGCCTGCCACCATTACACTAAGGTAAGTATTTTCATTAGCAAAGTATGGTATGGGCATCTGCTGCCCTGAGTAAGGAACTAAGATTACTGTTCTCTTTTCTTCTCTCTCCCTCTTATTCCACGGCCCCCTACCCCCTTCTTTTTCCAGTACTGGAGGCTGAACCCAACTTGCTGATATTTTGTCAGTTTCAACCCTAAAATTTCATGGTTTTGACAGTATACTGTAAACTTTGAATTTTTATTGTTCTGTCATTATTTCTTTTCTTTGGTACTGGGAGTTGAATTAAGTATTCCCAGTCCCATTCTCTGCTATTATTAAGAAACACAATTGAGTTTTGTTGACCTTATATGCTGTGACCTTGCTAAATTCACTTTTTTTAGTTTGTTTTTTAGAGACAGAGTCCACTGTGTAGTTCAGGCTGTTGAACTCACTATGTAGCCCAGGGTGGCCTCAAACGCACAGTGATCCTCAGTGATCCTCGTCTCCCCAGTGCTAGGATTACAGGTGTGTTCTACCACACCTAGCCTAAATTCACTTTTTAGTTCTAAATGATTGACAACAGGCCTTTGTTTTGTTCTTTCTTACCTCTGTATTTTTTAAAGATGTAAGTAACTCACAAGTTTATACCAATACTTTCAATTCAATTTCAAGCCTACAGGGTTTTTTCTTAATACCTTTGATGTGACATTTATATCTCCTTCTTTGTACTGAGACTCCTGTTCTTAAGGATACAAAGGTCAAAAATTAGAATATGCCATAATGTTCATTCAACAATCTCAAGATGAGACCAATAATGGTGCTATTAAGTTTTAAAAACTTCTTTTACATATGTTCTCTGTTCTCTCAAAGTTGTGCTGTATCAGTATCACCAAAGCTTATACCTACTATAACATTATTCTCTCTTCCTCATAATCCTTTAGTCCTGGAACTGAGTGTGGTGGCACACACCTATAAACCCAGCACTCAGGAAGCTGAGGCAGGAAGATCATTACCATTTCAAGGCCAGCCTGGGCTACATAGTGAGACACTGTCTCAAAAGAAAATTTTTTTTTTTCATTTATTCTTGGATCTAGAAGAAAACATTTAAGGTTCATACCAGAATTTAAATTCTATCTCTGTGGTCAATTTGGTTGTCTGAGGTTCATTCTCCAGCAAACTGGTTTTGCTACAGGTACCATTCAAGTTCTATTTTTACAGGGATTTGGGTGAATAAAAAAATCACCTTCCCCAAATTCTCATATTAAGTTGATTTTGGGGGGGGGGGGGTTGGTGCTGGAGATTGAACCCAGAGCCTCTGCACTGAGCTACATCCCCAGCCCTTCTCTTATTTTTTATTTGGAGACTGTCTAGTCAGGTCGTTAAATTACCAAGCTGGACTCAGACTTATAACCCTCTTTCCTCAATTTCCCAGAATGCTGGGATTAAGGGATGTGCCACCACACACTGCTTGGACGTGACTTTTTTTTTTGTACTGGGAATTGAACTCAGGGCCTCATGCTTGCCAGGCAGCCACTGTACCACTAAGCTACATCCCTGGCCGATTGAAGGTGGACTTTTTACAAAGACCAGGCAAGATGCTTGTGAAATGTTCTACAAATTCTAGAAATCACTACATATTCGTACACGGAGACAGCTGTTATTTTTTTAAGCACCGCACAGTATTCCACTGTGTGGGTATTCAGTTTTACTATCAAGCTTCTACTGGTAAGACATTTGGGCTGTCTCCAATCCTTTGCTATTACTATGCGGCAATAAATAAACTTCTACAAATAACACAGAAACAAGGTTATCTCCAGTGTAGATTCCTAACAGCAAAATTACAGACCAAAAGTAAATACATCTGCTGTATTTTAGCGTTTCCCCAAATCCCTATTATTTGGCTTTTATACTCTTTCAAGCCACACATGCGATTGTCCATTTCTCTGATATTTACCCAGTAGTGTTTTCAAGCTTTCTGTATTGCAGAGTAATTTTACCTTGCATGTTTAAGTATAAGTATCTTTTCATATGTTTATGAGCCATTTTCATAATTTTCTCCATGAACTAGCTCTGTGAACTGTATCTATTTTTTGTGATTTTATTAATTTTTTCTTTTGTAGTGGGTTTGGCAAGAGTTGGAGGCTTTCATTACTCTCTTATTTTAAGATCAACCATTCATGTCTTCTTCTAAGGCTTGGATGTTTTCATTTTCTTAAAATTCATGTTTGGTCCATTTGGAAACGGCCAATTCCAGGGACAAGAATAATACCAGATGAGTGTGAGAAATGTGGCTGCCACTAAGAAAATAGTATAAAATGAAGGGAATCTCTCAAAAGGATACAAAAAGTAGATGAAAGGGACCAAATTTGGGACAATTTGGGCAACAAAATAAATGTTAAAAATTACAGCCCATAAAAAAGAATCCATGACTGCATCCTGATGTAAACAAATGAATCATTTCATAGATAGGTAAAAAGATAAACTATTCCTTACAGTAGAATTCTAACAAACGTGGAAGAAACACGATGGAATTAAAAAACCACATTTAGCAACTAGTAAAAACTGTTTCAAGGAAGTAACCTCAAAGAATGCTAAAAAAAATGGTGAAAGTAAAAAGGAACAGATTATTTACAGTGTTTCTCCCTAAAATACTTGTCTCAGGTTGGGTTCTATGGAATCAAATGCTGACAAGAGTAGGCTCTTGGCTGGGCCTCTCTATCCATGTGGTCTCTCAGAAGTTCAGCCAGGACTCCCTTATGTGCTGACCAGAATGTCCAAAAAGAGCTAGGGTAGAAAAACACAGTGTCTGGAGGCTTAGCCATCCAGAACCTGAGGCTTAAGTCACAAGGCACTGCACGTCACTTCCACCTAAGCAAGCACAAGGCTCAGACTCAGTGTATGCGGAAAGACTACCTTTGATGACAGGAGGTGCAAATTATTGTGACCATGTCTTTCAATCTGTTACACAAGGCAGAGATTTACAGCTTGAAGAAGCATAACTGCAGTGGTGTAGTAGAAGCAGCTGGACTTTGGTACACCTAACAAGATCTGCTGATTAATTAAATGTGGAATGACTTTCCACTCAAGGAACTGGAAGGACACAACAGCAAGGCCAGAAGAAAAAAACAAAATCAAGAGTGTATTTTGAAAATATTAAGTCTGAGGTACCTATTAGCAATGAAAGAGTCTGGAATCAAACTGCTATTACACTTCATTGCCATAAAGTGAAAGTGGCTAGGGTAGAAGCAAAGCTTATTTTTATATGCAGGACTAAGGCATATTCTTATTCCAAATAGTCTGATTCCATTTCTAGCTGTCTACCATTTCCTTCCACATCTCTTGTCTTTCTTTCTTTTTTTTTTGGTACCAGGGATTGAACTCGGGTCCTTGCACTTACGCAGCAGGCGGCGCACATCTCTTGTCTTTCAAGAAAACAGAGAAGGGGCTGGTATGAATGTAACTCAGTGATAAAGTACTTGCTTTACATATATAAGTCCCTGGATGGTTTGAGTCCTAGCAATGCAGGGGCGCGGGGAAGCAGTGCAAGCCCCAAAGAAGGTTCAGTTCATGTAGAAAAATTACAGAAGACCGTTTTGTTCTTTTGGACTTAGGTTTTTTAAGATATACACTTGTAGAACTATCTCAAACCAGATTTTTATGACCTTAGCAACAGAAAATACCAACACAGATCAATTCACTATTAACTGTAAGAAAAAACTTTTTCTTCAAAAACAGAAATTGGAAGAGTAAAATACAAGATAGATAATAAAAAACAGGGAGATAGATCTGGTTTAGAGAAGGGGATCAAAAGATAGAAGGACAGGGCTGGGGACTTAGCTCAATGGTTTCGAAGCCTGCTGAGCAAGTGCAAGGACCCGAGTTCGATCCCAGGTAACAACAACAACAACAAAAAACTCCAAAAAAGAGATGGAAGGATAGGGCAGACAGAAGGAGAAGTAGAAAGAAGACATGCCATGTACATGTACCAACTCCCCACAGTGAATGTAATCATTATGTACTGCAAATGTACTAATAAAATGAAAAAAGAGGGGCATGGTCATGGTAACTGTAAAATGCAAAAAAAAAAAGAAAGAAAGAAAAAGAGGTTTGCAAAGTGCTACACACCTGTAATCCTAGCATTCCGGGAGACTGTGACAGGAGGATGCAAAGTTTGAGCCCAACCTAGTCAATTTAGTGACTTAGCAAAACTGTGTCTCAAAAATTTAAAAAGGAACGAGGATGTGGCTCAGTGAAAAGACTCTGAGTGCAATAAAGTATTGGAAGAGATTGTATCTTTTTCCTTGGTATCAGGAATCAAACTCAAGACCTTGCACTTGTGAGGCAAGTGCAGTGCTGCTGAGCTAAATCCCCAGCCCAAGAGATGGTATCTTTAAAAAGGCATGGGCCGGGGATTTAGCTCAGTGGTTCAGGTGCCTGCCTTGCAACCCCAAGGTCCTGAGTTCGATCCCTGGACCCCAAAAAAGAGGCATGTTATCAGGAAAACTACTACATTCTACCATATAAGATAGAAAAGACCAAAATTTATAAGGTTGTTTAAAAAATTCAAATTCACATTTTAAAACTTTTTCTATAATTATGCCAACTACTAGGAACAAGATCTGAGGAATCACATTTTTAAAAACAATGTTAGCTTAATTTCAAAGAACTGTTTCATAATTCAAAAAGTGGAGAACCAATAAGCCATATCACATAGCTTTTAACACCAAAGACTACAAAATATATATTTTGCAACTGTAATTAGTATTATTTTTCTGGATGTTCCTGTGTTCTAATATTTAAATATGATTTAAAGGAGTTTTTACACAAGTATAGTTCCACTCAATTTAATATATATTAATTGTACATCTACTAGCAGTAGGCTTTCTAATGGGTAAAAAGATCAACAGAATTTATACCATAAATCTTTAAGCAGGATTATTTAAGTCCTTAAAAATGTAAGGAAGTATCTATTTACACACTACAACATGGATGAACCTCAAAAATATTATGCTATATAAAGAACCACTGTGATGGTGCATGCCTGTAATCCTAGAACTCTGGAAGGCTGAGGCAGGAGGATTACTGTGAGTTTGAGGCCAGTCAGGGCTACATAGTTAAGTTCAAGGTCAGCCTGAACTACAAAATGAGACTCTGTCTCAAAAACAAACCCCCCTGCCCCAAAGAAAAACCTATTCTATGTAAAAGACACCAGACACAAATATTGTATCACTGTATTTGTAGGAGATATACAAAAAAGGCATATGAAGATAGAACATGGATTAGTGGTCGCCTTGGGCTGGGGGAGAGAAGGAGTAACCGTGAATGAGCTTGAGGGATCTTAATGGGGTGACGGAAATTTTCTAAATGGATTCTTGTGATGACTCTACATGTTGGTAAATTTATTAAAAATCTTTAAGTGTACATTTTTTTCTCCTAGAACTGGGGATTGAACTCAGGGCCATTTTATTTTATTTTATTTTATTTTTTGGTACCGAGGATAGATAGAACTCAGGACGCTGTGCTTTCGAGGCAGGCAGCAGTACCACTGAGCTAAATCCCCAGCACCAGGGCCTTTTTATTTTTGAGACAGGGTTTCACTAAGTTGCCCAGGCAGGCCCTGAACCTATGACTCTCCTGCCTCAGTCTCCCTCCATGCTAGAGTTACAGTACACTGTACATTTTAAATTTTATATGGGAGGGCCGGGAATTTAGCTCAGTGGTTCTGCCATCTGCCTCGCAAGCCCAAGGTCCCGAGTTTGATCCCTGGTACCAAAAAAAAGTTATTTGGGGCCAGGGATTTAGCTCAGTGGTTTAGCCACCTGTTACGCAAGCACAAGGACCTGGGTTTGATCCCTGGTACCAAAAAAAAAAATTTTTTTATATGTGAATTATACCATTAGTTATTTTGTAAAAAATAGGGCTGGACATATGGCACCGTGCTTGCCTAATGTGTGTAAGATCTATGTTCAGTCCTCAGCACTGCAACAACAAAAGCAAAACAAACAGCTGGGGTAGCACAAGCCTGTAATCCCAACACTCTGAGGCTGGAGAGAGGGGTCACAAATACAAGCCCAGCCTGGACCCCTAAGTAACTTAGTGATACTGTCTCAAAATTTAAAAAAAAATTTTTTCTAAAGGGCTTAGGATGTAGCTCAGTGTGAAAGCCCTTCCTTCAATCCCCGGTACTACCAAACAAAAAAGGCAAAAGTTAGGGACCAGAGCTAAAATGATTCATCTCTTGCTCACCTGAACTACAACAAATGTTAAAGGAACCTCTTAAAGCAGAAGGTAACAATGCCAAATGGAAATAAGGATCAATAAAAAGGAAGGAAAGGCATTAGAACTGCTTACTACCGGAGTAAATACATAAGATTTGCCTTTATTATTTCAATCTTTTCAAGATATAACTGTTTAAACAAAATAACAGTAATACAGTGTGAGGTTTAGAAAAAAACACATGAAGACTGAGAAGGGAGAAATGGAAATACACTTTTATATAAGGAACTGTATGTGAAAAGATACATAACCTTAAGGTAGACTATCATAAGTTAAAGATATATGCTATAAACCCTGAAGCAATCACTAAAATAACAAAACAAATTACAGGTAATAAACCAACAAAATAGACTGAATTTTTATCCAAATTTAAATCAATTAAAATTGATTAATTCAAGAAAGACACAGGGCCGGGGATTCAGCTCAGTGGTTTCACTGCCTGCCTCGCAAAAGCAAGGACCTGAGTTCGATCCCCGGGACCAAAAAAATAAAAATAAAACAAAAAAGACAGAAAAAGAAGAAAAAGAAACAAAGAACAGGACAAATTAGAAAATGGAAAATGATAGGTTTAAAGGTAACCGTATCAAATATAAACAACCAAAACATCCCAATTAAAAGCCCAAGATTATCAGATTAGATTAAAAGACTCAAATATATCCTGCATGAGAGAAACATACTTTTAACTATAATGACATAAACAGGTTAAAAGTAAAAGGACAGAGAAACACATACCATGTTAGCACTAATTAAAAGGAAAAGTAATGTATTATCTGCCAAATTAGGTTTCAGAGCAAATGATATTTGCCAGGGACAATAAAAGTCATTTCATAATGATAAAGGGGTCAATTCATTAAAAGGACGGAACCATCCTAAACATTTTATGCATGATGCAGAAACTGACAGATGTACAAGGAGAAGTACACAGTGACAGCCACACCTCTCAGTAATTTAAATAATGAATAGAAAAGCAAGCATGTAGAAGACCTGAACATACTACCAACTTGCCTTAAATGATATTTATGAACCATTACGACATAATCAAACACTCTACCTAGCAACAAGCAGCAAAACACACTGCTGATTACAGAATACATTTTTGTGCAGAATACACTGTGCGCACGTGGCACACTGTCAAAACAGAACACTTACTCAATGTGTGGGGGCACATAATTATAATCCCAGTACTCTAAGAGGCTGAGGCCAGAGGACTGTAAATTTGAGTACTGCCAAAACAACTTAATGACTTAGGGAGACCCTGTATGAAAAAAACGTTTTTAAATTAAAGGGGCTGGGGATGTAGCTCAGTGTGAAGGCCCAATAATGCAAAAACAAAGTAAAACAACAAAACAATCCACATCACATTCTGGGCCACAAAACAAGCCTGAATACATTTTAAAGAATTTTTGTCATACAAGGCATGTTCTCTGAGCTGAGTGTGGTAGCATACACCTGAAGTCTCAGCTACCAGGGAGGTGGGCTGGTGAATAGCTTGAGCCCAGAGGAGTTCAAGAGCAGCCTGGACAAAGCAGTCAGAGCCCAAGCCAAAAGAAAAGAAATTTTTTTTTGATCACCTGACTATATGGAATTAAATCTGAAAAGTGTAACAGAAAGCTACCTGGAAAATCTTCACAAATAACTGGAAATTAAATAGCATACTTCTGAAATACCCATGGGATCAAAGATGAAATCCTAAGTGAAATTTTAAAATAATCTGAATTGAGAGAAAATGAAAACACAACATATCAAAATTGACAGACAGGAATAAATCAGTTTTTAGGGATAGGTCTGTAGGAGTAAACACCTATATTAGGGCTCAAAATCATTGATGCTGGTTTCCACATTAAGAAATTAGAAAAAAGAGAGTTGGGGATTTAGCTCAGTGGTTCCGGCACCTGCTTTGAAAGCACACAAGGTCCTAAGTTCCATCCCTGGTACCCGCCCCCCCCCAAAAAAAAAAATTAGAAAAAAGAATAACTTAAGTCCAAAACAAAACAATAAAGACTGGACAAGAAATCAGTGAAATAAAAAAGAAAAACAATAGAGCGAAATTAGTCAAGCTGGTTCTTGTGAGATCAACAAACACTTCAAGCCGGGTGTGATGGCACACACCTGAAATCCCAGCACTCAGGAGGCTGAGGCAGGAGGATCACTGGGAGTTCAGGTTAGCCTGGGCTACACAGTTCAAGGCCAGCCTGGACTACATAGCGAGACCCTGTCTCAAAAACTCAAGAAAAAAAAAACCCAAACCTTTGAAATCAATGATGTCAACAGTGTGCTCAATGATCATGTTTTTCTTGTCTCAGTCTAAATTTGAAGTTGTGTATCAAGGATACACAAGGTTGTATTTCTACTGTACATATTTCTATCTGAAAAAGAGAAGACATATTCATCCTTGGAAAACCATACAGCTCTTCTGAGCAGCAAGTTTCCCTAAAAGGAAGAGAAAGGAATTGAGTTAGGTCAGTGGTGCTGGTTGGCTCGACTGCCAAAGCTGGCTATCATCACTGCAAGCTCTAAAAGGTTCCCTGTCACTGAGTTTGGTCACCTTTAAAAATTCTCTACGGGGGCCGGGGATCTAGCTCAGTGGTTTCACCGCGTGCTTTGCAAGCGGAAGGACCCGAGTTCGATCCCCGGTACCAAAAAAAAAAAGAAAGTAAAAATTCTCTACGGTTTTTTTTTTTTGTGTGTGTGTGGTACCAGGGATCAAACTCAGGACCTTGTGCGTGCAAGGACTCTAAGTTCTAAATTAATGTTGTAAATGGTAAAGAAGAGATACATGTTTACCATTAATAGTTCAAAATGACCTGAGTAACAGGTATTTTGGTAAAAACCTGGAAATGTTCCTTAAAAATAACCATACTGCAGCCAGGGATTTAGCTCTGGCACCATGCCTGCCTTGCAACTGCAAGGACCTGAGTTTGATCCCCGGTCCCCCCGCAAAAAAACCCCCAAAAAACCATACTGACTAAAGGGGAAAAGTTGTTCAATTAGCATTTTCAAGTAACAGCTTTGGAGAAGAAAAACCAAAGGGGAATTTAAGTCTAATTGAAAACCAAGGATCAATATTATTAACTGTTTAATCTTCACTTCTCTGCATCACCTCTAATAAGATGGTCCTCATATTTGTCCCAAAAGGGTGGTGGTGGTGGTGCATGTGTATAGTAACAAAATTAAGAAGTTAGAAAAAAAAAAAAAAGTTAAAGACTACAATAGAATGAAGGCCTCTTGATGACAATTAGATCAAATGACTGAGACCCTACTGTGGGTCTGACAGATCTATGAATTTCTGCTACTGCCTTTTGGAAGAAAACATTTTAAAGACACAGAACTGAAATCTGCCTTGCGTGTCCAGATTAGGGTAACCAAGCAGACTAGTTATTCATTGCCCAGTAGTTAGCCTTAAAAACATAGGCTCTGGAGCCAAATCACTTGGGTTATGCTAGTTACTGGCCTTAACACCCTAGGCAAACTACAGTACTTAACTTTAAGGGGTTACTATTCGGATTAAATTTATATATACCTATGAAGATATAACTATGATGCTCTTTTCCTTCTAGTTTTTAATAAGGAACACCAGAAACTAAGATAATTCTGTAAAACTTATTAAAATTGCACTTCCAACAAAATTCACATTTCCCTTAATTTAAAATCCTCTTAGGACCAGGAATTTTAGCTCATTGGTGCTGCACCTGGCTCACAAGCGCAAGGTCCTGAGTTCAACTCCTGGTACCAGAAAAAAAAAAAATCTTCTTAAAAAGCTATGTATCTATATATTTCAGTGGGATGGTCAATACTTATAAAATCATAAATATACATGAGTTCAAAAGATTCTAGAGAGAATCTGGGAGGTCTACAGTGTTACTAGATTATATAAAGTTGAGCATAATGGTGTATTCAATCATTAAAATACTTTCAGTTACAGGCCAGGGATTTAGCTCAGTGGCACAAGGTCCTGAGTTCAATTTCCAGGACCAAAAAACCCCACTTTCAGTTAAAATCAGATAATATGGAAATATAGCTTTTATGAATATTTTAAAATTGCCAAACACTAGACTTTAATTGTTGCAGAATGTTTTAACTTAATAAAAATCCTAGGATATGATCGCTAAATGATGCACCTAAAGCCTCAGTAAGTGCCAGGAGCTGCACACTTTAACTCCTCACCCCATTATAGATCAAAAGACTACAGTTCCAATGAGTGTGGCTCACTAAAAGTGACACAGAAGAGTGGAAAGATGTGTTTTAATAATCAAGTGACCTAACCAAGGGACCGATGGTTCAGCCTCACTTCCCGTGTCTGTAGACAACTGTGCTGAGATAATGGGAGAATTCAACAGAGGAAAGGAAATATCCTGCCTACCCCTACTAGCATAGGATACTCAACTCATGTCCATTTCCCTTTATTTAAAGGGATAGAAGAAATCAAGAACAGTTTAAAACTTTTCACAGCATTGTTTGGTATCACCTTGTTGATACTCTTTAACAAAAAAAAATCTACTGGTTAAGCTGTACAATCTGAACATAAAACATATTTTTAACGTTCCTTCAGAAGCTTTACATCAAAAACACTGAGAATCAGAATAGGGTAGAAACCATTTCTGACAGAAATAACTTTTGGAATAAATGCCCACTTGAGAGTAAATAAGAGAGGTGTTATAATAAATTGATGAGAATCTGTGATCTATCACTTTCCACAAATAGCCTCAAGAAATATCTAAATCTCGCCAGTTCTAATCAATTCAAACACCATATTCAGCAAACATTTTGATATACAAAAGAATGAAAAATTTTTTTTGAGATAGGGTCTCACCAATGTCAGCTGGCCTCAAACCTCCCAAAGTGCTGGGATTACAGGTATGCACCACCACATCCAGCTTTACTTGGCTTAGAACTTTTAATTTAGAGGAAAACTATCCTCAACTTGCCGGTGGGCCCAGAATAAATTAATCATGAACGTTTCCGAAAAATAATAAAGTTAATTTAAGTATAATTAGTCTTGTCGGGTGCAGTGGCCCATGCCTGTAATCCCACCACTCTGGAAGATGAGGCAGAAGCCCGGGCTGGACAATTGACTGATTTAGCAAGATCTCCTAAAGGAAGTTTTTTGAAAGCGGTGGTACTGGGAATGTAGTTCAGTGAGAAGGTTTAATCCCCAGCACAGGCAAAAACAAAACAAAAAACAAACAAAAAAGGTAGCAAATTTATAATTTAAAAGCCTAGCCCGAGGAGGCCAGTCTAAGTGTGAAATACATACTCAAAGCCTATAAACAATTCACCTAAGATAGAGCAATTCTGGAGCACCTGTTCGCTGTCACACACATAAGCCTGGCCCGGTGGTGCACTTAGTCCCAGGCCTTGGGAGACTGAGGCAGGAAGATCGCTGGGTGTTGCGGGCCAGCCTGAGCTACACAGTGAGTTCAAGGCCAGCCTGAACTTAACGAGACCCTGTGTTAAAAAAAGCAAAAACAAAAACAAAAAAAATCACACACACAGTAACAGCCCGAGGACAACCAATTTCCTTCAATCTTAAAGAGAGCCTGTCCAAACCAGCATATTAAATCCTTGAAGTGTACTGCAATGCCAGTCTTTTATTCCAGGGAATCAGGGGAACAGGTCGTTAAATTATTAAATGACCAGAAATGGAAGGCGCACACATAAAACGACTCCAAAACTGAAGGTCTACCCAAACACTTCCATCACAAACAGCCCAGAAAAGAGGACTCGTTCTAGGTGTCGTCCTCCCCTTCCGTCTTCAAAACACTTTGTAGAAGTCCCAAGACGCAGACTGAGAATAGATGATCTTTAAAATGGGCCAGTAACACCGGGGTCCGAGGCCGACCCTTCGGGGGCCGCGAAGACCACTTTCCCCGAATCGCGAAGCCCGGATGCCCCAGGGCGCCGCACGCCCCAAGCGCCCGGCCCCGCCGAGCCGCCGTCGCGCGCGGACGCCCTCGCCGAAGCGGCCGCAGGAAGCGCGGTCGCAAGGGCGGCCTGCCGGACCCGCCGCGGCCTCGCGCTCGCTCCCGGCCCGGTACTCACACACGCACAGCTCCACGACGTACGCATAGTAGGACCAAGCCACTACGAAGGCGATGAAGAGCACCGGCACCCAGCCCACCACGCGCTGGCAGCAGCGCCACAGCGTCCAGGGCGCCATGTTCCGCGGGCGACGGCTGAGTCCCGGGCCCCACGGCTCAGGGTAGCGCCAGGCCCCCGGCGGCGACGCGGGCGCTCCCGGAGGCTCCTTGCTCGGCTCCTCCGCGTCCGAGGAAAAGCTGCTTGGGGCGAAGGTCTGCGGCTTCTCGGCGGCTCCGCCTCTCTCGGCGCCCAGCCCGACCCAGCGCCCTTCCCACATCCCGCCCCCCTCTCCCCGCGCCTTCCCCGCCGCAGCCGGCCGTCGCCGCACCTCGCCGTCGGAGGCGGGGCTTTCCGCGGCGGAGGGCGGGGCTCCTGCGGCGGAGGGGCGGGCCTGGCCGGGCTGGGATTGAGGTCGGGGTGTGGCCAGGTTGGACGCTGGCGGGCGGGGGAAGATGGGGAGAGAAGGGAGAGGGCGGGTGAGGTCTGGGG
Organism: Heterocephalus glaber; assembly: GCF_053883595.1. Lineage (NCBI taxonomy): Eukaryota > Metazoa > Chordata > Mammalia > Rodentia > Bathyergidae > Heterocephalus > Heterocephalus glaber. The sequence goes on from NW_028258432.1 coordinate 3,076,415, forward strand.
AACCCGCTGGGCCAAACGTCCGCTGGAGGAGAGGGCCGGGGTGGCGTTTGTAGATGGTTGCTCAAGGGGGAGAGGGAGCCTCCTGGAAATCAGTGCTGCTGGCTCAGTGAGCAGCATTCGCTCCCTCGGGGTGAGCAGGCTCCTGACTCCTGGGGCGCTCTTTCAAATGTGGCCAGGCCGTGCCCCTCCCCAGCGTGAGGGCTTATGACGTGTACTGTTGTTAGGCTCCTCCTGTGAGTCTCGGGGCATTTCTGGAGTTTCTACCCCTGCCTCTTATTTTAGGTTAACAGGTAAGTAAGTGCCTGTGATTTTGGATGAAAGGTATGTAGATTTCACGTGTGATTTAAGAGACGACTCTTAAGGTTGAGTTGTGGGAAGGGGAGCTTGTAAATGGCTCTTTCCCTTCGCCCTTCCCCCCAAACGGCTGCTGAAATTTCAAGAATTTATTTACAGCTGAAGATTGCTAAGCAATAACTGTAATCACAGTGGAACCTAGAAGCATCACTGTGAAGACATCATAATACAAGGTCAAAGGGATTAAAAATAATTCCAGACAGCATTCCTTCACACCGAGCTATATCCCCACCCCTTTTTTGTTTTGAGACAGGGTCTGGCTAAATTGTCCAGCTTGAGGTCAAATTTATGGTCCTCCTGCCTCAGCCTTCCAGAGTGCTGGGATTACAGGCATGCACCACAATACCCAGCTCAGACAGCATTCTTATTACCAGTTCCTGCTACTACAGAGTTAGACTGAAATTTTAATTAGTTATTGCTCACTCAAGTATCCAGAAGAGTCCCCTTTTTATACTGTGATATAGTGGTAGGAAAAGCAAATAATATTTAGCCATCGTATGCTACTGGTTGAAGTAATAGAGCCTGTGTAAAACATACTGTTCTCCCCAATTTTACACCTTAAAAATCTTGGTGGCAGAGTTGACCCTCAGTTCTGAGCGTGTTTTCCAGAGAGACTGATTAGAAAGTTTAGGGATCAAGATGGAATTTAGATTGTTATGGAAGAACGTATAACCCTTTTCCTTCATGTATCAGAATTGCGTTCCTAAAGCTCAACACAAATGCTATGTCCTCTACAAGGTCCGTGTCATCTGGACATAATTTCTGTTTGCTACACCATTTGTTCTTGACAGTAGCTATAAAGTGAGTTATAACATTAATTTCCTAGGGCTGCTATACCAGAGTACCACAGACTAGGGACTTAAAACACCAGAAATGTATTGTCTCGTGATTCTGGAAGCCAGAAGTCCTAAATCAGGATGTTGGAAAGCTCGTGCTCCCTTTGAAACCTGTAGGGAGAAGTCTTCCTTGCTCCTTGCTTGCTTTTCTTGGTGGCCATCAGTCTGTGGCTTTCAGCTGCATCACTCCAATCTCTGCCTCCACTGTCACCTGGCATTCTTTTCTGTGTCCGTCTCTGTTCATCTTCTCATACTGGATTAAGAGTCTGCCCTACTCCAGTCTGACCTCATGTTTGCTAGTTAACATCCATCATGACCCTCTTTCTAAATAAGGGCACATTCTGAATTAGTAGGTTGTAATAGTGTATCTTTTGTGTGGACACCACACAGTGAATATAGTGTTGATTCTAATTGAAATGAGTCACCTTGCCTACCACCTTGTAAGGTTCTTGAAGGTAGAAAGTATTTCTTAGACACCCTGTTTTCCCCGACTAGGCAGTGAAGGTAGGGAATATTTAGCAAGTAATTTTTGAATGGATATTTGAAGGTTCCAGCTGTTCTTCCTATCAAGCCCCAACCAGATCACAGTAATTCCTGATTTCTAAATGACTGTTACATGTGCAAATAATGTGTTGACTTTCTAGAAAACATTTCTGATCTCTTTCCTTGTCCTGAAGTCATTCTAGTGAAAGCACATGTTATGGCTTGTATCTAGATGTCCCCCTAAAGCCTCATGCACTCATAGGTGGGGCCTTTCAGAGCTGGCTGGATCTAGGGTGTGATTCTGGGATTAAGGGTGCCTCACTCTGGATGTGGGTGGCACCACCCAAAGGACAGAAAGAAGGCATTTGTTGCTCGATGCTTGCTGCCTCCTCCCTACCCTGCCATGACTGTTTCTCTTCTGCAATGTCCCTCTGCCATGCTGCCTGGCCTTAGAGTCGGCTGACTATAAACTGAAATCTCTACAAACTGGGAGCCAAAATAAACCTTTCCTCCCTTAACTTGCGGTTGTCAGGTATTTTGTCCCAGCGAAGAGAATAGAACTAAGGCAACACGTTTTTGAGGAGGTAGTAACATTTCATTGTTTTGAGAATGTTTCTTCAGTTCCTGAGACAAAGAGTTAATGTTGTTTTGACTAAAAGCAATAGGAGCCAGTATCCTAAACCCCTTCCTTCCTTTCCTTTTCCATGTTGGGTCAGTGATTTCCCTTCATCTTTTAAAATGATTGTGACAACAGGGAATCCCTTAAAGACTGTATTCAGGGTCAGGATGTGAGCAGAATTACATCTTATGACAGTCATGGTGATCATGGCTGGCCATAACATTCTGGCCATCCTAGGAAGAATGAATTAGGAGAAAGAAAGTCTAGAGGCACACATTTTTCTGTTCCCTTTGTTGGAGGATGGGGACCATAGTGGTTGGGGATGAGGGTTGAACTCCTTTGTCTTTTTGGGTTTCCATTTTCATTTACCACTGATACTTTTGGGAAGTTGGTTTAGCAGAGCTGTTCTGAAGTTCTAAGCAGCTTTCTTATCACCTTCTCTTGCCAACACCCAAGTTTAGGCCACTATGAACTTGCACCTGAATGACAAATACGGTCTGTCCCCCATCCCTGACCAGTATGTTCCCCCTATCCCAACAAAGGAAACAGAAAAAAGGGGCTGATTGATCTGTAGGATCATGACTTTTAATGAAACTAGAAGAGTGCAGGAGTGAACCAAGCTGCCAGCTGGCCTGGTAACTGATTTCTGGCTTCCCCTACTATAATCACCAGTCAGGAACCTCTACTATTTTAAATTCTAGTTCTGGACTGAGGACCAGAGAGGACGGATCTCAAATAGAGGCAGCTATGAAGCCTTAAGGGCTATGGAAATCACATAGATACAGTTATGCAAAGAATGACAAAATAGAAAGTTTTAAAAATTAAACCATAATTTCAAAGCACACGAAGAAATCTTATACTAAGAAGGGATCCAAATAAACATCAATAATCAGAATTTGAATTCATATAAAATAAAATATGGGAAGCAGTCTGACAGATTTTTAAAACAATTTGGCATGCGTGCCCAAAGAGGTAAGTAGAAGGAATAAATTCCATCTAAAAAGAACATGAAATTTTGAAACTAGTAGAAAGAAATGGAAAAACAAGGAATTTGAAAACCATTCAGAAGTCTTTATAATAGATGAGGGTGTAGCTCAGTGGTAGAGTGCTTGTTTTATCTGGGGCATCACACACACAAAATTCTTCAAAATAAAAAGTGTTGTTAAATTAAAAATTAGACAAATTCTAGTCTGGGCACTGCAGAAGAGGAAGAACTTAGCTCCTCGGCCCACACAGTAACTTCCTCTGCAGTGAGGATGGCTTTTACCACAGGGTTTGACTATCTCAACCCATTAAAGTGTGGCAAGTGGCTGAAACTTAGGAATAAACCAAAATCATGAGGGCTGGGGGTGTGGGTCTGTGGTAGAGTCCTTGCCTAGCATGCAAAAAACCCCAAAACCATGTTTCCCTATTTCTACTGATGGGGTTCAGGACCCTGCAGTATGGCACCTCTGCAGCTAAGAAAACAGCAGAAAGAAAAAGGTTTTTCTGACCTCTCACCCGCTTCCTGGAAACAGGCCATCAAAGAATTCTCTGGGGGCTGATGGTGATATATCAGTAGTAAGGGGAAGTAGCCCTTGCCTGGCATACATGAAGCCTGGGATAAGAAGGAAAAGGCTTCCACTAAGGTTTTTTATTCTGTTTATGCATCAGGTAATCTGCAGAAGCCTGCAGTGCTAGTAGATCAGGATGCCCTAGATGACTGCAGTTTCCTGCTTCACGTTGCCCACAGGACTAGAGAAGAAGCTGGGAAACACACCCGAAAGCAGAGGCGTTGCTGGTGGCCAGGGATCTTTTTTCCTCCCTCATTTAACCTTTCTTGTCCACCCATCAAAGCTTCCCGCCCACACTCCCCACTGTGACACTCCCCACTGTGACACTCCTCCAGTGTGCGCCATTCGTTCCTCCAGCCCCTCCACAACAGTTTAATCACCTGCACTGGGGAACAGGGCCAGTGGCTAGCTGTGTTCTGTCTTGTTTTCTGTTCTCCTCCAGACCACAGTTAGAGTGAATCTTTAGAAAATCCAGTCTGCTGAACACCCCGAGATTTATCATCACTTCAAAGAGCCTGCGGGCTTGCTGCCTTCCTACTCGCAGTCCTCCTCCTCTCCCGCCTTCAGCGCTGGCTTTGTCCGGAATTCCCTGGAATCTCTCCTCTCCCACCATGACTTTGCTGAATGTAAAAGTAATATCCTTACTTCCTGTTGTTTACACAGCTAAAATACTAGGTGTGCTAGTAAAGGTGGGTCCCAGCATATGCTGGTTTAGTTTTCCTTTTCTTTTTAAATCTTTTTATTTTGAAAGTTTAGATTTATCAAAGAACTAGAAAAATAGTGCAGAGTTTCTGTAGCGCCTCCCCCCACCCCCAAATATCATCTTACTTAGCCATGATGTATTTATCAAAATTAAGAAATTAACCTGAGTACACTATTAAACTAAACTTCAGGCTCCAAATGAGATTTCACCAGTTTCCCCACAATGTCCTTTTTCCTCTTCCAGGATCTCACATTGTGTTTAGCTGTCAGGTTTTTTCGGTCTCCTGTTGGTAGGTAGCTGCTGTTTTTTAGCCTTCCCCTGTTTTGCATGGAAAAACACTTTCGAAAAGTACTGGTCAAAGGCACAGAAAGACAAATACTGTGTGTTAACCTCCATCACTAGGCCAAGTGCAGTCTCTACCTGAAATCTCAGTTTCCCCTTTCTTCACTTTGATCACTTGGTTAAGATCCAGTCTCCACCATGATGGTACAAACTTTCCCTACATCATTCATTAGGAAAAAGTCCTTAAGTCCAGCCACACTGAAAGGAAGAGAAATTGAATTCCATCCCCTAGGAGAAATCTGTTCAACCTTTTCAGTTTAGGGGTGCCTCTGACTGCCTCACAAGCAGAAGGTCCTGAGTTTGATCCCTGGTACAAAAAAAAAAAAAAGGAAGAGGAACTTTGAGACACTGCGAGCATTGTTTCTCTGTAAAATTTCTTCTATGACTTTGAATGTGCTTCAGTGGACCTTGACTGCAGCGAGTTTCTTTTATTGTCTCTTTTATTTTTTCTTGTTTTGCTGCATGGCTTTCTAATGGTCTGTTTCCTCCTTGGTGGAAGGCAGCCCAAATGGGAGTTCAGAGATTTGTCAGGCTTACTGCTTGATACCTGAATTTCTGGTTTGGTTAAGTTTATCGCGTCTGCATTTCTGGAAGTATGTTTTCCAGAATGCCTCCTAGCCACTGTTCATTGATTAGTCCACTCACGTGTTACTGTTTGCTTTTAGACTACAGGGACAGTCTGGACTCAGCGGCACCAGCGGCCATGTTGAATGATGTCACAAGTCATATGGGAGGCAAGGAAGTCAATGACCAGAGGGGAGCATGTGTTTGGGAAACACTGAGTTGTCCTAGCTCCATTGCTGTGACATCTTTGTAAGATCACTTTGAACTGAGAACTGACAAGTTCCTGGTAAACCAAGGCAGAGCGGAAATGCCACCCCACACGTTGGGAGGGGCAGATGTGGAATGAGAAATTGTCGGGGAGGGGGAGACCTGCATTTGGAAGAGTTCTTGCGGTCACCTATGCTGTTTTGCCAAATCCCTGTATGATCTCCCTAGGTGCTTCTGTGTATGGTTATTCATTAAAAATAGTCAGTTTCCATAGACCATAAGCTTTTTATTTTATCTTTATTGTTTTGTTTTGTGAGATGGGATCTCACTATGTAGTTCAGGCTGGCCTTGAACTCACTATGTAGCTCAGGCTAGCCTCAAACTCTCAGTGATCTTCCTGCCTCAGTCTGCTGGGTGCTGGGATTACAGGTGTGTCAACCATAAGCTTTTTAAAGAAAAGACTAGTTACATGGTAAGCCTGGCATATGGAAGGTACTACCTAATAGTAATTGAATCAATGAATGACAAGTATGTTGGAATTAGGGATGGCCATGCTTTCTGCACAGGTTTCAAACTTCCCATAATCTCAGTTATGGAAGCAGTCTTAAATATGGTTGGTTATATTCTCTAGCATTTTCTTTTTTTTGGGGTACTGGGGATCGAACTCGCATCCTTGCACTTGCAAGGCAGGCAGCAGAACCACTGAGCTAAATCCCTGGCCCTCTCTAGCTATTATTGCAATATTGCCATGTTGTATTTACAATGTAAGGCAAAAAAGATGTGTGGATGAGTAGGGATTGGATTATGCTGTACGACAATTTTTGTTTTGTTTTGCAGTGCTGGGGATAGAATCTAGGGCCTCCTGCCATACCACCAAGCCACAACCCAGCCCTAGGACACAGTTGGGGATATACTAACTTTGGAGTCTGTACCAGTTTGTATTCAGTTGCTATAATGAAATACATGGAACTGGGTAACTTGTAAAGCAAAGAGGTGTCGAGGCTGGGAATGCAGCTTAGTGGCAGGGCATTTGCTGAACATGTGTAAGGCCCTGTGTTTGACCCCAAGCACCACACCCACAATTAAAGAGGATTATTTAGCTCACAGGTTTAGAGGCTGAAAGCTCGAGATTGGGTGGATGGCATCAAGGCAGGAGTGCAAATGAGACAATGTGGCTACTTGGCCAGCCAGGAAGCCAGAGAATGCCTTAGGAGCCAGGTGCACTCTCTTACATACACCTCGGTCTAGTGAGAACTCAGTGTCCTGAAGACTTCCTTAGTTCTTCCTGGGGCTGTGTACCAGTGAGCTGGCCAATTTCGCTAGGGCCCACCACCTCCCGACATCTCACACTGGGATCAAACTTCCAACACATGTATGTTGGTGGGGGACCAACCGGTCCAGTCATAAGGTGTGAACAACCTTAAGGGCCTAGTGGAAAAAAATACAGATGATGGAGTCAGGGCTGATTGGGTTCAAATTCCAGGTTCATTGCTTATCAGCTACATAATATTATAGACTCAGGTTTCCTATAGAAGAGGAATAATGGTATCTTCCTCATAGTATTTGTTGTGAGGATTAAGGTGCAATTTTATGTATGGTATATGGATGCAAATATAGTACATGTAAGAAATATATATATATTTACAGATGTATAGTTTTCTATGCATACATGTATATATTCTAATATTTTCTAATACTGATACAGGAGAAATATAATTCCCAACCTGTTAGATGACAAATGTACTGAGTTCATGTCACCCAAAGAATGAATTCCAAGGGACAGTGGATCTTAAGAGTGGGAAAAGTTTATTAAGAGAAAGGTCCTGAGAGATACAGGAGGGGTCCCAAAAAGGTAGCCACCAAGGCCCTTACACGGGGTAATTTGTACTGCAAGTCACAACATGGGTTCACTGTGGGTCAGACTACGATCAACCCACATGATTACAACAAGTATGGCCACTTAGCTAATGCAGACATTCCTCCTCTACCAACCGAGTTCCACTCCTGCAACTAGGTCATTAAATGAACTGGTCACTAAATGAGTAATTGTATATAGTATGTACATTACAATATTCAGGACAAAGAAATGGTCAAAGGGAACTCTAACTTGATGACTTTGCCTTTATGTATGTAACTCCTACATGCAGTACGGTAGTGTATAACAGAACATAAAACTACAGTACTGTATGTACAGTACAATCAGAAAAAATTACACTACTGTGTAAATGAAGTGTACTGTGCAAAAAAGACATTGAGGCTCTATAAATAAGATGTACAAAACTGTACAAATATAAAAGGTCATGAGTCCAAGTGGCAGGTCCTAAGTCCAAGCAGCAAGCCTCCTAAGTCCGAACAGCTGTCAAACAGGTAGGTCATTAAATGGGAAATATCTGTATTAAACCACTAGAGAAATGAGTCACATAGCAGGAGTACATGAAAAACACAAAGGCATTTTTTTAAAGGGATGGGTCCAAAAGCTTTGGTCGCCCACCTAGGCGTCTGATACTTGTCTGGACTTACTGGGGCAGGGGGTACTCTTTACAGCATAATCTCAAGATGCTGTTTATATTTTAGGGAGGCCTGTAGGCCTGGCCATTTTATCTCCAGCTTGCTTCTACAGCAACAAGCCTGATGTCTTTATTTGTTGTGCTGACTTCCTTGAGGGCCCAATCCCTCTCTGACTGTACAGTATATTAATTTCTATTTAACTTAGCTGCCTGTAATAATATGGATATGTGTGTACATCTACCCATCTATCTATGTAACCCACATGTATCTATATTTCCAGGCACATGGTCATTGAGGCAGTCAATCTACATTAAGTATTTGAACAGAGAAAATGTAATAGAAAGAGTGGTTAAATAGGTATAGGGGAACTTAAAAATCAAAGAGGGCGCTGGGGTGGTGCAGAGAAAGCCCTTGCAGGAAGCAGCTACCAATCAGTGCTAGGGCTGGCGCAGAGGGATGAGGCTGGGCTTTGGAGTCTACAGTCTTGGTGGGGGTTGCTGCAGGCTGGTGGAGAGCCTGGGCTGGGGGGAAGGAAGGGCTCACAATGAGGCTGTTTCTGGGAGGGAAAAAAACAAAGAGCTGGAGGCTGGTACCAAGGGCCGCAGGGATGAAAGCCATGCCTGGACACAAACCCCGCTGACCCTACTGGACACAACAAGGCAGGGCTCCCCCTCTGGATGGCAGCTTCTCTCTACGACCCTGTAGGGCAAAGGGGAGCTGGGCTGTGTGGGTCTCTGTCCAGAGGTCACCAAGCCCAAGGTGTGCGAAAGGGGCTTGAATGGAGGGGCAGTAGTTTAGTTAGACAGCAACTCTGTGTAACTTAATTATTCTTTCTCCATTCACACAGCTATCTACATCCCATTGTACAGTTACAGTACAATGTAGTTATCCATGTTCATGGTGTTGGACACTCATGCTATTTCTAAATTTTATTATTTGAAATGATCATTCCTTTAGTCCTCTTCAGATAAAATTTTTAATGGGGAGAGCTCATACAACATTCTGCAAAGCATAAGAGTTATTAATGTGCTTTTAGAAGGTTTTATTTTCTAGGAGTTATTAAAATTTTTCCCCCAATATCGAATACTTCCAAATATGATGTAAATCCAGATGTTACTAGCAAAATATTGTCTCCCATTTCATCTTCTTGGAAAGATAACTTTCCTAGAATGAAAACTAGCCCTAGCAGAGTGCATAGACAGAGTAGGTTTCAGTAAGGCATTGGTATTGATGATGCTGAAGAAATAACCTCACCTATAAAAAGGTGTTGCTTGAGGCCCCAATGTTTAATTTTCTTCCTCACCCAAAGTAACCAAACATGAATGACTCGTGCTAATGGGAAATGTGGTAAAGCATTGTGCTCATTTATTTAAAAGCTGGCTAATATTTAACTAAGACATGATAGTCGAAAGTGCCCCACAATATTTCCTTTCAAGTAGTCCTTGACATATTCTGTAATTTACTGTATATCTTTCTTACTGTATGCTTGATTTTCCTATTAAGGATCACGCTCAATGCCCAAGCAAAATAAATTTTTGGAAGAGCAAGAGTGCCATCTTGCGGAGCTTTGGTATTGGCTGCTTTTAAATCTGCTGTAACACTACTGCGGAGTGGTTTGTAAGATCCTTTTATCTTTCTCCTTGCATTTTATCCATTTGTCTCAGTTATTCAGTGGCATCAAGTTGTTATTAGTGTCAGTTTGGATCCTGACTTTTGAGGATGTGCGATTTCTACTAAATAAAACTCAGAACCTCACCTGTCCTATGCTGCCCTTGTCTATAGATCTGTGCGCTTGTTTGCATCAAAAGGCCTGTGCATTTGACTTTGTAAGTACAAAGGAAGTCCTCAAGAAATATCAGGGAAATTTCTTCACAGTAAAGTTCCGATTTAGAGTTAAATATCTGCTGCTTAAGAGGCAGTGTGGGAGGATGTGGGATCGATTACAGAGTGGGAAGTCCTCCTTTTCAGTGTGGAACATTTCTCTTTACCTGTCCAGAGCTCAGCACGTGCATTGGTTGATGTTGGATCTTTATTACTTTAGGATGAATTTGGCAGGGAAGTTGAAGACTGGAGAAGTCCTCAAGGCACTGCCAGCACTGCAGCATAAGCCCTGCAGTTTTTCTTTTCCTCTTGACTCCCTGCTTATGCATCACATTGGCAGAGGTGATAGGCAGCAGGAATGGGGGGTACTTATGGGCTCAGAAAAAGAAACCCTAGAATTCAAAGGCTGGAAGCAGAGGATCTTGCCGGCTCCTCTCTGCTCACACAAATCCCTAGACTCACAATAATGAACATCTAAAACATGCCCAAGGAGGAGAAAGAATAAAGTATATAAATCAAATTAAAATCTTTTCCATAGCTGTGTTTATCAGGTTCCCTTGACTATAACAAAATAATTGAGGCAATAAACTGAAAAGAAGGAAGGTTTTATTTGGGCTCATGGTTTTGGAGATTTCAGTCTCTGGTTGCTTGGCCCTATTGCTTTGGGCCTGCAGTGAGGCAGAACATCACACTGGGAGAGCGTGGTAGAGGAAACTGCCCACTTCATGGGAGCCAGGAAGTAATGAGAGAAGTGGGGGTGGGGGGAATGGGAGGAGGAGGAAGAAGAGGAGGAAGAAGAGAGAGAAAGAGGAAAGAAGAGAAGAGAGAGGAGCTGAGGTTCCAGCACTGCTTCCAGGGCACACCTCCAGCCACCTATTTATTGTCTTCCCACTAGGCTCTGCCTCCTGAGGGTTCTACCACCTTCCAGTAGCAAGACATCTAGGGACCAACATGTAGGCCTCTGAGGGACATTCTAGATCCAAATTATAGCAATAGCTCTTAATTTATCACAACTTTCACATATTATCGATGAAAAACGTTAGGTATAAACACTTTTTGGAGTAACTTGCTCAGTGGTGTCCTTTTTTGGTCAGGCAACCAACTTGTGAATCAAAGCTTTTTTTCCTCTGTCTCCTTTTTCTTTTGTGGATATATGTGCACCCATGTTCATAGCAGCACAATTTGTAATAGCTAAAACTTGGAAACAGCCCGACTGGAGACTGGATAAATGTGGTCTTTTTTATAAGATGGAGTACTACTCAGCCATAAAAAATGAGAAATTAGAGACATTTATAGCTAAATGGATGCACATTGAAGTGATACTCTTAAGTGAAATAAATAGGACACACGTGTAAATACTGAATAGTTTCTCTAGTGTGAGACACTGAAAGTGTAAATAAGGACTAAAAGGTATAAAAGATAATGTGAAATAGGAAGAAAAGGGGCAAAGGGGAAGTAGGAGGGGTAGGGGAAAGGATAGAAGGGAATGGAATTAATATGAGAAAATGAAAAAATGGAAACAGTCTTTGCAAATAGGGAGGGATGGAGGGGTTGAAGGGAGGGCAGGGGAAGGGGGAAAAATAAGAACCAAGAGATTATGTAAAGGTGCAAATTGATGATGAATGTCATTATATTGTATCCCTAAAATTACCAATAAAATTAATTTTACAAAGAAGATCTCCTGGTCTCTAGCATTACAGTCACTTTGTAATTATACACCCTTACAATGCTTTTGAGTTAGTTTTCAGTCTTCACCTTCAGAGTATTGGTCCCAGGACAGCAGAGGCCATTTGCAACTCACCACTATACATTCAGTACCTAGCAGGGTTTTGGTTTATTTTTTTTCTTCTTTTCTGTGCTGGAGTTCAAATCCCAGGCCATGAGCATACTAGGCAAGTGCTATACCACCAAGTAACACCACTAGTCCCTGGCATACTTCTTTTTTGTCCTGGGGGTTGAACCCAGGACCTTAGCACTGCTATTTCCCAGCCCTTAAAAACATTTTTTTTTTTTTAAAGCTGGGTCTTGTTAAAGCACAAAGTTGCCCAGGCTAGGTTCAAACTTGCAATCTTCCTGCCTCAGCTTCCCAGAGTGCTGACATTACAGGCATGCACCACCATGCTGACCCTACCTTCCTTCCTTGTTTTCCTTCACTCCAACCTTTTCCAGTTCCCTTTGCTAGATGCGTATGATAAGCAGGTATTCAGCCAGACTGGCAAAAAGAGATGCTCTGCTCGAGTTTAGTGGAAAAACCTTCATATGCGGACAGCACCTTGCTTTCTGGAATGTCATCAAGAGGACAGGGGAGGGCTGGTGGTAAAGGCCGGGGGTAGGAGTTTGAGAAACTGTGGTGTGGTGAGAGTCAGGGTTTCATGTCTGTGGGGCCTGGTACTTACGGCTCATTGTGGGAAGCAGGGCAGTAAAAGTCAGTGGCAGGGAGAAGGCCAAGGGGTGGAGACTGAAGACACAGGAGCCCTGCTGACATCTAACTTTATACCCCCAGTCTTTATCCTGAGGTCATCTGGGAGGACAGCTGGGACGAGATTATTTTCATGGCTAACAGGATTCAGATGCATACATTTTGGTCTTTTTTCTTAGTTGGGTTTTACTAGAGGGATAAAAACAAATTAGTTATTTCATAGGTAATTATTTCTAAAACAGTGAGTTAAAACTTGTTTTTAGTCGGGCATAGAGGCACACACCTGTGATCCCAGCACTCAGGAGGCTGAGTCAGGAGGATTGTGGAGAGTTCAAGACCACCCTATAGTGAGACCTGACCTCAAAAAACCAAGAGAAAAAAAATTTTTTAATCAACAAAATACTTTTATAATATTGGGCAAAGTTTTGCTACTTACTTGTCCATCTCAAATATTAAACTATAAGGGAGAACGTTAGCAATTTAGCAGATTAACATATTTCAGGGCCTTATTATCCTTTAACAACTATAAGGGGTGTTTCTCTTGTCCCATTAATTAATTTTCATTGTAAGCTTATGGATTATTTTATCCAATCTGCTATTTTTTTTTTTTTTTTTACAGTATTAGGGACTGAACCCAGGGCCATATGCATGCTAGGTAAGTGCTCTACCACTGATGTATGGCCCAAGCCTTTTTAGGGTTTGAGATGGGGTCTTGGTAAGTTGCCCAGGCTGGGCTCCAACTTGTGATCCTCCTTGTTTCAGCCTCCTGAGTAGCCAGGATCACAGGTGTATGCCACTGTGCCTGACTACAGTGGCACCTCAGTTCATGAACTCAGTTCTCTCCATGATTCTGGTCACAAACTGAACTGGACAAGAACTCAATCAAATTTCCCCATAAGATCAACATTGAACCTAACCAATGAATTTGATTTGGTCCTTGACCAACTTGGTTTGTGATCAGAATTGTGGAGAGAATCAAGTTAGTGAACTTAAGTACCATTGTACATTATTTTGATGTTCAACCTGTACCAGCTTTGGCCAGGGGAGCCCCTTTTTGTTGGCTTTGTCTGCTTGATTCCCCATGATTCCATGATCCCTTTCTGAGTTTTAGGAACAAGATGTTTCAGGCTAATCTTAAACTTTTGCTAGCCCTGGAATCAGCTAGTTCTCTGTAGAGTGGCACTGGTTTTTAAATTTCTTTAAGAAGCACGTTTTTAATACTTTTTATTGACCATTTATTTTGGTACCAAGGATCGAACTCAGGACCTTGCGCTTGTGAGGCTGGCATGGTGCTACTGAGCTAAATCCCTAGCCCTGACCATTTATTTTTAATGCCTTTCATAATACTGTATTTACTTTAATGCTAATTAATTTCTAGTGCTACTTTAAACATACATTTCCCAGAAACCATATATCCCATGAGACCCTGATCTTGCAATCAAAATTTTCCTAAGTATACTATTTTCTTTTTTGGGGGGATACCGGGGATCGAACTTGGTATACTAGGATTTGTTTGTGTTTTGTGGTGCTAGAGATCAAACCCAGGGTCTGTAGCCATCCAGTCAAGTGCTTGAAGCTACATGTCCAGCCTTGTGATGGTTTTTAAGAACATAAACTAATGAGATTGGGAAGTGAAGAAAAAGTGAAAAAAACCTTTTTTAAAAAATGTAGTTAAATATACACAAGTAAAAAGCACCTGAATATTTTTTGTATCTATGCACTTTATTTTGATTTCATTACTGACATTTACATATTATTTTAAGACAATATACAGCTAACTGAAATAAAACATACAAGAAATTTATTAGCTATAATACCAATGCAAGAAATCTGAAATCAGTTTTTAATTTCATTTATCCTACTAGGAATACCACAACTTCTGGAATTGATACTGGCCTGTGAGTCAGGTGCTTTGTTTGCTCTTCCAACTTTAGTGTATGTGCTGCCAAAGCAAGCACTACCTTTCCAGAAAGTGTATCAGGCACTTCTAAGAATTCAGCAACTAGGTGTCTTACCAAAGCATAAAATGTTACTTAGAATTTAGGCCTTCTGAAAGAATCCAGTGTTTGTTTTTGTAAAATGGTATTGTAGTTCCCTTTCTTTCCACTGTTTTTTAATGAAAACATATCAAGAAATCATTGAATCAGAAAGCAGGTACATAGCATTTTTATATTACAAAGGAAATCAATGAGGACTTCAGGAAAGCAGCTAATGCTGTGGAAAAAAAATCTCAGATCCTGACATTTGGAGCAACATAATTTCTGTGTTATCTCTTTTTAAAAAAGGCCTTTCCCAGCTTTTCTCCAGACTTCTTTTACTCCTTTAATGCTTTCTTTTTTCACACATTTCCAGTATTCTTGTATACTCTGTTGTTGTGGTACCTGTGAATAAAAAGTAAGCATTAAGGGTCCTTCTCTTCATGGCCAAAATAATTACATATGTACATTATGTTACAGCTCATTTCCTTCCCACATTCCTCCAAAGAAAAGCTGAAGGTGTACTGTGGTGTAAAAGGGTTGTTAATGAAAATCGTATTTGTTAGTTTCCTGTACTTCTCCTATAGTTGCTATAGGAATTCAATTTGGTTTCTAAGTTATAAGTTGAAAAGCTCTGTCTTCAAAGACATGGACATCACATTCTTTATTACCCTGTCCTTCCTTCTGGCCTCCCCGCCTACCTGTTGTGTACGTTTTCTTTGAACCCTCATTTTCCCGGTGCAGATTTCTTTCATGAGAATGCTTCTAGCTGATTCAAATCTAAATACAACTCTGACTTTGATCTGCCCCACAGTTATTAGGGCAATTTGTGAATTTGAGCAAATAAGAATAGCTAACATTGGGCCGGGGATTTAGCTCAGTGGTTCTGTCGCCTGCCTTGCAAGCACAAGGTCCCAAGTTTGATTCCGGGAACCAAAAAAAAAAAAAGCTAACATTTACTTTATGTATCTCAGTCACTACACACTTAATTCTCATAATAATTCTTGTTCGTAGAGTCTATTAGTTTTCTCACTAGATAGATGAGGAATCTGAGCTCAAAAAATTAAAAATTAAGTAGCTTTGCAAGACTCAGCAGTTAATAAATGGTAGAGCAAGAATTTGAATCTAGGTGTATAAATACAGAGCCCAAAGTCAAATCCTAAGATTTTTAAGTAGTGATTTCTATTAGATCTGTATTTTTTTAAAAACCAAAATGTTGCATCTCATTTTATGTAAAACATATTTCAGTATTTCAATTATTAATCTCTTTATAAGCTATTAAAATTTCATTTAAGACTATTTGCTCAAATTCTAGGTTAATCTAGGTTTAATATCATTGTTAATAATATATAAACATGCAGTTTTTATAAAGCTCCAAACATGTTACCCATAAACCTCGATGCATCCTGTTTTTTAACACCCCAAGAAACTCTTCATGGCTAAGGCATTCATCACCATCCAAATCAAAGATCTTGAAGACGGTGTCCAAAATATTGTTTGAAAGCTCTTGTCCTGTAGCTACCTTCACTGCTCTCTTAAATTCTGCTATAAAATAAAACATAAACCACATCAGCCAGGTGAAATAGTCTAGGTGGAATTAATCTAAATTTTCATTAGTTGAGAAGTAACAAATTTTTTATTATTTGGGAAGTAAAACACAAAAATACTCATCACAAATGCATTCAAAGCATAAATTTGGTTCAGAAATGTAATGAAAGTAACTAAGATAAGTAAGCTGTTTTAATTTAAGCTTTAATCACATATTTAGGCATTTTCTTCTCCTTTTTAGAAGAACAAGAAAATAATAGCAAATAGAGTAACTGTTAAATAAGTTGTTGGTGTTGTAAATCTAGAATGACCACACTGAATTAAAAGGCCAATTATTTTACTGATAACTGGCTCTGTGGTTGGTACCATTCCGTTGAAGAACAGAGTGAAATGATTTTTATATCTTACCTAGTCTGACAGGTCGATGAGCTAAGCTAAACATTTGCATGGCAATAGCAAAGTCTTCCAAGTGGGTTGTAAAATGGCAAAATGACTTGAACTCATCCAAACTAATGCTCTAATAAAAATAAAGAGGTTTTATTACAATTTTATAAATACATTAATCTTATTAATATAACTGTAGTCTTCTATCATAAAGCATATGAACTTAGATCTAAGCAAGTCTACTAAAAAGTTCAAGACACAGACTAACAGAATTTAAGGTTTTAGAGCTCAACAGCAACCATGAGAGAAGAGCTGGCAGGGCCTCTGTGGATGGCTGTGGAGGTGGGACACCATGTATATGGGGTCTCGTGGAGTTGTACAGTGCAAACCCTGGGGTGGCCCTGGGCGATGGACTGAACAGTGTCTCATACTGACTCACATCTTAAAGCCCTAATCCCTAGTGTGACTTTATCTGGAGAAAGGGCCTATGTGGACGTAATGAAGGTGAAATGAAGTCACATGGTAGGGCCCTAATCTGATGAGACTAGTATCTCAAGAGGAAGAGCTGTCAGAGCCCGCTCATCGCCAGGCTCGCTTACTCTCCTGTATGTGCACAAGGAAAGGCCATACAGGACACACTGAGAAGGTGCCACATGCAAGCTGAAGAGGGGCCTCGCCAGATGATGGCCTGCTGGCACCCTGATTCTGGGCTCCAAAACAATGCGCTGTTGTTTGAGCTGACCAGTGTGTGGTACTTTGTTATGGCAGCTCAAGGAAAATAACACACTCTGTTAAATGCTCCCAATCTGCATAGCTTTATCAGCGGACACAGCACTGAATAGGAGCACTGGGCTTTGGAGATGGACCTATGTTGAAATTTCAGTTTTGCCATTTACTGTCTGTATGATCTTAGCATAAAGGGGTTATTTGACGAGGGTCTACTACACAGAATAATCAGGATTTGAACCTTGGTTCAATGGACTTCAAAACCTATATACTTAGAAACAAAAGCAAAGGGCCCTGGGTGTAGCTCAGTGGTATAGTGCTTGGCTAGCGCGTACAAAGCCCTGGGTTTCATCCCTAGCACTGCCAGAAAAAACCCCCAAACAAAACAAAAAGGTTAACGGACTAGTTTTTCCATTAAAAACCAAAAATAATATGAAAATTCTTAATTTGAAAGTAAATCCTTCCTTGCTTAAAAAAGTATCTTTCTAGGAACCTTCAGGATCATGCACTTTGTACATATGGGGTCTTATTCAGATTTTACTGCTTTTAGCTTTCATGAATTTTGAAATTTTTATTTTTAAAAATTTTAATAAAAAATTTTGGGGCATATTGACGATTGAACACTTGGCACTGAGCTACAACTCCAGCTCTTTTTTATTTTGAGGCAGAGTTTCACTAAGAGCTTGTGATCCTCCTACCTCAGCCTCCCAGTGTGCTGGGGTTACAGGTATGTGCCACCATGCCTGGCTGAAAATTTTAATTAAATATCTGAAGAAGTAATATGTGTGTGTGATAAAAATTCAAAGAGAACAAAGGATAAATAATGAAAAACCTTCCCCTTTTGGTCCCCAGTTAATTTCCCAGAGGTAAAGCAATGATGGCCTGAGTATGCTTCTGGAAATACTGTACTCATATAAAAGCTTGTACACACACACACACACACACACACACACACACACACTGTCTTACAGTGAGAACACCTTATCCACCCATTTCTACACATGGCTTTTTTTTAAACAGCTTATTCATCAGTACAGTTGACTGAGGAGGTATTTCTCTGCATCAGACCTGAAAGCAGGCGCTGGGTGCAACCTGTCTGACGTTTGCTCTTCTGACAGGTGAAGGATGGTATGTTCTCAGTGTTTGGATTTGTATATCTTTGTGCATGAAGTTCAGTACTTTTCACATGCTTATGAGTTATCTATGCTTTCTTTTCTTGGGTCTTCTTTATGTCCTTCCTCCAGATTTCTAATGGCTGTTAGGTGACCTCTTATTGCATGAGGCAATTCTTCAGGGCTGTCATGTTTCTGTATGTCTTTCCAACAGACGTGCCAACTGTCATTTTACTCCTGTCTTTCCAAGGATGACTGTGAAATGGGCAGTCTTGAATATGCAGTTCCTTCCTTGGGAGCGGGGGACTCTGCTTCCTGCCCAGTATGGTCAATGTTTTGCCTCCCTCTGCAGGAGAGGTTGGGAAGGCTCGCTTGCTGCCAGTTCTGAGACTTGGACTTGCTGAGATGAGACTCCTTTGCAGGGATGCTATGTGAGCTGCTGCACAGCAGCAGGCACTTGGGTCTCTCACCATCACTGTCGTAGGACTTGAAAGGCAAGGGGGAGCTGACCCAAATGCAAAGCTTATGCAGCTGTTAAGATAGGATAGTTTTTGTCTCTGACCCAGTAGTCTTATGTTTTCTACAGGCATCCACAAAACCATGCAGGCTAACTTGTAAATAGATAAATTCTCGGACACTTTGCAGTTATTACCATATTGATTTTCAGAATTTTAATATATATTAAATAGGGAAATATCTAGGACTGTTTATAGTTTTAGATTCCTACGGATTTTTTTTTTTTTTTTTTTGGTGCCGGGGATCGAACTCGGATCCTTCCTCTTGCAAGGCAGGTGGTGGAACCACTGAGCTAAATCCCTAGCCCCTCCTATGGATTTTTAAAAATCCCAGGATAAATTAAGGAGACTGCTTGCTGTATTACATGTGAAACTAATATACCTTCTTCCTATTTTGTTAACTTTTTTTTTTGACTTTGATTAGAATTAGGGGGAGGATGAGGGAAGGCAACAAAATTATAATTTGTAAGTAGTAATTTACTCAATTTTCCTTAAAAGCTTCTGGATTTTGCTTAAAGAGATATTTATCTATGTTTGTATGTCCCATTCTAAGATGATACAATGTTTCCAAGCTTTTTCCTATATTAATTCAGTTTCATTTTTCTCTTTAAGATTTAATTTTGATCCATTTGAAATTTATTTTGGAGCAATGAATAAGATAGAGATTTGTGTTCATCTTTTCCCTCAGATGGCCAGTGAATTTTCCTACTGCCATTTGTTAATAATCCTTTTAACCAACTAATCTGAAATACTATAATGTTTGGTAATACATTTACTAAATTTTCAGAGTATTTGAATCTATTTTTGGACATCATATTCTGTTCAATTCATTGTCAGAAACTGCTTTAGTTACTAAGTTTGGTAACACACTTCAATATCTTGATACTGTCTTTATATTAACTTTTAATGGCTTGTCTAGTTCCCTTACAAGAATCCAGTGGTATTTTTGTTGTGACCCATTGGAGTTTTCCTGTTTCTGATTCCTGTATGTATGGAGGACTACACCTCTTTATTGCCATGCACTTAGGTGGAGTTACGTGATCACTCTGACCTACAGCCCATTGTTATAGGATGTGTCCAGGCCCAAATACTTCACTGCTGGACTGTGATTCCTTCCTTCCTTTTCTTGCCACGGCCTCTGAAGATGGTGTTCTTCCAAAGGATGGAGCTTCAAGGTGGCAGAGCCTTGGAGAGTCTGGTCCCTGAGCCTGTGTGGACAGGGCCTTCCACCAGCCCACAAGAGAGATGTAGCAGTATTGGAAAAGAAACTTTTATTGTGTTAGCCATGGGGATTTCAGGGTTAACCTGTAATTGTGGCAAACGTGGGGTGTTCTGACTACTATAATCATTACATTTATCAACCAGCTGAAGGGAGGAACAGCTATATTTATACTACCAAGACTGCCTATCAGTAATAGGGAATTCTCTGTAATTAGATAAGCTTTATAAATATCAAGGTTGTAAAATCTTTCTCCATATATTTTTTGTTGTTTATTTCTAATTTTATATATTTCTATTGCAATCACAAATACGATCTTCCATTATATTTTATCTCTCCCCTCACATTAGAAAGTTTAAAAAAAAAGTTATATAAAAATACATATCCATTCCAAAATTTCTTTTGGAACAACACATAAAAGTATAAAGAAAATAAAAATCACTTGAAATCTCACTGCCATACGTTATCATTGTTAATGGTTCGGTGATCATCATTTCATACATTTCATAGAAACACATCCATGTACATATACACATCATGTTTTTATTAACTTGAAATCTATACATAGGACAGCTGCTTTTTCTATATTTGCATTGTAATATGACTTTATTGAATTCTTACTGTTTTCTAATAGTTTTTAAACTGGATACTCCTGGGTTCTGTAGGCATATAATCACATCATATGCAAACAAAGAGAAGTGTACCTCCTTTCAAATTACTGTAGTCGTTTTAGAAGTCTTGTTTATTTGCCTGGCTAAGGTTTCCAGAACAATATTCAATTGTAGTGGTGACAGTGGATTCTTGTCTTATTCCTGATACTAGTGGAACTGCAAATACACAGATCTTACACTGATTCTTCTTAGGCAACAGCTCATTTGCAGGAAAATAGTATATGGAAGATGTTTCCCCATTTTCATACTTCCATAATATTGAGTAGCACATTGTTCGTTAATTTAGATGTTACTTTAATTGTATAAAGTGTCTTATTTCATCTTTATCACATGCATAAGAAAAGGGCATACTAACCTCTCCTGCTGACAACTTCTCTCTTACATTTTTCCAATAAATGTCTTTATTTTCGGTGTTAGTGAAAAAAAGTAGCCACTCTGCAAAGTCTTCTTTCCTCATGAAATTCAAACCTTTGGAAAACTGAATGAATTCCATTTCTTGAATTTCTGTTTGTAAATTTTCCATAAATCTAAATATTAAAATACAAAATTGACAAGAGTGACATTCCACCTTAATGTTGTAATGGGACTGCAAGGCACTTTCACTATTACCAGTACCTACTCTGTGGCTGGTCTCTGGATATGGTAAACAAAGGGTTGTGGGGGAGAGAGAGAACGCAACAATGAAGTCCAATGTCTGCTCCAATCTGTGATTTATTATGCTCAGTTTGTCTGTGCAAATTTTACTTGGGAACCTACATTTTGATAAACACTTAAAAATATGTAAAATGTTGCTTTGATACATCCAGATTAAATACAATTCCACAGAAAACAATTTTTTCAATATAGAGATGTTATTTTTAAATTTTTGGGGGGTACCTGGGATCAAACTTAGGATCTTGTGCTTGCAAGGTAGGCGGCGGCACCACTGAGCTAAATCCCCAACCCCTATAGAACATTATTAATAATCAGAAAAATTTAAAACTAGGGTGAGACTCTGCTTGTAGAATGTTAATCATAATTAATAGCTCTGAGTATATTTCAGATACCAAAGTTGATCAATAGCTTTGCATCAAAAGCTTAGGTCTGCCTAGTTATACTCTTTTGGACAATAGCACATATCTGTGTGACTCAACATTTCCTTCTTATAGAACCAACATGGCGTTTTGATCAAACTGTCATCAATAGCTTCCTGAGAAAGGTACAATTTGAAAGGGTATCAAATTAAACATTATTTTCTTTGAACAAGTACCCAGAAAGGTTGCACTTGATTTACTTACGACCTAAATCATGGGAAAAGTATTATGATTTCTGCAAGTTTTAATATGTTGCATACTCCTTTATTCACTCTTCCACATGGTCAAGGATCTGTGCTATCTCTCATATACATACATAAGTTGTATGTTATGTATGTATATGAGGCACAGTCCAGTGGGAGGAAAATTTCCAATGCTAAAAAATTACTTGCTTTAGGTTGTACACTGTCTGTATAACTCTTAAAAGTGCAAAGGAAGAGTTTGATCTTAGGTGCCTATGTGGTAAGTAACAAGTTTGTTATTTACAACATTTTCAAAATGTGTTAGATATATAGGTTTTTCAATGCCATGTTTCTTTCTGGGTCAAAACAGAATTTTATCTAAAGCTTTCAGTCTATGAGTTTCTTTTTGAATTAAATGTGTTTCTTGTATACAGCATATTGTTGGATCTTGTTTCTTGACCCATTCTGCCAGTGTATTTCTTTTGATTGGTGAATTGAGACCATTAACATTGATGGTTATAACTGATACATATTGACTTATCATTGTCATGACTTTTTCCTTTTGTTGCATTCTCCCCCTTTGCGTTTAATTTCTTGTTGTGTCCAATGGATTCATTTTGCTGGGCTTCCTGGGACTGTGATCCCCATTGTCTTTTCCTAGGATATTGTCTAAAATTTTTTGGAGTGCTGGTTTGGTTATCATGAAGTTCCTAAGGTGCTCTTTGTCATGAAAGTATCTTATTTCTCCATCAATTTTGAAACATGGTTTTGCAGGATACATCAATCTGGGTTGGAGGGTGTTTTCCTTTAGGGCTTGAAAAAATCACTCCAAGCTCTTCTTCCCTTGAGGGTTTGCATTGAGAAGTCTACAGTGATTCTGATGGGCTTTCCTTTGTATGTGATTTGTTTCTTTTCTCTAACTGCTTGTAGAATTTTGTTCTTCTGTTGGGTTTCTGGAATCTTAACAATTATATGCTTATGTGTAGATTTTTTTTGATCAAGGCTAGTTGGTGTCCTATATGCCTCATTTATCGGTATGTCAAGTTCTTTTCCTTTGCTTGGGAAGTTTTCTTGCCATCACTTCTGTGAATAGTTTTTTTATGTTGTCTGCACTCTCTCCTGTTTCTTCATTGACTCCCATCAGTCTTATGTTATTCTTCTTTGCATCGTCTAGCAGCTACTGGATTGACTTCTTGTGGTCCCTTACAATTTTAAAGCAATTTTTCTTTTCCTGGTCACTAACTGCAATTTTATCATCTATATCTGAAATTCTGTCCTCACATTGGCTCATTCTGCTGTGTAGACTTTCAATGGGTTTTTTTTTTTTTTTTTTTGGTACTGGGGATCGAACTCAGGACCTTGTGCTTGCAAGGCAGGTGCCAGAACCACTGAGCTAAATCCCCGGCCCCTGGAGTTTTTAATCTGGAAATCTGTTTGCATCTGTTTTACGGATTCCATTTGTTTCCCATGTTGGGATTCCATCATGCTCCTCAGCTCCTCTATTTTTTTATCTGTGTCCTCTCTAGATTTATTAATCATGTCTTGCACTATGGGCACAATCTCTGCTGTTAGATTATCTGAGAAATTATTTCTGATTTCATTTTTCCCAGATCCTCTTTCGTTCCCAGTTCAGTGGGTCCAGGTGGTTGAGTATCAGGCTCTTCCATCTCATTTCCCTTTGGGGTTGCTGTAGGTGATCCGGAAGTCTGGTTCTGAGGCTTGTTTATGTGCCTTCTCATTTCATCCAGGGGTGGGTGTGCTGCTGGTGCCTGTGTGGCTCACCTCCTCTGTGTTGGGAGCAGTGGGACAGCAGTACAGAAGCCTCCTCCTCTGCCCTATCTCCAACTTTCAACAAAGGGCATCCTAAATGAGTGGCATTCTGTGCTATTAAACTGTATTTTAATTGGTGAAAATGTTGACTATAGTGACTTCTGGATGTTTACGACACGGTCCCCAGAAGGGACTACCCTTGGTGTTTGACATAGGGCCTGATGCCTACTAGCACATGGTGTGCACTCATTAAGTCTTTATTCAACTGCATTGAGCTGAACAAGGTGCCGGTCTCCTGCCTCGCACAGTCGTGTTTTCTGCCATTCTGTACTGTTTTGTGGTCTCTGTTCTGAGACTGCTGAGTGGAGTGGTACAGGGAGAGACACTCTTGTTTTGTGTGGAGTTATTCTCATTGGAAAGAAGATAAACAGGAGACATCTAATGTAAGTACTATTATTCTCATCTTACAGATAAAAAGATGTGCTCAGGGAAGTTAGATAAATTGGTTAAAATTAATGTTAGCTTAAAGCTGTACTGGAACATAGACATATTTGCATATTAATGCACTGCTTATGGAAGGTTTCACACTACAATAGTAGAGTAGTGTGGTTCTGACAAAGACCATGCTTACCATTCCGTCCTTCGCAGAAAAGGGTTGCCATACTTTGTGCTATGGAGTCGGAGACTGCATGGAGCAGAGCTGAGTTATCTCAGCTGTGACCGTCCTATAAGAGCTACCTTCTAGCCAAACCACTGACAGACTGCAATGCCTCAGTCCAGTCAAGATCAGCCAGTCCTGGCCCCCTCAGAGAATCATACCCACCTGACCCAAAGATGAAGACAGGACAGAGGTCCACTGTTGGGCTAATCTAGTTTTCATTAAGAACAAACTGGCATTAGGGGCAGTTCTCTTAGTTACAAACATTACGTTACTAACAAGAATTACTGCATTTTATAAGACAGACATTTACTTTCATAATAGGTTAGAATTTTTACAGCATAGTAACTTTAGTTTGTATTTTACAGGTTTAGTTCTCAGAGACAAATATATATCCACAAATAGTTTTTAGTTTTATTGTCTATTGTTCTAGGAAGTGACTATATTCTTTCTTTTGTATTTTTCCTCTTTTTTTTTTGAGACAGGGTCTCACTATATAGCCCAGGCTGGCCCTGAACTCACAGCAATCCTCCTGACTCGGACTCCCAAGAGCTGGGACTACAGGTATGTGTCACCATGCCCGGCTTCAATGCTTACCTCTGAAATTCCCCAAAGTAAATATAAGCATTCAAATTTACCTTCGGAATTCTTTATAATGAAGTTTTCTTTCTCCTCTTTTTCCAAAGAAACGCATCTGAAGGGTTGTGTCAATTTCAGATTCTTTCATTGTTTGACCCTATGAAAATTTCACATAATTTCAAAATTATTAAAAATTTCAAGTAATAATTCAGAAAGACAAAAATGGAACCTTGTAGACTCAAACTTTTGGGATAATATGCAGAAATTACTGTTGCGGGGGAACAAAAATGGTGGAAAAGATGGGGAGACAATCATTCTTTCTGTCTGTAACTTTACATAGCATTTTTCTGTAATCATTTTTGCTCAAGCAGGAGGGCTAGAAATACTCTGTGGATGTAAGCAGGAAACAAAATCTCTAGATATCTTTTAGTGAATAGCACTGAGAAAATTAATGTAGGAGTCTTTCACCTTTTGCTGAATGTTACAAATATTATAAACACTTGTTTTTCCTTTTTTTTGGTCCTGTTTTTTGAGGCAGGGCTGCACTCTGTAATTCAGGCTGACCTTGAACTCACTAGGTAGCCTGCTGGCCTCAACCTTGAGGGGATCCTCCTGTCTCAGCCTCCCAATTGCTGGGATTACAGATGTGTGCCACCACACCAGGCCAAACACTTGGTTTTCCTAAATACAAAACTAATAATGAGGGGCCAGGGATTTAGCTCAGTGGTTTTGCAGCCTGCTGTGCAAGTGCAAGGACCCGAGTTCAATCCCTGGTACCCCCCCAAAAAAAACCACCCCCCAAAAAAACTAATAATGAGAATTGCATTAAAGACAGTGAGTGAGGCAGATTTGTAGGTTCTTCCTTCTTCAATTTCTTAATAAACAACAAAAAGAAAAATAAAACCAGTAAAAATTATCATCCACAGCCAAATAACAGGATACACAAATTTAAGCCAAATATTTTGAAAAGGCTCAGTCTGAGAAAGAAACATTGGATTCAGGTGTAGGTTGGTCCATCATGTCTCCTAATCCTGCCCAACACCTACTTCTCAGAAACAGAAGGGAGATGTAGGATTATGACACTGAGGTTATCGATTGCTTTATTTCATTAAAACATTCAATTTAGCAGTAAGTAGATGGAGAGGAAGACAGCCTTGAGAGAAGTCACAGAAGGCCCTGGGAGAAGCTCCTGCCTTACCTGAGGGGAGCTGAGCAGCCTGAGGAAGAGCTTCGAGGCTTACAACCTCCCTGGGCACTGTGCTAGGCTGAGGACACAACTCGAAGCCCACAGTGTTGGGTACACTGTGAGAAGTGGAGTGGGCTGAGCTCTAAGTCGTAGAATGGGGCCACAGAAAGGACAGAAGCGTGATCCTCCAGGGAGCGGCATCGGTCTATTTCTTGCTAGTGTCTGTTCAAGGCTGTGATTCCCTACCTTTTCCTCTAGGGGGCTCCCTTTCTCCCTTGTTTCTCTCCCACCGATCCACAGGAGGGTGGATCAAAATGCAACATGTCCCAACCAGGGGGAGAAAGATAAATTTTTTCCAGATAAAGTGGGAAGCATAACACGGGAAATCTCATTTGTGCAAAGAGAAGGTTTGAACAGAGCGTATAAGGAAAAGATACGGCATGAGAGCCCTACAGAGCCACTGCACCAAGAAACAGAAAAAAGAACAAACTAGGCAGAGACAGAGCCCAGTTTAGAACACAGAACCCAAGGAGCAAAGGGATCTTCCCCAGGAGTCTTTTCTTAAAACTGGGTGTTCTGTGGTAGTTGTCGGTACACCTGCACTTGTCAGTAATAATGCAAGATGTCTCACCCCTTGGCTCAGCTTCTTCCAGCGGTGATGAGGCTACAGAACAACCCCACAGTCAGCAACCCACAGGACAGACCCTCATCACAGACTCTCCACAGTGCCCTTTTATACGCACCTCAGTTTCCCCCATTTCCACCCTCTAACCTCTGCCAATTAATCAATTACTCATATCTACAGTTCTGTCATTTCAAAAATGTTATAAAATGGAATCATTCAATACATAACTGTCCGTACTGATTATTTTCTGAGCATAGTTCTCTGGAGATTCATCTAGTTTGCTGTCATCTGTTTCTTTTTATTGCAGTGATACTTCATGGCATCGACTACCACAGTTCCACCATTCACCTGTTCTGGTTTGGGCCATTACAATAAAGCTGTTATGAACATTCACTTATGTTTGTATGAATACAGGTTTTCATTTCTCTGGGATAGACGCTCGGGAGCACAGCTACTGTTTTCCAAAGTGGCAGTATCATTTTATATGCCCACTAGAGATGGAGAAGTGACCTAGTTTCTCTGGCTCCCTGCAATCACTTGGTGTTGTCAGCAGTTTCAAGCTTTAGTCACTTGGGCAGTGTGTTGTCTCACAATGGTTTTAACTGTATTGCCCTAATCATGAATGATGTTGTACACTTTTCATTTTTTTGCTGGCTTTTCATATATACTTTTTTTGGAGACATGTCTATTCAAATCCTTTGCTAAGTTTTTAGTTGGGTTCTTTTTGTTGTTGAGAGCGAGAGTTCTGATACTAGAACTTTATTAGACATATGGCTTGTAAGTATCCTTCCCATTTTATAGGTTGTCTTTTCACTCTTTTGATAGTACCTTTTGATGAACAAAACTTTTAAATTCTAAGTCCAACATACCTATTTTTCTTCCATTGCTTGTGTTTTTATGATGGTATCTCCAAAATCCATTGCCAAATGCAGTATCGTGAAGATTTCTTCTTGTATTTTCTTCTAGGAATTCTATAGTTTTAGCTTTTATATATAGACCTTTGATCCATTTAAGTTTTTTATACTGATGTGAGTTGGAAATCCAATTTCATTCTTTTGCATATGAATGGATATCTGGTTGTACTAGCAATATCTGTTGAGGAGACTTTTTGGGAATTGTAAACAGTACTGTATTTTAAATTTTTGTGTCCAGGTGTTTATTGCTAGTATATACAAATGTGACTGACTTTGCTACATTAGTTTATATCCTGTGGTCTTCCTGAAGTTAATTATTAGTTCTTTTTTTTTTTTTGTAGATTTCTGGAGAGTTCCTACAGAGACAATGTCATCTGCAAGTAGGAAGTATTTAACTTCTTACTTTTCCAATCAGTAGGCCTCTTATTTCCTTGTTTTGCCTCATCACAGTGTCCAGAACTTTCAGCTTTATGTTGAATAAGGGTTCTAAGAGCAAGCATCTTTGTCTTGTTCCTGATCTTAGGAAATAAGCATTAAATTTTCAGTCGATTATCATTAAGTATGTTAGCCGTGTGTGTGTGTGTGTGTGTGTGTGTGTGTGTGTGTGTGTGTGTGTGTGTGTGTGGTGTACTGGGGATTAAAACCAGGACCTTCACACTGAGTTACAACTCTAGGCCTTTTAATTTTTAAATTTTTACTTTGAGACAGCCCAAGTTGAGCTTAAACTTATGTTCCTCCTGCCTTTAGGTTTTGTGTAGATTTTCTTTACAAAGTAATAAGCACTTGTGTGTGTGTGGTACTGAGGACTGAACCCAGGGCTGTGCAATATATTCCTTATATTCCAGCTCCCACTCCCTTTTAATAGTGAGACAGGGTCTCATTAAGTTGCCCAAGCTATGCTGGAACTTGAGATACTCCTGCCTCAGCATCCTGAGTAGCTGTGAGATGATAGGAGTGTGCCACCATGCCAGGTTCCATATTATCCTTTTGATGTTTGCAAGGTCTCTTATGATAGTTCCAGTTTCATTCCTGACATTGGCAGTTTGTGTATTCCCTGTTTTGTCAGTCTTGTCAGAGGTTTGTTAATTTTATTAAATTTTTCAAAGAACCTCTTATTTGCCTGATTTTTTTTCCTTCTGGTACTGGGGATTGATCTCAGGACCTTGTGGTTGGCAAGGCATGTGGGGTACCACTAAATCCCCAGCCCTTCACTGATTTTTTTTCTACTGCTTTTATTTCCAATTTCATTGATTTCTGATCTTATTACTTACTTGCTTTGGGTTTATTTTGCTTTTCTTTTTGTAGTTTGTTGAGATGGGAGATTATATTACTATCTGAGACATTTCTTTTTTTCTAATGTATGACTTCATAATACAAATTTTCTTCTCAGTAGTTCTGTCACTTTATAACAAATTTTGATGAGGTTCATTTTTATTTGTTAAATATATGTTTTGGTTTGCCTTGAGGTTTCTCTTTGATCCATGATTTTTTTTTGGTACCAGGGATCGAACTCAGGACCTTGGGCTTGCAACGCAGGCGCCGGAAGCACTGAGCTAAATCCCCGGCTGGATCCGTGATTTTTTAAAAGTGAGTTTAGGGCCGGGGATTTAGCTTAGTGGTTTCGCCACCTGCTGTGCAAGTGCAAGGACCCGAGTTCAATCCCCAGAACCAAAAATAAAAAATTTTAAAAAAGCGAGTTTAGTTTCCAAATGTTTGGAGAGTTTCCTGTTGTCTCTTTCTAGATTGATTCCACTCTGGAGAGAAAACACATTTTATATAATTTCAATTCATTTAAATTTGATGAGATTAGCTTTGTGGTCCAGGATATGGTCTGTCTTGGTATATATTCCACAGGCACTTGGAAAGAACAAGTGTTGATGGAAGGAGTGGTTTATAGGTGTTGGCTGGTGGTGGTGTTGATTCTATATCTTTGATGCTTTTCAGTCTAGGTGTTCTATCAACTGTTGAAAGAGGGTTGTCGAAATTTCCAACTGTAATTGTAGCTTTCTCTGCTTTATCAGCATTGACAGTGCATATTCTTAAGCTCTGTGGTTTGGCTGGACACATAGGATTTTCTATGTTGTTTTGGTGGGCTGATGCTTTTATCATTATGTATGACCCTTTCTGCCTTTGGCAAACTGTTTTGTTCAGAAGTCAACTTTAGGGGCCGGGGATTTAGCTCAGTGGTTCCACTGCCTGCCTCACAAGCGTAAGGTCCCGAGTTCGATCTCCGGTACCAAAAAAAAAAAAAAAAAGAAGTCAACTTTATCTGATATTAGCTAGTTGTTCCTAATTTTCTTTGATTAATGTTTGTATGATGCATCTTTTCATCCTTTTACTTTCAAGGTGCCTATGTCTTTATATTTGAAGTGACTTTACTGTAGCATATAGCTGTGTACTTAAATCCACTTTGCCAACCTATCT
Organism: Heterocephalus glaber; assembly: GCF_053883595.1. Classification (NCBI taxonomy): domain Eukaryota; kingdom Metazoa; phylum Chordata; class Mammalia; order Rodentia; family Bathyergidae; genus Heterocephalus; species Heterocephalus glaber. Next base: position 3,106,386 of record NW_028258432.1, read on the forward strand.
TTTAATTTAATAGTACAGTTAGACTACTTACACTTCATTTAATTATTCATATTATTAGGGATTACATCTGCCATTTAAAAAATTATGTTTAACATCCATTTTCTTTTTCCTGCCTTCCTTTAGGTTATCATATTTTAGAATTTTGATTAGATTCTATCAAAAAATGGGCAACTGAAATAAACAGATACTTCTCAGAAGAAGAAATACAAATGACCAATATATACATAAAAAATGTTCAACATCACTGGCCATTAGAGAAATGCAAATTAAAACAACACCAAGATTCCATGTTACTCCAGAAAGAATGGTATCATCAAGAAATCAGGTAATAACAAATGCTGGAGAACTGTAGGGAAAAAAAGGAACCTTTCTACACTGTTGGTGGGAAAGTAAACCACTACAACAACTATGCAAATCAGTATGGAGATTCCTCAAAAAATGAAAACTAGAAATTCCATCAGACCCAGCTAGTTCCCTTCTAGGGTATCTTCCCAAAAGACTTAAAAGACATTATATTACAGTGATACACGCATACCCATGTTTATAGCAGCACAATTCACAATGGCTAAATCTTGAAAGTGGCCTATATGTCCAAGAACAGATGAATAAAGAAAACCTGGTATTTATACATAACAGAGTACTACTCTGCCATAAAGGATAAACTTGAGTCATTTCTAGGAAAATGGATGCACCTTGGGACCATAATGTTAAATGAAATAAGTCAAACAAACAAGTTTAAATATTGCACAGTTTCTCTCATATGAGAAACCCAAAATATAAATAAAGAGAAAAATGAAAGAGATAATAGGAAATAGGGAGGTAGATCTTTTGCAAATGGAAGAAGACTAAGAGATGGATGGAGGGATGAGGAAAGAGAGGGGAAAGGGATAAAAAACAAATTAAGGCGTGTTATGTACGTGTCCCAACTCTCTATGAGAAATGTGATCATTATGAATTACAAACATGTACTAATAAAAAAGTGAAAAAAATTATAGAAAAGATAAATCTAAGCTTAGCTGGCATAAGCAGGTCAGTAGTTGCAAGTTTTAGGGTCAGTGGTGGGTTTGATAACAAATGTGTATGAGGGCACATGGAGTCTAATATCAATTGTGGGCTTGTTTTCTTGAGTGCATACATTTACCAGAATACATAGAACTGTACCTTTAAAATTGAAAAAAGAATTTTGCTTAATTTACAGTGCTTTTGAGAACTTTTTGTGGCTCCTCTATGTATTTACATTACATGTATGTACATAATTTAATATAGCTTACTAGTGTCATGATGTTAGCAGTTTGAGTGTAGAAAAAAAATCACCTCCCTTTAGGTTCCTTTACTTTCCCCTGCTTAGAACATATATCTTAAATACTTCCCCTACAACTATTTAGGACCACATAAATATTAGGCTTTTGCACTTCAGTCTCAAGAAGAGAGGTAAAGACTATCTTATTTACCCATATTTTTGCTTAGTGTATTCTTCATGCTGCTCCAAGGTTTCTTTTTTCACTACCTTTCTGTTTATACAGCTCCATTTAGCCATTCATTAGGTTGGCCTGTTGGTGACAAATTCTCTTAGTTTTCATGTCTTGATTTCCTATTTATTCTTGAAGGTTATTTTTACTGGATATTGGATTCTGTGTTCACAGCTTTTTGCTTTCAGCTCTTGAACATGGGGTCACTTCTTTCTGATCTCCATGGTTTCTGCTGAGAAACCCCTGTCATTCTAAATGCTTTTTTCCTACAGGTAAGGCATTGTTTCACTGTTGTTGCTTTCAATTTTTTTTCTTTTTGTCTTTCATTTTTGAGAAATTTGAGTATAGCATGTCTTGCTGTAGGTTTCTTTGGGTTTAGAGTATATGGGTTTGTTCAATTTTTAAATCTGTGGGTTTATGCCTTCTGCCAAATCTGAGAAGTTTCCAGCTATTATTCTTTGAGTATTTTTCAGGACCACCCTCATTTTAAATTCTCTTGCAGTGCTAGGAATGGATCTCAGGGCTTTGTGCATGCTAGATAAAGACTTTTATCACTGAGCTACACTCTGCACCAAAATCTTTTGTTATTGTCCTACATATTCCTACATATTCATTTCTTTTTTCAGTCTTTTTTCTCTCTTGTTCACACTGGATAATTTCTATTGTTTTGTCTTCCAGTTCGCCGGTCCTTTCCTCTGTCCCTTCTATTCTGGTGTTGTCTTTTACTTGTGTTTTCTAGTTCTGAAAGCGTTCATTTGGTTGTTCTTTTACAACTACGTCTTTGGTGAAGCTTTTATCTTTTAATTTGTTTGAAGTATGCTTGTAATTGCTTGCTGAACCACTTTTATGATGATTGCTTTATAGTCTTTGATAATTCTAATATTTATTGGTATTTCAATATATTGATTTTTTAATGCTGAGTTTGAGAAAATATTGGTTCTTTGCATAATGAAGGATTTTTTTTCAGATGAAAATCTGGGTGTTTTGGGTGTTATGAAACTGGACCTTACGTAGTGCTCTGTTGTAGCTGGCTTGCTCTGATAGCTCCTGTCAGATGAAGGGAGAAGGCCAGCAGCTCCAAAGCCTTTGCTGACATCTGAAGACAGAGCTCTTCATTACTGTTGGGTGGGGGCAGGAGTTCCTGCTGCACACTAGGCCTCCACAGATACCCATTAGATAGGATGTGACAGTGTCTTTTTAGCTGCCACTGACTCAGCAGAGCTAAGGAGATGAAGAAGAAAGTGCCCTCGCTGCTTCTGGAGAGTTGTGAAAGGTCGACTCTCTACTGACTTTCCTCTGATACCAACATGGGGATGAGAACCCCAGGTCCACCTTTCCTGACCTGACACTCTGCCAGGTGGGGGACAGTCTGGGCTGCTCCTGAGAGCCATACAGGAGCAGGTATCTGGGCTCTCCACTGCACCTTGCTGATGAGGACAGAAGGGTGAGGGCTACAGCTTTTTCTGTGGAGTTTGACTGGAGCTGATATTGTATAAGTTTTTTCTTGCTAGGATGCCCCTTTTATTCCTTTTCTTTTCTTTTAGATCTTTAAAACTCTGTGCTTGTTCTAGAACTTGGGAGGCTGAGGCAGAAGGATCACTGTGAGTTCGAGGCCAGCCTGGGCTGCATAGTGAGTTCAAGGCCAGCCTGAACTACAGAGTGAGACCCTGACTCAAAACAACAACAACAACACCCCCCTAAAACCAAACCAAACCAAAAGAAAACAAAAAAACAAATGAAACTCTGTTTGTTGGTGTTTCTGGATTGTCAAGTTCTTTAGTTCCAAGTCTGGGATATATGAAGCCAAAAAAAATCCAAGGACTCCAGCACCACATCATTCCTTTTGTTTTAGATACCTAGCAGGTCTTTTTTCCCCCTTGAACTTTTAGTTTTCTTATATATGCTTTTCTTCCCTTTAAGAAATGATAGTGGCATGTATTATTTATTTTCTTTCTTTCTTTTTAAAATAGGATCAAGCAATCCTCCCACCTCAGCTGGGACTACCATGTAGCACCACCATACCCACAACTTAGATGATTTATATCCAATGTCTAAGGTTTTTAGTTACACTTACTGGGAGGAATAGGGAAAAGTACACCAACTCTCTTTCCAGAAGTGGAAGAGTTCTTTATTTAACTCAGACCCATACTAAGTGCTTCCATGATATAAACAATAATTCAAGGTCAAGATATAAGAACAAAAGAATGAGATAAAACAGAGTCCAGAAAAGACAGATAACCCAAACAGCACTATAGGTGTGAAAAGTAGATTAGAAACAGCAAGCAACAGATCTCATTTGTTTTTGATAAGTACTTGACTTTTCCCACTTCTCATATCCCCTTAAATAAAAAAATATCAGTATTGATAAGCCGTTTCCCACTGCACCTAGATCTGCCCTCTATTTCCAAGCTTTATTTTCTGCTTCAAAGAGAATGCCTCTTTGAGTAGTTAGTGGTATTTAGGTATATGAAGGTATACACTTCTGTCCCTTTTAACCCAGCCTTTCTAAACATGCTCAATTTAATCTATGCCTGCATAGATTAATTGTCCATTCATTTATCTGCAGTAATAATGTTTGGGGTCTCAATTTTTTACTTTATTATTTTTGAGTTGGGACCTTGTTATGAAGTTCAGGCTGGCCTTGTACTCACCACATAGCCCAACTAGACTCGAACTCATGGTGATCCTCCTGCCTGAGCCTCAAAAATGCTGGGAGTACAGGTGTGTGCCACCACACTTAGCTCAAACTGATTTTTGGTTGTGTGGTCTCTGGTATCATCTCATTCTGCTATTTTGTCTTTGAATTGCTCCTGTGTGTGCTACAGAAGAACTTAATATGTTTATTCTTATGTCTATTCATCTCCCCCTTCCAAAAAGGAATTAGGACTGCTTAATGATATGCACACATATATCTATACAATCAAAATATAGCTATATCTAAAACAAGAGTATTATTTAACATGAGAGAAAAAGTTCTTTGGAAAAGAGAGCTAGTGAGTTAACCTAGAAACATGAATATGGGGCACAGTCTTCCATAGTTCTTATAGATCGGTCACACATTTTGCTTTGGACTTCCCAGGAGCCAAATCAATGAGAAGGAATATACAGTTTTCAGGTTCAAATTTGTGCATAAACTAAAATAATGAAAGCATTCAATCAGTTTTCAGGATTTTGATAGTAATGTCAAGGGGAAAGCCCTTCTTTTTCATCCTTCTAAGCCATTCCTCAAAACGCTGTCTAAAAATCTTTAATAACAGACAAATGTTTCTCATTAGAATAAAAATAAATTTCAAGGATTGGTGAATCACTGTGAACAAGAAAGAATTGAAGGATAAATAAATAATGTTAGTTCCCTTCCCTTTTTGACAGTAGAAAGGTGGTTCTGCTCTTACACTGCACTGTCTTTTTAAGTGTCTTTTCTAGCCTATAAACTTTTTCAGGGAAGGGAGCTTGTAACTTTAACACACTGCTCACAATACAGGGCCTTAAAAAAATATAACTGCTGAATAACATTCACGTATCAGAGCATGTTTACCCACCCTCCATCTACGTCCAATCCTGTCACATTTGGCTTTGCTACTGACCTCTCCCTTCACCACTGTTGAGACTGGCACTTGAATTAGGACTATTTAGGTGGCTCTGGCCAGTGCCATAGGCTCTGACCAGTGGCTCTGGCCAGTGCTCTCTAGACACTACCTGTTGAAATAGGGGACTGCCTAGAATGCAGACGTGAACAAGATCACAGGGACTTCCTTTGGGCCCTCGCAGCAATGCTGATGCCCACCTCATTATTACAGGATCTGCATTCCCTACTCCTCACACAAATGCTATACTTTTTGAAAGACTTTGTTTCCTCTTATGTTCAAAGTTGTGACTCTTTGACTGAACAGAACTCAGCTTTTATGTATCTAATTAAGCTAGGGTTATGCGCCTGAGGTTTATTGCCTAACAAGACTGTATCCACTAAATAATCTGCTAAAAAGTCACAAAAACTTCAAGATGGTCAAACATCATTTTGTCTCAAAATATTAGATAGTATTTAGAGATGGAATATTTAATTAGCTGACTGTTATGTGTATTCCAAAAATCTGAAATAACACTATACAGGAATACAACTAATTCTTCAGGTTATCTATGCATTCTAGAGACAGTATTATGCTGCTAAATTTCCCCCTGAAGGATGAATTCTAATTTTGATATTCACCATGTCAAAAGACAAGTGGTAAAACATATTTTTTCTAATTAAATATTGCTCTCAGTATAAAAATAAATAAAATTGCAGTTTAGCTCAGTATTTGTTTTTTAATTACTGTAGACATTGTTCATGAGTGTATTTTAAAATTTCAAATATTCTTTATTCCTAGCAGACAGGTATATCCAAGTTTTCCTTTCTGTTTTTTTTTTTCATCACTGTTTGAAAAGGTTTCTCATTCATGCATGTATGTGCTTTTTATTATGTATATAAACAAAAATATATTCATCGGTATTAAATTTAACTCAAATAGCAATTTTACAAAAAACTTTCTATTTGTTTGTTTGTTTGTACTGAGGATTGAACTAGGGTCTTTGCACTGAGCTACACATCCCCAGCCCTTTTTTGATTTCTTATTTTGAGACAGGGTCTCACTAAGTTCTTAAGCTGCCCAGGCTGGACTCAAACTTGTGATCCTCCTGCCTCAGACTCCCAGAGTGCTGGCGTTATATGAGTCTGCCACCACTCTTGGCTTTAAACTTGGAGGGGAAGGGGAAGTAAATAGAATTGATATGTGTTATGTACATGTACTAGCTCCCCAGGATGAATGTAATCATGTAGTACAAACATGTACTAATAAAAATTAAAAAATAGAAGAAATAAGACCTTTAACATAGATGTCCTTAAAAAAGAATACTTTAAATATCAACAATCACAAAAATACAAATGATCATTTATTGAGGTTTGCTATTATCTAGAACTTTGTATTTACTACATTACTTAATATTCACAATAAATCTAAGGGACAAGTTTAAAAAGTAAACCCAAAAATGCTATTTTTGCATCATGTATTCAAATGCTTTCCTGCTGTGTTGTCTAAAACATGTATCACTTTATTGGCTACTTTACTCTTTAGGAGAAAAAGTCTTTAAAATGAAGACTTCTGATCAGTAAGTTGTGTTTACTATTTCTATATTCTGATAGAAATCATAGTTATCCTTACAGAGTTTTAAAGGCTATCTTAACATTTATTTTGCTTTTGGCTAGTCTGTTCCAATTCAATGTGATAATGCTGGCTCAAGTAGACTGAACATTTTAATTTCTGATTCCATGTCACTGATGAATAAACACAGGGAAATAAGTGATTAACAGAACACATCAAACCAAAAACATCCTGTGGGAACATAAGAAATCACTTGTGAAAAGGTTGATAATTACTACAATAATGGGAAGAGGTCAAGGTAAACTAACAACGTGTCTACAAATATCTCCTGGTATTCAATCTCAAAATCAGTAATTATGAACATAGGACAACAGTTACGCGAGTAAAATTTCACATAAATAGTCCCCAAGATCACAGTTAAAATATTTTGAAGTTCTCCCTTACAAATTTGGATTTTATTCCTAAATAGTTTGTAAGAGATTTCAATAGTATTGCTGTTATGAACCTTTTTTTTTTTTTTTTTTTTTGAGCCAGGGTCTTGCTGCTGTGATTACAGACACATATCACCATGCTCAGTTTTGAACTACATCTTTTATCTACCAAAAATAAATAACTAAATAAATAAATTTTAAAAAGCATGGTAAGGGGCTGAGTTGTGCCAGTGGTACAGTATGTGCTTAGCATGCACAAAGTCCTGGGTTCAATCCTTAATGCCACAAAAAAAAATATCCTGTGCAAATGAAATAGTTTTATATCTATTTTGAAAACTGCTACTTTTCTTTTTAAAGTGGAGCAATTTCTGTACAATGAATATACTTAATTATTGGTAGCCCACTGTAGTATTTTTTTTTATATATACACATATGTAAACACATTTTTTCAGTGCAGCAAATAATGTTATTTCTCTGTCACAGAAAAGAGTGACTACAGCTGAATCTGTCCATGCTGCTTGGTGGCAGGGAAATCCTACAGGGGACACATGAGTGAGCCACTGCTGCTGGCCATAGTACCATGAATTGATTTCTTACTGATGAATATGTAGTTGTTTCCCATTTATTTTTTTATTATAGGCATTGTTGTGAGAGACAGTGTTCTATGTTTATCTGTGTTGTAATTTATATTTCCTCAAGTTAGAGTGCTAGGTCAAACAGCAGCTGAATCTAGACTATTAGGTACCTGCAGTTTACTTGCCCATCCACCTCAGACAACACAGAAGAGCATTCATCTTTTTACTCTTTGCAATCTGGTAGGAAAACAAATTTTAGAATACTCTTATTTTAACTTGCATATCTTTGATTATTCATGTTTACTGGTCACGTATGTTTCTTCTGCTAATTGCTTCTTCATGTTCTTTGCTAGCTTTCTACTGAGGCGTTAATCATTAAAAGAGTAATAATAGTCAAATCTATCAATTTTTCTTTGTGGCTTTTATAATAAACCACCTACTTCAATAATACAAAAATATTAGTTCCTTGTAGTATTTCCATGGCTTCACTTCTGACATTTAAATCTGATTCATCTGGGATTTATTTTGAAATAAGAACTGGGACATGCACCTAGCACTAGCTGATCAGTGAGTCCATTAGTCATCAACAAAGATGCAGTGAATGCCCATCAGGTGCAAGGGATCAGATTAAGCCTCAAGAATTCATGGTTTCCAACACTGTGGGACTACTGGTCACTCAACAAGTTAATAAAAGCAGAAACCACACAGGGGCCAGGTATCCCAGTGGTATAGCAAAGGCTCAGCATGCATGAGGCCTTGGGTTTGATCCCCAGCACCAAACAAACAAACAAACAAACAGTAATCACAGCATGAAAGCTCTGGGAAGTACAGGAGAGCTTCTTAACAGGACTCACCTGGAAGCCCAGGCAAGCTATCTCAGACAAAATGCCATTTAAACTGCAAACAGAAGTTAACTAAGAAAGAACACGGAATAAACAATTTGAACAGGAAGCATACAAAGGCCTGAAGGTGCAGACAGCATAGTGGTCTATGGCTGGGGTGTAGAAGTAACAGTAAACATAACAGCAAATTTTTCTTCTCTTTTTTTCCTCCCTTGGTACTAGAGATCAAAGGGCCTTGACACTGAGCTACACCCCTAGCCTTTAAAACAACAAAATTTTTTATTTTTTTAAATTTTGAGACAGGTTCTTGCTAAGTTGCTAAATTGCCTAGGCTGGGCTCAAACTTATGATCCTCCTGCCTCAGCCTCCCAGACTACTAGGATTATAGGCGCAAGTACTTAGATACTAGAGAGTATTATGTATAGTTCAAGGTGATTGCAAGGTAGTCACTCACTTAACCCCCACATTTCCCAGTGAGGCAGACTGATAGAGAGGTGTGCCTAAAGGTCACACAGCTATTAAATGAAGAAAGCAGCATTAGAACCGATGAAATCCCCTTCTGAGTCTTGGGTTCTTGACCGCCATGTTCTGCTGCAGTTAAAAGTGGTGGAGCAGGAAGCTGGAGAAGAGCCAGGACCAGGCGATCTGGGCTTATGAGGATTTCTGAATTTATCCCAAGTGCAAAGGGAAATGTGAAAAAAACTTTTACTATGTATTTGCAACTTATCATTTTTTACTTATTCAGTGCCTAAACATTGTACAAATCCATGGATACTACATAACATTCTGGTACGTATGTTCTGTGGAAGAATATAAGGACATGGTTACATCACATCTGTGCTTATAGCGCTTCTGGACACAATGTGACAAATCAGAAAAAGAGTGGGAGCTGGACGGTCAGGAGGCTAACACAGAAGCTAAGTGAGAAATGACAGCGACGTCCTCAAGTGAGCGGAAACAGAAAACAAAAAGGATGGATGTGGGACATATGTAAGAGGGACAAGAGACAGTACTCCAGGACTAATTGTATGTGAGAAGTGGAGTGCCACACCTAGGAAGACTTCTCTGTATCTGGATCGCTAACAAGGACTGGCTATGTTTCCCACTGGTTTAAACTGCTACTTATATTACATACCCTACTAGCCCTATGGGTTTGGGCCAACATTTTGGCTGCTCCATTTCTCACGGTACCTCTGCATTTGCGTAAGTCCTTCTCATTGCTGGTGCTTTTTTCAGAATCTTTCTGGCTATTCTCTTGTGTTTATTCTTCTAGGTTAACTTTAGAAGTATTCTGCCAGGGTTCAGTATATCTCTTGCCCACACCCACTTCTTTCTTGTTCACTGTTTGCCAAAACCCCGCCCCCCCCAAACAAAACCAAAACAAACCGTGAGTTCTGACTTGGATTACACTGAATTCATAGACTAATGTAATGGAAATAACCTCTTTACAGTGCTCCCTATTCCTAAGAATAAAGCCTGTCTTCACATTTATTTCAGTTGTATGTTTCTCAATAAAAAATATAGTTATAGTTTTCTTTATGTAGATTCTTAAAAATATTAACCTTTTCTTTCTGGTATGGAATTTATTTTTATTTTTATTTTTTGTTACCGGGGATCGAACTTGGGTCCTTGCGCTTACAAAGCAGGAGGCAAAACCACTGAGCTAAACCCCCAGCCCTGGAATTTATTTTTCAAGGGACAATTTTATACTATATTAAACATGTGGTTTACTTAAAACATTTGTTTTGGGAACTTACTAACCATGTTTATTAAAAGCCAATCTATACCTCGCAAGCGCAAGGACCCGAGTTTGATCCCTGGTACAAAAAAAAAAAAAAAAAAAAAAAAAAAAGCCAATCTAAACCTACTGGCCAGTAAAAATATGGTAACTGCCTTCTGACCTCCCACATGATGGAATGTGGTCGCCAAATCCTCTCTCCAGAAACCAACTAGCTGGAAAAAATGGACTAAGAACAACCACTTGAGTGCTCCAGAAGGGGAGACCAACCAAAATGTGGCTTCCCTGCAGCGGACAGACAGGGCTCACTTCACGAGAGTGGCAGATCGGTACTCAGTGGCTCTACTATCTGAGGCTGCAGGCCTGCCTGGAGGAAGCAGCAGATGGGCAGACAGCCAGATGTGTGGAGAATGTCTGAGGAGGTGACACAGTGGTGGAGGCTGTCTGAACTCTCCTCACGTCCCACACTGTGCTGATTGTAAGGCAGAGACCATAACCAATCCACAGACCTGAACATCTTGGCTCCAAGAGCCTGCACCCATGGGCAGGGGTGGGAATCCAAACAAGAGACTGAAAAGGGGCCCTAAGTGTGACCGTGCTCCCAGCCTCACACATGTCTACCAGCAGGGTGTGTGTGCTGCCTCCTGCAGTGGGGTGGTGAGTTTCAGAAGACTAGTGTAGGCAAGGTGCTAAACAGACAAGGTGGGGGCAGGAGAAAGGAGGTTAGCACAAGAGGTTAGACACATTTTCTGGTGGCCGTCAGAGGGCTTCACTAGTACTATACACAACTTCAATTGGATCTTGGCTAATAGGAAGAAAGCAATGAATTCTACATTACAGATTCTTTTTTTTTTTTGGTAGTGGGTATTGAATTCAGATCCTTCCCACTAAGCTACAACCCCACCCCTTTTTAAAATTTTGAGAGTCTTGCTAAATTGCCCAAGATGGGCTTACATTTGTGATCCTCCTGCCTTAGCCTCTCAGAGTGTTGGGATTATAGGCATGTGCTAACCATGCCCCACTGTGTTAATATTCTTAAATACAGCATACAAAAGCATATACAAAATAAAAAACCTAAGAAAATTCCCCCAAAACAGAAACAAAATTTTATAAAATAAGAAATATAAGTGGTGTAGATAACTGTCATAAAAAGTATATCTGTAATACCAAATCAAATTGTTTACAGATTAAAGACAAAACAGAGACTGACTGCTGGAAAGACTGCTGAGAAATGGGTATGCTCATTCAATGCTGGACTGTAAATTGTTATAACTTTTCCAGAAAGGAATTTGGCAACATATATCCAAAGCCTTAAAAATATTCATGCCTTTTAAATTAAGTATCTAACTTTCAGAACTCTATCCTAAATATACATATTTAGATATTTATTGTCACAGGACAGTTCTAACAGCAAATATTTGGAAATAATCTTAACCAATAACAGGGCATGGTTAATTATGTTGTACCCACATGACTAGATTTTTTTTTCATTCACTAAAAAATACTAACAGCATTTGGTGTATGCCTGCAACTTTACCCACCCACACAGATACAACGAATAGTAAAAAGCTATCAAACACGGACCTGGCTGTGGGTGATCCATAAGAGAAGTCTTTGTTTACCCGGGGGTATGGGCCATAACAGAGAGCCCAACAGTGAGATTCAGGGTGAGGGTTTGGGGCCAAGGGGAGACTAAGATCAGGTACCTGGGCAGTCAACTAGGTTTATGTAGCTGACCCCAGTAAAACCTCTAGACATCAACGTCTAGGGGGGCTTCCCTAGTTGTCACCACTCTGTGTATACTGTTAAACACCGCTGCCCACAAGTTAGCTCTGTCACATCTCTTCTTGGAGAAGATTACTGAAACCTCTATCTGTGGGATTTTCTGGAATTCCATGAGTCTCTTCCTTGTCTGATTTTAAATCTGTATCCACTCACTGTAATAAATTGTACCATGAACATAACTTGGAATGAGTTAAGGGAGATGTGTGACATTTTCATTATAGAGGAAGTCACAAAACAATTATATTAACATGTGCTATATAAACTGTTATGACTAGGGACATAGAAGGTACTGTAAGAATGCACAGGGTATGTTCTAGGAAAAGGAAATAGCAGTTAAGGACTGCCTGAATAGCAGTAAGACTACTTGAAGGGAACAAAATGTTAAAGGGAACTGTGATTTTATTAATTTGCAAATTTTGAAGCAGACATCCTTGAAAAGATGAAACAATTTGGAAATTTAAGAAAATCTCATAGAAAGCATAAGGTAAAATTATAATTAATTGAAAGATTATTAATTGAAAATGTACTGATATGCATTACCCATAGGAATGAAAACCAGTTTATATTGTAAGAAAATATATTGGGTAATATTTATCAAAGTCTGTCAATGACATTATATTCATGACTTTTGACTAGCAATAGAATTTCTGGGAAGTCATCCCTCAGATATATTCAGGCATGAAGTATGACCCTATGTCTTTAATTGTGCTACGGTGGCTGCCTTGATATTCTGAATTGATTCAAAAACCTCTCATGGTCATTTTGGCTTTGGGGAAGAGCAATGACATGCTGCTAGATCCAGTGAATAAGGTGGGTGAGGGCATGGCATCATGTTTTCACAATCCTGCCTTTCCACTGGATGGCACACAGTAGCAGCATTCACTGTATTTTTGAATACATCTTATAGACACTCATGAAAGAGGAATTCCAGAATTGCTTCGTAAAATGGTAAGAACAATGGGGTAAATGTGTTTGAATTGAGGAGGAGTGTTCTGAGAGGGATTAAGGGCAATGTGTCTTTTATCATAATAAATTTAAAAATATTTAAACATTCACCTTATATTTTGATCATTATTTATAGGATGGTATAAATACAGGACTATTCAATGTAGCATTACTTGTAATATGAAAAGATGCATCTATGGCTGGGTGTGGTGCTGCATGCCTGTAATCCCAGCACTTGAGAGGCTGTGGCAGGAGGATTGCTACAAGTTTCAGGCCATCCTAGGAAACGTAGTGAGTTCAAGATCAGCCCGAATGACATAGCAATGAAACCCTGATCCTATTTAAAAAAAAAAAAAAAAAAAAAAGATAGATACATACTAAATGGCTTTCAAAAAGGGAATGGTTACATAAACTGCTATCTCCATAAACAAAGTACTACAGAACCATTAAAAAGCATGAGGTATTCTAATTTGTTCAGGGAAAAAAAGAAAAGCAGAGCAATGCATAGTATACTACTACTTATAGAAAACAGAATATAGATGTACTTATTTACAAAAATGCTTACATATTCATAAGATCTATCTCTGGAAGAACACACAGAAAACTGATAGCATGCTGGGAAGAGGACTGGGGAATGGAGGGGAACATTTTGCTTTGTCTACTTACTTTTGTGCACCCTTTGAAGTTAGGACTATGTGAATATTGTACATCTATTTAAAATATGAAGTTATTAATGAAGGTGACCGATTACCTGGGAATACTTAGTTGAACAAACAGAACAGAGAAGATACTGAAAATATCCTGTATGGAATACTTAGTAATGTGTACATACCTGACATTCTGTTTCATTAGTTTTCATTATCTTGAAGTCATCTTGTTTACTTATGATCTTCTGCAGCTAAAAAGATTGCAAACCTGAGTTTATATATGTATCTATTGGATTTTTCAAAATAACTTGAAAACAGATGCTAAGTTGTTATTATAAATATACTAATTTGTTTGTTACACATTAAACATGTTCTGCATAGCTATGACCATCCTTTTTTCTTAGGCCATGTAAGAATCAGAGGAGAAAACAGATAAGAAAAGTATTAACCTTATTTACAATTTCCTCCTAGGAAAGGTAGCTTACTTAATACATATACGTTCTAAAGGTAGTAGTCTTAAAAATGTCACAGTTATTCTGTCCTTTATTCATAAGTTGCTTTTTCTATCAATGATAATGGCCACATTCTTAGTATATAGTATACAAAAAGCTATTTATATTATATACATGTTCTTTCTTCCTTTATCCATTTATAAAACATTAAAATACTTATATTTATATTAATTATAAAATTGATGCTGGTGCCTTGAAATTAAATACATTAAAAAACCTACATACCTTTCAGAGTCATTTGTACCAGTCTTCATATGGAAAGCAAATTTTTAAAAAAGGATTTAAAAATAAAAATAATCAGATGTAGACAAAAATCCCAAAATACGGATTTAAATAAATCAGTAGATAAATCTTCCCTTATTTTTCCTGTAGGTGATTTCTTTGTTAAAAGTTTGAAAACTGCTGCAATTACAACCCAAATTATCTGCCACAAATTCAGGTACTTTTATCATGCCCCTGTTGGGTAAATGGCTTATCTTCAGGCCGCTAAGTCTCTTGCCCAGTCAATTTAGGGGAAAGTTGAAAAGCTTTATATTTGTCCTAATTTTTATTTTGTAGAATTGACAGCCAAATGATATACAGTACCAAGGTCAACAGGCAAACATTTTTCCCTTACTGTCCCACCTTTTTTTCAGTCTTATTATGTAGATTTCAAACATGAAGTGAACAGAATTCTCTAACAGACCACTCTATAATCATTATTCAGCTTCAGTGATTATTGATACATTCATCATTGTTGGTTCATCTATATTTTTACCCTGTTTCCCTCTGTTATTATTTATAGCTATAGAGAAAAAAATTTCATACATTAAGATGTATAAATCTTAGCCATGCAATTTTGATTATTTCTTTGTCTCTTTCCAGTCCATCCTTTCTCCCTGCTTCCCTATAGAAACAGTTCTTACATTTCCCACCTTGTTTCAGCTAGTTTAGAAATTCAAATAAATAAAATCATACATTATGTATTCTTTTGTATTTGCCTTCTTTCATTCAGCACTAAGTTCTTGAGATGCATGCTGTTTGCATATCAGTAGTTCCTGTTTATTGTGAAGCTTTATTTATTGTACTCTATGACTATGGCACCATTTACTTATTTACCTGTTCCTAATCTTAAGATGCAGAATGATGCTACCTTTACTTTTTTGGTGGTGCGGGGGATTGAACCCAGGGCCTCATGCATGCTAAGCATATGCTGTACCACCAAGCAATCTCTCCCCAGCCTCCCTTTAAACTTCTGTAAATGCTCTTTAGCAGATTGAGAAAATTCTCTTCTATTTCTACTTTGCTGAGTTTTAAGCAAGAAAGGGTTTATTTTTTAAAGGCTTGGAATGTATTAACATGATCATGATGCCTTTTCCTCTATCATGTTAATAAGATGGATTGCACTGATTGGTTGGTTTTTGAACCCCTAAGATAATTCAGTATTCTCTGAATAAACCTCACTTGGATGTAAGTATGTATGTATGTACTGTGGCACTGAGGGTTTGAACCCAGGGGTGCTTGACCACTGAGCTACAACACTAGTTCTTTTTTTTAAATTTCAAAACTGGGTCTTGCTAAATTGCTCAGGCTGGCCTTGAGCATGTGGTCTTCCTGCCTCAGGTTCCCAAGTAGCTGGGATGACAGGTGTGTGCCACACCTAGCTATCATATATTATTTTATACCATGCTGGATTTGATTTGCACTATCTGGTTAGGTATTTTATTTAAGAGACAAACTGGTTTATAATTTACTTTTCTTGTTAGGTCTTTTGCGAAGCTTTAGTTGTCAGAGGTAAGCTGGTCTCAAAACATGAGAAGGAAGTATTCCTTTGTCCTGTATTTTCTGAAAGGGTTTGTGGAGATTTGACAGGATCTCTTTGTTAAACGCTCAATAGATTTCAACAGTACAGCCATCTGGCTGTCAACATTTCTTTCTGGGAAGGTTTTAAACATTAAGTCTGATTCCTCTTGACAAAGGTTGTTCAGACTTAAATCTCATCTCTTGTTAGGTTTGTTAAGATATCTGTCCATTTCATCCAAGCTGTCAAACTTACAGGCACATATGAACTGGCTGCTCACAATATTCTACTTTTACCTTTGTGTTATCTGTAGGCTCTGTGGCAATATTTCCTCATTCCTAATATTGATAATTTGGGTCCTCCTCCCCTTTTTTGCTAGATCATGTTGGAAGATTTGTCAAAATTTACTGTGTAAATAATTAAAACTTTAAAATAAAAATTTAAAAATAAATGTTATCCATAGAATCCTTTTCTTTGTATAAGACATTTAATTTAACTATAATCGTCATAATCTTATCAAAACATTATTAAAAAAACCAAAAAAAGTACAAATAGGATGAATTCATTCAAGTAAGACATTCTTAGGAGGCTCATTTCCAACACAGTGTGGAGTTTAGCCAAGGAAGGGCCTGTCCTGAAGTCTATACAAAGGGCTTTGTGGCAGATGATCTTGTTAAGTCAGGTTTCACCTAAAACACTTCAGCTAGGATCATGGAGAAGGCTCTAGCAAGTTCTGGTGTATAATCTGAAGATTACAGTGCTGAATGTGTAGTCTGTAGTAACATTTCCATCTGAAAGAGCATAAGCATCTATATTTTTTTGCCTAGAGACCTAGGCCAAAAGTCTCCTGTCTCCTAAGCTACCTTCTAAACTGGTTGTGACACTGACTCATGACAACAGGGTAATTACTATGTGGCCACAGCACTCTTCTAGGTGTAGGTGTGAAGGACGGCTCATGCCCCCTCAAGTCTGAATTTGCATTCTAATGGGCTAGAGATAATGAACAAGTAAATGTAGTGACTTCAGATAATGCTGAGTGCTGTGTCTGTAATAAAATGAAGCAGGGGAAAGGGTTGAGAAATGGCTGTGGTTTGGTATTAGACAAGTTTGCTCTAAGTAGATCTCTTTAAGGAGACACTGGGTGAAATCCAAATGATCAAAAGCTACCAAAGGAGTGGGAAAAGACTTTCCATGCAGACGGAAGAACAAGGTTTCTGTTGGATAACAGGGTGCTATGTTAGAAAAACGGAAGGCAAAATTGTTATATGGAAGTTATAAAAGACTCAGGAGGGCATCTATTTGCCAGATACAAATTCTCTATTACTCAAAGAAGTACTGCCAAATTTATTATTTAAATTTATATTGAAGCTGAAAATGATGTATGCAGTCAATTTAACTTATTTTTGCTTTCAGGGTAATAGTTTATAAACTCTGGAACAAGAATACTGTTATAAAACCAAGAAGAATAAATTCTACTGAAGGCTTTTATATTTATTTAGTAATAACTCTAGCAGGTATATTTAGCATGATAAAATTATAACACTATATGAAGAGAAAAGTCCTTTCTACCAGTATGAAAGTGATGTGAAATAAAAGGACCACCTAAGGAGCAATTTATACTACTAAATAGAATTGTCATTAATCTGTTGTTTACAGAAGTTGCATTAAAACCCTGGCACTTATCCCACATAAGCAGATGTACCATCTATCAAGGTAAAGATGAAATGAATTAACTATCACTGGCTTTGATCATTGTCGGTATTGTTTATTATTACCTGACAGAGAACAACTCAGGCAGATAGCTGCTATTTTATGAGTTCTTGGGATGAAGAAGTAAGTGACACACTTACTAATATAGTTTTTAGGTCTTGATGTTAACAAAACATAAATGCACCACAAAAGTAAGACAAATTATATTTTAGGATATTTTCAAAAGACTTTATATTAATATATTTTATCATTACTTTTGTATTTGATGTTCAAATCATTTTGTTACCTTTTTTGGTATTAAAGTAATTCTCATTACTTTTTTGGCACTTATGGTAGGGGAAGCAATAAGTAAAACTTACTGGGGGAACAGAGAGATGGGCTAAAAAAATTTCTGCTTTTTAAAGTACACTTTTCTGATTTGAAAAGAACTGTTTGGTCCCTTCAAAGCATTTCAAATATAGGATGCTACACAATTAGGGTACTAATATAAATGCAGTTTTCTTCTCTTCAACGCTGCTTTTAAAATCTTTTGTTTTTTGGTTTTTGAGACAGGTTCTTGTTATGTTCTTCAGACTGACAGTGAACCCACTTGTAGCCAGAGTGGCCTTAAACTTTCAGTGATACTCCTGCTTCAGCCTAAGTGTTGAGATTACAGTACAGAACCATGTCTGGGCCAAACAACCTTTTACAGGCTTAAAGCTTGAGATTTGTAACCTCAAACTTAAAAAATATCAGTGATACATCCTGTCATATTCACTTCTTAACTCATGGACTAATTATCCAAGAATTTTCTAAACATTTAAGGAGAAACTAGTAGAATTCAGAAATCATTCCATAACGTTCACATAAAACTGTTAAATTAAAAACTTGAAGTGTCATGCAATCACATTAGGAATGGAGGCTACCTCTACTGCCCTTTCCAGTCTTCTGGTCCGTATCTCCTCTCTGTGCCTTGTGACGTGGCCTCCTGTCACCACCATTACTAAAGGGCACCAAAACTTGGATCCTTGTGAGCACAAGACAAGTGCTGTAACTAGGGGCGCTTTTAAGGCTACTTTATAAGATTACCTCTGACTTCTTTATTCTAGAGCTGTAAAGGATGTACCCCCTGTGCCTTGTGACTCCCCAGGAATAAAACCAGAAAGTCCAACTAAGGTCTGAGGGAATTCTGGTATGTGCAAAACAGCTTAATTAATGAAAAAGAATCTCATCTTTATGCATCACAGCCTTTACAAACAAACTGCCCTCTACCTGAATAACAACACCAACAATAGTAACAGTAATAAGGTGTATCGGTTCTCACCCCTTAGGCAGTCTACAGTAGCTAGAGAGCAATGTTACCTGGCGACCTTCACTTGTGCAAACACATTCTGTTCCTTAGAGCAGAAATTAATTAAATTAATTACCTTGTTTAATCATCAAATATCTCAAAATAATATCTTTATCTACACTTACACTGTACTCCTGTTTACTCTTCATCCTCTTGCTCTGTGGTGCATGGTAGCATTCTTTTGAAACACTTCTATACTGGTTCCTACTGACCTACAAACTTTAAAGGGCCTTCTGCTCAGTCCCTATCCCACTTGGCCATTTTTAAGAGTCTGGCATTAAACACTCCCTCTTGGTTTTTTTTTTTTAATTCTCTTATTGGTACATTTTAGGTATACAATATATTTACATTTATCATTGGGTGCTTGTACCTGTACATGATGTATCTTGGTTCTTATTTTTTCCCCATTACCTGTGCACCCTTCACCCCCTCCACCCTTCCCTATTTACATAGATTTCATTTCCTTTTTTTTCTTTTCTCATAATTTTTCCTTTCCCTTCTTTCCTTTCCCCTTCCCCTCCCACCACCCCTGCACCTTTGGACCTTTTCCTATTTCAAATTATCAATTATTCATTTTAATCATTTTAATCCTTATTTACACTTTCAGTTTCTCACACTAGAGAAACCATTCGGTATTTACACGTGCGTCCTATTTATTTCACTTAAGAGTATGGCCTCAATATGCATCCATTTAGCTATAAATGTCTCTAGTTTCTTGTTCTTTGTAGCTGAGTAGTACTCCATTTTGTAAAATAGCCACATTTTCTTTATCCAGTCTCCAGTTGATGGGCAATTGGGTTGTTTCCAAGTTTTAGCTATCACGAATTGTGTTGCTATGAACATGGATGCACATATATCACTGTGGTAGGATTCTTTTAATTCTTTAGGGAAGATCCCCAGCAGGGGAATAGCTGGGTCAAATGGGACTTCCAGCCCTAGTGTTTTGAGGTATCTCCATATTGATTTCCACAGTGGTTGCACCAGTCTGCACTCTCACCAGCAATGGAGAAGGGTTCCTTTCTCCCCACAGCCCTGCCGGCATTTGTTATTGGTTGATTTCTTCATAGCAGCCATTCTTTCTGGGGTGAGGTGGAACCTCAGAAACACTCCCTCTTTGTTATAGTTTTCTTCCCAAAGAAGAGTGAGTGGGCCACCCTCCCTCTCTGGGCTTTGTTAATTCTCTGCTGCTACTTGAAAATTTCACTCTTTGGTTTCTCCACCTCAGTTTGACCTCTTAAATGAAACTGTTCTCCAAGACTCATCTTCTTCCTTTTCACTCTATGTTCTCCTCCTCTGAGGTCATATCATGACTTAATCACCATTTCTGTGAGGATATTCCCCGTCTAGGTTGTATGCTTGGTTGATCTCCAGACACTCGCTGTGCTTGTCTAAGCAACGATGTCCTACAAGTTTGTCAAGCTCAACATTTCCAAGCTCAGTGTCAAGGTCTTTCTCAACCCAGTCATCCCCGATTGCTCCTTCAGATTAGGCAGGCATTGAGGAAAGAGCAGGGCTCCAGCACTGGATGCACTTAAGATTTAAATCATGGCTGCAATGTTGGCTACATATTAATCCCCCCCCCCCGCCCCAAGACAGGGTCTCATTATGCAGTTCAGGCTGGCCTTGAACTCACTATGTAGCCCAGGCTGGCCTTGAACTCCCAAGTGGTGGGATCGCAGGCATGTGCCAATTTTCTCATATTTAATTGGGGATACCAATACTGTCAGACATAACCAGTACTCAGTAAGAACTAGTCTTTGCCCACTGAGTGTTATCACTATTCCTAGTTAGGTAGGCTGGGAAAAGGAGTGACTACTGATTTTTCCTTTCCTCTCATTTCTCTAATCAAATGGAAACCCTGTCTACAGAGGCTATTACATGATATCTCTTGATTGTACTTACTAGTTTTCATTCACAGTTGTAAACTCAACTACTACAACAGCCTAAGGAGCTTCCTTGACTTCAATCTCTTTTATGATTCATCTCCCATTCTGCAGCTAGAGATGGATTCTGGAAGATTGCCCTGCAAGGAATTTTAACAACTGTCTGTTGGTTTCTCCTAACAGTATAGTTCATGTGAGAGATCCCACTTCTTAGGTGTGAACAGAGGTTCACACTTCTGCTGTTCTGCATAACAGCAAGTTACTTACAAGTACTCAAAATTGTGTAACATTAATTTTCCCAAAGGAACATTATTTTTGTTTTCTGCTTTCTCCAGCATGAATGGAATTGAAGACAAAGATAAATTTATGATGACTGTCTAGTATTTCCTTTCCTCCTTGTGGTCCCTGAGGAAGAGTCACAATATCTGAAATTCTTTGTTTTTTCCACTTTGTCTACTCACATGTACATTCAACTTCTTACTGGAATTCTAGGCTGCTTTTATAAATCAGTGTCAAACTTGATCCACACTGCTTCTTTTGAAATATCCAGATTTGCTTACATTTGTTCACACTGACTTTCTAATGAAGCATTTTTTTTAAAAACCAGATCTCTAACATATAATTTTGAATGCAAGAAATACTCAAATATTCTTCAAGCAGTTAAACAGCATAGTTTTCTCTATAACTTCGTATTAAATTTTGCTTATATCACTTTGAAAAATTGAATCCCATAAATTACTACCTTTCTTCTACACAGTACAGTGAAACCTCATATATACAGAGGTATATTTCAGGCAATTTCAACTCTTCAGAATCCTCCAGCTTTCTTAATTAAGCTGTAAACCCACAAGAAGAACCTTTTTCAGCATCTGAAATGGTTGTCATAAAGGGCATGCAATAAAATCTACATAAAAATTTCCCAGCCTACAGTCTTGTAGAATCTAAAGCAGTGCTGACCAACAGAAATATAATGAAGCCAAATAAGTGATTTGTTTTCTAGTAGTCACATTAAAAAAGTAAAAAGAAACAAGTGAATTAATATCCAGATTACTTCATGGAGTATTTAATATAAAAATTAAAATATTTTATATTCACTTCCTTCCTCCAAATCCAATTTATATTTGACATATATAGGACACCTCAATTCAGACGGTAACATTTCATTGGAAATATTTGATTTGTATTAGATTTCATAAATTTATAATTGGAAAAGTAGATTCACACACTCAAGTTGTTTCAAACATATATAAGTTTTCCAGTACTTGAAGTAAATGTAGGTTTTTTGATTTGTACTTTAAATTAATTAAAATTAAAAACTCAACTTTCTCACCCACACTTACCATATTTCAGAAGTTCAAGAGCTAAATGTGGCCAACAGCTACTGTACTAGATGGGGTGTGAATACAGACTCTATGTTTCACATATAACTTTAATGAGTTTTTAAAATCTATTTTTCCAGTACACTGAAGACTGGAAGAAAAAACAGACGATGACTAGAACTGACAGGGAGCTGAGCTGTTCTTTTACACTGATACCACTGAGACATGGTAGGATACATCCAACAGTGAGGAGGAGAAAAGAAAACCAAAAATATGAATTAAAAGCACAGTCTAAAGCCATTCAGTTGAAGGGTAAGTAATCCGGTCGTCTTTTTTGGGGGGTGGGGGGAGTGTTTTGTTTTCGTTTTGATGAGGGTCTTTCTACTATATAGTCCAGGCTGGTCTTGAAATGGTATTCCTCCTGTCTCAGTCTCACAAGGGCTGAGATTACAGGCATGTGGCAACATTCCTGGTGCCACTGTAGTCTGAATACATTCTGAAAGTCTAACTAGCTAATCACTACGAAATTATCTTCATAATGATGATCTTCAGCTATCAAGGAAAGGATAAATTCTGCATATTATAATTAGTGTGCAAAGGCAGGGAAAATACATATATATTTGTGGCAGACATCACAAAAAGTTATGTTAAAAAATTTAATCATGCTAAGATAGTAAGCCTCAGGTAATGGGGAAATTCCTTTATGAGAAACATTTCATAATCTGATACTACCAATTAAATAAGAATTACTCATTACCTTCAAAATGCTAAAGTTTGATAGATTTCAACCATATGTCTTCATTGTAGTATTTTGAATACTATGGTCTTATTTTGTAGCTTTCTGAACTTTGCTTATAAATCTTCAAAGTATTTGTTCATAGTCCACGAGTCCTATTTCTAACCATTTAACAGTTTACCCTGAGTGTCTCTCAGGCAGCACGTTTGCGTATTGACTATCCCAAGCACAGCTTGGGTGGGTGTCATTTCAACAAGTTAATTCTTCTAATTTTAGTATATGTGCTGCTGAAGCGAGCACTACCAGTTGATTCTATTGAATACATTTGATAAAACTGTCATTTTAATATTTTCTCTTGTATGATCTTATAAAGATTAACAAAGATATGCAATTTTTGGTCAACCTGTATTTAAATAATTGGACTGGTAAATAGTTAAGGTAGATTTTCACCCTCTCCACCTTGATTATTTCAGTTGCACTTTTTTGAACTTTTTCCATGTGCTTCATGAAGTGAGCCCATTTAGAAATACATATGAAAGTTCCAAGGTATGTGGTTTGGTGCGTGTTTATTTTTTCTGGTTTTTTTAGGGTACTAGAATTTTATAGCAATACATTTGACTGCGTTTGGGGGGAGAGTCTATGGCTATGCCTAAATTCACATCCTTCTTGAGTTGAAAGCAATATTCCATAATCTGCCTTCCTAAAGTTGTAGACTAGGTTCTTTTTCCTTAAATGCAACGGGCCTACACATAACCAATTCACCAGATTAACCAATGGTCCTTATTCCTAGTAGAACTTAATGACAGATGTGCATGGCAAACCATGCATTTGAAGCCACTGGCCAATCTCTGGCATGCTTGTACTTTCTGGCTCAGCAGTTGAGCCTAATAGTTGTTGTAAATCTTGTATGTTTGCAAACCAATTATGTTTACTGTACTTGTTAAAATAATTGACTTTATTACACAATTTTGTGAAGTAACAAGATTTTCTGGAAACACCAAGAAAGCTGGAGGCAGATGATAACTAGCTAGGGATACTGGGACATTATTCTTTTTTGGTCTATTTGAGGACACAGCTTCCACAATATATAGGTTTGTTTTATAAACCAGAAAAGCCTGAAACAAAAGAATTAAGCAAAGCTCCATTAGAAACTGGGCAGCATCCAGGAAACTGCACTGAGATCCTGCTTTATCAATTGTTAAATACTAGAGGACTCTTTCTCTCTTTGTATTTGCTTTCTTCCTATCTGCGGTCCAGTCCAAAATAATACAACTATTACCCCATTGAAAAATAAATCTAAAGAGAGCTGTTTCTACTAAAAAATGAGTTGTATGCTTTACAGTTGTATGATAAAGGCAAACTGCTGGGCCAGAGATTTAGCTCAGTGCTTCTGCCACCTCCCTCGAAAGTGCAAGGTCCCAAGTTCAATTCCTGGTACCCGAAAAAAAAAAGGCAAACTGCTAAAAATTTTGCTTCTAACTAGGATAAAAAGCAAAGGCTGGAAAAATCCAAAACCTAGGATTCTACATTCACACTGCTTTCCAAGTAGTTACATATTTGCTGTACTTTAAAGAAAATGAAACTAGAGCCTGTAGATGATACATTATGGGTATACTTACATAAAAATAATAGCAAGGAATTTCAGTCTTTCCAACTCAAAGCAAAGGCCTTAGTTCTAAAATGGATATGTATTTAAGTTACTTAAAATGTTTGTTATATAGATGTCTTTATTTTTAAAAATGATTCCTTACTTTAACAGACTGTTAAAATTAACTGAACAATCACCAGTCTTGGTCACAACAGAGAAGATGTTCAGTTAAAACCCCAAGAATCTCATCTGCTATCTTATTACAATCACAGATTGTGTCCTTTCCCCCACTTTATACACTTTTTCCAAGATACCAAGATAGTTTCTAAAGATGGTAAGCATTTATAAACCTAAGTTTTGTGGGGTCTCACTGTTTTATGACTTTAGTCTCTATTTAGGATTGATTCTTTTTGCTCTGTTTCTAGTTTTTGAGATAATTTTTGTATATAAGACAAAATATTTTAGTAGCTTTGTTTGCAAAGCTTGTGGTATGGAACTTTATTAAAGGGATTAGTTAGGGCATAATTTACATACAACAAAATGCACACATTTAAAGTATATAATCTGATGAGTTTTGACAATCAAATATACCCATGTAAACACCACTCTAATCAAGATCTGAAATACTTGCAGTACTCCAGAAAATTGTATTTTCTTTCTTTTTTTGCAGTCGATTCCTCACTCTTTTCTGGCCCCCAGAACCAATGATATTTTAATGTAGTATGTTCTCTTTTTCTAGAATTTCATATAAGTGGAATCATACTTTTTGTTTTACAGGCACTCACCCTGTTGTATTTATCAGTAATTTGTTCCTTAATTCTAAGTAGTGTTCTATTATATGTGTATGATTTGTATAGTTATTTATTGATGAACATTAGGCTATTATGAATAAAGCTGCTATGAATACTCATATTCATATTTACCCAGGTTCTGGGTAAGTATATGTATTCTTTTCTGTGCCAAATATTTAGGGGTGGAATTGGTAGGTTATATGTTAAGTATGTATTTAATTTTAAAAAGTTGCCAATTTTGTTTACTACCATGACAACCAACAACGTAAGAGAAAGTCATTTGTTTTACATCTCAAAAGCTTTTAGAATAAGTCCTAAGTCACGTCTGTACTCAAGTCATCGTTTATATATGTCTTCATTATTTCATTAGTGATAGCTACGATATATTATTAGCACTGTGTTAGTGTTTTCTTCTCAATCGATCAAGCCCTAACTGGTTGCTACAGTTTGGATCTTGGATATAGCTGAAGGCCCATGTGTTGAAAGCTTGGCCCCAGATGATGGTGCTACTGGCATGTAGCCGACACAACCGGAGGAGGCCAGTTGGAGGAAGTCAGTCACCGGCGGCACGTCCCTGAAGGGTATATTTTGTCCCCGGCCCCTTCCCCTTTCTCCCTCTGCTCCCTGACTGCTGCCATGAGGTATGCAGTTTTCCTGCACCATATGCTCCTCGTATGATGTGCTGCTTCACCACAGGCCCGTAAACAACGGAGCCAAATGACCATGGGTAGACACTTCTGAAACTGTAAGCCAAATTATTCTTTTTAGTTGATTTTTCCACATAGTCTCTTACAGCCATGGAATGTTAACACCCTTGCACACACCTAACAATTTGCATGAAGGTATTTTTCCGATATTATCACTAACTTTAAAAAAACAGAATGGAATTGATTTGTTGGATGTTGTAGAGTTATCTATTAAGATACCATTTTAACATTTTTCTAGCTTTTCACACATAATCACACAAATTCCCAGAAAATGTGCATTATTTTGTATCTTCTCTGGCTTCTTTTTTTTTGTGCATACTTCCTCCTTTTCATGAAGACTTAACTTTCTATTATTCTTACTCTTTTGGGGAGTAAAAATAATTTTAAACACATATTGAACACACATTCTTTAAAAATACACATCTCTTTTTTTCTTTTTGGTACTGGGGATCAAACCCAGGACCTTGTGCTCGCCAGGCCCTACATCCCTGGCCCTAAAAGTACATATCCTATGATGCCTTTTTTTTTTTTTTACTGTATTTTTTACTGAAATCACAGAAATAAAACCCTATAAATGTAGAAGCTTAAGTATATTTCTCCTTTCAGAATCTTATACTCTGTTCACTTGTTAGTTTCTTGAAGATTGTATTCTAGAAATAATATTTTAACGTTAAATGATTTCTTGACATTTCAAATATAAACAATGAACATATTTTTATGGAAATGAAAATTATTATACAAGCACTCATGTGCTTTATGGTAACCCTAAATGACTAGCATCTATACCTACTCACCTTAAGAAACTCCTTTTTCTCCATCATCTCATTGCCATCTGTATCTAGCATTTTAAAAGCCACATGAAACCCAGTATGGGGTTCTGCAATAAAGTGAAAAGTGAATAATCATTCAAATGCTAGTGAAATGCAAATTATTTGCAGAGAGATACATCTTCAAATTTGAAATAAATCACCAGAAACCATATGAATAAGTGCCTTAACAGAGAAAATAGAGATTTCTTCAAATAGTCTTCAAAGGTGTTAAGGCTTTGCCCTGTTTTTTCCAGATTTTCCATGGGAGCTGCTGTACATAGCTCTCCTCTTCAATGCAAATTAATTTGAGAACTTATTTCTTTAACTCTGTACATTGTGTAGAACCTTCGTTATTTCTGCTTTCTCAGAGCAGTATTTCTTAAACTTTATTTTGTAATCATTGTAGACTTATAGAAATGTCCTAAAGACATTACAGAGTCCTCATGTACTTAGCACCCTGCTTCCTCTAACGTTGACATCTTACATACTCACAGGACTTTGGTCAAGATTAAGAAATTAACAGTGGTATAAGATTAAGAACTAAACTACAGTCTTTATTTGGATTTTGTATTTTTTCACTAAGGCTGTTTTTCTATGATTAAATACAAGATATCATGCTGTATTTAGCTGTCATGTTTCCTTGGTCTGCTCCATCTATGGACAGCTCTCAGTCTTTCCTTGTTTTCGTGACCTTCACACGGTTGAAGAGTGCTAGTCAGGAATTTTGTATAATGTCAGGTGAGGGTTTTCAATGTCCCTTGGTATATGTCAGTATGTGTGAGTGCCTGTGGACATGTTGGTGGGTCTGTATATGCCTATCTATGGGTGTGTCTGTGTGCATAAGAAGGCTGTGATTTTGTTCTGTTGAACAAGCCTTCTATTCAAGAAACAAAGAGGGCCAGGGATTTAGCTCAGGGTGCCACCGCCTACCTCTCAAGCGCAAGGTCCCGAGTTTGATCCCCAGTACCAAAAATAAAAAAGAAACAAAGACGGTGCCATGGTGTGTGGGAGGTAGAAGAGATCTAAGTGGATAATATAATCCAAAACTATCATTTACAAAAACTAAGGAACTAATATATTTTTTAAATGATATATGCCAAACTTCAAAAATCTTGTTTGGCAAGAATAAGAGAACTCCAGGATTGCTGTGACAACTGTGGGATACTTACTAGTGAGGATTGTAAGCAAGAAAAGATACTCAGTATAAGAAATCAGCCCTGAAAGAGAGAAAATAAAAACATTTCAGGAAATAAGTTTTAGATGGTTTAGAAGTAACTATTTAAAGATATTAATATTAAAACTTCACTTAAGTATAAAAACCACATTTTTACTGTATTCTTTAATTCAGCTGAGCAATGCTACAGTTTTAATAAAAAAGAAAAAAAGACACTATGTTTCATTAAATTACTACTACTAGTAAGCAGAGTGTGATAATTTTAAGTGCAAACTTGGCTGGGCTCAAAAGTTCCCAGATGACCATTATATTTGGATGTGTCCATGAGGATACCTTCAGTTGGGATCAGCATATGAACTGGCAGACTTCGCCGAGTAGGCTGACCTCTCCAGTGGGCAGGCATTGTCCCACCCGTCTAACAAAAAGTAGAGGGAGAATTCAGCCGCCCCCTTTTTCCTGCTATAACATCTCATCTCAAATTCTCCTATCTCAGATTGAGATTTATACTACTGGCTTCCCTGAGTCTCAGGCCTTTGGGCTTGGACTGAGTCACACACTCATCTTTTCTGGCTCTACAGTTTGCAAAGAGAAGATCATGAACCTTCACAGTTGTGTGAGTCAATTCCTCATAATAAAGCTATGTATCTCCTAGTGGGTTTTGTTTCTCGGGAGAACACTAATACTGGGGGAAATGGATGCTGGCTAGCAAAAAACAGGTATTAACTAGAACTTTTATTTGCATGGCACTTTATGTAACTTCTACTTAAATTTTACTATCCATAATATCTCAGGTGAAACAAATATGTAAATTCAATAGAATGGAGTCAAATTATATTATTTAAAATAGAGCAATTAAATCTTTATAGCAGTAACTTTAATTCTCTTTGAAAAATCTTTCTTCCTCATTGTCAGTGTGAGGTTTCGGTGGGATGGCCCTGGTTTACCTTTAGAGGGAGGGGCTGCTCAGCTGAAGACAGTCTCGTTATTCCTAAGTGACTGAAGCAAAGGTGGGGGGGGGCAAGCTAGTGAGCAGGTTCCCTTAGTCTGGCATTGAGGACTGGATCAGGGATGGGCCGTGACCTAAGCTGGGCCAGTCAGTGGTACCACAGGATTTCTGATGAGAATGTTGGACCACTTATTTTTTGAGGGGAGACTTTGATGACTTGAGAATGTTACACCCAAGAAAGTGAGGCCATGGAGAGACTGCCTGCAACTGCCACAGGTTAGATTCAGAACCTGATAATGGAGCCAGCTTTGTTTGGTAGGCCTGAAAAATGATATTGGTTTTGTTTAACCCTTGGATTAGCTGGGTTTAAAGGTCCCTAAATAAACTTTCGTGATTGAATAGATTTATACCACTTGTGATGAAAACAACTACAATAAATGAAATAATGGCTAATAATTATAAATTATGGCTTCCTGATAAGTTAAAAAATTGCCCTTTGGTTCATAAGTTTACAACAAAATATATGATTAACAACTAAATACACTTATCAGTTGTGAAAAATTTCAATCATATATAAAAGTACTGAAATGATAAATAACTATACATAATTATATTACATAATATGAAACTCAGCTATAATTATTATCAGTTCCTGGAAGGTCTCATTTTACCTATATCCTCTTTTACTCACCAATTCTCACTGGATTATTTTGAACTAAACCCCATATATCATATCATTTCTAAGTAAAAACACCAGGCTGTATCTTTAAAAGGACTGCTAACCTATCTTCTGAATATATTTATCATACCTAGAAGAATTGTCAACAGTTCTTAACAACTTTAAATTTAAATCAACATTACCAACTTCCCTGTTTCAGAAAACTTTAAAAAACTGTGCTGTACTATGGATTTAAAGAAGTCCTTCCACTGTACTTGCTGGATAGAACCCTTAAGTCAATCGTTTATTAAAAAATTGTTGTAAAATATACATATCAAAAAATTTACCTAAGAGGAACCATGTGATATTTAAGCTTGAATGCCTGATTTATTTAATAGTTATGTTCTCAAGTTGTATCCATTTACCTACAAATGCCTCATGTTTATTTTAATGGCAGAGTAGTAGTACTTCACTGTGCATAAATATCACATTTTCCTCATCCATTTATCTGTTGATGGACATATATAGTTTCTGAGATCCAGCTTTTATAAATTATGATGCCATCAACACAGCTATGCATGTATCCCTGTAATATGATGACTTTAACTCTTTTGGAAAGATACCTAGGGGCCAGAGATGTACCTCAGTGGCACCACACCTATCTAGTAAGTGCAAAGTCCTAAGTTCGATTCCTGGTACTGGGAAAAAAAAAAAAATGTGTATATAGGCAGGGATGTAGCTCAGTGGTGCCACGCCTGCTTGGCAAGTGCAAAGTCCTGAGTTTGATTTCCAGTACGAAGGTGAGGGAGGAGAAAACCCCCTGGAAAGATACCTAGGAGGAGAATAGCTGGATCAAATGGAATTTCTATTTTCAAAGCAAGTTAATTTGTTTTTCTTTATATTTTGTAAATTGTTTATTATTTTGTATATTACATTATTGTAATCATTTTTTATATGAATATTTTTGGGTTGTGGAACAAATCATGAGTTTCCATTATTTCTTTTAAAAATGTTTTTAAAGCTTAAGCTTTTATTTCATGATTCTTGTCAGCTTAACATAAAATTGGGTAAATAACAGACAATTCTGAATGAAGGGTCAAAATAGAGGAGAACTAATTACCAAAAAAAGGACCATATAAAGAACTATTACATAAAAAATAATTATGTTGATAAAAATACAGTAAAACAAATACTTGTTCAACTGCAGATGAGAGTGTAAATTGTTATTGCCTTTGACCATTTCACTTTTATGAATGTATGTTAAGGAAATTTTAGATTACAGAATAATTTCTGTAGAAATGGTTACAAAATACTTAAACACTGGGAAAAAATTAAGGTCTCAATGATTACTATTTTAAATTCATATTCTATAATGTTATATTACTATTTAAAAACACTATGTCTAAAATACTTCAACAAGAATTTATAATCTTGTTTCTTGGCACCAAGATTAATCATTTTTATGTTTGCTTCTTTAAATTCTTTTATAATTTGAAATTTTATACAAAGAATGTGATACTTTGATAATAGATTTTTAAAATATATTATTTTAGAAAGAAATCAAGACCTACCGTGTCTGGCAAGGAAAGTTGTATTAAAAATTTTTTAAAAATCTAATAAAATGAAGCTCTACTATCAAATCTTATATTCAAATAAGTACAGTAAAAATAATCCTTGCCTTTTGAAAGGAGTTTTCTAAATTTCTGTGTTGCTGTTAGCTGTTGTTTGCCCTTATTAGAAAAACATCATCTGAACCATATCTTTGGTAATAGCTTCTTCTTCTGGAATGGGTACAGTGGAACTGATACCTGGATCCTGGATAGGACTTTCCAGAGTTGTCATTTCTCGGCAAAGAAACATTTCTGTGTTTGAACAGTGTTCTTCCCTTTTATGTTTTTATTTTTTTGGTACCGGGGATCGAACTTGGGTCCTCGTGCTTGCGCAGCAGGCAGCAAAACCACTGAGCTAAATCCCCGGCCCTCCTTTTATGTTTTTGAAGTTGTATTCCTTCTTCTTTTCTTCTACACATCTCTTGAGAATTTAGGTCTTTATTCTTGTTACTTTTCACCCTGTAGTTATCTTTTCTTGGAGTCGCTATGGAATCCACTCCTATTCCTGTCTGGTGAAGCCTTGAGAAAAGAATGACAGCCAGTCCTGCCTCAGCACAGAGCACTATTCCGCCACTACCCTGGCTCACTGCCCAAGATTGAGTTTCCATTAGTTCTTATGGAGAAACTCACTTCGATATACAAGTGCTCTGCATTACAAACCTGTTTCCAGAATGAACTATACTTGCAAAGTTTTACTGTATATGAATATATTTTCTCCATTTAGTGTATTACCTTACCTTTTCACTCTCTTGACCATATCCTTTGATTCATAAACACTCATTTTTTTTATGGTGCTGGGAACTGAACCCAGGGCCTCATGCATAGTAGGCAAATGCTGTACCACTGAGCTACGTCCAACCAATAAAAATTCTTAACACTGACAGTCTAGTCTATATCTATGTTTTGGTTTGTTCTTTTGTTTAAACTTCTTTTAATTTATAGCTTCTCCCTTGCCTTCCCTCCCTTTCCTTTCAACTTGATGAAGCGGATCCTTTGTTCCATAACATTTCTAATAGTCAAAATTTCTAAGGACTATCTCTTTGATATTCTTTCACACATTCTCCTAACTTCTGTATTTCCTATAACTGGTACTCAGATTCAGAGATGTGCTGAGATTTAAAAATTCTGGTTTTTTTCCCAACCAGGGATGGAACTCAGGACCTTGTGCTTGTGAGGCAGGCACAGCACCACTGAGCTAAATCCCGGCCCTCTTTATAGATGTTTTATACTTCTATCAGGAGGCCGAAACACAGGTGTTTACAGATAATCACTAAGAGTGACACAGTAAAACAATGTGAAATCATTTCCAGAGTTTAGGTTATCACACCTGTCAAAGAGGAAGTAATTCTTAAGGTAGTCTATGCATGAGGAATAAAAGTTAAAAAAATTTTTTTGAAATGAGGTCTCCCTGTGTTGGTCAGGCTGATCTTCCTGCCTTAGCCTCCCAAGTAGCTGGGACTACAAGTATGTTCCACTGTACCTGGATTAATGATGAATTTTAATTAAGCGGTGTGGTTAATGTAGGAAAGCCATGTAAGCTAACTGAAGCTGAGTATGAAACCTGAATGGTACTGTCTAAAATAACATTCATGTGGAGGAAGCGACTTGGGAAGGAAAGCCACTGTACAGGTCAGACAGGAGGGTGAGGGTGGTGGGGACCCTCGTGCCCTGCCGTGAAGGAGGGCCACTCCGTGATGGCTCCCAATCAGACAAGGCAGGGGCTCAGGGCCCAGCATGGCTCAGAGCAAGGCAGAAAGATTTTATATCTACATGAGTCGGTGTGTTAGTTATAAGTAATTTCAGGTATATATTTTAAATGAGTTATTATTTTTTTTTACATTACTATCTTTTTGCTGTTTTTACTTTGGAGCAGGTATACTTCTTTTTAATACTAAAAAAGTCTATATTGAGTCTTCAAAAAATTTTTTTCTTATAACTATGCAGTGTTCATATGAAGGGAGAATAAATTGAATGTATTTTTTCATATCTTGTACCTGGGAAAAATGTTTTAATGTTAGATCAAAGTAGTTCACCCTTTGACAGCCTCAAAGAGTAGAGAATAGCATTTTTCTAGTTTTCAAATGAATATAGAAATGTGAAAAAAATGGCCAAATGGCTAGACTATACTGGGCTTGGTGCCAAAAGAGACCTCATTTTTTTTTTAAAACATAGGTAAAATGTCCTTTATGTAAGGGGGGCTTTTTGAAAAGGAAAATTCCAGTGTCTTTCTTTGAAATACTGACTTAAATAAAAAGCTTAAATAAACACAGAGTTGACAGTGTAAAAATAGCACCTTACATTCTCAAGATAGATTATGAATAAACAATATAGTTCTACAACAGCACTTTAGGGATCTGTCCTCTGAAAATGTGCTTAAAGAAAACTCACACTTTAGAAGACTTACAGGAAAAACAGTTTCTTAAATACATCACATTTTATTATAAAATGAATGCTATTAAATGGTAATGTTTCAAAATTTTATGGCAAATAAATATTTTAAATAATTTGTTGACAAATCTCTAAGGAACAATAGGAGAGATGAATACATTGTTACTATGCTTCTTCTAACAAAAATAATTTTTTGTTTTTGGTACTGGGGATCGAACTTGGGAACTTGTGCTTTCGAGGCAGGTGGTGGAACCACTGACCTAAATCCCCAGGCCTCTTCTAGAAATATTTTTAAGTTAGAACCATCCTAAAATATGATCTGGGTGCAAAAATCCTTAATAAAGTACTGGCAAATAGAATGCAGAAGATCATCAAGATCATACAACCTGACCAAGTGGGATTCATCCCAGGGATGCAGAGATGGTTCAACATACACAAATCAATCAATGTAATACACTATATCAATAGAGCCAAGGGCAAAAACCATATGATCATCTCAGTAGATGCAGAAAAAGCACTTGACAAAATCCAACACACATTTATGATAAAAACCCTATAAAAATTGAAATAGATGGTCTCTACCTCAAACTGATAAAAGCCATCTACGAAAAACCAACAGCCAATATCATATTAAATGGTCAAAAACTGAAATCCTTCACACTAAAATCAGGAACAAGACAAGGATATCACCACTCCTATTCAATGTAATTTTGGAAACATTAGCCAGGGCAATTAGACAAGAGAAAGAAATAAAAGGAATAAAGATAGGAAATGAAGAAGTCAAATTGTCATTATTTGCAGATGACATGATACTCTATATAGAAGACCCCAAGAACTCCACCAAAAGTCTTCTAGACTTAATAACCAAATTCAGTAAAGTAGCTGGTTACAAGGTCAACACACAAAAATCAATGGCTTTCCTTTACACGAACAACAGACTCACTGAGAGAGAAATAGGGCAAACAATTCCTTTCACAATAGCATCCAAAAAACCGAAATACCTAGGAATCAACCTAACGAAAGAAATCAAAGACCTCTACTGTGAAAACTATAGCACTCTGAAAAGAGAGATTGAAGACAATATCAGAAAATGGAAAGACATCCCCTGGTCCTGGATAGGAAAGATCAACATAGTGAAAATGGCTATACTTCCAAAACTGTTATATAGATTCAAAGCAATCCCAATTGAAATCCCAGCAGCATACTTCATGGACCTTGAGAAAACAATCCAAAAATCCATTTGGAACAAGAAGAGACCCAGAATAGCAAAAGCAATTCTAGGTAACAGAGACATGGCAGGGAGTATCACAACCCCCAACTTGAAACTATACTACAAAGCTACCGTGATAAAAACAGCATGATATTGGCAAAGAAACAGACCTGAGGACCAGTGGAACAGATTAGAAGATGCAGAAACAACGCCAGACATACTCAGCCACCTCATCTTCAACAAAGGAGCCAAACACCCTCACTGGAGGAAAGATAGCCTCTTTAATAAATGGTGCTGGAAAAATTGGATTTCAACTTGCCAAAGATTAAAACTAGACCTATATCTCTCACCATGCAATCAACTAAAATTGAAATGGATTAAAGATCTAAATATTAAAATAGAAATGCTGAACAGAGGTTAGGTAGAACTCCTGAAGACATTGGTGTAGGAAAAGATTTTATGAACAAAACCTCAGTTGCCCATAAACTAGCACAAACAATCAACAAGTGGAATCTCTTCCTATTAAAAAGCTTCTGCACAGCAAGAGAAACCACCAGCAGTGTGAAGAGACAACCCACAATGTGGGGAAAAATTTTCACCTGCGGTTCCTCAGACAAAGGTCTATTATCTTGCATCTATAAAGAACTTACAAAAATCAGACCTCCCAAATTTAAAGACTCAATCCAAAAATGGGCATCTGAAATGAACAGACATTCTCTGACAAAGTAGTAGAAATGGCAAATAAACATATGAAAATATGTTCAACCTCACTGGTCATTCGAGAGATGCAAATGAAAACAACGCTGAGATTCCACTTCCCCAGAAAGAATGGCTGCGATCATGAAATCAATAACAAATGCTGGTGGGGCTGTGGGGAAAGAAGAACCCTGCTCCACTGCTGGTGGGAGTGTAGACTGGTGAAACCACTGTGGAAATCATTATGGAAATATCTCAAAGAACTAGGACTGGAAGTTCCATTTGACCCAGCTACTTCCCTGCTGGATATCTTCCCCAGAGAATTAAAGAATCATACCATAGCGATATATGTGCACCCATGTTCATAGCAGCACAATTTGTAATAGCTAAAACTTGGGAGCACCCCAATTGCCTATCAACTGGAGACAAGATAAAGAAAATGTGATTTTTAAAAATAAAATGGAGTACTACTCACCCATAAAAAATGAGAAATTAGATAGCTAAATGGATGCACATTGAAGAGATACTCTTAAGTGAAATAAATAGGACACAGATGTGTAAATACCAAATAGTTTCTCTTCTATGAGAAACTGAAAGTATAAATAAGGACTAAAAGGTATAATAGATAATGTGAAACAGGAAGAAAAGGGGCAAAAGGGAAGGGTAACTGGGAGGGGTAGGGGAAAGGAAAGAAGGGAATGGAATTAATATGAGAAAATGAAAAAATGGAAACAAAGTCTTTGTAAATAGGGAGGGCAGGGGAATGGGGAAGAATAAGAACCAAGAGAGATTATGTAAAGGTGCAAATTTCCAATGATGAATGTCATTATATTGTATACCTAAAATGTACCAATAAAATAAAATAAAAAAAAAATGATCTGAAGGCGGGGATTTAGCTCAGTGGTGCCGCTGCTTGCCTCACAAGCGCTAGGTCCTGAGTTCGATCCCCAGTACCAAAATATATATATATATATATATGATCTGCTACTGAGTAGCATTTTAAGAACCCCATTTCCCAAAGGGGCTTGATTATCTCATATGTTATAATACATTTATATCTTATAACATATCTTATAATTCATGTTCAGTGCATTCTTTTATATATATATATTGGTACATTTTAGGTATAAAATACATTTACATTTATCATTAGTGTTTGTACCAGAAAGTGATGTATCTTAGTTCTTATTTTTTCTCCCATTACCTGTGCACCCTTCAACCCCTCCACCCTTCCCTATGTACACAGAGTTTGATTCCATTATTTTTCTTTCTCATAATTTTTCTTTTCCCTTCTTCCCTTTCCCCTTCCCCTCCCATAGTGCATTCTTGAGAATGGTATTAAACTGAAAATTATGCTCAGTTTAAAAAATACACAATAATGATAGCTTATAATTTTCTTCATAAATAACACATGGTAGGTGAATTAATTTTCTTATTTGAAGAACTTTACTAGTTATGATATACTATAAATTTTGATAACTTTTATATATGAGAAAATGGAATATCTTAAATTTTTCTTAATGTAGTTAAATTTTACATTTTTTTAAATTAAAAAATTTTTTTTACATTTTTTGTTTTTCACACAACTTTATAGCTAAGTAAAGTGTAGGTGGTGAACCTTTCCTGTGAAGTACATATTCATTTTTGTGGGAATATTTTCCTTTAAGTTGGCAACATACATGTCAAATAACATATTTTAGAAAAAAGCTAAAAAATAACTTAAATCTTTCCTCAAAATATTTCCCTAGGGTGGGGGATTTAGCTCAGTAGTGGCACGCCTGCCTCGAAAGTGCAAGGTCCTGAGTTCGATCCCCTGTACTGGAAAAAAAAAATACCCTATTGTACTTAAAAAACACAACTTTTTGTAGGGGATTTAGCTCAGTGGTTTTGCCGCCTGCTGCGCAAGCTCAAGGATCCGGGTTCGATCCCTGGTACCAAAAACAAAATAAAACAAAACACAACTTTTTTTCTAGCCAATATCAGATCACAATCAATATCACATCCAAAGTATACAAAAGTTTGAGCACTTCTGTTGGGTGCCTTCACAATTTCATAATCATTTTTGTTCTTCTATGTTTTGTTTAATCAAGAATTTTATTGCTGGGGATTTAGCTCAGTGGTTCTGCCGCCTGCTTCACAAGTGCAAGGTCCCGAGTTCGATCCCTGGTACCAAAAAAAAAAAAGACTGTGCAAAAATTTTATTGAGCACATGGTATGTACTAGACTGCTAAGATCTTAGAAGTTTACAGAGAGAAGGTGCAACCTTTTCCCTTGGAGCTCATGATCTAAGAGGTCAGCCGGTGGGACATAAACAAGCAGTTATATAAAATATGGCGGGAAGGAACACATAATGAGAGCACTAGAGAGGGAACAGCTTTGTCCCACCAAGGAAGTTAAAATGGTTCACAGAAAGAATGAAGTTTGGGCTAATTCCCCAATTCAGCAGAAGGATGG
This sequence comes from Heterocephalus glaber, assembly GCF_053883595.1. Lineage (NCBI taxonomy): Eukaryota > Metazoa > Chordata > Mammalia > Rodentia > Bathyergidae > Heterocephalus > Heterocephalus glaber. The sequence goes on from NW_028258432.1 coordinate 3,144,254, forward strand.
AAGAAGGTAGGTTAGAAGGTAGATGACAGAGAATAGCACAGGCAAAGTGAACTGCATGTGCAAACTACAAAAGCAAAGGGTGACGCTGCACCCCACATGTGGAATGGTGAGAGAGAAGGCAAGTCTGTGTAGAGGGCGGGCCATTAAGGGCTTACAGACCCAACTAAGGGAGGTGGATTTCTTCCCCCCTTTCTTCCATCCTTCCTCTCCCCTTCCTTCCTTCTTTCTTTATTTCCTTCCTTCAATGCTGGGGCTTAAACCCTGGGGCTGGGACATGCTAGGCAAACACTAACACTGAACTACACTCCTAGCCTTATAAACGACAAGGTCATTTCATCAGCTTCCTATAACTTCTTCAGAGCTAGGGAGAAGAAAGGATGAATTCAACAAACATTAGGAGGCAAAACTGGAAAGATTTTATGTCTCACTGAACATGAAGAATGAGGGAGAAAGAGACAGAAAGGGTTCTCTTATGGCTTGTGTCTAAATGTCCCCCTAAAGCCTCAGGCAGTCTTTTTCAGAGGTGGCTGAATCTGGATTGTGTGATGCTGGGATTGAGGGCGCGTGATTACTAAACCACTACATGAGAGTAACTGGTTTGGCACCGCCCTAATCCCGATGGGATAAAAGGGGCAGAAAGACACTGTTAAGGTCCCTTGTTGCTTTTGCTGTCTTCTGCTGCCATGAACTGTTGCCCCTCAGCCACCTTGCCTTGGAGCCAGCTGATTATGGACTGAAATCCCACAAGCTGTAAGCCAAATAAACCTTTCTCCCTTTAACTTTGAGTGTCAGGAATTTTGGCTCAGCAACAAGAGAAAAGTAACTAAGTCAAGTTCCAAGATGTTTCCTGGGTTTGGATGAGCTGGGTGAAGGGTGTTACTACCAAATGCCAACCAAGAATACAAAGCGAATTTGGTTAGGGGGGAGAGGCTGATGTTTGGAATGTCCTGAATCCAAGGTGATCTAGACAGGTCCAATGCAGTCACCCGGCAGCTGGGCTGTATATGCAGAGTGTGAGGCACAGGAGGACAGCCTGGACTAGGGACAGTAAGAGAGACTTGGGAGCCATCTCATGGATGCCGAAACCGAAGAGGCTGAACAACTGCAGTCAAGTGAAGGACAGTTACCCAGCAAGCATCAATATTTAACAGGCAGGAGGACAAAGAGAGCCAGGGATGAAGAGGTACAAAAGGAATTCGGAGAGTGTGGTTTCACAGGAACCAAGAGAACTTGTGAACTTGCCTAGTGATCACAAAGGGGTATCGTATCGACCCTTTGTTTCAGGTACTATGCCAGATGTCTTACATTTGTCACTCACACTAACCCTGGAATAGGTACTATTACCTATTTTATGGACAAAGTGGGCATTAAAGAAATTTGTACTATGGGCTACTCAGAAATTGAGAGGTTCCATGTATTCAGATACTGAAGCATTTCTGTGCTAGAGGGATGAAAGAAAAGGACCAGGACCTAGGCCCTAGTCGGAGTGGGATAAAGCAAGGGTAGGAAAGCCTAAGTGAAGAGAAGCTGGCATTTGGACAATGGTGACAGAGTAGCTCCTACTCTACCCTTTCATGACACTTCTTACTTCCTAACTCTGGCCCTCTGTCATCTTCTTCCTATCAGTTGCTCACTGTTCTTGTCATCATTAAGCCACGTCTTCTGATTCTGATTTCCCTGCCAGTCCTCTATTAGTGGTGGCTGTTCTTTTATGTACTCTGCTCTGAATAAATAGTAGGAAGGTAAGTTTAATTTTTGTTCTGCACCCATCCAATTTACACTTTTTATTCCTACATTCCTAAATTTTTTATTCCTGAATTTTCTAACTTTGTAATGAATGCTGTATATATTACCTATCCTTGCAAACATTGCTTCTAGTTTTTAAATCCTTCTCCATTTTGGTCCCCTTAGCATCCTTTTTCTTCTATTTTTTTTTGTACCGGGGATTGAACTTGGTTCCTTTTGCTTGCAAGGCAGGCAGCGGAACCACTGAGCTAAATCCCCGGCCCCTTTCTTCTATTTTTTACATGACTATCTTCATGGATTTTGCCTAGGAAAGACAAGCAAAATAACTTTCTCTTACTGACTTATATTTCCAGCTTATTTTTCATCACTAAGGACTTTTCCCGATCATGCAGAAATACTGGGGTTTCAATCTGCTTCAAGAAGTCCTAAAAATGTATGATTAATGCCTTTGTTCATCCTGAGAGTATAAATAGTCCTCCAGCTACATAAATAACAGGGAGAGAAAACTATCCATTAAGGAGGTGTGAGCAGGCTCCTAGATAGAAAGTCTTCTCTCTGGACCTGAAAGTTAAAGAAAACATGTTAAAAAGAAGCTACTGATCATCTTTCTCATTGTCCTCTGAAACACCTTTCTCTTTTGCTCTCCCTTAGGGTACAGAAGCTGCAAAGTTGGTAAAGAAATAGATTCACACTCCTGCTGGAGACCGGAAGCTTGATTTCCAGATGTGACTGTACTCCTGCCAACATGGAAAACTGCTCCACAAATCTGCTGCTACAAGGAGCCGAATGAAAATAACAGTGGTCTCACTTGTTTTTCTCGTTTGAATGATCAAGATTGTACTTGAAGTGGAAAAATGTTCTAGTTTGCCTTTAAATTTCACTGTTGCTTTCAAAGCTTCCATTTACCAATTTTATAGAATCTCTATTACCTTTCACTATCTCTTTCATACCAAGAAAATGAAATGTATTGCTCTTTGAAATCCCAACTCCCTCATCATACTCAGGTCTCAAAAATGTCACTTGCTATTTGCCAGGCAGCCTCCCCACTTCCTTCAAAGTTTGTTAAATCTCACCATTAAACCTCATTATCTCTTATGAATATAAAGACTGACTATTCACTCCCTTCCTTCAAACTCACCCCATTAGAATGATTTGATCATCTGACTCTCCAGTTTAGATGGTTCTTGTTGAATTTCATCAAAGGAAACAAAGAAGAAACAATCAGACTGGTGACAAAAACACCACTAGAAAGTTTAGGGTCAAGGTGGCCAAAAGAAGGGGCTGTTTTTCTCTCCCTCCCTCCCCCACCTTCCTTTTTGAGACAGGATCTTTCCTATATAGTTCAGGCTGGCCTTGAACTCATGGTGCTCCTCCTGCCTCAGCCTCCTGAGTGAATGCGCCACCATGCCCAATGCACAAATTTATATCACTGAACTCTATGGAGAAGACCTCAATAAACCTTTCTTTACAGGTATCACCTCTTGGACTTTTGTTCTCTTTGAGACTGAGTTTCACTGTGTAGTTCCAGCTGGTCTTGAACTCACTTAACAGGTGGCCTTGAATTTGTAGCGCTCCTCCTGCATCAGCCTCTTGAGTGCTAGGATCATAGGTGTGCGATATACTACACCTGGCTGGGGTTGTTTTTTTTTTGTTGTTGTTGAACTCTTTTATTGGTACATTGTAGGTATACAACACAATTACATTTCTCACTGGGAATTGTACCTTTACATAATGCATCTTGGTTCTTATTTTTTCCCCATTCCTAGCCCTCCTTTCACGCCCTCCACCCTTCCCTATTTACAAAGACTTTATTTCTATTTTTTCCATTTCTCATCATTTTTTCCTTTCTCTTCTTTCCTTTCCCCTGCCCCTCCCACTACCCCTACCCCTTTGGACCTTTTCTTCCTATTTTGCATTATTGATTATTCATTCTAATCACTGGTACATTTTAGGTATACAATATAATGACATTCCTCATTGGAAATTTGCACCTTTACATAGTCTCTCTTGGTTCTTATTTTTCACCCTTGCCCAGCCCTCCCTTCAACCCCTCCATCCCCCCTATTTACAAAGATTTTGTTCCTATTTTTCCATTTTCTCATATTAATTCCATTCCCTTCTATCCTTTCCCCTACCCCTCCCACTTCCTTCCCCTTTACCCCTTTTCTTCCTATTTCACATTACCTATTATACATTTAGTCCTTATTTACACTTTCAGTTTCTCACAGAAGAGAAACTATTTGGTATTTACACATGTGTGTCCTATTTATTTCACTTAAGAGTATCGCTTCAATATGCATCCACTTAGCCATATATGTCTCTAATTTCTCATTTTTTATGGCTGAGTAGTACTCTGTTTTATAAAAAAACCCACATTTTCTTTATCCAGTCTCCAGTTGATGGGCAGTTGGGCTGTTTCCAAGTTTTAGCTATCACGAACTGTGCTGCTATGAACATGGGCACACATATATCACTGTGGTATGATTCTTTTAATTCTTTGGGGAAGATCCCCTGGCTGGGGTTGTTTTGAAGTGAGGTTATATAATAGTATTAGATATTGCCGGGGGCAGGTAGGTCGAAAATTCACAAGTTCTTCACAGATCTGGTGTGTGTGGGTGTCCTCTGAGGATCTTAACAAAGCAGCATCCAAGGTGGTGGTGTGTAGTGGTCTGAGGAATGGATAGGAGGTGAGGAAGAAACCACAACACCAAACAAGAAAAGCTGAGTCACAGAAACTATGGGAGTTAGAAAAGTGGGGAGGTGGCTGGCATGGAATATAAGGACAAAAGAAGAATGTTTTTCCTTGTAAAAATAGAGGATTACAAATTTACACAAGACAGGCATGGTGAGGTAAAGACACCAGTAATGTGGAAGGAAGAGTAAATAACATGTGGAAAAGTCTTGAGAAGGTGAGAGAAGCAGCTTGGAGCAGACACAGACTTCGATTACAAGGAACAGAACTACAGTAATAGTGCAGGTGGGAAGATGGATGCAGCTGTAGGAATCAGATGCAACAGGAGGCTTGGAGGCAAGCCCTCTTCCTTTACATAAAGAAAAAAAAACCCTTAAGAAGTGTGTTCAATTTCTCCCTGCATAGGACATGCTTCAGAATGAATTTTACTAATTCAACAATTATCTATATGATTCTGAGTATAGAATATTTGATTTTAGATATATATTCTTGTCATCAATAGTAGGGCAGTGCAATTTTAAAAAATTAATAAAAATAATAAAAAAATTAAAAAATAATTAAAAATTAATAACAATTTAAAATTAATGTTTTTTGTTCAAAACTGCTACAATCAGATTTATTTTATTCAAATAAGTGGCTGCAGGCAATATAATTGTAGGTAGTGTATTATAGGTGGTATATTTTGAATTAACTATATACCACATTAAATATTATAATACAATAAATAATCTAAATTTAAATATAGTTCAGGACAAGTAAAAATTCTCTATATAGTTACAAGTCACTAAATAGTAAGCTGACAAAATGCTACCCCCTTTCTTCTCTCTCAGGGCTTCTTCTCTCCTCACTCTGCACACACTTCCTCCATGGTGGGACCTGCAACCACAGCTTCACAGGCCATGTCCATGAAGATGGTTCTAAAATCTGAACTCAGCAGTCCTGAAGTAGACCCATCCTCTCCTTTCTCCAAAAAACAGCCCACATAGCTCAGGGAATGGCAAAATCACTCATCTAGTTACACAAACCAGAAATCTGGGCATCATACTTGATTTTTTTTCTCCCCTCTCACATCCAATCTGTCACTAAGTCCTATCAACTCTGTCACCAAAATACCTATGAATGCACAGCCTCTCCATTGCCAGGGCCTCCCGTCCAATATGTGATCCCTTGCTACTATTACCTCCTAGCTGTCTTCTCTTCTTCCCTTCTACCCATTCACCATGCTGCTACCAGAGTGATATTTCCAGTTTGTATTATAGATATCACTTTTTTTCTTTCCCCCATTAAGTTTATTGGTACATTTTAGGTATACAATACAATTACATTCATGATTGAGATCATTCCATGAGTCTCTTGGTTCTTATTTTTTTTCCCCTTCCCTTGCCCTCCCTTCACCCCCTCCACCCTTCCCTTCTTTGCAAAGAATTTGTTTCCATTTTTTTCCTTTTCTCATATTTTTTCTTTTTCCTTCTTTCCTTTCCCCTACTCCTCCAACTTCCCCTGCTCCTTTAGACCTTTATTTCCTATTACACAATATCAATTATATATTTTTAAAATTATAATATCAAGAACTAGGAGACACTACCACAGATTTTACAGAATTTAAAATGATATAGAAAACATATTACAAAAATCTGTTTTGAAATAAATTTGACAACTTCTAAGAAGTACCTTGGAAGACAAATTAATGAAACTGACTCTGGAGGAAATATAAAATTTGAATAGCACCTATTAAAGTATATTCCTAGCTTGAAAACCTACCCATATTGACAACAACAGGCTCATATACATTTTAACTGATAAATTATATCAAACATTTAAAGCAGAAAAAAAAAGGAACACCTCTCCCCTCATTTTAGGAAATCAACATTGTGCTAATCCTAAAACTGGATAAAGATAATAAAAGAAAAAAGTATGAACATAGATAGAAATTTGTTTAACAAAACAAACTATTAGAAGTCAGATCTGGCAGGATGTAGAAAGTGGTTTTGTCATAGGGATGGCAGTGTTGGTTCAGCATTGGAAGATCCACCCCCAAAAGTCATCATTTTAAGGGGAAAGGAAAAAGTCATATGATCCTGTCACTAGTTGGAGAAAAAATATTGGACCAAATTCTACAGCTGTTCATGGTAAAAGCTATCAGGAGACTAGAAGTAGAACAGAAACTTCTCAACAGATTAAAGACATGTACTCCATACTTCCAGTGAGAATGCCTTGTATGAATGGAGAAGATACAATGCTTTCTCCTTAAGATGGGGAACAAGGGCAGATATGCTTACTCTTTATCTGTCCATTAAACTTTGAAACCTAGTCCCCACCAAAATAGTCTGGCAATAAAATGACACAACTAGGATAGGACTGGCACAGCAAAAGCAAAATCTTTATATGTAGATGAAATGACCATCTACAGAGAAAATACTAAGAAATCTCTAGGAGCCCCTAGAACTTGTACTTGAATTTAGCAGGATTAGAAAACACAAGGTATATATAAAAATTCAGGTCTGTGTATACTTGCTATAAATGAAGAATTGGATATTGAAATTTAAAAGTTATGTAGGAGTACAAAGGACCTAGAAAAGTTAAAAACAAAATCAAAAACAGTGTTGGAAGACATTTAGTACCTAATTTTAAGACTTCTTCTAAAGCCACAGTAATCAAGGCAGTGTTGGCATAAGGAAAGACATATAGATCATTAGAATAAAATAGAGAATCTAGAAACAGAACCACACATATATGGTCCACAGAGTTTTGAAAGATTATTTAACATTAATGTTTTATAGAATATAAACTCAATTCAAGAGCCAAGGAAAAGATATCCATATATAAAAAATCAACCTCAACCCTTTATTTCCATACATAAAAATAACTTGACAGGATCTATGAACCTAAATATGAAAAACCTAAAACTATAAAACTTTAAAAAGAAATTATAAGGGAAAATGGTTATGAATTTAGGGTAGGCAAGAACTTCCTAGGATACAAAAAACATGATGTATAAAAGAAAAAAATTGATAAATGAGATTCCATCAAAATTTAGAACTTTAAATGACATTGTTAAAATGAATAGTCCTTAAACAGACCATGTTTACAATGCATATAACCTATGACCAGAATATATAAAGAACTCTTACAGCTCATTAATAGACAACCCAATTAAAAAGTAGACACAAGATGATAAATAGCCAGTACAGGACCAGGAAAGGTGTGCAACACTAGAATCAGAAAAATACTAATCAGTACAATAACAAGATTGAATTATGCGCTCATTAGGGAGATGAAGTTAAAAGTTTTAAAAGCCTTGTCATGACTTTTTCTTTTTGTTGGATTCTCCCCCTTCGCGTTTAATTTGTCACGCCCAATGGATTCATTCTGCTGGGCTTCCTGGGGCTGCGATCCTCATTGTCTTTTCCTAGGATATTGTCTAAAATTTTTTGGAGTGCTGGTTTTGTATTTATGAAGTTCCTAAGGTTCTCTTTATCATGAAAGTATCTTATATCTCCGTCAATTTTGAAAGATACTTTTGCAGGGTACATCAATTTGGGTTGGAGGCTGTTTTCTTTTAGGGCTTGAAATACATCACTCCAAGCTCTTCTTGCCTTGAGGGTTTGCACTGAGAAGTCTGCTGTGATTCTGATGGGCTTTCCTTTGTATGTGATTGGTTTCTTTTCTCTCGCTGCTTGTAGAATTTTGTTCTTCTGTTGGGTTTCTGGAATCCTAATTATTATCTGCCTATGTGTAGATTTTTTTTGATCAAAGCTAGTTGGAGTCCTATATGCCTCACTTATCTGTATGTCAAGTTCTTTTCCCCTGCTTGGGAAGTTTTCTGCCATTACTTCTGTGAACAGTTTTTTTATGTCATCTGCACTCTCTCCTGTTTCTTCGTTGACTCCAATCAGTCTTATGTTATTCTTCTTTGCATTGTCTAGCAGGTGCTGGATTGGTTTCTCGTGGTCCCTTACAATTTTGAAGCAATTTTTCTTTTCCTGGTCACTAATTGCAATCTTATCTTCTATATCTGAAATTCTGTCCTCACATTGGTTCATTCTGCTGCATAGACTTTCAGTGGAGTTTTTAATCTCCTGGAAATCTGTTTGTATCTGTTTTATGGATTTCATTTGTTTCCTATGTTGGGATTCCATCATGTTCCTCAGATCCTCTATTTTTTTATCTGTGTCCTCTCTAGATTTATTAATCATGTCTTGCACTATGGGCACAATCTTTGCTGTCATCTGTGAAATTATTTCTGATTTCATTTTTTCCAGATCCTCTTTTGTTGCCAGTTCAGGGAGTCCAGGTGGTTGAGTATTAGACTGTTCCATCTCATTTCCCTTTGGGGTTGATATAGGTGATCTGGAAGTCTGTTTTTGAGGCTTGTTTACATGTCTTCTCATTTCCATGGTGGGTAGGGTGGGTGTGTGTGCTGCTGGTGCCTGCGCAGCTTACCTCCTCTGCCCTAGGAGCAGTAGAATGGTGGTGGGGGAGCCTCCTCCTGGGCGATGGGATTGGCTCACCTCCTCTGCCCTAGGAGCGGTGGAATTGAGGTGATAATCTCACAGGCCGACTCCCGAGGTGCACGTCACTGGCAGGCTCAGACACCGAGCTCTGGAGCTGGCGCAGCCGCAGTCAAGGATGGGCCGCCGCTGTTGCTGCAGCTGTTGTAGCTGCTGCCACTGCTATACTACTGCTGCTGCCGACACTGCCTTCTGTGCCTCAGCTATGTGCGTTGGGCCTGGCAGGTGGATGTGCCTGTCTCCCTGGCTCCCTCAGGTTTCACAGCCACTGCTGTACCAGGCTGGGGCTACCTCTCCAGCGGGCTGCTTGAGTGGTGCCTGGAGCTTGGTCTGTGCAGTGGCTGTGGGTGTCTGCGACAGGGAGAGAAGGGTGGCTGCTACTGCTGCGGTCACTGTTAAAGCTATTACCAAATGGTGCTACTGTCCTTATGGCTACTGCTGTGGTGGTGGTTGCTCTTTAGGTATCACTTTTGACTCACAACTCTTCAACAGCACTCCATTTTAGGATAAGGTGTACACTCTTCAGTTTATCCTAAAAAGCAATCTATGACTTGGGCTCTGCTTCCTTCTTGGGCTTATGTCCAACCATGTTCAAGGGCAGCCACTATGCCCTTTCCAACATGGCATCTTTCCTCTTTGCTTACCCATCTGAATGCTGGTCTATGCTTTACCTCTCCTGATACAACTATCTGCCACTCTTCCACTTCTATGTCCAGCATAAAGTGTCCAGCAGCTCTCTGCAATCTCATTCCACAGCAAATGTCTATAACCTATTCAGTGTATGCTTAACTTTGCCTTATCTGAAACCTGGCTCTCTATCAAGGATACCTGGTACCCTTGTATCTGAAGACAATCCGTCCTCTCCTATGTTACAGAATTTTGTCCCATTTGTATTTCTTCTCTCTTATACTTTCTACTCCTCCTTCTCAACAACAAAAAACATACTTATTTTCTCATCAAAAAACCCCAATGGGCGAGGGGGTGTAGCTCAGTATTAGAGCATATGCTAACATGTGTGAGGCCTAGGTTTAATTCCCAGCACCAACAAAATAAACAAACATCCTTCACCAGAAACCAACAAACCAACTGACATTACCTCAGCCTTCTGTCTCCTCTGATTCCTGCCCTCTTGCTCCTCTGCTCAGGCCCAGACCTCTCCAGTGATCTGTACTCATTTTTCCATGTTCTACCCTGTTCTCCAAGTCCTGCAATACGGTTTCAGATCCCATCCTTTCACTGCCCTCTAGTGCTTTCTACAGGGGTCATGTGCTTTCTGCTGCTGAATCTAATGGGCAGTTCTCAGCCTGTAGCTTGGTTCTGAATGTGGGGCCATAGAGCAGTAATGCTCAGTGGACTCTTAGGAAATGAGCTGCACAGTAGGAGGTGAACTGCAGGCAAGTGAGAAGCTTTATCTGTGTCTACAGCTGCTCCCCATTGCTGGCATTGCTGCCTGAGCTCTACCTCCTTCCTAATCAGATCATGAGTGTCATGGAAACAGGAACCCCATTGTGAACTGTTTCCTTCAGCTCCTTATATGAATCCAGTGCCTGACATCTGAGGTAGAGCTGAGGCAATGATGCTAGGCTGGAGAATGTAGTATTGCAAATATATACTACAAAAAAAAGAAAGAAAGAATGAACCAACGAATGAACCTCACCCCAGCCATGGAAAAAATTGTCTTCCATGAAACTGGTCCCTGTTGCCAAAAATGGTGGAGACAGCTGCATTCAATAACTTCCTCTTTCTTTAACACAGTCTCCTCTTGGCTGCTGTGACAACATTCTTTTTCCTCTACTTCTCTGGTCACTGCCTTGTTTGCTTACATTGGCCCTTTATCTCTGCCCACTTTCTGACATGCTGGTGCTCCTCTCTGAGGCCTTCTCACTTTACTTTAGACTGACATCTCATCTTTTTACTTCTAACTTGACCACATTCCCTCTCCAGGTTCTAATTAACACTGGAGTTTTAATAATTTATCTTTAATTTTTCAAAGAATCTGAGAACATTACCTCTTATTTAACAGATAACAGTATGGTTTAAAAAATCTGTTAAATAACATGACACAAATCTCACACCTTAATTCTCTTAACAATACTTTAGTTAAATGAAACACACATATGGAAATTTAACAACAAATGAAAATTACCTCTATCGCCAAGGTCTCTAAAAAAGGTTGATCCACAACCAGCCTTTTGGATTCCTGCCAGGACATCCTCGATATCCTTTGAATACACATATTAAAATCTTTCAATTTAACTTATAAAAGTTCATTTTCTATCTTACCCCCAGCAAACAAACAAACAAACAAGCAAACAAGCAAAACAAAACAAAAAAACCCAACCACAGCATATCTCTTACCTTTTTTGCCAGCTTCTTGACTGAAGTTTTACCTACAGCAGAAAAGAAACATTATTTTAGTGTCCTTATTTCTTGGTAAACTCAACTTGTACTAAGAAAATTATTTACAAGATAACCAACCAAATATTTATAAAAAATAAAGGTTTATCCTTAAATTGAAATTTAGTACCCCTAAATTATGAGCCAAATAAAAGTCTAAAAATACAAGATAATGTTTTTTTTCAAGGTCTGAGATTCTATCTCATGCCAGAAAGAATAGCTATATCAAGAAATCAACCAATAACAAATGTTGGCAAGACTGTGGGGAAAAAGGAATCCTTCTCCACTGTTAGTGGGAGTCTAAATTGATAAAACTAATATGGAAATCAGTATGGAGAGTCCCTAAAAAGTAAAACTAGAGATTCCATTTGACGCAGCCATTCCTCTTCTTGGTCCCTTCCCCAAAGAGTTAAAAGCATCATACCACAGCAGTATATCACACCCATGTTTATTGGAAACAGCCCATATGTCCATCAACAGATGAATGAAGAAAATGTGGTATTTATATACAATGGAGTACTATTCTGCCATAAAGAAGGGTAAACTTGAGTCATTTATTGGTAAATGGATCCAACTTGAGACCATAATTTTAAGTGAAATAAGACACACAAGTTTAAATATCGCATTGTTTCTCTTATGTGAGAAACCCAAAGGATAAACAAGGAGCAAAATGGGAAACAGATATTAGGAAGCAGGAAGAACAAGTTCAAATGGGAAGGGGAACAAGGGAGGGGGGAAGGGGGAAGGGAAGGAAGGAAAAAATATTTTAAAAAGAATAGAAGGAAAAAATGGAAACAAAGCCTATGTAAATGGGGAGGGGAAGAAGGCTGAAGGGAGAAGAGGTGAATGGGAAAAAAAGAATTAAGATATATTATGACGACAAAGCTTTTTTTTTTTTTGGTACTGGGGATTGAACTCAGGACTCTGCGCTTGCAAGGCAGGCGCCGGAACCATTAAGCTAAATCCCCAGCCCCTAATATATATTATGTATAGTTACAAATTCCCTATGATGAATGTGAGCACTATGTATGGCAAATATGTACTAATAAAAATTTAAACAAGCAAACAAACAAAAAATTAGAAAAGATTTCATAAATGTATCATCCTGATCCTGGCCTTTTGGATAAGTTATTATCTTCATCTGACATATAAAACAATATACAAGAGGACTTCAGTCATACTGGCACTGGAGGATTTGTTTTCTCATACAAATTTGTCAAAAAACAGGTTAGACTCTGAGTTCCATGGAAGTATAGTAGTGAAAATCTGTGCACTAATTTTAACTCAACTGATTAATTACACATGATATGATTATAGAGGCAGTTCGGTTGCTTTCAGTTATAATTAAAACTAGTAACACTAGCTATTTCACATGAATTTTAAGATGTTTGAAACATAGGAAACTGACTATAAAAATAGAAAATCCAGTATATCAGACTGATATGAGTTCCTTGATATGTACATCTATATGTACGTATACCTACAAATCTCAACCAAAATCAGCTATCATAAAAGCATGCAGTTCAAATCTGTTACTTTTGCAGCAGCCTCCATTTTATAAACATACTGTAGAGTTAATCTGGGAACCAAGTGAAATGCTTCAAGTGTGAAAGAGGGAAGTTGTGTGCTTTTGGCACTAAATAAGTCTTAGGGCAATGCCTTTTTTTTTGGTACCAGGGATCGAACTTGGGTTTTGTGCTTGCAAGGCAGGCAGTGGAACCACTGAGCTAAATCCCCAGTCCTGGCCAATGACTTTTGATGGCATGTTCCAAAAGAGTATAAACTGGCATTGATAAATGACCTTTAAATAGTCCTTTCAGGGTCTCATTAAAACAAGCAAAACAAAACAGAAACTGTATGTACATGAATATTAGAAGAATCCAAAAGAAACCATGAAATTAGGAAGTGGAATCATTTAGTATTAAATTCTTTATCTTGTTTTACTTTTTATTGGTTATATAGAAATCCCAGGAAGTAGGATTAAAATGGTTGGAATTCCAAAGCATCTCAAATTTAGAATTACTTTGAGGCTATTGGAAGAGCAAAAATATGTTTTGGGTTTGGATTATGAAAATCATGGTATTTAAAAACTTTTATTCTTGCCTGTAACTCATCTCTTCTTTCAGTGATTGCTTTTTATATCATTCAGGGAGGAAAAAGTATTAGTGAGACTAACAGTAAGTAGACTATCAGCAGAAAAATGCCTGGAGAATATAAGCAGAGGGGCTGTGTCCTTTCTGAGTCTCCCTAGGGGAGGTGCAGTACATCCATAAGAATAAAAGGATAGCCAATGGGCTTTCAACCTGCTTTTCACCAGCTGGAAATGCACACTCTGGTGTGGGGTGGGCTGGTGATAAGGTAGGCAACAAATACATTTTAAATTATTTGCCATCTTGCAGTTTGACAACTAAGAAAATTTATTACTGAGCTCCATTCAGTGTGTGTATGTGTGCGTGTGCGTGTGCGAACACCCAGACAATGACTGGCAGATTGGATATTTAGTGTTCAAAGGCCGTGAGGGCAGATGTTGCTCATCGCACTGGTCCACCGAGGTACTGATGTTCTGCTCAGCTGGAGGAAGGGGAAGTGAGGCATTCTCAGTGAATCACTGGGGGCCTACAGAACTGACTTTTTTGGGGGGATAAATGAATCACTAACTTGTGCTTTTAAGACCTTTGAAGAGATAAAATCCAGTTGGCTCCAATCCATCAATTAGCTTTATTTGAACTGTACTATATGAATGTTTTGGTTTACCTACCTGGTTAGACCCACAAGTTCTCAAATATAAGAAAAGTACATAAATAATCATGTTTTTATTATTTTACTGTCATTCTTTATTTCTGTATGTTTTCATAACCTATTGAATTCGTTCATTTAAACTATATAGCTTGGCAGTTTTTGTATAGAGTTGTACCACCATCACCACAATTTCAGGATATTTTCATCACCCCACAATGAGAAAGCCTTTAGAAGTAGTCACTCCTCCCCCTCTCCTCTACTAGTCCAAGGAAATCACTAATCTAGTTGCTGCATCTATGGATTTAACCTATTCTGGATATATTATATAAATGGAATCATACAATATGTGGTATTTTTGTCCCTGGCTTCATCCATTTAGCACGATAGCCTCAAAATCCAAGCATGTTATAGTGTATGTCTGCACTTCATTTTTATAGTGTAGAAATAATACTCTATTGTATGGATGGATATTCCACATTTTGTTGATCTTTTATTTACTGATAAACATTTTAGTTGTTGCTATTTTTTTTAGCTATTATGAATAATGTTGCTATGAACTTCTATGTGCAAATTATTGTGTGAGCACATGTCTTTCTTCTCTTAGATATATATCTAGGAGTAGAATTGCTAGGTCATGTGGTAACTCTAAACTCAGCATTTCGAGGAACTGCCCAACTGTTTTCCAAAGTGATGGCACCATTTTACATTCCTACTGGTAATATAAGATGGTTCTAATTTTACCACATTCTTGTCAATGCTTTTTATTGTTTGTAAAGAATTAATATTTAAGCATAAAAATTTTGGAGCATAAACCAGAAACGAAAGGAAATTCGAACAACTTGAAGTTGCACTGGATTGTTAAACACCAGCTGGAAATGCATACTCTGGGGTGGGGTGGGCTGGTAATAAGATAGGCAACAAACACATTTTAAATTATTTGCCATCTTGCAGTTTGACAACTAAGAAAATTTATTACTGAGCTCCATTCTGTGCGTGCACATGTGTGTGTGTGTGTGTGTGTGTGTGTGTGTGTGTGTGTCTGTAAGAACGCCCAGATAATGACTGGCAGATTGGATACTTTTGTACAGTGTTCAAAGGCTTTGACAGCAGATGTTGTTCATGGCATTGGTCTCTAAGGTGACCCCTGAATGAACAACACAGCAATGAACACTACATACTTCATACACAACTAAGAAACATACTAAGCACAAACTGTAGTCAATTTTAAAATTATATTTAAAATTTAGGCTTTGTTAGTGTGGAGATGTAAATGGACCTAAACCTTGGATTAGCCAATGGTTTCTTAGCTATGACACCTAAAACACAAACAACCAAAGGGAAAAAACCCCAGATAGATTGGACTTCATAAAAATTAAAAACTTTTGTGTATCAAAGGATGCTACTTAAAAAGTTGAAAGACAACCCATAGGATAGGAAAACTATTTCCAAATCATATCTGATAAAGATCTAGGATTCAGAATATGTAAGGAGGGCCAGGGATTTAGTTCAGTGGTTCTGCCACCTGCCTTGCAAGTGCAAGGACCCGAGTTCGATTCCCGGTACCAAAAAAAATGTTTGCAGAATATGTAAGGAACTATTATGTCTCAAAAACAAAAAGATAAGCCTAATGAAAATGGGTAATATGAAGACATTTCCCCAAGAAAAACACAATGGCTAACAAGCATTGAACACATGCTCAGTATTATTACTCATCAGCAAAATGCAGATCAAAACCATAACCAGATAACACAACACTCATTAAGATGGCCATTAAAAAAAAAAACCCTCACCTCAGAAACTAACAAGTATTAGGAAGAATGTAGAGAAACTGGAACCCTCATATGAGGGTTGTCTTTTCACTTTAAAAAAAAAAATTGCCATGTATTTATTTAATAAAAGGGCATATTTATTTATGTTTACAAACAAGTTTCAAAAACAAAAACATGTATGCTTCTACTTATTAGCCTTTTTCAAAATGCCAGCAGCCCTCATGCTGTATGAAGGACTCGAAGGAGTAGAAAAATCAATACAGTTCACTCACAGTTCACCAACACATCACTGAACTAACATAGACAAAAACAAAAAGGACTAAAGTTCTCTTGTAGTTTGATAGTTTGATTTAATTTGATTTGCCTGAAATAATAAAAGCATTTCAAGCATCTTTCATTATGTAGTCGATGTCCTGCATTAAACAATCTACTAAATTCTGAACAAACATTATTAGCAAGTTTTCAAAAAATTTAAAAATTAAACAGTTGTTTCAAAACCATTAAGTAGTAAATGTATTTAAGAAACTAATCAGGACAGATGCCATAACTTCATTAGAACACCACTGCTCATCTTTTTTTGTTTTGTTTTCTTTTTTTAAACAAAGCATTAGTGTTATCTATTTGGCTATTAGTATTAGCAATTTATCTACAATATTTAACAAGGTAAATCATAGGCAAAAATTTAGTACAGTTTCAATAGAAACACTCCCCCTTTTACCCCCTGAAAATACAGCAGTATTTGAAGGACTAATTTTTCTGTGCATCAGTTACAAGGAAGCTTCCCATCTATGAACAGGAACAAAAAAAAGGATCTACAAACCTTTATAAACAGGTCTTTATCACTTATAAACATAAATAATCCAAATTATTAACAGCCAATGGCAGAAATTAAAGTATTATTTCAATGATCCAGGGCTCTTTGTCTTGACCAGCTTTACTCCTCCCTCTCTCCTATCAAGGACTGAGAGAAAGTAACGCTCTGCTAATACACTGTTAAGAACCATTCTTGGGTACTACTGGTGATCCATGGGTCACCTATACTGAGTTACTGTTTATCTGTCAGTTCATTTCTCCCACCCTCCAAAAAGCACCCTCAGTCTGGCAGAAAGCTTTGCTTTTTTTTTTTTTTTTTTAAATAAATCTACATTCGTACAAGTGTGTCTTCTGTTGAAGTCCAAAGACAAGAATACTATCTTGTCTGTCACAATATGTGAAAAGACCCAGTTTCAATTTGGTTTTTTTTTTGGTACTGGAGATCAAACTCGGGTCCTTGCGCTTGCACAGCAAGTGACGAAACCACCGAGCTAAATCTCCAGCCGTCAATTTGTTTTTTTACAATGCAGCTAATGTGTTAACATTCAGCTTACAATCAGAGTGATGTTTCCAAACTATGAAGTGGGCTTCCTGGAGATGAAGAGGCAGCAGACTTGTTCATTTCTACTGTAAGGCAAACTCCGCTGTCAACAGCATTGTTATTTTTGTTGGGAGAGGGAGGAGGACCGGAGTTACGTTTTGCAGGAGCACCATCTTCTGCATCAGTGTCATCAATGAGGGGATATGAGGCTCTGAATCTTCTATCCTAAACTCAGGAAGTGTCATGAAGTTGTGAATCGAACTTCTTGATTCTGGTTTTTCTAACCCTTCCTATAAAGAACTACGAAATGCATTCACCACTCGAATTTGAGTTTGGATTCTGTTCCGACCTCTAAACCACAAGATCTGGTCACGCCGCAACTCCTTTTCTGTGTGATCTATCTCTTCAACATTCTCTGCTAATTCTTCTTCAGGTATTTCTTCCTTTTGTGTTCCATGACCAGCTTCTTTCAGGAATTTTAAATGGCTAGTTGGATTTGTTGAAATAAGCTGGCCCCAGAGTAATGTCCCCATTCCTAGGAATATCGACCATAGCCACTGTTCTACTGAAAGCTCTGAACAACTGAAAGGCTTTCCACCAGACTGCACAATTATTATCTGTACCACAAAAGTCCCTAAAACAATTGGGCAGAAGATGGCATTATTAAAGATTCCTTCAAACACATTTCTTTCACCATGGATTTTCCGGGCATTTATTTCATTGAAAAGTTGCATCAGCACAAAGGTATTAAAAACAATAGTATAATGTTCTGAAGGAGGAGCATGCAAAGGAGCATTTCTTTCACTATCAATATCAAAAAACTTCTCTCCAGCAAATAAGAGTGTAAAAACTACTACAAGTTGATAGACTGCATGACCCAAAATATTCTTCATCATTGTGCGTGAGATGAGAGGCTTATTTCTACCATACGGTTTCCGAAGCAAGAGAGACTCAGTGGGTGGTTCCATTGCCAGAGCCAGGGAAGGGAGTGTGTCCATTATGAGGTTTACCCACAGCACCTGCACAGCTTTAAGCAGTGAATCTTGAGTAATACAAGCTCCTGTGAAAGCAACAATCACTGCTATGACATTAACAGCAAGTTGGAACTGCAGAAATTCTGAGATGCTGTCGTAGACATTTCATCCTCACATAACTGCTTTAACAATGCTTGTAAAGTTGTCATCTGTGAGAATAATATCAGATGCTTCTTTAGCTACATCAGTTCCAGCAATACCCATTGCAAACCCAACATCTGCTTTCTTTAGCACTGAGCCATCATTTGTACCATCACCAGTTACAGCTACAACTTGGCATTGTTCTGAGACAGTGCTGTCAATTATACCTTTAACCAGTGTATCCTTGTCAGTAGGAGAGGATCTTGCAAGTACTCGAAACTTTGGGCAAATTTTGTCTATCTGCTCTTGTTCAATCTCTCCTTTTCCATTTCATATTCTTCTGTTAAAATCTCTACCTTCCAGGCACAGAAAATCTTCCCCAGGATGTAAAATACCACACTTTGCAGTAATAGCTTGAGCAGTATTAATATTACCAGCAGTGACTATTTGTACAGTAATTCCAGCCCTCTGACCTTTCTTTATTGCATCTGGTACCTCAGGTCTCACAGGATCTTCAATCCCCACAACAGCAATGCATGTAAGGCTGGTGACAATATCATTTTTACTATCCCACTGTGCTTCTGGTTCTCCTGCTTGAAAATCTCTGAATGCAAGGCACATGGTTCTCAAGCCTTCTGATGCCATCAGTTCAATCAGTTTTTACAATATCATCACAGTCCCTTGGTCTGAATACTTCTGCCTCACCATTAGCACTCAAGAGTTTGAAACACTTTTTCAGAATTATCTTAGAGGCACCCTTGCTGAATATTTGAAAGGTTCCATCTGAATTTTTCAAGACAGTACTCATGGACTTCTGAACAAAATTAAAGGTGTAGACTTTGTACAGTGCTTCTTCTGGTATTTCATTTCTAACATCCTGATAATCCCGTTTTAAATCCAAAAGAAATCCCAACAAGGCACATTCAGTATTATTACCAACATAACGAGGTAATCTACCCTCCTTCTCTGGTGGCAATATTTTTGATGTATAAGCACAATTCACAGAAATTCCTGTCACAAGATAGGACAAAATATCTGGTGGAATAGCTTCTGGTTCAGGAACCTTTCTATAATTTTTTTCATTTATGTAAGCTTGAACAACTGTCATTCTCTTCATTGTCAATGTTCCTGTCTTATTTGAACAAATAGCTGTAGCATTTCCCATGGTTTCACAAGCATCCAGATGCCCTACTGTTATTATCTTTCATCATTTTCTTGACTGAATAAGCCAGTGAAATAGTGACTGCAAGGGGAAGACCTACTGGCACTGCAACCACTAAAACTGTAACTCCAATAATGAAGAGCTTCACAAAATACTGTATGTAAATCGGTGTGCACTCAGCAAGCCATGGTCTCTTCCGAACTCAGAACGTATCAACTATAAAATTAAATACTAGAATGATAACTGTGATGGCAGACATCAACAGATCTGCTTTGCCAATCTGAACAGCCAGTTTTGTTAGTTTCCCTTGTAAAACAGATTTTTTCTTTTTTGGCAAATTTGCTTTCTTTTTCTTTCTCATCACCATCTCCACTGTCTTCACTCTTTAATGGCTGCATTTCCATGGCTGCACCATCCTGAGCTTTTGTTTTCTTTTCCTTTTTCTTCTCATCTTTCTTCTCTTTCTCTTCAACTCCAGCTCCAAGTAAGGTAAAGATAATTCCAGTCTGGGAATTTATACCTACAGCAGTAACTACCATTCTTCCAGAACTTTCCATTACATGAGCACCTGATAGAAGGGATCCTTATCTAAAGACTTCTTAACATGATCAGATTCACCAGTCAATGAGCTTTCATCAATTTTAAGATCACTGCCTTGAATAAGTATACCATCAGCTGGAAGATCACCATATTTCACTTGAGCAAAATGTCCAATAGGAATGTCAGCCACAGGAATCTGAATGACCTGAGCACCCTTGATGATGGTGAACTTCCGCTCTTGTTCAATTCAACTTTGCAAACCTCTAAACTGTTTTTCCTTACTCCAATCATTAAAAGCTGTTACTAATACCACAGACACCACTGACAACAGGATTGCGGCTCCTTCAATCCAGCCAGTTTCACCTTCACCTTCTTCCTCCCCAACAGAAACTTCTCCACAAAATACAGAATTTCCTTTTGGAGGCTGATAAAAAGAAAGGCCCAATAATACTATAGCTGCAATTTCTAATATAATTAAAGTGACATCTTGTAATGATTCCCATACTAACTGAAGAAAAGTTTTTGGCTTTTTAGGAGGTATACAGTTCTTTCCAAACACTGCTTCTCTTCTAACTGCAGGGTTTCCACTTAAACCTTCATTGGGAGATGTTTTCAACTTGGTGCAAATTCCGTAGACATCTCCATAGCTTGCCTGTATTTTTCGTAATGCATCTGTGGTCCTGAGCTCCATAAGAGCCCGAAACTCTGCGAGAGTAATTCCAAAGTCTCCATCATGATTAGCTTCTTTCAAAGCTTTTCACACCACTGTACGCAACTGAATTGTTTGCCATGTCGCCCATTACAAGAATAATTTATTAGAGGAAAATGTTTCCCAAAAGAATCTAATTTTCACTTGATATATTTTCAAGATGAGAATCTTTTAAATATGAAAATTCTTCTTAAGCCAAACACTCATTGTATGACTTTGTAAAGCAGCATCAGCAGCAACATTTCCCTTTGGCCCGTGAGTTGTTTCCTCGTATCAATCAGGAGGCGTACACATCCCTCCCGCTCTGGCGCCCCCTTCTCTCCACACCCACAAGCCTCCAGCTCCACGCTGGCGGCGCAGCTGCGCCTGCGGCCCCGCCACCTCCGCCGAAGCTCACCTGCCACCACAACCGCTGCCCCCTTGGCTGGGCTGTCTTTTCACTTTTGAAGTAGTGTCCCTTGATACACAAAAGTTTTTAATTTTTATTGTGTTTCTCTTTTCCTTCCACTGACTTCCTGCTTCCTGTTGGCCGTAAGGTGAAAAGCCTTCCTCCGCCAGGCGCTTCCACCATCCTGCTTCTGCCTGGAGCCAGCTGACCATGCAAGGACTAAGACTTCTAAAACGAGCCAAAATAACTCTCTCTTTCTCCACATTGTGGGTGCTGGCTATTTTGTTCCAGCAATGAGGAAGGTAACTAAGACACTCTCATTCCAAATGGTCACTGCAAAAATACAGTACATTTTCTTTTAATTAATTTAATGGCAGTAGTAAAGGAAAAAAGATTTTCCCTTATATGTAATGAAATAAAAATAAAATATTATTGAAAAACGAGTGAGAAACTTTCTAGTTAGCCAAGAACTAGAAAACTTGTTTGGTCTTGCAGACAACTTAGCAAGATACTTCTAAACTCTTAAAATGTTTGTATTTTACGGTAATGTATCTAGAAAATTATTTAATAAAATAATTAAGCAATGATTTATGAAACAGTCTGTTCACTGCAGAATTATTCATAATAGTGAAAAGATGTTCTAACATTAGGGAGCTAATAAATTATGGTATATTAATAAAACTATTATGTAGTCATAACAATATTTTAGAAAAATACTTGACAAGGAAATTGCTCATGATGCATTAAATAGAAAAAGATGTTATAAATAAATGCTGTATTATATATAATGCAGGACCTCAAATATGTTTAAAACTGAAGTGCGTATTAATGTTATTTGATTGGTGGTAACAGAATTCTGATTGACTTTATTTATTTTTTTGTTAAATTCTTTTATTGGTACATTGTAGGTATACAACACAATTACATTTCTCATTGGGAATTGTACCTTTACATAATGCATCTTGGTTCTTATTTTTTCCCCATTCCTAGCCCTCCCTTCACCCCCTCCACCCTTCCCTATTTACAAAGACTTTACTTCCATTTCTTTCATTTCTCATCATTTTTCCTTTCCCTTCTTTCCTTTCCCCTGCCCCTCCCACTACCCCTACCCCTTTGGACCTTTTCTTCCTATTTTGCATTATCCATTATTCATTTTAATCATTGGTACATTTTAGGTATACAATATAATGACATTCATCGTTGGAAATTTGCACCTTTACATAGTCTCTCTTGGTTCTTATTTTTCACCCTTGCCCAGCCCTCCCTTCAACCCCTCCATTCCTCCCTATTTACAAAAATTTTGTTCCTCTTTTTCCATTTTCTCATATTAATCCCATTCCCTTCTATCCTTTCCCCTAGCCCTCCCACTTCCTTCCCCTTTGCCCCTTTTCTTCCTATTTCACATTACCTATTATACATTTAGTCCTTATTTACACTTTCAGTTTCTCACACCAGAGAAACTATTTGGTATTTATACATGTGTGTCCTATTTATTTCACTTAAGAGTATCACCTCAATGTTCATCCACTTAGCTATAAATGTCTCTAATTTCTCATTTTTTATGGCTGAGTAGTACTCCATTTTATTAAAAAACCACATTTTCTTTATCCAGTCTCCAGTTGATGGGCATTTGGGCTGTTTCCAAGTTTTAGCTATTACAAACTGTACTGCTATGAACATGGGCGCACATATATCACTGTGGTATGATTCTTTTAATTCTTTGGGGAAGATACCTACCAGTGGAATAGCGGGGTCAAATGGGACTTCCAGTCCTAGTTCTTTGAGGTATCTCCATACTGATTTCCACAGTGGTTGCACCAGTCTACACTCCCACCAGCAGTGGAGCAGGGTTCCTCTTTCCCCACAGGCCCACCAGCATTTGTTATTGGTTGATTTCACGATAGCAGCCATTCTTTCCGGAGTGAGGTGGAATCTGTGTTGTTTTCATTTGCATCTCTTGAATGACTAGTGATGTTGAACATTTTTTCATGTATTTATTTGCTATCTTTACTTCTTTGTCTGAGAAATGTCTGTTCATTTCAGATCCCCATTTTCAGATTGGGTGTTTAAATTTGGGAGGTCTGATGTTTTTAAGTTCTTTATAGATTCGAGATAGTAGACCTTTGTCTGAGGAAGAGCAGGTGAAGATTTTTTCCCACATTGTGGGTTGTCTCTTCACACTGCTGGTGGTTTCTCTTGCTGTGCAGAAGCTTTTTAATAAGAAGAGATCCCACTTGTTGATTGTTTGTGCTAGTTCACGGGCAACTGAGGTTTTGTTCATAAAATCTTTTCCTACACCAATGTCTTCAAGAGTTCTACCTAACCTCTGTTCCAACTGGTTCAGAGTTTCTATTTTAATATTTAGATCTTTAATCCATTTTGATTTTAGTTTAGTGCATGGTGAGAGATATAGGTCTAGTTTTAATCTTTGGCAAGTTGAAGCCCAATTTTTCCAGCACCATTTATTAAAGAGGCTATCTTTCCTCCAGTGAGGTATTTGGCTCCTTTATTGAAGATGAGATGGCTGAGTGTGTCTGGTGTTGTTTCTGCATCTTCTAATTTGTTCCACTGGTCCTCAGGTCTGTTTCTTTGCCAGTATCATGCTGTTTTTATCACAGTAGCTTTATAGTAGAGTTGCAGGTTGGGGATTGTGATACCCCCTGCCATGTCTCTGTTACCTAGAATTGCTTTTGCTATTCTGGGTTTCTTCTTGTTCCAAATGGATTTTTGGATTATTTTCTCAAGGTCCATGAAGTATGCTGCTGGGATCTCAATTGGAATTGCACTAAATTTATATAGCAGTTTTGGAAGTATGGCCATTTTCACTATATTGATCCTTCCTACTCAGGAGCAGGGGATGTCTGCCCATTTTGTGATATCATCTTCAATCTCTCTTTTCAGAGTGCCATAGTTTTCAGAGAAGAGGTCTTTGATTTCTTTTGTTAGGATGATTCCTAGGTGTTTCAGATTTTTGGATGCTATTGTGAAGGGAATTATTTGCCCTATTTCTCTCTCAGTGAGTCTGTCATTCGTGTAGAGGAAAGCTATTTTTTTTGTGTGTTGATATTGTAACCAGCTACTTGGCTGAATTTGGTTATTAAGTCTAGAAGACTTTTGGTAGAGTTCTTGGGGTCTTCTATATAGAGTATCATGTCATCTGCAAATAATGACAGTTTGACTTCTTCATTTCCTATCTTTATTCCTTTTATTTCTTTCTCTTGTCTAATTGCCGTGGCTAATGTTTCCAGAACTATATTGAACAAGAGTGGTGATAGTGGACATCCTTGTCTTGTTCGTGATTTGAGTGTGAAGGATTTCAGTTTTTGACTATTTAGTATGATATTGGCTGTTGGTTTTTCATAGATGGCTTCTATCAGTTTGAGGGAGAGACCATCTGTTTCAATTTTTTGTAGGGTTTTTAATCATAAATGCATGTTGGATTTTGTCAAATGCTTTTTCTGTGTCTATGGAGATAATCACATGGTTTTTATCCTTGGCTCTATTGATATAGTGTATTACATTGGTTGATTTGCATATATTGAACCATCCCTGCATCCCTGGGATGAATCCCACTTGATCAGGGTGTATGATCTTCTTGATGATCTTCTACATTCTGTTTGTCATTGTCTTATTAAGGATTTTTGCATCTGTGTTCATTAGTGAGATTGGCCTATAGTTCTCTTTTTCAGTTGGGTCTTTCTTTGCTTTGGGGATCAAGGTGATGCTTGCTTCCAGGAATGAATTTGGGAGTATTGCTTCCCTTTCAATTTCATTGAAGAGTTTAAACAGTAGTGACAGCAGTTCCCCTCTAAATGTCTTGTAGAATTCAGCAGTGAAGCCATCAGGGCCCGGGCTTTTCTTAGTTGATAAGTTTTTAATTACATTTTCAATTTCATTGGTTGACATTGGGTTGTTCAGAATTTTTAGGTCTTCTTCGTTCAACTTTGGTAATTCATATGTATCTAGGAATTTGTCCATTTCTGTGTTGTCCATGTTATTGGCATATAGGTTCTGGAAGTAGGTATTGATGATCCTCTGGATTTCTGCCGGGACTGTTCTAATTTCACCCTTTTCATTCCTAATTGCATGGATTTGGGTCTTTTCTTTCCTTTTTCTGACAAGCTTGGCTAAGGGTTTGTCAATTTTGTTGATTCTTTCGAAGAACCGACTCTTGGCTTCATTGATTTTTTGTATCGTTATCTTAGTCTCCATTGCATTGATTTCTCCTCTGATCTTTATAATTTTCTCTCTTGTATGAGCTCTGGGGTTGTCCTGCTCTTCTTTTTCTAGAAGCTTGAGGTTCAGCATCGGGTTGTTTAATTGGGCTCATTCTGTTTTCCTAATATACGTATTCACTGCTATGAATTTCCCTCGTAAGACTGCTTTCATTGTGTCCCATAGATTCCGATACGTTGTACTGTCATTGTCATTTAATTGACGGAACTGTCTGATTTCTTCTTTAATTTCCTGTGACCCACTGGTTATTCAGAAGTATGTTGTTCAATTTCCACATGTTTATGAAATTTTTCGAGTTTCTTTTGCTATGGATCTCCTTGACTTTATTTTCTACGCTACAGTTTCTACACTGAACATACATTTTATGATAAAATATTATTTCTTAACCTAAAATATTTAGCTATGTTAGCTTTTCATCATTGTGACCAAAATACTTGAGACAGTCAACTTATAAGGAGGACAAGGCTATGTTGGTCATAGTTTTGGGGTTTTTCAGGGTATAGTTAAATGGCCCTATTACTTCTGGGCCCCTGGCATAGCAGTAATCACAGTAGGATGTGTGCAGAGCAGGCCCTTTTGCCTCATAGCCAAGAAGAGAAAGGCAGAGTAGGGACTTGGGCCTTACAGCCCCTTCAGAGGTGTGCCCCAGTGACCTAACTTCCTTCCATCCCCTAAAGTACCTAACCACCCAGCTCCCAACAGTACCACAGGCTGTGACCAAAGTTTCCACACATGGGCCTATAGGGAACACTTACCCAGATCACAGAAGCTGCTAATGTTTACCTGAATAATATGGTTAAGATCTTAATGCAGATTTTGTGGATAGTTGGCTGTAATTTTTAATTTTAATCTTTTAGTTGGGAACATTAATTTTAACCTAGAGTAACTACAGGTTTTCTCACAGTCTCTAATTTAGTAATCCTAACAATACCACGAGGTAAATACTATTATTTTGTAGGTTAGGAACAGATAGGCGAGTTCAAGTAGCTTACCCAATGTCACAATGGGGAGATTGGCAGAGGAGACAGGAATGACTCCAGGTTCTTTTCACTCCAATGTGCTACTGTTTACCACTATTACAATGACACATCACATCCAAAAGGATGTTCACATATGTTTGAATACTTCTCAACGTTTGGTCAAACTATTATTTGGAGGGTACTTGTTAAAATTACCTGGCATGGGGAAGACAGTACTTGAGATTTTTTTGTTTGCTTTTTTGAGATGGGGTCCGATTGTGTGGCCCAGGCTTGTCTCAAACTTCTGGGCTCAAGGAATCCTTCTATCTCACCCTCGTGGGTACTGACCACAGGTATATTCCACTGGGCCTGGCTAACATACTTGAGATTTTTAACAAATGTCCCAAGCAAATTTACCATCAAACAACTTTAGAAAATTCTATGTTAGAAAGAATGAAATGATACTCAAATTTACAGAGCAGGAAACACTCTCAGAGAGATTAGCCTGAAATCAGCTATCTAGTGGCAAAGACAAGAATATACTGTATATTTTAACAGCAATTTTTAAAATATGAGTTCATCTGCAGAACTTTAATGCTAACTGGTTAACCGATTTTGGGTGTCTTCTTTCCTAATTTGTTTTTTACCTTTCACTTACTCATCCCACCTGCTGAAAGTGTAAACAGGGGCATGGAGTAGAGAGGGTGAGAACAGTGAAGCCCAGCCTGACCTAGCATCCTGAAGTGTCTTTCTAAGGGTCTTTCTCCCTTCCCAGACACACCCTGACACTTATTCTGTGACTCACTTTTGCTTACACTTAGCTTGTTATTAAGAGGTTGATAAAGGCTTACACTATGACCTTGCTTTTAGGGGATTTATATTATGAAAGGGCTCCTGGATGTGAAGATCAAACTTCCGATGAATTTAAGCTACAATCACAGCCTAATAAGAGGTAGCACACATTTTTTTTAGAGGACAGGGCAGCACTCTTAGTTTTCCCTTAAACACTGTTACCAATGATTATGATATGGTTTAGTGGCACACACAACAACTACAAGTATCTCCTTGCTCTGCCTTGGAAAACAATTAAGACAAAACTCTGTTCTATCATCCCCATCCAGATACTTAGCTTTCCAAAGCTATATAAATTCATCAACTTTCACTTTTTAATCACTGAAACTTAGACTAAGTAAAAATACTTCCTCTCAAATATAGAAATGATAATGCTTACTGTAAAATATTTAAAAACAAAGAAAATTTTTTAAAACCCTAAAATCATCCATAGATGGATAATTCAATTACTAATAACTGCTGATATTTTTGTGTTTTCTCCTAATAACAGTACATTTATACAAAAGTAGCTAAAATTTCAGAGCTTCTTATGTTCCAGGCCCTCTGTGCTTTACCTTCAGTACAATACTGGGTCTTTACAATGTTTTGAGGTAGGTACTATTAGTCCTCCCATGTCACTGGCCTTAGATAACTTGGCCCACAGATACTGGTAGAGCCAGTATTCAAACTCAGTTTCTGTCTCATGTCAGGACCTGTCTTCTCCACTATTACATTTAATATAACATACACTTTTCATTTTTTCCTGATTTATGTAGGCCAACTCCAACTACCCTTGATCTCACTGAGCCCTCTGATCTACCTGGTCCAATGCTTGCTTCTGTGGTACCTTCCTACCTGGCCCAGCTTCCCTTGGTACACACCAACTTCTTTGCCTCTCTTTTATCAAGGTTCTTAACTAACCCTACCTCTGGTTATGTCCACCTCTGCCTAATCCATGCCAGCACTTGTGTGGCTGAACATGGTGGGGAGAAATATCACAACCACACTGAAAAGTCTCATTCTAAATTCACAATTAATAAAGAGGGTCTTTAATAAGGCCACTAGCAATCACATTCTACTTCTCAATCCATCAACTCTTACTGTTTTAAAAGGCTATTTTTGTAAACCTCCTACACTTTTCCCCTTTAACTCTCAGCTAATGACTGCTTCCTAATTCAGAGAGAAACAGAAACAGAGAGATGATCAACAACTCTCACATGGCTCCCATCCGATGCCCTTTCCTTCCACTGTAACAGGAACTCTCCGTGCTCCTAGCTAACTCGTGCTTCTGTGCTCACACCTGCCTCCCTCTTGTCTGCTCGGGTCCAATAAATTCTTCCCTTCCTTCCTGCGCTAAGTTTTCTTCTCACATCTGCCAACACATCTAGTACTGTTTATCTCAACTTAAAAAACATAATCTCTTGGCTGTATTTCCACCTCCATCTACTGCTTACTTTCTCTGCTCCTTTATAGCAAATCACTTCAAGGTCTGGCTTTGCTTTTTTCCATTTTTTGCCCCCATTTTTTCTTAAACTTACTCCAGTCAAGTTTTCACTATTACACCATTCTACCAATATGATTCTTTATAAAATAGGTTCCTGATTCACCATTCCAATAGTGAATTCTTAGTCCTCATCTTACTCAGTTCTCATTGGTACTTTCCATAACTCATGCTCCCTTTATTTGAACTTCACAACACCAAGACAGGGCCTTGTTATGTAGTTAAGACTGGCCTTGAACTCACTATGTATCCCAGGCTGGCCTCGAACCCATGGTGATCCTGCCTCATCCTTCCTAGCACTGTGATTGCTGCGATTACAGCATGTGCCACTATGCCCCTCCCTCCTTTTAGGTGATTGTTCTTGCTTTCCTCTCATCTCTCCAACTGCTAACTGTTAGAATACTTGCAGGCTCAGTCCTTTGACTTCTTTTCTAAATTCACTTCTGCGACGTCCTGAAGTATCTTATCTCTAAATAGAGCTTATATTCTGAAGTTTCTTAAATTTACATCTTTAATGTGTGAAAAATTTTCAAGACCACAAAGACTATTTGGAGGTTGCAAACAATGAAACAGTAGAAAAAGAATGATGGAACCAGAAGACAGAATGGACCATTTATAACAGGGTGAGGTGCATCATTTCCAATTAAAAAGGGTAGGAATGTCAGGGAGGTTCTTTAGTTGTGAGGGAGAAACCTAAAGAATTCCTTGACTCATGGTCTTAATTTGCTCAGTTAAAAAACAAGTAGTCATATTATAAAGTGAAGGAAGAATGTGGTAAAACAAAAAGGTTGAAAAAAGGAGCGAAAGTTCAGAAGACCTGATGAAGGGAATGGGAAGGAGCTAACGGATACATAAATTGGAGAATGAAGTGAATAAATTTAGTAGCTCCAATCTGCACAATATGATTTTTTCCTGTCAGTTCAGAGCAGGCTAGTTCAACAAGTACAAATGGGAAAGATAATTGCAAATTGTTATTAGAGTGACAAAATGACAAATCCTGTGGCTAGAGGGAAGGGGGAATATCCAAAGGAGTGGAGCCTGGGAATGACAGAAACTTTTATGAAGTCAGAGAACTGATATTGGCTATTAGACAGTACATAAAGTAGGAGAACAGTTAGTTGTTGCCAGAGAGTGGGATTCTGAGATTTGAGTTTTTAAAACTGGAGCAATTCTAAGTTTAAAGATATGGATGTGAATAGCAAGAATGAAGGTCACTGGAACTAAAGTATAAGGCTAAAGGAATTCCATAGACTTGAAAGAAAGGGAAATGGTGATGTGGCCAGATAACTAAGTCTCAAAGGAGCATACTTTCATGGTGTTTAGAGTATAGTGGAGGACTCCTATCCTACCATGGATATGCACAGGCAGTATCTATTTGAAAGTACTGTGAGAGATGGTTTACATAAGCCTCATCAGTTGCTATTAAGAAAGTATATTATTTGCAAGAAGGCCAAAAGATAAATGCCAGGTGAAAGTGAGTTTAAGAACTAATGAATCTTAGATTGTTTTGTACCTTTCTGTTTATAGATGGAGACCATGGGTCAGTAGGCTGGCCTGGTTTTTTCTTGTTTTGCTGTTCATCATGATCCGTAGGAATGCAACTGAGAATTATTACTCTTCTTATCCATGATGAAAAATGAAGATGAAGTGCATCACATGTATAAAGGATGTATTATTTGGCCTACAAAATTACCAAATTCTTGATTTGGCTAAATGCCTACTCGTAGGGTTTAATTGCATTCCAATGAATAATAAAAGTGGAAATGTTATAATCTTCAATCATGGTTTACTTTAGTTCTTTGAATATATTTATAATGGCTATTCTTCACTTTTTGTTTTTGCTAAATCTCATATCTGGCTGCAATTACAGTTTGTTACTTGCTGTTGTCTACTGTGCTATATTTTCCTGTTTCTTTGCATGTCTAATTTTTTATTAGAAACTAGACAATTCAGATCATATACTATAGAAACTCTTAAGTACTAATTTCTCCACCCCCTTGGGCTTATTCATTGCTTGGTTAAGTTCTGGGCTAGATTAGTGACCACTATCCCTCTTGACAGTGTCAATCCCCTGAAGTTGCTTCTCAGGGAGGCACAGACTAGAGTTTTCCAGCAGTCACTGTGGGATGACAGGAGTTAACAGCAGCTCTTAAGTCTCCTTTCTTGACCACACCAATAAGAGCTGAGCATCACTAACTTCTAGCTGATTGCCCTATTGATTTCACAAATGCTCTGGGACAATTGCTCTAGTGATAATCCAATCAAATCTGGGCTTTGAAGGAGTAATTCCCATGGGTGATGTTTACTGTTACCGCCTCAGCAGAGCTCCTCACAGCTGCCACTTTCCCTAGGGCTCTTTTGCAAAGTAGCCAGCCTTCAGTTTAGCCTATTATTTAATGAACCTATCAATGTCCTCCCAATTATCTTTTACCCTGATCTATAACCATTTTTGAGAGTGGCTTTTGAGCTTTAATGTCTCCATTTTCTGTTGAAAATGAAGCCAGTTTCTTTGGGAAGAGATCGGAAGATACTTGTCTGTTTCTCCCCTCCAGGCAAATCTTTGAGGGTGGGGCTCTGGAGCAGGCTTCGGAGATAACAGTCTACTTATGAGTGATGTCCACACTCCAGCAGGTGAGTGGCAATAATGTCATTGTGGGAACACTGCCTTGCAAGCTGGGACAAGAGCAGTCAGGTCCCCAGAATTCTCAGTAGCACAGAGCCCAAGATGGAGCCTCCATTCTACAAATAAGGGTTGAGTGAAGAACTCCCACCTCTCAGGTGCACTCAAAAGAACTTAGCCTGTGCAACAAGTAGTTGAGGGCAGGAAAAGAAATACTGATGCCTGGTTGCTCCTGGGAAGGAAAGCGTTCTGGCTGCAGGAAGGACCTGTGTTCTTGACTGCAGTAGTCCTGAATTAATTTCTATCCCACTGAGCAGGGGCAGAGTAGGGAGGTATCAACCCTACACACACATTCCAGACTCTCCCTTTTCTTATCCAATTTTAGTAGATTTTCTTGAATAGATGTTTCTTAACTTGCTATATAACTCAAAGACTATTTCCAGAGAACTGATGATGTTCAAATGATGACGTTTAAATGATGTTCTTAAAAAACTTTCACTAGTTTCAGTGGGCAGTAGATTCATGAAGCTCCTCCTGCTGCCAGGATGGAAATTGCTCTCCTCAGTTTATTCACTTTCACTAAGTAAAATTCCCTGGTGAGAATATACCACAGTTTATTTATCCATTCTCTTAATAATGGACATTTGGGTTATTCCCAGCTTTTTTGCTAATATAACACTGTAGCTATAAGCGTTCTTTATACATGTCCTACTGCACACAGGCACGGATTCCTGTTAAATACACGATATATATAAGTAGGAGAGGGATTTGCAGGACAAAGTTATGCTGATGTTTATAAGGCAGTTTCACACTGCTTTCTAAAGAAGTAGTTTCAGCGTACATTTCCAAACAACAGTGCATAAAAACCCTTGATGACCTACATCCTTTTCAACTTTTGTTAACAGACTTAATTGTTGCCAATCTAATAGATGTAAGATTATCTTACTGGAGTTACTAATAAGGATAAACATGTTTATGTTCATGCTCATTGTTTTTATATGTTTTCTCTTCTGTGAATGTCTACTTATTTCTCATGTTCCTTTTTTCCCTCCTTAAAACAGGGTCTTGCTAAGTTGCTCAGCTGGGCCTCAGACGAATTGTAGGGATGCATCACTCTCCTTCCCCAGGTTTCTATTTTTTGAACGGATTATCAGGGGAGAGACAGATCTCCTTTACTACACCAACTCTTGGCTCTTTATTGTGTTGTTTCAGGGTCTTGCATGTGCTAGGTAAGCGCTCTACACCTGAACTACACCACCCAGCACTTGGGTTCTTTGGCTAGATCTAGAAGCTGAATTAATACAAGAGCTGATCAACTAGGAAAAGTATGAAAGTTTTATTAGATTTATAGGTACATGGATATCCTCTCTAGAGAGTGAAGTCTGAAGAAATAACCAAAGCAAGATGCTTTTATACTTTTTAGAGAAAGAACAAAAAATTTGTGAAGGAATGACAGGACAAATGGATCCCTACACTAAGGTAAATTCTATGGATGTCACCAAGTGATATCCATGGGGTGTAGGGAGGTGTAGAAGTTAGGGGAAGACAAGGGTTACTTCACAAAGTTTGTTAATTGGGGCTGCAATGAATTACCACAATTACTAGTGCAAAGATCAAGGCTATTTTCTAGCCTTAGTTTATGAAGGACACTCCTTCCAAAAGAACCTTTGTGGCTTGCTCCATGTAGGAAAAGACAAGACATTTGGCCCTTTCTTGAAGTTCCAGTTCCTCAAATGATTTCAGATTGAAATAATCAATACACCAACCATCAACTCCTTGATTGCCTTGTCTTTTTCTTAGTGTAGTTCTGTATGTAAATATTATGTCGTGTCAATTATATGTGTTATCATTAAATTTTGCAAGTTCTTGGCTTGTCTTTTCAATTTCTCTAAGGCAACTTGTGATAAACAAAAGTTCTAATTTTAGTATGACTGAATTTTATCAATCCCTTATACTAGTACTTTTTGTATCTTAAGAAATGTTTCTCCAACTGAATGAGACACATTTTTCAAAAAATTTAAAGCACTGATTTTTCCATATTAGTATCAAATTGCCCTAATGTAATTTATTGAATAGTCTGTTTTCTCCACAGATTTACATTTACATTCCATCATTTCCTATTTCATTATGTATAAAAACTTCACCAATTTACATTTCCACCATTTATCAAAATTATATTTACACCTGTGTTTCTGAGCTCTCTATTCTGTTCTGTTGGTGAATTTGTCTATCCCTATACCAGTATCAAATAATCTTCATTATTATAGCTTTATAATAAGGCTTTTTTTTTTTTTGGTACCGGGGATCGAACTTGGGTCCTTGCGTTTGCGCAGCAGTTGGTGAAACCACTGAGCTAAATGCCCAGCCCTATAATAAGGCTCATTAAGGCAATTTCTGCATTATTTTTCTTCTTTCAGGATATCTTAACTGGTTCAAGCCCCTTGGTTTTCCATATATATGTTCAAATCAGGTTTTCAACACACACACACACACACACACACATACACGCACACTTACTTTAAGAAATTTGAAAGGCTTAACTGTCAATCACAAAGTAGCCAACTTTTAAAACAGCTGTTTTTTCCAGCGCCTGCCTTGTGAGGACAAGGCCCCGAGTTCAATCCCTGGTACCCCCCCCAAAAAAAAAATCCAAGTAAAATAGCTGTTTTTCAATAGTTGTAAAATGATTTAAAATTTTATATTTTTAAAATAGTTCTATAATCTTCTTATAGAATGGGAATCATATATAGCTCTCTACCTTTAGCTTGGCTAAAGGCTTATCAATTTTACTGAACCAGTTTTTTGTTTCACTGATTTTCTCTATTAATTTCCCTTTTCAATTTAATTGATTTCTGCTTTTTTTTTTTAATGAGACTGGGAATTAAATCCTCTTTTACAACTATTCCACCACTAAGCTACATCTCCAACCTTTCTTTCTTTTCTTTTTTTTTTTTCCTGGAATCAGGACCAGGACTCAGGACCTTGCACTTGCAAGGCAGACAGGGCACCACTGAGCTAAATCCCTGGGCCCCCCACCTTGTTATTTTGAGGCAGGATCTTGCTAAATTACCAAGGCTGGCCTTGAACTTGCAGTATTCCTGCCTCAAGAGGTACACACTTGGATAAATATTAATTTCTTCTGAGATTTTCTCTTTGACTCATGTTATCTAAAAAGTGTTGTTTAATCTTCAAATATTGAGGTTTTTTAGCTATCTTTCTACTGTTGATTTCTAGTTTAATTTTGTTGTAGTCTGAGAGGTCACATGTTGCATGAATTCTATTCTTATAAATGTTTTATGGTCTCATATCTGCTCTTAGTGAATGGTTCCAGGTTAGCTTGAGACTATATATTCTGCTATCATTGGATGAATATCCTATAAGTGTAGATTAGATGTCACTGAAGGTAAGGTTCTGTTTGGCTATATTCTTGGTTTTCTGCTAGCTGGATCTGTCAATTACTGATAGAGGCTCTTAAAGCCACCAAAGAGCCAGGCATGGTGGCACATGCCTATAATCCCAGCACTTGGGAGGGTGAGGCAGGAGGATAATCACAAGTTCGAGGCTAGCCTGGGCTACATAGTTAATTGTAGGCTAGGCTGGACTACATGGTAAGACTGTCTCAAAAAAAAAAAAAAAAAGCCTCCAATATGTGGAGGTATGTGTACATCTCCTTAGGGTTCTATCAGTTTTTGCCTCACATATTTTGATGCTCTCTGGTTAAGACTGGAGCCATATATTTCACTTTTCCACAGTATTTGATCATCTAATATTTTGTTGCTATTAATTTTAAGTGTCACCTATTAGGCCTTTTTTTTTAATTTTAATTTTTTTTTTTACCTATTAGGCCTTTTAAGGATAAGAAAAGTAAGTGTGATTTGATCTTTATGGATTCCTTCTCTTTCTTTTCCTTTCTTCACACACATCTGAATTTCTGACCTGTATTATTTCCCTTCTCTCTGGAGAATTTCATTTAATAATTCTTGTAAAGCAGATCCTACAGGTAACAAATTTCCTTAATTTTTGTTTGAGAAAGTTTAACCTCTACTTCACTTCTGATGGATAATTTCACTAGATATAGGGTATTAGGCTGGTAGAGTTTTCATTTAAAATGTTTTTTTTTCTCCTCCGTGTAAACAGCACTGTTTATTCAGAGTGTGAAACTATAAAGAGAAGTATGATAAAATTCTTATCCTTGTTCTACAGTAAGGTGTTTTTTCTGTTTTTTTCAAGATCTTCTCTTTTCTTTTAATTTTCTGTAGTTTAATTATTATATGCATATTACATATTTAACTATTGTATGCCTATTAGGTATTTTTTGGTATTTATTCTTGGTGTTTGATGAGCTTCTTGAATCAGCAGTCTGATATTTGTTAACAGTCTATTATTATTCCAAATATTTCTTGTATTCCTTTTCCTTTTGGTATTCTCATTGTGAGTATGTTGCATCTTCTGGAATTGACCTATAGTTCTTGTCTTTTTTCCTCTTTGTTTTTCAAGTTGGGAAGTTTCTATTGATATTTGCAAATTCATTGATTCTCTCTTCAGGCAGGTGGATTACTGATGAGTCCATCACTTCTGGGCTCTTTCATTTCTCTTAAAAGTTAAGCGCTTCCTGCTTACATTACTCTGCTGGTCATCTATCACTGTGACAAAAATACATGAGATAATCAGCTTACAAGAGGAATGGTTTATTCTGGCTGCCAACTCTCCAGGTTTCAGGCCAAGATCAATTGCCCCTGTGCTGCTGGACCTGTGGCAAGGCAAAACATCATTAGGAGGGCATGTGGTGGAACAAAGCTGCTCACCTCATGCAGCAGGGAGTTAAGAAAGAGAAGAAAAAGGAACCAAGAGCCTGCCAGCTCCTTCAAAGGGTGTTCCTGATGACCTAACTTACTTCCAGTAAGGTTCCAAAGGTTCTGACACTTCCCTAAAGCACCCAGGCTAGGGACTAAACCTCTAATACTTGTGCTTTTGGGGGCCATTCAAAATCCAAACTATAGCAATTATCTGTTCTTGAACACTGTGCACTTTTTCCATTAGAGTTCTGAACATATTAATCATGGTTATTTTAATCTATGGATCTCATAATTCCAAAATGTCTGCTGTATTTGAATCTGGTACTGATGTTTGCCTTGTTTTGTTTTGGTTTTTTTTTGTGTGTGTTACCAGGAATCAAACTCAGGACCTTGTACTTTCAAGACAGGTGCAGTGCCACTGAGTTAAATCCCCAGCCCTGCCTTATATTTTCAGACTGGGTTTTTTTTCTTTCAGCAAGCCTTGTGACTTATTGAGTCCATAGTTACTGACATAAAAGGCCTTCTGTGTGTGTGTGTGTTGGGGGGGAGCATGGAACTGAACACAAGACAATGTGCATGCCAGATAAATGCTCTGACTCTGAGCTATACCCTGAGCCCTGGTACAAGGCCCTTTATGTTTACCTGTCTAGGAGGACTATGTTGTATTCAATGTTTGCTGTATTTGTAAAGTGGGGCCCTACTGATGTGGTAATGAGATATGTGGGGGGGGGGCCTGAATGTGTTACACAGTTCTAAGAACAACTCTCAATCTTTTGGTCAGTCAAAACCAGTTTGGGGGCTGGGGATTTAGCTTAGTGGTTCTGCCGCCTGCCTTGCAAGCGCAAGGACTCGAGTTCGATCCCCAGTACCAAAAACAAAAGCAGTTTGGGCAACATAGTGATACTTCATCTCAAAACCCAACCCAACCCAACTCAACGCCTTTAGATGAGACAAGAAGGCTACAGTGGGCTGGAGTTGGGAATTTCCATTCCTCCAGGTTGGCTGGGCTACAGTATAATAGTTTCCTTTCTGTGCAGGTCTTTGTTAAGGAGAATGAAATTCTCTGGAGTATTTAACAATGACTACTTTTCCTTCCCTTTGAGGGAAAGAATGATTTTCTTACATCTTCCTTGGGGGAAGCTGGTGGGGCTCCTTGAAGTAAAATTCACAAAAGTATATGGGTCTTTAGGAATTTTTATCTCATAAACTAGTCAGTTATTCTTTAATATTGCTTGATAATGGCTCAGTGGTGGATTCTAGGTGGTATCTGCTATGGTTAAGCTCTGATTCTCTGGATTTGCTTGTCTCCAGTTTTCAGATCAGTGTGTCCCGTGATCTCAAGTCTCTGACGGATGTAAGCTTATTTTCCTGCTCATAAACCTTCACTATTTCCTCACTGATTCAAGATGAAGTCCACCCGTCTCTGCCCAATATACATTTCTTTGGTAGTTGAACAGGGTCACTGAAATATTCTGTAAAACATGGCCCTTGTTTGTTTTTCAGTTTGATCTCTCACTACTCCCTGAAGCAAGCCCTTATTTCTGGTGATTGGTAAACTTATTGTTCCTAAAATACACTTATGTTCACTCATTGCATTTTTTCAAGTCATTCCCCAATATTTACAATGTCTACAGTGAGTGATTTACAAGTCACTCAGCCTCTTCTGATTCAATCTATATTTCTCTGATGGTTCAACCTGCTCCTGCCCATTAAGCTTATACATACACAGCTATTCAGAGGGAGTATTCCAGAACACCTTGAAAGGTGTCAGGAAGACAAAGTTTTTCATAGACTACATTTATAAAATGAGCCTGCAAAGTGAAAGGCACTAGTTTAGATATTAAGAATTGCTGACATCATTTAGAATAACTGAGTTGGCAATTATTTTTTTTAAAAAGCTTCGTAGTGAAATTTTAATTAATGCAGGAAGGAGAAGGAGGAGGAAGAGGAGGAAAAGGAGAAAGAGGAGGAGAAGGAAGAAGAGGAGAAGGAAGAGGAGGAGGAAGAGGAGAAAGAGAAAAGCTATTACCAATTCAAAAAAGCAGGGTTTTCAGCCCTGAAGTTTAATTTTTTAACTTAAAACATTAAAACTCACGTTCCATTTGCTCAAACATTACTGAAAAGAGGAAGTCTCGTGGTGTCATATAATATTCCCCTTCATGTTCCAGTGAAGAAAATTGCATGAACCGCTGCTTACGAAGGGAGAGTTTCTCTACTGCTCCATGGTCAATGTTTTCCTAGAAGACAATGAAATTGCAATTTAATTTTTGTTTGGTAGTGTTCCTAACTAAGCTACTTCTAGAATAATCTTTAAAGAGTAATTTTCATGCTTAGGTTTGACAATTTTCAAGCTTTTAAATCCTCATTTAACAAATATTAACTGAGTGCTTACTTTGAACTGTTTTAGGCACTGAAAATACAGCACTGACGAAGGAATTTACATTCAACAAAGGGAGAATGAAAACAAATAAATGAATATATAAAGTAATTTCAAGTGGTATGAGAGAAGGGCCACAAAGAAACACAAAGCTGGATAAGAAGGTGATACATGGTAATAGTTTAGACAAAGTCAGGGATGATCTTTCTGAGAGACATGTAGATAGGCTACATGAGGTGGAGTGAGCATGGGCTCACTTGCAGAAGCTTGGTTTGCTGAAGGAACACCAGGAGGGCCAGTGTTACAATGATGGAGGGAAAAATAGAATGGCAAAATGGAGGTAAGAGCAGAAAGACTGGGAGGCAACAGGACCTACACTTGTGCTTTCATAAGGAGAGAATAAACCATATCTGATAAACAGGCCTGCTCAAAAATTTGAGTGGGAAATCACAGTGCAAAGTACTAGAAGAATGAGGATAGATGAAACATTTTGAATGTGAGTATGAATCTCAGGCAATGGAACTTAGATCTTGACCGACTGCTGAAAAAGACAATGCTGAAATCTGTATTGCTAAGCTTTCATTGAGCACTTATTACATACTAGGCACTGTGATAATTCAACAGTGTACATAGAATATTTAGTTAATCCCTATAGTAACTCTGACAATAGATACCATGTAAGATTTGGAAAGTGATATAGTATATATAGCAGAGCCAGGCTAAAAACCCATGTCTGTGTCGAAAGGTTTCAATCTCTTAAACCTTCCTAGTGACTGGGTCTTGTGGCCAGGCAGACTGGAGGAAGATGACACAGTAGGCAGCACAGACATTAACTTCAAGGTAGAAATCCCAACAGAAGATACTGTCTGTGAAACCCAACAGCAGGCGTTCACTCTGGATTGCTTCCTTAGACTACTGCTCGCTCTCACTTAGACCATACATCCTTCCTGGACATATCACCTATGACTGATCCCAAACATACAGAGGCTGTTCAGTGACTGCCGGAGAAAAATATGAATTCCAGTTGCTTAACCTCTCTCAATTCAATGCCCTCAACAGGCATTGGTTGACTTAAGTTCTCCAACTAGTAGTGCAGCAATTCTCTCTCCTGAATTAGACAAGTTTTCTTGAGCACTTACTTTTACATGTATTTTGCATTTTGTTACAGTGCCTACTACAATACTGGATATATACAGAATACTCAATAATACTGCAATAATCTATACCTCAGCATCTCTAGGTTTTCCCTTCTCTTTCTCCTTAAATTATTACTCTAAAGAAAACTCAAGGGTCATGTTTTAATTACATGAATGAGTCAATACTCATTCGAGGAATCAAAAACTGAATTTTATAATACTTTGAATATTTTATACTTGAGGCAAATAATTACAGTAAAATATCAAGCTCTGTATATAGCAACATACACATCATTTTATTTAATAAACTGATATTGAAATCTGTATAAAAATGGTGGTAAATAAGAAAAACATTAATTCGTATTAGGAAGTACTAAGTGCTTTGGCAGTGAATATATAGAAAGTATAGGGCTGGGACTGAAAAAAAGGTGGGTTAGAGAATTCTCAGTGAAGGTCGTAGCATTTGCAAAGTCTAGATATTAAAAGAAATGAGTCCAGTAGGAGGATTGCTGTGCCCTGGGCTACACAGTGAGTTCAAGGCCAGCCTGAACTACATAGTAAGACCTTGTCTCAAGAAGAAGGAGGAGGAGAAGGAGGAGAAGGGGGAGGGGGAGGAGGAAAAAATGAGAGGTTAACATGGGCTCAGACATTATTAGCTTAGAAATTTTTTTTTTTGGTACTGGGGATCGAACTTAGGACCTTGTGCAGGTGGCGGAACCACTGAGCTAAATCCCGGCCACAGCTTAGAGATTTTTTATATTTACCATACTATTGTTACTATGTAGTCTATTAAAAGATGAATAAAATAATAATCTATACAGAAAAAAGTACCTTATTTCCTTAAAAAATCTCACCTTTCATACTTTCTATTATCAAAAATCTTTATGACTTATTTAAACC
This sequence comes from Heterocephalus glaber, assembly GCF_053883595.1. Classification (NCBI taxonomy): domain Eukaryota; kingdom Metazoa; phylum Chordata; class Mammalia; order Rodentia; family Bathyergidae; genus Heterocephalus; species Heterocephalus glaber. The sequence goes on from NW_028258432.1 coordinate 3,184,732, forward strand.
AACAACTTAATCTTAAATAAATTCTTCTTTCTAAACCTCAAACAACTAAAGGGGGCAACTACTCATTTATCCCCTTCATCTATGGGTCTCAGAATAAGATGGACCATTAATTCTCTCTTTTCTGGTTTTCATGTGGTTCTCTACTTTGCAGCAATCTTAATTCTTCCCTGGTCTTAACTAATATCCATCCTTACCCAGAAGTAAGAAAACAAACTTCCCACCCTCTTACAGCAAGGCATAAAAAAACTATTTTTCTTTTTAAAATAAAAATTAACACAAAGTAGATCAAAGAACTTACCATAAAAGCTACAATTATAGAATTATAAGAAAACACAAGGGAAAGCTTCACGACATTGCACTGAAACTTTTAAATTTTATTAATAACATATGTTCATTGTATGCGTTAATGGGGTTCAGTGTGAGATATGCCTACAGTGTACACTGATCAAATTCTACTCGCCATTCCCCACTGCCACAATCTCTAGTAATCACTATTCTTTTAGGTTGATGTCTTTTAGCTTCCATGTATGAAAGAGAACATGCTGTGTTGTCTTTCTGTGCCTAGTTTATTTCATGTAGCATAACATCCTTAAGTTCCATCCATTTTGCTACAAATGACAAGACTTCATTCTTATGACTGAGTAATACTCCATTGTGTATATATACCACAAAAAGAAACTATTTTCAAAGAAATCCTTTTTTTTTCTTGCTTGAGATTTAGATCCTAAAATTTTCTCTATCATTTTCTGTGTCTGTAACTCACATAAGGTAACGTTTCTGGAGAGTCATGAGAACAGTCAACCATATAGGGACGTACTATTTTATTGAATCCAATGGCTTGTTAGCTCTTTCAATTTTGGTTAAATATCTTCTCTAGTGAACAAGAAAAGGTAGGTGTGTGTGTGCATGAGCGTGTGTATGTATATATATATGTGTGCACTGAAACAAAAGCTCTTGTTCATTGGTTGCTTTTTGAAGTTGAACTTGTCATGGAGTTGGTTAATGGTCCATCTTGTTATGAGACCAGCAGACCACTTAAACACATATGACCTCCACATCTGTGCTATAACCATTACTCTCTTCACGTGTGGATGGTGTGGTATAAAACCTTCCAATAATCCTACCATAGCCCTCCCAATTCAGTTTGGTATGGCAACTTTTAATTCCCCTTATTCCCTGGTATAAATAAACCTATTCTCTCATCTCAAAACCTTTCAAATCCCACTGCCAGCACCAATAATACCTTTCCTTTTCTTAATCTTTTCACTGCCTCTCACACTTCGTTTACTGAGTATACAGCAATCACTTGCAAGTCTTCAACACAGCTGACTCCAATTCTACCATTTTCCTTATCATAGATACAGTAGATGTCCTAAGGCACCATTTCTCACTACTACAGTCTTTCCTTTCTTCCCAATCCTCATCCTCAGCAGCAAAAACATACAAATTAAGGGGGGCAACCGTGTATTAGTGGATATCAACAATAGTTAATGTTTATAAAATATGTAATATATGCAAGTCAGGTTGCTAACATTTTAACACATGTTCTCACACAATTATCACAATGCCATTAATAGCAGACACCATTTTTGTAATTATCATTAAAAAAACCACAAAATAAAACTAATCTTGTAGGGTTAATCAGCCTGCCTAGCTTAACGCAGTGAATTAAGTTATAGCACAGTATGACATCAACCTTCCTATGAACCATTTTCCAGTACTAGCTCCTTTAAGAATTATACAAATTAGAAAAGTAGAAAAAGCAGTGTGGAGATGATGCTAGTTGAAGGAATTTTCATGAAAAGAGTAGGCTTTAAGCCAGACTTTAGAGAATAAATAAGAAAGAGCAGAACCAGAATAAGTCATCCTTTAGGTCCTGGGTTAAGTGCTGTTCATTTCCATTATTTCCCCAGTTCAGGCAAATTTAAAGTAATTAGGATGTACTGAATATGATTCTTTGCTGCAAGAAAGTTTATGTAGAAGAAAAAAAGTGATGTTCTGATGTTACCAGAGCCTTTCAAAGTTTATGAGCCAACACAATTTTGTTATCTTCATCATATAACAGTTCAATTTAAAAAGTGTATTTTAAAGGAACACTAGTATAATCAATGTATATATTTATACTTATTACTTATTTCAGATTCTAAAAGGTTAAATTGCCAATGCCACCTTAATCCTTTACTTTTCTGTTCTGTTTATCATGCTTTACTGCATTTGTAAGTATTTTGATCAACTCTCAAGTTTGCTGGATGAATTTAATGGCCAAAATGCAACAAGCAACCACAAAAATTGCTCTTAATAGGACAAAAGATGCTTTATTATATCATTTCCAATAATAAAAACCAAAATGTTTATTTTCCCCTAATTTTTCTAATACACTGTAAGCATCAGAGGCATACATTTTGTCTTGGTGTCACCACACTGTGCATTACACATAGTGTTAGAATGACTGATAATTATAACACAGAATTCAACCCTTCATGATAAATGTAACCATTATGTACTGCAAACATGGACTAATTTTAAAAAACAACAAAAAAGGGGCTTAGAGATCATCTAGTTCAATAGCTCAGTGCATGTGACCAGAAGTCAGGCATTTTGAGTCTCATATCATGCTTGGTTAACTAGTTTGTAACGCAGAGGGCTGTAATATTGATTATGCCCAAGGCCGGCTGTAAAGAGCTAACCCCACAATTGGCTTGTTTATGGAAGTGAGTCTGGCTGAAGCCTAAGTGCCAAGGTCAGAGTAACTCGCACCCAAATTTTGTTCCCACAACTAAAACCTTCTGACTAGAAGGACGATGTTCTAATTACATATATTTTGTCTGTTCTGTTCCTAATTCGAGAATGCTTTGTCTTGTCCTTTCTGAGCCTTTACATTAATTTCCATAAAAACCACACATGGCCTTTACCCTGATCGACTGCCAATCAGAGTCAGTGCCTGGGACTGTCCAGTGCCTTGGTTGGTTGCACCGATATTGGTTGTCCGGGCACCCTTTCTCTTCTAGTTCTGTCTCTTAGTGTATTTTTTTCTGAGGCCTGTGTTGTATACTGAGCAGGTGGGTACTGGAACCTGACTACAGAGGTCTCAGGCAGTAACAAGGGCTCACATCTAAAAACTGCCAATTTTTAGCACAGGATAATGCATGTCAAATTATCCTTAATTACCTTGTACAATTAAAGCACGGTTTACAATAAACCTCCGGTGGAAAATTTAACTATTTCCTGTCCTGTTTTCATTTCTTCCTTCCCTCCATCTGTACATTTTTCCTACCGTGAACACTGTCTTTTCCTATTTTTCTTTTGTTCCCACCTTCCCTCATAGCTTTCGGGTGGCTTTTTTTGGTTGCTTTTGCTGCCATTTTCATATTCTGTGAACTAAACATATTGTTTAGGGTACTGATTTCCTTTAATCTCTAGCTTCTCTTTCTCACTGTGGCATATTTGTGGTAGGGTGGGCTTGGTAAAATAGGGAGGCAAAAGAAATGGCTTGCAGACTTAGATCAATTTGGGTGGAGAGGATGAAGGGGTTTAACAAAAGTCAAGCTATCACAGTTATGTTTGAGAATAACAAGGCAAATATTAACCACTTAACAGTTTATCCTGAGCATCACTCAGGCCGCACGTTTGTTTAGGCACTGAGAGTCCTCAGCGTTGCTTGGGCAGGTGTCATTCCAACCAGTCAATTCTTGTTTGCACAAGATACACTTGTACTCTGTTTTACATGGACTATTTTTTGCATACTTTTAAATTTAAAACATTGTGTTTGCCTTTGATGTTTGCAGTGAGATCTAGTTAAGTTCTGGTTACCTTCTTTTACTAATTTGTGTTTATTTGTGAAAAATAATCTATAATTTTGTGCTACAATCTAACTCTCATTATAAGTACGTTAGATATAATTTTTATACTTCTCCAGAACTCAGTGATATTCTTTTACAATACAAAACAGACACATTTGGGACACTGAGACCGAATAGGAAGGAAATGCCAAAAGATCTGCAAAAGAGAAAAATGAAAAAGGGAGAAATGTTAGTATATCGGAGAAGAAAAGCCTGTGTTATGAAATGGAAAGACAAAAAATATTTGTCTCTTCATTGTCAAATACTCATAATATAGAAATGATAGAACTTGAAAGAAGAAACGAAACTAAAAAAAATTCCATTAGTGGTCAATGATTATAATTCTATAGGTGGTGCTGACAGAGTTGACCCACATCTAACAAGCTATCCTATAATAAAAAAGCAAAGAAATAATAATTGAAAATAAATAAACTGGTAAGTGTCAATGCCTAGATTAGCACTGTTACATATTAGGCAGAAAAGTTCATTAATCTGTTCTCAAACATTTAAGAACCTAATATAAATTATTTTTCTGGGGATGACTAAATGGATACTAGGGAGGTTTCAGTCTTAAAGAGCTTACAGAAAGGGAGTTGGAAAGCAAATAAACAGTTAGAAACCCTGGGTCTGGGGTCAAGCCACTTGGTATTCAAATTCCAGTTCTGTCACTTACTATGCATGCAAGGTTGGACCAATGATTTGGTGTATCTCAGCTGACTCACGTGAAAAGTAACTAGAATTGAACTGCTTAGATTTAAATCCCAGCTCTGTCATCTGGGCAAGTTATTTTATCTTTCTGTTAACTGATAAGTAACACAGAAAAATCATATCTATCTCAAGGTTTTAAAAATTTTTAAATGAGCCTCAATGAAATAATACACATGAAACCCTCAGCATAATGCTGAGCCCATTAAGGGCTACAGAAAGTTAGCTATTACTAGTGTGATCACTGTTAACATTAGCAAATGCACCAACAGAGATACAATATCTAAAACAATTCTATGAGAAGACAAAGAGAGGACAACTCCCTTGTAGATGTCAGAGAGACATCTCAGAGCAGAAGAATTAAACTGGATCTCCAAGGATGGGTAGGAGTTTGCCAAGACAGGGAACAAGAGCAGACTGAATTATGCTAAAGTCAGCTCTGAGATTTGGGCAGTCAAGGTTATGGTATTTGGGCATCCATGGCAAAAACCGACAGAGGACAGAAGGATGCTATAAAGATCATCATGGATTCTGACACTGTATTTTGTAATTTATACAGCAGCTGCCATATATTTAAGACACTACCATCTATATGGAATACAGAGACAGGGTATCTCAGACCAAAATAACAATTCTCGTTTCTCTGAAAGGGAACATGAAAGACAGTACTAATGCTCTATCCCTGACCTCCAGGGCCAGAATCTCACAAGATCCTCCCCAGTACTTAAAAGGCTAGCTTAGCAAAACAGAAGACCAAAAACACTAACTTCAAAGTGGTTATGATTGCTTTCTTTTGCCTCTTGATCCGCCGAGATATAGAATATCATTAAGTCTGGATCAGCTGATGAAATAATTCTGTCTTAGAAACCATGCAAGAAGCCAGGCATGGTGGTAGACATCAATAATCCCAGCACTTGGGAGGCTGAGGCAGATGATCGCCATGAGTTCGAGGCCAGCCAGGGCTTACAGTGAGTTTAAGGCCAGCCTGAACTACAAAGTGAGATCCCGTCTTTAAACAGACAAACAAATGAACAAATGAAGCCATGGAATAAAATGAAGTTCCTTGTTTACTACACAGGAGTAGGAAAAATAAGGTGGCTGGGAGACTCCGGGCCTGCTGCCTCATGCAATTTTTTTTAAACTGAAAGTACTATACAAGATGACAGACTTCATGTGAGTTAATTCCACAAGTCTTCATTTGTCCCTGTTAATTCATTAGTGTTAGGCCTGGTCCTGACTCTCCAGAAACTGACCCATCTTTCTGTATATTTACAATGGGCTATTAAATCTCGTGACCTGCCTTACATCTTCATTCACTGTTTGCTTCCAAATGCAGGGAGGGGGCTGGGGATTTAGTTCAGTGGTGCCACCACCTGCCTCACAAGCGCAAGGTCCTGAGTTCAATCCCCAGTACCCCCCCACAAAAAAAGTTCGAAATGCAGGGAGGTTTGTCTCATTTTGCCACAAAAAATTTTAACAGCAGGCTGAATGTATAGGGCCAGGGGAACTGTGACAGTGAAACTGGTGTCACTTCTAAGGCCCTTCATTTCCCATGAGAATAAGCTCTCTAAATCCCATTTAATCTTTGTGTTGTACTTGATCTTCCCTAGGAATCTGAAATTGATCTTCATGCTGTATGCAGGTTAAGGCTGCTGTGTTTGCTACTCTGCCTACACTGAGTACCTGAGAAGCCTTATCTGGTCCTCCATCTCCTTTTAACTGTGCTGAAAATCCCTCAGGATTTCCTTTGATTGGAGATTTCACTTAAGAAAAGACTGAATTGACTGTCCTAGTTCTCTGTTTTAGGTTTGATCAAAAGAAACCCAGAAATAGAAAGGGTAGAAGCTATGATTTTTGGCCTTGTTGCTGGATTAAGGCGTTTATCACCAGAGTTATCAAAGGCTCTAGTTCAAACTATAGTTTCTTTCCTTAACTTTTCTCTTTCATACTTCTCCCTTTCTCTCTCCCTCTTCTCACACACAGCTTTTCCTCCTAAAGAACTTACAAGTTTTCATAATGACTTTAATTTTACGAAATGGAAAGCAAAACTAGCAATATTGCTTGTAGCTGTCAGTCTATCTCTCGCTCCTTATTTATTACAAGTCAGGAAAAAAGGGGTAATATGGTAATGGAAACAAAAAACTGAACAAAATAGTTGCTCCAAATCCTCATTTCCAGGAATTACTCTGTGCCATTATGAATTCAGGCAGTTATACTGAATACATTTAGACAACTATTCAGAGATTCTTCAAACTCTAGTTAAGTTTGAGGGGAGTAATCATAAAAACAAAAGGCAGAGTGTCAGAATCCTGTTCATACTTAGAAATAAAAATGGGGATAAGCCAGAGTGATGTCATATCCAATTTGTGGTAGATGAAGAATCAGTGGAAATTCTTATGCATAAACTTTACAATCCATTATATAAAGTGTAATTCCATGCCTTTTAATTTTGGTAAGGGTATGACATGGTTGTTAATTTTTAAAATTTGAATTCAAACTGAATTTAAAGTGAATACTTAAATTTTTTCTACAAGCTAATTATGAACCATGTGTAAAGAGTTTCTGCAACTCTTTGAACCATGTGTTAGTACATCTTATCAAGTATTTTCTGGCTTATATTTATTCTAAACTTCCATAAAATTCTATTTTACTGTAAATATTATGTAAGTTTTTATTTCATGGCAACCTTCATTATCAGCATGAAATAGTTTTTACTGAGCATAGTGTATTTTTAATACATCTTCCCAAATGTCTTTCTAAAACGCAGAGTTTGTACTGGAAAACAAACAGAACACTTGCTAGAGTTCAGTACATTAGTGGCAGAGAGGAAGGCTAACCATCTGACAGAATAACACAAAACAGGGGCCGGGGATTTAACGCAGTGGTTCCACCGCTTGTCTCACAAGCACAAGGTCCGGAGTTCTATTCCCAGTACTGGAAAAAAAAAAAGGATAACACAAAACAGGGCCAGCCACAATGTTCTGCACCAGTTACTGCTAGTACCAGCAATAATGCCCCGAGGTAATGTTCATGGTGATCTTTAGCCACAGAGACACTAATGACAGTATGCAGGGAATATTCTGCTCAAATGTAGGGAAATGTGAAATAATAGCCCAACAGTTTCAATGTAAATCTTTCATAAGAAAAAATGTTTTCTTGCTTATAAGGGCAATTTTAGTTATCTGGGAGATTCCCTGACATGGCATACCTCGTAGTCTGCTGATCCTGTGTAAAGTTAGCATTACTCTCTGATTTACTAGACATGTAAAGTACTTTGTGGAATGTATGTTATAGAAAAATACCAGGGCTATGTTTATATAAACTGAAAATTATTAGAGCTGTGAGTGAAAACAGAATATCTTTCAGAAAAATACAAGTTGGTATAGTTTGGGGTTGTCATAAATACTGTTACATGTCAAATGAAATTAAAACACAAGATGCAAAATGCTTTCATCTTTCCAATAATATCAAGATACACTTTTTAAAGAGTTAACCACTAGTTCATTCTTAGTCATAATGCAGCTCCACAGGAAAAGCATCTATCTAAATAACAATCCAGTGTGCTAACACAAAGGTTTGGGGATTTCAGTACTTGAAGAAAAATGTGACTTACTATTTCCTAGGGTTAAATCAATAGCTTAAAAACATTAAAATAAGGGAAACTGTAACTTTAAAGCAATTTATTTAGGACATAAATTTCAGTACAAATGTTGTACCTCATGTCTAAAATCTTTGTAAATGCCAAGCATTGTTTCAAGGCTATGGAAAATACATCAGCACTGGATGAAATTTGCTTCTCCAGGTATATCTGCTGCATAAGACAAGTTTTAATTTTTTTTTTTTACTACTCCCTTGGATTGAGTTTTTGCTCTCAATTTATATAAGCATTCATTTGGAAATAAAATCTGGGAAGCACTTTTTTGTAGTAGTTTCTTTTAAAAAAAAGCATGATATACTTTCCTGAAGAGTTGACTTTTAATGAAATAAAAGGTCATCTTTTAAAAAACCTGCAAATTTATGAGACAGCAGTAAGTGAATGAGTTCTTAAAATCTCCCCCAACCTAACAAAACAAAATAAAACAAACCCCACCAAAACCAAGAACTATACAGCCATGATGAAGCTTCTAGAGGATCTTTTAGAACTGAAAATTTGGACCAAACTGTGAGAGAACATGCTAATTGAAAACAAGTAAAGAAACAGACTTGAGGACCAGTGGAACAGATTAGAAGATGCAGAAACAACACCAGACACACTCAGCCATCTCATCTTCGACAAAGGAGCCAAACACCCTCACTGGAGAAAAGATAGCCTCTTTAATAAATGGTGCTGGAAAAATTGGGCTTCAACTTGCCAAAGATTAAAACTAGACCTATATCTCTCACCATGCACTAAACTAAAATCAAAATGGATTAAAGATCTAAATATTAAAATAGAAACTCTGAACCAGTTGGAACAGAGGTTAGGTAGAACCCTTGAAGACACTGGTGTAGGAAAAGATTTTATGAACAAAACCTCAGTTGCCCGTGAACTAGCACAAACAATCAACAAATGGGATCTCTTCTTATTAAAAAGCTTCTGCACAGCAAGAGAAACCACCAGCAGTGTGAAGAGACAACTCACAATGTGGGAAAAAATCTTCACCTGCTGTTCCTCAGACAAAGGTCTACTATCTAGAATCTATAAAGAACTTAAAAAGATCAGACCTCCCAAATTTAAAGACCCAATCCGAAAATGGGCATCTGAAATGAACAGACATTTCTCAGACAAAGAAGTAGAAATAGCAAATAAATACATGAAAAAATGCTCAACATCACTGGTCATTTGAGAGATGCAAATGAAAACAACACTGAGATTCCACTTCACTCCAGAAAGAATGGCTGCTATCATGAAATCAACCAATAACCAATACTGGCAGGGCTGTGGGGAAAGAGGAACCCTCTTCCCCTGCTGGTGGGAGTGTAGACTGGTGCAGCCACTGTGGAAATCAGTATGGAGATACCTCAAAGAACTAGGACTGGAAGTTCCATTTGACCCCGCTATTCCACTGCTGGGGATCTTCCCCAAAGAATTAAAAGACTCATACCACAGTGATATATGTGAACCCATGTTCATAGCAGTACAGTTTGTAATAGCTAAAACTTGGAAACAGCCCAAATGCCCATTAACTGGAGACTGGATAAAGAAAATGTGGTTTTTTTAATAAAATGGAGTACTACTCAGCCATAAAAAATGAGAAATTAGAGACATTTATAGCTAAGTGGATGAACACTGAGGTGATACTCTTAAGTGAAATAAATAGGACACACATGTGTAAATACCGAATAGTTTCTCTGGTGTGAGAAACTGAAAGTGTAAATAAGGACTAAATGTATAATAGGTAATGTGAAATAGGAAGAAAAGGGGCAAAGGGGAAGGAAGTGGGAGGGCTAGGGAAAAGGATAGAAGGGAATGGAATTAATATGAGAAAGTGGAAAAATAGGAACAAAATCTTTGTAAATAGGGAGGACTGGAGGGGTTGAAGGGAGGGCTGGGCAAGGGTGAAAAAATAAGAACCAAGAGAGACTATGTAAAGGTGCAAATTTCCAATGATGAATGTCTTTATATTGTATACCTAAAATGTACCAATGATTAGAATGAATAATTGATAATGCAAAATAGGAAGAAAAGGTCCAAAGGGTTAGGGGCAGTGGGAGGGGCAGGGGAAAGGAAAGAAGGGAAAGGAAAAATGATGAGAAATGGAAAAAACGGAAATAAAGTCTTTGTAAATAGGGAAGGGTGGAGGGCGTGAAGGGAGGGCTAGGAATGGGGAAAAAATAAGAACAAAAAAAAAAGAAAACAAGTTTCTTCTTTCAGAGAACAGAGTGGTGAATAAGAGAATGAAACTTCCTCACCAGTAGGGTCACTGTGCAGTGAGTGGGGAGCGCTGCACAACTCAAAGGAGCACCACTCACTGTGTAGCATGATGGGTGAGTACATGGCAGTGAGAGGTACTGAGGAAGAAGTGTCTACTCCTAATGTGCACAAAGGTACCACATAGGCTGAGCCCTCCTAAAGTGCAGGGGCTGGGCAAGCCAGGAAGAGTATAGAATGTCCTATTCAAAGTTCCTATCTCTCTGCAGTCACAAGAGGCCCAATATTGTCCCTACTCCTCCCCAATGTCCTTTCAAAGTTGGAGTCAGCATCAGCGAGTTATGGCTTGGATGGGCAGAGGAAAATACTGTATTCATGGGCATAATAACCTAAAATCTATGATGGTTCTCTAAATTGGCAGGTACTCCAAAATGGGAGAATAAAACTGAACTGAAAGGCCACCCTCAAGGGATGGGATAAACCACCCCTTTGCAAAACAGGCAGAACTTTCAAACAGAGTAGATCTAAGACACAGACATGTCCCCCTTTGACAGTCCATGTCCCAGCTCTCAAGTCCCTCAGGGAGCTCCCTGAGACTGAACAGCTGCTACAACTACTAGCATTCTGTCCTTCAGCTAATACTTTAATGGAAAAATAAAGAGTTCTTAGATCAAGATTGAAAGGAATAAAGAAGATATGTTTTTCATATTGCTTTGGGCACATGGCATTATTTGGCTAGAAAGTCTATTTAAAACCTTCAGCGCACCTTATGTAAAATTCTCTGGGAAAAATGAAGGCAAGAGCAATAGGACACAAGTAGCAATGAAAATCAACTTCTGAAAGAAACTGGTAAAATTTATAAATATTAAAGAAGCAGACAACTTTAACATCAGAGAGAAAAGATAAGATGTAAGACAAGAGAAATATTTGAAAGGGGAGCTGGTCAAGTTAAATAAAAGAAACAGGAAAAAATACCATTATAAAACTTAAACAACTTTAGGGAACTATAAAGATTAGAATCAGAATTGCAGAAAACTACATGGACTATAAAAATCACATAGAAGGCAGAAGAAAAGCACAAAGAAAAGCAATTAGAGAAAAGAACATATGTGAGACAAACACTAAAGACTCAATAGATGAATAACTGTTGGGCTTCAGGAAGAGAAAGAGCACATCAAACATCTATTTATTTGTCACTGCCCCATGTATATGCGCTTGAGGGTGAATAATCCTATAAGACAACAGGGAAGACAGATCAGTTTCAGTCTCTTTGAATAAGGTTTGAAGCATGACGACCTTATTTCTTGATTCAAGCTTTTAAAAACTGTTCTCAGGTGTTAATATCAAAACAAACAAAAGTCAGAGGATTAGACAAAATTTACCTCTATAATTATTCTTAAAAGACATACATCACCTTTATATTATGAGGGGAAATAAAAGTAATACATTGAAGTTATTCAGCCTAGAAAACTGGAGAGAATTTTTTGCCCCTCCTCACTCCAACATGTTTACTGTAAACAGAACTACTCCAGAAGGAATGGGATAAACACTTTATCTGAACTAGCATCCTAAGATGCTTCTACAAATCTACTGTGTTGGCCAGTGTATACAGTTACATATAAATAAACCATGGGCTGGCATGGAGAACAGCTGCTTGAGGAACTGGCTCCTCAGGAAGAGGAAGGGTAGGGAATGCAGCCATGGAGATCAAAGAGCCATTTAGGGCCTGCTGGTGGTTGTTATCCTAAACCCTTCCCAAGTACTGCATTTTAGAACCTTCTTAGGTGGAAAGTGGCAAGGGGGGGACAAATTCCTCCTATTAAGATGATGATCTGCTTCACAAACTTGCATGTAATACTAAATACATGGCAAAGGAGGAACAGAGGAAACCTTGGGATCTGAGGCTACACTGAATACGTGAGAACCATGCACATGGTTCTAGTTATATATAAAATGCTCCGTGGATTTTAAGGATTACTTGTAATGCAGTAAAAAAATGTGACAAAGGAATTAAGAGCAGTGAGTGATGTGAACTGGATAAAAGAGATCTTTGAAAGCTGATGACTTCTGTTAAAACATTTCACTAGTTTATTGCCTTTAAAGCAACAGGTGCTTCACCATTCTGTCTCTCCTTTTTTATCCACAAAGTGACAAATTGGAAAATGTTAGTTCTCTGTTCTTTGTTGAACATTCTTTGGTTTCTGCATTTCTCAGGAAGAAAATGAGAAAAGAAAGGGCTTGCCTTACAGTGTCACTGTTTTCAAAATGTCCAACACACACACACTGTATTAGACAAAATACAGTAAGACCCACTCATTTGGGGCCTTTATTTTGGACTCTGTAATAACCTGGATAAAATGCAATTACATTGTCTTTGAACTTTTTGCAGTGTGCCTGAAAGAATATCTTTTCTTAAAGAAAATTTTACATTTGGAAATTTTCACTCATTAGACAAAACTTCTTCACCTTGTTCAGAACTAGGGAGATTTTAATTGTACATGATACACAATAGTACCAGACTGAATTGGAAATATTCATTGTAATAGGCTCTGCCTCATGATAAATTTTACAAAATTAAAGAATATTAGCCAAGGAGCTAAAAGTCCATTCTGGGAAACCTGGGAGGTCTGAGAACTCCTCTCTGCCTTCTGAAAGTTGTCAGATCCAGAGATGCTGACTTAAATAGAGACGAGAAGAGAGAGTGGCTTTTCTTAGATTAGCATGGTGAGATGAAATGACATATGCTTATATATAGTCTTTCAAAAACCCCATAGATTGTGGTCTAGATAAGTGAGGTAACTGTCAGGAGAGGCTGATGAATAAAAAAATAACCATTTGCTTTTTTAGTAATTGCTTTCTTTTTCCTAACTAAATTGCTTAGCACAATACTCATTTTCCCTTCCTTCATTACTACCTTCCAGGAGGTACATCATAACTACATATATTTTTATACTATAAATGAAAAGTTTAAATTAAGTTTTAAGTGATTATAATGAGAGAAAGGGGGAAGGAGAGGGAGGAGAAAATGAGAAAAGACAGACACTAGATTGTCAATTTAAAATCTCAATATCTCTCTGAAGTTTCATGAGTATCATTCATTACAACCTTAACTAAGTAACATTTTTTAAAGGCATGATTGAGTTACTTGGCTTATTTCCCTACACAGAAGGAGGTAAATGGTACTTTGTGAATTTTCCAGTTTTCTTTTTTTGAAAGACTGGGGACTGAACCCAGGGCCTCTTCACAGAGCTAACTCACAAGCTTCCCCTCCCCGCTTCAATTTTGAGACAGGGTCCTCCTAAGTGACTAAATCACCTAAACTGGGCTTGAACTTGCGATCCTTCAGCCTCTCAGAGCAATAGGTTTATAGGTATGTGCCACTATGTCCAGCTCTATGGTTATTAAATACCAACTTATTTAATAAACGTGTCTTCAATGGCCAGCCAAGCACTGCATAGAGATGAAGTGAATTCTTTTTAGTGGAGATTATAGAAGGTGGTGTTAGAGTAGAAGTATGAAAAAAGCCAACAGCATTTAGCAAATGTGTATGTCTTATAAAGATATATTTCAAATTCTGAGAATTACTTTTTCATGTTATCAATCATAATTTTAATTTACTTTTCACAGTGAGAAATGCACCAGGCTACTATCTTTCAAGGTTATGTAATTAAATTTAAACAGAAACTAATAACAGGTCTGGTATTAGTAAATTTACCTGAATTGTGATCTCTCTCCTCTTTGGGCAGATCAGAAGTAGGTGGAGACCAGGGACAAGAAACTTTTGTGATAGAAGCTATGCTCTAACTTCAAGAATTTTACATACTCATGCAAAAAGATCAACTGGAAGCAGAACTTGAAGGAAGCCTGGGGAAAGGACTGAGTCATAAACAGAGGCTGTCACTAGGGATAACAGCATTTAGGATACTGTATCCCATAGCACATGACACAGGATGAAGTAAAGAAGTAAGGGATTAAAGGATCCCTTCCTCCTTCCTCCCATCCCTTCTTGGGGAACAGCTGCAGTCTGTAGCTGTAAAAATTTCATAGTTGGGGACTACAGAAGGAAAGTGATTCACTCACAGGTTATTTGGCCCCGCTTTGCCCGGTGCTCCACATTCTCCGAGACCCACTCAGATTGCTATATCCCTACCTCCAGCAAATGGCTGCTACCTCCATTTGTTTCCTCAGCTTAAAGGAAACGCACAATGAGGGTGGCTTTGTAAAGCAATTTGTTCCTTTATCACCAAAGCCCTCAAGTCCTACACTCTACGTAACTCTACACACAATTCAGTTAAAGACTGAAATTATTTTTAAAAACCTGCAATATATACTGGTTGCATATAAATAGGAATTTTATCCAAAACATTAACAGAACAAAACTTTAAAAAACCTTCAGATAAACAGAAAGATAATGACAGTCTGAATACAGGGGTAGATTACAATTTATTATTAAAAACAAAAACTATATTCCCTTTAAAAATTCCATGGATAGTGGTTTTAATTAGTCTTTGCCCAAAACAAATATTGAACTTACTTACAATGGCATCCTTAATTCTGATTACTGCTGCCCTAAGAGTGACCTGCATTGTTCTTACATTCTGTTTCGACTTTCACCTGGCCTTTGGTCGACTTTAGTAAACCTCTCAAGAAGAGTACTCTTGTACTTGCTCCTAATTCCAATGAAAGCACTTCACAAAGCTAAGCATGTAATATAGTTATTTCTTCCTGTTACCCTTTTTGTTTGGGTAATTTATTTTTTAAGGGTTAATACTGGTAGTTACTTCCTTGAGAAGTACATCTTGAAGTACCCATTTGTGTGATGGGTCTGCTTATTAAGCAAGAAAACATGAGTACATTTTTATCAAATCTCGTAATGACCCTCGGCTGAAATTATCTGCCCCTCCACACAATTACTCAAGAACAGAAGTGCCTTTTTTCTCTGTATTCCAAGTGTCTAGCACATAGTTAACATAGTTAAATTTTTTTTTTTTCGTACTGGGGAATGAACTCGGGACCTTGCATTTGTGAGGCAGGTGGTGGAACCACTGGGCTAAATCCCCGCCTTGTTAAATTGTTTTTAAAATGTATGCCACAAGTGAGTGGATCTTTATGAATGGGAATCAATTCCAAACTCAAAGTGTGATATTTAAAAAAATTTTTACTAGTACATATTTGTAGAACATAATGATTACATTTATCATGGGGAATTGATATATGTACATAACACATTTTTATTGTTTTTATCCCCTTCATCTCTTCCCCCTCAAAGTTTGATATTAAAAAATAATTGAAAAATAAGTTCCAGCCCTAGAACCAATATGTAAAAGTCTGATTTTTAATGTCCGTATATTTCAAGCCTTATGAATAATTAATTAAAACATCTTTAGATGTGTACTCTACCATATGCAATTTCACTGAAGTACACAAATGAACAGAAATAGACCTTTTGTTTCCTCTTAAATCACTCAAATTACTGCATACTGATAATTATTTTAGATTTCAAAAATGTCTTCAAAAGGGGAAAAAGGTAAAGCCATCAACGACAGGTGGTGGCTATGTTAACTGTACCAAAGGGTACTGCCTTATTTTTTGTTTGGCATAGAAACCATGGAATTTCTCAGAAACAGAATGCTCTGAAACTGGATTATACCAGCTGTTCCCCCTCTCCTGTAAATCTGAATGAATGCTCTGATGAATTTCAGGCCTCCTACCATGGCTAGTTCAGCTTTTAATGGATTTTTTTCAGCTTCATCTTGGAGTTCATCCACAGACTGAAATACAGCATTTCTAACATAAAATTTTGCTTCTAAAATATATTTGTAAAACATGAGTAGCAGATGAGCTAATGTTTTTAACAAAACAGGCAATATATTGGCAAAGGTACCAAGATACATGCCACTCAATATTCTGTTTATTTATAAATTGTAGCTTACATAGTATAAAAGCACAACACAAAAAGTAATGCAGAGATAGGATTATATACATAATACTTTGACAATTTACTGTTCAAGCAAAGCTCTCCTTTGTATCTGTTATGTACAAATGCAGAGCAAATCATTTTGCTCTCACTTGGTAATTCCCAAAGATACCTTAACAATGAAGGTTTTAATAATTCCATAACAGAATTTTCTGTCTAATCTCTGAAAATCAAAATAGATTTTTTTCCCTGGGGGGAGTTCTTTCCTTTAAAGTATCAAACATAACTGATGTGAAACAACTGCTAAATAATTAAAACAATTTATCACTTTACAACTTCAATTGCTACCACTACCAGCAACCACTCCTTCAACTGTCTGTACCCTCATGTCTTTTCCAATAGTTGATGTCCAAAGAGGAAATGTGAGTTCTACATCTTAACAGGAAAGCAGTCAGTATAAATTGACAGTGAATCAAAATACCAAGTTAGGAGAACTATGTGCTCATGCAGCTGTGAGGTCTGTAGCACATATGAAGTTCTCCGAGTGCATGTTAAAGAAAAATATTTTAACTGCTGGGTTTTAAAAAATCTTATATGAGAAATAAAACCAATGAAAACTTGTAGCTTATAAGTTGTTATGTACATACTTAAAAGGGTAGGCAGGGTCTGAGTCCTGGGTCATCTTTTTCTTTTAAAATTTATTTGGTGAGTCTACTCCTATAAGCTTTATAACCAAGAAAATAATCCTAATTATATTCTAGGAGGGGAGTGGAACAGATACTTGTAGCTGAAGACAGGCAGAACCCGAGTTCTAAAATGATTCAGGCAGGGCCAAGGATTTAGCTCAGTGGTTCTGCCTCGAAAACGCCAGGTCCCAAGTTTGATCCCCGGTACAAAAAAAAAAAGTTCCAAACTTGAACTGCTCGAAGCACCAAAGAGTACGAATATTTGAAAACTTGGCTGGATTTCATCGCTTTGTTTAGTTTAAAATTAGTTTCTAAATATTTATAGGCTATTGTTCAGCTATTTTCTTAATTAAGAAATTTTGTAAAAACCTTATGTAGGTAGTATATATTCTTACCAGTATCACTGCTGTTCCTGTGACTGTCAGTAGGCTCCTTAGGCTGTGAGAACTTGATAACCCAACCTATAAGCTAGAGAGTGAATAAACTGGAAGATCTTCATGTTCCCTTGGATGATGAAGCTTGTTGGGAATAATGGTGTCTGTTCTGTCTATAAAAGTATAAACAGGACAAGCTAGTAAACAGAACATATACTGGGCTAAAAAAGAACATGGGTAGTCAGAGTAGAAGAGAAGAATTGGTAAAGGACAATACATCACCAATTCTTTTCATAAATTATCTGAAGGCGACATGATCCAAAAACCAGGAATAATACAGTGACAAGATCAAAGTGCTGAAGAGGAAAATAACTTCACATATAACATTTGAAACATTTTACAATTTGAAGAAACACAAATATTAAGAACCAGGTAGGGACAGGATGTATCCTAAAAATTAAAGTCTCCTAACTTCACACACTATACTTCCAGTTTCCCTAAAATCATTTTAGTATATGTGCTGCTGAAGCGAGCACAAGTTTCCCTAAAATCATGTGTAAAATGTGTGCATTTTCTCAAAAAGAGGGCACATAACTCTTTCCACCTTCTCAGATTCACAACCTATTAAAAGATTTAGAAAAATGACAACGATGAATCAGCAAAGATGAGTGACAACATGGTAAAATGCAATCATGGCTAGCAAATAAATATTATAAGTGTGAGCAACTAATGAGTCTTAAGTAGCTGAGATGAATATTAGATTCAACCGATTTTTGATAACAGTAGAGGTCTGTTTTAAAATTAAAAGGACGGGTGTGGTGGTGTATGCCTGTAATGTCAGCATTCAGGAGGCAGAGGCAGGAGGATCGCTGCAAGTTCAAGGCCAGCCTGGGCTACTTAGTGAGTTCAGGGCCAGCCTGAACTACAAAGGGAGACCCTGCCTCAAAACCCCCCCCAAAAAAGCTTCTCCAACAGGACTAAGCAAGAA
The DNA here is from genome assembly GCF_053883595.1 of Heterocephalus glaber. Taxonomy (NCBI): domain Eukaryota; kingdom Metazoa; phylum Chordata; class Mammalia; order Rodentia; family Bathyergidae; genus Heterocephalus; species Heterocephalus glaber. Next base: position 3,203,092 of record NW_028258432.1, read on the forward strand.
ATGTGAAATCAATTAATTCTAAGCCTTCTAGAAAAAAATTTTCATTTTCCACCAGCTAAGGCAAATTAGAGAATGCACACAACTGCTATCTAGCTAGAGTAAAGCAAAGTACTAAAAACGCTGTTACATAAAATTTCAAAAACTGAGGGTGTGCCTCAGTAGCAGAGTACATGCTTAGGATGTACAAAGCACTGGGTTCAATTCCCAAAACCTAAATAAATAAAAATTGGTCTTAATAAAATCCTGTATGTATATCTGCATAATTCTAGTTTTTGTTTTCACTTTACCTTTTCCCTGATTCAGTGTTAAAGGCACTGTAGGTTGCTTTCTCTACTACTCTATAAAAGAAAGCTGATATTACAATATGATACACACCTTTACCAGAGAAGTTACCGAAGAGAAATATGGGTAAGAGAGCAGAAAACAAAGATATAGGGCAACGGATCTTTTCCAAAAGGGCCTGGACGGCTTACTTCCACTGTAGCACACTATGTGGAACCACCATAATTATTCTTAGCTTCAGAGCTAAAGTCATGATAGGATATAGGTGGTTTTTACATACTTGTTTTTCACTTTTCCCCTAAATCAAGGAAAAAACCCAACAGTTCTAGACCCTTTCCTAATATATTCCAAAGAACTTCAGTAATTATAATAAAGTATTATTTCCTTAGTGTTTCAAGAAGCAATCTTATCATGACTGCAATTTAAAATGGATTTAGCCATTGCCTAATGATGAGGTTTACTAACGAAATATAGAATACTAATTTAAAGACAAAAAAGTTGTAGTGGTAAATAAGCCAAGCTTTGATCACTAATAAAATATGACTAATTTGGGTCAGGGATTTAGCTCAGTGGTTTCGCTGCCTGCTGCACAAGCCCAAGGACCCGTGTTCGATCCCCAGTACCAAAAAAAGAAAAAAAAAATGACTAATTCATAATAAGTTTTTTAAAAACTGAGTTTCCGAAACATTTCTGAAACATTATACTACTGATTGTCCTCTTTCTGTTGCAGTGATTTTGTGATTAAATGTTTTTCCAGATCATTAATTTTTTCTGGGCTGACAATGACACTTAGAACACCAGAGAATAAGGACTACTGGAAGTCTTTCATAAATACTTCCACATATGTAGGACACTGGATCAATTACCACCTGATAATTAGATGAACCTTTAGGAAGTGCTCAGCTGTTTACTGTTTTTCCTTTGCAGCAGACAGCCACCCACTACAAAGCTGGGTACAAAGAGTTCTTTACCACCACCTAGCTGTGCCCTGACCTGGACTACAATGCTGGAGCAATTCCAAACTTCCAGAAATCCCCAGGGCCATGGGTTTGCAGAGAAGTAGAGAAGCCTTGTTAGGGATCTGTTCTGATTTAAGCTGGTTCTTAACTGGGCCATTATGACTAAAAAAAGACTTTGTCTTTAAAGTACTCAATAGTGAGATTTAATCTCTTGGCATTTACACTGTACACACAAAAGCACAGAAACCAACCAATTTATGGCTCATTATAGCGTATATACTCTTCTGATTTTGAATACTAGAGAACAAAAAAAATGACATGATTCATCTCAAACAATAAGTTTACTAAGTGATTCATATTTTGCCTCAGAATATCTAGAACATTTTGTAAAAAAATCTTAGCAGATAATACATAAAGTATACATATACATGGGAATAAATTTAAGATTTTATAAGGCCTTATTTCTTTCTTTCTTTTTTCTTTTTTTGGTACCGGGGATCGAACTTGGGACCTTGTGCTTGCAAAGCAGGCAGTGGAACCACTGAGCTAAATCCCGGGCCCAAGGCCTTATTTCTTAATAGTAATTACAACCTTTGTAGACCATACATTCATTGAACTTTGGTAGCAATGAAAATTTTCTATACAGAATGAATTGTATTAAAATATAATTCATTAAATCTTACTTCCATATTGAAATTATATTGCCATATGAAAACATTTAACAATAATGTTATTTATGGAAAATAGGTTACTAAGGGAGCATTTGTTCAGACATACTCCCTTTATACTATGGTTATAACTTTTAAATTGATTACTATTATTAGTGGTTTAGAATGTTTATGTACTATTAAAATTTGTAACACTCCAAAGTCCACAGTAACAAAAGAACTTATTTGTATACGTCATCTACTAAAATGTATGGTTTATAGAATAAGAGTAAACAGTAATAACTTTGGTTTAGCTCAACAAATATAACTGCAGAAGGAAAGATTAAAATACTCTTCTGCAATTGTACTGCACTTTGTTTTTCTTTCCCTCTTGGCTCCCCACTAAAGGGCCTCCACAGATTTACAGTAGGATATATTAAGTACTGTCCTATTATTCAAAGTAGAAAAGACAGCCTGTCATTCATTCAGGACAAATAGCAATGCCAAAAGCACAAATTACACCTAATTACAGGGTATAACTTTGTCATCTTTCTTTTCATAATCTAACCATTTGCACACTTTGATTTTTGACTTCCATTTGGGTTTACATCAAAGCTTTGTCATCAGTTATCTGTTTCCACAGACATTTTTACCTGAGGCAATTAAAAAAAAAAAGGCTTTGCATTCTTGCTTTACTCCAAGAAAGCTCTAGTCATCATTGAGCTTACAGTATTTCATGCTTATTAAACTTCTGTATGTTGTTGTAAAGTTTACTGCCTTTGGCATAAGTTTTAAGTGGACTATCATTAAACCCAATACATTGAAAGCAAACTGGCAGTACACTCCAGTAATTTCCAGTTTTACCCATTATGTCTTTTTCCTCCTTTTCACAAAAATTATCACTATGAATATAGACAGCTTGAAATAAAAGAAAGCAATACCAACTTAATTTTATAAACTGTTAAAGTTTTTTTTTTACAGCAAATTAAAAGCTCCATCTTCTTAGTGTTTTTAAATACAGTATTCATTGATATGCCATGGAAAAAGGGAGTTCTACATCTAATAAATTTGCAAATTCACTTCCTAAGTGATTTTATTTCTAGTTGACTTATTATACACGATGGTTCTTGCTTTTATTTAAAATTTGTGACCAACTATTTTAGTTGGGTTGTACTCACACAATACAAAATATGGGTTCAAAATATGAATTTAAATAGTATCAAAGGAAAACAAACCGGCTTTGGTATTCTTTATTTTAGAATCCTAATAACTTTAAAACTTAATGCCTACATACAATATATTACTGGTATTAAACTCAAAGGTTTCTGAAAAATAATTTGTTAAATAATACTTTAGAGCGACATTTAAAACCCTCAATTAGCTGACTCACCAAAATAAAACCATTAGAATCTTGTGGCAATTGGCCCTATATTCATTGTAACTGTTGCATCTAAGCCCTCATAGCTCATGAACTTTCTAAATTATCCCTTGACCCCCTAACTTGATGGGTAACTCTTCCAGGAACAGTTATTACAGATTCCTCTGACACAGCCCATATTTTCCTGCTTCTACTTCCTTATTTTCCAGAGCAGATCACAAATTTTCTTGGCTTTGTTTTTTAATGGAAGAAAATGTGGAACTGGGCTATGGCCAGTTTCTAAGATTAATACACCCTCTGCTTTTACTCCTCTTACAACAGAAATATCCTCGCTTCTAAGTAAATCCAACCTTTTAACTCCTGATTTTGACTCCGTGTAACTTCCTTTTTCAAAGAAGACAATCTATAATTACTCTCTTTTGTAATAATTTTTCCTCCTTATTACATCATTTTATCAGCATTCAAACATCCTTCATCTTGTATCCTAGAATAAAAATAAAATAAAACCTGTCCTTGGTCTCAAATCTCCTGCCCACGTGTGCCTTACACATCCTTTACAGCAACTCTTGTAGAAAGAAGTCTACTCACTTTTCTTTGCTTCTTTTCTTTACAGTCTTTCCTCAAAAAGTTCCAGTTGGGTTTCCATCACTAATATGTCATGGCAACTCTTAATAATGTGCCTACTGCCATATCCAAAGCTCAGCTTGCTGTTTTCACCCGCTCAGTGGCAGTAGACATAAGTGAGCACTCCTGCATTCTTGGGACTTTCTCATGACTATATGGTGATGTCATGCACAGCACTTTGCCCCTTATCTAAAGCTTTGTGGTTAGACAAAAGTCCTCTTTTAAGAGAGACAAGAAACTGCCACATGAAATTGTGAGACCAAAGCGACTCCATTTTGCTAAAATCCACTATTCCCCTAGTCTCTCACAAATTAATGGTTAAAATGTGCTTGCTCTGGGACAAAAGAAACAATCTGTAACGAAGCAAAGTTCCTGAGTTAATTACTCAGCCATCTGTTTGCCCAGGAAATGAATGTTCTGGGCCCACTATAACCATATAATCTGTCAATGCGCTGACCATCAGTATGTGACAGTCGACCACTAACCTTTGTCCCTCTTTTCCCTCGTAAAACCTACATGTAGCCACCCCTCAACCCCCGATGCACCTAGCCAATCAGAAATGTACACTTCATGCTTGCTAACTGTCAACCAATCATGTAACTGCTAAGTGGAAAATCTCCAAACCTTGCTGTAACCTCTATAAAAACCCCGCTAATTTGAAATTCGGGGCTCTCAATCTCGACCCACTGCGTTGGTGACAGATGAGAGTCCCTGCTCGAGCTTGAATAAACGACCCTCGTGTGCTTACATCGGGATTGGCTTCCTGGTGGTCTTTGGGACGTGATCTGGGCACAACATTTGGGGGCTCGTCTGGGATCCCCAAGACCCTCAGGATTCCCATACCGGAGGGTCGATGCCAGCTGGTGAGTGTTTTTGTGTCTGTAAGGTGTCTGTAAGGTCTGGGGCCCAGTTTCTGGAAAGGTCGGCAGATGGTCTAGGTGGATGCACTGCGAGGGCCGCCGACCCGGGATCCTGGAAGACGTTCCGGATCCTTCAGGAGGGGACAGAGTGCCCTGTGAGTACGAGTCTGTGAGACTCCTAGAGGGATGGTGCGGGTCGCTCCCGTGGCACAGCGTGAGGCCATCATCCCATTTTCGGTTTTGCCTCCGGTCAGGCGGAGGACGCGTTTGTCTTGTTTTTTGTTTTTCTGTTGTGTTTGTTTGTCTGTTTATTGTATTGACTTGGACTGAGACGATGGGACAGACTGTGACTACCCCTCTATCCCTCATGAAGAACCATTTCAAAAAGGTTAGGGAGCGTGCTCATAACCTAAGTTTAGAAATTAGAAGGACTAAATTCATCACCCTCTGTAGCTCGGAGTGGCCCACCTTTGGGGTAGGATGGCCACCTGAGGGGACCTTTGATCTAGGGACTACGAAGAGAGTCCGGGAGGTCGTCTTCCGTTCTCATATGGGACACCCTGATCAAGTTCCCTACACTGTCACTTGGGAAAGTCTAATCTGCGACCTACCCCCATGGGTCAAGCCCTTTTTGCCTCCACAGAAACAGCAGCCAGAGGTAATCCTGACAGCCTGTGAGAAGACTCCCAGAGAGTGCGAAAAAAAGGCAAACCAAAACCAGGCCGACCGCGCCACTTTACCCGGTCCTCCAAGGAGGGACCGAGGAAGATCTCATCCCCGCCCCCCCTTCTCTCTCTCTCCTCCTCCAAGACAGCAGGCAGAGAGAGGACCCAGCCCCAGCCGGAGCTGGGGAAGGAGGGCCGGCACCCGGGCCGGCAACCGTGGTGGTCCCACCCAGAACACTCGCCACCAGCGTGCCTGGCAGACTCTACTGTTTGTCCGCTGAGAGAGATAGGGCCCCCTGATGAGCATGGTAACCAGCCTTATCATTACTGGCCCTTCGCCACCAGTGACCTTTATAACTGGCGTACTCAGCACGCCAAATTCTCTGATAACCCTAGGGATTTGATTAACCTATTAGAAACTGTCTTGTTCACTCATCAGCCCACTTGGGATGATTGTCAGCAGCTCCTCCAGATCCTGTTTACCACAGAGGAGCAAGAGAGAATCCAAAACGAGGCCAGGAAATTGGTTCCTGGTGACAATGGTCAACCCACCACCAATGTTGACACTATCAACATTTCTTTTCCTTTGTCTCGGCCCAACTGGGACTTCAACACATCAGAAGGTAAGGAGAGGCTCTGGGTCTATCACCAGGCTCTGTTGGGAGGTCTCAAAGCGGCAGCTCGCAAGCCCACCAATTTGGCCAAGGTAGGAGATGTACAGCAGGGGCCGAATGAAAGCCCTGCAGCCTTCCTAGAAAGAATTCAGGAAGCCTTCCGTAGGTATACTTCTATGGACCCAGAAGCAAATCAGACAAAGGCAACTGTAATAATACATTTTGTTAACCAGGTGGTGCCAGATATTAAGAAAAAGTTACAGAAAGTAGACAGATTAGGAGAAGAAAGTATTCAGGACTTAGTGACAGTGGCAGAGAGAGTGTATAACTACAGGGAAACTGCAGAGGAAAGACAGGTGAAAGCTAACGACTGCCAGACTAGAAACCTGGCTTGGATCCTTCTGGCTGCCACTGTGGGAGAGCGGAAGGAACGTGAACATCGTCTGAGAAAAATTGCAGTAGAAAGAGAAGGTAAGGGGGAATGCAGGGAGCACCCCCAGTTGGGAAAAAATCAATGTGCTTACTGCAAAGAGGAAGGCCACTGGGCCAAAGAGTGCCCCAAAAGACAACAGGAAAGTCACCCCAAGACCTCCGTCCTGGCTCTAGATGAGCTGAATGACTAGGGGGGATGGGGCTTGGCGCCCCTCCCTGAGCCCAGGGTAACCCTTAAAGTGGAGGGGGAGCCCATTGAATTCCTGGTAGATACCGGTGCTCAGCATTCAGTCCTACTCGAACCTCATGGCCATGTTTCTGACAAAACTTCCTGGGTTCAAGGAGCCACAGGCATGAAAAAGTATTCATGGACTACCCGGAGAATGGTGGACTTGGGAGTGGGCCGACCACTCAACTGCCCGATCCAGGGGGCACTGCTCTGCCAGAAAAACCTCAGTACACCAAGGCAGACTTAAATTGGATAAAATAACTGCCCATGACCCAATGCCTCGAAGGATGGTGGAAATCATCTGACTGTAAAATCATTCTGCCTGAGGCCTTGAGAGAACAGGTTCTTTCCAAAATGCACCAATCCACCCACATGGGCGTCCGCAAGATGGAGGACCTCCTAAGACATGCTGAGATCAAGATTCGAGATGCCAACTCCAAAATTGAGTGTATCGTTGCCAGCTGTAAAGCCTGTCAATTGACAAATGCTACCCACTATAAAACCAACCCAGGCAATAGGCTGAGAGGGAACCGACCTGGAGCATACTGGGAACTGGACTTCACTGAGGTAAAACCTGGAAGATATGGTTATAAGTACCTACTAGTTTTCGTAGACACTTTTTCAGGATGGACAGAAGCTTTCCCTACCAAGCATGAAATGGCACGGATTGTGGCCAAGAAACTGCTAGAAGACATCTTGCCAAGGTATGGTTTCCCAGTAATGCTAGGGTCAGACAATGGACCTGCTTTCATCTCCAAGGTGAGTCAGAGTTTAGTGCAGGTCCTGGGGGCAAATTGGAAACTACATTGTCCATATAGGGCCCAAAGTTCAGGACAGGTAGAGAGAATGAACAGGACCCTAAAAGAGACCTTAACTAAATTAGCCTTAGAGACTGGCAGTAACTGGGTGGCTCTCCTTCCCTTCGTCCTCTATAGGGTACGTAATTCACCCTATAAGATGGGACTAACTCCCTTTGAGATTATGTTTAGAATTCCCCCTCCCATTGTCCCCAACCTCCAATCAAATGTGCTTGTTGAATTTGATGACCAAGAATTGTTACTTTCTTTAAAAAGCCTCCAATTTGTTCATGAGGACGTCTGGCCTAAATTAAAAGCTCTGTACGAGTCTGGACCACCTCCTGAGACCCATCGCTACCGACCAGGAGACTGGGTCTTTGTCCAGAGACATCGACAGGACCTTGAACCTCATTGGAAAGGACCCTATGTTACTGTCCTGATCACGCCCACTGCTCTCAAGGTCGAAGGGATTGCCTCGTGGGTACATTACACTCACGTCCGCCCCGCAGATCCACACGCCATTCTAGAAGACTTCATCCCATCATGGCAGGTGTCCAAGGACCACGACAACCCTCTCAAACTCAGACTGCATTGTCAACGGTCATAATTATGGTAACTGTACTCTTAACACCAGTGTTGGGGAGACAGAACCCACATGCTCCCCTGAATTTAACTTGGATGATCATTAGTACGTCCACAGGCGACACTGTCAACAGTACATCTAAAGTGACGCCGCTGCTGACCTGGTGGCCCACCCTTGACTTTGATCTGTGTTGACTCGCTGCAGGGACCTGCACCATCGGAGACTGGGAAATCTGACCCGGGGGAAAGCCCATACGTAAAGCAAGTACCACCAAATGCAATAAGAATCTAACCCCCCTTTGGGTGTCCCTACCCATGGCTCCAAAAAGATTAGACCCTGGGTGTGGCCAACCCACCGAGAGAAATGTTTTGCGAAACACTCCTTTCTATGTCTGCCCGGGAGAAGGATGCTCATGGTCTCAAGCAGAAAAGTGTGGAGGGATTGATGAGTTCTATTGTGCAAAATGGGGATGTGAGTCCACGGGTACCGTCTCATGGGCTCCGCCTGTCACAGGCGATTTAATTTCTTTAAAAAGAGTCCCTGCCCCCCCCGGCCTTCTAACAAGCCGCAGTAACGGTAATGTCATGGTCCTTAGTGGTCCATGTTCAGAGTTCCTCTGCAACCCAGTCAGACTTTCGTTCACTGACCAAGGTAAACAGTACACTAGGTGGGAAACAGGCCGGGCATGGGGACTCCGCCTATATCAGGATGGTCATGACAATGGGCTAATATTCACTGTAAGGCTAAAAATAGAACCGTATATTGCAGGACCTCCCCAACCAGTTGGGTCAAATTCTGCACTAGTCCCACTGGTCCCCCCAGCTCCTCCTAGACCCACTAAGCCCCCTCCACAGAGAACCTCTCCCACGTTTCCCACACCTCCACCCGCGTCCCAGCTCCCCTCTCAGGCTGCCACCCAGGCCAAAAAAGTCAACCACAACCAAGATCAGGACCCCCTCTGGGGACTGATGGTTCACACCTTCAAAGCCCTAAATGCCTCCAGACCAGATTTTACTCAGTCTTGTTGGTTGTGTTATGACATTAAGCCCCCTTATTATGAGGGAATAGCTTTCTCAGGAAACTTTACTGAATCAGACGGTCCTACTCTATGCAGGTGGCAACAGAAGGGGCAGCCAGGCTAACCCTACAATCTGTAACTGGACAGGGAATTTGCGTTGGTAACGTCCCAGCCACTCATCAACACCTTTGCAACCAAACCTATCAGTCTAGTTCAGAAAAATACCTCATACTCCCTTCTGATGGATGGTGGGCGTGCTCCACAGGGCTTACCCCTTGCCCACATGGAAAGGTGCTCAACCAGACTGGAGACTTTTGTGTACTAGTGCAACTAGTTCCTAGACTATTATATCACTCAGAAGAAGATATTTTCAATCACTTGATTGAGTCCTCAGCCAGAGTTAAACGAGAACCTATAACAGCCATCACTTTGACAGTTCTCTTAGGTTTGGGATTAGCTGGGGCAGGAACAGGAGTTTCATCATTAGTATTACAAAACAAACATTATAATGATTTGAGAGTGGCCATAGACATAGATATTGAAAGGCTAGAAAGCTCTATCTCCCACCTACAAGAGTCTCTAACCTCCCTGGCAGAAGTGGTCCTCCAAAACCGAAGGGGGCTAGATTTAATTTTTCTTCAACAGGGAGGACTCTGCACTGCCTTAGGTGAAGAATGTTGTTTCTATGTAGACCACTCAGGGTTGGTCAAAGAATCTATGGCCAAAGTTAGAGAGGGTATCACTAGCTGAAAGCGAGAACGAGAACAAACTCAAAATTGGTTCGAATCCTGGTTTAACTCCTCCCCATGGCTAACTACTCTAATCTCAACCCTACTGGGCCCCTTGCTTATTCTGTTACTACTGTTAACCCTTGGGCCTTGTATACTCAATAGATTAGTTTCATTCATTAGAGAACGCATTAATACTGTACAACTAATGGTACTCAGGTCCCAATACCAGCCAGTTTCTACAGACCTAATAGAATTAACCTCCAGAGGCCCATGATTGGTCCTCTATAGCATCATGAGAAGGGGGGAATGTGAGACCAAAGTGACTCCATTTTGCTAAAATCCACTATTCCCCTAGTCTCTCACAAATTAATGGTTAAAATGTGCTTGCTTTGGGACAAAAGATACAATCTGTAACAAAGCAAAGTTCCTGAGTTAATTACTCAGCCATCTGTTTGCCCAGGAAATGAATGTTCTGGGCCCACTATCCATAGAACAATCTGTCAATGTGCTGACCATCAGTATGTGACAGTCGACCACTAACCTTTGTCCCTCTTTTCCCTCGTAAAACCTACATGTAGCCACCCCTCAACCCCCGATGCACCTAGCCAATCAGAAATGTACACTTCATGCTTGCTAACTGTCAACCAATCATGTAACTGCTAAGTGGAAAATCTCCAAACCTTGCTGTAACCTCTATAAAAACCCCGCTAATTTGAAATTCGGGGCTCTCAATCTCGACCCACTGCGTTGGTGACAAATGAGAGTCCCTGCTCGAGCTTGAATAAACGACCCTTGTGTGCTTACATCGGGATTGGCTTCCTGGTGGTCTCTGGGACTACGTGATCTGGGCACAACAAAATTTTACTCTATTTACCATAAGGATGCTATAGTCTCCTCCTTATTAAACAGAAGAAAATGCTGTTTTAGTCACAGAATCAGTCATGCTTCTGAGCAACTAGCTATTAGGAAGCATGTAACTGACCTGTTCCCCTCTTTGAACGTGCTTATAAGTTTATTATTCACTTTAAGCACATTACAGGACCTTACAGAATATATTTTAAGATTCTTTATGGCTTGTATTATTCTCTCATTTTCCCATTTTTCTCTCCATTCAAAAGGTGAAAGTTGCAGTGGCATTTTTCTAAGCAACCTTTCATCTTTCCAGCACCAAGGTCAACATTAATAAACATTTAAACAGTATACAAGAAATGACAGCATTAACACTGCAAGGGATGTTTACTCCTGTCTTTCTAGAAGCCACTTTTCTAGGGATTTCCTTCCCTTTTCCCATTATTTGTCTGACATTTCAGAGACTATATTTACTCTACAGCAGTTATCAATGTATTACATTAATACACACTTTCTAATGCATTATATAACATGATATGATGGCATGTTTAATAAGTAGTTTTGAAGATGTGATGCTTTCAGATACCTAAACTATCCGATATTTGTATTGATGACAAAGTCAGTTACTGTGATACTACAGTAGCATTTTGCTTACATTCATAATTAAGGAAAAATTTAAATTATAGGCCAATGGAAACAAAATGTCATGTTTTTCTAAGTTCATGGACCCCTTGCATCTTAGGCCTGCAGTGGGGGTGAGAAGTGAGTCCAGGAGGATTCAGAACTCCTGCAGAGGTTCCCTACTGTCCCCAGGATGAAAATTCTGTCACATGGCTTAAGGTGACTTCATAATCTGATTGATTCCCAGTCACCACTCACACCCATTTTTGCAACTCATATTCTTCTGAGTCAAACTCTTCCAGACCTCTGAAAAGATAATGCTTTGTTGTAACACTCTTTTTTTTTTTTTTTTGTCCAGCAAATGCCCCATTATCCTTCAGGTGTCCATTTCCTGCCATTTTTTCAGGAAATCAAGACTGTGTGAGGTGCTACCCCAGCACATTCCCAAGGCACCTAGCACTTACACTTAGCACAGTACTCAGAACATTGCTTTCAACTGTCCACTGTAAGCACATAAAAGATCTATAATCCCCGTTCCTTGCACACAGCCTGGTAAACAGTAAGATTCCAGAAGAAAGGAAGAAAGGAAAGAAGGGGGATTCTGACTTATCTGCTGTTTCACGATGGGAAGATCTATCCTCAGGTCTTAACTGACCCTCACAAATGTAAGCTAAGGTGTTGATTACAATGAGAACCAGAAAAGTATAGAACACCATTAATATAAATTCACCATATGCACTGGAAAGTTCACTTAACGTGATGATTGTGAAGGAAAGACATTTTCACTATAATTATAGGTACACAGGTGATACTAAGTTAAATAACTACAACCATACTAATACAAAAAATAAACTGAATTGAGAGATTAATCACAAACCAAAATTCTGGTACCTATCTCAGAAATTCTCCACTATGCGCACATGATCCCACGGATTATTAACAGGACCCCTTTCTAGAGAAATGTACCAAAATCACTGTGGTGGACAGTTTTCAAGCTATAACTATACCAAATACACCAGTATTCAGCTACTGTTGCTGAGAGAAATGTCCACTGCGGTAGTAAAAGGATGACAACCAGTAATTGGTCCACAGTAGATCAAGCAAAAGTGTCAAGAAACCTGATAAACAATTGATAATCAAAATGCTATCTGTAATACAAAATTAAAAGGCTGAAACTTAAAAAGTTGCAGGGGAAGGAGACTGACAGTTTAGGAAAAAATCTAAAATATAGGAGTGAAGTTTTTACCAAGTCAGGAAGCTAGAACAAAAGACAGATGAAGTTAAATCAGAGTCTATAAACTGCTAAGTGTGGAAGAAAATGGATGCAACTTTTGCTCTACGGAAAGTGATTGAGTCTCTTTGGTTGGAAGAGATTTGAGTAGCGATAGATAGGTCAGACTATTTTTAGGGTCTCTGAACAACAAAGTTGAAAAATGCAAGACTGGCTGGGAATGTGGCTCAGCAGCAGAGAACCTGCCTAGCATGTGTGAGGCCCTGGGTTTAATTGCCAGTATCAGAAAAAGAGGGTACATTTTATTCTAGACAGAATAAACACTGATGATTTCTAAAGAGGGTATCCTGTATGGTTAAAGTGATAGTCTGGGAAAGATTCACCAAAGGGTCCTAAGTAGGACAGACTAAGAGGCATTGAGAATGGCACAGAGAAGCCAAGGATGAATAACAAAATGAACAGCCTAACACAATATTAACCGAGAAGGGTCCTATGAAACACTAAAAGATCCTTCCATCCTGTAATCAGAAATAGTAGGGATGAGGTAAACTTACTGCATGTACTACCTATGTGTCATTTTAATATAAACAAAAATATCATCTGAATTTTAATTTACAAGGCCCGCCTTCCTTTTTGTTGTATTGGAATGTTCCTTGAGTTTTGCACTAGAAAGGCCTAATGTAAACTAACAAGTTAAAAAAAAGCTTAATTTCCAAAAATCACATACACTAAAATATCTTTACAATATTTTTATAGTACTTTCAAATTTTTAAATGTTTTACATAGCAGTATTACTTAAGTAGGAAATTTGACTTTTACATTTAATAGAGGTTGTAGGAGAAATGTTGTTTGTTCAGCACTTAGGGTCCACTAGTAAAGTGTAAATCATGTAATAACATTCCTCAGAACTGATAATTGAATGTAGTAACTATCAAGTGGCTGTTATGGTTGATTCTTCCGTGACTGAAAAGTTACTAGGACAATTCCACCATGCCATACAAATGCTGTCGTAAAACTTTTAGTTATAAAGGTTAAGTGATGTCCGGGTAAGTATGGGACGCACACCACCTGCAGATCAGGAGGTCACTATACCAAAGAGGGAGGCCGGGGAGAGGGTAGAGAGAGGGTGAAATAAGGGCCTGGAATTCCGACACACCCACACTCACCACCACCGCATTCACCAGGTGGGTGTGCCGCCCACGGGCTTCAGCCTCCGCGGGGCTCAGTCCCAGGGGGACGGCCAATCACCCGGGGTCCCCAGGCCCTCCGGCTTCAGACCCTTTCCGGTCGAGAGGCGTCCGAGGAGGGCGGAGCCTGGGCGGACTCGCCAAAAGGGCCGGTCCCATACCTGTGCGGAGGCAGTGAGGCTGCCTTCGCGCGCCGCGACATTCACACGGCCGTGATGCCAGGCCGCTCCTGCCCCTGCCAAGACCACGCCGGTCACTGCCGCTGCCAAGGGACCTGGGCTCAGCACGGCCAGTCGGCTGGCAGTAAGGCCGCGCCGCAGTCGTCCACCCCACACCGCAAGACGGACAGTAGACCGTGCTGCCGCCATCTTTGCGGAAGTGCTAGAGCGCAGCGCTCCGTCCCCTTTCCCCTCCCAGGACCTGAGAGCGCCCAACAGCCTGGCTGTCGCGAGATCTGCTGGTCTCCGCCTCGCCTCTGTGTTGGAGAGGACCAAGGTCCTTAGCGCGAAGTGTGAGTTCCGCGCGAGTGGGGTTGGGTTAGTTGAAATAGTGTAAGAACAGCCCAGACAGGTCTCCCTGATCCACGCAAGGCTGAATAGTGCCCCTATTGCTAGACAGCTCTGACTGCAGTAGACCAACTGAGAGGAAAGGGAGCAAGGACCAAAGGTAGATAATAAAGTGAGGCAAGGAACTTCCACTAAGTAGTCAGATTTATAGGACAATTTTGTTTGCAGAACTCGAAGATAGCAATGATTATTTGTTTGTTTTTTTGTTTTTGGTACCCGGGATCGAACTTGGGTCCTTGCGCTTGCGCAGCAGGCGGCGAAGCCACTGAGCTAAATCCGCGGCCCAGCAATGATTATTTGATCAAGAGTCTTGCTGCCTTGGATTCACCCAGGAGGACATGTGTCGTCCTATGTCTAAGAGGAAATCCAGTGTGTGGTGGGGCCACGGGAGCTGGAGAGAAGAGCTGCGGACTGAGACAGGCTCTTCTGGCAACAAGGGTGTTAGTTGTGATTTATCGTCGTCATGGTCTTAATGCCTAGTAGAATCCCATCCCCGAAGTGGTTGAGTTATGGGACTGAAAAAATCTGTACTTGCACGTCACTGTATTTGCTCTAAACACGAGTCTTTCTATATTAACACTTTATTAACAAAACGTTCTATCATTTATACAAAACACAGGTATCTTTTCACAAGCCATTTTAAGTAACATCAACTTGCATCTGGTAAACTATTCTTGTTTTACAAAAAAATGTATGTGTTCTCCTACTTATCCCTCTTTTGCAGCTAAGAAAAATTTTAATTAATTAAATTAATTTGTTCTTCTTTTCCTGGCATTGGTTATACATATCTCCAGCTTTTTTTTTTTTTTTTTGGTCAAGGTCTTGGTAAGTTTCCCAGGGTGGGCTTGAAATTGTGATCCTCTTACCTTTCTCCCAAAGGGCACCACTGTGCCTGGCCTGGAATTTATATTTTAATTTAAGTAAAATATGCACAACATTGCCCTTTTAACCATGTACCGGTCAGTGGCATCAAGTCCAATTCACATCGTCATGCAAACATCACTATCCATATCCAGACTTTTAAAATTTTTTTTATTTTATTAGTATAAATTAGGTATACAATATAATGACATTCATCTTTGGAAATTTGCACCTTTACATAATCTCTCAAGGTTCTTATTTTTTCCCCATTCCCCTGCCCTCCCTTCAACCCCTCCACCTCTCCCTATTTACAAAGACTTTGTTTCCATTTTTCCATTTTCTCATATTAATTCCATTCCCTTCTTTCCTTTCCCCACCCCTCCCACTTCCCCTTCCCCTTTGCCCCTTTTCTTCCTATTTCACATTATCTATTGTACCTTTTAGTCCTTATTTACACTTTCAGTTTCTCACACTAGAGAAACTACTTGGTATTTACACATGTGTGTCCTATTTATTTCACTTAAGAGTATCACCTCAATGTGCATCCATTTAGCTATAAATGTCTCTAATTTCTTGTTCTTTGTGGCTGAGTAATACTCCATTTTATTTAAAAAAAAACCAAACCACACATTTTCTTTATCCAGTCTCCAGTTGATGGGCAATTGGGTTGTTTCCAAGTTTTAGGTATCTCGAATTGTGCTGCTATGAACATGGGTGCACATATATCACTGTGGTATGATTCTTTTAATTCTTTGGGGAAGTTAGCCAGCAGGGGAATACCTGGGTCAAATGGGACTTCCAGTCCTAGTTCTTTGAGGTATCTGCATACTGATTTCCACAGTGGTTGCACCAGTCTACACTCCCACCAGCAGTGGAGCAGGGTTCCTCTTTTCCCACTTCCCTACCAGCATTTGTTATTGGTTGATTTCATGATGGCAGCCATTCTTTCTGGGGTGAGGTGGAATCTCAGTGTTGTTTTCATTTGCATCTCTCGAATGACGATTTTGAACATTTTTTCATATTGTTATTTACTATTTCTACTTATTTGTCTGTGAAAATGTCTGTTCATTTCAGATGCCCATTTTTGGATTGGGCCTTTAAATTTGGGAGATCTGATTTTTTAAAGTTCTTTATAGATTCTAGATAGTAGATCTTTGTCTGAGGGACAGCTGGTGAAAATTTTTTCCCACCTTGTGGGTTGTCTCCACACTGTTGGTGGTTCCTCTTGCTGTGCAGAAGCTTTTTAGTAAGAAGAGATCTCACTTCTTGATTGTTTATGGTAGTTCATGGGCAACTGAGGTTTTGTACATAAAATCTTTTCCTATACCAGTGTCTTCAAGAGTTCTTCCTAACCTCTCTTCAAGTCAGCTTAGTGTTTCTGTTTTAATATTTAGATCTTTGATCCATTTTGATTGTAGTTGAGTGCATGATGAAAGATATAGGTGTAGTTTTAATTTTTGGCAAGTTGAAACCCAACTTCTCCAGCACTATTTATTAAAGTGGCTATGTCTCTTCCAGTGAGGGTGTTTGGCTCCTTTGTCGAAGATGAGGTGGCTGAGTGTGTCTGGAGATGTTTTTGCATCTTCTAATCTGTTCCACTGGTCCTCAGGTCTGTTTCTTTGCCAGTACCATGCTGTTTTTATCACAGTAGCATTGTAGTATAGTTTCAAGTTGGGGATTGTGATACACCATGCCTTGTCTCTGTTATCTAGAACTGCTTTTGCTATTCTGGGTCTCTTATTCCAAATGAATTTTTGGATTGTTTTCTCAAGGTCCGTGAAGTATGCTGCTGGGATTTCAATTGGGATTGCACTGAATCTATGTAGCAGGTTTGGAAGTATGGCCATTTTCACTTTGCTGATCCTTCCTACCCAGGAGCAAGAGATGTCTTTCCATTTTCTGAAAATCATCTTCAATCTCTCTTTTCAGAGTGCTATAATTTTCAGAGAAGAAGTCTATGATTACTTTTGTTTGGTTGATTCCTAGGTATTTCGGTTTTTTGGATGCTATTGTGAAAGGAATTGTTTGCCCTATTTTTCTCTCAGTGAGTCTGTCATTGGTGTAGAGGAAAGCTATTGATTTTTGTGTGTTGACTTTGTATTCAGCTACTTGACTGAATTTGGTTATTAAATCTAGAAGACTTTTGGTGGAGTCCTTGGGGTCTTCTATATAGAGTATCATGTCATCTGCAAATAATGACAATTTGACTTCTTCATTTCCTATCTTTATTCCGTTTATTTCTTTCTCTTGTCTAATTGCCGTGGCTAATATTGTCAAAACTATATTGAACAGGAGTGGTGATAGTGGACATCCTTGTCTTGTTCGTGATTTTAGTGTGAAGGATTTCAGTTTTTGACCAATTAGTAAGATATTGGCTGTTGATTTTTCATAGATGGCTTTTATCAGATTGAGGTAGAGACCGTCTCTTCCAATATATTGTAGGGTTTTTATCACAAATGCATGTTGGATTTTGTCAAATGCTTTTTCTGCATCTATTGAGATGATCATGTGGTTTTTGTCCTGGGCTCTATTGATATACTGTATTATGTTTATTGATTTATGTATGTCGAACCATCTCTGCATCCCTGGGATGAATCCCACTTGGTCAGGGTGTATGATCTTCTTGATGATCTGCATTCTATTTGCCAGTATCTTATTAAGGATTTTGCATCTGTGTTCAATTAGTGAGATTGGCCTATAGTTGTCTTTTTTGGTTGGGTCTTTCTCTGCTTTGGGGATCAAGCTGATGCCTGCTTCCAGGAATGAATTTGGGAGTATTGCTTCCCTTTCAATTTCATTGAAGAGTTTAAGCAGTAGTGGCAGTAATTCCTCTCTAAATGTCTTGTAGAATTCAGCAGTGAAGCCATCAGGACCTGGGCTTTTCTTGGTTGGTAAGTTTTTAATTACATTTTTAATTTCATTGGTTGATATTGGGTTGTTCAGAATTTTTAGGTCTTCTTCGTTCAGCGTTGGTAATTCATATGTATCTAGGAATCTGTCCATTTCTTCTGTGTTGTCCATGTTATTGGCGTATAGGTTCTGGAAGTAGGTATTGATGATCCTCTGGATTTCTGCTGGGTCTGTTGTAATTTCACCCTTTTCATTTCTAATTGCATGGATTTGGGCTTTTTTCCTTTTTCTGATAAGGTTGGCTAAGGGTTTGTCAATTTTGTTGATTCTTTCAAAGAACCGACTCTTGGCTTCATTAATTTTTTGTATTGTTCTCTTAGTCTCTATTGCATTGATTCCTGCTCTGATCTTTATAATTTCCTCCCTTGTATGAGCTTGGGTTTGTCCTGCTCTTCTTTTTCTAGAAGCTTGAGGTTCAGCGTCAGGTTGTTTAATTTGGCTTGCTCTGTTTTCCTAATATGAGTATGCACTGCTATGAATTTCCCTTGTAAGACTGCTTTCATTGTGTCCCATAGATTCCAGTATGTTGTATTGTCTTTGTCAATTAATTGAAGGAACTGTCTGATTTCTTCTTTAATTTCTTCTGAGACCTATTGGTTATTCAGAAGTGTATTGTTCAATTTCCATGTGTTTATGAAATTCTTGTGGTTTCTTTTCCTATTGATCTCCAATTTCATTGCACTGTGGTCTGATAATATACAGGGGATAACCTTAATTCGTTTGCACTTACCTAAATATGTTCTATGAGCGAGAATGTGGTGTATTTTGGAGAATGACTCATGTGCAGCTGAAAAGAATGTGTATTCTGATTTTGTGGGGTGGAACACTCTGTAAACATTTGTTCAACAGTTTGATTTAGTTCCAGTATTTCATTGCTTGTTTTTTGTCTAGTAGATCTATCCATTTGTGACAGTGGGGTATTGAGTTTCCCCACTACTATTGTATTAGTGTTTATATGATTTTTCACGTCTGTTAGTACTTGCTTTATATAGGTGGGTGCACTAGTGTTCGGTGCATAGATATTTATGATTGTCATCTCTTCCTGTTGGATTGTTCCCTTTACAAGGATGTAGTGTCCTTCTTTGTCTCTCTTAATCAGTGTGGGTTTAAAATCTACTTGCTCTGCAAAGATGATAGCTATTCCTGCTTTTTTTGAGGTTCCTGTTGCATGGAGTATTGTTTTCCACCCTTAACTTTCAGTCTATGAGTTTCATTTTGAATTAAGTGCATTTCTTGTATGCAGCGTATTGTTGGATCTTGGTTCTTGACCCATTCTGCCAGTCTATTTCTTTTGATTGGTGAGTTGAGACCATTATCAGTGATGGTTATAACTGATACGTATTGACTTATCATTGTAATGACTTTTTCTTTCTGTTGGATTCCCCCCCTGCGTTTAGTTTCTTGTTGTGCCTGATGGGTTCATTCCGCTGGGCTTCCTCGGGTTGTGATCCTCATTGTCTTTTCCTAGGATATTATCTAAAATTTTTTGAAGTGCTGGTTTGGTATTCATGAAGTTCTTAAGGTGCTGTTTGTCATGAAAGTATCTTATTTCTCCATCAATTTTGAAAGATAGCTTTGCAGGGTACATCATTCTGGGTTGGAAGCTGCTTTTCTTTAGAGCTTGAAATACATCACTCCAAGCTCTTCTTCCCTTGAGGGTTTGCATTGAGAAGTCTGCTGTGATTCTGAAGAGCTTTCCTTTGTATATGATTTCTTTTCTCTAACTGCTTGTAGAATTTTGTTCTTCTGTTGGGTTTCTGGAATCTTACCAATTATATGCCTATGTGTAGATTTGTTTTTGATCAAGGCCAGTTGGAGTCCTATATGCCTCACTTATCTGAATGTGAAGTTCTTTTTCCCTGCTTGGGAGAAGTTTTCTGCCATTACTTCTGTGAACAGTTTTTTTTTAATGTCATCTGCACTCTCTCCTCTCTCTTTCTTCATTGACTCTGATCAGTCTTATGTTATTCTTCTTTGCATCGTCTAGCAGCTGTTGGATTGATTTCTTATGGTCCCTTGCAATTTTAAAGCAATTTTTCTTTTCCTGGTCACTAATTGTAATCTTATCCTCTATATCTGAAATTCTGTCCTCACATTGGCTCATTCTGCTATGTAGACTTTCAATGGAGTTTTTGATCTCATGGAAATCTGTGTGCATCTGTTTTATGGATTCCATTTGTTTCCTCTGTTGGGATTCCATCACGTTCCTCAGCTCCTCTATTTTTTTTTAATGTGTGTCCTCTCTAGATTTATTAATCATGTCTTGCAGTATGGGCACAATCTCTGCTGTTATCTGAGAAATTATTTCTGATTTCATTTTTTCCAGATCCTCTTTTGTTGCTAGTTCAGGGAGTCCAGGTGGTTGAGTATCAGAGTGTTCCATCTTGTTTCCCTTTGGGGTTGCTGTAGGTGATCTGGAAGTCTGGTTCTGAGGCCTGTTTACATGTCTTCTCATTTCAACAGGGTGGGGGTGCTGCTGGCACCAGTGCAGCTCACCTCCTCTGTGCTGGGAGTGGTGGTAGGTTGGGCCGGAAGCCTCCTACTCTCCACTGGGAGCTGTGGCATGTCGACCCAGAAGTGTCCTCTGTCCAAATTTTTTTTAAATCTTACAGAACAGGCAAACATTTCAAAAAATAATCTTTTCCTCACCTGTCTTGTTCATTCCTTACTAATTTCTTAGTTTTAACTTTCATTTCTGCTAAAATGTATTTTAGCCTGGCCTTCTAACCTTGATTTTGTTGTGAACTCTCAGGCAAAGTCACTCTATTTCAGGCAATCCCTATTTGTGGAATGTTCAGTTTAAATTCTCTTTCAATGAAGTGTTTAATTGTTGTAAGGCAGGACACTAGGGCTTGGCAAAGCTGGCTGGGGAAGTAGGTGTGACCTGTTAATTATAACATCCTAGGACACATGTGCAGAACAGTTCCCAAGGCCCTGCACACAAACTTCTTGCCAGAACTTAGCAGTTTTGGACAGAAAGGCTGAGACCTAAGGTCAGCCTGAGGAGTGGGTGATACAAAAAGAACAGTCACCATCGAGCTCCTTGCTACTGTGTTGTTTCACAGCAGTTCACCCTCACCCTGAAGAAGGGACTTTCCCTACTTTTACATGGCCCAACTTACTCTGCAGGGCACCTTTCTTTTCCTACTTTTAGTGAACATAAAACCTAGCTACCTTTTGCACTTGTTTTGTACAATTCTTTGTTCAGGATAGAAAAAACCTAGAAAACACCTCTAGAAGGAGACTCCAGAACCTAAAACCCAGGAAGGGTAGCTATGATCTTACCTGGAATTAAAAGCTGGCATTGCCATGTACTTCTCCATGTCCCTATCACCAGGGACACAGATGTTTTCCCTGGTGCAGATGTGGAACAATACTTCAGTCCTTGTTGTTCATTTGGTGATAAAAACTGTTTAGCTGAGGCAGATGACTTGACTTTATTTTGTAGCCTCTGATCCTCCATTCTTTTCACTTTTGCTGAATAAATTTAATTGAGTCTTCTGTCAGCCTCTAAAATGTCTCCAGCTCTTACAAGCTTTACTTGAATATGTAGCAACTTGGAGCCCAAGTCCAAAAGTGCCAAGCCTGCTGGTCACATAATCACTGCAGTCTCCCAGGTTTGCAAAAAAAGAACGACAAAGAGCTGCTATGGTAAACCTAATTTGACCACTTTATGGAAATTCCTTAGATCATTTTTGTTAACATCTGCCCTCACTCCTTGTGTTTTCCTCTTAGCTAGCTTGTCTAAATTTAACTACAGTCCGTACTTAGTCACTTTTCCCTCAGTTGCTGAAACCCTTTCCAGTGTACCTTCCCAGGCAGGAAATAGACACAAAGTCACTCTGTAGACTTGTGAGTGCGACCTCCAAGTTTGAATTCTACTCCGTTGGGATGATCACTGTGATGTGGGGTAAGTTAATCTCTCTGAGGCTCAATTGTTCTCATCTGTTAAATGGGATGATTTATATGAAGTAACTAGCTAGATGCCTGACACATGGTGACCTCGAAACAGATGAGGATTTTTCCTCATCAAGATTTGATCTAGTTTTTGCTTTGTGATCCCAAATTAACTTGGTTGAATGTCTGTGACTAGCCCACTAGTCCTTCTTAACTTGAGACTTTCCGTTTTTCTGTATTTATGCTGATTGTGTGGACCTCTGGTTTGTTTTCCCCTCTGCTAATCTTTGTAGTTTTTGGCATATGTTCTGCTTTTCTGGATTATTGACATTGAGCTTGTTTCTGTCTCCTGGTAATTACAGAATTTCTAGGATATGTTTGTTTATATCTTACTTTATAGCTTATTCTTGATTTAGAGAAACTATAATTTTTGTCAGTCTTCTTGAAACTATCCAATTCACACCATTCCTCTACCTAATAAAACTCAACATTTATAATCATGGCCCCAAACCCCAAATTGGTGCATATATCTTATTAGATCATTTGGCATATTGAAAAATATTCCATTTCTCCTACAGTTTGACATCCTTGTGGATGAGGATCTTATTTTTCTTTGTTGTACCACATGCAGCAAGCAAATGTCTAGCACAAATTAGACATTCAATGGATAAGTAAATGAATAAGTGAATAAATACGTGGTACAAAGGAAATTCTAAGCTACCCATTTCCAAGTTTTGGGAATCAACCATACAGGAATACATTGCCTTTTGTGTGTGTGTGTGTGTGTGTGTGTGTGTGTGCAATTACTTTTTCAAGACGGTATCATTTTAAATTATTGTTTTTTCTTTTTTTGTTGAAAATCTGAACGTATTTGAAAAACTGTTCCTTGTATAGTTTGTTTTCATGTTATGTGCCAGACTTCTAGAAGTCCCACTTGAGATTTAATGTATTCAGACTTTCCTCTAGCTGGCTAACCATTCTACGTATGAACTCCTTCCTGGCAACTGCTGACATTTGTCTAAGTATATTGACTATATCGGTCTTTTTGCACGCTGGTTTTGTCCATTCTTCTTCACCAGCTGAAGATCAAGCCCTAGGATGGGATGTATTTTCAACTAGGTACTTTATACAACAGTCTCCAAATAAGGAGCTGCTGGTGCTCACGCTCTAAGACCTTGGCTGTTTCAGATAATAATTGAAGAAAAACAGAATGGAAATAGGGATAGTTTCAAAGTATCATTCTTTTTATTTCCATTTTTAATTTTGGAATAGGGCTTTGCTAAATCACTAAGTTGCCCAGGCTGGGCTTGAACCTGTGATCCATTTGCCTCAGCCTCTCATAGTATGTGTGCCACTATGCCTGGCATACTTAATTCACAATGTATTTTTTTCTCTGAAGGAAGGGATATTATGGTTTAGATCTAAAATGCCCTCCACAAGTCTCATGTGTTCAAAAGTGGGGCTTTTGAATCATGGTGGTGCTGTATTCATCAGTGGATCAATAGCTCATAGCTGAGTATGGATTAGGAGGTGGGGCCTGGTTAAAAGAAATGGGTCAGTGGGGGTATGCACCTGCCTTCTCTCTCTACTTCCTGGCTGCCATGGGTTGAAGCAGCTTTCCTTCACCATACCCCTCCACTGTGCTGTTTTGTCTAGAAGCCAGCCACATGTGGACTGAACCCTCTGAAACTGTAACCAAACTAAGCCTCCCCTCCTTTAAGCTTCTGGGATTGGATATTTTGTCTCAGTGACAGAAAAGTGACTAATTCAGTGACAAAAGTGATATGGCAGAAAACCTTCCCTCAAAGAGCTTTATTTTCATAGGAAATACTTTATTTTCATAGGAAATTTCAGGCTTGCATTTCAACACAATGGCAGACAGTTTTTAACCATTGGATTGCATAGAGAGAGAAGGTGTGGCGGGCCGAGCAGTAGAGAAAGTATACAGGGAAGGAGGAAATTTGATGTGGATCTTGGTGGAGTTTGAGGGAGGCCCTCCAAGGTAGGAGGAGGGATAGGGCTGAGAATGTGGAGAGGATGAGATGCAGTGCATGTTTACCAGGCATGGAGCAGAAGGGATGATTTGGGGCTGGGCTGGAGTGTCTTGGTGACCACATGATTTCCATATTACTTACAGTCATGTGCCACTTAAAAATGAGACATTCTGCAAATTGTCATTATTTGCAGTTGATATGATACTCTATATACAAGACCCTAAGAACTCCACCAAAAATCTTCTAGACTTCATAACAAAATTCAGTAAAGTAGCTGGATACAAGGTCAACACACAAAAATCAATAGTTTTTCTGTACACAAAAAACAGACTCATTGAGAAATGGGGCAATCAATTCCTTTCACAATAGCATCCAAAATATTGAAATATCTAAGATTAACCTAATAAAAGAAATCAAAGACCTCTACTATGAAAACTATAGCACTCTGAAAAGAGAGATTGAAGACAATATCAGAAAATGGAAAGGCATCCCTTGCTCCTGGGTAGGAAGGATCAACAAAGTGAAAATGGCCATACTTCCAAAACTGCTATATAGATTCAATGCAATCCCAACTGAAATCCCAGCAGCATACTTCACGGACCTTGAGAAAACAATCCAAAAATTCATTTGGAACAAGAGACCTAGAAGAGCAAAAGCAATACTAGGCAATAAAGACAAGATAGGGATTATCACAATCCCCAACTTGAAACTATACTACAAAGCTACTGTGATTAAAAAACAGCATGGTACTGACAAAGAAACAGACCTGAGGACCAGTGGAACAGTTTAGAAGATGCAGAAACAACTCCAGACACACTCAGCCACCTCATCTTCGACAAAGGAGCCAAACACCCTCACTGGAGGAAAGACAGCCTCTTTAATAAATGATGCTAGAAAAGTTGAGTTTCACCTTGCCAAAAATTGAAACTAGACCTAGATTTCTCACCATGCCCTCAACTAAAATCGAAATGGATTAAAGATCTAGGGAGGGGTAGGGGAAAGGAAAGAAGGGAAAATAAAAAATATGAGAAAAGAAAAAAAAGGAAACAAAGTCTTTGCAAATAGGGAAGGGTGGAGGGGGTGAAGGGAGGGCAGGGGAAGGGGAAAAAAAGTAAGAACCAAGATACATCATGTAAAGGTACAGGATCCCAATGATGAATGTAACTGTATGTAATACCTAAAATGTACCAATAAACTTAATGGAAAAAAAAGAAATGGATTAAAGATGTAAATATTAAAACAGAAACACTAAACTGACTTGAAGAGAGGTTAGGTAGAACTCTTGAAGACATTGGTGTAGGAAAAGATTTTATGAACAAGACCTCAGTTGCCCATGAACTAGCACAAACAATCAACAAGTGGGATCTCTTCTTACTAAAAAGCTTCTGCACAGCAAGAGAAACCACAACAGTGTGAAGAGACAACCCACAAGGTGGGAAAAGTTTTTCACCAGCTGTCCCTCAGACAAAGGTCTGCTATCTAGAATCTATAAAGAACTTTAAAAAATCAGATCTCCCTAATTTAAAGACTCAATCCAAAAATGGGCATCTGAAATGAACAGACATTTCTCAGACAAATAAGTAGAAATAGCAAATAAGCATATGAAAAAATGTTCAACATCATCATTCGAGAGATGCAAATGAAAACAGCACTGAGAGGGCTGGGGATTTAGCTCAGTGGTTCTGGTGCCTTCCTCAAAAGTGCAAGGTCCCAAGTTCGATCTCCAGTAGAAAAAAAAACAACAACACTGAGATTCCACCTCACCCCAGAAAGAATGGCTGCCATCATGAAATCAACCAATAACAAATGCTGGTAGGGCTGTGGGGAAAGAGGAACCCTGCTCCACTGCTGGTGGGAGTGCAGACTGGTGTAACCACTGTGGAAATCAGTATGGAGATACCTCAAAGAACTAGGACTGGAAGTCCCATTTGACCCAGCTATTCCCCTGCTGGCTAACTTCCCCAAAGAATTAAAAGAATCGTACCACAGTGATATATGTGCACCCATGTTCATAGCAGCACAATTTGAGATACCTAAAACTTGGAAACAGCCCAATTGCCCATCAACTGGAGACTGGATAAAGAAAATGTGTGGGTTTTTTTTTTTTTTTTAAATAAAATGGAGTATTACTCAGCCACAAAGAACGAGAAATTAGAGACATTTATAGCTAAATGGGTGCACATTGAGGTGATACTCTTAAGTGAAATAAATAGGACACACGTGTAAATACCAAATAGTTTCTCTAGTGTGAGAAACTGCAAGTGTAAATAAGGACTAAAAGGTATAATAGATAATGTGAAATAGGAAAAGGGGCAAAGGGGAAGGGGACATGGGAGGGGTAGGGGAAAGGAAAGAAGGGAATGAAATTAATATGAGAAAAAGAAAAACTGGAAGCAAGGTCTTTGTAGATAGGGCAAGGGAATGAGGAAAAAATAAGAACCAAGATGAATTATGTAAAGGTGCAAATTTCCAATGATGACTGTCATTATATTGTATACCTGAAATGTATCAATAAAATTAATTTTAAAAATGAGACATTCTGCTGGGCATGGTGGTGCACACCTCAAATCCCAAAACTATGAGGGGCTGAGGCAGGAGGATCACAAATTAAAGCTCAGTCGGTTGCAAAACAAACAACTCCCCAAAACAAACAAAAAACCTCTACAAAAACAAAATCAAAATCAAAACAAAATAAAGCCAAAGGCTGGGGATGTAGCTCAATGTGAAGGTTCTGGATTCGATTCCTAGTACTACTGTGGGGGGTAATTAAGAAAAATGCATGTGAGGCAATTTTGTTATGAGAACATTGCAGGATGCTAGATGGTGTAACCTACCACACACTGGGGTGTATGATATATAGAGACTACAGCCTATTGTTCCAAGGGCCATGATGATTAAAGTGTCATTTTCTCCTGTTCTGCATTTAATCTTATGATGTGGTAAACATGAGCTGTCTGAGGCTTCTGCCAGCAGAAGCTGAGACATACTGTTTACAGTAACTTTTTAAAATAGTAATGTGTTGCAGTACAACAAAAGTTGGCTGTGGTAGCACGAGGTGATGGGAATTTTTCAGCTCAGTTATAATCTTATAGGACCACTATTAAATATGCAGTCCATTGTTGATCAAAATGTCCTATGTGGCACATGACTGTACTGTGTGTCAGCCTTCTTGAGCCTTTACACATCTGTCCTTGGACCCATGACCGTGACTCCTTTCCTGCACTTCCATCCACTTTGTGGCTGATCTCCTCCTCTACATGCAGACTCTCAGCCCCATGTCTGTCTTTGCCTGCCCAGACTTTCTCTTGGCCTTTCCCACCCACAATCCTTGGGCTTCTCTAGATTATCTTCCTTCCTCCCGACCACCAACGTTTTAATTTCCTGCAGAGTGCTGGTTTTAAGCAAAACAGATCAATGACTTCTTCCTAAGGACAGTATTGTATTTTAAAAGAACTTATGAACTTGAATGCATCTTTGTCTTAACATGTGTGGGAAAGAATAATAGAAATTGTGATCTCATTTTGAAAGACTGTTTACTGTTATATTACAGATGAATGTGCATTAAGATTGATTGTGTCTTTGGTGGGGAAAAAATGGGGGCATCTAAAAGATAAGTTAAAGAGGTTGTATTCAGTCCTGTATTAATGGCAAGTGAATGGGCATTAGAAGGAACCATTGCTTGGAATAGACAGAGGTTGAACTCTATTTATGGTGGATAATTGTAAAGCGGAGGTATGAATCACTTTCAGGGGTCCTAGGTGAGTCAGAAGAATTGCTAACTACTGTGCAGTTTGGGCTGTGTGTAAAAATACCTGGGAATCATGATTGATACTAGCCTGTGTAGAAATAGGGCAAGATGAAATCTCTGACAGTGAGACAGTACTCCTCAGAGGAGCCTTTTCTGTGTCTTTCAGATCCTGCTCTGGTTCTCATTCCCTTCCTATCATCCCTATTTACACTCTCATTACTTTGCACTGTGATGATGGCAAGCATCTCTTAACACATGCCTTTCCTTCCAGTCTTTTTCTCCAAAGCATTCCATAGATTGATGTCAGGCCAGTCTTCCTAAAACATTTCTTTCACCGTGCATCCATTAGTTCTGTGATTTAACCTAGGCATCTCTCTCCTTGTCAAAAAATGAGGAGTTTGGTTTCAGTTTATTTTTCTAGTTCCAAAATTCTTATTCCTTGCCATTCCAAGGTGGCTTTTTTGTTTTTCATTTGACAAACTGTATTGTGTCAGGCATGGTACCATGCCTCAGAAATGCAAAGAGAAATAAGACTGCACTCCTCTTGAGATGCCCAGGCCAAGGCTCCGGCCTTACACATGGGATAGTGCTCTTGTTGCTTCAAGCTTTTAAAATATGTAGTCTCCATTTTTGTATGTTTATTTAGTTCTTAAATCTGTACATTTACAACTAAATCTTTAAAAATACATAGTAAAACTTTAAAGTTTGATATCAAAATGAAATAACTTTCACAAAAATTTAAATTTTATCACTAAAGGTGCAGGCAATGTTTTGCTCTCTAAAAATATTAATGCTGTTTTAGTATTATTGGCTGTTCAATTGACTTGAAAAATTTTGATTTAAGTTTTCTGAGTTAGAGATGCAAAGACACAATTATGAAGGACTGTTATACACAGGGTGTACCCTACAAAACATATTAACCCAAATAGAAGGAGTGACTATATCATTAGCTGAAGTAATAGTATCATCATGCCATGTATTTTTCAGCTTTTTATTATGAAAACTTCTAAGCATAATCAAAATTAGGCTAAAATGTTGAGCATCTATGTGCTACACATCTAAGCTGATTTCCACAATTACTAGAGCAATCTCATTTTATGTATACCTACTCCTTTTCCCTCATCCAGATGAAGCTGAAGCAACCCTCAGACTATATATTTAATGTTGCATTTTTAAAAAAGGAGGATTCAAAAAACTCAGGTATTAATTTTTTTTTTTTTTTCTGGTACCGGGATCAAACTCAGGGCCTTGTGTTTTCAATGCAGGCGGTGGCACCACTGAGGTAAATCCCTGGCCCTCAGGTACTAATTTTTTACTTTTGTATTTCTCTCTCTTTCCTCCCTCCCTCTCTCTCTCTCTCTCTCTCTCTCTCTCTCAGAGACAGGGTCTTACTATGTAGTTCAGGCTGGCCTTAAACTCACTATGTAGCCCAGGCTGGCTTCAAACTCATGGTGATCCTCCTGCCTCAGACTCCTGAGTGCTGGAATTATATGTGTATGTCACCACACCCAACACTCTTGTTTTTCTTAATATCACTTGTTTTTGTTTTTCTGGTACTGGGGATTGAACTCAGGACCTTGAGCTTGCAAGGCAGGTGTGGCGCCACTGAGCTATATCCCTGGTCCCTCTTAATATCACTTATAATGGACAAATACAATTTCACTTAGGAAAGGAAAGGTTGTACAAATAACATAAAATTCTAGGAAGATGGGGGACACTAAAATAATGGGAAGAGGACTTAAAAGTCCATTGCACAAGCATTGTGTAACACTTCCACATCTCAGGGAGGGGTCTGTGTCAATGAAGTACTCTTACAAAAATGAGAGTGATAGCACAAAGTGAAGTTGTAAGAAAGATTTTCTTTGAAAACATATTTCTGAAACCGATTATACCAGGAGAAATTGATTAGCTTTCCAAGCCATTTATAATATCTCCAAAGTTCGACATACCCCACCAAGCAAGAAAGATTGGAGACCTGCTAAGGAGGATGGGGCTAAATGTGACAGGTGGTTCTCCACTACCTCACAGGGCAGGTCTGTACCCGCACACAAGCAGACAGATGGCTGGGGATGTTGGTGATCACTGCCACTTGGTTGGCTTGTAGGGCATTGATGTAGACAGCTTTGTTTTAGTCAGGCTCACCACATCCTCTAGCTGTGACCACAAAGATCCCTTCCAGTTTGAGGCCTTTAGCTTCAGCCTTGGGTGTTGAGGAGTGGGATAAGAGGCTTCAGAGAGGGGCGCAGACATACGGGCCAGGACACTGTTGACGGAGACAATGAGGAGCTTGCACAAGCTGTGTCACTCTTGAGAGCTGCAAATTCCAATGAGGCAAGGAAAGCCACTGAGTGCTTCCTTTAAGTAAAGAGGTGACACTTCTCTAACTTAATAAGGAAAGAAAGAAAAGTATGTTGAAGTTGCTCAGAAAGAATCTTCTGAACTATTCCATCAGACTTAAGGTAGCAGTATGTGAGAGAAGCTTGGAGGACATGCAAGGAGAAACACAGGAGCTCAGAAATGAGGGAGCCAAGAAAATCAGAGAAAGGCAACCTGAAGGAGAAACTCGCTGGACCACGTCTATTATCAGTAGGGTTTAGAAAGGGAAGCTGGGCTGCCCCAGATTGTGCCACCCTTTACATCCCAAGTCTGGTAACCACACCATCTTGAGAGAGAATCTAACACCTTCAGGCAGGGAGACAGCACCACAGCAGTGGCCAGGCTCCTAACCTTTCTACACTCCCTAGCAGGAAAAGGAACCCAACAAATGAGATAATTGTGGATCATGGCACCCGAGAAACTGGCAAGCAGTGAGCAAGAGAGCATCAGCAGGTGCAGGGGAAAGCTGAATACCAGAGCAAGGTCCTCTTTAGGGGTCAAGATTTGAGTGCTGTGGAAGCGAATCTTGGGGAGTTGCAGCAGATTTGAACAGGGAGACCTGGGGATAAAAGTAGTTGTAGTGGTCCCAAAGTAGACATTTACCAATTGTTCTTCTGAATACCAGGGGCACTAAGTCTGTGGGGTGTGCTGCCCACTGCCTACTGCCCATAGTTTAGCACCCACTGTGAACCCTAAGACACCACTGAGTTCATGGGCTGGACAGTGACAGTTAGTGGAGGGCAAAGGGCAAGACACTGGGCAAGGAGCCACAGCACAGTGGCCTAGCTAGAGAGCGTGCTCTCACACACTTATCTGGAACCTCAGAGAAAGAGCACAGAAGCAGCTGTAGGGTTTATTTTGTTTCAGTTTTTATTTTTTATTATTACACATTTTTGCAGTATGTAATGATTACTTTCTTCATGTGCAGTTGGTACATATACATAATACATCTTAATTCTTTTTTATCCCCTCCCCTTTACATTGCTTTATTCCTTTTCTTTTTTCCTATTACCTATCTTTTACTTTGTTGAATTATATTTTGGGTTTCTCATGTAAGAGAAATCATGTGATATTTAAGCTTGTGTGTCTGATTTATTTCACTTATGCTATAGTATCAAAATGCATCTATTTTTTTTCCCATTAAGCTTATTGGTAAATTTTAGGTATAAAATACAGTTACATACATCATTAGCATCTTGTACCATTACATGAATATCTTGGTTCTTATTTTTTCCCCTTCCCCTGCCCTTGCTTCACCCCCTCCACCCTTCCCTATTGGCAAAGACCTTGTTTCCATTTTTTTCCTTTTCTCATATTTTTTCTTTTCCCTTCTTTCCTTTCCCCTACCCCTCCCACTTCCCCTGCTCCTTTAGACCTTTACTTCCTATTACACAATATCAATTATACATTTTTAAAATTACAATATCAAGATCTAGGAGACATTATCACAGATTTAACAGAATTTAAAAGGATATAGAAAGCATATTACAAAAATCTGTTTTGAAATAAATTTGACAACTTCTAAGAAGTACCTTGGAAGACAAATTAATGAAACTAACTCTGGAGGAAATATAAAATTTGAATAGCACCTATTAAAGAAAGTATATTCCTAGCTTGAAAACCTACCTATATGACAACAGCAGGCTCATATACATTTTAACTGATAAATTATATCAAACAATTAAAGCAGAAAAAAGAAGGAACACTTCTCCCCTCATTTTAGGAATTCAACATTGTGCTAATCCTAAAACTGGATAAAGATAATAGAAGAAAAAAGTATGAACATAGATAAAAATTTGTTTAACAAAATAAACTATTAAAAGTCAGATCTGGCAGTATGTAGGAAGTGATTTTGGTTCAGCATTGGAAGATGGCAGTGTTGGTTCAGCATTGGAAGATCCACCCCCAAAAGTCATCATTTTAACAGAGGAAAGGAAAAAGCCATATGATCCTGTCCCTAGTTGGAGAAAAAGCAAAATGCATCTATTTTTCTACAAAAGACTCAAGTTTATCTTTCTTTATGGCAGAGTTGTACTCCATTGTGTATAAATACAGCAAGTCCCCAACTTATGAATGAGTTCCATTCCAGGACAATTGTTCATATGTCATGTTCATTTGTAAGTCTTATACAGTACATCTGTGGAAATTCAGAACTCAAATGTTTTAAGTCGGGGACATATTATACCACATTTTCTCTATGTATTCATCTGTTAATGGACATCAAGGCCATTTCCAAGATACAGCTATTATGAGTTGTGCTGCTATAAACATGGATATGCATGTATCACTATACTATGATGACTTTTAACTCTTTTGGGAAGATACATAGAATGGGAATACCTGGGTTGAGTGGAATTTCTCGTTTTAGTTTTCTGAGGAATCTCCATACTGACTTGCATAGTGGTTGTACTAGTTTACATTCCCATAAACAATGTGGAAGGCTTCCTTTTTCCTCACCACCATTTGTTATTACTTGATTTTATGGTGAGGACCAATCTTTTTGGAGTATGATGGAATCTCAGTGTTTTATTTATTTATTTATGTATTTATTTATTTTATTTATTTTTTGTTCTTTAATTGGTACATTTTAGGTATACAATTCGTTTACATTTATCATTGGGTGTTTGTACCTGTACATGATATATCCTGGTTCTTACTTTTTTTTCCCCATTACCTCTGCACCCTTCACCCCCTCCTCCCTTCCCTATTTACATAGATTTCATTTCCAGTTTTTCTTTTCTTTTCTCATAGTTTTTCCTTTCCCTCTCTTCCTTTCCCCTTCCCCACCCTTCACTCCTTCATCTTTGGACCTTTTTTTCCTATTTCAAAATTTTTATTTTTTTATTATTATTTTTTTTGGTACCAGGGATTGAACTTGGGTCCTTGTGCTTGCAAGGCAAGTGGCAGAACCACTGAGCTAAATCCCTGGCTCAGTGTTGTTTTAATTTGTATTTCTTTAATGGTCAGAGATGTTGAACAGTTTTTCATGTATTTACTGGTCATATATACTTCTTCTGAGAAGTAACTATTCATTTTAATTTCCTGCTTTTTGATTAGGCCTTTTATTTTGGAGGTCTAATTTTTTGAGTTCTTTATATATTGTAGATAGTAGTCCTCTCTTTAAGGAATAGGTAGCACAATTATTCCCATTTTGTAGGTTGTTGGTATACTCTGTTGGTTGTTTCCTTGCTGTGGAGAAGCTTTTTAATTTGGTATGATCTCATTTGTTGATTCTCAGTATTATTTTTTGTCAATGGGGTTCTGTTCAGACAGCCCTTGCCTACATCTATGTCTTCAAGAGTTTTACCAATTTTATCTTCCCGCAGACTCAGCATTTGTTTCTGTTTTAAAATTAACATCTTTGATCCACTTTGATTTTAGTTTAGTACTAGATGAGATATATGGGTATATTCTGCATGTGGATAGCCAATTTTCCCAACAGTATTTATTAAAGAGGTTATCTTTCCTCCTATGTATGTTTTTAGCCCCTTTGTCAAAGATCAGATGTTGGAATATGCCTGGGGTTGTTTCTGAAACCTATATTATGTTCCGTTGGTCCACATGCCTGATTTTTCATCACTCTAGCTTCATAACTTGAAGTCCATGATCGTAATGCCCCCTGCTTTGCTCTCATTACCCAGGATTGCTTTTGCTATTCTGAGTCACTTCTGGTTCCATATGAATTTTAAGAAGTCTTCTTTAGATCTCTGAAGAATGGTATTGATATTTTTATTGGGCTTACATTAAATTTATATATCAGTTTTGGAAGTATAATGGCAAGTTTGGCAATATTGGCTCTACACACCCAGGAGCAGTGTTCTCTCTTTTGCTTGGCTCCTTCTCTTGGTTTGGGGGCTTTTGTCTTTGTGATTCAGAAACAAATCTCAAAAGGAGCTTGTAGACATCTATCTTTAAACTCAGTAAAATTTTGTCAAGTACTGGATTGAACATTGCTAAAAAAATCTGTTCTAGGCAGTTTATTTTGGATTTTTGTCACTTCTGTATTTAATTTCAAG
The DNA here is from genome assembly GCF_053883595.1 of Heterocephalus glaber. NCBI lineage: Eukaryota > Metazoa > Chordata > Mammalia > Rodentia > Bathyergidae > Heterocephalus > Heterocephalus glaber. The sequence continues at coordinate 3,237,167 of NW_028258432.1, forward strand.
GTGCAATATACATTTAGGATTAGGTTCATTATTAATGATATTGGATATAAATCTATTTTTCAAATAATCTTGAGAATTTTTTTAAAAAATTGACTTTGATTAGTCGATTTTATCTTATAGCTAAAGAATGAAGCATGAGCTCTGCAATTTTGTTCTTGTTCATTGGTTTTTTATTTATTTATTTATTTATTCACGGATAGTTTAGTGGTTTAGTATCATCTTCTATCTGCAGTGCTTCTGCAGGATTTCTTCAAAGCCAGTTATTCATCATTCTCAGGCTTATTTTCATTAAAACCAGATAATGTGACCAGTGGATCCACATAACAGGACACACAGGAACTGCAACATCTGACAATGCATTGTAAGCCACAGTCATGTAAGGAGGTCTTTCACAACTCCTGGGGGTCATAGAGCTATTACTCTTTTGTTGGGACCCCCTGCCTATTGTGACATGAGGCCATCTTATCTAGGGATTGTGTATTTTTTCTTTTCATTGGATTAAAATATAGCCATATTTGGAACTTTTAATATTTTGCTCCCATAACTCTATGCATCCATGTGACCTGTATCTCTCCTTAGAGAGCCACAGGGCTAGAGCCTTGGGAGTCACATCTGAACTTTCCAGCCTGGTATTTTCATTTTTGGCAGAATCAATTAAAAAAATTAAAAAATTTTTATTACTATATGTTTGCAGACAATAATGATTATATTCACCACAGGGAGTTGGTACATACATAATTATAAAAAATTAATAGAATTAGATAAAAGTAATGGAAAAGAACAAAGAAGAAAAGATAAAAACAGAACAAAATAAAGAAATTAAGAGAAGAAAAGGAAAAAGCCCCATAAAATCTCCAACCCCCTCCAAAAAAAAAAAAGAAGAAAAAGAGAAATGAGTCAAAAAAAAATTCCTCTGTGATTTTGAATGACTGGTTATCTTTCCAGGTCTGCAGTACTGGAATTCACTAGACACAGGGAAAGATAGTGAGTCACTAGTGAGACCTTTGTGTTTCCACACTCACATTTTTGGGTGTGAACGTTGAGTCCTGCCCCACCTTTCTGCTAGGTGTGATTGGTCAATGTTGATTGCCCTAAATCTGTATTCCCTCATGTTGCTCCCAGTTTCCATTTCCCCCTGAATCCCAAGTCACAGCTTTCTACACCTAGCTTTAAAGTCTGTAGGTTGTGAGCTCCCCCACACTGTGCCTCACTCCAGAGGTCTCTGGGTCTGTATACCCTAGGATGTGGAAACTACACAAGGTGAGGCACATCCCTGATTTCAGTGGCAGCTGGGGAAAGCAAACAGACCACTGAGTTCTGTGTTGTATGTAGGCAGTGGTGTGGGGAAACAAGACAAGCAGTCCTCTGGACTTACTGTCAGTACTTTCTGAGCCAGCCCTCTCTGAAAGCCACACAAGAATGGCCTGGCTTCTCAACTTGGAAGGCAAGAACCTCCTGACCTTCCCAACGTGAGCTCAAAGCTCTCAGGGGTCTATGTCTAGCCATGCCCTGTTAATGACTGTCTCTTGTGGTCATTGTGGTAGAGTGGCCACAGAAACCTTGAAAAGTAATTGTTCTGTAGCTCAGTCTCAGACAATTCTCAAAATGAGCCAAGATTATAAGTCCACCAAATCCCATCTTATTTCCCTCCTTGAGGGCATGCAGAAATGACATTTTCTAGCTTCCCTTGCAATGAAGGTGGTCATATCATCATGTTCTGGCTAGTGGTGTGGAGGGAGAGTTTGTTTGTGTCCATCTGAGTCAAAGTAGCTAAGAGCCACTGCACCTGCCTGCTGCTTCTGCTTCAGTGATCTCAGAAGCCATGTGTGCCAGAGGAGATAGCTAGAGGAGAGCTGCCAAGAGGGAACATACAATCTGCATTTCACTGATTTTTCTGGTGTTAAGAAACAGACTTTGTGGTTGGTTGTTACAGCTCCTGACATGAAGTATCCTAAGTAATACACTGGTAAACTATTAAGATGCCATATTTAAATTCTCTGGTGTAGCTCTCAATTATGTGCTGTCATTATCATTACTCTGAAGAATGTTGTAGAGCAAATTGAAACTCAATATTATATCATTAAAAGAGTATCCTGGATATTGTAGTTCAATAAGTCATAGTGTATTACCTGATATGAATCCAGAGGGTAAATTTTTCTTAATTCTAGTAATAATAAAAGATTCTTCACCTGTGTGTCTCGTCTGGTCTTATCTTGCGAACACTCTGCATCTTGTAATTGATCATGTTGCCCTTAGTGGGAATTTTGTAGCTCATGTTTAGTAACTGTATAAGCTTTATAACATACAGATGTTCCTTGATTTACAAGGGCATTAGATCCCAATGAACCCATCGTAAGTTGAAAGTATCATCAGTCAAAATTTCATTTAGTACACCAAATCCATGGAACCTCACAGCGAAACAATTTAGCACAGTGTAGAGTCAATGTTTTTCCCTTGTGATCTAGGGCTGACTAGGGGCTGTAGTTGTTGCCTCTACCCAGCATCTGGACAGGAGCACATTGCAAAGTGCTAACCAGGGAAAGATCTAAATTCAAAATTGTAACTATAGTTTCTACTGAATGGGTATTGCTTTCACATCATTGTAAAGTCAAAAAATCCTAAATCAAAATATCATCCTAAATGAGGACTGTTTATACATTATTCTGACTTCTTTTTTTGTTTGTTTGTTTTTTGGTACCAGGGATCCAACTCAGGACATTGTGCTTTCGAAGCAGATGCAGTGCCACTGAGCTAAATCCCCAGCAACATTATTCTGACTTCATATGCTTATTTTCCTGCATCACCACAATTTCCTATAAAAAGTAAAACAAGTCTTTTAAAAAATGTTTTAAATACTATAAATATTTTTATGGGAAATAAATTTAAAAGCATGTACACTTTGTTTTCTGATTTGTCATATTTTCAGTTAGGATATAAATAGCTTTCCTCATAATATTTAAGAAATATTTTTGAGCATGACAGGAGAGGAGGAATGCCCAGGGTGACACCCCCCAGCCAACTCCACACCATGGATTCCGTACCCTGGCTGCGTCAAACTGCCATCTTAGCTGGCTCTGCATTTTGTTCCCCTCAGCACTGGGGCACAGAGGCACCAACCAACTGACTGACTTGAATGTGGGCAAGACCAATGCCATGGAGAGAAGAAGGAGAGCTCTAGAGAGCTGGCACCTCCTGGGAGAAATAATGCACCTGGCTCTTAGTGCTAGACCCATGAAAAGCCCACAGCTGTTGTAAACTTCAAAAAAGAGCATGGGGTTTTACTCCAAGAGAAACTCCTTCACAGCAGGATAGAGTTAAAGAAAAAACCCAATGTAGCACCCACTGCATGGCCAGAGAGAGTTTAATCACGTGGCATTTTGGGAAGGAGTTTGTGTGGAACTGAGCCACGAAACAGCTACACTATAACTTCACTCTAGGATTTTCAGTGTTGGCGTACCACAGTGACTAGGTGAGACACAGCCCATAGGAGATAGATGTGGAAAGCGTGAGGGCTAGATATAGATCCCCTAGGAAGTTCAAGTTCAAACCAGGAAGGACACAGGCCTCACACTTCATGGTGGAAGGCTGGGCCTGGAGAGTGGCTTTCAGAGGTGGCTAGATATGAAGGTGATGGCATTGAACCCAGGGTCTAGTTGAGCCCTGCCCTGGTGCCTACCTCCAGTGGAGACTGGTGGTCTGATTGCTTTGGTATCTGCTTACCGACATGAGTGTGATGTGCTTCAGCTTGGACAGTTGTTATGGTCTGAGGTTTCCAGTGGAGGGGGCTCTGGAGTGGGGATGGGGAGCACCTCACAAACCCACAGGCTGGAATGCTGGATGGAGAGCACTGTGACTTGCTGAGCTCTGAGATTGCAGGTCCTGGAAGGAAACCATTTATTTGGAAGTAAGAGGAGGTTTTGGACCCAGTTTTCCCCTCCCTTGTTGGTTTTTTCATGTTTGGAGTTTTTCCTTCTATTATCTTTTTCCTTTCTTTTCTGTTTTATTTTCTTTTAATTTTTTCCCTTAATATTTTTTCTTCTTTCCCCTTTAGTTTGCTTTATTTTTTTTCCTTTTTCCTTTTTCTTGTGTATTCTTTTCTGTTACTTTTATCTAACACTATTAATTTCCTTTACCCTTAATCAGATCCTTTATTTCACTTTTCTTTCCTCTCCATCTTTACTTGCTTACTTTTTAAAATTTTACTTTTTTTCACACTCCCATTCCCCACACCCTCTATCTTTACTAGTATAACCATTAATCTTTATAAATCTTTAGATAGTTAACTATATGCTATTACTGTTGAATACTGTTGTATTGTTAGTGGATGTAGAGTTGTTCAAGTTAATAGAAATTTACTATAGTAAATATTTGGTTTGGTGTAGAATTTTATTTATTTATTTATTTATAATTCTTTTATTGGTACATTTTGGGTATACAATTCGTTTACATTTATCATTGGGTGCTTGTACCTGTACATGATGTATCTTGGTTCTTATTTCTTCCCCATTTCCTGTGTGCCCTTCACTCCCTCTGCCCTTCCCTATTTACATAGATTTCATTTCCATTTCTTTTTCTTTTCTCATAGTTTTTCCTTTCCCTCTTTTCCTTTCCCCTTCCCCTCCCTTCACTCCTTCGTCTTTGGACCTTTTTTCCTATTTCAAATTATCAGTTATTCATGTTAATCATTTTAACCCTTGTTTACACTATCAATTTCTCACACTAGAGAAACTATTTCGTATTTACACATGTGAGTCCTATTTATTTCACTTAAGAGTATGGCCTCGATATGCATCCATTTAGCTATAAATGACTCTAGTTTCTCATTCTTTATGGCTGGGTAGTACTCCATTTTATTAAAAAACCACATTTTCTTTATCCAGTTTCCAGTTGATGGGCACTTGGGCTGCTTCCAAGCTTTAGCTATTATAAACTGTGCTGCTATGAACATGGGTGCACATATATCACTGTGGTATGATTCTTTTAATTCTTTTGGGAAGACCCCCAGCAGGGGAATAGCTGGGTCAAATGGGACCTCTAGCCCTAGTTCTTTGAGTTATCTCCATACTGATTTCCACAGTGGTTGCACCAGTCTGCACTCCCACCATCAATGGAGAAGGGTTCCTTTCTCCCCACAACCCTGCCAGCATTTGTTATTTGTTGATTTCTTAATAGCAGCCATTCTTTGTGTGGTGAGGTGGAATCTCAGTGTTGTTTTCATCTGTGTCTCTCGAATGATGAGTGATGTTGTACATTTTTTCGAATATTTGTTTGCTACTTTTACTTCCTTGTCTGAGAAATGTCTATTCATTTCGGATGCCCATTTCTGAATTGGGTCTTTGAATTTGGAGGGGTCTGATTTTTTTCAATTCTTTATATATTCTAGATAGTAGTCCTTTGTCTGAGGTAAAGCTCCTAAAATTTTTTCCCCATATTGTAGGTTGTCTGTTAGCTCTGTTGGTGGTTTCTTTTGCAGTGCAGAAGCTTTTTAATAATATGAGATCCCAGTTGTTGATTCTTTCTGCTAGTTCCTGTGCTGCTGAGGTTTTGTTCATGAAGTCTTTTCCTATGCCAATGTCTTCTAGAGTTCTACCTAACTTATCTTCCAGCAAGTTTAGTGTTTCTGTCTTAATATTTATATCTTTAATCCACTTTGATCTTAGTTTCATGCATGGTGATAGGTATGGGTCTAGTTTCAATCTTTGGCAGGTTGAAATCCAGTTTTCCCAACACCATTTATTAAATAGGCTATCTTTCCTCCAATGATGGTGGTTGGCTCCTTTGTCAAAGATGCGGTGGCTGAGCATGTCTGGAGTTGTTTCTGCATCTTCTAATCTATTCCACTGATCCTCAGGTCTGTTCCTTTGCCAGTACCATGCTGATTTTATCACAGTAGCTTTGTAGTATAGTTTCAAGTTGGGGATTGTGATACCCCCAGCCATGTCTCTGTTGCTCAGAATTGCTTTAGCTATTCTGGGTCTCTTATGGTTCCAAATGAATTTTTGGATTGTTTTCTCTAGTTCTGTGAAGTATATTGTTGGAATTTCAATTGGCATTGCATTGAATCTATATAGTAGTTTTGGAAGTGTGGCCATTTTCATTATGTTGATTCTTCCTACCCAGGAACAAGGGATGTCTTTCCATTTTCTTGTATCCTCTTTGTTCTCTTTTTTCAGAATGCTGTAGTTTTCAGTGTAGAGGTCTTTTGCTTCCTTTGCTTGATTCCTAGATATTTCATTTATTTGGATGTTATTGTAAAAGGAATTGTTTTCCTAATTTCTCTCTCAGTGAGTCTGTTATTTGTGTACAAGAAGGCTATTGTTTTTTGAGTGTTGACCTTGTATCCAGCTACTCTACTGAATCTGTCAATTAAGTTTAGAAGTCTTCTGGTGGAGTGTTTTTGGGTCTTCTATGTAAAGTATCATATCGTCAGCAAATAATGACAGTTTAACTTCTTCTTTTCCTATCTTTATTCCTTTTATTTCTTTCTCATTTCTAATTGCTGTGGCTAATGTTTCCAGAACTATATTGAACAGGAGTGGTGATAGTGGGCATCCTTGTCTTGTTCCTGATTTTAGCGTGAAAGTTTTCAGTTTTTTGACCATTTAGTATGATGTTGGCTGTTGGTTTTTCATAGATAGCCTTAATCAGGTTAAGATAAAGACCTTCTATTCCAATTTTCTGTAGCGTTTTTATCATGAATGGGTGCTGGATTTTGTCGAATGCTTTTTCTGCATCTATTGAGATGATCATATGGTTTTTGTCCTTGATTCTGTTAATATGATGTATAACATTTATTGATTTATGAATATTGAACCATCCTTGCATCCCTGGGATAAATCCAACTTGGTCAGGGTGTGTGATCTTCTTGATGACCCTCTGTATTTGTTTGCCAGTATCTTGTTGAGGATTTTTGCATCCATGTTCATTAGGGACATTGGCCTGTAGTTCTCTTTTTGGGTTGGGTCTTTCCCTGGTTTTGGAATCAAAGTAACACTTGCTTCCAGGAATGAATTTGGAAGTATTGTTTCCCTTTCAATTTCCTTGATGAGTTTAAAGAGTAAAGGCATTAGTTCTTCTTTAAATGTCTTGTAAAATTCACCAGTGAAGCCATCCAGACCTGGGCTTTTCTTTGTTGGTAAATATTTTATTACATTTTCAATTTCACTCATTGTAATTGGGGTGTTTAGAATTTTTATGTCTTCTTCATTTAACTTTGGCAATTCATATGTATCTAGGAATCTGCCCATTTCTTCTGTGTTTTCCATTTTATTGGAGTAGAGGTTCTCAAAGTAGGTATTGATGATCCTCTGTATTTCTGTTGGATCTGTTGTGACTTCACCTTTTTCATTCTTAATTGCATGTATTTGTGCCTTTTCTTTCCTTTTTTTTGATAAGGTTGGCTAAAGGTTTATCGATTTTATTTATTCTTTCAAAAAACCAACTCTTTGATTCATTGATTTTTTGTATTGTTCTCTTAGTCTCCATTGCATTGATTTCTGCCCTGATCTTTATAATTTCCTCTCTTGTATGAGCTTTGGATTCATTATGCTCTTCTTTTTCTAGGAGCTTGAGGTTCTGCATTAGGTTATTTATCTGAGTTTTCTCTGTTTTCCTAATATGGGCATTCACTGTTATGAATTTCCCATGTAGAACTGCTTTCATTGTGTCTCATAGATTCCTGTATGTTGTACTGGCATTTTAATTTACTTGTAGAAACTGTTTAATTTCTTCTTTAATTACTTCTGTGACCCATTAGTTGTTCAAGAGTGTGTTATTCAGTTTCCATGTGTTTGTTGGGGTTTTGCGGTTTCTTATGTTATTAATCTCCAATTTTATTGTACTATGGTCTGATAATGTGCAGGGGGTAATTTCAATTCTTTTACATTTACTTAGACATGTCCTATGAGCTAGCATGTGGTCTATTCTGGAGAATGACCCGTGTGCAGCCAAAAATAATGTGTATTCGGATTTTGTGGGGTGGAACACTCTGTAAATATCTATTAAGTCCATTTGTTCAATAGCTTGGTTCAGTTCTAGAATTTCCTTGTTAACTTTTTGTCTAGATGATCTGTCTATTTGTGATAGTGGGTATTCAGTTCCCCCACTACAATTGTGTTAGTGTTTATTTGGTTTTTCATGTCTATTAATATTTGTTTTGTATAGTTGGGGGCATTCATATTTGGTGCATATATATTTAGGATTGTCATCTCTTCCTCTTGGATTGTTCCCTTCACAAGGATGTAATGACCATCATTGTCTCTCTTAATTAGTTTTGGTTTGAAATCTACTTTGTCTGCAAATAAGATTGCTACCTCTGCTTTCTTCTGGGTTTCTGTTGCATGGAGAACTGTTTTCCATCCTTTTACTTTCAGTCTATGAGTTTCTCTTTGAGTTAGGTGTGTTTCTTGTATACAGCATTTTGTTGCATTTTCCTTTTTAATCCATTCTGACAGTCTATTTCTTTTGATCGGTGAATTGAGACCATTAACATTGAGGGTTATAATTGATAGATATTGATTTATCCTTGTCATGATGTTTTACTTTTGTTGGCTCTTTGATTTCTTATTTTTTCCCCCTTTCCCTTTAGTGCTTTACCTTGCCTGGTGGCTTCCCTCTGTTGGGCCTCATGGAGTTGTGGCCTTCATTGCTTTTTTCTAGGATATTGTTTAGAATTGCTTGTAGTGCTGGTTTGGTGTTCATGAAATTTGTCAGGTGTTCTTTGTTATGGAAGTATCTAATTTTCCCATCGATTTTGAAAAATAATTTTGCAGGATACAACAGTCTAGGTTGGAAGTTATTTTCTTTTAGGGCTTGAAATACTTCACTCCAGGCTCTCCTTGATTTGAGGGTTTGCGTTGAGAAGTCTGCTATGATTCTGATGGGCTTTCCTTTGTAGGTGATTTGTTTCTTTTCTCTCACTGCTTGTAGGACTTTTTCTGTTGGGTTTCTGAGATCTTAACTATTATATATCTAGATGTAGATTTTTTTTGATCATGGCTAGTTGGGGTTCTATATGCCTCACTTATCTGTGTATCCAGTTTTCCACCTCTGTCTGGGAAGTTTTCTACTGTTACTTCTGTGAACAGTTTTTTTTATGTCAATTGTGCTTTCTCCTGTTTTTTTCATGGACTCCTATCAGTCTTATGTCATTCTTCTTTGCATCATCTAGCAGTTGTTGGATTGATTTCTCATGGTCCCTTACTATTTTTAAGAAATCTCTATTTTCATGATCTCTAACCGTGATCCTGTCTTCTATATCTGATATTCTATCTTCAGATTCCCTTAATCTGCTGTGGATACTTTCAGTGGAATTTTTGATCTCCTGAATATCTGTTTGAATCTGTTTCATGGATTCCATTTCTTTCTCATGTTGGGCGATCATGGTTTCCATTTCTTTCTTATGCTGGATATTCATGGCTTCCAACATGTTTCTGAGCTCATCTATTTTTTTTTTTATCTGTTTCTGTTCTAGATCCTTGAATCATGTCTCTCACTCTGCTCACTATCTCTGTAGATATCTGGGAGATTATTTCTGCTTTGAATTTTTCTAGAGCCTCATTCATCTGTTTTGTTACTTCCTGTGCTATCAGTTCAGGATATCCAGGTGGTTGGTTATGGGACTTTTCCATCTCATTTCCCCCAGGATTTACCCTTGGTGGAGTGGAAGTCGGAGATTGTGCCTTGCTTAAATGTCTTCTCATTTTTGTTTTTGGTACTGTTCTTGGTTTAAGTCCTGGGTTGATAGTTTGAAATTGCTTATTGTAGGTATCTTTGTTTCTTGTAATTAGAACCATTATAGAATGATTGCTTCTCAGAGGTGTCTTCCAGATAGAGCTGGTCTTTAAGTTTTGAGTCTCTAATGACTCTAAGACTATCTCATTTTCCTTATACTAGGAAGGTTCATTGACTAGATCAATCACACCACCTTAGCCCAAGTGATACAATCAGCAACACCACTGCATCAAGTACATCTTTGAAAATGACATTTTGTGGTAGTTGTTAATCTGTCACCTTTAGCTGTGTGAATTAAATCAAGATTGAGGGCCAACCCAATATATAGTGAATAAACTCTTCAATATAACAACTTTACCCTTTGGGATGGGGAGTTAGAAGGGGTTGGGGAGGGAGGGACAGATGGGAAGAAGGATAGGGGAAGGTTAGCAGTGTGGTCAGAGAACACAGGTGAGAAGGAAAAAGAGAATAATAGTAAAATAAAGAAGAACTTCAAATGAGGACCAAAACAGGGACAAAAAGGGGAGATGAACAATGTGGGAGAGGAAGAGAGTGAGTGTAAGAGAGAGAGGGAAAGGAAAGAGAAAAGAAAGAAGAAAAGAGAAGAAAAAAAGGAGAGAAAAATATTTGCAAAGAGTAGGAAAAAAAAAAGAGCAAAAAAGAAAAGAGAAAAAAACCTAATAATACTGATTTGGGGAATACAAAATAACCATGAAGATGAAGGACCTCTTTCAGGGTATGTCTCTGCTGTCACAATAGACAACATGGGTAGCAGTGTACAGATATAAGTCAATGAGTCTCAGCAAGCCAGTCGCAGACCCATGAGATTCAGGCAGATTTCTGGCTGCAAGTCCCAAGTTGAGCTCCCTGTCCTCCTGTAGGGTTGAACTCTGCAGAGTTGTATTGCAGGTTCTAGCTGCCCTTGCCCTGAAGATAGTTCTGGTCCTGATGGGCGGTGAAGATGACTCCAACTTACCCAGTAAAGTGGTCTGGTGGTCTGGTGTCCACTGCGTCTTTGTAGTGTGGAATCAGGTGGCTGTACAGAGAAGAGGCCAGAGGAGCAGGGTGTGTGTGGGGTGTCCAGTGCTGTCCAGTGCTGTCCAGTGCTGCCAGGGCGCGGGCTGATTCGGCATGTTCCGCACGACTCACAACCTTGGTACGGCATCCACAGACCTGCATGTCTGCAGCGGCTGGTGTAGAATTTAAGCTATAGCCATATATCTCTTTTGTATGGTTAAGTGTGGTACATTGTTGGCTCTTAGTATTTGTCAATATCCAGTTTGGATGCTATTATTGTTGCTAATTTTACTATAGCTACAGTGACATAGTTGTTGCTATCAACTGGTTTTTCTCTGTTTACCTATATCTGGATTCCTTTGGTGTCGTTAACAATACTGTAATCTATTCCTAGAGAACTGAGTGCTGAGCCAAATATACTATAGCCTGCTCTCCCAAGTTAATAGAGGTGGGGGAATTCTGTGACAGAAGCAAAGGCCTATAGTTAGCCATGCTCAGAGTCCATCTCTGAAAAGCAGATACTAACTAAAGAGGTCACTATGCTAGCAACATAGCCTTCCACAATAATCAACCTGTAAGGCTCAGCAGAGAAAACAAACAATAGAAACCTAAGAATGAAAGGCAACAAAATGCCTCCAAAAACTCCTAATTTCCCCAAAACATATCCTAGGGATGATTCAACATGTGCAAATCAATATACATTAATATCAATATACATTAATATCAATGTACATTATATAACAGAGGCAAGGAAAAAAATCACATGATCATCTCAATAGACACAGTAAAAGCCTTTGATGAAATCCAACATCACTCATGATAAAAACTCTGAAGACAATAGGTGTAGAAGGATGTTATCTCAATTTGTTAAAAGTCAATTATGACAAACCTGTTTCTGACATAATATTAAATAGGAAAAATCTGAACACTTTTCCTCTAAAATCAGCAACCAGACAACCACTTCTGTTCACTATACTCCTCAAAACATTAGCCAGAGCAATTGGGCAAGATAAAGAAATAAAAAGATGTGTATAGGAAAGAACAAAGTCAAAGTATCATTATTTGCAGACAAAATGTTTCTCTACGTATGACACCCAAAAATTCAACCAAAAGACTCCTAGAATAGTGTAGCAGGATACAAAATCAACACTCCTAGAGTAGTGTAGCAGGATACAAAATAAATACATAAAAACCAACAGCATTCTTATACATCAATAATGATCTTCCTGAAAAAAATTTAGGAAAACAATTCCATTCAAAGTAGCATCAATAAAAAATAAATATTTAGGAATTAACCTAACTGACGAAGTGAAAGAACTCCACAAGGAAAACTATAGGACTCTAAAAAAGGAGACTAAAGAGAACATAAGAAATTGCAAAGATATCCCCTGTTCTTGGATAGGTGGAACCAATATAGTCAAAATGGCCACAATACAGATTGATGCAGTCCAATAAAAGTACCAACAGCATTCCTCACAAATCTAGAGAAAACTTCCTAAAGTTCATATGGAACAAGAAGAAACCCAGAACAATAAAAGCAATTCTGGGTAACAAGAGCAAAGCAGAAAGCATCACAGTCCTAGAGTACTACACATCTGCAGTGATAAAAACAGAATAATACTGGCACAAAAATGACATGTGGATCAATGGAACAGAATAAAGGAAGCAGATACAATTTCAAGTACATTCAGCTATTTAATCTTTAATAAAGTGGCCAAAGATACACTGGAGGAAAGACAGCCTCTTTAATAAATGGTGTTGGTTGGGCCAGGGATTTAGCTCAGTAGTTCTGCCACCTGCTTTGCAAGTGCAAGGACCTGAGTTTGATCCTCAGTACCAAAAAAACAAAAAACCCCAGAATAAATGGTGTTGGAAAAATTGGCTATCCACAGGCAGTAGATTGAGTTAGATCCATATATCTTACCATGCATCAAAATTGATCAATATCTAAATGTTGAAACAGGAAACACTGAATCTGCTGGAAGATAAAATAGGTAAAAGTCGTGAAGACAGACATGTAAGCAAGGGCCTTCTGGCTTTTTTGTGGGTTTTTTTTGGTACTGGGGATTGAACTTGGGTCCTTGCACTTTCGAGGCAGGTGGTGGAACCACTGAGCTAAATCCCCCACCCAAGGACCTTCTGAACAGAACCCAGTGGCACAAGAAATAAAACCAAGAATCAACAAAGGGAATAAGCTTATACATGGTAAAGGAAACCACCAATAAAGTGAAGTAACAACCTATGTGATTGGAAAAAGGTTTTTTATTTTGGCACCAGGGATCAAATTCTGGACCTCATGCTTGCGAGGCAGGCGTCGGAACCACTGAGCTAAATCCACAGCCCCCTGGAAAAAGTTTTTGCCAGTGATAGACAGAGGACTAACATCTAGAATACATACAGAACTAAGAAATATTAAATCACTAAGATAAAAGACAATAAAAAATGGGCAACTGAAATGAATAGACACTTCTCAGAAATACAGATGGCCAATAAACACATGAACAAATGTTCAGCATCACCGGCTGTTAGAGAAATGCAAGTTAAAACAACAGTGAGATTCCATCTTACTCCAGAAAGAATGGCCATGATCAAGAAATCAAATAATAACAAATTCTGGAGAGGTTGTGGGGAAAAAGGAACCATTCTATACTGTTGGTGGGAATGTAAACTAGTACAACCACTATGAACGTCAGTATGGAGATTCTTCAAAAAACTAAAACTAGAAATTCCATTGACTCAGCTATTCTCATTCTAGGTATCTTCCCAAAAGAGTTAAAGATGTCAGATTACAGTGATACATCTGTACTCATATTTATAGCAGCATGATTCATAATAGCTAAATCTTGGAAATATCCCATATGCCCATCAACAGATAAATGAATAAAGAAAATGTGACATTTACACATAATGGTTTATACTCTGCCCTAAAGAAAGATAAATTTGAGTCATTTGTAGGAAAATAGTTGTGCCATGAGACCATAATATTAAGTGAAATAAATCTGACACACAAGGGTAAACATCACATGGTTTCTCATATTTATATGAGTAACCAAGAATATAAACAAAGATCAAAATAAAGGACACATAATAGGTAATAGGGGAGGGAGAAAGGAAAGGGGATGAAAAAATTGAGATGTGATATGTACATGTACTGACTCCATAATGGGTGTAATTATTGTGTAATACAAACATGTACTAATGAAAAATAAAAACTGAAAAATATTTTGGTAGGATTGATTGATAAAGGTGTTGATATATGTAATGATTTAAATTATTAAATTTAAATGAAATTAGATGAGAAAAATGGAACAGGAGAACTTAGGAAAAGGGTCAGTGTGCTTTTAAACAATTAGAGATCAGAAACAATAGAGATCTGGTATAATTTTATGATGTACAATCATGCTTTTATGCCCAGGCTGGTCTGGAACTTGTGGGCTCAAAAGATCCTCTTTCTTCAGCCTCCTGAATAACTGGGACTGCAGGTGTGCACCACCATGCTTGGCTGTAAGAAACATTTTATTTCTCAAATGTAGATATTGAGAAGCATTATAATAAGTTATTAATTAGGAAGAACACATTTGGCCCTTGGTATCCATGGGGTGTGAATCCACACTAACCAACTGTGGTTCAGAAATATTTGAAAAATACTGCATCTATAATGAATCTATGCAGACTTTTTGGACATAATTTCCTAAATACTATAGCTTATCAATTATTTACATTGTATTAGGTATTAGACATAATTTAGAGATAGCATAATGTACTGTATATGGGAGGGTATGCATAGATTATATATGCTATTTTATATAAGGGAAGTCAGCATAAGCGGATTTTGGTATTCATGGTGAGAGAATGACATAGAATTGATCCCCTGTAGATACTGAGGGACCACTGTTTAGTGTTTACAAAATTTGTTGAACATCTTATAATGAACTAAAAGAAGAAAAATCAATGAGATAGCACAAGAGACATTTTTATTAAAATAAGACATATTGGCCCAGGAGGAGGCTCCCCAGCTGCCATTCCACCACTCCCAGGGCAGAGGAGGTGAGCTGCGCAGGCACCAGCAGCACCCACTCCCCCATGTGGAAATGAGAAGACATGTAAACAAGCCTCAGAACCAGACTTCCAGATCACCTACAGCAATGCCAAAGGGAAATGAGATGGAACACTCTGATACTCAACCACCTGGACTCCCTGAACTGGTGACAGAAGAGGATCTGGAAAAAATGAAATCAGAAACAGTTTCTCAGATAACAGCAGAGATTGTGCCCATAGTGCAAGACATGATTAATAAATCTAGAGAGGACACAGATAAAAAAATAGAGGAGCTGAAGAACATGATGGAATCCCAACATAGGAAACAAATGAAATCCATAAAACAGATACAAACAGATTTCCAGGAGATTAAAAAATCCATTGACAGTCTACGCAGCAGAATGAACCAATGTGAGGACAGAATTTCAGATATAGAAGATAAGAGTGAAATTAGTGACCAGGAAAAGAAAAATTGCTTTAAAATTATAAGGGACCACAAGAAATCAATCCAGCAGCTGCTACATGATGCAAAGAAGAACATAAGACTGATTGGAGTCAATGAAGAACCAGGAGAGAGTGCAGATGACATAAAAAAACTGTTCACAGAAGTGATGGCAGAAAACTTCCCAAGCAAGGGAAAAGAATTTCACATGCAGATAAGTGAGACATACAGGACTCTCAACTAGTCTTGATCAAAAAAAATCTACACATAGGCATATAATAGTTAGGATTCCAGAAACCAAACGGAAGAACAAAATTCTACAAGCAGTGAGAGAAAAGAAATAAATCACATACAAAGGGAAGCCCATCAGAATCTCAGTAGACTTCTCAGTGCAAACCCTCAAGGCAAGAAGAGCTTGGAGTGACTTATTTCAAGCCCTAAAGGAAAACAGCCTCCAACCCAGATTGATGTACCCTGCAAAACTATCTTTCCAAATTGATGGAGAAATAAGATACTTTCATGATAAAGAGCACCTTAGGAACTTCATGATTACCAAACCGGCACTCCAAAATATTTTAGACAATACCCTAGGAAAAGACAATGAGGATCACAATCCCAGGAAACCCAGCAGAATGAATCCATTGGGCATGACAAATTAAATGCAAAGGGGGAGAATCCAACAAAAAGAAAAAGTCATGACAAGGCTTTTAAAACTTTTAACTTCATCTCCCTAATGAGTGTATAATTCAATCTTATTATTGTACTGATTAGTATTTTTCTGATTCTGGTGTTGCACACCTTTCCTGGTGCTGTACTGGCTGTTTATCATCTTGCCTACTTTTTAATTGGGTTGTCTATTAATGAGCTGTAAGAGTTCTTTACATATTCTGGTCATAGGTTATATGCATTGTAAATATGATCTGTTTAAGGACTACTTTTCATTTTAACAATGTCATTTAAAGTTCTAAATTTTGATGGAATCTCATTTATCAATTTTTTTCTTTTATACATCATGTTTTATTGTATCCTAGGAAGTTCTTGCCTACCCTAAATTCATAAACATTTTCCCTTATAATTTCTTCTTAAAGTTTTATAGTTTTAGTCTTTCATATTTAGGTTCATAGATCCTTTCAAGTTATTTTTATGGATGGAAGTAAAGGGTTGAGGTTAATTTTTTATGTATGGATACCAGGTGTTCTAGTGCCATTTGCTGAAAACACTATCTCTTCCACGGCTCTTGAATTGAGTTTATATTCTATAAAATGCTAATGTTAAATAATCTTTCAAAACTCAGTGGACCATATACGTGTGGTTCTATTTCTAGATTCTCTGTTTTATTCAAATGATCTATATGTCTTTCCTTACACCAACACTGCCTTGGTTACTGTAGCTTTAGAGGAAGTCTTAAAATTAGGTACTAAATGTCTTCCAACACTGTTTTTTTTTCTTTTTCTTTTTCTTTTTACTTTTCTAGGTCCTTTGTACTCCTACATAACTTTTAAATTTCAATATCCAATTCTTCATTTATAGCAAGTATTCACAGACCTGAATTTTTATATATACATTGTGTTTTCTAATGCTGCTAAATTCAAATACAAGTTCTAGGCGCTCCTAGTGATTTCTCTTAGTATTTTCTCTGTAAATGATCATTTCATCTATATATAAAGATTTTGCTTCTACCTTGCCAATCTTATCCTAATTGTGTCATTTTATTGCCAGACTATTTTGGCTTGGGCCTATGTTTCAAAGTTCAATGAACAGATGAAGAGTAGGCATATCTGCCCTTGTTCTCCACCTTAAGGAGAAAGCATTGTATCATCTCCATTCATATAAGGCATTTTCTGCTGGAAGTATGGAGTACATGTCTTTGATCTGTTGAGAAGGTTCTACTGTTCTACTTTTAGTCTCCTGATAGCTTTTACCATGAACAACTGTAGAATTTAGTCCAATACTTTTTCTCCAACTACTGACAGGATTATATGGCTTTTTCCTTTCCTCTGTTAAAATGATGACTTTTGGGGGTGGATCTTCCAATGCTAAAATCTGTGGTAATGTCTCCTAGATGTTTTTGTTTGTTTGTTTGATTCTATAGTTTGCATATGATGCATCTTTTTTTTGTTAAATTATTTCATTGGTACATTTTAGGTATACAACACAATTACATTTTTCATTGAGAATTGTACCTTTACATAATGCATCTTGGTTCTTATTGTTTCCCCATTCCTAGCCCTCCCTTCACCCCCTCCACCCTTCCCTATTTACAAAGACTTTATTTCCAGTTTTTACATTTCTCATCAGTTTTCCTTTCCCTTCTTTCCTATCCTCTGCCCCTCCCGCTACCCCTACCCCTTTGGACCTTTCCTTCCTATTTTGCATTATCGATTATTCATTCTAATCATTGGTACATTTTTTCCCCCCATTAAGTTTATTGGTACATTTTCGGTATACAATACAGTTATATTCATCATTGGGATCTTGTACCATTACATGAGTCTCTTGGTTCTTATTTTTTTTCCCCTTCCCTTGCCCTCCCTTCACTCACTCCACCCTTCCCTATTTGCAAAGACCTTGTTTCCATTTTTTTCCTCTTCTCATATTTTTTCCTTTCTCTTTTTTCCCTTCCCCTACCCTTCCCAATTCCCCTGCTCTTTTAGACCTTTTCTTCCTGTTACACAATATCAGTTATTCATTTTTTAAATTACAATATCAAGATCTAGGAGACATTACCACAGATTTTACAGAATTTAAAAGGATATAGAAAGCATATTACCAAAAATCTTTTTTGAAATAAATTTGACAACTTCTAAGAAGTAACTTGGAAGACAAATTAATGAAACTAACTCTGGTGGAAATACAAAATTTGAATAGCAACTATTAAAGAAATTATATTCCTAGCTTGAAAACTTACCTGTATGACAACAGCAGGCTCGTATACATTTTAACTGATAAATTATATCAAACAATTAAAGCAGAAAAAAGAAGGAACACTTCTCCCCTCATTTTAGGAAATCAACATTGTGCTAATTCTAAAATTGGATAAAGATAATAGAAGAAAAAAGTATGAACATAGATAGAAATTTGTTTAACAAAACAAACTATTAGAAGTCAGATCTGGCAGGATGTAGAAAGTGGTTTTATTATAGGGATGACAGTGTTGGTTCAGCATTGGAAGATCCACCCCCAAAAGTCATCATTTTAACAGAGGAAAGGAAAAAGCCATGTGATCCTGTCACTAGTTGGAGAAAAAATATTGGACTAAATTCTACAGCTGTTCATGGTAAAAGCTATCAGGAGACTAGAAGTAGAGCAGAAACTTCTCAACAGATTAAAGACATGTACTCCATACTTCCAGCGAGAATGCCTTATATGAATGGAGAAGTTACAATGCTTTCTCCTTAAGGTGGGGAACAAGGGCAGATATGCTTACTCTTTTATCTGTCCATTAAACTTTGAAACCTAGTCCCCAC
Organism: Heterocephalus glaber; assembly: GCF_053883595.1. NCBI lineage: Eukaryota > Metazoa > Chordata > Mammalia > Rodentia > Bathyergidae > Heterocephalus > Heterocephalus glaber. Next base: position 3,255,863 of record NW_028258432.1, read on the forward strand.
CAAAATAGTCTGGCAATAAAATGACACAACTAGGATAGGATTGGCATGGCAGAAGCAAAATCTTTATATGTAGATGAAATGACCGTCTACAGAGAAAATACTAAGAAATCTCTAGGCGCCCCTAGAACTTGTACTTGAATTTAGCAGGATTAGAAAACACAAGGTATATATAAAAATTCAGGTCTGTGTATACTTGCTATAAATGAAGAATTAGATATTGAAATTTAAAAGTTATGTAGGAGTACAAAGGACCTAGAAAAGTTAAAAAAAAAAACAGTGTTGGAAGATGTTTAGTACCTAATTTCAAGACTTCTTCTAAAGCTACAGTAATCAAGGCAGTGTTGGTATAAGGAAAGACATATAGATCATTTGAATAAAACAGAGAATCTAGAAATAGAAACACACATATATGGTCCACTGAGTTTTGAAAGATTATTTAACATTAGCATTTTAGAGAATATAAACTCAATTCAAGAGCCGTGGAAGAGATAGTGTTTTCAGTGAACGGCACTAGAACACCTGGTATCCGTATATAAAAAATTAACCTCAACCCTTTTTTTCCATACATGAAAATAACTTGAAGGGATCTATGAACCTAAGTAAGAAAGCCTGAAAGTATAAAACTTTAAGAAGAAATTAAAAGGGAAAATATTTATGAATTCAGGGTAGGCAAGAACTACCTAGGATACAAAAGACATAATGTATAAAAGAAAAAACTTGATAAATGAGATTCCATCAAAATTTAGAACTTTAAATGACATCATTAAAATGAAAAGTAGTCCTTAAACAGACTATATTTACAATGCATATAACCTATGAGCAGAATATATAAAGAATTCTTAGAGCTCATTAATAGACAACCCAATTAAAATGTAGACATAAGAAGATGATAAATAGCCAGTATAGCACAGGGAATGGTGTGCAACTCTAGAATCAGAAAAATACTAATCAGTACAATAATAAGATTGAATTATACACTCATTAGGGAGATGAAGTTAAAAGTTTTAAAAGCCTTGTCATGACTTTTTCTTTTTGTTGGATTCTCCCCCTTTGCATTTAATTTGTCATGCCCAATGGATTCATTCTGCTGGGTTTCCTGGGATTGTGATCCTCATTGTCTTTTCCTAGGGTATTGTCTAAAATATTTTGGAGTGCCGGTTTGGTATTCATGAAGTTCCTGAGGTGCTCTTTATCATGAAAGTATTTTATTTCTCCATCAATTTGGAAAGATAGTTTTGCAGGGTACATCAATCTGGGTTGGAGGCTGTTTTCCTTTAGGGCTTGAAATAAGTCACTCCAAGCTCTTCTTGCCTTGAGGGTTTGCATTGAGAAGTCTGCTGCGATTCTGATGGGCTTTCCTTTGTATGTGATTTGTTTCTTTTTTCTCACTGCTTGTAGAATTTTGTTCTGTTGGATTTCTGGAATCCTAACTATTATATACCTATGTGTACATTTTTTTTTTTGATCAAGACTAGTTGGGAGTCCTGTATGTCTCACTTATCTGCATGTGAAATTCTTTTCCCTTGTTTGGGAAGTTTTCTGCCATCACTTCTGTGAACAGTTTTTTTATGTTATCTGCACTCTCTCCTGGTTCTTCATTGACTCCAATCAGTCTTATGTTATTCTTCTTTGCATCATCTAGCAGCTGCTGGATTGATTTCTTGTGTTCCCTTACAATTTTAAAGCAATTGTTCTTTTCCTCCTCACTAATTGCAGTCTTGTCTTCGGTATGTGAAATTCTATCCTCACATTGGTTCATTCTGCTGTGCAGACTTTCGATGGAGTTTTTAATCTCTTGGAAATCTGTTTGTATCTGTTTTATGGATTCCATTTGTTTCCTATGTTGGGATTCCATCATGTTCCTCAGATCCTCTATTTTTTTATCTGTGTGCTCTCTGATTTATTAATCATATCTTGCACCATGAGCAAAATCTTTCCTGTTAACTGAGTAATCATTTCTGATTTCCTTTTTCCCAGATCCTCTTTTGTTGCCAGTTCAGGGAGTTCAGGTGGTTGAGTATCAGAGTGTTCCATCTTGTTTCCCTTTGGGGTTGCTGTAAGTGATCTGGAAGTCTGGTTCTGAGGCTTGCTTATGTGTTTTCTCATTTCCACGGGGCGGGGAGGGGGTGCTTCTGGTGCCCACGTGGCTCACCTTCCCTAGGGAGCTTCCTTCTGGGTGCTGGGACCGGCTGAGCTTCTCTGCCCTAGGAGCCTGGGATGGAGGTGGAGACCTTCCTTCCAGGTTCTGGGACCGGTTAAGCTTCTCTGGCCTCTGGGCTGGGAGCAGCGGGACTCAGTACCGTGGTCTGGTGGTCTGGTGTCCTCTGTGTCTTTGTAATGTGGAACCAGGTGGCTGTACATAGGAGCGGGGTGGGGGGGTGTCCAGTGGATTGTTGCCAGGGCGCAGGCTCATTTGGTGTGTTTTGCACAACTCACGACCTTGGTAGGGCATGCCCCTAGATCTTGATATTGTAATTTTTAAAATGTATAATTGATATTGTGTAATAGGAAGAAAACGTCTAAAGGTGCAGGGGAAGTGGGAGGGGGAGGGTACAGGAAAAAAGGGAAAAAAATAGGAAAGGAAAAAAATGGAAACAAAGTCTTTGCAAATAGGGAAGGGTGGAGTGGGTGAAGGGAGGGCAAGGGAAAGGGAAAAAATAAGAACCAAGAGACTCATGTAATGGTGCAAGATCCCAATAATGAATGTAACTGTATTGTATACCTAAAATGTACCAATAAACTTAATGGGAAAAAATAAAATAAGACATCTTTGTTTTTCTTGGGTGCAAATATCAAAATTCTCAAGGCTGCATAGAATCAGATAATGCACCATGACATTGTGAGTTTTTCAGAGATGATGGGAATGATGAATTCCGTCTCACTGTAAGTGCAGATAAGCCATGGCATTAGCCCTATCTGAAGCCTGCCAATATTAGGTGGGGAGGCAGCTATGCATCCTGCAGCCATGAGTCCAGGCATATGATGTGTTGACTAGACCATTTGCATACTTTCCTTATGATCTGTGGTGCTGTCCTGGGACAAACTTTGAAAAATCACTGTGGCTCTTGGATCTTTGTAAGCCAATAACACCTCAAAGAGCTGTCTGCAACTCAGAAAGGTGCACTGTGCTGGAAAGCTGGGTTATTATGCATGAATAGTCAGAAAATACAAATGCATGTGTGTGCCTGTGTGTGTGTGTGTGTGTGTGTGTGTACATTTTCTTGTGTGAAAAAGTAACTGTTTACTTGCATTTCTTTCTATAAAGTATCTTTTTGTAAGACAATGTGTCCAGAAAGATGTGCAGGTCAGGAGTAAAGCATCACTCATCCATGAAGAGTGTACAGGGAGATCTGAAGCATTCTTGGGGGAACAAACAAAAGAAAGTAACCCTTTCTTCACATTTCATGGTGCTTCTCACTTTCTGAAGCCTTATCAAAAATTTAAATCCTTTTTCTGGCATGTGTGAGACTCTTCCAAAATATTTTCTCCAGAGATCAAAATTCTGAATTTCAAATTGGGTTAAATACATTTTCTAATTCGTCCCACAGCTGTTGGTGGTACAGGGAGTAAAATGAGAATTGCTTTTTAAGGTATATTTCTCAACAAGCAGTTTTGAAAATGAAACCAAATCTTCATGCTCCACTTGACATGGGAATTTAAAGTCACGTTTACAGGGCCCGCCGCATCTATATATGAAACATTACAAACATATTAGGAGAGAGTCGGTTTATAGTGAAGACAGTTTTCTTCCAACAGCTTGTCCAGTAAATAAAAACCAAGAACACAAATTATACCTTATTATCACCTTTCATGGTTTTTTATACTTGTGCTTTAACCAAATAACATATTTTGTTGTGTAAATGTTTCCTCCCTTTTAATTATAGCCAAATTTGCTGCACTGGCAGGGAAAGCTTTTATTATACTTGAAAGTATGTTTGGTATAAGTAGGGGATATGGGAACAAACTCTTAGAGGAAAAGAAATCACGTTTCCTCAGAAATGCAATGTGGTATTTAAATGCAGTCTGTATTCAGTTCCTAGAACATTGAGGGAGAGAAAAAATTTCAGGTATCCTGAATGGGGATAGATCTACTTTTGATTTTTACGAAATAGTGATTATGAAGTCTCTAAAGTTAAAAAAAAATTAAAAAGATCAGGGGCTGGAGGTGTAGCTCAGTGATAGAGTGTGTGTTCAGTCCTCAGCAACAAAGCAAAGAAAAAAGTAAAAGGCTTCATATTCACAGCAGAGCCCAAGAAAGAAAGAAAGTGAACAAAAAATGTGAGCAAAAGAAAAACTGCTCATTTTTTTTGTCTTTGTGTAGAAAGGCCTTTGACTCTAGGCAGTCCTGTGAAGGAGATCACCGTTGTTTTTTTGGCAAATTCAACTTCCTTCTTCTATTACCTCCCTCTTTAAGTAGCCTGTGTACCATTCCTAGAGGGTCTTTCTTGCCTGGAGCTGGCAGCTAATCCTCAGTAAAGTCTATATAAAAGGCTCTTTTCAGAAAAGGGTGACTTTCAGTCCCTAATCTTCTGACTATGAAGGCTCAGGCTCTAGCAACAGCTTAAAGATGGGAGGATTTAAGTTCATTTACAGTCTCGACTGTTAAATATCAGTTCCATATTAATTCCGGAAGTCTTTAAAAATGAAAGAATTTCTCCAATTTCTAAGACAGCTTAAACCTTGACTTTAATCTGGGAAAGCAGTGAAGATGTGATAGCTAAAAAGAGAATACCAGGTAACCTTATCATAGTTGAATGCATAATTTCAATGTTAGGTTTTTTTCAAATGAAACAATTATTTGAGGTCCTGTTATTACTCTCGTGATTCTAAAGAGCTGTGTACTGCAGCTTGGGAGCAAGTAGTAGAAAACTTCATTTTATGCATTCATGAACAGCAATTACAAAACAAAACAAAACAGCTGAACTTGAACAAAATTAATGGCTTGCCCAAAGTTGTATCAATAGATAATGACAGAACCCAAAATAGAAAATTTAGTCTCAATTTAGCTCTTTCCACAAAAAGCTAAATTCTAAAATTTAGTTATAAATTACTTAGCCAATTGATGAGCATTTCACAAATAATTTAGTTGTTCTATAAAATTTAACACCAACTAAAGACCAGTCTATTACTGTTTTTCTAACAAGCATGAATGTTTATTGGAATCGCTGTAGAATAGTCTGAGTAATTGAGATCATTGCTTTTTTATACACAACAGGCAAACACATGACCTGGACATCCTGTTCAAATTCAAGCTAAAGTTCCATTGGGATGAGGTGGAGAGTGCATTTCTAAACTCAGGAGTTGGATGTGCCTGGTGCAAGGAGCATTTAAAGTAGGGTTTAGATTGATAATGGAGGATTCTACGTGCCTTATGAAAGGCATGTTGTCTGCCTTTAAGAATCTTACAATTTACAGCAGCAGATGAAATAATAAGCAAAAGTAAAACAAGTAGATATATCCTGAGTATCTGATTTTATATAAATTTTATTTCTTTATGCATAATGGATTTTTTTTACAGAGGGCACACCTCCTGATTAGTACCTTTTTACTTTTTACAGAACCTAGAAAACCTCTGTCTAAGTCACAAGTTTAAATCAAGTTCTGTGGTTGCATTTACCACATTTCAAGTGTTGGATAACTATGAGGGGCTGTCCCTGGACAGCACAGACATAGCATCTCCATCATTTCAGAAAGTGTTATTAGACAGAGCTACGCAAGGATCATAGGAGGAAAGAAAGCTTGATGCCAGTAGTGACCAGAAATCATGAAAGAATGTTTAACTAGACAGTGATTGCTCTGATGACAGTATTTAAACTAGAGGAGAAAGGAAATGGAATGAACAGGTGTAAACAGAGCATGAAGATCTTTGGGTAAAGGGGAGGAGAAGAGTCTCATGGACTGTCAGTGAGGGCTAATGGATGTCCCAGCATCTCAGAGAGCCTTCTGTCAATTAACACACACTCTTTCTGTTGAAAGGCAACACATAAATACTGAAGAGGTGAAAAATGCAAGGAAAAGAAAGATGAAACATTATCTACTCACATTGTGGCCAATTCTTTTGACTAGTTACGTTTGTGTTTTTTTATGTCGACATCAATTTTGTTGAGGTGAAATGGTGGCCATTACATTTCATTAAACGAAACAGCAGTACTGCCAAATAAAAAGGTTTTTTATTTGTACATTTTAGATACACATAATGATAGCATTCATCATAGGGATTTGTACCAGTACATGGTATATCTTGCATTTTTTCCCATTCCTCTCCCCTCCCTTCAACCTCTCTTCTTATTTACAAAAGCTTTGTTTCCATTTTTTCTTCTATTCTTTTTTTCTCCTTGTCCCTTCCTTTCTTTCTTCCTCCCCACTCCCTTGTTCCCCTTCCCATTTGAATATTTTCTTCCCATTTCCCCATATCTATTACACATTTTGGTCCTTATTTCTACTTTCAATTTCTCGCACCAGAGAAACAATGCCATATTTAAATTTATGCATCTGACTTATTTCACTTAAGAGTATGGTTTCAAGGTGCATCCATTTAACTAGAAGTGTCTCAAGTTGATCCTCCTTCATGATAGAGCAGTACTCCACTGTATAGAAAAACCACATCCTCCCTATCCATTTGTTGGCTGATGGGCATTCAGGCTGCCTCCAAGATCCAGCTCTTACAAACCATGTCCCTATAAACATAGGTATGCATATATTGCTGTGGCATGATGTTTTTAATTCTTTTGGGAAGATACCAAGAAGGGGAACAGCTGGATTGAATGGAACCTCCAGTCCCATTTTCTTGAGGAATCTCCACGCTGATCTCCACAGTGGCGGCACCAGTCTACACTCCACCAACAGTGGAGAAGTTTCCCCAGAGCCCTGCTAGCCCTGTTATTGATTGGTCTCCCGACCACAGCCACTCCCTCTGGAGTGAGATGGAACCCCAGCACTGCCCCAATTCACATCTCTTGAATGACCAGTAATGCTGAACACTTTTCATATATTTATTTGCCATTTCTACTTTATCTGAGATGTGCCTATTCATTTTAGGTGCCCATCTTTGGATCGGTTCTCCAAATCTGGGAGGTCTGATCCTTTTTAGTTCTTTATATATTCCAGTTATCAGTCTTCTGTCCAAGGAACAGCTGGCAAAATTTTTTTTCCACATTGTGAGTTGTCTGTTCACCTTGTCAGTGGGTTCCCTTGCCATGCCAAAGCCTTTCAATAAGATGAGATCCCAATTGTTGATTCTCCACAATATTTCCTGAGTGATCAGAGTTTTGTTCATAAAGTCTTTGCCTACACCAAAGTCTTTGAGAGTTCCACCTATTCTGTTTTCCAGTAGATCCAGTTTTTCTGTTCCAATATTTAGATCCCTGATCCATTTTGACTTTAGTTTAGTGCATGGTGAAAGACATGGGTCCAGTCTCAATCCCTGGCATGTGGAAAGCCAATTTTCCAGCATCACTTATCAAAGAGCCCATCCCTCCTCCAAGGAAGGTATTCTGCTTCCCCGTCAAAGACAAGGTGGCTGAGCGTGTGTGGAGCCATCCCTGCATCTTCCACTCTGCTCCATTGATCTTCGGGTCTGGTTTTTTGCCAGTACTATGCCATCTCCACCATTGCAGCCTTGCAGTATGATCTCGAGTCAGGGATTGGGATGCCTCCTGCCTTGTCCTTGTTGCCCAAAATTGCCTCCACTCTTCTGGGTCCCTTCTGGTTCCAAATGAATCCTAGGATTGTATTTTCTAATTCTTTGAGATACACTATCAGTATCTTGATGAGAATTGCATCAAATCTATAAAATAGTCCTGGAAGTATGGCCACACCCACTACACTGGTTCCTCCAAGAACAAGGGATCTCTTTCCATTCTCTGACATCCTCTTTGATCTCCCTTTTCAGAGTACTGTAGTTTTCAACGCAAAGGTCTTTAACCTCCCCTGCCAGATTGATTCCTAGGTACTTCAGTTCCCTTGGATGCTACTGTAAAAGGTGTTGTCTCCCCAATTTCTCTCCCAGTGAGATTGTTATTTGTGTACAGGAATGCTGCTGATCCTTGAGTGTTGATGCTGCATCCCGCTATGCTACTGAACTTGGTCATCAAATCTAAAAGTCCCTTGGTGGAGCCTTTGGGATCTTCTACGCAGAGTACCATGCCATCTGCAAACAATGACAGTCCAGCTTCCTCCTTTCCTATCTCCATCCCTCGCACTTCTTTCTCTTGTCTCCTTTTTGGTTGGATCCTTCTCTAGTTTTGGTATCAGGTGATGCTCGCTTCCAGGAATGAATTTGGGAGTATTGCTTCTCTTTAAATTTCATTAAAGAGAACTATAGGCCAATCTCTCTAACGAATATAGATGCAAAAATCCTCAATAAGATACTGGCAAACAGAATGCAGCAAATCATACTATGGAAAGTATTTGAGGACACTGACAGCTTTGAGCTGTGAGTACTTCTTGCTTTTCAAGTCAGAAGTCCAATTCTCTTACACTGACAGGGTGAGTCTTGTAGCATCAATCATAATCTTGAAAATAGGCATAAGATTTATTTATCTATGATATCTTCATATGGGCTGAAGATCTTTCTGCTCACTTCTGAAAAAGCATCTTCATGCAAAATGTGAATATTTCTAAGAACTACAGGGATCTGTTGAATTGCTGTGTATGCATAAGTTCTGCTAGAATGGAGTAATTCATTCCGTATTTTTAAATGGAGTTGATTTAAATGGAGTTGAATACAATGATTTCTAAAATGTTCACTTCCAAGTCCTAGGTTCTTTGTTTTCATGACTAAACCTTCAACATTGCTTTGATTGGAAATGACTCGTATTCCTTGGTTTTCCGAAGCTGCGATTCTGTTGAGAGTTGATCCCAAGCCAGCCTGAGGCTTCTGGCCGCTCCTCGCTGTTTTTGAAATTCACTGTACACTATTTGTAGTGTTGAGTGGTTTTTATACTTGGTCTCACTGAACATTTTCCTCAGCCGTGTGAAGAGGCACCGTTTAAACGCCCATAGATCGTAGAGGTTTCAGTCCATAATTGGCTGGCTCCAAGGCTGGGATGGCAAACAGGCATCACAGAAACAACATGGCACGCACAAGGTAGCACAGGTAACAAGGGCGACTAGTTACATTTGTTGTAAGCACTGGGTACATACGGTATACCCTGCGAAGTCAGGGTTCGAAGTTTGAGATCTCAGTCCTTGGTGGATTTTCCCTTACAATTTAACTAATAATTGTTTGCAGAACAAATCATGGAAACTGCAAATATTCTCCACAATTGGGTGTGTGGGGGGGGGAGGTTTGCAAATACTTAGCCAATCCGAGAGTGTTATTTAGTTCTCCTTGCTGCTGATTGGCTGCTGCCCTGTAACCCATCTCTGGCAGATGCGCCAGCATTCCTGCGTCGTAACACATTGCTGTACAGCATTTAGCTATCTCGAGTGTTCTTGGTTTTGTTCTTTAAGCCCTAAGATCCCTAAAATGCCGCCAAAACACTCTGCACCTTCTAAGGCTTTATTAATGCAGTATTTCATTAAATTAAATTACATATCTGCGGGAGACATAGCATATTTAGGGTTTAAACTATATAAATAGGCATTTATAGGCATTCTTCTGACCATATCTGAAATTCGTGGTTTTTCACAATTTGTGGGTGCTCCAGGAAGGAAACCTCTGAATTTCAGAGGTCCACTGTATTACGTTCCCCTGCGGATACACTTAGGAAACACTTCTTTTACCTGCGCATATAGATCTTTCCTGAATTGTGTAGTACATATCTTTTTTTTTTTTTAATTTATTTTTGGTACCGGCGATCGAACTCAGGTCCTTGCACTTGTGCAGCAGGCGGCGAAACCACTGAGCTAAATCTCCGGCCCCTGTAACACATATCTTTATGCACATTTTATGTTCTGTACACTCCTCCTGGATTTTGTAGCTCCCTTGAGGCAGATGAATGCCCTCGAGTTACTCAGCTCAGTCTCATAGCGCTGTTCTCTAAGGATCAGGATCAGAGGTTATATCTTATGACATTTTTTGATAATTTTATTTCCATTCATTCATTCAACAAGTATTTATTAAACACCTACCAGATGCCAAGCATTGGCTAACTCTTCTACTTTCTTCTCTTCAGTGACAGCTCCTTTGTTCTGGTTGAGACTTCAAGCATTAATAAAATGAAATTGCCCAGCCAGAACTTAATATTACAAAATATTTTCTAAGTACATCAAACCACATAGTTTAGCTATCCTGGCCAAATAGATTAGCTTCCATCTTAGGAGGAGAGAATTTTTATAGCTTTCTTCTTGGGTCTAAGATCTCAGATTACTCAACATCCTTTATCCCTGTATCAATTTCCTGGGGCTGCTGTACAATTTCCACAAACTGGGTGGCTTAAAGCAATAGAATTGTCTTATTTCTCAATTTTGAAGGCTGGAAGTCTGAAATTAAAGTGTGGGCAGAGGCTTGCGCACTATGAGGGTCTCAGGAGAAAAACTCACCTCTCCTAGCTCACAGTGTGACTGGCAGCGCTGGCTGTTCTTGGGTAGCAGCTTCGACACTGTGGTCTCTGCACCTTTATCACATGGCTGTTTATTTTGTATGTGTATCTGTGTCCAAATATCCTTTATTTTTTCTTGGGAAGACATCAGTCACTGAATTAAGATCCATTTTAATCCAGTCTGACCTCATCCTAACTTGACTATACCTGCAAACTTGAGGACATTTGACCCATTTCCAAATAAGGCCACGTTTGCTACTAGTGGGGTTATGATGTGAATATATCTTTTCAGAGGACACAGTGCAACCCACAACAGTCCCCTTGAATCTTTTTTTTTTTCCTGGTTTTGAGGATTGGACTCAAGGCCTTGCTCATGTTAGGGAAGTGCTCTTTCACTGAGTCACATCCCCAGCCACATGCCTTCTGAGACAGGGACACAGGCCATTGATTCAAGCCTGGATTCTAGGAGTTAAGAAGCAGGACTGTAGGGAGAGCCTGTGGTTTAACAGGAGAAGAAATAACACCACTGTGACCCTTGGTCCTTCCATCTCTTTCGAGTAACAGATGGGATGAGCCACGAGGGAGATCAAAGACGGCCTGGAGCTGGAGGGCGGAGTAATACACTCCCTGGACACCCGACTGGCTATAAATTACTTCTAGCCCTCTGAAGTTGCTTCTGGTGCTTTTCATTTTCTTGCACTGTTCTTCCCTACCACTTGCTTCTTTTCTCTATCCTCCCTTACTTCCATTTTCCATTCTGTCTCTGTCATCTTCATTCTTTGAGCCCCAAAGAAAGAAAGAGATACATCATGTGATCAAAGCACTTCTAAAGGACATTTGCATACGCCCATTAGGTTATCACTGCTTTATGAAATTCCTCTGCAACCTATGTGCAGTGTCCTGAGGCCGAGCTGAGGAGTAGGCTTTGTAAAGTTCTCTCTTCCTGATGCCAACCCAGTTTTGCTTGAACCCATTTTCTCAAATCCTCCATCCTCTCACTCACTTCTGTAACATACAGTATATACAGTATGTTATTATCAATATATAGATATGAAAGCAAATGAAAACAGTAAGGACATCTTCAACATTTCCTAAAGAATTCACTTATATCTTGGGTCAATCTGCTCTGATTTCAGTGAGATGTTTGCTCATTTTCATCCCTGTTACAGTTACAGAGTGCCCACTGGGAACAAAGGATTTTGCTAGAATATGTAGATATACAGAAATGGCTAGGGCATAGTACTGCTTCAAGAAGTTTGCAGTTTAGTGAGAGACTCATAACAATAACTCTGATAGGAGGTAAAATGGGATAAATGACGCAAAAGAAATTCAAAGTGTTTGGAGGAGTACTTGGGGAAGGATGGGTTAGTTATGATGAGAGTGTTCATAGTTGTGGTAGTGGAGTGTGTGCTGGGAATTCAAGAATTCAAATATGCCAATTAGCAGCTATTCCTCGAAGGGTCTTACCTTCTGAGTTACTGCAAAGGTGTTGAGCTTGGTGTTGAGTAGGATGTGATTTGGGAGAATACCAACATCTGTATTGTTCAAGGAAAGTATAATGGACAATAAGGCTGAAAGAAGTTTAAGGATCCAAGACTGAAGGGTTAGCTTTGAATTCTAGGTTGAAGTTTTTGGGCTTCATTCTATATTTGATTGAAAATCATTAACATTTCTAACTGTAAGATCAGAAGGTCAGTTAGAAAGCTCTTGAAATGGTCTAAGAGATTAGAAATGAAGACCTGACCTAGGACAAGGGCAGAAGATGTGGAGAACAGGGGAGTTTGAAGCACTAGGTAGAGGTGGAATCCAAAGAATCTGGCAACCAAGAGATTTTGGAGATGAGGAAGATGTGGAGCAATTAGAATCTTGGCATTGCCATGACAAAGGTGGAGGCAGCTGAGGAGGAGGCTTATGCAGGGAGAAATGTGGTGAGGGAGAAAATAACACTTCTGTTTTGGTTTTGTGGTATATAAAGTATTTTTGAGACATCAGTGTAGGGAAGTCTAGCAGGGAGTGAAAAAGTGCATGTTTGGAATTTTGGAGAACATGCAGGCCTAGGTGTTTGAGTGCAGAGATAAAGACTATTAACCAAAATAAATTTGACAGAGAAAGATGCCCAGCCCTTTCTGCACTATAGAAGCACTATATTATGCACATTTAAAGTAAATATATCATAATTGGAGAAACAGAAACAAAAGCATTAGTTTTTACTGAAGGTAACTGTTCTAAACAGGAGAGCATATACAAAACCCAGAAAACATCAATAGGGTAAGAAGAAACTTAACTATTCTAGAAAAAGACTGTATATCCTACCCCTCCCCACCTCTCAGCCTAATTTAAAGAATTGCAGTCCTCCTTCCATACATGTGGCTTTCACATCCATAGGTCAAATGTATTTGAGAAAATTGTATCTGTACTGTACATGTACAGACTTTTATTCTGGGTACTCTTCCCTAAATAATACAGTGTAATAATTATGTACATACCATTGACAATATAGTAGGTATTGTAAGTCATCTGGAGACTATTTCAAGTATACAGAAGGATATGTGTGGGGTTTGTGCAAATACTGTGCAGCAGTGTTTTATATGAGGGCCTTGAACATCCTGGGATTTGCTGTCTCTGAGGGGTTCTGGGACTAAGCTCTATTGGAGACTAGGGGACAACCATATTTGTTGAAGGAGCTCTTGTCAGGACAGGTTATATTCTATAATGGGTTATTGGAAAGTTGTAGAATATAATTATACAAAGGCATTATAATCTTATTTACATGAGACAATCAGATTAGAGGGCTACATGAGCAGCCAATGAATTGGAAATTATTTTTGCCTGCAATACTTAAGACCTTCCAATCAAATAAAGGGCATTTTGAGTTTTATTTAATTTGAAGATGATTGTGCAAACAGTTATAAAAGCTCAACAATGAAGTGAACTTCCTTTGGAGGCTTTAAGCTTCCCACTTAGGAAATGTTAAAAAATATGATTGGGCATTTGTTGAGGATCCTTCCAAAGGCATTATTACTGTGGATTGAAAATTGGCCTAGAGGATGTGCTAAGACTGTGTGTGTGCTTGTTGTTGTTCTGAGATCTGGAGTCCAAGGTGACGGAAGGGCTGTGCTGTTATTGGCCGGGTCTTGTCCTCTGGTTCCAGGGGTGGTTATTAGGGTCAATGTTGGAAAGATCACGGGAGACTATGAAGAGCCCTAGTGGTACACATTTTTCCCTTGCGATGCTCAGTTTACAAACATTGAACATTTTCAGTTCCAGAGTGTGATATGTTTTAATAGATGATTTATTTCATTTGAATTTTGAAGGCAGTCAAAGTTTTATTTAAAAGTGATATATTTTATAATTTTATTTCAAACAAACTCTTGGAGTTTAAATGAAAAACTTATTAAAATATGTTTATTTGATCATAGTTGAAGACTTGGTATCAATATAAAGTACTTAATTTAAAAAAAATTTAATAACTATTTAACATTAAAATATAAAACTTGTACAAATGGGGTACTATGTAATGTTTCCATACATATATTTAAATACCACATATTTTTGAATTGATTGTAATACAGACATTTTTGTCTACACCTATATAGTAGATTTCATTTTTTAACTCATCTACTTTTTCATTTAAATTTCAATTTTTCTATGCTCACTATTCTCATAAATTCTTCTTTTTTATTTTGCAGTACTGAGGATCGAACTCAGAACCTTGCTCTTGTGAGGCAGATGCAGTACCACTGAGCTAAATCCCCAGTTCTTCTCATAAATTATTCTAATTGAATATGGCAAAAATTAAAATAGCCTTTGCATATCTTAAATTTAAAAAGATAAGCTTGGAGTGGTGGTGCATGCCCATAGTATCAGCATTTGGGGAGCTGAGGCAGGAGAATTTCAAGTTTGAGCTCAGCCTGGACAATTAAGCAACTTAGTGAGACCTTTCCTCAAAATAAAAAAATAAAAAATGAGGTGCTGGAGATATATCTCAGTGTAAAAGCCCTGGGTTTAATCTACAGTATCTTAAAATAAAAATAAAATAAGATAAAATTATGGTTCTATCACTTCATACAGTCTGTAGCTTCTTTTTTCAACAATAGGTGGCGCTGGGACACAAGCGTCTCCTTTGTATTGACCCAACAGTGCTGTTAGGAAGTAGTAGGGAAATGTAATAGTTGAAACGCAGGTGGCCAGGAATTCAATTGTGACGAACACAGGTATGTTGGGGTGCCAGGCAGCAGGGGAGCCATGTGAGCTGGAGAATCTGTTCTTGAGCAGGAAGACATTTTGAATCATGAACTTCAATGCCAAAACGCATGACGTAGTTTGGTTCTTTGTTGAAGGCAATGAGAAGAAAAACCACCTCTCTTGGTAGAATGTCTAATCAGGGGCCAGGGATTTAGCTCAGTGGTTCTGGCGCCTGCCTTGCAAGCTCAAAGTGCTGAGTTCGATCCCCGGTACCAAAAAAAAAGAAAAAAAAAAAAAAAAAAAAGAAATGGAGCTTTCAGAATTTTCAAGAAAGCTCAGTCTGGAAAAATAAATTCTATGACCTGCATGCAACACTTGAGAAGACAGAGAAGATGAATGTGATGGGGTGACAAAGGACAGCACAGTTGGCAGTTCTGAAAATGAAATCCTTAACATGTGCAATTCTCTGCCAAGTAGTTTTCAAGGAAAGCATTTGGGATTGCTTTTCTTACTTTGTTTGGTTCATATTATGCTTGTGTGAAGCTGTTTTCAGCTTTGAATTATATTAAATCTGATACAAGAAACAGACTAACAGGTGACCTGAGTGCTGCATGTGTTGCTCTCAAACTAACGAAGTGCAAGCCAAGGTTTGACCAATTATCAGCATGTGTACAGCAGCAAGGATCACGTCAGTTGTACAAAAGCACACTAAGTGCAGGCTTTACCTTTCATTAAAAAGCTGGTTGTATCATTGAGAGCTCAGTTATTGTGTTTTCTTTTAACACAAAAGATGTTAATGTAGAGTTGTTTTTTCTGAACTAAAACCTCAGTATTCAGATTTGAATTGCAGTATTGGCACTTTCCCATAAATAAGTGGGTTTTGGGTCGCAGTTTGGGCACTCGGTCTCTAAAAGATATGGCAGCTCTGCCTCTGGCATTTGAAACCTCAAAAGAAGGTGTTCTACAGATCAGTGGAACAGAATAGAAGAAGCAGAACAACTCAAGACGCCTGCAGCTATTTGATCTTTGACAAAGGAGCCAAAAACATACATTGCAGGAAAGATAGCCTATAATAATTGGTGCTGGGAAAATTGGATATCCATGTGCTGAAGATTGAGTCTAGACTTACATATATCACCATATACTAAGCTAAAATAAAAATAGATGAAATTGTTGGCATTTAATTTAAATGCAAATTAAAACTATACCGATTTACCATCTTACTTCAGAAAGAATGACTATCATCAAAAAATCTAATATAGGGCTGGGGATTTAGCTCAGTGGTTCCACTGCCTGCCTCGCAAGTGCAAGGACCCGAGTTTGATCCCCAGTACAAAAAAAACCCCCCAAAACAACCCCCCCCAAAAAACTAACATAACAAATATTGGGAAGGATGTGGGGGAAAAGGAATTCTTCTACATTGTTGATGGGAATGTAGACTAGTACAACTATTATGGAAACCACTGTGGAGACTGAGATTCTTCAAAAAAGTAAAAAGAGAAATTTCATATGACCCAGCTATCTGCCTTCTGGCGAGATACCCTCAAAAGGGTTCAAATAGTCATGTTACAGGAATACATGCATACCCATGTTTATAGCAGCACAATTACAATAGCTAGATCTTGGAAACAGTGTGTATGTCCATCAAAAGATGAATTAATAAGGAAAATGTGGTACTTACACATAATTGAGTACTATGCTGCCATAAAGAAAGATAAACTTGAGGCATTCATAGATAAATGGATGCAACTTGAGAACTTAATGTTAAGTGGAATGAGTCAGACACAAGTTCAAATATCACATGGTTTCTCATACACACACACACACACACACACATACACACACACACAACTGAAGAGCAAAATAGAAGAGAGAGAAAATAGGAAGTAGGAGAAGGTTCAAATACTTGCCCCAAATACAAATTCCATTGTTTAAAAATTTTCAATATACAGTATATAATAATTGGTTTTATTTATACTACTAGTTCCTCCTAGTTCATTGAAAAGAAACTTTTGTGTTATTATCTGTTTCTTGCTTGTGAGAATCTTATTGGTTCATGTCTTGTGCTCTGAGTAACTAGTTTAGACCATGATACATACTATAGTAATTACTGTTGTTCTATTATTTGATTATAAAATTTTGTCCTTTTTTCATAAAATAAAATTTTAAAAGTGGTTTTCTCTACTCAAATTCATTTTGAGTATTTTCTACTATAAACATACATGGCATATAAGGTATGGTTCAGGTGTTTCTGGACTTCATGGACTTTGAAGTGAAAATATATTCTGTTGAATGTATGTACATTATTTGAATATCTTTTGCTAATGAAATATCACTTGTACTTTCTACTTTTCTTGCCTGTGAAAACTACGAATATGTGTAAAGTTCTATATATATGTCTTTTGGTACCGGGGATTGAACTCAGGACCTTGCGCTTGCGAGGCAGGCTGCGGAACCACTGACCTAAATCCCTGGCCCAAGTTCTATATTTTTAATCAAGTACTTAATATTAGTAATTCCCCTTAGCAATTGAGTAGATTTTGTAACCTACCTTTAACACTGATCCATGACATAAAATATGTTGAAAGGAGAAGTGTTAAAAAATAACTTTAAGCATCACATACTAATCATGTAACATAATGGTGTTTTAAAAACGAGATAGACCTTTACTTCTTTTGTAATATCTTTTCCTAACATTCCTAATCACCCAGCTTGACTGAGTCATATAATTATTATCTTCATTTGCATATATCTCTTCTAGTAGATCCTAAAATACTTAAGCCGAATTATTTTCTGTATATTTCACTGCTAACTTTTTGCCCGATGTTTCTTTTTTTCTGCATGTGAATTCCCATTACTCTGATATTAACACATCCTGTACTGATTTTGATACTGTCTGGGGTTTGATTGAGAGAAATTGAGTACCTCTCTTGTCTTTAAGAAAACTAGATTCCTTCCCTGTGCATTTCTTTCTTACAGAACTTTATTGTGATTTTTTTCTCCTGAGATGAGCCTCTCCTGATCTCCTTGTTTCTTGGGTTTATACTTCGACAGAATCAGAAAAGAGAGAACATAAATGTGTAGGTATAATTTATCTTCTATTACTGGAATTGAAAGAACTTTTTTGGTGAAAATATTGACTTAGAACAGTGGTTCTTAAAGTTTGACCTGTGGACTAGCAGTATCACTTAGGAATATATCAGAGATGCAAAATCTTGGCCCATCCTGGACCTCCCAAATCAGAGAGTTTGGGGACCCATCCAACCAATCCATTTTTAAACTCTTCTGGTGATATATATATATATTTTTGCAAGATAGAGCCTGAGAGCCACCAATTTAGATAACTGGACATTCTTAGGGCATCATTTCTTTGTTATCAGCATTTGTTATTATTTGATTGTTGAATGATAGCAATTCTTTCTGGAGTAAGACAAAATCTCAGTGTTGTTTTAATTTGCATTTCTCTAATGGTCACTGCTGAGAAGTGTCTACTCATTTCATTTGGTCATTTTTTGATTGGGTCTTTTATTTTGAGAAACCTAATGTTTTTGAGTTCTTTGCATATCCTAGATATTAGTCCTCTCTCCAAGAGGAGTTGGTAAAAAATTTTTTTTCCCCATTCTGTCGCTTGTCTCTTCACTTTCTTGGTCATTTCCTTTGCTGTGCAGAAGCTTTTTAATTTGATATTATCCCATTTGTTGATTCTTGGTATTTTTTTGTGCAATTGGAGTTCTGTTCAGAAAGTCTTTGCCTATGCCTATGTCCTTAAAAGTTTTGCCTATTTTATCTTCCAGCAGATTCAGTGTTTCTCTTTTACCAGTTAGACCTTTGATCTATTTTGATTTTAGTTTAGTATGTGGTGAGGTATGTGGGTCTAGACTCAAGGTTCTGCATGTGGATAGCCAGTTTTCCCAGCACCATATGTTAAAGAGGCTCTCTTTTAGCATATATTTTGGCTCCTTTGTCAAATATCAGATGGAGGAAAGTGACCAGCATTATTTCTATTTCCTCTATTCTGTTCCATTGGTCTGCATGTCTCTTTTTGTGCCAGTACCATGCTGCTTTTAATCACTGTGTCTTTGAAATATAACTTTAAATTTGAATTTGATGCCTCTTGCTTTGTTCTTGTTAGCCAGAATAGCTTTCCCTATTCTGAGTTTCTTTTGTTCCATATGAATTTTTGGATTGTTTTCTCTCCGTCTGTGAGGAATGCTGTTAGTATTTTGGTTGAGATTGCATTAAAGCTCTATATCAGTTTTGGAAGTATGGCCATCTTGACAAATTGGTTCTACCTATCCAGGAACAGGGGCTAGCTTTCCATTTTCTGATATTTTCCTGATCTCCTTTTCATAGTAGTGTAGTTTTTAATATAGAGGACTTTCACTTTCTTTGTTAGGTAAATTCCTAAGAACTTAATTTTTCCTGAAGCTATAGTATGTGGTGCTGTTTTCCTACTTTCTTACTTGGTAGGTTCATTATTGGTGTATAGGAACACGATTTACTTTTATCTGTTGATTTTGTATCCTGCTATGGTGCTGAATTTATTAGTTCTAGGAGTCTTTTGGTGGAATTTTTGAAAGTCTTCTGTGTAAAGAATCATGCCATTTGTGAATAAAGATAGTTCAATTTCTTCCTTTCCTATATGTATTCCTTGTATTTCTTTCTCTTGTCTGATTGCTCTGATTAATGTTTCAAATACTAAATTAAACAGGAATGTTGATAGTAGACATCCTTGTGCGGTTCTTAATTTTAGAGGAAAAGTTTTCAGTTTTTCCCCATTTAATATGGGGACAGTAGATTTGTCATAAAATACTTTTATCAGATTGAGATAAGGTCTTTCTGTATCAATTTTCTCATTTTTTAAAAAAAATCATGAACAGATGTTGAATTTTGTCAAAGTTTTTTATATATCTATTGAGATGATCATGTGATTTTTGTTTTTGCTTCTCTTTATGTGATGTATTACATTTATTGATTTGCATATGTTGAACCATTCTGCATTCCTGAAATGAAGCCTATTTGTTCATGATATGTAATCTTTTTGATGGTTTTTGCATTCTATTTGCCATCTTGTTGAGGATCTTCTTTGCAACTATGTTTTTTGTTGTTGTTGTTTGTTTGTTTGTTTTTGATACTGGGGATTGAACTCAGCACCTTGCGCTTTCGAGGCAGGCAGCAGCACCACTGAGCTAAATCCCTGGCCCTATATCTATGTTTATTAGAGATTGGCTGGTAGTTTTCTTTTTTAATTGAGTCCTTGCCTGGTTTTAGAATCAAGGTAGTGCTAGCTTTCAGAAATGAGTTTGGCATTACTCTTTTCCTTACAGTTTTATTCATGAGTCTGAGGACTGTTGGTAGATCTTCCCCAACAGTCTTATAGAATTCAGTGGAGAATCCATCAAGGCTTTGGCTTTTCTTTGTTGGCTGGGTTTTTTTTTCTTTCACTACTGCTTTAATCTCATTGCCTATTAGCCTGTTACTGGGTATTTCAAGGTTTTTATTATCTTTTTGGCTGAGTTTTGGTAATGCATATGTATCTAGGAATGTTTCAATTTCTTTTGGATTCTCTAACTTATTGGAGTACAGGTTTGTCGGGAGCCATTCTACATAATTTTGAGGAAAAATCATTTCACAATTAAATTATGATTAGGCTTAGTCTTCTTGCCTACAGGCTGGCTATGACATGCTGAAACATAACTCCATTTTTGCCTCCAGTCACAGCTGAGACCCGAATGGTCTGTGATGCTGTGACACTCAAGGGCAAAATAACATCAGCTGAAGACATCCCATTTCCTTGAGAACTGAGGAGTAAGAGAAAGGTTTCACCCAGGGAGGGACAAATTCCTCATCAGTTTAACTCATCCCACCTGCTATTGTAAGAACTCTTTGCTCATTTTACCATCCTAATCAACATAAGCTTCTCATTGACCTAAGATCCTCATCAGCATAAGATCCTTATAGGATCATAGGATTACTGCCACCCTCCAAGACATCTGATACTTCCTCCGATTATAAGATCCTTGTCAATTTAAACTTATTGCTACCCTCTGAGTCATCTGTTACTCCCTATGAACCCAATAAATAGTGGCAAGCTCGGGGTGCTTAACCTTTGCTCCCCAGAACAGCATTGGTCAGGCCCAGAACCCAGCTTCTTCTCTAAGTCTCATTTCCTGTCTTTATTCTTTAATTTACCTTGTGCTGTAGTGGTTCACAGGAGACCAGGACCCGCTGCAGGGGTTCTGGTAATGTCCCCTTTCCTTGTTCCCTACACAGGTTTTTCAAGGTAGTTATTAATAATTTTCTGGATTTCAGGTGTGCCCACTGTAATTTCATTTTGGTACCAGGGATCGAACTCTGGTCCTTACACTTGCAAGGCAGGTGGCAGAACCACTGAGCTAAATCTACGACCTTTTGTTTTTCATTTCTAATTGCACTGATATGTGTCTTTTCTCTCTTTTTGGGGTAAGATTGGCTAAAGGTTTTACTATTTTGTTTATTCTTTCAAAGAACCAGGTCTCAATGTATTGATTCTTTTTATTGTATTTTTAGTCTCATTTTCATTAATTTTGGTTCTGATCTTTATAATTTGCTTCCTGGTACTAGTTTTGGATTTGGATTATTTTTGTTTTCCAGGACTTTGATACATCATTGGGTTATTTCTTTGGGCTTTTTCTGTTTTTCTGATATGGGCATTCACAGATACGAACTTCCCTCTTAAGACTGTTTCCATTATGTCCCAAAGGTTTCATATGTTGTGCTACCATTATTATTAGATTCTAGAAACTGTCTAAAGAAAAAAGAAATATCAACTCCTGAGTAGGGGAGATTAATATCCTGTTTTGGCTTGTACATATATGTCCTCCCAAAGTCTCATGTCCTCATAGATGGGAGTTTCAAAGGTAGATCCTGGTTCCTTTAATGTCCGTTCTGACTAAAGCTATCATCTGCCTATATGGATCTCTAAAAGGCTGTTTTTAGCTCTGCTCATGTAATCACCTGTACTGAGATGGCTCTATTGAAAGTCTATCTGTCCACCCCTATCTGGGACTGTACTTCCGAGGGAGGGGGGAGGAGCACTGAGTGAAGATATTTCCTAGTAGCCAGCCCTATCCTAAGGGCAGGAAGAGACAAATTGGGACTAAAACCTTTTCAGGGTGGGTCTCTCTCTGATCTTTAGTAAAGATATTGCTCCAAAAGAAAGAAAAGGAAAAAAAAAGGTCAGGACAGAGTTGGGGTTAAGAGTTTTTAATAGTGAAAGAGATTTTTTTCTCATACACTTGTGATGAGTTAATGGAGCAATTTGCCCAACAGTCGTTATTCTCAGTCTTGAAAGACTGGGAACAAGAGCCTTAGGAACTAAAATTGCCACCTTGCCAGTGGAGGATCAATCTGGAAAGGAAACTGAGAATACTTTCAGTAGAATTTTTTATTTCCTGGATTTCTGTTTGGTACCTTCTTATGAACTCTAATTCTTTTCTAAACTGGTCATTCATGTTTGTATCATTATATTTAGTGCAGGGAGCTTTTTACTAGTGTCTTCTGTAAACTCCTTGATCATTTTATTTATTCAGTTCATTATCTATGTAGTTATATTATCTTTGAGTTCATTGAGCACTATATTTATATTTTTTTGCTAACTCTTTTGTTATTTTATATAATTCAGATGTTTGGCTTTTGATTTCCTCCCCACCAATGCCCCATGGATCAGCATTGTGTGTGTGTGTTGCAGGTTGATTATAGTGAAAAGAATTTATTGCTAGCATGGAGATCTCTTTAGTTAGTGTCTGCTTTCCAGCAATGCACTCTGGTTGCAGGTAACAGAAGGCCTTTGCCTCTGTCCCAAAATCTAATCACCCCTATTAATTTGGGGAGGGGAGGGTGCAGTGTGATTGGTCCAGTACCCAGTTCTCTGGGAATGAACTGCAGTAGTGTCCATGACACAAAGACAAACCAGGTATTGACATGTAGTAAAAACTAAGTAATAGCAATCACTATGCCACCTTGGCAACAGCAACAAAATCAGCAACAATAATAGGGGCAAAGATAAAGTGGGTAGTGCCATACTATAAGAACCAGTAAAAGCAACCATGTACCAGTCTTAACAATAGAAAAGAGATCTGTCATGATTACATAGACAGAAAGACAAACCACACTACATAGCTTCTAGATGCAATGACTATACTACCATTAATAGAAAATAATTCATTAAGAATAGCATAGTCAGCCAAGTATTTAAAGATTAATAAATCTTAGCAGTAATGCTAGTAAACCTGGAGAGGTTGGAGAAGGAAAAAAATGAAAGAATTAAAGTTTGAAAAATAAACAAAAAGAAGATGAGAAGGAAGAAAAATAGGAAAAAATAGTGAGATAAAACATTCTATTAGGGAGTAAAAGAAAATTATTAGAATTAGATGAAAAACAGAAAAGAACAAGAAAAATTAAAAAATGAGCAAATTAAATAAAAGGAAAATAGAAAAAAGAAATGAACCACCCCCAACTTCCAAAAAAAAAAAATCAATGCAGAAAAAGAGAAATGAGCCCCCCCAAATTCCTTCATGTTTTTATTTGTTTTTTTGTTTTGTTTTTGGTACGGAGGATTGAACTCAGGACTGTGTACTTGGGAGGCAGGCACAGCACCACTGAGCTAAATTCCTGATCCTCCTTCATGTTTTAAATTAGTGGCTTATTTCCAGGGTTTGCAGTATTGGAATCCAGCAGATATGTGGGAGGGATTGTGAGTTAGTACTAAGACCTATTTTGCTTCCACCCTCATGTGTGTGAATGTCAAATCCTGCCCTGCCTTTCCTGCTGGGTGTGGTAGGTCAATAGGGTCTGTGCTAGGGCTGAATTCTTTGCTGTCACTCTCAGTTTCCATTTCCTTCCTGTGTCACAAGTCCATACACCCCAGGCTGTGATGACCATCTAAGCCTAGGTGCATCGCTGATCCTGTTGGCAGATGGGAAAGCGAACAGACCACTGAGCTCTGTATTCGGCGTAGGCAGTGGGGCTGCTCCTGCTGGTGGGGGTCAAGCAGTTTTCTGGATTTAATGCCAGTACTTTCAGACCCTGCTTGCTCCCTTCAAAAGCCACACATGACAGGCCTGGCTTCTCAGCTCAGAGGGTGGAACCTCTGTGACTTTCCTAGCATGAGTTTAAACTTCTTAGGGGGTCTCTGTCTATCTTGCACTCCCCTTGTGGCCTTTTCCCGCTCAGTCATTGTGGTGGGTGACTCCAGAAACCATACGGTTGTGCTATAGCTCAGTCCTGATTAACCCTTTCCAAAAATGGCTTTTGACTAAACCCTCTCAAATACAGCGGGTGCTGCACTAGATTTCTTCTCCAGTTCTAACTTCAACACAGAAGGAGTCACATTCAGAGTAAAACCCCAGGCTGTTTTTGCAGTTTACAATAACTGTGGGTTTTTCCTGGGGCCAGGGCTGCCAGCTCAATCTTTATTTCTCCCGGAGCTGCAGACCCTCTCTTGGCTGACCTTGTGTCTTTGAAGACAGGTCTGTCTTCCTCAAAGCCAGGATGAGCTTTCCAGATTGCTTTGTTCTTTTCTCTGTGTTGCGCTCTGTTTCTCCAGCTTCTTTGTAGTTTCCCATTTTCCTGTTAGCTTCCTGCTAATTCCTGGACATCTACTTTTTTTCTTCACTAAGTTGTTGTTTTCTAGGTGTCTCAATTCCAGGTGCTAGAGAGGCTGTATTTTACTGCTGGTCTTTACTCTGTCATTTTTAATCCCTCTCCTTACATGTTTTCAAATATAGTATTTCTGTTATCCATTCATACATATTAAATATTTCATTATGATATCTTTGGCCTCTTTTTCAGAAGTTGTAAAGTTTCCAAATATACAGACTTAAGATTATCAATTTTTTATTGTATTGTCTCAAGTTTAGAGAATATGGTTTGTGTGATAGTTTTTAAGAATGTAGAGACTTGCTTTATATTCTCTTTTTTGGGTAAGTATCCTATTTGTGCTTGAGAAGCATACATATTTTCTAATTATTGGATGTATTTTGCATGTGTCCAATAAATCCAGGTTGCTAGTTGTGTCATTTGATTCATCTGTAGATACAGTGGCTGTTGTTTTTTGTTTGCTTGACTTGTCTTTTCTCTTGCTGTGAGAAAAATGTGTTGAACTCTCCCTCCTTCATACACATGACTTAAACTGGTATAGCTTTACTTTCTTGATGCCAACATCATTTATTTGCTTATTATATTTTGAGCCCTATAAGTCTCAAACTTGTAGTTATTTGGAATTTCTTTTCCATCTCTTTACTTTTAAACTTTTCATGGTCCATATGGTTTGTTCTGATTTTTGTGAGCAGCATATGGCTGAGTTTTGCCTGCACTTTAGTGGATAATTTAATGTGAATACAGATATATTTCAGATAGTTTCACTTGATGCTATTTGTTCAGATTTTCCTATGCTTTTACCACTTCTCATTTGCCTGTAAAGGCATATCCATCAGCTTTCCCATTGCAAGACAAAATATCTGACACCCACAGTTTAAAGGAGGAGAGGTTTAATTTTCCTCATAGTTTGGGGAGTTTCAGTCCATGGTCATCTGTCTCCAAGATGGAAACATCATGGTAGAATGACAAGGCAGAGAAAAGATGCTTAGCTCATAGTGGCCAGGAAGCAAGGGAATAGTGCCAGAGAGGTGTGAGGGCTCTTAAATGGACCCCAAGGCCATGCCTCTCTGACCCACTCAGAAACACTTAAAAGTGTACTTTACTAATCCCTGGTAGTTCTCAAGCCAATCAAGTTGAAGATCCTGCTTAACTGTCCAGGCCTCTGATCCCACAGAGTGGCAGGTTAGATTATCTGAGAGGCACTCTTATGGAGGAACAAATAAATTCTGCATAAAATACAATTAAATTTTTTTTGTTTAATCAATGTGCTGCTTTCAATATATTCATGCTTTAGTTCTGAAAAATTCTGTCATTACTTCTTCAACTATTGTCTCTAGTCAATTCTATTATCTCCTGTTAAGAGTCTTACTTTTCATTAACTTATCTTTATTAATATCTCTTCAAATTTTCTGCTTTCTTTCCCCTTCGTACTACATTCTGAGTAATTTCCTTAGATCAACCCACCAGTTTACTGATTTCCCTTCAGGTATATTCTCTGCTATTTAATCCATGGTTTTTTTTTTTAAAAAAAAGTTTAACAATTGTTACTTTTTATATGTACATTAAAATGTTTTATTTTTATAATTTCCTATTGGTTGCTAACTTTTGTGATTTAGTTTAAATATTATATATAAGTATTTTACAGTCTATAGGTTGCAATTTAAATACTTGAAGTTTCTGAGTATCCAATTTTGTTTATTGTGTCTGCTTTTACTTATGTTGATTTATCTTTTCTTTTTTGGTTTTGATTGATCTTAATGTATGAAAAACCTGGAGACCTAATCAAAGATGTTTGTTTCTGGCAGAAGCCAGAGTTTTCAAGGGACTCTCGACTAAATCCTTATGTCTTCATTTAACCTTCCTCCCTTCATGATGGCTGGGTTGATGTTGACATCTATCCCCAGGGCAGTGCAGCCCTTTACTGAAAAATAGCTCATTACTTTTTTTTTTTCCTTGTAGGTTTCTATTGCAAATCAATTAGAATAGACTTTGGTGCTTTATTTTATTTTACTTTTATTTTTGGTACCAGGGATCGAACTGGGGTCCTTGCACTTGCGAGACAGGTGGCAGAACTACTGAGCTAAATCCCCAGCCCTGATTTATTTTAATGAACAATTCCAAATTTTTCTGTGGTTTAAACAGGACCAGTTGAATTACCACTCACGCAAGGCCTGCTGCAGCCAGAACACCTGAGTGTACTTGTCCTCTGTGCTGGGGTTAAGCTGGACAGGCCATTTCATCCTGGAAGCTCCACTATCTCATGTGAATACTGCCCTCGTGGCAGAAAGGGG
The DNA here is from genome assembly GCF_053883595.1 of Heterocephalus glaber. Taxonomy (NCBI): domain Eukaryota; kingdom Metazoa; phylum Chordata; class Mammalia; order Rodentia; family Bathyergidae; genus Heterocephalus; species Heterocephalus glaber. The sequence continues at coordinate 3,282,462 of NW_028258432.1, forward strand.
AAGAGAGTGCAGAGGGTTATATGTGACTCAAAAGTTACCCTTGTCACCCTGCTCATAGTGGCCAGAGCTAGTTATGTCACCTCCTTAGGTGCAAGAGAGCTGGGAAATACCGTCTTACATACTCAAGAAGGAAAAGAGAAGTAGATTGTGGTGAGCCCTAAGCAACGCCTGCTACATCTAACAAGCCCAGTCAGCCACATCTGAAACCCCAGTGCAAAGGTACACATTGTATTTCACGCACAATGTATCTGTTCCTTGTTGAGAGGCCTCTCAGGGTGTCTCGCCTGACAGTTTGAGAGACTGGAAGTTCCCACATCATTCTTATATTAGGCTAGGATTTGAGAGCCAACAGATGTCACAAATCCTACTTTGAGTTTTTTAAAAAAATACTTAATTGACATTTTATGAGCTGCAGGGAATAAGGAAGTTCAACCTAATTATATTTATTTATACTCTTTTAAGTTTGATGAAATGGAATATAGTGGATATGAACTTAGAGACAGCAGAGTAGATGATATAAACGGGAAGGTACTTGGAAAAATATGGGTCAAACAGGAATGGGAAAAGCAAACGATGTTTGGAAAAATTGATGAGGCACACATGCTGTCATTCACCACTAACTCTTTGACGCAATTGAGCATTTTCAGATTTGTCTCTGATAAATATCCATAATGGTACTTGGGTGAAATTATTAATTCTAGAAAGTTAAGGAAATGTAACAGTAGTGGAATTAGTTCCTTTTAAATCTTATTAAAATTATTAATTTCCTTCTTCTATTCATTTTTAAACATGGTGTTGTACTATGGAAGTTTATATATAGTTTTCTCTGTACTCTGAAATAAGCTGAATTAAGAAGCACAATAAAATGTGTCAAGATTAACAAAGTTAATTGATATATTTTACTCCAGACTCCAGAAGATTTATTAGGCTCTCTGTCTATGGCTAATGTGAGTTACAGAGGTTTGCATAATTGCTATGTACACAGCTGGAAGAAACAAGTTCAATAGGAAAGAAATCTCTTACGTCACAACACTATTAAGGAAACAAATATAGAATTACTAGTGTTTAAATCTATTTTCAGGATTTTAAAATTACATGTTACATGAAAATGCTAACCTTAGAGAAGCTTACTGAGTCTCTAGTTTCTTTGTCTGAGCAGCTGCCAAAGGCTAATGATTATAATTAGTATTATTATTGCTAATAATAATAATTAATAGGAAAGCCTACCTTAAAATGTGATGCTTTTAAAAATAATATTGAAGATGACAGAGTGTATGTCATTTTTTTCCTCCATAAAGTTTAAGATTGTAAAACTACATCATAATTATTGTTTCCTACAAAACACATTGTATTTTAACTGGGATTATTTCCTCTAGCCAAGATAGTTGAAGAAAATACTTATGAAAAATACATCAAACTCTTTGGGAGAAAAGATGGTATCCGAATAGAGGAAAAGGTATTATCCTAATATTTTTATTAATGACAAGAGAGAAAGACCTGTGTGTTTGTATTATATACAATAATATGAATGCCTTTGAGTTCTCTAGAAGCTTATTTTCAAATAACTATTTAATTGACTTCAGAATTTTAAAATACTCTTTTCTGTGACAAATTTTGGTATGGGATTCTGCAAATTTCTGAAATACTGAAAAACAAAATGAAGAAGTGTTTTTTTAAGCAGATAAGTATGGCTCAATAGAAGCTAATTTAAGTGCTACCACCCAAAGGCCAGCCCTGTACCACACACAACATATCTGTGCGCATTTCATCTTTCCACCAGGAGGAAGTCACTTTCACTGCTTGGACCGAGGCTCAGGGAAGTTAAGCAAGTGGCCAAGGACAGCCAGAGTTCAGCTGCCTTCCTCTTCCTCTTCTTCCTTCTTCTTTTTTCAGTGTTGGCTGGAGCCCAGGGCCTGGCAGCCTCTAGGCAGTGCTGTACCTCCGAGGTACACCCTCTCCCCAGCCTTTCTTCGTAACTCCAATATTGTGCTGCCACCTAGGATAGATGTCGTTCCACTATGCTATTAATATACAGCTCTTCTAAAAAGCCAGCACCCCAACTAATCATTTTTCAGTGAGATAATAGGTGAAAATTGAAATTTCTTTTTCATTTCAGTTCCTTTTTCTTTTTATTTATTTATTTATTTATTTGTACCAGGGATTGAACTCGGGACCTTGTGCTTGTGAGGCAGGCAGCCGAACCACTGAGCTAAATCCCCGGCCTCTCAGTTCCTTTTTAAAAGAAATTTCTTTTTAAAAGAAATTCTATAAATTTAAATCTGGAAGAAAATTTAAAAAATATTAATTCTGATTTTACAAAGGAAATAAAATGAACCCGGAGACATGAAGTTTTTGAGTTGGATGCAGCAATAGAAGTAGGTCTATTTAAGTACTTTCTTCTAGGTAAAGATTCTACCCCTTTTACAAAAATTTACAGGATACTTTCTTGCTGTATTCACCAGTAGTGCTTCATCTTCAGCACCTGGACAGATGCTGTGGCCTGGGATTTGATAGTGTCTGTGGTAATGACAGCAATGTCCCATGGATTGCTGAGTCTCACCTGAGCCAGTGGAGGGGAAGTCTTTGTAATTGAGATGTGCTATTATTTATGTTTCTATTGCTGACACAGTCAGGCATAAGGCCCCTGCCTTTGGAAAAGCTTTTCTGTCTCCCCTGACTGGGGAGCTTTAAAATTTACTACTAGCTGGTTCCTTCCACAGAGCTTCTGCTTCTGGTTATCTTGGGTGTTATCTCAGCAGCCGAAGTCTCCAGAAGACTCCAGGTGGTTCTGTTGTGCAGTCAAGGAGAGTTCTGAACCATCCCTTTACATCAGTGGCTCTCAAAAGGTGTTCCTCACACTATAGCCTGAGTGTCACTTGGTAGATTGGTAGGGAGGTACATTCTTGGGCTCTAGGCCAGAAGCACTGAGTCAGAGACTCCAGGTTGGGACCCAGCAGCCTGCAGATAGCAAAGCCTCCAGGTAAGTTTGATGTGTGCTGAAGATTGGGTGCAGCCGTGTTAGGCGAACCAACCTACTGCAGCTGCCCCTGCGCTTTGCCCTCCTCTGGCCTCTGCTCTCCCTTAGTTGGCAAAGGGATTATGATTGCACCCACAGTTCCTCTTGCCACTTGCCGTTCCCCTTTGCCTGTTAATTACCTGTATGGCAGTCTTGGCTACCGCCTTCAGCAAGCGAAATTTGTTCGTCGCTGCTGTACTTTATTAGGAAGCATCTTCTGCTGTTGAGAAACTGGGAAAGGCTCTGAGAATGCAGTAGTTCAAATAGGAGATGGTCTCTTCCTCACAGAGCTTTCAACCATAGGTCACTCAGACAAACAGTGAAGCAGCTCCAACAGAGCATAATACATGCTATGAGAGAACTCCTGCCCTAGTATGTTTTCCAAACACAAGAACAGCACCATTATTGCTCTCAGGACAATGGTCACAAGACTCACCCATAGCAAGCTTTCTTTCCCATATAATTCAGATACAGTGTTTGATAAAGAGAAGGACCAGGTCATTGGATGTATAAAATAAGGCTATGATGGCTACAGTATGTCTATCCTGAAAGGGAAAGGACCTGAAAGGAGCCCAGCAAGACTCTGTATAAGCCAGAATGGTCTCAGATCTTTCTAAAATTCCAGTGGAGCAGTTACAAGCTCCTTAGTAAGTTCACAGGGCAATAGTAACTTACAGGTAGATGTGCTAAACTAATCCAAGAACTTGAATTTGGGAGGCAAGGCCTCTGATTACAAAGACAATGCAGTTATGATGCTCTTGGCTATCAGGGTAAATATTCTCTTGTGCTATATTTAGGAGGGTGAATATTTTTTGAAATGTACCCAGTATTTGGGACTTTGAAGAAAGCTAGTTGGAAGGGGTAGTGTTGGTCCTTTCCACAAGAGGGCGCCTATATTCTTTGTATCTTTTATCTGGAAGCAACAGTTTCTATTTTCATCTTGCCACAAATTAAGCAGAAGAGTGATTTATGTTTTGCTGTTTGTGGAGTTGATTTCATGTTGTTTTGACAGCTCTATTACATTCCAAACAGTTATAGCTTTTTTCCTTCAGGGTTTCGGAATATAAGGTTAAGACACTAGAAAAACATGGGCTATGTTTCTGCTAACAGCATCCTTACAATATATGAGCTCTGTGCTGTTTGGTTTATCTGTAAAAATATCTTCTTCATTAGTGCCTATGAACAAGATCTGTCAGTAATATTGTCTCCAAAATGCTTCTGCATATTTGAGAGAATATTTACATAACAGAAAACAACTGGTTGATTCATTTAAAATCATGAAACAATTGAATGATACATTTTCTTTTTACAGCGCTATGGAGACATCACCACGAACAAGTGCAGACAGGAGTAACCAGGCACCTTTGCAGATGCTACCCAGGAATAAGAGAGAGGCTGTCTGTTCCAGGGGTGGGGGTGGGGGTGAGGATGGCCTAGGGAAGAGTGGGTGAGGAAACTTGCAGGCCAGAAAAGGGTGGCTTCTGAACTTATCTGAAACTTCACAGTGAATAATGAATGAGGCAGAAGGAGAGCACGGAACCAGAAAAGATGTCTTAATGGCACTGGAAAAAAGTATTCGACAATCAGCCCTTGGGGCCTGGGGCTCTGTACGACTGTACAGGTCATTGGTTTGTGAAGGCCTAGTCGGAGAGAAGAGCGGGTTGTTTTTGTGCTTTCTGTGTTTCTGGGAAATTCCCATTCTTCCTCTCAGCCCTTTCTTCTGCCCCCACAAACTGTTTGCTCCCAAAATGAATGTGACATGGGGAAAGGGGACATCAGGTTAGGATTTTAACTCTAGACAGTTTTCTGCAAAGATGAGAGATATTTTAACAATTTAGAGACCAATGATTTTGCTTTACCTTACTGCAAAAGTCTCTTTCCTCACCTCTTTGGAGAAATATGAAAGAAAACAATTTCTATGCTACTCTGTTCTGTTTAAGCATGTTCTCTGAAAGTCTCATAGGTAGCTAAGAATGCTCAGCCTTTCAATTTATGTGACTGGTGTCCACATGGCTGATTTGGTGGGCAAGCCTGCCTGGGAGATGGGAGGGTCTGGGGCTTATTTCTGAGGATGTAATCAATGGAGATCATGAATGAGAGGGGTTCTGGGCAACCCTGAAAGTTCCTCGCTTGCTCCATGTTGGTCATTATCCCTGGGTAATTGGCGTTGAGAGGGGAGGACCTCTAATGAGCTGCTTCTCTGCCTAATGGTGGGAGCCTGGGAATTACTGCAGCGCCTGCTGTTCTACATGAGTGAACCCAGGCCGGTGCCTCCTGCAGTCCCTCCAGGAAGTGTTCAGCAACCGCCTGACTGGCACCAATTACAGAACGGCCTTTTCAGTGAGGCCATGGCCATCAGCTAGAGACTAATCTCATTGAGCAACCATGGCACTGCCACTGTGTCCACTCCAGGACTGGCCTGCAGCGCTGGGGGCTCAAGTGGCTTTCAAGTTCTTTGGAGGTCGAGGAGTTCCCGAGATGCTGGGAATGAGCGAACCATTGCCATGTGCAGAACCAGACTGGGAAGGGCAGGAGAGAGAGCAGTAAGGGACTTGTCTTCTCCTGGAAAGCACTGCAGGGATCAGGCACCATGCGCAGAGGGCCGAAAGGGCCTTGGTCCTCCCTGGCCTCCTCCAACTCACAGTGACAACTGCAGATGCTTCAGGAGGAAAAGCAAGGGACAGCAGATGGAAGAGAGGGCTCCAGGTGGGAGTTCACAAGGAAGGTTGGATTCACTCCAGCGGCATGAGTTGTACAATGACTTTTAAAATAATTCTTCGGGCAGGCAATGTAGCTCAGTGGTAGAGCCCTTGGCCAGTGTTTGTGAGGCCCTGGGTTTCATCCCCAGCACTGCTAGGAAAACAATAACTCTTGAGATGGTAATGGGTGTGCCTATCCCCCGATCTGATGCATACATCTTGTCTGGATGTATTAAAATGTCGGAGTGCCCATAAATATGTACAATTCTTATGTGCCAATTAAAAATTAAAAATATGTTAAAAAATACCGCAATCAGCTTGCCATTGCACATTTTAATATCACAAGTGTGATGGCCCAGGTATTGTCAGTCCCTGCCTAGCAAAGCCCCATATTTTTAAGTCACAAGAGGACTCACGGTGACCCACAGGGACAGGACTTGGCTTTCCCTCATTGGTTAGAATGATCAGCCTTGCCCAATCATGACAGTGATGAATGGATCCTAGAAAGACTTGGACTCAGGTGATCCAAGAGGTGCCTCATATGCAAAATGTAAGGGGCTCCCTCTCAGGGCTCACTTGCATAGGTCAGCACAAGGAGGGAGGGTCTCTTAAATCCTACATCCTAGGTGTCTCACTTGCCTCAGCCTAATCCTGGCCTTAGAAGAACCCTGTCCTATTTAGTCATGAGAATTCATTCTCTAAATGATGTCATTAATTTAATATATTGCTAAATTTGGTATAACATGGATGCATAGACCATTTTCTGTGTAGACATGAGTGTTGAATGAGTTGCAGAACAGGGCCTCTTGCATACTAGGCAAGTGTTGTACCTCTGAGCTACACCCCTAGTCCACAAGATATTTCTGAATATAAGATCCATGTAAGGAAATGATATTTAAAACAACTGGGTAGACTCAGCGGTAAGTAAGTCTTTTTAAATTTTAAAATTGTACTTTTAAGAAAATTGCAGCTTTAGGACACTAGGGTAAGTCTTTTCCCACCATCATTTTTTTCTTTGAGCATAATTGACTGTGGTTTAGCTTTTCAAAATTTGTGTACATAGAACTGCAGTTGATACATCACATTGGGTGAGTGAGGGTGGGGAGTGTGAGCCAATCACAAACCATTTCGTGCCCTTGGTTTCTCTGTCTCTGTCTCTCTTTCTCTTTCATGCTGGAGATGGATGGAAACCAGGGTCTTGTGCATGCTAGGCAAGTGCTCTACCACTGACCTACACCCCAGCTCTAGCATCCTAAGTTTTAAAGGAGCTCTTGCCATCACTTTTAGAGTTAATCACTTCTTTCACCCATAGCATTCAGATATAAACATTGCTCATGAAATGTAATTTCACTAGGAAATGATCCCTTCTTCAGTCAAAATGAGGAGCCAGTACTAAATTTACAAATGACCAATTGAGCATACATTATTTGTGCATGAAAATAATTGTAGATGCAAAAAGGGAGGCTACCTTTGAAGCAACTGGCTGTAGGTATGCTGGAGTAATGATGCTAGCCATGTTGGGTTCTGTAGCATTCACTGTCTGTTTGGCTTGAGTATAGCTTTAAAGAGGAGGAGATGAAAAGGAAAAGAGTGGCTTTCATCTTACTGAAGAGAGGAGCTTCCCACAGAATTGACTGTATTTCGCCCTTCTTATTAAATTTAGAGATAGCAAGCAATTGACAAAGCACTCATTTCTGGGTTGGAATTTGAGTTGTAGTTTCCCACTCATTAAACATTTGCTGTATTTTTAAGACCCTTTGGCTAAGAGTTGGTGAAGTGCTTGTAAAACAGTGGTTGTTGGGGGGAATTTTAAAATGCTCTGTGGAATTAATTTCATATTGTTATTCTCCAAAGAGGAAGGGAGTTCACTTGCTTAAGATGGTAGCAGTTACCTGCAGTGATTTCTAAATCAGAAGTAGATGTAGGAAACAAAATCATTCTTTGTGTATGATCTTTGAGTAAAGAAGCAAATTCCACTCTTTGAAACCTCAACCAACTCCTTTCAATGGACTTGGTAAACATTCTTAGCCTACATTCCTTGACTCCAAAGAATGGAACTTGATCCATAATTTCATGGTAGTGATGAGAGCTGATGGGTGAGGTGTGGTCCTTGGTCCACAGAAAACCCCAGGCATGTGAGCAAGATGGTGACCCTGGCAGCCACCAGGCGGTGCTAGGAGGACAACGTGCCAATTACTAGGTTGAACAAACAGCCAGCAGTTTCCACATGCCCATCAGGAGATGTGAAAAACAATGTATACATTTTTAAAATTTAGTGCATTTTTGCTGCTCAATAAATGTATAATAATAATAATAATCACATTTTTATTAGACACTGCACATTTATGAGCAAGCTTGGTGGTCTCTTTGGGTCTCTGCCAAGGTCTAATGGAGCTTTCTTAGTTGTTCAGAGTCCTCATTTAGGTTTCTCTCTTTCTCTCTCTCTCCTTTTTTTTTTTGGCATAATCAGAGGAAGATCAGCATACCTACCTAGAATAAAGCAGAAGTAAAAGAGGTATCTTTTATTTTAATTGAGTGTCAATCTACCCCAGCTTCTCTAAGCCAAGGACATTGTTCTAGAAATCACAGTGCTCTATAAGAAAGTTGAATACAAGATAATCACTCACAAAGAAGAATGAAAACATTAGCATTAGCTTTTAGTCCAAATATTGGTTTCTGATCCAAGCCTCAATATTCATTGACCGAGAAGGTCCAATGAAGCCTTACTCATCAATAAGGGCACATCTGGAGCTTGGCACAAGAACACTGCACTGCTTTTTAGAAACCAGGAATGAAACATGGTTGCAGACAGAGTTGTGGCTGTAACATCAAGGCTCATGAATATAAAATTCCCTGAGTGAGAAAAATTTGGAAAGTAGCCACACAAATTGTTTTATAAGATTTGAAAGCTTTTCTTCTCATATTTAAGCAGATGGCTATATGGTGTACTTAGATATTCCTACAACTAGCTCAGTTGTGGTCAGGAGAAGAAGAGTTAATTTTTTGGCAGAAAATCTCAGTCAGATACAATCAGATTTGGGACATAGAAGTGTGAGAGAGGGACAGTAATTGATTCAGTCAACAAATCTTTATTGGGCACTTGATGTGGACAAGCCCCCTCCTGGAGACTTGGCTGTATCAGTGAATAGAACAAAGGGGCCAGCATTGGCAGAGCTTACACTTGGCTCATGTTGGGTACGTATTTGGCAGAGTAGGAAGTTACAGGAAACGATAGGAATGTATAGTTATAAGAAACCTGAAATATAGTGTAAGGGTGAAAGGTGAGGAAAGTGAAAATGAATGAGGAAACCAGCATCACTTTGCTTGGGAAGACACAGTTAGAGTGAGACTTACGGACAGTATTCAAATATACGAAGAATTGTATTTGGGGATCTAAGAATAGTACAAAATGAACCAAGCTAAATGGTAGGAAGGAAATCTACACCCAAATACATAAAAGAGTGACAACAAGAGCCAGAATGTCAGTGGAAAGGAAGACAATGAGATAAATGACAGTAATCTTCTTCCTTGAAACCAGCAGGACTGGCTTCTCCAGAGAAACAGAAATGCAGATTGAGTATCTCTTATTTGAAATGCTTAGGACTAGAATTGTTTCTTTCATATTTCAGAATATTTGCATATAGGTAATGAAATGGCTTGGGGATGTAAACACGAAAGTATAAACACAAAATTCATTTGTTTCCTGGTAACCTTACACATATAGTTTGAAGTTATTTTTCAAACAAAATTTTTAATAATTTCATGCATGAAATAAAGTCTCATGGTGTGAAATTTTCCACTTGGGGCATCATGTTGGTGCTCAAAAAAGTATATTTTGGAGCAATTTGGATTTCACGTTTTTGGATTAGGGATGCCCAACCTATAAACACAGATAGACACACACAGACACACATGTATGTATATACATATATTTACTGTAACAAATTGGATCATGTGAATATGGAGTCTGAGAAGTTTCAGGATCTGCAGCTGGCAGGCTTGAGACCTAAAAGAGCTGCAGGTGTAATTTCAGCCCCATTGTGCAGGGCTTAGAACTAGGATATTTGATGAAGTTCTAGTGTGAGTTGTAAGGTAGAAGACTAATGACTCAATTCAGACTGCCAGACGGGGAGAGAGAGAGTTCTTTTATTCTCAGCTTTTTATTCTCTTCAGGCCTTCAGTGGCCTGGGTGGAGACCTCACATCAGGGAAGGCTGTGTGCTTTCCCCAGTGCACTAATTTACATGTTAACCTCATCCAAAAACACCTTGCAAACACACCCCAAATAATGTGTGACCAAATAGCTGGGCACCTCATGGCCCAGTCAAGTGGACACAGAATTAACCATCCTACTCATGAAGAATCATAAAGCTTTATCTTTAAAACTTGAAACAGGGGCAGGGATTTAGCTTAGTGGTTCTGGCGCCCGCCTTGCAAACTGAGGACCTGAGTTCGATCCCCAGTACCAAAAAAAACAACAAAAAAACCCTCCTGCCTAAAACTTGAAACAGCCAGGCTGGGGATTTGGCTCAGTGGTTTTGCTGCCTGCCCCGTAAGTGCAAGGACCTGAGTTTGATCCCTGGTAGCAAAAAAACAAAAACTTGAAACAGCTGTAAACTTATTTAATATAAATAAATAATGTATTGTCCTAGAAAGATAAACAGATAGTAAACCATGAATGGTCCTGTGCATCTAGAGAACAAAAGATCCAGGGTGCAGTGTTGACTTTTAAAAAGTAAGCCATGTAACAATTTGTTCCCATTTAAATAAACAACCTTGGGCCAGGGACTTAGCTCAGTGGCACCACGCCTGCCTTGCAAGTGCAAGGTCCTGAGTTCAATCCCCAGTACCAAACAAACAAACAAAAAAACACCCCCAAAACCAACCTTATGTATGTATATTGGTATTTAGAAAGAGGTCTAGAAGGATACACACCAAATACAGGTGAATGCCACTGACAGGGTGAGAGAACTTATTTTCTCTCTTTTACTTCTGAAAGGTTTGAATGTTTTACAAGCTGGCATTCCTTTTGCAATACTCTCAATATTTTGCATATAGACATATATTTTACTAGAAACAAAAAGTTCTGTTTCTATTGTGAGAATTGTTCTGGTTTCAGTAACCAAAAAAAAAAAATGTATTTATTAAACACTGATTTAATACTTATGAATATACAATATTAGCTACTTATTTATTTGCTTGTTTTTGGCTAGCTGAAGCAGAACGTTCCTGGGAGGGAGAGGCACCCTCCTTTACCCACGGGAGAATCCGATTTTCTGTGTCTGAAGTCCTCTCATTGCACTGAGCTTGGATTTCTTTGGTGGGGAGTAGGACAGGGTCCCCAAAAAACCTCTCTGGGGCCATGTCCAGGACAGAAGACTCCTGTTCAGAGCGACCTCTTTGCACTTGGCATGAAAATCCTTCTTCCTTGTGCCCTCGTGGCACCCCAGAGCTGGGGGTTTGGTGAGGGCACCGCCCCTGGCAGTTTGCTCAGATATGTAACTCACAACATGAAAGTGAAACAGGCTGAGTGGACCAGGGAGCCTCTGCCCTTGCTTTGCAGACCACAGACCTAACCTGCAACCTGGATTGGCACCTGGGGAGCTTTACAAGAATGCACAGAGGTGGGCAGGACCTGCACCCATTTACATAGTCTTTGAGGGTGGGTCTGACTCCTAGATGACTCCAGTTTGTGGGCAAGTCTGCAAATCCCAGGTTAAGAAGAAAACCAGGTAAGAGGCGGAAAATCCATCTGCAAGAATCACAACAGGTGCAACCAGTGAAAGGCTCAGTGGAATGAGTCTAAGTGTGTTTCCTGACCATCACTCAGTAGCACTTGGAGAATGTGCGAAAAGTATGGATGGTTAGGTCCCGGCCCCAGACATGTTGAATTGGGATATCTATGGGGTTGATCTCAGCATGTGCATAATTGTAAGTTATTTTTGAAAGTTAAAAATTAATTGACACATAATTGTGCATATGTATGGATACAGTATGATAATTCAGTAAGCGTATACAATATGATCAAATCAGGGCACTCAGCATAAACATCACCTCAAATGTTATTATTTCTTTGTGTTGGGACTATTTGAACTCGTCTAGTTTTTTATAAAATATATAATTACTAGCTGTGAATTCTATTTATCCTCTTTAATGCACATTTTAAATAAGTATCTCAGATGAATTCCAGGGAATATTCTAGAACTCTTTTATTTTTTTATTTATATATTTATCGGTACATTTTAGGTGTACAGTACATTTACACTTATCATTGGGTGCTTGTACCAGAACATGATGTATCTTTGTTCTTATTTTTTCTCCCATTACCTGTGCACCCTTTACCCCCTCCACCCTTCCCTATTTACACAGACTTTGATTCCATTTTTTTTCTTTTCTCATAATTTTTCCTTTCCCTTCTTCCCTTTCCCCTTCCCCCTCCTGCCACCCCCAAACCCTTGGACCTTTTCCTATTTCAAATTATCACTTATTCATTTTAATCATTTTCATCCTTATTTACACTTTCAGTTTCTCACACTAGAGAAACTATTCAGTATTTACACAAGCGTGTCCTATTTATTTCACTTAAGAGTATGGTCTCGATATGCATCCATTTAGCATAAATGACTCTAGTTTCTTATTCTTTATGGCTGAGTAGTACTCCATTTTATAAAAAAACCACATCTTCTTTATCCAGTCTCCAGTTGATGGGCACTTGGTCTGTTTCCAAGCTTTAGCTGTTACAAAACTGTGCCGCTATAAACATAGGTGCACATATATCACTGTGATATGATTCTTTTAATTCTTTGGGGAAGATTCTCAGTAGGGGGATAGCTGGGTCAAATGGGACCTGTAGTCCTAATTCTTTGAGGTTTCTCTATACTGATGTCCACAGTGATCGCACCAGCCTGCACTCCCACCAACAATGGAGAAGGGTTCCTTTCTCTCCACACCCCGGTCAGCAGTTGTTATTGGTTGACTTCTTGATAGCAGCCATTCTTTGTGGGGTGAGGTGGAATCTCAGGGTTGTTTTCATCTGCATCTCTCAGATGACCAGTGATGTTGAACATTTTTTCATATATTTGTTTGCTGCTTTTACTCCCTTGTCTGAGAAATGTCTGTTCATTTTGGATGCCCATTTTTGAACTGGGTCTTTGAATTTGGGGGGTCTGATTTTTTTCAGTTCTTTATGTATTCTCAATAGTAGACCTTCGTCTGAGCTACAGCTGCTAAAAATTTCTTCCCACATTGTAGGTTGTCTCTTAACTCTGTTGGTAGTTTCTCTTGCAGTGCAGAAGCTTTTTAATACGATGAGATCCCGGTTGTTGATTATTTGTGCTAGCTCCTGTGCTACTGAAGATTTGTTCATAAAGTCTTTTCCTATGCCAATGTCCTTGAGAGTTCTACCTAACTTATCTTCCAGCAAGTTTAGTGTTTCTATCTTAATATTTAGATCTTTAATCCACTTCTTTCTTAGTTTAGTGCATGGTGATAGGTATGGGTCTAGTTTTAATCTTTGGCAGGTTGGAATCCAGTTTTTCCAACACCATTTATTAAATAGGCTACCTTTCCTCCAATGATGGTGGTTGGCTCCTTTGTCAAAGATGAGGTGGCTGAGTATGTCTGGAGTTGTTTCTGCATCTTCTAATCTATTCCACTGATCTTTGAGTCTGTTTATTTGCCAGTATGCTGTTTTTATCACAGTAGCTTTGTAGTATAGTTTCAAGTTGGGGATTGTGAAACCACCAGCTCTAAAACTCTTTGTTCAAGGACAGTGGTTAACAGTGGCTTCTTTCTTGGCAGCAGGCTCTGGGAAGCTGTTCATGCAGTGAAGGGAAATCCCCTTTCCTCTCTTCTTTTGATTATCAAAAACAAACAAACAAAAATTATTATTATGGAAAAATACAGCAAAAAGGAAGAAACACAATCACTGATAATTTGATGTATTTCTTTCTCATTATGTTGATAAAGGGAGAGATGTGGTAATTTTTAAAATTAATTTTATTTGTACATTTTAGGTACACAATATAATGACATTCATCATTGGGAACTGGTACCTTTACATAATCTCTCTTGGTTCTTATTTTTTCTCCATCCCCCTGCCCTCCCTTCAAACCCTCCATCCCTCCCTATTTTTTTTTATTAAATTCTTTTATTGGTACATTTTAGGTACACAACACAATTACATTTCTCATTGGGAATTGTATCTTTACATAATGCATTTTGGTTCTTAATTTTTCCCCATTCCTAGCCCTCCCTTCATGCCCTCCACCCTTCCCTATTTACAAAGACTTTATTTCCATTTTTTCCATTTCTCATCATTTTTCCTTTCCCTTTTTTCCTTTCTCCTGCCCCTCCCACTACCCCTACCCCTTTCGACCTTTTCTTCCTGTTTTACATTATCGATTATTCATTCTAATCATTGGTACATTTAAGGTATACAATATAATGACATTCATCACTGGAAATTTGCACCTTTACATAGTCTCTCTTGGTTCTTATTTTTCACCCTTGCCCAGCCCTCCCTTCAACCCCTCCATTCCTCCCTGTTTACAAAGATTTTGTTCCTATTTTGCCATTTTCTCATATTAATCCCATTCCCTTCTTTCCTTTCCCCTAGCCCTCCCACTTCCTTCCCCTTTGCCCCTTTTCTTCCTATTTCACATTACCTATTATACATTTTAGTCCTTATTTACACTTCCAGTTTCTCACACCAGAGAAACTATTCGGTATTTACACATGTGTGTCCTATTTCTTTCACTTAAGAGTATTGCCTCAGTGTGCATCCACTTAGCTATAAATGTCTCTAATTTCTCATTTTTTATGGCTGAGTAGTACTCCATTTTATAAAAAAAAACCACATTTTCTTTATCCAGTCTCCAGTTGATGGGCATTTGGGCTGTTTCCAAGTTTTAGCTATCACAAACTGTGCTGCTATGAACATGGGCACACATATATCACTGTGGTATGATTCTTTTAATTCTTTGGGGAAGATCCCCAGCAGTGGAATAGCAGGGTCAAATGGGACTTCCAGTCCTAGTTCTTTGAGGTATCTCCATACTGATTTCCACAGTGGTTGCACCAGTCTACACTTCCACCAGCAGTGGAGCAGGGTTCCTCTTTTCCCACAGCCCTGCCAGCATTTGTTATTGGTTGATTACATGATGGCAGCCATTCTTTCTGGAGTGAGGTGGAATCTCAGCATTGTTTTCATTTGCATCTCTCGAAGGACCAGTGATGTTGAACATTTTTTCATGTATTTATTTGCTATTTCTACTTCTTTGTCTGAGAAATGTCTATTCATTTCAGATCCCCATTTTCGGATTGGGTCTTTAAATTTGGGAGGTCTGATCTTTTTAAGTTCTTTATAGATTCTAGATAGTAGACCTTTGTCTGAGGAAGAGCAGGTGAAGATTTTTTCCCACATTGTGAGTTGTCTCTTCACACTGCTGGTGGTTTCTCTTGCTGTGCAGAAGCCTTTTAATAAGAAGAGATCCCACTTGTTGATTGTTTGTGCTAGTTCACGGGCAACTGAGGTTTTGTTCATAAAATCTTTTCCTACACCAATGTCTTCAAGAGTTCTACCTAACCTCTGTTCCAACTGGTTCAGAGTTTCTATTTTAATATTTAGATCTTTAATCCATTTTGATTTTAGTTTAGTGCATGGTGAGAGATACAGGTCTAGTTTTAATCTTTGGCAAGTTGAAGCCCAATTTTTCCAGCACCATTTATTAAAGAGGCTATCTTTCCTCCAGTGAGGGTGTTTGGGTCCTTTACTGAAGATGAGATGGCTGAGTGTGTCTGGTGTTGTTTCTGCATCTTGTAATCTGTTCCACTGGTCCTCAGGTCTGTTTCTTTGCCAGTACCATGCTATTTTTATCACAGTAGCTTTATAGTAGAGTTGCAGGTTGGGGATTGTGATACCCCCTGCTATGGCTCTGTTGCCTAGAATTGCTTTTGCTATTCTGAGTCTCTTCTTATTCCAAATTAATTTTTGGATTGTTTTCTGAAGGTCCATGAAGTATGCTGCTGGGATCTCAATTGGAATTGCATTGAATCTATATAGCAGTTTTGGAAGTATGGCCATTTTCACTCTATTAATCCTTCCTACCCAGGAGCAGGGGATGTCAGTCCATTTTCTGATATCATCTTCAATTTCTCTTTTCAGAGTGCCATAGTTTTCAGAGAAGAGGTATTTGATTTCTTTCATTAGGATGATTCCTAGGTATTTCAGTTTTTTGGATGCTATTGTGAAGGGAATTATTTGCCCTATTTCTCTCTCAGTGAGTCTGTCATTCGTGTAGAGGAAAGCTATTGATTTTTGTGTGTTGACCTTGTAACCAGCTACTTGACTGAATTTGGTTATTAAGTCTAGAAGACTTTTGGTGGAGTTCTTGAGGTCTTCTATATAGAGTATCATGTCATCTGCAAATAATGACAATTTGACTTCTTCATTTCCCATCTTTATTCCTTTTATTTCTTTCTCTTGTCTAATTGCCGTGGCTAATGTTTCCAGAACCATATTGAACAAGAGTGGTGATAGTGGACATCCTTGTCTTGTTCGTGATTTGAGTGTGAAGGATTTCAGTTTTTGACCATTTAGTATGATATTGGCTGTTGGTTTTTCATAGATGGCTTCTATCAGTTTGAGGTAGAGACAATCTATTCCAATTTTTTGTAGGGTTTTTATCATAAATGCATGTTGGATTTTGTCAAATGCTTTTTCTGTGTCTATGGAGATACTCATATGGTTTTTGTCCTTGGCTCTATTGATATAGTCTATTACATTAATTGATTTGCATATGTTGAACCATCCCTGCATCCCTGGGATGAATCCCACTTGATCAGGGTGTATGATCTTCTTGATGATCTTCTGCCTTCTGTTTGCCATTATCTTATTAAGGATTTTTGCATCTATGTTCATTAGTGAGATTGGCCTATAGTTCTTTTTCTTGGTTGGGTCTTTCTCTGCTTTGGGGATTAAGGTGATGCTTCCAGGAATGAATTTCCCTTTCAATTTCTTTGAAGTGTTTAAACAGTAGTGGCAGTAATTCTTAGTTGGTAAGTTTTTAATTACATTTTCAATTTCATTGATTGATATTGGGTTGTTTAGAATTTTTAGGTCTTCGTTCAACTGTAGTAATTCATACTTATCTAGGAATCTGTCCATTTCTTCTGTGTTTTTGATCTTATTGGTGTATATGTTCTGGAAGTAGGTATTGATGATCCTCTGGATTTCTGCTGGGTCAGTTGTAATTTCATCCGTTTCATTCCTAATTGCATGGATTTGGGTCTTTTTTTCCTTTTCCTGATAAATTTGGCTAAGGGTTTGTCAATTTTGTTTATTCTTTTGAAGAACCAACTCTTGGCTTCATTGATTTTTTTGTATCGTTCTCTTAGTCTCCATTGCATTGAATTCTGCTCTGATTTTTATAATTTCCTCCCTTGTATGAGCTTTGGGTTTGTCCTCTTGTCTTTCTAGAAGCTTGAGGTTCAGCATCAGGTTGTTTAATTCGGCTCGCTCTGTTTTCCTATTATGAGTATTCACTGCTACGAATTTTCCTCGTAAGACTGCTTTCATTATGTCCCATAGATTCTGATATGTTGTATTGTCATTGTCATTTAATTGAAGGAACTGTCTGATTTCTTCTTTAATTTCCTCTGTGACTCATTGGTTATTCAGAAGTGTTGTTCAATTTCCATGTGCTTATGTAATTCTTGCAGTTTCTTTTGCTATTGATCTCTAATTTCATTGCACTATGGTCTGATAATATACAGGAGATAACTTCAGTTCCTTTGCACTTACTTAAACTTGTTCTAGGAGTGAGTATATGGTCTATTTTGAAAAACTATCTGTGTGCAGCTGAAAAGAATGTGTATTCTGATTTCGTGGGGTGGAACACTCTGTATACATCTGTTAAGTTCATTTGTTCAACAGTTTGATTAAGTTCTAGTATTTTGTTGCTTATTTTTTGTCTAGTTGATCTATCTATTTGTGACAGTGGGGTATTGAGGTCCCCCACTGCTATTGTATTAGTGCTTATTTGATTTTTCATGTTTATGAGTATTTGTTTTATATAGTTGGGTGCACTAGTGTTTGGTGCATACATGTTTATGATTGTCATCTCTTCCTCTTGGATTCTTCCCTTTACAAGGATGTAGTGTCCTTCTTCATCTCTCTTAATCAGTGTTGGTTTGAAATCCACTCTATCTGCAAAGAGGATAACTACTTGTGCTTTTTTTCGGGTTCCTGTCACATGGAGTATTGTTTTCCACCCTTTAACTTTCCGTCTATGAGTTTCATTTTGAATTAAGTGTGTTATCCTGTATGCAGCATATTGTTGGATTTTGCTTCTTGACCCATTCTGCCAGTCTATTTATTTTGCTTGGTGAATTGAGACTGTTAACATTGATGGTTATAAGTGATACGTATTGACTTATCATTGTCATGACTTTTTCTTTCTGTTTGATTCTCTCCGTTTGCATCTAATTTCTTGTCATGCTTGATGGATTCATTCTGCTAGGCTTCCTGGGTTTGTGATCCTTGTCTTTTCCTAGGATATTGTCTCAAAATTTTTGGAGTGCTGGTTTGGTTATCATGAAGTTCCTAAGGTGCTGTTTGTCATGAAAGCATCTTATTTATCCATCAATTTTGAAAGATAGTTTTGCAGGGTACATCAATCTGGGTTGGAGACTGTTTTCCTTTAGGGCTTGAAATACGTCACTCCAAGCTCTTCTAGCCTTGAGTGTTGCATTGAGAAGTCTGTTATTATTCTGATGGGCTTTCCTTTGTATGTGATTTGTTTCTTTTCTGTAACTGCTTGTAGAAGTTTGTTCTCTTGGCTTTCAGGAACCCTAACTATTATATGCCTATGTGTAGATTTTTTTGATCAAGGCTAGTTGGAGTCCTATATGCCTCACTTATCTGTATGTCAAGTTCTTTTCCCCTCCTTGGGAAGTTTTCTGCCATCACTTCTGTGAACAGTTTTTTTTATGTCATCTGCACTCTCTCCTATTTCTTCATTGACTCCAATCAGTCTTATGTTATTCTTCTTTGCATCATCTAGCAGCTGCTGGATTGATTTCTCATGATCCCTTACTATTTTTAAGAAATTTTCTTTTCCTGGTCACTAATTGCAGTCTTATCTTGTATATCTGAAATTCTGTCCTTACATTGGTTCTTTCTGCTGCGTAGACTTTCGATGGAGTTTTTAATCTCCTGGAAATCTGTTTGCATCTGTTTTATGGATTCCATTTGTTTCCTATGTTGGGATTCCATCATGTTCCTCAGCGCCTCTATTTTTTTTAATCTGTGTCCTCTCTAGACTTATTAATCATGTCTTGCACTATGGGCACAATCTCTGCTGTTATCTGAGAAATTATTTCTGATTTCATTTTTCCCAGATCCTCTCTTGTTGCCAGTTCAGGGAGTCCACGTGGTTGAGTATCAGATTGTTCCATCTTGTTTCCCTTTGGGGTTGTTTTAGGTGATCTGGGAATCTGGTTTTGAGACTTGTTTAAGTGTCTTCTCATTCCAACAGATAGGGGTTGTGTGGAGGGATGTGTGCTGCTGGTGCCCACGAGGCTCACCTCCTCAGGGTTGTTGGTATGACACCCTGGAAGGTTCACCTCCTCTGTTCTGGGGGCAGCTCTGCTCCTCCACACTGGGGGCAGTGATGTGTGTATTTAAGCTATATTGTTATCAATAGTTTGTAGCCAGATTGCTTTTCACTGAAGTACTATATTGTAAGCCATATCAGAACCCTACTAAATGTCTAAAACATCACTTTTAGTGTTTGTGCCACATTCTAGTTTATGGAACACTCCCCTATTATCATTTAATTCTGTGGTTTTTATCACTGAAAATTGTTAACTCTATTTATAATAATCTACTTGAATTTTTTAAAAATCTTGTTTTATTTACTTTGGAGTTCTCAGATGAAATCTCTGGTGCTCAATAAATGAAAATTACACAGGGTTACTAACACATGTGTCAAAGGAGGATACTTTGATAAATTATTTGAAGTTTAAGAAGAATTAGTTCAGCCACCTTCCAAATAGAGTTAATGTATTCCAGTAATTGATTTTACTAAAGAAAAACTGAAGACAAGAAAAAAATTAAAATGATACTAAACTAAGACTAAAAAATATTTCTAATTATGTTGATTGCTATAGATATAATAATGCTATAGTTTCCATGTGTTTGGTACATGGTTTGATAAAAGGTTTTTCTGGTATTTTTTATGTAAGAATCTCAAAATATTTTATTTATTTATTTTTGGTACTGGGGATTGAACTCAGAACATTGTGCTTGCAAGGCAGGTGTGGCGCCACTGAGCAAAATCCCTGGCCCTTAATATATTTTATAGGTTTTCTTCTCACAATGTTTCTACTGGAGTTTATACTGTGCTCACTCTTTAGAATAAGAGGAATAGACATAACCAAAGTCATATCCTTAAAATGAGAAGCAATATTTCTTTAGACTTAGTTATAGTTTACATATACTGCATAGTCCAAGAAGTGTATTTTTGTGATTAATCTTTCAGGATTGAGCTCTCATGAGATGGCATTTAAGTGTTTAAGTATTGCTAACAGATATAATAGATTGTAAATTTGTAACTAAAGACTGGTTCCAAATATTGATCAAGTTAAAATCAATATTCTGTATTTTTATTTGTTGGTGATTAACTTCAGAAAGACTTTCTCTAATTCAAAACTTTATTTTAAAAGTGGAGAAAAGTAGTTGTGAAACATTGCTTCTGAAACTGTAGGCCTACTTTTTAAAAAAACCATAGTATGCATGTCTAATATTTAAAAAAAATCTCAGGCCAGGGATCTAGCTCAGTGGTGCCACCACCTGCCTTGCAAGCATAAGGTCCCAAGTTCGATCCCCGGTACCAAAATAAATAAATAAACAAAATAAAAATCTTTGTGCTTTGGATAGATCTAGATCAGTTAAAAATTTAAGTGAAATTCTAGATCAGCATTCTTAGCTACAGGGGAGGGAATTCTATTGGTAAATCTGAGATGGGTCCCTTATAACTGTATTTTTATGTCACTCTACAGATTATCCTGAGGTATAGCCAGGACTGAGACATTTCTTGGGCATTCCTCTGGTGCTAACAATACAGTATTGTGTCAATTGGTCTTTTTTATGCAATCTGGACTTTCAGCAAAAATAGAAATAGTGAAACATTGTCCCACCAACATTGGTTTGTACTTTTCTCATTCAAATTCTAGTTGATATTTAAATGTTTATGATTTTAAAAGTATCTGAAATTAAGATTCCATCAATAATTTCAGATACATCTAAGTTGCTATCTTAGTTTTCTTTAAGTCACACTTTAAGTCACGATTTTAAAGGCTTTCCTAAGGGGGGCCCCTGAGCACTAATGGATTCAGATTTCTGAACTGGGATAAGTTACACCTCAGGATTCTATAAGATCTCATGCATATGGTGGCAAAACCCTGGTGCATGATATTTAAGAAACATTTCCACAGCACTAATTGATCTTCTGCCACACTAAAACACAATAGCTTAGAATACACCAATATATATCAAACAGAATTAGTGTGTTTAACCAGTTCTCTATTATTGAACATTAATTTTCAGTTTTTAAGTAACTTTTTCTGGTATCTTTTTTCTCCTCATTGGGTATGATGTTTAATTTCATGTATCAAATTGACTGAAGCATGGGGTGTCCAGATATTTGGCCAAACTTTATTTTGGGTATTTCTGAGAGTGTTTTTGGGTGAAGTTGCCATTCAAATCTGTAACTGAGTAAACCAATTGCCTCCCTCACGTGGGTGGGTCTCCTCCAATCAGCTACGGGCCTGACTAGCACAACACCTGCCCATCCCAGAGGAAGAAGGAATTCTGCCGCTGGCCGCTGGATGAGGACATGGGCTCTTCCTGGCTCTACAGCAGCTTCTGCTCTTTGGACTTGAACTGGGAATCAGCTTAGAACATTTCAGACTGGCGAACCTCCGTGAACATGAGCCACTTCCTTATAATAAATTTCTTTATGTCTATGTCTGAGTACACACTACGTACCATTCCTATTGATTCTGTTTCTGTGGACAAACCTGGTTAATGAAATATGTAATGAAAAACCATGATTTCTAACCTTTCTTTCTACTGTGACTTTCTTCACAGACAGAGGTTTTGAGGAACTTATTGAAATTTTTTCATGTCTTTTTAAAAAAACAAAATCTGTGACATGCTTGTTCTAGTATGATCTAGACCAGGGGTCTCTGCATAGGCACTGCTGACATTTTGGACTGGATAACTCTTTGTTGTGGATCCCGTCCTGTGCATTGGAAGGTGTTTAGCACCACGTTTGGCCTTGACTCTCTTGACACTATCCAGTTATGATGGACAAACTTACCCCCAGACATTGCCAGAAGTGCCCTGGGAGCAAACTGCCCTGACTAAGAACCGCTGGTATATGTACATATGGTGTGAATCAGGCTGGCTATGCGAATTAGCAAGAGACTGTAGCCTGAAATGAATTTAAATAGTAGACTGTCCAATAGAAATAAAGTTTAATCAAGGGCAGCAATTGCAAAGCATTTGGAGCTACAGTGCAGGAACAGAACCGTCTCCACCCTGTGCCCCCTGTGTTTGACGTTATGGTAAATAGGAAGCACTCTGCTTTTCCTGGACTTTTTCAACACTATTCTACTGTGGTTTTTACCAGGATTTAAGCAAAACCCCACCCAGAACCAGAACGCTATTCTTACCTGTTGAGATGTACTCTATGATGGAGCTTTGTCCAGCTGAACAAGCAAGGATGTTAGGTCTCTCACGAGGCCTGGTTTGGTTGAGTCTGAACTGAACCCAAATATTTGTGGCTTTAAGTAAACTAGGAAAATAGAAGAAAATAAAAGCTGAGTGTCTGAGGCTCCATTAGTCATGTCCACTGGAAAGGGGAAAGCCCTCAGTTACTCTACTTACTAAACGATCACATAGGCAGATGGGATTATCATCTGCAATCAGTTGGCTTTAAGGAGGGGAGATTATCCTAGATAATTCATATGGGCTTCACCCAATTAGTCAAAAGTCCTTAAAAGCAGAATTGAAGTTTCTCTGAGGATGAAAAAATGCTACCTTTGGGTGGTAGGTAAGTTTCTGCCCCAGATCTACCAACCTTGTAGGTCATATCTACGGATTTCAGATACGCCTAGCCAGGCCTCACAATGGAGGAAATCAGTTCCTTGCAGTAAATTACTTTCCCTTTCATCTCCCTTGTTCTCTCCCTCCCCACCATTCTTCTTCCTTCTCCTCCTTCTGTTTCCTGATGCTCAAACTGATTTACAGCAGCATCCGGACACCATTGTTATTCTCAAGGGATGAAGTGAGGACAGGACCCTTTCTCATTTATTTAGCTTCCTGCTGGAGGCTGACACGCAGCTCTCAATAAATAATATGGAATGGAATCATTGTTAGCAATCATTGCAAATGGTTCTGGAGGAAATTAAACCATGTTTTGAATATTTCTGCTAGAAAGTAGGAAATTTATTAGCTTTCAAAATAAAAACATTTCATTATATAAGTAGTAGACTCACACTACTGAAAATCGGGAAAACAGAAGACAAGAACACCAATAAATTTATGGTCCTAACAGAACTTGTGCTGGTGTTCTAGTGTATTTCCTTCAGCTTTTCCTCTCAAGCTCCTACCCTATGCATATGTGGTTTTTGTATAGTGCTATGCATTACCGTATTGAAATTATTATTATTTTTTGCTCTCCTTCCTGCTAGTCTTCATAACCATTTCTCTTTCTCTTCATATTGAAGATAGTTTTGCTGTTTAGATAAAATTAATTTATGTCCATTTATAAGGCATACCTTTATTAAACCATGTATCTTGCATGATTTATTTCTTTTTATCCTCAAAACAAATATGTAGATTATGTGGCAAGTGTTGTCATCTCCACTGTACAGATAAGGACATTGGTCTAGGGACTTGTCTTTTAATTTTTGCAGTGAATGGGACAGAACCCAGGGCCTTGGACATGCTAGGCAAGTGCTCTACCACTGAGCTACATCCTTAGCTCTGGTAATGGGTTTTGTAAAGACTGTGTCCAGAATGCCAGATGGGAGAACTCCTGAAGAATATGCTTTCTATTATCCTGTCTCTTTATGCTTATTTTACATGATTTCTTCTTTTAGGGATGAAAGGTCTACAGATTATAGAAGAGCCTTCCTTTTTGTCTTATTCTATAGAAAAGAGTTTATATGAAGACACAACATCTGGCTCTGTATTTCTCCAGTTAGTATAAACTCAACACAGTAAAGCATGCCTTTTTTTCTTTTAGGTGCATGATTATTGATGTCTCACTCCCGTTCAGGTTTTCAAATTGAGTTTATATTCCAATGGTTTGTTGAGGACAAAGCTGTGGGGTTTTTAGGTGTGGGGTAGGCCACTGTTTGCTATACCATTTTGGTTTTTGCTATACCATTTAAAATCTACACAATCAGATATGTATTGGAACAGATAGAAGAAGTGCTAGGTGGTCATACAACCAAGTGGAAGGACAAAAAATAAAATTAATTAATAAGTTAATAAATTAATTTATTCCAGCTATTGTTCAATGTTTAAGGGTTAATAACAGGCATTGTCAGTTGGATCTTGTATATTTTTAGTTGGGTAGTGATTCCAAATGCAGAATTCTCTCCGTGTTTGGATATATTTTAAAGAGGCACTATGAATTTTCATTGTCTTTTTGCTATGTGTTCAACATATGGAAGCAAACTATTCCACACTGAAGTAAATAATCCCTAATATGACATTACAGTTGGCATTTTTAAGCATGACTTCACTTCCTTAGCTTTTAGGTATTCTTATATTTTGCAACTAAGAATGTCACACAAACAGTAACTGTATATTGTGAGGTAGATTCTGGGCATGGCCATATTTTCCTACTTTACTTTGAGCCTTGACTATTCAGTTATTCCTGAGTAAATGCTTGTATCTAATTTGACATTAACAGTCTGAGTCTGGCTAGTTCATGAATCAGATTCACTGTCCTCTCCCTTCTCTTTTCTAAAAGAAATTGCTTTAAAGCTGAGGGAAACGTTTTTTGACTTAGAGACTTTCTGGATCTACTTCACAGGATAACCGTATATGTTTTTTGACCACTGCACCAAAGATCAGTCATATAGCAACTACCCTTGCCCAGGAAAAGAGCTTTGTTAAATTACAAAAGTCATCTAGAAGATGCTTAAGGAGGTGGTACATTCCCTTCTCTTTTTCTTGGTACCAGAGATCGAACTCGGGACCTTGTGCTTTTGAGGCAGGCCCCAGAACCACTGAGCTAAATCCTTGGCTCACACATTCCCTTCTTTGACAGACTAGGTTAGTATACTAGCTGTCTAGTTCTGCAATAAAGAGAAGATAGGAGAGTTAGTTACCTGCAGTTGAGCTTTTATACTAGTATGGTTCATAGAATGGATGTACCAGGAGGTTCATTCAGGGTACAGTTTTACTGTGATATAGAAAATCTAAAATGTTAGGATTTTATGCTTTCTCCAATTGGCAACAGGGTAGAAAATGGTGCCTGGGGTAATTGTTTCATGAGTGGTGTGAACTCGCCTTTGTTAAAATCTAAACAGATGACTCCGTAGTGATTTTAAATTTCAATTTGAGTCTGCATTCATGTAGTCTTATAAACAAAGATGTTGAAGACGTGTTGTTTGGCCTGGTGAATAATCACCTATTTTTTTTATGTCTTTAAAATGGAAAGAGTATAGATACAAAAGATCTCAGTAGAACTCAGAGAAGCCCTCCTGGCCTTTCACATGGACAGTTATGATCAGTAGTGTAATTCCTACTGACTCACCTACGTCACAAACGTAGTAACATCCTCAATTGATATATGTGAGACCTTTGAAAACTATAAAATACTGTGAAATATACAGCAGAGTGACTATAGGTAACAGTAGTGTGCATTCATTTCACAAAGCAAGGAGAAAGGATTTTGAAGTTTTTTTTCCTGGGTGCTGGAAATGGAATCCAACTAGGGTTTACATGTCCTAGGCAAGTGCTCTACCACTGAGATATAACCAGACCCAAGGATTATAAAGGTTTTTAGTATAAAGATATGAGGAATGTTTGAAAAGATAGATGTATGCAACATGATTTAATTATCACACAACATATACATATAAAAATATCACCTGTTATGCCATTAATATACAGAGACCACAAAAAGTGTATATATAATTCAGCAGTTCATTGTACTAATAAATATCTGGAACTGATGATCACTACTTTGAGCACCTCTTGTAATTGAAGAGGCAAAAGTTAACTTGTATTACTCTCATGATGTCTCAATACATTTAGTATTAAAACATTGATACAAGTTTTTCTTATCCTGAAGTGTGTATACATTTTTGGTGGACTCTATATATAATTTTATGTCTTTGTATCAATTAAAATGAATTTAAGTAAAATTCCATGAAATATTAGGTAGAATCCTTTGTGTAATACTTTTCTCATTTTCAGAAATATAAAATGCGATTTGCACATTTGAATAGAATGTAGCTGGTTGAGGTAGGCCAGTAGACCCACTGCAGCAACCAGAAATGGAGTAGCTACAAAAATCATGTTTTTAAAGACATCAGAGAATTATGGAAGAAATGAGTGCTAGATGATTAAAATTAGAGAAAGGAGAAAACTCTTCCACAGGAAGGTGATGATTGACAGCTTTGTTTTAGCCCTAGGGATACTCATTTGTTGATCTTGGACACAGGTGGAAGATTGGACCTGGAGCCTGCAGAGGGGCCTTATAAGGGACAATGACAGCAGCAAAACTTTAACCAACATGAGACTGCTGAGATGAACTAGGAACTATTATGGCTTGTATCTAGATGCATCCTGAGAGCCTCATGCCCTTATAGGTGAGTGAAACTGAATCAGTCCACCGATTGGTTTAGCATAGTTCTGGGTGTGGGTGATGAACTTACTGAAGAAGAAAGACCCACTCTGGGTGTGGGGGGCACCAGCCAATAGGCCTATAGCCTGGATGGAATAAAAAGAGAAAGCAGAAAGAAGGCTCATTTCTGTTCCTTGGAAAGAGGTCCAGTCTGCCTTCTCCTGGGATGCCATCTCCTGGCTTCCAGTGCAGTCCCGTCAGCCTTGCACACAGACCCTTCGGTCTCCTGATGTGGACTTGCATGGGACTGTACAGTGAACTCCAGGCCCTTGACCTTTGACTGGATCCTTTGGATCTTCATCACCCAGACAGTCCTTTTGCACTCTTCCATGCCTGACTCTGCAGGCAGCCATTGTAAGCCTACCTCATAACTCCTTTATATATTTATGTCTTATATTAAATCTGTTTCTCTAGTGTGCTAAGGCAGATTTTGGTACCAGAGAAGTGGAGTTATTGCTGTGATAATACCTGGCCATGTGGTTCAGAAGCCTTTGGAACTGGCTTGTGGGAGGAGTTTGGAAAGGTTTAGAGATCCCAGCTGGAGAAGCAGCTATGAGCCAAGCTTGATGGGAGATTCCGATCAAAGCTCAGAAAACTAGAATGCTGAGAGTAATGCAGCCAGTAAAGGTCAGACTCAGGAGATTTCTGTTAGGAACAAGGACTGCATTGACAGTTGGACTCTAGGTCATGTGTGTTATGTTTTGGCAGAAAATTTGTTTGCATTTTGCTCATGTCCAGAGACATTGAGAGAGATTGAGATTAAGGGTAGTGGACTAACTAATCTGGTGGAAGAAATTTCACAGCAGCCTAATGTTGAGGTGGTGGCATGGCTACTGTTGGGGGCTTTTTGACAGCTGTACCTTGAAAATCAAGAGCAAATAGCCCAGCAGAATGATTAAAAAAGTTTTGAGTTTGGACAGAAAGAAAGATCCTGTAAATTTGTAGCCTGTGAAGATGGAGCAGAGGAGAACTTGGTTGCTGAAAGGATTAATGTTAAAAAGCCTACTATAATAGAAACTTGGTTTCCGAGCATAATTCATTCTGGAAACATGCTTATAATCCAAAACACTTGTATATCAAAATGAATTTCCTGGGGCCAGGGATGTAGCTCCGTGGTTCTGCCACCTGTCTCACAAGCACAAGGACCCAAGTTAGATCCCTGGTACCAAAAAACAAAACAAAACAAAACAGAAAACCCCCACACAAAATGAATTTCCCTATAAGAAATAATGAAAACTCAGCTGATTTGGTCCACAATCCAAAAATATTCATATAAAATTATTACAATACTATAATACAAAATAATAAAGAAAACATAACATACAAAGAAAAGTAAGCAAATTAGCTTGCACTTACTTGTGAAAACTTTCGTGGCTGGTGTGAGGGAGACAAGACAGAGGAGGGCTATTATGTAGGATGACTCCTCCTATCACTAACAGAATCACTGCTCTCTATTGGCTCAGGGGAATCTTTTTCTTTTTGGGCAAACTTAATAAGGAACCTATCCAATGATACTTGATTTTGCCTCCTTTTGAAGATTTTGTGGAAATGTGACATTGCATTCTTGTTAAACAGATTCATTGGTCACACTGCTACAGCCTTATCCAGGTGTTAGTTTTCTACAAAATTTTGCAGTTTCCACACTTTTACACATCTCCCTAATCTCATTTGAAGTGAGGCATTCCTCTACCTTTTTCTCCTCCTCTTCTGCAGACGAGATCTTCTCCATAAGCTCCTGCACTGGGAGATGATCATCCACAATCCCACAGTAAGAGAAGCGGGGGGAGCTGTGGAGACTGAGAGTGAGAGGGAGCAAGAACAATCGGCTCAGTTCTGATTATGTGGTGTTTGGTGTCATCACTTTTTTATCAAGTTAAAATTTATTAGAAATGTTCACTCATATTGCAGAACTGTCACAGAACAAGGTACTCACAATCCAGGGTTTTACTATACTTTGGATCAGGACAATAGACAAGATGGTCTAAGGGCATCACAAGAACCAGCAGGACTCCACCCTTTTCAAGCTCAAAATTGCAAAAGTGAAAGATTTTGCTCTGAGAAGAGAGCCCCAGAGCAACATGTTCCAGAATGGCGGCAGCCTAGGGAATTTGTTCTTCAGGGTTGGATTTATCACACTTCACAATTCAAGCACTTGGCCACTACAGCTAAGAGAGAAGCCCAGCTACTGCTCCAGTTGGCAGCAGAGCTTGGCATCATCCACATTGTGTGGGTTTTAGGCACATACACAATGCAAGGGTTGTGGGGTCAGGAAGGCTTCCACTTAGATTTCAGAAGGCCTGGGAGGCCAGGCAGTGTACACCAGAGAGGGCAGTGTGTGAATCTGTGAGTGTGAAGCTAAAAGTGCAGTGGAGACTCCAGAAGGTTGAGAAGCCAGGAACATGGACCGTCTGAGGAAAGCCACAGGAGTGAGCAAATCTGGCCTAAAATAGAGGCCACGAGGGCTACAACCACTAGCAATGCCATAGGTCCAGGACCACCCAAGCCTTTTGGAGTTCATATCTCACCACAGATTACCCTGGATGCTGGACGGGGAACTATGGGATTTAATGTTTGCCCTGCTGGATTTTGGACTTGCTTTGGTCTCATTCCTTTCTAGCCCCTTATTTGTACCTTTTGGAATGAGAGTGCTTTTCTTGTGCCATTGTATGTTGGAAGCATTTAACTTTCTTTTCATTTTTACAGGGGCTTGCAGCTAAGAGTTTGCCTTAAATCCCAGTGGAGAATTTGTACTTGGACTTTTCAGCAACGCCAAAACTTTTAGGACCCTGGCAACTTTTAGAGATGAACTAAATGCATTTTGCATAAAGGGATGTGCATGAGTCTTTGGGGGGCCAGGGCAGAATATTATGCTTTATATCTAGATATCTCCCCATAAAGCCCCATAGGTGGGGCTTTAGGGAGGTGGCTGGATCATGAGTGTGTGATACTGGATTGTGAGTATGCAATAGCAGATTGAGCATAGTTCTGGTATGGATAATGGGAAAGCCCAACCTGGATGTGAATGGCACCATCCTGTAGGCTTGTACCCCAGATGGAGTAAAAAGAGAAAACAGAAGGAAGGCTACTTCCTCCTGTCTACCTTGCCATAGACTCTTTCTCCTCTGCCACAGCCCTCTGCCATGTCACCCTGCCTCAAACCAGCTGAGAATGGACTAAAACCTCTACAAACTGTGAGGTAAAATAAACCTCTTCTTTAGCTTGTGGGCCCTGGATATTTTGTCTCAGCAATGAGAAAGTAACTAAGACAGGGTCTTTGAGTGTTTCAAACTCAGAACTGGATTCCTCCACAAATATATGCTGAGTTCTTGGGCTTTATAGGATACCGAGGAATGAATCTGAAAATTTCTAAAGGCAAACGAAACCACCCACAGGCTACTGTTTTTTAAAACAAGAACTTCCTGGGGGATAGAACCGGCTTTCAAGCACATGACTATTTTCCCCTTTAAGACTTTTGCCAGATTTTGAGCTTTGCAGGACCAGAGGTCTGGAGAGCTGGTTTGAAATAGAGAGAGATTTCCTACAACTTTTCAGGATTGAGGGAACTTATGTATACCCACCAGGTTCTCCATCAAAAGTCCAGGAGGGCTAAACCCAAGGGATGGGGCGAACCAAAGGTTTGTTGATTCATAGTAGAACTACAACTAAGCCTCAATCCCGTTCAGTTTTTGACTGGACTCACGTGATCAGCCCCATACCCAATCTGTCTAAAAGTAGAAAAGGGGACACACTTTCTTTTTCTATTTTTTTTTTTTTAGTTCTTTTATTGGTACATTTTAGGTATACAATTCGTTTACATTTATCATTGGGTGTTTGTACCTGTACACGATCTATCTTGGTTCTTATTTTTTTCCCCATTACCTGTGCAACCTTCACCCCCTCCACCCTTCCCTATTTACATAGACTTCGTTTCCATTTTTTTTTTCTTTTCTTGTAGTTTTTCCTTTCCTTCTTTTCCTTTCCCCTTCCCCTCCCTTCACTCCTTTGTCTTTGGACCTTTGTTCCTATTTCAAATTATCAATAATTCATTTCAATCATTTTAATCCTTATTTACACTTTCAGTTTTTCACACTAGAGAAACTATTCAGTATTTACACATGTGTGTCCTATTTATTTCACTTAAGAGTATGGCCTTGATATGCATCCATTTAGCTATAAATGACTCTAGTTTTTCATTCTTTATGGCTGAGTAGTACTCCACCTTATAAAAAAACCCCACATTTTCTTTATGCAGTTTCCAGTTGATGGGCACTTGGGCTGCTTCCAAGCTTTAGCTATTATAAACTGTGCCGCTATGAACATGGGTGCACATATATCACTGTGGTATGATACTTGTAATTCTCTTGGGAAGATACCCAGCAGGGGGATAGCTGGGTTGAATGGGACCTCTAAGCCTAGTTCTTTGAGGTATCTCCTTACTGATTTTCACAGTGGTTGCACCAGTCTGCACTTCCACCAACAATGGAGAAGGGTTCCTTTCTCTCCACACAGCCCCACCAGCATTTGTTATTGGTTGATTTCTTGATAGCAGTCATTCTTTCTGGGTGAGGTGGAATCTCAGGGTTGTTTTCATCTGTGTCTCTTGAATGACGAGTGATGTTGAACATTTTTTCATATATTTGTTTTCTGCTTTTACTCCCTTGTCTGAGAAATGTCTGTTCATTTTGGATGCCCATTTTTGAATTGGGTCTTTGAATTTGGGGGGTCTGATTATTTTTCAGTTCTTTATATATTCTAGATAGTAGTCCTCTGTCTGAGGTACAGCTGCTAAATTTTTTTTCCCATATTGTAGGTTGTATGTTATCTCTGTTGGTGGTTTCTTTTGCAGTGCAGAAGCTTTTTAATAAGATGAGATCCCAGTTGTTGATTCTTTCTGCTAGTTCCCATGCTGCTGAGATTTTGTTCATGAAGTCTTTTCCTATGCCAATGTCTTCGAGAGTTCTACCTAATTTATCTTCCAGCAAGTTTAGTGTTTCTGTCTTAATATTTATATCTTTAATCCACTTTGATCTTAGTTTCATGCATGGTGATAGGTATGGGTCTAGTTTCAATCTTTGGCAAGTTGAAATCCAGTTTTCCCAACACCATTTATTAAATAGGCTATCTTTCCTCCAATGATGGTGGTTGGCTCCTTTGTCAAAGATGCGGTGGCTGAGCATGTCTGGAGTTGTTTCTGCATCTTCTAATCTATTCCACTGATCCTCAGGTCTGTTCCTTTGCCAGTACCATGCTGATTTTATCACAGTAGCTTTGTAGTATAGTTTCAAGTTGGGGATTGTGATACCCCCAGCCATGTCTCTGTTGCTCAGAATTGCTTTAGCTATTCTGGGTCTCTTATGGTTCCAAATGAATTTTTGGATTGTTTTCTCTAGTTCTGTGAAGTATATTGTTGGAATTTCAATTGGCATTGCATTGAATCTATATAGTAGTTTTGGAAGTATGGCCATTTTCACTATATTGGTTCTTCCTACCCAAGAGCAAGGGATATCTTTCCATTTTCTTGTGTCCTCTTTGTTCTCTTTTTTCAGAGTGCTGTAGTTTTCAGTGTAGAGGTCTTTTGCTTCCTTTGCTTGATTCCTAGATATTTCATTTATTTGGATGTTATTGTAAAAGGAATTGTTTTCCTAATTTCTCTCTCAGTGAGTCTGTTATTTGTGTACAAGAAGGCTATTGTTTTTTGAGTGTTGACCTTGTATCCAGCTACTCTACTGAATCTGTCAATTAAGTTTAGAAGTCTTCTGGTGGAGTTTTTTTGGGTCTTCTATGTAAAGTATCATATCGTCAGCAAATAATGACAGTTTAACTTCTTCTTTTCCTATCTTTATTCCTTTTATTTCTTTCTCATTTCTAATTGCTGTGGCTAATGTTTCCAGAACTATATTGAACAGGAGTGGTGATAGTGGGCATCCTTGTCTTGTTCCTGATTTTAGCGTGAAAGTTTTCAGTTTTTTGACCATTTAGTATGATGTTGGCTGTTGGTTTTTCATAGATAGCCTTAATCAGGTTAAGATAAAGACCTTCTATTCCAATTTTCTGTAGCGTTTTTATCATGAATGGGTGCTGGATTTTGTCGAATGCTTTTTCTGCATCTATTGAGATGATCATATGGTTTTTGTCCTTGAGCCTGTTAATATGGTGTATAACATTTATTGATTTATGAATATTGAACCATCCTTGCATCCCTGGGATAAATCCAACTTGGTCAGGGTGTGTGATCTTCTTGATGACCCTCTGTATTCTGTTTGCCAGTATCTTGTTGAGGATTTTTGCATCCATGTTCATTAGGGACATTGGCCTGTAGTTCTCTTTTTGGGTTGGGTCTTTCCCTGGTTTTGGAATCAAAGTAACACTTGCTTCCAGGAATGAATTTGGAAGTATTGTTTCCCTTTCAATTTCCTTGATGAGTTTAAAGAGTAAAGGCATTAGTTCTTCTTTAAATGTCTTGTAAAATTCACCAGTGAAGCCATCCAGACCTGGGCTTTTCTTTGTTGGTAAATATTTTATTACATTTTCAATTTCACTCATTGTAATTGGGTGTTTAGAATTTTTATATCTTCTTCATTTAACTTTGGCAATTCGTATGTATCTAGGAATCTGCCCATTTCTTCTGTGTTTTCCATTTTATTGGAGTAGAGGTTCTCAAAGTAGGTATTGATGATCCTCTGTATTTCTGTTGGATCTGTTGTGACTTCACCTTTTTCATTCTTAATTGCATGTATTTGTGCCCTTTCTTTCCTTTTTTTGATAAGGTTGGCTAAAGGTTTATCGATTTTATTTATTCTTTCAAAAAACCAACTCTTTGATTCATTGATTTTTTGTATTGTTCTCTTAGTCTCCATTGCATTGATTTCTGCCCTGATCTTTGTAATTTCCTCTCTTGTATGAGCTTTGGATTCATTATGCTCTTCTTTTTCTAGGAGCTTGAGGTTCTGCATTAGGTTATTTATCTGAGTTTTCTCTGTTTTCCTAATATGGGCATTCACTGCTATGAATTTCCCATGTAGAACTGCTTTCATTGGGGACACACTTTCTTGTACAATGTATCACCTGGAGCCTTCTTCTCTCTCTGTTAATGATCAGTTCCCATTATTTTATTACACATTCTGAATAGTTAATGAAAGACCCAATCAGCTTTTATTGTTTCAGAGTATTCGTATAAAATAGTGTTAGTCCTACAAGTGCAAGTAGCATCTTCCTTTAGCTGCACAGATTTATTTTACTTCTTTTGAGATTGTCATATTGCACTTAGGTTTTCTAAATATTTCAAGAGTGCAGTTGTGCAAATGTAATAAATGTTAACAATTCTTCCACATCTACACTGTGGAAGATACATTCATTAAAAAAAGGAAATTAGAATCTTAGAATATGTTTACTACCCTTTTTGTTATTTTTGAAGCTACTAGTTCTATGTGCAGTGTCTGGAATCAGTAATACCTAGACATGCAAACAGGCAAAAAAATATGAATAATAATAAAAAGATAACAACAACAAACAAGCACCAGAAGCAGAGCACATGAAAAAATTATTGGGATTAATACCTTGGGAATGTTAAAATAATACTGAAGGAAAGGGAGAAAGAGAAAGAACAGATGAAAATGTGGAAAATTCACTGGAGAATAGAAATCGATGAAAGTCATATGGAAAGTCTAGAAACAGAAAGTTCAGTACTTGAAATCAAGAGTTGAATGAAGTGAATTGAAAGAAGTAGGAAGAAGGAAATAGGACTAGTGAATTAGAAGAGAAGTCAGTAGGAAATATATAGATTGAAGCCCAAACTGAAAAACAATGGGAAAGCTAATAGAGAATAAAGCTAATACACACATGATTGCAGTCTTAGGAAAAGAAAAGAGCAAATGCGGAAGAATAAATACTTAAAATACGATTAAGAATTTTCTTAAACTGGAAGATATCAATTACAGATTTAAGCAGCTCAGCAAATCCCTATTAGAATAAACACAAAGAAAATTATATCTAGGGACAAAATATTAAAGCTGCTGAGAAATCAGACATTAAATGAAAAATCTTGAAACATCCTGAGATATGGGACATATTGTTGGCAAAGTGACACCAATAATTCCCCTCACCCTTTTTTTTTTTTGGTACCAGGGATCAGACTCAGGACCTTGTGCTTGCGAGGCAGACGCTGTGCCACTGTGCTAAATCCTTGGCCTGACACCAGTAATGCTTATAGCTGGCTTCTTAGCTGGAATTGCAGAAGCTAGAAGACAGTGAAATGAAAACTTTAACATAATAAAATAAACTAACTGTTATTAAGGTTGACTGTCCCCTTTAAGACTCATGGAATTTAACTGTCAATGCAACAGTGTAGAAAGTGTAGAAAGGGGGAACTTTAAAAGACAATTGGGTTGTGGAGGCTCTTCATGATGTGGAGCCTTCATGATGGATTAAGGCTGTTTCATGAGAATGGGTTGGTTATTGTGAGAGAGGGTTAGGTGTAGAAGGGGAGATCCTGGCCCCCTTCCTCTTTCAAATGTGCCTCCTGTCTTACATGTACTTGCTTGCCCTGTACTTCTGCCATGTTGTGACACAGCAAAAAGGCCTCGCCAAGTGCCAGAGCCACCCCTTGGACTTCTCAGTCCAGAACCAGTATACTTGTTTAATAATGTCCTCGGTCTGCAGCACTCTGTTATAGCTTGAGAAAATAGATGAAGACAACTGGCAACCAGAAATCCCATACCTAGTTTAAAGATTGTGAAAATGTAAAATGAACACATTTTAGACAAACAAAAGCAGGGAGTTTGTGGAGAATAGACTTCACTAAAAAAAAAAAAAAACACTGGGCTGGGGATTTAGCTCAGTGGTGCCCCCGTCTGCCTCAGAAGCGCAAGGTCCTGAGTTAGATCCCTGGTACCAAACAACAACAACAACAACAATAAACAAAAAACACAAACAAAAACGACTGCCCCTACAAACCAAACAAACAAGAAAACCCACAGGGAAGGAAATCATTCCAGATGAAAACAGGGAAATTCAGGAGGAAATAAATGAGAAAGCAAATATAAATGAATATTGGTTGTAGTTAAAAGATGAGAACTATGTCTTACAGAAAACTAGTACAACCACTATGGAAATCAGTATGGAGAATCTTCAAAAACTAAAACTAGAAATTCCATTAGACCTAGCTATTCTCCTTCAAGGTATCTTCTCAAAAGAGTTAAAGACATCATATTATAGTGTTACATGCATGCTTATGTTTATAGCAGCACAATTTACAATAGTTAAATCTTGGAAGCAGCCTGTATATATGTAAAAAGATTAATGGATAAAGAAAATGTGGTATTTACACATTTACTACTCTGCCATGAGTTGTTTGTAGAAAATTAGATGCATTGTAACAATAACGTTAAGTGAAATCAATCAGACGCACGAGCTTAAATATAACATGGGTTCTCTTATATGAGAAACAAAGTATAAATAATTAAAGAGCAAAATAAAAGATAGATAATAGGAAACAGGGAGATAGTTCTTTTGCAAAAGGGAAGGAGACCTAAAGATGGAGGGAGTGGGGAGGGATAGTAGGGAAAGAGAAAGTTAAAGAATTAAGATGTGTTATGTACATGTACCAACTTCCCATGATGAATGTAATCATTATGTATGGCAAACATGTACTAATAAAACAAGAGTACAAGCTTTGGAATCAGAAAAAAAGAACCATGTTTTATATGAATGTCTGTCCTAACCAAACTCTAGCACAATGTCTTACACAAAGTATAAATAATAAATTTCTTTGAATGTCTACTTCTATTCTAAAAAGTTCTGACCTAATCAGAAAAGCAACTATTAAAGTATGATTTTTTGTTGCAGACAGATAACAACCATTAGATACTCTTACTTCTTTAATAATTTTCTCTATCATTTTTTCTTTTTAACTCATCTTTCACCACATTTATATATGACTTCTACAAATTTGAGCTACACCTCTCCTTTTATTCTCCTTAAAATAATTTTTGTTCTCCTAGTTTTTCTATTCTTCATTTGTCTTATGTTTTTAGGTCATATCACTTATTATAGTATTTAACTTACATTTAATTATCCACCAAATTGCTAAAAATCATAGGACTAGAAGAAATGAAGTAGATGGATGCTTCATTAAAGCTAGTATCCTCATTACCAATAAAAAAAGCAGAGTTGGAAATGAATGAAGAAACTACAGGCAGATAATTCAGTGGGAATCTGAGCAGAAATTAGGCTTAAGCTGGGGAGAAGTAGGAGTGGAGGAAACTGGGGCGGGAATACAGTGTTGGGAAAGAATAATTGGTGACAGAAGGTACTGAAGAAGGTAGACTTTCATTCCAAGGAAAGGTAGAAAATTGCAGATAGAGAAGTTTCATGGCTGCTATTAAACACTGCATAGCCTTTACGTTTGAAAAGTGAAGTAGGTGCATTGTCTAGCAAATTCTCTTTTCATTACCGTATATGTGCATGTACTGTATACACGTACTGTACACATGCAATGATCAGATCAGAATAATGGCATAGCTGTCATCTCAAGACACATCATTTCTTTGTGTTGGGAACATTATAATACTCTCTATACATTGCTTTGAAATATTCCACTAATTGTTAGGAGCGATAGTCATCCTGCTGTGCCACAGAGCATTAGAAGTTTTCTCTCCCATCTCCTTGTACCTGGTGCTGGCTAACCATCCCCTTCCATCAGTCTTTCTCCATCCCCTTTCCTAGGATCTGGGAAGCATTATTCTATTCTTTATTTCTTTGACATCAACTTCAGTTGCTGTGGATTCTTTTGAGGGAGTCATTATCAATCATGCTGATTATTCGTCATACTTAGAACACCACCCAGCCCCTTAGAAGGCTTGTAAGGTCCCGCAGGATCTGTCCACAGCCATCTTTCTCACTTCATTCCACACAATGGTCTCTTTACCTGCTCTGCCACTGTCATGGTTTCCTGCCTATTCTTCAGTCATGTCAAGCTTATTTCTGCCTTTGTGTTCACTGATCTTTTCACCTGAATCCTTTTCCTCAGCACTTAGCCAGCTCAGTCCTTTTTCCTTCAAGCCTCAATGTGAGTGTCATCTTCTTAGAAAGCCCTAGAAAGCAGTTTCCTTCACTCCCGCAGGACTCCATTTTGTTTTCCCTATAGCCCTTGCTGCTTCCATCAAGAACTCTCTAGTTTGCTTGCTTGTTGTCTGTTTCTCTCCACAGAATGTCAGCTCCATGACAGCAAGGTCCTTGGCAGGAAAATGAGAGTTAAAACGGGTCATGCTGGAGCAACCAAAAGAAGGATGGAGAGAAATGGAAATAAAGAGGCAAATAAAGAAGCGGAGGTCACACCAGGAAGAAAACTTGGCAGATTTCCTGGCTGTGAGGATGATCAACTGGGAGGGTGAGATGGGACATTCTGAACCAGCAGTGTGTTGTAACGTTGGGACAGTTCTAAACTGGACATGACTGAGGAGCAACAAGGGTTATAGAGGAAGGGACTGGAAGCCACTGCATCTTGCCAAACTTCCCAAAGGGGTAATGAGTTTCACCGTTTTCAGAGATGTATCAGTTCAGGCACCGGGGGTGTGTGGGGGGAAGTGAGCTACAACTTCTGCAGTTGCTCATAAGACCTTTGCATCAGGTACTGTCTTTCCATGCCTTTCAAACAAGAACCTGTAATCACTTAAAAAATTTAATGGTTTGTTTTTATAAACAAATAATATATTTTAAAAAGCGTATATACTACAATTTCCCTCCCAGCCCTTATGTCATAGATATGCAATGCTTTTATTCCAAAGACAACCAGTCTTAATATATTTGTTTCTTGTGTATATTTCTAGAGATAGTACTCATGTGTGTCTATATCTTTATCTATATTATAAAAGCCTTCCTTGTAGGACATAAATGATGGCATATCAGATACACTGGATTTAATTTCTTTCTTAACAATATTTTTTTGGAGATTAGTCCTTACCAGTATCCAAAAAGCTTCCTTAAGTTTTCAAAACAAGCTACTTAAGATTCTATTTTATGAGTTATAATCATTGGTTTAACCAGGTATTCTTGTTTTTGGGGGGGCAGAGTCTCACTATGTAGCTAAGCCTGTCTTTGAACTTGCAACCCTCCTGTCTCAGCCTCCTAAGTGCTAGGATTACAGGTGTGTGCCATCATATGAGGCATAACCAGTCAGTCTTTGTGGTTTTATGGCTATTTCCAATCTTTTGCTAATACAAAAAATGCCACAGTGTGGAATCTTCTGCAAATATGAGCTTGAATGTGTGCATAGAAACAGAAGACAGAGTCTGAACACACATTGCCAAAGTGCTCTTCCCGAAGGTTATGTCAGTTTAATCTCTACCAGTAATGTATGAGAGTGCCTGACTTCCCAAGCCCTAACACATAGCATTTTTTTTCTTTTTTCTCTTTTTTTGCCTTGCTGGGGAATCCAACCTAGGGCCTTGCACATGCATGCTAGGTAGATGCTCTACCACTGAGCTGCACCATTAACCATACAGTGTTTCATCTTTTTTTTTTTTTTTTTTTGTCTCCTAGTACTAAGGATTGAACCTAGGGCCTTCACACTGAACTACATCCCCAGATCCCCTTTTCTATTTTTACTTTTTGAGACAGGGTCTCATTAAATCATTAAACTGTCCAGGCTGGCCTTGAACTTGGGATCCTCTTGCCTCAGCTTCAGGTGCTGGCATTACAGCCAGTAATATTAGTCAAATTTAAGGCTAAAAATTGTATGTTGGCGTAGTTGTTTTTTGCATTTCTTTTATTATGAATGGAGTTGAGCTTAATAACTAATGTTTAAGAACCACTTGTATTTACTTTTTTATAAATGGACTGTTCTTAGTATTTTTCTTTCAAGCCTTTAAATATTTCATTCTGCTGTCTTCTTGCTTGCATGGTTTTTGAAGAAAAGTACAATGTGATTCATAGTCTTGTTCCTCTATAGGTAAGGTGCCTCCTACCCCAACCATTTTTAACAATTTTTTTTATTATTTACCGTTTGAATATGACAGGTCTTGTAGATATTTTGGTGTTTCTCCTGCTTACTGTTTTCTGAGCTTCCTAGATTGATGCTTTGGAGTCTGACATTAGTTTTGGAAAATCCTGAACCATCCTTCACATTTTTTTTTTTGTTTCTTCCTTCTGTTCCTCGTATACCTATTACACACAAATCACTCTTTTTTTTTTTTTTTTTGGTATTGGGGATTGAACTCGGAACCTTGCACTTGCGAGGCAGGCGATGGAACCGCTGAGCTAAATCCCCTGCCAATCGCTCTTTTTGTAATTGTCTCACAGACTT
The DNA here is from genome assembly GCF_053883595.1 of Heterocephalus glaber. Lineage (NCBI taxonomy): Eukaryota > Metazoa > Chordata > Mammalia > Rodentia > Bathyergidae > Heterocephalus > Heterocephalus glaber. Next base: position 3,322,412 of record NW_028258432.1, read on the forward strand.
TGACATTCTGATCTCTCTCTCTCTCTGTCTCTCTCTCTCTCTGTCTCTCTCTCTGTCTCTCTTTCTCTCTCTCTTTCTCTCTGTCTCTCTCTGTCATATTTCAGTCTGAGATGTTTCTGTTGCCAAACCTTCAAGGTCACTCATTCTTTCTTCCGTGCTGTTGGGTCTGCTGATGAGCCCATTGGAAGTGGCCTTTGTTTCTGCTACAATATTTTTGAAATCTAACACTTTAAATTCCTGTCTTTAGTCCCCAGCTCTCTGCTTTTATGTGTCACCTGCTGTGCCTGTGGTCCATTTTTTCCACTGTAGCCTTTTTGCATGTTGTTATTTCAAGCTTTTAGTGTGAGAATTCCAAGATCTCCACTGTAACTCAGGCTGGGCCTTGCTTTGCTTCATCTCTTCAGAATGTGCTTTTGTTTGTTTGTTTTGCCCCCCCCCCCAAAGCTAGACATGATGTATTGAATTAAAGTTACTGAGGTAGAGAGGCCCTGGGTGTGAGATTTAATACTTATCTGGCTGAATGTTCTGCTTGCTGTAGCTGTAGGTGTCAGATTAAAATTTCTTTAGGATTTCCTAGAGATTACTTAAATAGGGTATAATTCTTTTTTTCCAGTGCAGTGGAGTGAACCCATGTTAGGCAAGCATACTCTGCCACTGAGCTACATCTCCAGCCCTTTTTTTTTGTTGTGAGACAGGGTCTCACCAAATTGCCCAGGTTGGCCTTGAACTTGTGATCCTCCTGAGTAGCCAGGATTATAGATAGATGTGTGCCATCATGCACAGCAGGGTCTTAATGTCACAGTCCCTTTAGCTCTGTGTTATATAGGAGCTCTACTGATGAGATGGCAAGGTGTGCAGGAGAGAGTGTTTCTTATTCCTGTGCTTACATCTATCTGTTGGCTTGATTTCTGTATCCCACACTGAGGACCAGAGCGGGCTGGAGTTGGCTATTTCCAGTTCCCAGCTCCTTTAGGCTCTGGTAAATAGTTTTCCTTGAAGGGAGCCTCTGGGTATATTTCAAAATGGTTACATTCTCCTCCCTATGAGGGAAGTAGGAGGGAATTTTTCTCAGATCTTCACAGTGAGAACCTGGTAGGTTTCCTGGACATTACACAAAGGAATGTGTTGTGGTTGGTTCTCCGAGGACTGGGTACCCTATGAATTTTATTTCTCAAACTTGTCTACATTGAGCTTTCAGCAGTTATATTTTCAAGTGTTCATCCTTTTTGTTGGCAGCTTTGGGGGTTGAACCCAAGACCTCCAGGATGCTAGGCGGGCACCGTACCATTGAGATGCATCTGGGCCTTAAGTGTCCCTATGGACACAGCTCCAGCTAACTGTGGCTCTGTGTCTCTGCTTGCCTTTCCAGTTTTCAGGACAGCAGTCTGTCCTGTGACCTCCATTTTTGAAGAAGCTTAGATGAATTCTTAATTTTCTGTTTGTGCAGCTTTTTTTCTGGTGTAGATAGGAGTGATGACTTCCAAGCTCTTTACACATCAGAGCAGACATCAGAGGTTGTAGTTTTCTTATTGGTTGATAGGAGTGCTTATCTAGGTGCAGAATTAGTCCTTTATCTTGCTATATGGATGCACATTTTTAAAATTTCATCATTTATCTTTCGAATATGTGGTCTCCTCCCAGGTCAAAACATGTTTTGTTTTGTTCAGTATTTTATGTTTATGTTCAGTATTTGTCAATATTCTCTTTTAGGCATTTGGATTCTGTGATACAATTAGAAAGGCCTTCATAACTCAGGTTATGTAGGCTTTTTCCATTGTTTCTTTTAATATTTGTCATGATTTTATTTTTAGTATTTAAATGTTTGTTCCATGTGGTTTTATCCTCATTTAAAGTATGAAGAGTAAATATTAGTTATCTGCTCTAGTTGCCTATTCAGCTGTTTCAAAACCATTTACTCAATAGTTCACTTCCCCCTGTAGGTTGACAGTCATCTATTGAATTCCAATATGTATTTGGGTATGTTTTTATAATCTCTGTTCTGTATTACTGCTTTGAATTATTTTATTTATTGAAGCTTTAAATTATTTAAAATTATTATATGGCTAGTTATCTCCTCATTTTTCTTGTCAAAACTTTTCTTGTCAATTTTAATTTACTTTTATATATTATTTTTAGCAGTAATGTGTCCTTTTTGGTACGATTATTGTGATCATGCTTTTTAGGTTAATCTAGGGAGGACTGCATATTTCTATAATTGAGTTTATCTAGGAGTATTATATGGCTTTTAATTTGTTCAAGTCTTATTTCACATCTCTAAGGAGATTAAAAAATATTTCTTCACACTGGTCAAGAGATGCAGATGAAAACAACGCTGAGATTCCACCTCACCCCAGAAGGAATGGCTGCTAGCAAGAAATCAACCAATGACAAATGCTGGTGGGGTTGTAGGGAGAAAAGAACCCTTCTTCATTGTTGGTGGGAGTGCAGACTGGTGCAACCACTGTGGAAATCAATATGGACATACCTCAAAAAACTAGGATTAGAAGTCTCATTTGACCCAGCTATTCCCCTGCTGGGTATCTTCCCAAAAGAATTAAAAGAATCATACCACAGCAATATATGCGCACCCATGTTCATAGCGGCACAGTTTGTCATAGCTAAAACTTGGAAACAGCCCAAGTGCCCATCAACTGGAGGCTGGATAAAGAAGATGTGTGTGTGTGTGTGTGTGTGTGTGTTTTAATAAAATGGAGTACTACTCAGCCATAAAGAACGAGAAACTAGAGACATTTATAGCTAAATGGATGCACACTGAGGCCATGCTCTTAAGTGAAATAAATAGGACACACATGTGTAAATACCAAGTAGTTTCTCTGGTGTGAGAAACTAAAAGTGTAAATAAGGATCAAAATGTATAATTGATACTGTGAAATAGGAAGAAAAGGTCTAGAGGGGTAGGGGAAGTGGGAGGGGTAAGGGAAAGGAAAGAAGGGAAAAGAAAAAATATGAGAAAAGGAAAAAATGGAAGCAAAGTCTTTGTAAATAGGGAAGGGTGGAGGGGTGAAGGAAAGGCAGGGAAGTGGGGAAAGAGTAAGAACCAAGATACATCATATAAAGGTACAAGAGCCCAATGAAGAATGTAACTGTATTGTATACCTAAAATGTATCAATAAACTTAATGGAAAAAATATTTCTTCATATAGACCTTGCACATTTTTTGTTAATTCTATCTCTAGAGTTCTTATCTCTCTTACTGTTTTGCCCTCATTGCAACTGGGGTCTTTTCCTTCATTATATCTTTTATTAGGTGGTTGTTATGTACACTCAGTGGTTGTTGAGTATATATGCTTGCTATTTATTTCGTGGAAACATGTTATTAAAAATTAAAGATATATGTCTGTAATAATACAAGGCATTGTTGCACAAGAGGAATTTGAGGTCCAAGACCTTGGCTTTGCCATTTATTAGTGGTGTGGCAATACTCCTGTTACTTAATTTCATAAGTCAGGTTCCTCATTTGTAAAATGGGATAAATAGTACTCACCTCACAAGGCACAAAAATACTTAGTAGTGTCTGAAGCACAGGAAGCAGTGAATAAATGCCAACTGCAATGGCTCTATCCTGTTAGCAAGCTCAAACCTCACCCATAGGATCAGACTGGGAACAGACTTCAATCTTCCCAAAGCACCCCTTTTCCATTCCATCTCCTCACACTTCCTAAGCAAAAGTCCATAAGCAGACCAAAGGGTTGTGGAATGGAAGGGGGGGGCAGGGTGAATGGAGGAAGGGCTATGCCTTTATCCTTCTGGGGAGGGACTGAAAGGACTCCATGCTGATTTGCTTTAGGAGGAGGGGCCAAGGAAATTAAAGGTGACACAAGTTAATGGACAAAGCAGGGGATGTGAACAGAGCTTTTTTTTTTTTTTTTTAAATCGCTACCTTAAATTTATAGAGGATTTTATAGCTTACAGGTCACTTTACATACATGCATCTAAACCATCTTCATAGCAACTTACTGGGACCTGCAGTCACACAGGGAGTAGGTTGGGGGGTGGGCGACATGTTTCAGATCTGTGGACTACTACTCAGGTGCTCATTCCTCTTCATAGCCCTCTTGACTTTCCTTGATTTAACCCCATATAGGTCTAGGTACTAAATTGGCAGTAGAAAAGACATGAAAAACATGATAGAAAACACAGGAAGGACCTGAGTTCGATCCCTGGTACAAAAAACAAACAAAACACACACACACACACACACACACACACACACAGGAAAAGGGAAAACATTTTGAGAAGAGATAGCATAAGAAAGCTCTGGGAATTGAATCAATAATAGAATTTGCCAAATACAGGCAGAAATTCGTGGGGGAACTATACTTGATCTTAGTCAAGTGTAAGGAAGAGTCTAGTGGAGGGTATGTGGTATGCTACCTGTTTCATGTGCACTTTTTCTTTTATTCCTAATCTCAGTCTTCTGAGGTAGGTGTTACTCAGCTGACTATACCACGTGAATCTAGAAAGCAAGGCCACAGGCTTATTTGAGCTTGTGAGTACCAGGAAGCCTACGCGTAGGAACTCGTGGTCATGCCATGGATGTGAAGGAACCTTGAGGGTTTTAGTCCCAGGAGTGAGGTGAATGCTGCAGAAAGAAAGGACTGCGCCAGGCAAAGCCACCAGCAGCTGGAGTTGGGGATGCAGATGACATGTGGACTAAGCCAACTGCCGTGGAAGAGCAGCCCGCAGGAGGAAGCTGCTCCATCAGCTACTTTGCCCTCCCTCTCTCTTCTGCATAGCTTTTAAAAAGTGACAGTCAGGAAGCTGCAGGATTTGGAAACAGCAGTGGTCTTTGCTCATTGGATGACAGTCTAAATTCAGACTGAAAGAATGTGGCTGGGGACAGCTGGTGGAAAAGGTCCCAGCCCAGTCCTCAGCGGCAGTGTCCACGTGCTGCTCCCCCTCTCCGCCCCTTTCCAAGCGTTCCCAGCCTCCGTCTCCGTCTCACTCTCTGCCTGTCTTCCGTCAGTCTTTTTTTAAAGTAATCCAGCCTGGTGCACTGTGCCCAAGTGGTCAAGAACAGCCTTGCTTCACCCGGTGCTGCTGGCCGCAGCGGTGATTAATGAGAGCTACTCTACTGGTTTATGAGAAGCGGCGCTTCCTCCCCAGCTGCTTTTATCTGCCACTGGGCAGTTAACATTAAAGCCGACTCTGCACGACCGCGGCTGTGCCTACAGTAAAAACCACCGGGCAGGGCCCTCCTTCTCTAGAAACTCGTGAGCAGGACGCAGTGAGCCAGTTCCCCGGATACCCAATGGCCCTGGACTGCGGCAAAGGGGTGTGGGAGTGGAAAGAAATGGGGGGGGGGAGCGCTTGGCCTCTCTCTTCTTCCTCCGCGCCCGTGGGGAGCGTACCCTGCACCCCGGGGGACAGAGGAAGGTCGCTCCAGGTGGCTGGGACCTTCAGCCTTCCTGCGTCCCCGAAATCTGCAGATTCATTGCTCCCTTTCACCTTCCGGCGAAACTCTCCGGTCCGGAGTAGGGGCTAGCTCCAGATCTTCACCTCCAGCCTTTAGCTGACTTGTAAGGCAAATCTGATTTCTCCCCGGTAAAAAGGCTTCGATCCGCTTCTCCCCCACAGGGGTCTTATCTCTGCTTTGGACTTAGCTTCCGACTCTTACGCCGCTGGCGCTGCGCTCAAGTCTCAGCAACTTTCTCCATCTTGACCCGCGAGTCGGGCCATTTCTAAGACAATGTGAACAAAGAGCAGCAGAGAAAGGAGCCAGGGCCTGCGGGCGGGCTGTGGGGCCAGCGCTTTTGTTCTGGGGGCCCCAGCTCGGCACCCGCAGCCTTGGGGATCCCGGCGCGGGAGGTGGCCCGGTACGCAGAGCGCGTCCCGCTGCGCTCTCCTGCTGCTTGGCCCGGACAGCGAGTTTCTTTGTCCCTGCCTGCTGCTGAGCGCGAAGGCCGCTGGCCGCGAGCGAGAGCCGGAGCCCGGGACCGAAGCTCGGCTTCCACGGCATGACCGAGCAGGGACGCGCACCCGCGGCCCCAGTGTCCTGCGAGCGCCCCGCGCCCCGCGCGCCCGGCGGGCTTCGGGCTCCGGAGGGACACGCTGGAGACTCACTTTCCGCTTCTTGAGCGACAGCAGGGTTCGGGAGGGCTCATCTCGTCCTAGTAGTGGGGCTTGGGGGCCACAGGGAATCCCCGGGAGCGCTCGCCTCCCTTCGGACTCTCCGAAGACGGGAGCGCGTCCCGGGCGCGAGCCGAACTCCGGCCCCGAGGCGGGTCTCTGGCGCCCCCCTGCCGACCATGCCACAGCCCCAGCCCGGAGACGCGCAGCACAACGCCCCTAACAAAATCTAAACGGTGGCCACATCTGCAAGTTGCGCGCGCGCGTGTGTGTGTGTGTGTGAGTGTGCGTGCGCGCGCGTGTGTAGACTGACCTCCAACTGCCTTACCTGCAATATAGTTTGCGCTATTCTGTGTGTCTGCTAGAGAATGAAAGAGAAACTGCCATGTCCATCCAAGCCCATCAAACCACCCCGTTCCCTTCAACTCTGTCAACTCATATTGTATAATGCAATGCAAGATCACGGAGTGCACGTGAAAACCACTTCCTGGTTTTACTCTGAACCTGCACCCGTGGAGCGAGCTAGGTACGAGGTGACCACCTTTTATTCCGCAGGAGAACTTGGAGTTTCGGGTGATTCTTTCCTTCCGCAGTGCATCTCTCCTCGGCTTCTCTTTCGGAAGCCAGGGCTTCTCGGCCGTCTTCCCAGGAAGTTGCACGCTCTGCCGCGCTGCGCCTGGCCTGCAGCAGAGCAGACGGAGGGGGAGGAGGGCGCTAGGACCGCGGGGATCCGGGCGGCACGGCGCTACCTTAAACCCAGCCCAATGCCGCCGCCTGCGCCACTCTGCGCGCGGCGGGGCTGCGCAGGAGGAGCGCTCCGCCCGGTGCCACGCTCCGCGGGCTGGCGCGGCGACACCTGTTCGCGGCAGCCCGGGCGCACGCGAGCTCCGGTCTCAGCTCGCCTCGCCGTCCGCTTGCCGCCCGAGCTAAGCCAGCGGATCTCTGCCGGGCCTCGGGAGAATTCTGGATACTAGCTCTGGACGCCTAAAGTTTTTTCTTCTTTTTGTTTTATTATTATTAATTTTTTTGCAGGGGGACTGGGAGGGAAGATTGGTCGCCGTGAGATCCCCCACCCCCCCTTGAAGGATTCATGCTGATGTCTGCAGAGTCGGTTAGAGAGTAAAAACAGCGCATGCCTTCCTGGAGTCAGGATCCGTAAATTCTGACGTAGCCCGTGCATCTTAAAAATCCCTATAATAACGCCTGGGCATTTAAGTGGCTATGGTCATTCTGATCTCAAAGCAAATGGAGAAACTACGGATTGTTTTCCTTATTACGGTCGGATGGGATGAAGACCTTCTTGCCTGCTAAGCGTTGGGGATCTACCTATAGAGATACAGTTAATAGATAATGTTCGCCAATATGTCAGTGTGCGAGTATAAAGTGGTGGTTTCTTAGACTCTCAGTGGTTTGACCTTGAACCTCTGCCAGTGAAACAGCAGATTACTTTTATTTATGCATTGAATGGATTGAAGAAAAGAACCTTTTTTTTTTCCCTCTCTCTGCAACTGCAGTACGGGAGGGGAGTTGGATATACCTCGCCTAATAGCTCCTGGGTTGACACCATCATTATTGTTTATTCTTGTGCTCCAAAAGCCGAGTCGACTGATGGCTCCCCTAGGTGAAGTTGGGAACTATTTCGGTGTGCAGGATGCGGTACCGTTTGGGAATGTGCCCGTGTTGCCGGTGGACAGCCCGGTTTTGTTAAGTGACCACCTGGGTCAATCTGAAGCAGGGGGGCTCCCCAGGGGACCCGCAGTCACGGACTTGGATCATTTAAAGGGGATTCTCAGGCGGAGGCAGCTATACTGCAGGACTGGATTTCACTTAGAAATTTTCCCCAATGGTACTATCCAGGGAACCAGGAAAGACCACAGCCGATTTGGTAGGTATAACATTAACCCTGTAGTGTCCACGCGATGACATGTTCGGTTTGTAACTATTAAGAAGGTGGCGGTGGTTGCGGGGAGGATGCGGGAAGGTATTTCTCTCTCCCCTTTCTCTGTGTCTTGCCAGCTCAGGGGAAAAGAAAGAAAGAAAAAAGCCTCCGGAATTGCAGATCTGCTGCTGGCACTAGTGCAAGTCTACATTGAAAGGCCTTTTTTTTTTTTTTTTTTAAAGGGGGTTACGATGTATGAATATAGCACAAGTCCCTAGTTCTTATGCATCATGTACGCGGGAGGGAGGATGGGGTTTAGGAAGTTTCTTTTGAATGGACTGACTCCACGAGCTTAAAGCTTTAATCATTAACTACTAAGAACTTAAAAATACATTCAGTTTCCTTAAATCTTGTGCCCAGATTAAGTTTTTTCCCCCTAATAAGTATTCTCTTGAATTGTAAATCAACCATATTGTTTATCTCCCCACCCCATCCCCCCTTGCGGGTCTGAGAGCCCCGTGGGTGAAGATTGCTGAGGATTGTTCTGTGGGGAGGTGGACTGAAGTCAGGTTTTTGACTTTGTGAGCAGCACCGGCAGAGATGTCTGGGGAAAATGACTTGGGAAGGGGTGGAACTCTCGCCAGGTGAGTTTGTCCTTCCAGCTATCAGTTATAACCTCTGCGTTTAAATTTCCATAGTGTGCAGCTTTGTGTGTGTGGGGTCCTGGGTGGCTGATGCTCCCCCCCCAGTGTGTGTGTGCGCGCGCGTGCAAAACCTTCGAGCTCATTTTAAAGGACATCCCGAGGATTTCATTTGCCACAGAGGGTATTTGTGACTCAGCACCGAGGGCTGCAGACTGGAGGGTGGTGACTCTGCCCACTTTGATGCCTGCACACACGTGCCTGCTGGGGCACCTGCAGCCCTTCAGCACGAAGTCAACTAACACTGTCTTGATTGGGGTGGAGACAATCTTGGGTATTCCGCGCCCCCCTACTTTAAAAAAGCCAGTTTGGGCAACCAGACTGTTGGAAGGAGTTAACTTCTGAGTGAACCCACCTGACAATACTTAAACTAGGTCGTAAAACAAAGTCCTGCAGTGATTTTTTTCCCTCATGCTTTAATGCCAGATGTTTAACACAATCTAACTCCACGCTTAGCTTCGTGGAGTTGTAGGTGATGCCAGAAGGTGAGGCGGGCTCCGGTCTGGGATGGAGGTCATTCTTGATACACGAGGCCCAGGATTTTTCTCCTTTTGCTTATTCCAGAGCCTGAGCCCAAAGCTGAACCTAGTAAAATTCTCTACCTGTCTGTCTTCTCTTGCTGCTTAAAAAAGAGTCGTAGCTCATTGCTGTGCAATTATTCAGCTGAAATATAAGCGGCTTCCCACCACCCCAGAAGCAAGGCATCTCTGGTTATCTGGAAGACTAAACTTTGCTAGAAGTGCTTTTCGATCGGGCCGCTTTAAGGGCTGCCGCCTGCTTAGCGTTCAATAGCAGAACAACAGGCAGTGGGCGGCAGGCTGGGAGGCTAGGGCGTTGGGCCGCGCGGCCACCCGCCGGCACGCGAACGTCCAGGCGGCGGGGGCGCGGGCTGGGTGCGCCCCGCAGCCGCCCCGGGTCCCGCGCTCGCGGCCAGCAGGTGCGGGTCAGCGGCCCCGCGGCGCAATCGGCGGGGCCCAGCCTGCTCCGCGCGGTCCTAAACTCTCTCGCCTTCTGGCTCTCTTTGCAGCGGGCTTCGAGGCGCCCTTCGGAGCTGCGGAGACCCCTGTGTCTGTGGGCGGCGGGCAGAGGCTCGCAAGCTTCTAGCCGCGTTTAGGGACTCTGATCTTTCTTTTGCCCGAGCTCAGCCGCTCTCTGCCTTCTCTCTGTGTGCGAGTGGGGTCTGTCCGGGCCGGCGGCTGCCGCCCCGGGGAAGCGCGGTGGTTTGCGGTGTGGGAACGGCTGGAGGCGCGCGCTGCTGCCGGCGAGTCGGTGGCGGGGACTGAGGACTGGCTGGAGGTCGGAACCAAAGCTCCGCGGTCGCGCCCCGAGCCCCTCCACTCTGGCCGAAGCGCACAGCCAGGGTTTGGAGGGTCGGCGCGCGCTGCGCTATCCGGGAGGTGGGTCGGGGCCCTGGCCTCCCGGACGGAGCCGCAGGGGAAGAGGTGGGGTGGGAGGACAAAGGGCCGCGGAGGCGGGTGGCTGGGGCGGCGTGCTATTGTTAGCCGCTCCGCCAGTGTGGGGCTAGGGCCGCTGGCCTTCCTGCCCCCGCCTCGGCGCCGGCCCTGCGCGCGGGAAGCCTGGGTGCGCGCGGATGCGACGGGGTCGCACAGCTGCAGGGCGCCGCGGCGGGGGGGCGGGCGGCCAGCTGCACGGTGAGAATTTACCGGCAGCTACGCTGGGTGCAGCGTGGCTGGGCCCAGGCGCGCAGAAATCGCGGGATGTTCCAGTTGCAGCTGTTCCGTGCACCTCCACCCCACCGAGGGCTTTTTTTTTTTTTTTTTTTTAATGCAGTCACCTTTAGGATAGGACGTTTGGCACACGAAATCGAGTCATCAGAAATTCAGTAACTCTGCCACCGAGGAGAGCAAGGATGCAAGGGTGGGCACCACACGGGTGGGCAGAGCAGGAGAGGCGCGTCCTGGGGTCATCCGACAAGGACTGCAGGTACAGCCGCTGTACAGGGGCCCCTCGAACAAAAACAGCTAGCTCTCCTCACCGCTCCTTGGTCCTAGAGGTTGGAGGAAGCTGTCGCCAAGGAAATGACATCTCCTCCCGATTCGCTCCGCACAGTACGTCCCCGGCTTCGAGCTAGCAGGTCGGCCCGGTGCTGCGCGGGGGAAGGGTGCGCGGGCGTAGGCTGTGCCACTCACCGGTGCTGGCTGGAGCTGCGTGGGTGGCTGTACGCAGTGGGGGTGGGAGGACGGGAGGTGGCAGGAGGGTGAAGTCTTTCGTCCGGTTGCAGCAAGAAGCGGGCCCCCGGGGTGACGGCAATGCCTCGGTCTCCTGGCAGGTCCCAATATTAGCAACCTCTGCAACCTTGTGCTTGTGCTGGGAGCCTCCTTCTGGTGCCGGCCCGGCCCTGCCGGAGAGGACGTTGTGGCCGCAGAGGCGCTAGGACCCGGCGGCGCAGGGCAGGCGGAGGGAGCGGTGGCCGCGTGGGGCCGAGGCGCTGCGACGACGGCGACCCGCGTCACACCTGGCGCTCGGGCAGGGCCTCTGCCCGCCTCCTCTTCCCCGGGCCCCTCACTTCGACTCCTCTCTGGGGACCTTGCCCCACCCTCAGCCTCAGAGTAGCCGGGGGTGGGGGTGGGGTGCGTTTGCGCCTTCAGTAGAACCGAAGATGCGTTTTCTGCCTGAGAGGGAGCAGCAGAAGGAGGCGAGCTGGGAAGAGGGGCTCTGCCGCCCCTGTGCAGCCGCAGGTGACTGCAGCTGCTGGCGCCTTGGCAGTGACCCAGCGCACAGTGCAGGGGATGTGGGTGCTGTGGGGCAGCTCGCTATTCGTGCAGGACCTGCAGCCAGCGGGGCAACTTAGGTGGGGTCTTGAGGGAGCCCTTTGTCTTTTTCCCTGGGGTGGGAGGTGTGGACCTGAGGTTGAACCCACAGAAGAGGAGCTGGGGATTATTTCTGTGGTCCACAGGCTTGTTGGGGTAGGTGGGGTGGTGTGTTTGTTCCTATCTATATTTTCGCTTTTAGGGCAGTCTGGCCTAGCTAGATGGGGAAAAGGGGGAGCAGAAGATCCGTTGGGCAGTGGTCATGTAGAGGAATAGAGAAGTGTACCGGGGCCTGGGGCAGCCCAAGCAGGCTCTCCTCTGGGATGGGATTGCAGCTCTGGACCTTATCAGGTCCAGATGACCACCCCAACGGAGCCTCCTTGGAGTGGGAGGCAGGTGTCAGGCCCAGGCTGCACCAGAGGAGAGAACGCATGATAGTGTGATTTTTTTTTTTTTTTTTTTAATAAACGAAGGTTTAGAACATCTTGTTGCCAGAGTTTTGCACTTTAAAACATTCTGTTCTTGGTACTGTATCTTACTTTTCAGTGCCTCATTAAGGGTAGGACTGCCTCTTTAAGGGACTGTTGTTTAGGCTTGCTTCAGATTCTAGAAAATTTGGTGGGGTTCTCCTTCCATTCAGTTCATTTCCTATGCAAACTCAGGATTGCTCAGGGTGATGCAGACTGGAACTTACTAAATACAGGCACAGAGGTGCGTGACTTGGAGCCTGGGGTGGGCTGCTCTGGGGGAGTTGAAGCTCTGCTGAGAAGGGGGAACCCTTGACTTCACAACTCCACGATGTGCCCGTCTCTCTCTCTCTCTAGGTATAGGTATATGTATGAAATATTAGGATGTCTGTGTTAGTTTTTTCTTGTTATCAACATGATAGAGGACATTTATTTATATGCATTCAGTTATTAATTCAGCAAACTTACTGAAGAGCTGTTAGAGCCAGGTTGACAGATGGTTTTTCAGGTTGGGTGGATGAAGTGGCTTTGGTCCTCCCTCCCACTCCCTGAGGCTGACCCTGCTACAGCCTTTGAGGTAAAGCCCAGCCCAAGTGGGTCCTAGGAGGCTGGGCCAACATGGGGCTAATGATCCATCTGGGCAGAGGGAGGGAAACCCCATCAGCCCTGGGACTGATCCCTAATAGCTCTGGAGACCCGGAGAAGGAAGAAGGCTTGATCAGGCCATTTTCCTGAAGTAGTGTAGACGTGGACCTGGTTTCTTGTTGATCCAGGGTGGGTGATACAGGGCTATCATCAGACCATGTGAAGCCCAATAAACCCATCCTCTTTTGGGACTGTTGGCCACGGTGCAAGAGAGTAGGGAGATGACTGCTCACCAGACTTGTACGCCCAGTGTGGCTCCATCGTTCCCCATACTTGGGCTCTTCTGAGGCACAGTGAGCCAGCTGAGGCTGTCTTGGTTGTGCCCACGAGGAGGAGAGACAGGTTGCTGTGATACTTCAGTGAGGACCATGATTTTTAATTTAGGCACAATTCCATCATTCCCTTCTTTCTTCTGTTCCTTCTTTTGCTTTGTCTCCTCTTAGTCATTAAAGGCTCAGGTATCTCTACGGAAAAGCCTTTTCCTGAGCTGTTCCAGATCCCACACCTTCAGTCTGCACAATGCGTACTTGTGTTTGTAGGGTTGACTCAGAGGACGGCTGGAACCACTCGCTGGGTACCAGTTCTGGCCCAGCAAGGGCTTCACAGACCTGGCCGAGGTGATGGTTCAGCATGGACAAGATGGTACCAGGAATGATAAGGATTCCAGTCTGGTTGGGTGGGATCCTGTTAGTGGATTGCCAGGTCTCCCTGACCTCAGAGTATTGATGCTCCCTGTGTGTGGGAGAGGGCTGTGACTCACACGTTCTGGTTGTCTACTGGCCCTTGGGTCACTAGGTGACCTCATGAAAACCTGGGCTATTCTCTGGAGATCTGTGTTGTCAAGGAGCTGCAGAGACAGGGTGGGTGGTTGGAAGTGATGAAATCTTATTCGCCGGGGTCACCAGATCATTCTGTCCTGTGTGGATAGCTCCTTAGAGACTTATCTCAGGTATTTAGGGGGAAGTTGCTTCTGACTTGCCTTCCTCAGACTGAAGGAACCACCTGCCTTTGAACACTGCCCACACCCTGAACATCTGTCTGTTCTCATGCCTTCACCATTCTGTCACTGCAGTTATCTGGTTATTTGCTTTTCCTGCTACAGTAGCCCCCTCCCATCTGCAGTTTCAGTTACCTGTGTCCCTTTGTGGTCTGAAAATATTAAGTGGAAAATTCCAGAAATAATTCATAAGCTTTAACTTTAATTATAATATATTATAAATGTTCTGTTTTATTATTATTGTTAACCTCCTACCCTGCCTAACTTGTAAGTTGAGCTTTATCATTGGAATGCGTGTATATAGGAAAAGTGTGGTATATATAGGATTTGGTACTCTCAGTGGCTGAAAGCATCCAAGGAATGTTACCCCCTCCCACATACAGATAAAGAGGCACTGGTGTAGCTGGTGAGCAGCCTGACAGTGCAGGGCCTCTGCGGGCTTATCCATCTTTATATCTTCAATAAGTGGCATGGTGCTTGGCTTATAGTAGTCGCTCAATAATAGTTTGTTGGATGAATAGATGGATGTGTCTGAATTTCAACTGTCTTATCGAGACCAGGAAAGACCAACATAGACAGCTTAATACTTTCATTTCTAAATTATGTATCCAATAATTTCTGAACATAACTATGTGAAAATGGCAAATAAATCACAAACACTTGAAAAAAGGTAAAACCAAATGTTAAGATGTGTGTCATAGTTAAGGAAATAGGTCTAAACTCTGATTGCTTGGGACAAGTTATTTAAACTTCTGAAATACCAGTTTTCCCATTTGCGCTTGAGGGGTTAAAACATTGTAATGCCTAGGGTTGTCCTTAAGACTGAGGGAGAGAAGGCCTCTCATTGGCATAGACTAAATGCTTAAGTATTTTAGCTATCATAATAATCATTATTATTGTTGCTGTTATCCTTGATGTTGTGCATACCAGCCTGTTAAATGGTTTTATGAAATCATGTTGGGCAGATCTGGTGGGCACTGCTGGCCACTATTTGTTATTTCTCAGAACTGCCTCCTGCTTAGGAAAAACAGAAAGATTATCATCTCCTGCTCTTACAGGATGCAAGTATCTTTTCGTTTTGTGATTAAACCTCTTTTTCACTGACTTGGTGAATTAGATTATACAGACTTGAAAGAGGGCAAAATGTTTCCTGAATTTCATGTTAAAATGAGAACAGGAGATGAATTAACTCCTTATACTAATTTCAGGATGTATATGATTGTGTGTGGTTTTCGGAGCTAAGAAGAGATTCATGTATACCAGACTCCTAATAGGAATAATAGACCACAGTTTTGGTTCTTTGTTTTGAAATCTAAAAGTTAGGAATGGTAAAATGAAATAAAATGGTTGCATCGAAAAGGGAGTACATTTCATGTGGAATGGATCCCATGGAAATGTTGGTTCTTTTACCCTTCCATTTGTTTTCCAAGATGGAGAAAGACTAGTTATAAATTGTCTAGCTGTAGATGCATTTTTCATGATATAGTCATAGATTATTAGAGTCAAATTGTAAATTCTCTATATACTTTTCCAGGTACTCTTTCATATTCTATTAAAATCAGTACCTTTGCATGTGCAGATATTCTGGAAACTGTATGCATGAGATAATTCGTAATATTTTGTGCTTATAAAAGAATTAGGAATGGTTTCCTGGAAGAAATAGCTCTTTTTTTTTTGCATCACGTTGAAACAGAGTTTCCTCCTGGTTAATCCTTTTCTTTATTAGATTTATGTAGTTCATGTCTTCATTTGATTACAGCACAGTCTTTTGTGACAGTAGCAAAATTAATTGTTTAAAAATCCACAAAGTGCTTTTTTATTAGTCACATGAGACTGACTATAGACAGTATTACCCTAAGTTTTTTCTAAACTCTTAAATGTAAGTAAATTTTTTCAATATTTGAAGATATTTTTAAAAGAGCTCAGTATTTGATTTGTTGATACAAGTTCCACACAAAGTGTAATATTTTATAACAAAAATGGGAAAATGGCTGAGCACAAGGAATATTAACAGTACCCTGAATATATTGTGGGATAATCACTTTAAAACAGCAATATGTTTACAGAAATTGAAGCTATTGTTGCGTGGCCATAAAATTCTGGATTTATGTCCAGCTTAGGTGTTGTTATTCTTAGTGAAATAAGCAAGGGGAGAGACTGAAATAAAAGATCATTATGTTGTTTTGATTTTGGGATATGGTATTCCATGCCTCTTTTAAATCAAGAGCATTTTTTGGAATCTAGGATATTTTTCCATCCAGAATATGATGCTGTCAGAATTGTTTAACTATCTCCTTGAGGTTTAGATAAGTGCAACAAAAAAAGATCATTAAAAATAATAAGTATTTTTATATCAATATAAGCTAGACTGTAGTTGGAAAATTGTTTAAGTAGAGATATTTGGGATATGTGTGGGCTAGTTTAGTTTTTCAGTTGGAACTCAATAAAGTTATGCAATAGAGGTGGATAATTTTCTGTATAAATCAATCAAGGCTTTAGTTAGCAGTTCATACTCTTATTTTGAGAGACATAAGACCATTCTTTAGCAGGAATTTTTTTCTGATCTGTACCTAATACAAATTTCTTTTTTTGTTTAAACAATAGATGTTTATTTCTTAACATTCTTAGAGGAAGTCCAAGGCGAAGATTCCCAGACATAAACACTTCATCTCACATTTATAAAGTAGAAGTAGCCCCCATATCCCAAACATCTCTGCTTAAACAATTTTCCACCCAAAGTCTTTCGGGTATCAATACTCTTCTAGTTATTAAACTATGTACATTGGCTGATCTGTCCTGTCACTTTTTAGCATGTCTCTGTGGATGGTAATTAAAAAAAATGGAAATGTTTCAGTTATTATGTCAGTCACCTGGGTACGTTGTGTGTTTCCCATGTTGCCCAGGCTGGCCTCAAACTCCTGGGCTCGAGCCATCCTCTGCTCTCACCTACCCAAGTAACTGGGGCTGCAGCCACCTACTACTGTGCCTAGCTCACGTTGCTAAGTGTTTTGGGGTCAAGATAGAATTTAGCTGGCAAATCAGTTCTTTTGGGCTGTGGTTTTCAAAGAGAAGACACTTCTTTAACTTGTCTGAAGTGACCTCTGCTGGGGCCTGGGGCCACTTGCCCTCCAACCCCCGTGGGATGCTAAGACTCTGGGATGTGGCCTTTGCCCTAACTTTTCCTCTGCCTTCTGATGTTTGGCTCACAGGCATTCTGGAATTTATCAGCATAGCAGTGGGCCTGGTCAGCATTCGTGGTGTGGACAGTGGACTCTACCTCGGGATGAACGAGAAGGGCGAGCTGTACGGATCAGTAAGTATGGGACACGTTGTGTCAATTTCCCTGTCCCGTGTTTTGTTTGACCTGCTTTTTCTCTAGATTAAAAGAGCTAGAAATGAAACAGGAAGGTGAATGTCAGTTTTTACTTTTTGAGGCAAGCCATTCCACTTTTATTAATACATCATCAACTGCATCTTCACTGGACCAAAGTTGCTAAGCAAATGCTTAATATGCCAAACCATCTTCATTATCAAGAAAATAAAAATTCACAAGTGTGAAAATTCTCATCTTCTTATATTGAATGGGAGTTATTTTTGAAATGAATTGAAATGATCTAAGCTTTGCCAAGCATTGTAATTAAAACTAGAAATAGACCATGCAGTGAGTCTCAGTCCTTTCTCTGAACGACGTAAGAGTTTAATTATGCAGGGGGAGATGGAAATTATTGTCAGATAGCTTGTATGTGAGCAAGAATATAACAACATTGTGATTATTTGCAAGTATTATGAGTTTTTTTTCCTCTGGCCTCACTTTCTATTCCCACTGGGTTGGAAGGTCCTTGGGGGGGCAGTGACAAAGGATTTATTATACCCTGCCAGGTGCCAGGCCCTGAGCTAGGTGCTGGATGTAGCTGTGAGTGAGACAAAGTCACTGCTTTTGCCGTGCAGGGAGGCGACTCACTGTACATCCTAGATCTCTTTGCTCTTCCCAGCACAGTGTCCAAAACACAGTGCGCTGCACACGGCAGGAACTTAGGTTTTGCTAAGTTTTGGGTGAGTATAAATGATAGATTGTTTGTTACTATATACTATCTTGGCGTTTCAACAATAAAATGGCAATCAAATAAACCTTTAGTTTTTCATAATTATTGGCAGTCAAGTGAGAATTTAATCCATGCTATCTGGAATATGAGAACTTTGTTTAGAGCCTACAAAAAGTTGAAAATTAAAAAAAAAAAGTCTCAGACTGGAAAAAGCTGTGGAGGCCTCAGTTGACAGAAATGAAAGGCAAAATTTTTTCTAGATGTACTCCTTTCCTATCCATATACTAGTTAAAAATATATGTACATATATATAATTCAGAAATGCTCTAGATAGGGTACATTTTCACTCAAATATTTCAGAGGACACGAAAGTGTGGACTGCGTAATTTGAATATAACACACGCCATTTTGAATGATTCAAGATGTGATTTTTCTACCTTGGTAAAATTTCAAACAATGGTTCATGTATATTTAAAGTGCTTTTTAAAAGCATATATATACATATATATATATATATATATATATATACACACACCTGTGTATAACTGTGTAGGTACATATATATATATATATGGATATATATATCTAAAGTACCTTTTAAGAAAATAAATTATTTAAAAATATGTTTGTTAAGTATAGAATTGATGTTAGCTTTTTAAACACAGCTCTTGGTTTAGGCAAAGTTATTTATTTCCTGAATGACTTTTGCCAACATTTTTTAAGTGTGAAGAAAGACATATAAGATATAGCATACATGAAGGAAACTTTTTAGCATAAATAATATAAAACGATGTTCTTTTTTGCCATGCCCTGTGTTTTTTCACTTTTATATACGGAAGGTAGCTTTAAGTTGCTCTCAGTTGAATTCAGTAAAGTGCTCTTTTGTGTGTGGAGCAGAAGTTCTATCCTTAAGTGGAAGGGACTGTGGGTTTATCACAGTGGTCTCCAAACTTTTCTCATCACATATCCCCACCGAAAAAGGTGATTTTTGAGTATCTATCTTAATCTGTGCACATTGAAATATTTTAAATCACACATACAGAATACAGTTCCTATATATTGTCTTGTTTCATAAAACATTTTTGAAGGGTATGATGAGCAAGTAAACCCAAGTGGAGGCCATATGTCATTTGCTCCAAGCTTTACCTATGTGCCTCTTCGGAATATTCTCCACAGCTGAGGGATGACCAGGCTGTCATCTAAAATCATCAGCATGATCCAGACGCCTGCGGTTTCTCAGGTGGCAAGGAGAGCGCATTTCATTTTGTGTGCAGCCAAGCTGCCTGTGGGATTGTTCACTGGGCTCAGCCTCATTTCCCTGTCTGTGTTATTTTGGTCGTTCCCTGAGTCATCTGTCCTCTCCCACAGCTGTCCTCTAGTCTGTGTATGTCCCAGTTCATAGAAAGGTGCTTGGAGCAGGTGAGCAGTACCTTGAATGTAGACCCAGTGAGCACCCGTGACCATACTGCAGGAAGTGGCATCGGGAAGTAGAGAGCTGGAGAGCCCCAGTTTGCATGTTGTCTGGGGAGCCAGACTGCCCCGTTAGGTTTCCCGTGAATCCTCACTGCTTCAAGTGGGGCTTTTTGAGCATGTGAGGGGTGAGGGGTTGAAGTGTGCTTTTGTGGCCACTTTACTACCTGATAGCTCCAATCATAGAATCCCAGCTGTGCAAAGGAGGGAGTCCAAGAAAAGACAGAATGGCCTTTCCTTTTTGTTTTCTTGAGAAATATAGACCTTTTCCTATGAAGAGTACCTTCAGATTTGGAAATTGCTCTGAGTGTGCCAGAAGAGACTGTTTTCCTCATTGTGATTTCCTGTGATGCTTCCCCATACTCCGCATCTTCCATCTCCAAAGTATTCTCCATGTTGCTGGCAGTTACTTTCAATGCCCAGGTATGAGTGTCACTCTCCCCCTCAGTCCCTTCACATACGTGCCTGGGAAGGATAGTGCCCACATACTTTGGCATAGTATTCAGTGCTTTTCATGAGCCACTTTACCTTGATCTGCATTGCTGACATAATTCCATTCTGACTATTTGCTGTTTTTCAAGCATGCCATGTAGTCTGACTTGTACATGTGGTCAGGTTAATTCCTCTTTCTGGAATGCCTTTCTCTGTCCTTCTCTGCTTGATGAAGCAGCACTCTTTATTTAATAGATCCAATGAAAATATCAATCTCTTCTGCAAACTCTTCATCCTACCCTGAACTGTAGCCCTAGTTGTTCTAGTTAGCATTTCTTGTGTTTTCCTGTTGGTCCAATGAATACTTTGTTTATATTTCCAATATTACATTGGTAGCAGTACAATTTGTAGTATGGCCCAGTATATTTTGATATTCCCCAATGGATCAAAAGGCATAGAGCACATTTTTTTCCCTTGTGTTGCCTAATGCACAGCGATGGCCATTGTACATGGTAGGTGCTTGGTAAATGCTCACTGGAGTGAAATGAATTAGAAGTTGTGATTTGTTTCCCTTCTCTTCATGAGCTATATAGGCATGGGCCTTGAAGTATATGCCCTAGTATGGGGGGTATGCACTCAGGATGCTAGTTGCAGGAAGACTTGCTGTCTTCCATTCCCTTGATTACTTGGCTATGGCTGTGTTGTCCGTGGTGTGCACAGCCTGAGGGGGCAGGAGACTGGAGAAAAGATTGTGCAGCAGCAAGAATAGGGTTGAGCTTTCATCAAGTCTTTGCTACTAAGTAGGCACTGGGCCCTTATTTTCCTCATCTCTAAGGTGGAGAACTTGAGTCCGAGATGTGTGATGGATCTTCCTATTATGGATAGAGTTTAGGAATTCTATAGTTTGGATTTTGCAGGTTTCCCTCTTGATTCTCTCTGCCACATTGTGATGCTTTCTGTGCACACACCGTTTAGGCAGCGAGATCTTTTGCTCCCTTGTGCAGAGCTGGAGGTGTGCTCCCCAGGCAGCAGGTATTTCCCTTTGGTCTGTACCTTCTGGAGGTGAGAGAGAGAGGGGGGAGATTCCTCTGGGGCTGGAATCTCATGTTTCCCATTGGGTGTGCGGTAATCATGACTGGCCTGGCAGTGGGAACGAGGAGCAATCAGATTCCTCATTTTTATTGAGACTGAGAAAAGGAAAAAGAAACAGGTGGTGAGTCTATTATGAAGTACACAGAAAATGGGGCTTCCATAATCCTGTGTGACCTTGAGTGAAGGTTAGCACACTAACGTGGAATTTGTTCCTAAATGTCAGAAAACACTGACAAGACTGACCTCATTATAAAAGAAGGTAAATAAGAGATTTTGGGAAATAGGAGTCACTTTTATGAAGTAAACTAATGTGTAAATTTAGCAAAAACCCATTTAGAATGTACTTTTGGAGATTAATTTGGTCTGTACATTTATATAATTTTTCTTTTTGGCCTCCAAGTTCACCTTGAGAATAGATCTAAAAATGAAAAAAGTAAGTGGATAATACTTGTTAGGAAACTAGATGGGATTCTGATATCTCATTAGTTTGGTTATTGTATTCATGTGTTAATTTATCCATGTGTTTATTTCTTTATTTGCTCATTCATTTATTTCCCAGTCATATCTTTTCCGTGTCTAGCATTGTGATAAGAGCATAACCATGAAACAGATATCTCAAACTCTGATAGAAGAAGCATCTTATAAATCACTCAGTGAAATGTGAGATTTACTAAAGTGGAGGAATGCACACACATCTTGGTAGCCCAAAGGACTGCTTAAAGAACTGTATAGGACACTTGGGTGGTAATATTTGAAGGTGATCTTGAGGGATGAATAGGAGTCGCATCAAAAGAAAAGCAGACAGGTTAAAGCACATAACCTTTCAAAGGTATAGGCCAGAATATGCTGCCAGGTTAGAATTTAGAGAGGGTGATAGATTGCATGTATGCATACACAACCAGAGAATTAGAGTATTACTTCACATTTGTCACTTTGATTTTTATTAAAGGGACTTGCGATAAGGCTCAGGTAGTTACATTAGGGGCTTAATCTAAATTGTCTTGAGTATTATCAAGATAATTTAACACATCAAAAATAATTGGCTATAATAAATGCCTCATTTGAAAAGAATGCTGTGAAAAAAATGAATCTCCTTTAAGAAGCTCACATTTCATGAAAGGTATTTATTTGATCTTTTCATTAAAAAATAGTAGCACCAGGGCCGGGGATTTAGCTCAGTGGTTCCGCCGCCTGCCTCGCAAGCGCAAAGTTCCAAGTTCAATCCCTGGGTACCAAAAAAACAAAAACAAAAACAAAAAAACAGTAGCACCAGCTGTAAATTGTAATGATGTAGGAATGTGGAGTGCCGAATCTGCAAAAGTGATGCCTAAGGGCAGCACCCAGCTGGGGAAGTACCAGCATCTCTGCTTTGTAGCTCTTTAGAGCACTTACTTTATTCTACCTACAATTTTAATTCTTGCTGGTCTCTCCCACTGCAGAAAGGTTTGGAAGTTACAGTCTTTGTCTTATAATCTTTCTATCTTCGGGAGGCTCAGCTGTGCACTTTCTTTGCAGTTGGCACATGGTAATGGTCATTGACCCAATTATTCAAGCAGTCCTGAGCCATGCACACACAGAGTCCACTGTATTTGAGCACTATGCAGTGATAGCACTGTGTACTCTGGAGTTGTTCACTTACAAAGTCCAGCAGTTTTCACAGCTATTACCTCATTTGTGTCCCACACCAAGCAAGGGAGAGGTTGATTGACTTGGTCAATGGCCTAGAACTTGTAGGTACAGAGTGAGGACTCAGGCTTACTTACAGTGCCTTGGAACCATGCCTGCCATCATCTTGATACAGGTGTTTGTTAAATAGGAATTTACTAGTGGGTTTAGTTATATTTCCAGGGTCATCACTGGACCATAATTTATATGCATCGGTAAAATCAACAGCCAAGGTAGAGTGGGTTTTAACTGTGTTTCCAATGCTCACAAACTTTCTTTAATAAGCACACTAGTTGGGGCAGTGGCCTTTCTGGGTAGAGCTATACTCATTAAAGAAGTTCCTTGCATGGTGTTTCATATTGTACAGTAGGTGAGAGGAGCCCTGTAGATCCATTGCTCTCAGAATTGTGGAATGTGCCCACCTCTTTAAAAGTAAAAACCCAAGTATGGTTGTTCCTTAATATCTGTGGGTGATTGGTTCCAGGAAACCCCATGGATATGAACATCTGGATGCTTAGGTCCCTTCTGTAAAATTGTACAGTATTTGCATAGGTTCTGTGCACACCTTCCTGTAGGTTAAAACCATCTCTAAATAATGTATAATATTTGGTACAATGTGAATGGTAGGTAAATTGTTGTTGATAGGGAATGACAACAAGAAAAATACTTGTACGTGTTTAGTACAGATGCAATTTTTAAAAAATGTTTTTTGATCCATGCTTGGTTGAATATGTGGATGCAGAACCCACAGTTAGGGAGGGCTGGCTGTATCTCAGATGCTTAGGGCCTCATATTGACTTATATTATTTTACTACATTATTTGAATATGTACAAACATAAAAATGGATATAAATTCCTTATACCTACACCTCTTTGACAACTTTAATAAAAAACATATTTCTTTATAGTTCAAACCAAACTATAAGGTGAAAAAAAATCCAAATTGGCATGATGGGCTTAGAATAATGGATGATGTTCCATGCCTGTAACTAGGATACTGCCTCCTTCCCCGTAATGGGTCCAAGAGCTGTGGCTCAGCTGTGTCTGAGCTCCACATGCCTGCTCTTTAGAGTGCTGGAGGTGACTGACTCCATTCTCTCCCTAATTGCCTCCTCTCTGACTTGCTGTGAGACCAAATGATGCTTCTGGTCCCCAGCATACCACTGATTGACCAAGTGTGCCTGTTAGTCCTGGTGGTGAAAGTAGCCTTGAACATAATTTTAAACCTAAAGACTGCCATCTTTCCATATACATGGAGTGAAGGAGGAATTGGTTTTAGGACCCTCCTTGGATACCAGAATCCTTGGGATGTTCGAGTTTCTTATATAAAGAGGCATAGTATGTGCATAGAACCTACTTACGTACTCTCATAGTCTTTTCTTTTTCCTTTCTCTTTGTCTTTTTCCTCCTTGCCCAATCTCTACTCTTTTCTTGCCAGTATTGTGGATTGAAATCAGGGCCTTCGCACTGAGCTATATCCCCAGTCCTTTATAAAATTTTGAGACAGGGTCTCCCTAAGGCACTAAGTTGCCCCAGCTGGGCTCAGACTTGTGATTCTTCTTCCTGCCTCAGTGACCCAGAGTGCTGGGATTGAAGGTGTGGGCCACTGCCCGGAGCCTCTTATTGACTTTAAATCATATCTAGATGACTTACAATACCAATGTAGTATACGTAGTTGCTGTACTATATTGTTTACGGAATACAGACCAGAAAACCTGCATCTGTGTTCATCACAGATGCATTTGTTTGAGCACTGTTGCTCTGTGGTTGGTGGAGTCCACAGATGTAGAACCCATGGTTGTGGAGAGCCAACTGTGGTCGTATGTGGTTATGAGGCAGTCATCTGGAAGACTCTGAATATTCCTCAGACCATTCCTCTACTTTTCCATTGAAATGGAACGATGGAGTGAAACGTTCTTGGAGAGAAGGTGTGGTCTTCCAGGTCATGTCCTCCGTCTTCTGGAGATCTGCAGGTGCCAGAGTTGGAAAAGACGTCCATGGCTGTGCAGCCCTGGGGAGGAGGAGGGCCTGGGAAGGGGGGGTAAGAGTTGTTGCTGCATCTGTCTGCAGAGTCAGTTCTGGGCATCCCTTGAAGAAGCAGCACAGCTCTGGGGGTTCATGGATCAGGACACCTTACCAAATGGCAAGGCACCACCGAAATTAGTAATCTGTTCATACTGCTTTGATGGGAGATATTCAGGTATGTCTGTACAGAGTCTCCAAAAAAATGTAATTCATATGAAGGAAGTGAAGAGGTTCCTTTGTTGAATAGTCAATCTGATGTCAGGGATGCTCAGGAATGGGTGGTTTTCCACAGATATTTTAGGTAATAGAGCTTTGCCTTGTATTTCATAAATGCACAGCCAGTTTTCAAAGGATTAAGTAATAACTCTTAGATGACAAAGAAGGCAGCACCCCAGAAGAGTGTCTTGTATATAATTTAGTGCAGACAGTCTCTGTTTTATTTATTTTCTTTTTTGAGACTGGGTCTCACTATGTAGTTCAGGCTGGCCTTGGACTTACTGTGTACCACATCTCCTCCTGCCTCAGCCTCTCAAGTGCTAGGACGACAGGTGTGCACCACCACACCTGGCCAGCCCTTGTTTTAGAGATGAGAGTGGAATTTTAGTGGCTTAGTGACTTAAGGTCATGCGTAGGTATCATGTAATAAATTAGAATTTGAATGTAGGTAAATTCAAGGACATCTTGTTCCGTGCATATGTCTGTCAACAGTGGCCACCCATTTCTGTGAATGAGTTTTTCTTTTCTTGCCAGGATTAACCACATAGTGGAGTAAGATTTTAGTATTTCTTTCACAGATACGACTTCTAGAGGGATTTTTTTCTTTCTAGTAGCCTACTTTTATTTGGTGGTTTATTAGTGGTTCATTTGTTTCCTTTGCATTTAGATGTCTGGCCTTTACTTAGTGGAAAACCATCTTTATAGTAATGTATTTGTTGATTTAATTTTAGTTAGGTTTACATTGTTGACCAGGGTAGCAACACTGACTGATTGCGATACACTTAAAACATGCTGTTAGTATGACCAAATTCATAGAACCCAGATCTTTAGACTTCCCAGATGTTGGAAAGGATTTAGTTCTTTTTTCCTTCCCTACCTCCCTTCTTTTCTCTGGGGCTGGAACCCAGCATCTGCTATCTCTGAGCTGTACCCCTAACCTGTTCAGGATTTAGTTTTAATTATGAATTGCTTCTGATAGGTTGGAGGAGAATGGCTTGGACTCCTAGGGAATATACAGAGGAATGGTCTTTCTTCAGGCTCAGGAATCCACATATGTCTTAGTTACTTTGTCATTGCTGAGACACAATACCCAACACCCACAACTCTAGGGGAGGAACAGTTTATTTTGACTAACAGTTTGCAGAGGTTTCAGTCCATAGTCGGCTGGCTTTGAGGCAAGGAGGTGTGGCAGAGGGGCATAGAGAGAAGGCATGGTCATGGCATGACAGACAGGAAGCAGAGAGAGGGATCAAAGGGGGAGGGAGGGTGACAGACCCTTCTAGGCCACTTCCCAGTGATCCACCTCCTCAGGCCAGGCTTTACATCACATTTAGCTGTAAACCCCAGTCACTCCCAAAAGCTCCACCTATGATTGCATGAGGGTCCAGGGATCATCTATATATAAACCATAACAACACGACAAATAAAGCTTTCCTGTGTGATCTTGAACCTTCTCTCTGCCCACCCTTGATTTCCTTCCTGTTCCCTGCTCCATGCTGCTGTGTCCTTGAGTCCTTCCTTCTCAGTCCTGGCTGGAGATAAGGCTTGAGAGAGAGGTTTGAGGAAGCTCCAGGTCAACTGCTTATTGAGTGTCCATTTCATACAATAACCTTGGAGTTGCAAGGTCTCAAGTTATGTTAGTTTCCCAAGGCACTCCCAGTACTTAATCCAGAGTCTTTTGTGTAGTTGGTGCTTAGTAAATATGGAATGGATGTATGGATTGTCAGTGGGATTCCAAATAATTTGTTTCTTTCTTTCTGTTTTTGGCATACAGTGACTTATAAGTGCCTAGTTTGTAGTAGGCACTGGAGAGCTGGCAAAGTTGACATAGAGACCTATGGTTCCTGATGTTTCCAGTGGAAGGGTCCCTTTTGGATAAAAAGTGTTAGGGAGCTCCATGTGATAGTAATTGTAAGTGTCTTTTGATGACAACAACTCTGAATTCATGAACACTACAAAATGAACTCATTACTGCTGCAGATTTGAAAAGAGCAGGGCAGTGGGTCTGTGTGGTAGTTGTTTCATTTCTGTGGTTTACAAGCAGGGCTGATCCCTGCTTCCCTGAGTCCTGAGCCCTGGTGGACACAGACGACGTCCCATGAGTGTGAAAGTTGGGGACGCTGAATACCACCAGGAGACAGCAGTGTCAGGGATAATATGAGCACTGGCCTACCACATCCCGGCTCTTCCTGTGTCCCCAGCCCCACCCCTTCCACATTGAGGAGCTCCCAGCCCTCCAGGTCTCCGAATCGTCCTTCATTGTGGTTCTCCAGCAGCACTGCTTATCCGGGGTACATTGTCATACAGGTCCTGAGCTGCCCCTCAAGTGGAGCCACAGTTTCTTTGACTGCTTTTGAATTGCAGAGCACCCTCCTCAGTCCTTGAGGGCACATTGGAAGTGCTCTAGTCAGTTACACACACAATCACATACTCATTCTTCACTCACACAGACTCCGTCTTTCCCTCTCACACAGCCCCTGGCTACACACCTGCTCACATGGTCTCTCTCCCGTGCACACACTTACCTGCTCACACGCTTGTTTCCTCTTCTGCCCAGGCATACTCTTACTTGCATACCCACACACTCCCTCTTTGTGTTTCTTTCACAGAGTCAACAAACGATATTGATTGTCAATTAGTACCTTACCTGGTGCTAGAAATACAGTCAGTCCCCAGGATTTGCAGACTCTGTTTGTGAATTTGGTTGCTGGCTAAAGTTTGCTTGTAACCCCCCAAATCTACGTTTGTTTCACTTTCATGATTATTTGGGAACTTGTGCAGAGAAGCAGAAATGCAAGACCCCTCTATGTGCGTGTCCCCTGCTGGTCATGGAAGGCCTGGCTCTGCCTTCTTGTCTCAGGTGTCGGCCTGTAAGTAGAGTCCTTCTGGGTAGCTGTTTATGCTATGTATGTTTGTGCCTTTTGTTGGTGATTTTTCCATATAAAATGTCCCTGGTGTAGGGCTGAAGTGCTGTCTAGTATTGCTGAAAGCCCAAAAAGGCCCTGATGTGTCTTAGGAAGCAAGATTATATGAAGCCTTGTTAAGGCCTGAGTTATGGTGATGTTGACTGTGAGTCTGATATTAACGAATCAATAATCTGTGTTAAATAAGGTTTCTTTGATCAGAAACATACAAAAATCTAGGCTAAGTACTGATAGGTTGACAAAAGTTTTATGACTAGTGGCTCATGGGAATCTCACTGTGTATTTCCCCCAGGAGATTCAGTATTCTGGGAGATTTTATAGAATTTAACTACCTTGGATAATGAGAATCAACTGTACCCACAGATGCAAATATACTTCCTTGTGTGAGTAATTTTAGAACTGATTCAGGAAGAACTTGCAACTTAGTTGGGGGAATGAGACATGTAAACCAAGAATTACAGTTTGCTGCAATAAGTGTTAGAAATATGTCTAAAAGGGCACAGAGGACTTGCAGGAGGGAGATGAGGTTCAGGGGAAGGAGAGAATGTCAGGATCATCCACAGAGGAGACAGACAGCAACAGGCAGGTGTTCCTAGAAGAGGAGAAAGCTTGGAACGTAGCTTTGCTGCAGCCCCAGTAGCCTAGTGCTGCTGGATGTACCCTGATTGATCTTTTCTCTGCTTCTGTTTATCCCAGTGGCTACCAGAGGCTTCTTTGTTGACATTTGTGGGGCCCTCCCTGCCTGAATCATCAGCTACTTGGGATGTTGCCACTGTGTTGTTCTATGGCTTGACCTGGGAGGTGCCTTTGAAGCTCACAAAAAAGTGGGGCCCACTGGAATTGAGTGGGAACCCCTTCCCCTTGGCAGCTTCAGCAGTGGCGTGGCCACACTGCCCCTCTGGTATCCTCCCATGCCAGGGGCCGACTTGAATTTGTGCGGAAACATCATTTGTCAATCCGCTGGCCTGGTGTGCTTCAGCAGCATTGTGACAACTGGCTGAGCAAAAGCGTGTGCTCCCCACACTCCTGCTCAGAGGGCTCCCCCGAGGATTAAAAGGTTAGGGCGTTAAGTGGGAGAGACGCTGGAGCTGTCTTCCTTCCTGCTTTCTGTAAGGCTTAATATCCTGGCATAAGTCGATTTCCCCCTTAATCTTTTCTCGTTCTGTAATTCTTCATTGAAATCCCCGTTGAAGTTTACTTTTCCCTTGTAATGAAGTGCCCAACGCTCAATGCCGTATTTCAAGACCAGACCTGCCAGGGTCATACCTCGTGGTGCGTAATGCGATTGCTTCGCTGTAGCATTGAATTATTTTTGCCTATTTAGCTGCCATGTACATAATCTGCTCACGCTCAAGTTTCTCTCTGTTCTGCCCCCTTTTCCTTCTCTCTTCTCCTCCTTTATGCTTTCATTTTCCATATGAATCACTGTGGCAGGTACTTTTATCCTGGTTGTGGTGATAAACCCTGAAGTCATGGAGGCACAGGGCTTTCCAATCTCAGCTCTGTCGCTTGCTAGCCCAGCAACCTTGAGCAGTATTCTCAAGCTTTCTGAGCAGAGACTGTGAAATAGGGCTGACCAGAGGTGCCTGATAGCCCTAATGTGAGGCCTGGGATGCAGGGGACCAGTGCCTTGTGGCTCAGCTCATACTCCGCCCCCAGTAGTCTTCTTGGGTCCCCCTGGCAGTGATGGAAATGCCCTCCTGTGTGACCTCTGATTGTCCTGACCACATGGTAGAGGCCGTGACATTGTTTCTTGCAGATGTGAATTCGGAAGGCTCATGCCATAATAGTCTCTGAACATAAATAATTTTCCTATGGATCAAAATATGGCATTTCTTTAATTATCCTTTCAGATGTTAACCATAAAACATATTTTATCAAGATTAATGTTACATAGTCTGTTCTCATCTGTAGGTCATAGTTATCCACTTAGCTAAATAAATTTCTTTTATTAGGGATTTCATTTACTCTGTAGTTAACCTTATTTTTGTTTAATGTTCACGTATTGGTGAACTTACTGGCTGTTAGATCACCCAGAATACATACCATCAGGGTCAGTTTTTCTGGGTTAAGGCAGATTTTTTTTTTTTTTTTTGGTGCCAGGATCGAACTTGGGTCCTTGTGCTTGCAAGGCAGGGGGTGGAACCACTGAGCTAAATCCCCGGCCCCTAAGGCAGATTTTTAAAAAGGCCTCATCAGCATTTGCATTTGGTATCTCAGAGGGTTAGGACTAGTTGCTCATAGTTGCTCTCGGTAGCCACTGGAAGTAGGCTGTTATACTCCCAGAGAGCGGCATCCTGAGAGAATGAGCCGTAGGTCTGTCAGTGTCAAGGAGAGGAAGGGCCACTTGTAGATCTCAAGGTGGAGTTAGAGGAAGGGTTGATCCCACAGAAGTTGGGGCTGACACGAACATCGAACATCGTGGGAGCCAGGAGTTGGGGTTCCCAAGGGATAGAGGAGGGGCCAGGGAGAGGGTTTGTCTCTCTTGCAGTCTGGTTCAGGATTTCTCTGTGGGTGTTGTGTGAAGATGGGGTGCTGGGAGACACAAGCACCAGCCGGGGATGGTTGAGAAATTCAAAGTCCTGTGGAAATATCCAGTAAGAACCTAGGGAGCCCCAGCACTGTTTCTTTTTTGGTGTCACATTTTCTCTGCCTGTACCACACACACCTCTAAGGCTCTACTCAGATTTCAGCGTCCTATACATTGCTAATTTTTTCTTTCTTGTGTGACTTGATTTTTCTTCCTGTAGATCCTCTTGGGCAGTTGGTGATGGAGGTAGGGTTTGCTGGTCAGGCAGGTAGTTTATTCGTGAGCCATGTGCTGTAGGAGGCCAGTGTTGAGGAGAGGAGGCGGTGAGTCCCGCAGGGCTAGAAGTAGTAACAGTGTCGAAGAGTGCATCCTGTGAAAAGCTGGGGGGCCCCTGGTGACAAAGTGGCTCCTTCTTTCCTCCTTGAAATAGTAGCCTTGTTCTGTTCTCTCGGTGCTGCTGCAGCCTCTGTTCAGCCTGCAGTTCTGACCTGCTGCCCCTCCCCCTGCAGAGGGCAGCGGATGCAGCACGTTTGGTTTGATTTCTTCCCCTTGTTTTTCAGCTCCACAGCAGTTTCTTTTCTGTTTCCTGTTCAGTATGTCCTTCTAGAGTTATTGTGGAGAACTTTGTTTTCCATGTTTTTGTGTGTCCAGCACTGAATCACTGGAGACTTAGACTCAAAGGGATCTTCCAGGGCTGGGGGATGTAGCACAGTGGTTAGAGGAGAGGCTCTGGGTTTGATCCTTAGCATGAAAATAATAAGAAACAAAAGGACCTTAGAAAACTCTTTGTCCAAATGTCCTAATTTTACAGAGAAGGAAATTGAGGCCTGGGAATGGTAGCTGGCTTACCCCACATGTGCGTGTTTCTGAAAGGTTGGCACATTTTTACTAAGGAAATTCTGCGTATCTTCCAGTTCTACAGATCTGAAAGATGTATCTTTGGCTTTATACTATCATGTTTTGATTTCTCTCTTTTATTTCTGCAAACTGTGTGCTGAATTTAGCCTGCTTTGTTTATCATAGAAAGTCCAAGCTACATTTTCCCTTTTTGGTTCCATTTCTCCAAAATATTTGATGATTATCATGGAAACAAAGTAGTTGGATTCAGTTGTCTTTGTATGGTGTCCTTGTATTCTTATTTCCTTAATTTTGCCTCAGCCTTTTAGCTTTTCCATTGTCTAACAGTCTAACCTTCCAAAGCCACTCTGCTTTCAGTTTCTGCTGAGTAATTTTTTTTCTTTTTTGGTAATGGAGATTGAACTCAGTACCTTTCACTTGCGAGGCAGATGGCGGAACCACTGAGCTTAATCCCTGCCCATGCTGAGTAATATTTTAATTT
This sequence comes from Heterocephalus glaber, assembly GCF_053883595.1. Lineage (NCBI taxonomy): Eukaryota > Metazoa > Chordata > Mammalia > Rodentia > Bathyergidae > Heterocephalus > Heterocephalus glaber. The sequence continues at coordinate 3,353,698 of NW_028258432.1, forward strand.
GATGTATTTTCATCTTTTGCATATCTGTGAGATCCTTTTTAAGTGGTTATTGAATGGTTTTACTACTCTTATTAGGTTATAGTCCATGGTATGAAATGTGGCATGTGATTTTTAAAAATTTGGTGTTTTGAGGTCTTAAAAGAAATTTGATGAAAATTTCCAATAGGTGTGTGGGGAAGAATTACATATACATTGTCTGTGCATTAACATAGGCCAATATTGAACTTTCCAGATTTGAATTGTGTTATACTTAGAGCAAGGCTTTATTTCCCATGTGGGATTACATCTCTGAAAATGTATAGAAAGTCTATGAGCTAACATGATTTGCTAAACAAAGATTTGTATTTATAGGCGGTGTCTAAGGAAGGCCTGTAAATTGTCTCATTTGTCCTATTTGGCAAGGCCTGTCCTTGGCAGCTTATTTACTGCCACATGGCTGGTGAGCAGGCCGTGTGGAAGATGTGTATGCATGTGAGCGAGAGTGTATGTGTGTGTGTGTGTGTGCGCGCGCGCGTGCGCATGTGCCTAAACTCAGGCTAGAAGCTCCCTCTTTGAGTCTCTAAATGGTAAAGTAACATTTTGGTGAGGAGAGGTGTTTTCTGTTTTATTTTTCTTTATTGAGGTAGGGGAGGAATGGAGGGAATATAGGACTGATGAATTTCATATATTTAATATTTTATTGAATTAAATAAATATATATTTAAAATGTTAATGTTTTATTTAAATTTGCTTATTGATTGATTGAAGCAGGGTCTCACTGTGGTGGCCAAGCTGATCTCAAACTCCTGGACTCAAACAGTTTTCCTACCTCAGCCTCCCAAATGCTGGGACTGCAGGTGCCTGCTACGGTGACTAGCTTAAGTGTATTTTTTAGCTGACGCATAAAAATTACACACATTCGTGGAGCACCATGAGATGCTTTCATTATGTTTATACATTGTGTAATGTATTATTATTATTGTTATTACTTGTGGTGCTGGAAATTGAACCCAGGACCTATGCATGCTAGACAGGCACTCTTATCACTGAGCTACCTATCCCTCCAGCCCTTTGTGTAATGTTTAAGATATGTTGAACATATCTATGTTGAACATCATTTCTTTAGGGTGAAAACATTCAAATCCTTCCTTCTGGTTTTTTAAAGTACATAGACAGTTTTCTCTGCAGTCTACTCCTGGGCAATGGCACAGAGCTCCTTTCTCCTACGTAACTGTGACTTAGTCCTCATGCCCTCCACCTCCCTCAATTTCCTATATTTTGATGAGACAAAATAGAAAACTGCCTACTGACTTGCTTCATTTTGTTCACATGGACCCAGACACAACCAATTTCATTGTGCCTGCAATTCCAGAGGCAATAGTGATGGCCAGGAGCATGGGTACCAAGGAAGACCCAGCTGGAAAAGTGGAGAATTTAAAGAGGTTTTGAGAAACAGGACTTAAAGTGAGGCGTGTTGAAGGCACAAGAGGGTCGGATCTGGATTCGAGTTTCGAATAAAGTAAGAAATGGTGCCTTCCTGCCTCTCCTCTGTTTGCTGCTTTCTCTGTAGTTGGGGACTTCTCTCAGGAGACAAGAGTTAAAAGATCTGGCTTCTTATTAATGGTCCTTTAGTCATTGTGTTTAATCACCCTGGTCCTTGCAATAAGTCCCATTAAGGCTTTACTGCTTGATTATTAACGAGGAAGAGAGCATCTGGATGAGTAGTTGTAGTTAAGGAAGGTTTAAATACCATGACTGTAATAAACACTAGATATGAGAATGGAGGATTACATCAAAGTCATTAACTTATGAAATGTTCAGGGACTTACAATTAAGTCAATGCCTGTGTAGTTACTGTTCATGAATTTATGTGTTGTATTAGTTTATATTGTGGTAACGAGTAGTTTAAACAACCTATTGAGTTGAATAAATGCAACCATTTGGATAGTGTGATTAAAGCTACACCATATATATTAATATGGAAATCGTGTTTTAAAAGAGCAGCATGACACAAGTCTCTTTGCAATAAGAACTATTACCGAGTCTTAAATTTTGAAACAACTCTGATTTCATTTCTAAATGAGTAGAGATATGAATTGTGCATAATAATGCCCATATGAATTACTCATTTTCAAATTGTCTAATATTTTAAATTAGCGTTTGTGTAAGTCTATGTCTTATAACATTCCTAAGTATTCCCTGGGCTGTACTATACTTTTTACATTATTATCTCATACTTTGGTGTTAACAGGAATGGTAAAAGGTTTGAAGTTTTAATTTTAGTTTTCCCTACTGCTCAGAATTTGATGATATAAAATGAAAAGGTTTCCATAGTTGCTAACATTCACCAGATTTTGTTCCAGAGCATGGGCTTTAGTAGACTTTTGAATTAAATCCACATTCTCCGCCCAAGTCTAGTGATATAATCCAACAGTTCAAAGATAGGTATGCCATAAACAGCTATAGTTAAATAATCTAAAAAAATTTAAAACATGGAAATACAATAAAACAAGAATTGATCACTTTATAGTGGAATACTCTATAAACTGTCTGCATTGGAAACATGTGGTGAATTTTAAAACATCTGAGTTCCATAGTTATAGAGTGTATAGTTGATTTGAAGGCAGACACTCCCCCTGTACATATGTAAGAATACAGGTTGATATATTTTTTTGCTGTTGCAGGTGGTACCCATCTACTTATTTTAAAAATAGAAATAGTTTTGGAATAGAAATATATAACATATATTCACCTCAGCTAAATATTTCATTACTCAGAACAGAAGTATACTCAAAGATATTAATTCTGCATATTTGCTTCTCTGTCTAAAACAAAAATCACATGTTGATATAATCCAAGTCAGAGGACAAAATTATTTAAAATATATGCATGATATAGAAAAGTAACAGTCTTTAATTTTAAATATTCATTTTAATTTTTATGGTATATAAGCTTATCAGGGTGGCATAATTGGTATAATTTCAGGGGCTGAAATAGTCCAGTGGCTTTGCAGTTTGATGCCAGCACAATTTCACTTAACTGGTTATACAACCCTTCTGTGTATGAGACCATCATGAACTCCTAGCCATCATGAAAAATGTTGGCTATAAATTACACTGTTTTATAATCAGATAATTCACTTTATTTTCTGGGTTGCCTAGAGGGTTCTGTGTGTATAAATGATGCCGAAGGAGCCTTCTAGGGAAGCAGAGATGTATTCACTAAGCTGTGAAAACTGAGTGGTTCCATTTCTTAGCTTATTAACATTTTAAAAAGAGTTGTTCATATTCTTTTTTTTTTTTTTTTTTTTTTTTTGTGGTACGGGGATTGGACCTTGCACTTGCGAGGCAGGTGTGGTGCCACTGAGCTAAATCCTTGGCCCCATACTCTTTTTTTTAAAAAAAGTGTGCAATAAGAATCTTAAACTGAAAACAAATTCATATTCTGTTTTCAGATGCTGATACATTTGTTGCTGTAGAATTTTTCTCATGCTATTTTTTTCCCTCTCTACCTCTTCCTTTTGCAAAAGTGTATTTTTCTTAAATTTTATTTTGAGGTAAAGACAAAAGGAAGTGCCTATGACTCAAGAAGAATAGCTGCTAGCCATTCCTGAGCATGGCCTGTGAAGTCAAACCCTTGGCCTGCAGGATGGCTGCCCCTTGGGAGCAGCAGCTGGGCCTCATGGATGAGCCAGGCTGCAGGAGCCACAGGACTTAGCCCGTGGAAAGGAACTGGAAAGGGCCCTGTCCTAAGCTCACTGTATCTTGAGTAGTGCACCTGGATGTTTCTTACTTTAGTGGTTTCATTATCATAGTAACAAGACCAGAGCAAATCATCTCACATCCTGGCCTTTTTACCTGCCCCATGTATTTAACTGGAAAATCACACAAGTGGTTTTCTAGGGTCAGTCCATTCCTAAGAGGTTGTGATACTAACATAAAAGCCACAACACCATAGTTTAGTAGGACTTCCTCTTGCCCAGCACTGCCCTATGAGTGCCTCTTTATCACAATCCTGTCTTCAGATGGTTGTGACAGGTCCAAATGGGTCCAAAATGCTTGGACACCAGAAGTGTTTTGGATTTCAGAGTTTTTCTTGGACCTTGGAATATCTGCATAGACTTTTAGCATCCCTAATTAAAAATCCAAAATTCTGGGCACCAACATGATGCCCTGAAAGTTCTGGTACTTGGAGCATTTTGGATTTTAGATTGGGAATGCCCAGCCTGTACTCACCTTTTTCAATGAGGAGGCTTCTGAGACTTACAGAGGTGACCAAGCAGTGATAAACATCCTTGTGTGAGTAAGAGGTGGCATGAGTCTTCTTAACACGTAGGAGCAGGCTGTCTTCTGCTGAGGCTCCCTAGAGCTCTTGGGGATGCAGGCAAGGCCATCGTACTCAGGTATGCTTATCATCAAAGAAAATACAAACTACGCCTAACTTATGTCTCCAAAAGGAGGAGGGATTGTTCTACATTTTAAAAATAGAGATTAATTTGGAGATGTTTGGCAGGTGATATGTTTGCCTACTGAGAAAAAGTAAGCATAATTTAAACCATTTTTTCCCTGTCCTTTGTAGAACTGAAGGCTCAGCATCCCATTCCAAACTTTGGTCTATTTTATTAATGAAAAAATAAATGTACATAATTTGTTTAGAAAATTTACTTAATTACAGCAAACTAAAATCAGCTCTTTTTAGCTAGGAATAGCTAGGAATAGTCATGCCTGTGAGCAGACTGTTTATTATGCAGATGGAAGTAAAGACTAAAATAGCTCTTAATGGCTTTAACACACTCTTTATTTCATGGCTTATAATAGGGAGGAGAGAGAAGTGTTCATGCTCATGCTTAGCACAGGAGGGGTTGCATTTTCCGGAAGACGGCCCTTCTAGAGTCAACTGCAGAGGGAGAGGAAGGGTTGCCCCACTGTGCAGCCCCCAACCCTGCAGGGTTGAGCTTCCTTAGGCCACCCCCCCAAAGGAACAGTCCAGCTGTGTGTGGAACTGTGGGTAACTGCTCACTTTCTCTACTTAATTCATTTTGTCCCTGTAAACCCAGCATCAACCATCTGAAGTTCTCCCATCATTATTTTTTGCCTTGCCTTATGTAGTGGTTTTTCTTTTTGTTTCTTTTTCATCTTCTGTAGCAAAACTTGGACAATGAGATAAAAGTTCATTGAAAATCTGGGGATAGGGTATAGCTCCTTGGTAAGACACTTGCCTAGCATGTGTAAGGCCCTGAAAACCAAAAACAATGGTGTAACAAAATAAAACAATACAGCAACAGCAACCACCGCCTGCTCAGTGCTTTTTGACACTCGGAAGAGCACTTTTGAGGAAGTGCAAACCTTCAGCAGCCAGGTCCGATGGGTAAACTTTTGGGTTAAGGAAGAGACACTGAGAAGCTGGCCTCACACTGGGCTGTGGATTTGTTACATTCCTTCCTTTCCTCCTCTCCTGTGCCCTCTTGACTTATTCCACAGTCGGAGATGGATGGATTCTACCAAACTGCTATCTATGAATTCAGAATGTTAAGTTGTGTTCTCAGCTATACAGATGTAAAAAGGGCATCTATTATTTTGGTGGTGGATGATGTTTGGTGTCTGTTGTGCGGGTCTGGATGACAGAAAGAGAAGAATGCCCAGTACTCTTCTTACATTGATTACAGTCCTCTCTTAGGATCTATAGCGGATGGGTTCCAGACCCCCCCCTCAGACACCCAAATCTGCTCATGCTCAAGTCCCTGGTATATAATGGTGTAGCATTTTCAGAGAACCCCACATCCTCTCTAGATCTTCTCTAGAAAACTTACAATACCCAATGAAATGGAAATTTTTGGTATACAGTTGTTATACTGGATTGTTATGGGAATGAAGGAAAAAAGTCTGTACATGTTCAGTACTGATGCGATTTTTAGTCCAGTTATTTTCAACCTTCTTTGAATTGATGGATGTAGAACCTGCAGATAGAAGATATTTGTTTTTTATTTGTATAAGGTGCTGGGTGGACAAGAACAGAATTAATATTTTTAAAGGTAATTTTAGTATTTATTTTTTTAAAGTACCATCTAGGAAAGTATTCATTTGAAAAGTTTCAAGGGAGTGATAAGAGCCAAAAGGCCAGTTAGTCCCACTGTCTCTTTTCTCCAGCGGCCAGCTCCAGTGCATTTGCTTCTGACTGGACAGCTTCTGTGGCTTTGGGATGTGATGTGTTTGTTATCTCTGGTCCCGAGTGACACAGCCATAGGAGCCCTAGGCTGTAGTGTTAAAGGGATCCCGCTTTTCATAGTGCTCAGGTGGAGGAGGAGACAGTGAAGAGGACAAGGAACCTTTTCTTGCTCTAGGATGTAGGAGGAAGTAGAGGTTTCTTCTTTATCTATATGCCTGAGCATGTGGCTTTTTAACTTGGGCACTCTTCTATCTAAATTCAAGGAAATAGGATGGCCAGTGTATTTGTTTTTATTTCTGTGCATCAAGAAAGACTCAGTCATGATAGAAAGGATTATGGCCATCTCTCCCTGTCCTCGGGTTGTACATCTACAGATCCAAGCAACTGTGGATTGAAAAAAGGTGCATTTGTATTGAACTTGTACAATTTTCTTGCCAGTAGTCCCTAAACAATATATTATAACAACTAGGTGCGTAGCATTTGTGTTAGGCATTATAAATCATTTAGAGATGACTTAAAGTACATGAGTAGATATGTATACATTCTATGCAAAGCATTATGCCATTTTGCATAATGGACTTGAGCATCTAGTCTTTGTTATGGGATAGGGAGATGTCTTGAAATTGAACCCTTGAAGATTCCAAGGGATGACTGCCTATGTTCCAGTGTGGACAGAGAATTCTCCCAATGGCCTGTTACAGATGACTGTTTTGAGAATTTCTGGATTGGAATCATAAAGGGCTGGGACTCAGAAATCTACACTTTGGAAAAGTATCTCACAGTGAAGCTTGAAATACTCTTAGAAATGCACATGGCTGCTTAAAGGGACAGAAAATGTCTGATGCCATTTGTAGTGCCGCAAATGTTGGTCACATAGCAAGGACTTCATACAAAATATACTTGAGATGAGGCAGTGAGTGGTCTGAGCTTTTAGATTCAGTAAAGTGCTCCCTCCCAGGATGGTCTCTGTCTAGTTGCTATAGTAAAAATAGAAACGACCTTGTGTGTTAGTTGTCCTTTGAGTATGATGATTGGCATGTGGAAGAGTTTTACTAGGAAATGTTTAGAGTGCTTTGTGTTTGAGTCCTTATGAATAAGAAACTGGAATGTTGTTAAATTGATAGAATCATGCAGTTTTTGTAAAATGCATTGTTGTAGTTAAAATAGATTTAAAACATTAATATTTTCTCATCAGGTTTATACTCTTTGAGCATCCGTAATCTGGAAACCTGAAATCTGAAATGTCCCCAAAATGCAAAATTTTTTGAGCACCAACCTGGCACCACAAATTAAAAAATCCAAACCGTGAAACTTTTAATGGAAAAATATTGTGTATGTGTATAGTTGTATTTGCAATGTAAATAAATGGTCAGGGTTAGGCCCCATCCCAAAGATATCTTATTTTAGGTATGCAAATATTCCAGAATCGGAAAAAAGCCAAAGCACTGGTCCCAAGCATTTTGGATAAGAGTTATTCAGCTTGGACTGTGCAATGTAGACTATTGCTTTTAATGTGGCAAGTAGCTAATTTTGCAGCATATGTATTTATTTGTTTGTTTGTTTTTAACAGGACAAACTAACCCAAGAGTGTGTATTCAGAGAACAGTTTGAAGAAAACTGGTATAACACGTACTCATCGAACCTATATAAACACATGGACACTGGAAGGCGATACTATGTTGCGTTAAATAAAGACGGGACTCCACGAGAAGGGACCAGGACTAAACGGCATCAGAAATTCACACATTTTTTACCCAGACCGGTGGACCCCGACAAAGTACCCGAACTATATAAGGATATTCTAAGCCAAAGTTGACAAAGACAATTTCTTCACTTGAGCCCTTAACAAAGTAACCACTATAAATGGTTTCATGCAGTGGGTTCTTATTGATTAGCTGTGTCATCACCTCAGCCCCACTGTTGCCAAACTTTGTCGCATGCATAATGTATGATGGAAGCTTGGACGAGAACATGCTGATTTTGTTCTGCACTTAGAGGCTGGTCCTCCTGGAGGGCTGCCTGGGCCATTGCTGGATTTCCTGTGGAAGAAGGGGAGAGGGACTGAGCGAGAGGATATGAGTGCGTGAGTGGGTGAGTGGCTGGGGACACCCGAGAGACAGGCACGCAGGACAGCAGCCCGATGCATGCTGGGAAGTAGTCGCGCTTTTACATTTTCGATCAGTTGTACTTCATCCTCTGTCAGCACAGCTGTCATCCTTCTACTCATGAAGACTTCCGGCTGGTGGCCCGCGCAAGGGTACGCTGCATTTTCCAAGGCATGGAGGGGGCAGTCTCACTTAAAAGACCTTTCCAGTTAGTTCTTGCTGGTATCATCCCAGTAAACTTAAAGCAAAGACCTCTTAGTTTAAAAAAAAAAAAAAAAAAAGAAAGAAAAGAAAGAAAAAAGGAAAAAAAAAAGAAAAATGAAAAAAAGAAAAAAAAGAAAAAAGTTAAATTTATTTATAGAAATTCCAAAGGCAACATTTTATTTATTTTATATATTTATTTATTATATAGAGTTTATTTTTAATGAAATATGTACAGGCCAGATAGGCATTTTGGAAGCTTTAGGCTCTGTAAGCATTAAGTGGCAAAGTCTGCTATGAATCTGTGGTAAATTCATGCAAGTAGGTATAATGGTGCATGGATAGGAGACCTTCTAATGACCCTGATGTACTAAAGGCGACAATCTATTTTGTGCCCATATCATTGTAAACTTATGCACATTGCTCATGACACTGAGTATTCGCTCTTCAGACTGCTTGTTTCATAGCTTATCCCAGAGGATTAAAGATAAACTGGGTCTCAACCTTTTATTCTGTGTCTGTAATTTTCCTCTCTCACAAGTGACTCCATCACTGTAACTTCATGGTTGGGGAATATGAGGGTTGGTATATGTCTTACTTGTTTAAATCTATTGCAGAATATACCAAAGCAGAACAATACTATGCTTTTTATTTTAGCCCACCTCCAGAACTAAGATCAAACAATGTACTGATCTCAAAAAGGGAAGAAACAAACAAAAAAACTTACCTAGCACAGACTTTTTAAAAAAATGATGAGTCAAATTAACATGATCATTATTGTAAACATTTTATTTGTGCACTTGGTATCAAGTATGAAATTATACACATACCATAGGGACACTGTAACATCTTTTATAGAGAATTGCTTTCAGCGTGAACTGTCGTGATTATATGGTAACAACATCCTTCAAGTAAAACTTCCAACCGGAAACCAATAAACCTTTATCAATAATGACGAGGGGGAAAATATATTTGTTGACTGTGTTTATTTTTTAAAATGGTCTTCACAAGCACTAAATTCTTTTAGAGGGGAAGGTTACTATATAGAATATCTTTATAAGGCTTTTATAATATTTTATGCTGAAAATGATAATACATATTTCTCTGGTAGCAGTAATTTTAAAACTTGCCTTTGGACAAGGGAGACCATTTCTTACTGTTTACTAAGGTGATAAGAGCCAAATTCTTAAAGCAATATTTAAGAAAAAAGGTCTATAGCTAATTCTTATACACATAACATTTTTTAGCCAGTTACATTGGGAAATTGAAAATGACAAGAAATGTGTTGGGATTTGTGTAATTAATTTTAAAATTTAATATTCTGACTTTGTTTTACTCAGATGCACATTCTCTATGAAAAGTAAAGATGGGTCACTGGCAAGGTAAAGCTTTTAGGAAGGAGAAGAGCATTTCTCACTGTCGTGAGCACAAACACGTAGCCTCCTATGGTCCAAACTGGAGTACATGGTGCTGCCCTTCTGCTGATGTGCATTAAGGGGGAACTAAGTCTGACATTCGAAATTGAGAAATCTCATGGAGAGAGGGAACAGAAGCACTGTAAAATATTTGATATATGGTAAAGATCAGAATGTCCTCTTCATTTATGTTCTTGGGGATTTTTCCCCCTTTTACTTTTGAAAAGGAAACTACATTTAATTCTGAGACGTGGTATTCTTATTTATTGTTTAACTCTTTGCTGCTGCTAAAACACACATATTCAGGCGTTAGCTTTTCCAAAAGGCATTACTTTTTTTTTTTTTTTCTGCTGAAAGAGATTAAACATTTGATCACAGGGAAGAATCAAGTTTCTAGGATGTCAAGGTAACAATATTTATCCTTGCAGAAATTGATTTTAGAAGACAGACAAAAGTAATCTTAAAGTAGCATGAGAATATAAATAATCTGCCTAAAGGAAAGAAAAAGAATTGTGAAAAACATCTCCATACATTCCTAGCAAATGCTACTTTAATGTCTACTTTTGGAGTTATTTTGTTCTGGTACCTTTTTTTTTTTTTTTTAAGGAAAGCAAAATGTTACATGCTTTTGGCAATTGATACAATAAACTGTAATGGTCTGTAAATAAATACTGACTTATGCAATGTATGTAAATAGGCGGTCTGGGAGTGTAGATGGCTCAGGGTTTCAGTGAGCATTACCTGCCCAGGGGAAGAGTCATCCTCAGCTTACTTGCCTCCTGTTGGATGGTAGCCCTGGCCTCTGTGGAATGGGGGTTTTCAGTTTCACAGACAGATGCTCAGATAGCTAAACCACTATCTTCTTGGTGCCAACACTTGCACCATGGTTCAAAGACTTACCCAGCATGGACTGAACCACCTTCCCATCTGTCATGCAAATGTCCCCAAACAGTGTTGCAGGACATGCCAGGTCAGTGTTGGGGAATCTGCCCGGCCAGGTTCTATTCTGTAGATAAATGAATGGCTTTCGTGGATGGCATTTTCATTTAATTTCATCTCATTAACTCTACAACGTTGTGTTATTTACTTGATATATGTAATTGTATGTAATCACATACAGGATTATGTAATTTGTGTAAATGCATAATTACAGATTTTTGAAAACTCCTATTTTTTACTTGATGTCCATGTTGGAGCTGCTTTAAATTCTGTGCCTATATGAACCAATAGAATTTTAAAAACACACTCTCCTTGCTCATACAACTGTGCACGTGTGTCGAGGGGCTGTGGGTGGTGGGTGGTGGAGGGGAGGAACAGACACATCCAGATGTCTTTTCTGTAAGCCCTTGAGAATGAAGCAAGCAATCTTCTGGAATGAAGATTTATGAACTCACAGCAAGCGAAGCGCAGTGTGTGTGCACATTTCTGTGGATTGGTGAATGGACAAAGGCATATTGTTTGAGGTCAGATTCTGTTTGCTGTATCACTTGACCTTGAAATGTGCCAATTTTAGATCCACTGTGCTTGGTCACTTACACAAAAGAGCAATGAAGTGGCAGGGATGGGGAAATATTCCAGATGGATTCAAAAGATGTATTAGTCCTGCTTCAGTGTGTGTGCACGTGTGGTCTGCACACTAATAGAATACCCACACGTGCCAGAAACGGTTCAGTTTTAAGTTGATATTTTATTCTTAAAAGTGGAACGAGGGGTCTGGGATTTAGCTCAGTGGTGCCATCACCTGCCTCACAAGCGCAAGGTCCTGAGTTCAATCCCCAGTACCAAAAACAAAAAAACCTGGAATGAGAAGGAACTATGACAATAAATTGTCCCTACCTTCTTCAGTACACAGGCCAAAGTTCAGGGATTCTGGTCTTTAGAATAGACTTTGCTACCGAAAGTGTGGCTGAAAAATGTGTGAACAGTGGCCTAAAAGAGTGAATTTTTAATTTTATTTTTTCACCTGTAGTGTGCTTCTGCACTTGCCCGTAGGTCTCTAGGAAAATTTTCAGTAAACCTTTTCTTCAACAGAAAAGAGTGTGTAGAAATAATAAACTAGACTCTTCAATAATTTTCTTTAGGGAGAAAGTGAAAATGAATGTTCTTAAATGTGTTTTCTCCTCCTTGTAGGAGAATCTGCTTACTTGACAGACATCTGCCCTTCAGGTCAGACAATTAGTCTGAGGTCTCTTTGCTATTTTGGCTAATATAAAAGAGACAATTCTTAAAATTCTCATTGTTCTCCAACTCTATTGCAGCTTATATCCTGGAAAACATTTAAGCTTTAATTTTAATTTTAAAAAACACCATGGGCTTCCTGGATATCTGAAAAACCCGTAGGAAATTGTCCTTGGAACTGTTCCCCCCACCCTTTCTCAAGATCCTTTACATGATCTTTGTGGTTTTTTGTTATAATTTCCATTGATAAGTGTGGATCTGGCCAGAAAAATTTGAAACCAGAAGCTAAGGTGTTAAATGAAGAAGTTGTATAATGAAAACATCCACAGTGAAACAACTGGTCTGCCCTCACTCAGGGGAAGGGTGAGTATTATCAGCAATGCTCATGGTCCAACTTGGAGACCTTATTTTAAAAAAGCATACACACAGGGTTTTTTCTAGCCATTTTGTGGGACATTGCCAAACATTCTGTAAGCTCCATTCCCATTGCCTCTGGCTTCTAGCATCTGCATATAGCTTTGTGAGATTTCTGTTTCTTACTAACAATAAGAGAACTTTTCCTAGTCTGGGAGGAGAATAGCTTATGACTGCTGTTTTGTGAAGAAGCAATACTCCAAGTGTCTCTTTACTCTGTGGTTGACCAAACGGTTTTCTCCCAGTCTCACCCTTCGTATCTTTTTATCCTCACTCCTCCTTCTTTCACTCCATTATGCGGAGGTGACATCGGTGGGGATGGAGAGGACAGGCACGGTCACTGGGCACCCACTGACTGCAAACAAATAAATGATATGGGATGTGTCATCACGATGAATATGGGGCTGAGGAAGGTGCCCAGCTGTGGAAAGTTACTTGCATGCCATCCAGATGTTGCGGGCCAAGAGTGGTGAAATGCAAAGGTGAAATGCAAAGGATGAGCAACGGTTACACAAAAGAGATGCGTCAATTCTGTATATTCTAAATGTGTCCAGGAAATTCTTTGCCCTTTGAGAATTTGGGCTCATCATATTTTGTACTGATATTTGTCATGTAACTGTGGCTGAGCCGGAAGATATAAAATGGGTGCTGGTGGATTGGCCAACTCTGGTCTTGTGTGATTTCTACAGTTCATGGAGGGGTGTCAAGAAGATGTTTGGAACCACAGTCTGAGTCACATCAGCTCTGTTGCCCTGGACTTACCTGAGTCCTCATTTAGAATACTCATTTCTTGCTTTTGGTTTCTACCCAGAAGATGACCCTACTAGCTTTAGTTGATACTACTCATTTTAATTTTCTCCTCTCAGTTTCCTCATGGCACAGACAAAAATCTGCCCCATAATAATAATGAAAACAAAAGGTGTGAAACTATAGTATAATCTTGAAAATATATTAGTTGTTCTTTAAATTGAGCAACTGCTGTATGACAGGAAACAGTGCTGGGGATATAGTAGTACACACACACCAAAACAGACAGTATTCTGACCTTGTTACTTAAATACCAAGCTAGATTCTATCTTAATGATTGTATAATCTCATGGTACCTGTTCAAGGCATGTTGGACTGGGATACTAAGATGATAAGACAATCAGAACACCTGGTTATTTTCCATGAACTTCATTCTTCTTCAACTATATGTTTAATTTACTGTAACATAGAAGAACTTTGGAGCAGCCCCACTCAGTTTCTGTTATTTTAAGTAGGACAACATTTTTTTTGTGACACTGAGGAATGAACTCAGGGCCTTCCCAGTAGGGCTTGACATTATAGTCCTCTGTCTCAGCCTTCCAGAGTGCTGGGATTATAAGAATGTGCCCCAAGCTCATCGTGGATGGCATTTTAAATGGATGTCCTCATATTTAGTGGTAGACATCGTTCTACTAGCTGAGGTTCTTCTTGGCAGTTAGCGATTTAGAGATCAACACAATGGAGGCCACCCTGTTCAATATCTTCCCCTGCTAGGGAAAACACAAGGAAAAGGCAATAGAATTTCATATGATCAAGAGTAGACTTGTGATGTCCTTTGAGGGGATGAAACTCATTGAAGTCATCACTCACTGGACTAAAAACTGATGAGGTGTGGACCGTGCCTCATCTTATTGTAATACAAGAGGGCATGTAACGAGAGCTTTAACACTGAATGATACATGAAATGATACATCTTGGTTAGAGGGATAAACCCTTCATTTTGTTTATCTTCACCAGAATTACAAACCTATAGTTAATTAGCTTTCAACTTCCTTGTGGCTTACTTTATTTTCTGGGTACAGGGATACTATGAATTCTGGCCCTCTTGGATCTCTCCCTCTCTATCCCACATTTAAAGAGTAGACACACTTAGATGCCTGTCATAGAATGAGTAGAACTGACAGAGTGTGATAGATTGTCTTTATAATTTCCCCAGAAGAGTTTTATGCTCTTTAATTTGGCTTAGGAAATGAGAGCTAATCGAATTAGAGGAGCTTACAAAAACAGGCATATTGGCAAGAAAAGAAATTCTCCCATCTTCCATGATTGACCCTGGTAGGGTAAATATGAAAAGCTAAATATTTCCACCATGTTACCATAAACCTAGGATCTGAAGTTCCACCTAGGGATGGATGAGAGTTATGAATGACTGACTCTTTTGTAAGTGGACACGAAATTAGAAACCAGGCCATTTCTTCTGATGATCTGCTTCAAAGAAGCAACTGAAGTTTTGTGGTGACTTTTATGTACTTATATAAATGCTTGCTGCTTAGTCTTCTTGGAATATTTCTTATACAAGCACGCTGAATTCTATTCTTATTTCAGAGCTTTCCTTTTGTTCCAGATATACAATGCTTATTCCTATTAAAATACAGATTGTTGAGTGGGTGAGTTGTATTTACAATCCTTCCTGTTGAAGCACATGAATTAACCATCTTAAAAATACAGTCTAATCACATCTTGTCCACATCCATAAGCCTCAAACCCATTCTACATTCCATGTGGTTGTAAATGGAATTCAAATGGATCAGTACCTTGAAATGATCAAAATGCATCTCATATTAGTTGTTTTGGGCCCTAATAAGCTATCTTCAATAGACATTTGGGTTGTATAGATTTTTCAAACATCAGAAGTTTAGCTTTTAGGAAAATTAAAAATATAATGTAAATAGCAAATATTATCCTTGTAGCATAGATAGAAAAAGTTATTTTATCTGAAGTCATGGATTACATTTGATATTTTTTAAACAAACTTTTGAAAATTGGCCAACAATTGAGTTTTACTTTTAGGTAAACCCATGATATTCCAACATGTCTATAATAGCAAATGTTTGGCTTATACCTTCATCAAAATTCAAGGAAGGGAACTTTGTAGTAAAACCTATCTATTTATTGAGCAAGAAAATTTTGATATATACTGTGTTCCAGGAGTATGAAAGTAGAAATTAAAATTTGTTTTCCTATAAAATTGAATGCATTGACCCATTTGGCTTAGGCCTACCCCTTGGGGAAACATTATGAACTAACTGTCGTAAGCTTTTTTTTCTCGTATCCTTACTGGAAAACATCAATTCTTCATAGGAAAAGGGACTGGTGTGTGGTTTATGTGGAATACCATCTATTTAAATGATGGACTCAGGCCATTTGGAAATCTTCTTTTGGTTACCATTCAACCAAGTGGTTAAAATTGTTCCCAAAGGAATTCTTTCTTGGTTTGACTTTGAATTGAAAAGTGTCTTTTGAAAAAAAAAATAGTACATAAAGTCAATATGAAGTAATTTACCTTTTTGGTATGCTTTGTAATGATAAGTTCTATATTTTTAGTTCAGAACAGCAGTTTCAAAATTCTTGTGTGACTGTTTTTATCTCAGAAACATGTGACAGCTTGTCATGAGGTTATCTTATTTGGGAACCACACCCAATGGTTCTGAGCACATTCAAAGAACTATATTAAGGTGCATGTGACAAATGTATGAACACTTTATAAATAAATTTGATTAGTTACAGCTCTCTAGAAAGGGGCTTTGTACTAATTAGTATACAAGTATAATGGAAACTGGGCGAAGGTAAGGCAAGGAACACCATCCAGGAAAATGCCTGTTCCTACCAGCCAGACTAAAAAAACCTCAAGATTTACAGAGCATTGGATAGAGTGCACAGAAGAGTCTTGCCTCTGATGTAGGAAGCAATCATACACTAAGCATGGTTTCAGTCTCACCTAAGATACTTTGAAAGCAAAACTAGAAATGATCAAACTACTTTAAAGTTACTTAACTTCATTGCAAAACAAAGCTTTGTAATATTTATAGCAAGAAAAATATATTCAGCACCAAGTACACACAACTACACAATGTCTGGCATCCAATCAAAAATCATCAGGTGTACAAAGAGGCAGAAGAACACAACTCATAACAAGGAGAAAAAAACCCTCAAACCTGACGTAGAACTACAAGGATGTTAAAATGAGCAGAAACAGTATGACTATATCCCATATTTTTATAAAGAGTTATGAAAGTTACAAGCAAGATTCAAATTGGACTTCCAGAGATAAAAACTCAGTGTGAGACACGAATAGAGGGGATTAATTTCAATTTATATATACTGCAAGAAATGTTAAAATTGTGTATGAAAATTATTAAGATTTTCTAATATGTGTTGAATGTGTTGTTAAATGTATTGAAACCCTAAAATCCTTCAGAGAGTAGGACAAGATACCTGATATGGATATATACAAAGGGATGAAATGTTAAGTATATGAATAAATAATTAAGATTTTTTATGATAATTCAATTATTTTAAATTGAGAATTGACTATTTGAACAAAAATAATAGCAATATAGTATAGGATTTGTTATATATGGAATAGTAAAATGTATGACTAGCTCAAACTTCAGAAGAGAAAAATAGGAGCATGTTATTTTAAGGTGCTCTTATTACATGTGGAGTGGTAGAATATAGTAAGTTAAAGGTATGTGGTAGTAACCCTTAATCACCAAAGTCATAAAACAAATTATAACAACATGATATACTAAATATATTCATACTAATAATCACATTAAGTGTAAATGGTCTAAATATTCCAAGGCATAGGGTGTCAGGTTGGACCTAAAAAACAATCTGACTTATGCTATCTACAAAAGATATACTTGAACACTGATATGTTAAAATAATGGAACAAATTTATTTCATGCTAACACTAATTAAAAGAAGTGGCTATATTAATATCAGGCAACTTTGATTTCACAACAAAGAATATTGCCTGGTCTTATGGTTTAAATATAAAATGTCTTCCAAAGACTCATATATTATGAGCTTGATCCTCAGTGCAGCAATGTTCAGAGGTAGGGCCTAGAAAGGTGTGTAGATCAGGGAGGTGTTAGCCTCATCGTAGATTGATCTGTTGGTGAGTTCATAGTTGAGTGTGCTGTTAAGAAGTGGGGTAGAGTAGGAGGAAGTTAGTCACTGGGGGTGTGCTTTGAAAGTAATGTCTCTTTGAACCCTGCTCCACTGCTGGTGGGAGTGTAGACTGGTGCAACCACTGTGGAAATCAGTATGGAGATACCTCAAAGAACTAGGACTGGAAGTCCCATTTGACCCCGCTATTCCACTGCTGGGGATCTTCCCCAAAGAATTAAAAGAATCATACCACAGTGATATATGTGCACCCATGTTCATAGCAGCACAGTTTGTAATAGCTAAAACTTGGAAACAGCCCAAATGCCCATCAACTGGAGACTGGATAAAGAAAATGTGGTTTTTTTTATAAAATGGAGTACTACTCAGCCATAAAAAACGAGAAATTAGAGACATTTATAGCTAAGTGGATGCATATTGAGGCAATACTCTTAAGTGAAATAAATAGGACACACATGTGTAAATACCAAATAGTTTCTCTGGTGTGAGAAACTGGAAGTGTAAATAAGGACTAAATGTATAATAGGTCATGTGAAATAGGAAGAAAAGGGGCAAAGGGGAAGGAAGTGGGAGGGCTAGGGGAAAGGATAGAAGGGAATGGGATTAATATGAGAAAATGGAAAAAGAGGAAAAAAATCTTTGTAAATAGGGAGGGCTGGAGGGGTTGAAGGGAGGGCTGGGCAAGGGTGAAAAATTAAGAACCAAGAGAGACTATGTAAAGGTGCAAATTTCCCATGATGAATGTCATTATATTGTATACCTAAAATGTACCAATGATTAGAATGAATAATCGATAATGCAAAATAGGAAGAAAAGGTCCAAAGGGGTAGGGGTAGTGGGAGGGGCAGGGGAAAGGAAAGAAGGGAAAGGAAAAATGCTGAGAAATGGAAAAAATGAAAATAAAGTCTTTGTAAATAGGGAAGGGTGGAGGGGGTGAAGGGAGGGCTAGGAATGGGGAAAAAATAAGAACCAAGATGCATCATGTAAAGGTACAATTCCCAATGAGAAATGTAATTGTGTTGTGTACCTACAATGTACCAATAAAAGAATTTAACAACAAAAAAAATAGAAAGTAATGTCTTTTCTAGGGGTTTTCCACTCTCTTTCTGCTTCTGGCTGCCATGAGTGCAAGCTTTCCTCCACCAGGTCCCTCCACCATGATGCTTCTGCCTTAGAGCCAGCTAGCCATGGACTGAAACCTCTGAAACCAGGAGCCAAGATAAACCCTTCCTCCTTTAAGCCAGGTATGTCAGATAGACAGCAAATTATTAAGAATAGACAGAAAATTATTAAGTAGACAGCAAATTATTATGAATACAGAATATTTATACACACTTTTAGCCAATGTGACCTAGTTGAGGTTTATAGAACACCTCAACCCACTATAACAGGATATGTATTTTCCTCAAGTGCACAAAGAACATTTACGAAGAAATTTGAAGCCATAAAATAAGTCTCAATACATTTAAAATGAATCAAGTCAGCCAAGTATGCTCTCTGATAATCAAATACAACTAGTAGAAAAGTCTATGGGTAATCTCCAAATACTGGAAACTAAATAACATATTTTAACTCCCAGTTCCAAGAAGAAATACAAAGTGAAATTATAAAGTAGAACAGAAAAAAAATTAAAATGCCCTGTTAAGAAAATCTGTAATGCTTATGTAATACTTCTTGGGGACATTTATAGCACTAAATTCATTGCTGTATTAAAAAAGAAGAAAGTTCTCAAATCAATAATTCCAATTTTCATCTGAAGAAATTAGATAAAGAAAAAATTTAAACCCGAAATAAAAAATAAAGGGAATATAAATATTTGAACAGAAATTAAGGAAATAGAAAACAGAGAAACAATTTAAAAATGAAACAAAAAGTTTTACAAAATCAATAAAATTGATAAATTTTTAGTCAAAATGATTAGGGAAACAAGAAAGATGTATGTTATAAATATAAAAGGGCAGAGATTCTACAAATGTTAAATTATGGGAATATTAAGAACCATTGATGTTAATATTTCATGTTGAATAAATTCAACAATTGAGATAAACATGCAAGTTTCTTGAAAAATATGAATTACCAATATCAAAGCTAACTAAAAAAACCCACAAAAACCCAAAAAACCAAAACCAAAACCAAAAACCCAATAACAAGAGTAGCCTTTTTTTTTTTTTTTTTAAAGGAATTGAATATTTTTTTTCAATGTTAGAGATTGGATCCAGGGCCTTATGGGCTCTACTACTTAGCTATACCTCAGCACCAAAGAATTGAATTATTAGTTAAAAACCTTCCTACAAAACTCTAAGCTTAGAAAGTATCACTGATAAATTATGCAGAAATTTAAGAAAAAAAGAAATTCTATTTTAAGGTAAACTCAGAATATTGAAGAGAAAGAACTAACTTTATTTATTTATTTATTATAGTTTTTTTTTGAGACAAGGTTTTCCTATGTAGTTCAGGCTGGCCTTGAACTCACTATGTAGCCCTGGCTGGCCTCACATTTGTGACACTCCTCCTGCTTCAGCCTCCTGAGTGCTGGGATTACAAGTGTGCCACCACACCTGGTGAGAAGGAATTACTTTAAAATTGATTTTATAAATAAACCAAAGAAAGACATTACAAGAAGAGAAAATTATAGACTATTATTGCTCATAAACATAAGCACAAAAATTCTAATCATAATTTTAGCAAATTGATCTAAATATATTAAAAAGAATAAGTTATTTCCAAGTGGAGTTTATTCCAAGAATGCAAGTTTTGATTTATACATAAAAAATTATCATCTCAAAAAACTTAAAAAATTGACAAAATCCAAATCATTCCTGATAAAACTTAGCAAATTAAGCATAGAAAGAAACTTCCTCAACTTGCTAGCATGTCTATGAATAATCTATACTCATACTTATAAAGGGCTGAATGCTTTAGTTCAAAGCTCAGGAACAAGTGATGAATGCCCACTTTCCATTTCTATGAAGTATTGTATAGGTGCTCCTCCAGTCCAGTGCAATAAGGCAAGAGAAAGCAGTGAGGGTATCTGCATAAGAAAGTAAGAAGAAAACCTCTGTGAGAACAGATGGTATAATCATGTATGTAGAAAACTTGATGAGATCTACAGAAAAGCTAATATACTTAAAGAGTGAGTTAAGCAAGGTAGCCAGATTCCAAAGCAATATATAAAAATGACTTGCATTTGCACATTTTATTAGTGAATATACAGATATTGATATAAAATATCCTTTAATAGGATAAGACATTAAACAGGAATAAAAATAACAAAAGATGTTTAAGACTAATGCATTACAAACATCATGTTCATGTATTGTCATGATGTCTATTTTCCACAAACTGATACATAGATCCCAGGCAATCCCAATCAATAGCTCATAAACATTTTAAGATTTTATTATTTTTCTTTACAAATTAACAAGTTGATTCTGAAATTTACATGGAAATAGAAGAGCTAAAACAACTCTGAAAAGGGACAAAGTTGGAGGACTGACACTTCATGAATTCAAACTTTGATATACGGCTACAATAATTAAGATAGTGTGGTATTTGCAAATGATGTAACTGAGAGAGACATCTGGAATAAAAACCTCTCAAAATGCAAGAAAATGAACAACACAGTTAAAAAAACAGGTCAAAGATTTGAACAGATACTTCACAAAAAATATACAAATGGCAAATGAGCACATGAAAGGATGTTCAACATCACTGCTCAGTAGGAAAATGAGAAGTAAAACCACAATGAGAGCATTACACACCTATTAAAAGGAGAAAGTTTAAAAAGTTGTTCATGATAAGTGTTAGTGAAGATTTGGAGGAACTGGAACTCTCATACACAGCTGGTAGGAATGTAAAATTGTTTAACATTTTTTGGAAAAAATGTTGACAGTTTCTTAAAATCTTAAACATAAGTGAATCACATAAGTGTGATTCAGTTGTTACACTTATGCATATGTACCCAATAGAATTAAAAGGTGTTCATACAAAGACATGTGGCTTTATTTGTAAATAGTCCCAAACTGTGAAAAACCCAATGTATATTCCAAGGGAATGAACAGTAACCAGTAATAAACTACTGAATCTCAAAATAACTATGCTGAATGAATGAAGCTAGAACAAAGAGGAGTATACACTCCTCTACATGTTCATTTAAACATAATTGTAAAAAACTGAACCTAATGTAGGGTTCTAGCAAGAGCTGTGGTTGCCTGAGGATGAGTAGACAGGCTGAGGGAACACAGTTCTTTCAGGAGAATGGGGAGACTGAGAGCAATGGCCATGCTAATGATCTCAACTTACCAAGTGTATAAATATGGTAAGCTTACCAAATTATAAATTTGCTTGTAGATTTGCTTGATGGTAATTGTACCATGATAACAAATGAAAAAATATGGTATAAACTATTGAAAGCAATATCAACTTTCCTGAGCTGTCATGAAGATGAGCTAATGGATGTTGGTTTAATCCCATTCATTTCTCTTTTCTTACAATTACAGCATTATGGTTTTCCATCAAGGAAGAGTTCCTCCAATTTGCTAAGTAGTGGGCAAAGGAGGAATTCAGAGGAAGAATAACAGTATTAGAATATTCACTCTGATTGACTTTTCCTAAAATTTCCTTCAGCTATATGGACTGGAGGAAAATGACAGATGAATCTGGCTACAAGGGAAGGTATTTCCTGACAGCTAAGGCTGAAAGAGTCCTTCATTAGGATTTTCAATCAAATTTCTGTCTGGGAAACAACCCCATGGAAGAAAGGGGACCAACTTACACTATATAATAAAGAAGATGTGGAAGCAAAGAAACAAGCAATAAAACAAAAAACTGGAAACATTGAGTCATGTATGTAACATAGAAAAGAGTATCTTTTTGACATGCTTTGTAATGATTAGCTTTGTAATTTTCATTCCAAACAGCAGTTAAGTTTAAAAATTCTTGGTTAGCTGTTTTTACTCAGAAACACATGACTGTTGGGAGGCTAAATCGGGAACCACACCCCATGGCTCTGAGCACAAAGAACTATACTAAGTGCCATGGGACAAATGTACAGACAAATTATAAACCCATTTGATTAGTACTCGTCTCTCATAGGAGCTGAGCATTTGAAGCAAATGCAAGAATGCAGACTTATGCTATGAAGTTGGTGGGGTATGAGAGGGAAGAATTAACACATGTAAGGTGGTGACATGATGCCTATCCTTATGATTGTAGGACTTTATACTTAATGGTCAAGATTGTAGGGTTATAGATTTTGGTCCAAGACAAGTTATGGGTATGGGAGGGAGGGCCAATGGAAGCTTCATTCTTTGCTTTTTACAATAGACATAAAAACTTTTTATATGGAGGGCAGTGAACAAATCGGCTCTGATTTGCTTCAATAAAAACCAGGCCATTCTATGCTCTGCAGTGTAGTCTTGTGCATATTATTAAGTAAAATCTACCACACGTAAGTGTGACATGTTCCATCTCTGCTCCTTTCCAGTATTTGAAAAGGAGAATGGAGCCCATTAAAATATTCAGCATTGGCCGCCATCCCAGGCTCCTAGGGCAGAGAAGCTGAGCCGGTCCGAGCACCCTGAAGGAAGCTCCCCCACTGCCATCCCATGCTCCTAGGGCAGAGAAGGTGAGCCATGCAGGCACCAGAAGCACCCCTCCCCCCGCCCATGGAAATGAGAAGACACTTAAACAAGCCTCAAAAACAGACTTCCGGATCACCTACAGCAACCCCAAAGGGAAACGAGATGGAACAATCTGATACTCAACCACCTGGACTCTCTGAACTGGCAACAAAAGAGGATCTGGGAAAAAGGAAATCAGAAATAATTACTCAGATAACAACAAAGATTGTGCTCATGGTGCAAGACATGATTAATAAACCTAGAGAGGACACAGTTAAAAAAAATAGAGGATCTGAGGAACATGATGGAATCCCAACATAGAAAACAAATGGAATCCATAAAACAGATACAAACAGATTTCCAGGAGATTAAAAACTCCATCAAAAGTCTGCACAGCAGAATGAACCAATGTGAGGATACAATTTCAGATATAGAAGATAAGATTGCAATTAGTGACCAGGAAAAGAAAAATTGCTTTAAAATTGTAAGGGAACACAAGAAATCAATCCAGCAGCTGCTAGATAATGCAAAGAAGAATAACATAAGACTGATCGGAGTCAATGAAGAAAGAGGAGAGAGTGCAGATGACATAAAAAAACTGTTCACAGAAGTGATGGCAGAAAACTTCCCAAGGAGGGGAAAAGAACTTGACATACATGTAAGTGAGGCATATAGGACTCCAGCTAGCATTGATAAAAAAATTGTCCACATAGGCATCTAATAGTTTAGGATTCCAGAAGTCCCACAGAAGAACAAAATTCTACAAGCAGTGAGAGAAAAGAAACAAATCACATACAAAGGAAAGCCCATCAGAATCACATCAGACTTCTCAATGCAAAGCCTCAAGGCAAGAAGAGCTTGGAGTGATGTATTTCAAGCCCTAAAGGAAAACAGCCTCCAACCCAGATTGATGTACCCTGCAAAGCTATCTTTCAAAATTGATGGAGAAATAAGATACTTTCATGATAAATAACACCTCAGAAACTTCATGAATACCAAACCAGCACTCCAAAAAATTTTAGACAATATCCTAGGAAAAGACAATGAGGATCACAATCCCAGGAAACCCAGCAGAATGAATCCATTGGGCATGACAAATTAAATGCAAAGGGGGAGAATCCAACAAAAAGAAAAAGACATGACAAGCCTTCTAAAACTTTTAATTTCATCTCCCTAATGAGGGTATTATTCAATCTTATTATTGTACTGATTAATATTTTTCTGATTCTAGAGTTGCACACCTTGCCTTGTGCTATACTGGCTATTTATCATCTTATGTCTACTTTTTAATTGGGTTGTCTATTAATGAGCTGTAAGAGTTCTTTATATATTCTGGTCATAGGTTATATGCATTGTAAATATGGTCTGTTTAAGGACTACTTTTCATTTTAATGATGTCATTTAAAGTTCTAAATTTTGATGGAATCTCATTTATCAATTTTTTCTTTTATACATCATATTTTTTGTATCCTAGGAAGTTCTTGCCTACCCTAAATTCATAAACATTTTCCCTTATAATTTCTTCTTAAACTTTTATACTTTTAGGCTTTCATATTTAGGTTCATAGATCCCTTCAAGTTATTTTCATGTATGGAAATAAAGGGTTGAGTTTAATTTTTTATATACGGATACTAGGTGTTCTAATGCCGTTTGCTGAAAACACTATCTTTTCCTTGGCTCTTGAATTGAGTTTATATCCTATAAAATGCTAATGTTAAATAATCTTTCAAAACTCAGTGGACCATATATGTGTGGTTCTATTTCTAGATTCTCTGTTTTATTCCAATGATCTATATATCTTCCCTTACACCAAAACTGCCTTGATTACTGCAGCTCTAGAAGAAGTCTTAAAATTAGGTACTAAATGTCTTCCAACACTGTTTTTTTTTTCTTTTTTTAGCTTTTCTAGGTCCTTTTTACTCCTACATAGCTTTTAAATTTCAATATCCAATTCTTCATTTATAGCAAGTATACACAGACCTGAATTTTTATATATACCTTGTGTTTTCTAATCCTGCTAAATTAAAGTACAAGTTCTAGGGGCTCCTAGAGATTTCTTACTATTTTCTCTGTAGATGATCATTTCATCTACCTATAAAGATTTTTGCTTCTGCCATGCCAATCCTATCCTAGTTGTGTCATTTTATTGCCAGACTATTTTGGTGGGGACTAGGTTTCAAAGTTTAATGGACAGATAAAGAGTAAGCATATCTGCCCTTGTTCACAACCTTAAGGAGAAAGCATTGTATCTTCTCCATTCATATAAGGTGTTCTCACTGGAAGTATGGAGTACATGTCTTTAATCTGTTGAGAAGGTTCTGTTCTACTTCTAGTCTCCTGATAGCTTTTACCATGAACAGCTGTAGAATTTAGTCCAATACTTTTTCTCCAACTAGTGACAGGATCATATGGCTTTTTCCTTTCCTCTGTTAAAATGACGACTTTTGGGGGTGGATCATTCAATGCTGAACCAACACTGCCATCCCTATAATAAAACCACTTTCTACATCCTGCCAGATCTGACTTCTAGTAGTTTGTTTTGTTGAACAAACTTCTATGTTCATACTTTTTTCTTCTATTATCTTTATCCAGTTTTAGGATTAGTGCAATGTTGATTTCCTAAAATGAGGGGAGAAGTGTTCCTTCTTTTTCCTGCTTTAATTGTTTGATATAATTTATCAGTTAAAATGTTTATGAGCCTGCTGTTGTCATATAGGTAGGTTTTCAAGCTAGGAATATACTTTCTTTAATAGGTGCTATTCAAATTTTATATTTCCTCCAGAGTTAGGATCATTAATTTGTCTTCCAAGTTACTTCTTAGAAGTTGTCAAATTTATTTCAAAACAGATTTTTGTAATATGCTTTCTATATCCTTTTAAATTCTGTAAAATCTGTGGTAATGTCTCCTAGATCTTGATATTGTAATTTAAAAATATATAATCAATATTGTGTAATAGGAAGAAAAGGTCTATAGGAGCAGGGGAAGTGGGAGTGGTAGGGGAAAGGAAAAAAGGGACAAGAAAAAAATATGAGAAAAGGAAAAAAATGGAAACAAAGTCTTTGCAAATAGGGAAGGGTGGAGGGGGTGAAGGGAAGGCAGGGGAATGGGGAAAAAATAAGAACCAAGATAGTCATGTAATAGTACAAGATCCCAATGATGAATGTAACTGTATTTTATACCTAAAATGTACCAATAAACTTAATGGGGAAAAAATAAGAAATAAAATATTCAGCATTTTTCCTGGAGCTGATTCCATCGGGCAATGATAGTTTATAAAGAATATTGATTTGCATTTTTCCATGGATGCTTATAGATAAAGATCAGTGAAACCCTGATATATTAAGAATAATGGAAATTACATTATAGTGTCTTTCTTAGGCATTTTAAAACCACTAATTTTCCACCAAGTGGTTTAGTACAGCATTTAAAGCCTCAGACATAATCAGTTCTCCTACATTTGAAACTCATCTCCACCATGTCTTCTAACTTTGTGAGTTGGGATCAAATTACTTCCCTCTTTGTGCCTTAGCTTCATCCCTCTATCCTCGTGTCTATAAGGGTTGTCAGGGTAAGTAAGTATAAAGCATTTTGAATGGTGCCTGGCACATAGTAAGCACTCATCAGATCTCCCTTATCCTTATGCACTTTACATTTGAATGCTTAACATAAGAAGGAACTGTGACTATCCTTGCTCTGTAGATAACAAACTAGTTAGTTCATGCTACATCTGTGTTGGAAATTCTGCTTCCTGACCTTGGCCTTAGCTTTTCTTGCCCATGTTGTTTTGTAATGCCAGAGTCCACAGTGTCCCTTGCAAACTGCAGTCCCTCTTGGAATGCAAAGTGGTGGATGGGCACAGTCTCCCTTATCTTCACTACATTCCAGAAAGGTGATAAAATGGCCTGGTCTCGTCTCACCCTTTTTCATTTATTTTTCTGAATTGGAAATTAATGGAAGTTAGAGTGACTCAATTCAATTCAACTGACAATGGGAGTGAGAAACAGTCATCTTTGAAGTCTGACCAAGTTTCTCAGCAATAAGCCCCAAAAGCTTATCCCAACAATAAGCCCTCTCTCTTCTGTTCAGTCTTCTAGTAATATATGTGCTGCTGAAGCAAGCACTGTTCAGTCTTCTAAGTGTATTATTCCATCCTCCCTGCAAAGGAATTTGGCCAGAGAATAGTCCAGGAATCCTGAAGAGATAGCGGCCTGGACAAGCATGTACTTAGATGACAGAGAAAGACCACAGGCTGCCCACTAAGGACTAGGCTTCCCTTTGTCCATCTAGTGGATAGCCAGGCCAGAGCACAAAGGGCCTTGAGATGCATCTTCAACTGTGCAGAAAAGCCCAGTGACCTATGGGCTGGTGGTACAATGATGAAATGGGAGGGAAGAAACCATGGATGTACCTAGGAAGTAGAACCTCCAACCCACCTGCTTTGGGCTGTTACCCAAGAGAGGAATAAATAACAATTAAATTAAATTCATAGAAGGAGAAAATGAAATGGTGTTTACCGAGCGGTTGAGGTGCAGTGACTGGGGAGATGTTGGACAAAGGATACAAAATTTCAGTTAGTAGAAATAAATTCAAGAGATCTATTGTATGTCATGATGACTATAATTAATAACAATATAGTCTATATTTAAAACTGCTGAGTATATTGGAAGTGTTGTCACTACAAAAACGTCACATAATGCATATGTTAATTAGGTTGATTTAGCCATTCCACAATGTGTACATATTTCAAAACGTCATGTTTTACACCATAAATATATGAAATTTTCATGTCAATTAAAAAATAAATCTTCCAAATCCCCCAAAAAACATATCATTGAGACATTATTATCCATGCAGGAGATTAGGGTGTGGCCAACTGGCTGGGCAAGTGGGCATGACCTATCAATCAAGGAGATCCAGGACAAAAGCCCAGAAAAACAGTTCCCATGCCCTGCACCTGGGACCAATCAGAAAGTGCTACCTTCAATTCTTCTGTAGGAGATCAAGAAAGTTTTTGACAGGACAGCCTAGATCTGACCTCAGCTTGAAGAATGGGAGCTACAAAGATGCCCACTGTTGAGCTCACGGCCACTATGGGCTTTCTCAGTGGCCCACTGTTACTCTGTAGAGCTTACTTCTTTTCATACCTTTATTAAATGTAAAACCTCACTACAGTTTTTGCCTGTCTTGTCCAGTTCTTTGTTCAAGATAACAAGATCTGGAGAGAATCCCTGGAAAGAGTCTACAGAATCCCGGAACCACTAACATTATTGATTATTTTATTTCATCTTAGCCTTTTCCCCAACTTCTAGCAGCCTTATGCGGGCTCTTTCAGAAGAGTTTTGCCAACTTTAAGTGAGTAACAAATTCTAAAGACAAAGAGAAAACATAGCCCATGAGTAGTGCAGCCAGCCCAGGTTCATTAGGCGAGGAAAGTTTGTTTCATAGAAACCGACTTTGCAAGGTTTGGAAAAGCTACACTTTTAAATAAAGCTAGCTTATTAGTGACTCTGTTAGGTATATCGCTATGCAGTCTCTTCTGTTTGGAATTTGGTGGTTTATGCTACAGGCCATGCCTACATTTTGTAAATGACCTTTGAAACCACTTCAGAGATTACAGAGAAAGTTAAAAAAAAATCTGTGCACAATGAATCAAGCACCAGAAGTGTGGTGCTGGAGGAACATAGGATTGTCTTATTATGTCTTCCTATACTTAAAAAAGAGACAGTTTAGAAGATGGTGTAACTTCTCATTGCACCAATTTTATTTATTTTTTGCTGTTTTTTTTCTTTTGTTTTGTTTTGGGTACCAGGGATTGAACTTGGGACCTTGCGCTTGTGAGGCAGGCAGCAGAACCACTGAGCTAAACCTCTGTCCCCTATTGCACCAATTTTAAAAGATGCCTAAATCCATATTCTTCCATCTCTGTAATTAAAGAAACAAAACCACATTAAAAAAAAGCTAACAGCATGTTTTTCTTTCTTGTTATAAAACAGTACTTGAATTGCAACCCCCTTGCTCACCTGATTACTTATCTCTTTGGAATTAAATGAGAAACATGGGTGTTGACACCACTGGGAGGTAATGGAGTCACCCATAAGAGCTGTTTGGGTGCTAATCTTGCTGTGGGAGTGAGCAGCTTTGTCGGTGGGTATGGCAACACGAGGAAGACAGGAGGGATCAGGGATCCAGGCAATTTTGGATTGTCTCTTTGCGTAGTGGCACCCACCCAACTTGCTACCACAGCACTTCTCTAGGGCGTTGCTGCAGAGCCTGGCTGGGCTTCTCTGCCTTCTCTCCTTGCTGGGTGGAAAAGAATTCTGAATCACCTCTCCTTACTCCCTACTTCTTTTCCTCAGGACCTACGAAATATTACTTTACCACTACATATTGCTAAGCATCTCCCCTGAGCTGGTGTGTGACTTATACATTCTTGTTGAAGAGCTCTGTCTGGATAGTGCTTTACTGATTCCAGTTCAGTGTGTCCAGAGCTGAACCAGAATTGAGCTCTTCAATTCTGCTCTGTCTTCTGGGAGAACAAACTCTACCATGGCACCACCATTCACTCTGGCCATGAAGAGAAAACTTGTCTTGTCGTTGTCCCCATCTCCTGCCCTAACCCTGCCTCCCACAATTACCAAATCCTGTGGATTTACCTCCAAATTATTTTTCAAAATTATTCCCTTCTCTCTAGCTTTTGTGCTATCCTGTGGTTTAAGCCCCCATTTTCAGACATGGATTCCTCATCACAGCTCACAGTCTCCCATCCAACCTTCTTGGAGTTGCCAGGACCATATTGGACTGCAGACCTATGTCCCTGGGACCTGATATGTTTTGCAATGTTCCAAACTATAGGAAGGCGAGATGACATGCATACTACATCAAGTAACACCCCAAGAAGGGTCTGAGCTAGAACCTCACGTTCCAACAGCATCTTGTTTCTGCACAGAAAAATTTATGGCATTAAGAGAATAAAACCTACACGTATCTGCAGACCAGTGCAGGTCGGAATTGGTATACATCCTAGGTTCAGATTGAGTCTGATTTTATTGCCAGATGTGTTAGGGATCAATCATTCACATTCTCAGCTTTTTGCCACCTTAGTTAAATTTCAGCAGGGTTGTGCCACTCTTTGTTTTAGGAAATTTGATGAGTAACCTTGGCAATACAAATTGAAACAAGACTTCCCAACTGCTACAACCTAGGCAATTTCTTCAAGGTTATCCCTTACTCCTTCTCTTCCTGCCCCACTACCTTTGAAATGCCAGTGGTTCCCCAAATGCACTGATCATTTCTGCCACTTTAAATGAGATAATGCTATATTTGTCTTTTTGTGTCTGGGTTATTTAACTTACTTATAGGATCGTCCATGGTGTCACAAATGGCAGAATTTCCTTTAAAAAATTTATTATGTAAAAAAAGGCTGAATAGAATTCTGTTGTATGTATATACCACATCTTCTTTATCCACTTGTCCATCAGTTGCTAAAGATTTTTTTTCTGGTGGACAGGAAAGGATGGAAATACATTAGTGGGCTAGAAATTTGCAAAAGCATAGACTTATACATGAATTTATTTGGAAAACATAGTGGAAAATAGTTGAAATATCAGATTTGTATAGTGGCCCTTCTAATCTGAAATTCTATATCCTAGAGTCTACAGCAGTGATCCTGGTAGGATTTTTTTAATATTACAGATTGAATGAATTCAGGACCTTCACAGTGAGCTACATCCTCAGCTCTTTTTTATTTTTTTGCATTGAGACAAGATCTCAGTAAGTTGTTAAGTTGCCCAGGCTGGGCTCAAACTTGTGATCCTCCTGCCTCACCCTCCCAGAGTGCTGGGATTACAGATGTGTGCTGGGATGCTGCTAGATTTTGGTGCTTTAAAATGATCAGTACTACATACCAAAATTGGTAATAAATACCTTATTTCATCATATTTGTTTGAAAACTGGTCATCCATTCAGTATTTCTTTTAGCCAAAGCACTTCCACTTGCCCCACGTTCAGAACTGAGTGGGAAGGCATGGCAATAAAGTGTCATATAAATTGGGGCCAGAGATGTGCAGAGACTGGAATCTAATATGATTTAGAAAAATAAGATTTTCTCCTTCTGAATTGGAACATTATTTGGTATCTTTAATTTCTAGTTCTCTCTTGCTGTCTTAAAAAAATCCCCAACAACACAACTTCCCCAGTGTTCTTCATAAATTGTCCTTTTCTTCATCTTGCCCTCATTACCTAGGTTGTGTCTCCTCGTACCATGCTAAATAATTCTTCCTGTGGGTGTTTACATGTCCGCATTATTTATAGGCTGTGAGATTTTCCCTGCTGCTTCTCAGCCGTCACCACCCAGACGTGCTGTACATAGTTAGTTATTTTAATCTTTCCTAGTAAATCAAGTCTCCCAACCTCCCATCATTTTTATTACTCTTCTCTGAACTCCCTTCAGTTTTTTCTACATCTTTATGGTATCGAAGTGCCCGGAATTTAATGTACTTTTCCAGGTGGGGTTTGAGAAAGGCTTTTAAAAAGAGACTCACCTCTGTTCTCTGCTGATGGAACCATTGGGAACAAAGCCCAAAACTACATTAGCTCTTTTGCTGCTGTATCAGCTTTACTAACTCATATCTAATTTTCTTCTCACTGTCGCCCTGCCAGCCCTTTCACACAGCCTGAGCAGTTGGTCAATGTGTAGAGCTGGCTTTGGTATTTCTACAATGGCTAACCCTTAGCTTAGAATGAGGGTTCAGTATCAAGGATGAGAGAAAGAAAAACTTGAGGACAGAGACCCATAGAATACATCTAGTGATATATTAGTTTTTGTTACTAAAATGAATAACTGAGATGATCAGCTTAAAAACAGGAAATATTTATTTTGGCTCATGGTTTCAGAGGTTTTAGTTCATGGTTGGTTGGCCTCTGGAGCAAGGCAGAACATCACAGCAGGGAGCATGTGATGGAGGAAGCAAAGAGACAGGAAGAGGTAGAGCCAGGGTTCCAGTATTATCATCAAGGCCATGCCTCCAATGATCTCACTTCCTCCCACCTGCCCTTCCAGTGGTGCCACAGGCTGCAGACTGAGCATCAACACCTGGGCTTTTGAGGACATCTAAGATTCAAATGCTAAGTAGTAGTGTAATTAATAATAGTAACTATATGTGTCAAATTCTGGCTGTGTACTAGTTTGCATGCTGAGTGTTATTTATAAATCCTATTTCATATGCATAGAGGGAAACTAAGGCTCAGAGAGCTCTGGAAGTTGCTCAGTTAAAGGTGGGATGGTGGGGTTTGAATCTAAGCCAGCTGGATTGAGGAGCCTTTGCACTCAGGAACCAGCACTTCTAAAGGGGATGTGAGAGGCAGGTGGTGAGAACAAAGTTATACACAGAACTCTAAAAGGCAGCCCAAGGCACTGGAGGGAAGCTCAGTTTCAGGGTTTGCTCAGCTGAACCATGGTAAGTTACTGTGTGGGCCTTATTTCCTCATCTTGCAAAAGCATGGATGTGCAGAAGACCATTGAAATCTTTCAGTAAGTGAGATGAATTCTTGGGTGTCATAGGCACTCAATGAATGTTAGTATACCTATTGCCTGGAAAGGAACTCAAGGAGTTATCCAAACTAGAATCAGAATGCCAAGCTCGGTGAGACAAACCCTGACAGAGCAGAGGCAGAGAATTAAAAAAGTTTAGTCTGAGGAATAGAATTAGCTAACATGAGTCCAAGGACATTTCTTTCTTTTTTAAAAAAATTAATTTTATTGGTACGTTTTAGGTATACAATATAATGACATTCATCATTGGAAATCTGTACCTTTACATAATATATCTTGGTTCTTATTTTTCCCCATTCCCTTGCCCTCCCTTCAACCCCTCCATCCCTCCCTATTTACAAAGACTTTGTTTCCATTTGTTCCTTTTCTCATATTGATTCCATTCCCTTCTTTCCTTTCCCCTACCCCTCCCACTTCCCCTTTCCCTTTGGCCCTTTTCTTCCTATTTCACATTATCTATTGTATGTTTTGGTCCTTATTTACACTTTCAGTTTCTCACACCAGAGAAACAATTTGGTATTTACACATGTGTGTCCTATTTATTTCACTTAAGAGTATTGCCTCAATGTGAATCCATTTAGAAATAAATGTCTCTAATTTCTCATTCTTTATGGCTGAGTAGTACTCCATTTTATTTTTAAAAAACCCCACATTTTCTTTATCCAGTCTCCAGTTGATGGGCAGTTGGGCTGTTTCCGAGCTTTAGCTATTGCAAAGTGTGTGGCTATGAACATGGGTGCACATATATCACCGTGATATGATTCTTTTAATCCTTTTTGCTTTTGGTACGGGGGATTGAACTCAGGACATTGTGCTTTCGCTGCAGGTGGTGGCACCACTGAGCTAAATCCCCAGCCCAATTCTTTTAATTCTTTTGGGAAGATACCCAGCAGGGAAAAAGCTGGGTCAAATGGGACCTCTAATCCTAGTTCTTTGAGGCATCTCCATATGAATTTCCACAGGGGTTGCACCAGTCTACACTCCCACCAGCAGTGGAGAAGGGTTCCTTTTTTCCCACAGCCCCATCAGCATTTGTTACTGGTTGATTTCTTGCTAGCAACCATTCTTTCTGGGGTGAGGTGAAATCTCAGCGTAGTTTTCATTTGCATCTCTCGAATGACCAGTGGTGTTGAACATTTTTTCATATGCTTATTTGCTATTTCTACTTCTTTGTCTGAGAAATGTCTGTTCATTTCAGATGCCCATTTTTGGATTGGGTCTTTAAATTTAGGAGATCTTATTTTCTAAAGTTCTTCATAGATTCTAGATAGTAGACCTTTTTCTGAGAAACAGCTGGTAAAAATATTTTTTCCCACTTTGTGGGTTGTCTCTTCATTCTGTTGGTGGTTTCTCTTGCTGTGCAGAAGCTTTTTAATAAGAAGAAATCCCACTTGTTGATTGTGCTATTTCACGTGCAACTGAGATTTTGTTCATGAAATCTTTTCCTATGCCAATGTCTTCAAGAGTTCTATCTAACCTCTGTTCCAGTCCATTCAGCATTTCTGTTTTAATATTTAGATCTTTAATCCATTTTGATTTTAGTTTAGTGCATGGTAAGAGATATAGGTCTAGTTTTAATCTTTGGCAAGATGAAACCCAATTTTTCCAGCACCATTTTTTAGAGAGAAATCTTTCCTCCAGTGAGGGTGTTTGGCTCCTTTGTCGAAGATGAGGTGGCTGAGTGTGTCTGGAGTTGTTTCTGCATCTCCTAGTCTGTTCCAGTGGTCCTTGAGTCTGTTTCTTTGCCAGTACTATGCTGTTTTTATCACAGTAGTGTTGTAGTATAGTTTCAAGTTGGGGATTGTGATACCCCCTACCTTGTCTTTATTGCCTAGAATTGCTTTTGCTATTCTAGGTCTCTTCAGGTTCCAAATGAATTTTTGGATTGTTTTCTCAAGGTCTGTGAATTATGCTGCAGGAATTTCAATTGGGATTGCTTTGTATAGCAGTTTTGGAAGTATGACCATTTTTACTATATTGATTCTTCCTACCCAGGAGCAAGGGATGTCTTTCCATTTCCTGATATCCTCTTCAATCTCTTTTTTCAGAGGGCTATAGTTTTCAGAGAAGAGGTCTTTGATCTCTTTTGTTAGGTTGATTCCTAGGTATTTCAGTTTTTTGGATTCTATTGTGAAAGGAATTGTTTGCCCTATTTCTCTCTCAGTGAGTCTGTTGTTCATGATAGAGGAAAGCTATTGATTTTTGTGTGTTGACCTTGTTTGTATCCAGCTACTTTACTCAATTTGGTTATTAAGTCAAGAAGACTTTTGGTGGAGTTCTTGGGGTCTTCTATATAGAGTATCATGTCATCTGCAAATATTGACAATGTGATTTCTTCATTTCCTATCTTTATTCCTGTATTTCTTTCTCTTGTTTCATTGCTGTGGATGTTTCCAAAACTATATTGAACAGGAGTGGTGACAGTGGACATCTTTGTCTTGTTCCTGATTTTTGTGTGAAGGATTTCAGTTTTTGACCATTTAGTATGATATTGGCTATTGGTTTTTCATAGATGGCTTTTATCATGTTGAGGTAGAGACTGTGTAATCCAATTTTTTGTAGGGTTTTTATTATGAATGCATGTTGGATTTTGTTGAATACTTTTTCTGCATCTATTGAGATGATCATATCATTTTTGTCCTTGGCTCTATTAATATAGTGTATTACATTTATTGATTTGCATATATTGAACAATCCCTGCATCCCTAGGATGAATTCCACTTGGTCAGGGCGTATGATCTTCTTGATGATCTTCTGCATTCTATTTGCCAATATCTTATTATGGATTTTTGCATCTATGTTCATTAGTGAGTTTGGCCTATAGTTCTCTTTTTCAGTTGGATCTTTCTCTTTATCTAGGAATCTGTTCATTTTTTCTGTGTTTTCCATCTTATTGGCATATAGGTTCTCAAAGTAGATATTGAGGATTCTCTGGATTTCTGCTGGGTCTGTTGTAATTTCACCCTTTTTATTCCTACATAAATGGATTTGGGTTTTTTCTTTTTTTGATAAGGTTGTCTAAGCATTTGTCAATTTTGTTTATTGTTTTGAAGAACGAACTCTTGGCTTCATTGATTTTTTAATGTCATTGTCTTAGTCTCCATTGCACTGATTTCTTCTCTGATCTTTATAATTTTCTCCCTTGTATGAGCTTTGGGTTTGTCCTGCTCTTCTTTTTCTAGAAGCTTGAGGTTCAGCATCAGGTTGTTTAATTGGGCTCGCTCTGTTTTCCTAATATGAGGATTCACTGCTATGAATTTCCCTCACAGGTCTGCTTTTATTGTGCCTCATAGATTCTGATATGTTATAATGACATTGTCATTTAATTTTAGAAACTGTCTGATTTCTTCTTTAATTTCTTCTGTAGTCCATTGATTATTCAGAATGTGTCGTTCAATTTCCATGTGTAATTC
The DNA here is from genome assembly GCF_053883595.1 of Heterocephalus glaber. Taxonomy (NCBI): domain Eukaryota; kingdom Metazoa; phylum Chordata; class Mammalia; order Rodentia; family Bathyergidae; genus Heterocephalus; species Heterocephalus glaber. The sequence continues at coordinate 3,389,681 of NW_028258432.1, forward strand.
TTGCGATCTCTTTTGCTATTGATCTCCAATTTCATCGCACTATGGTCTGATAATATACAGGGGCTAACTTCAATTCCTTTGCACTTACTTAAACATGTTGTATGAGTGAGAATGTGGTCTATTTTGAAGAATGACCTGTGTGAAGCTGAAAAGAATGTGTATTGTGATTTTGTGGGGTGGAACACTCTGTAAACAACTGTTAAGTTCATTTGTTCCACAGTTTGATTGAGTTCTAGTATTTTGTTGCTTATTTTTTGTCTAGTTGATCTATCTATTTGTGACAGGGGGGTATTGAGGTCCCCCACTACTATTGTATTAGTGTTTACTTGATTTTTCATGTCTGTTAGTATTTGTTTTATATAGTTGCGTGCACTAGTGTTTGGTGCATACATGTTTGTGATTGTCATCTCTTCCTCTTGGATTCTTCCCTTTACAAGGATGTAGTGTCCCTCTTTGTTTCTTTTAATCAGTGTTGGTTTGAAATCCAGTTGATCTGCAAAGAGGATAGCTACTCATGCTTTCTTTTGGTTTCCTGTGGCATGGAGTATTGTTTTCCATCCTTTAACTTTCAGTGTATGAGCTTCTTTTTGAATTAAGTGTGTTTCTTGTATGCAGTATATTGTTGGATCTTGCTTCTTGACCCATTCTGCCAGTCTATTTATTTTGATTGGTGAATTGAGACTGTTAACATTGATGGTTCTAACTGATACGTATTGACTTATCCTTGTCATGACCTTTTCTTTTTGTTGGATTCTCCCTCTTTGCATTTAATTTCTTGTCATGCCTGATGGATTCATTCTGGTGGGCTTCCTGGGGTTGTGATCCTGATTGTCTTTTCCTAGGGTATTGTCTAAAATTTTTTTGAGAGCTGGTTTGGTGTTCGTGAAGTTCCTTAGGTGCTCTTTGTCGTGAAAATATCTTATTTCTCCATCAATTTTGAAAGATAGTTTTGCAGGGTACATTATTCTGGGTTGGAGGCTATTTTCCTTTAGGGCTTGAAATACTTCACCTCTGGCTCTTCTTGCCTTGAGGGTTTTCATTGAGAAGTCTTCTGTGATTCTGATGGGCTTTCCTTTGTATGTGATTTGTTTCTTTTCTCTACCTGCTTGTACAATTTTGTTCTTTGGTTGGGTTTCTTGAATCTTACCTATTATATGTCTAGGTGTAGATATTTTTTTGATCATGGCTTATTTGAGTCCTATATGCCTCACTTATCTGAATGTCAAGTTCTTTTTCCCTACTTGGGAAGTTTTCTGCCATTTTTTCTGTCAAGTTTTTTTTTTTTTTGCCTTTTCGTCAACAGTTTTTTTATGTCATCTGCACTCTCTCCTGTTTCTTCATTGACCACGATCAGTCATATGTTTTTCTTCTTTGCATTGTCTAGCAGCTGCTGGATCTATTTCTCAATTGATTACTATTTTTAGGAAAGTTTTCTTTTCCTGGTCACTAATTGCAATCCTATCTTCTATATGTGAAATTCTGCCCTCACATTGGCTCATTTTGCTGTATAAACTTTCAGTGGAGTTTTTAATCTCCTGGAAATCTGTTTGTATCTGTTTTATGGATCCCATTTCTTTCCCATGTTGGGATTCTATCATGTTCCTCAGCTCCTCTATTTTTTTAATCTGTGTCTGCTTTAGATGTATTAATCATGTCTTGCACTATGGACACAGTATCTGTTGTTATCTGAGAAATTATTTCTGATTTCTTTTTTTCCAGATCCTCTTTTGTTGCCAGTTCAGGGAGTCCAGGTGTTTGAATATCAGATTGTTCCATCTCATTGCACTTTGGAGTTGGCTTAGGTGATCTAGAAGTCTGATTTTGAGACTTATTTACATGTCTTCTTGTTTCAACAGATGCACCCCTTTGCACCTTTGTTGAGGTAACTTTTTGCTTAGCCAGTGGTCTTTAATTCTCAGCAAGCCACTAAGCAGCCTTTTCTCTGCTGCTCACCAGTGCACCAATTCCTGGTTTCAGAATGGTTACCTTCTGGATCCCTGAGCTGACTTGTTGTCTGGGCAGGCTTCTGGGTGGAGCCTGTACACACTTGGGATGGTGTCTAGGTGTGCCTCTGGCTAGGGCCTACTGCCCTACCTAGCTGTTGTCTGGGAGTGCCTTTGGCTGGGGTCTGTGCGCATTTATGGATGGTATCAGGGTAGGCCTCTGGCTGTTGCTTGTGTGCCTGTGCAGCTTTTTCCCAAGTGGTACTTTGGCTTGGACCTGTGGGTCCAAGAGGCTGGGGTCATGGCTGGGCCCTGGCTGGACCTGGCTGGACCTGCCTGCAGCTGTGCTGCTGTGTTCCACACTGGCTTCTTGCTGGGATCTGCATGCACTTACCACCAGTATCGGGGCAGGCCTCTGGCTGATGTTTGTGCACCTTTGCAGCTCTTTTCCAGGTGAGTCTTTGGCTTGGTCAAGCAGCTGGGGTCGAGGCTGGGCCCTCTCTGGACCTCCCTGAAGCCATGATGCTCTGGTCCACACTGGCTTCTCCCCAAGGACATTTGTAAAGGGAGTGTCATTTGATGTACACCTTAGTGGTGCTCACCAGCTCTGCCACACACAGCCACTTCTTGACACCTCATGGGTTTTCATCTTCTTTTTATGTGAAAGTTGAAGTTGAGCAATTTAGCTTTATTACCCTTAGTTCTTATGTCAGCCTTGATCAGGTGTGTATGCAAAATGAGGTTTCATGGGGGTACAAATGATATATTTAGGATGCAAATGGTGTTTTCATGTGCAGAAATATGGCCTTCTATTAGGAAAAAAATGAAGTTGGTATTATGAAACCACTGAACAAACATTGCTGGTGTCCCCCTCTCTCCATTAGTTTTCAATATGCTTATTTGTGCAGCAGTTCAGTGTCATAGAAAGTTATTGTCATTGGAGATAAGCTGATCTTGAACATGGATGTTATTTCTCAGTTTTGTAAAATTGGGCAAGTCATTTATTTTATTTTAACTTAATTTTTCTTATATTTCAATTAGAATTTCTGCCAGCAAATTGTCATAAAGTATAAGTGAAATATGTCCTATGCAACACTTGATGTCCAAGCATGTGATCCACAAATTAGATTTTTGCTTCTATTTACCTCTTATTTTCCTTTGTAACTCATGTGGTGTATCATTTGCCAAACAAGTCACATAGCAATGTATATCCCTAATTTATCTAATATATGTTTAGAACTATAAGATGTATCATCACCATCACCACCACTACCACCACCGTCACTACCATCACCAGCATTTATTGACCACTCATTTGTGTCAGGTACAATGCCAAGCGTTTTATGGATATGATTTCATTTATTATTTACAATTAGCCTATAAAGTAAGTAAAATTATTATTGCAATTTTGAAAATGAGAGTGAGGATGCTTGGAGATATTAAATAACTGGTTCAGGGTCACCAGGATAGGAAAGATATAAAAGAAACATGAGCTATGATCCCTGCCCTGGGGAAGTGAATGATCTGTTGAGAAGCAAAACTAAAGCGCATACAAAATTAGTGACCTTTAGAAGACATTATGAGCAAGTGCCAGATTGCATGGTTCAGGCTGGAAATGCTGCAGAGGTTCAGGGAACAGGACTGATGAAGGTCAGCATGTGTGTTAAGTTTTTTGTTTTATGAAATTAACACACATTGAAGTTTCCTTAGGTACTGGAAGGATAGGCATGGTAAACAGAAACCTCAGGCAGTCATTAGACTTCACAAGAAGCCAGGAAAAGTTATGCCAACAGGGTTCTTAGGGGCAACAGAAACAGAGTTAGACTTGGTCCTATGGAAACTGGACTTAGGAGGTTGTATCAGATCCAAGGATGCTCTAGTAACAGAGTAATCTTGTGGCCTGGCAGCAGCAGGAATCCTGGCTCCCTCTTCTAAGGCTCCACTGTGAATGTAACGACTACTGGCTGGTGTTTTTATTCCTGCTCTGGCCAGGTCTCCCTCTGTCTGTATCTTCTGCAGAGATTTTTCAGACAGAGCATCTCATCAGTCTGGCCATATCTCACTGTCCTTATTTGGGGAGAACTCTTGCACCTGGCAAACTCATCAGTCCATGCCCAGCCTGCTGACTGCTGATCTTGCTTAGGAGCCCACTCGAGCCCATCCAGCTCTGACTAAAGGATTTTGTTCATTAGAACATGGTCGCATATGCAGAAGGAGCCTCTTGGACAGCTGCATCCAAGGTTGGATCACTAATGTTTCCACCACAGGAAGCTCTAGTGCAGCAGACATCTCAATTGGCTTGTTAACAGAGAGGGAAGATTCATTGAAAAATTGAACCTGGACAGGGAGGGATTCATGCATTTCAATTTGGGAGAAAAATATCTTAGAAAAGGCTGAGCTTAGTTTTGGTAGCAGAAATCACAAGAAGAAGAGTGGGAATTAGGGTCATGTTTGTAGATAAGATCAAGAATCTTACAAGTCAGGCAGAAATATTTGGACCATAGTTTTGAGGCAGTAGGGAAGTTGGGGCTTTGGAGCATAGCAGCCAAGAGAAAATGGTATTTAGGAATAACCAGTATGGCAGATATGAAGCAGAAGGTGGAGCAGGCAAAACCAGTGACAGGGATTCTATGTTAGCTTTCTGTCACTGTGACAAGATACCTGAGATAATAAACTTACAAGGAGGAAAGATTTATTTTGGGTCATGGTTTCAGAGGTTGCAGTCCTTGTTTGATTGGCTCCATTGCTTTGGGGCTTGTCATGAGGTAGAACATCATGGCAGGAGCACATACTCATCTAATGGCAGCCAGGAAGCAAGAGAGACAGAAGAAGCCTGGGTTCCAATGTCTCCTTCAAGGGTATGCCCACAGTGTTACTTCCTCCCATCAGGCCACACCCCCTAAAGGTTCCACTGCCTCCTAATAGTGCCACAGGCTAGGAACCAAGTTTATAATATGTGACCTTGGAGGGACACTTAAGACCCAAACTCTAGCAGGCTCCGGTCAGGAGATGGTTATGTTCATCTAGATGTGTGATAGGAAAACAGGATTCTTTTTCAGAGAATTTAGTTTCCTGTCCTTAGGGACCTTTTAGGATTTCTAGCCCTTTTTCAGACTTAGGCAATTAACATGTTCACATGATGCTGTGTTTATTAGATACTCACATGGTCCAGTTTGAACAGCAACAGAAGACCTATTTGAATGAACTCAAATCGTAGAGTAGGTTGGTAATGAGTCACAAGTTGTGTTAAAAATAGCTGTTTGGTTTACTTCATTCACCTGCTTGCTAAATTCCTGAACTAAACTCCTGCAATTCTTGTTATTGTCTTTTTACTCCTATAGTTTCTATTGCATTTCTTACCTTTTCTTCTTAAGAACTCCATTCTCAAGTTTTGTAGAAATGACTTCAATTTTTATTCTTGGATTTTTATGTGTTCTTACAGGCTGCTGCCTGACCACCACCAAGTCAGTACCCAACTCTCTGAAGTGCCTCCAGAAAACATGTGTACTGAGAGTTTGATTAGCTTTTTGCTAAGAAATAATTCAGAGTTTCTGGATCTTCTTTAGAAGACAAGTCACTAAAATATGATTAGCAAACCACACACCAATGATGGTTTTGCTTCCCCTAACAAAAGTCATTTGATTGTTTGTTGTGTTTTCAATATATTTACTGTATTTCAGAAAATCTAAGTGCCATTGATTAGAAGATCCATTATTAGTAAATATACCATGAAATAAAATATAAATAAAATAAAAAAATATACTGCCAATAAGACATACATGAATATGTAAGATACTGGCTAGAGTTTGATATTAAAATTGGAATATAGCATGTTTTAAAATTGATGAATTATGATGGGTTATAAGAATCTTTTGAATCATGTTTTCAAGTGGGAAATAAACCAGTGATAGAATTCTGGCCCAAATCCTTATCTAACCCTAACCTGAACACTGCCTAGTCTCATGGCTAGCCTTTTTTTCTTTTTTCTTTTTGGCAGTACTGGTTATTGACTCCAGGGACTCACGCATGCAGGGCAAACATGTAACTACTAAGATATAGCCCCTGGCTCTTTCTATTCTTTTATTTTGAGACATGGTCCTGCTAGATTGCCCAGAATGGCCTAGAACTTGGGATCCTTCTGCCTCATCCTCCTGTTTAGCTGAGATTACAGAAATTTGCCACTGTGCCTGGCTGGCTAACCTATTCTTAATCCTAATGGAGCCTTAATTTCTAAACCTCTCTCTTTACTGCACCTCCTCAGCTGATCACACTGTAGTTTTAATATTATGATAGAGAACTATTCACATGTGAAATGGTGTCTCAGCTCTCCTGTCATCACCTGCTGTGGGATTGTCATCCTTATTTCTCCAGGCCCTTTAACAGCTTCCTGTTTGTGTCTTTACCTGGTCTTGGCCTTTTATATTCTCCTATATACAAGCCATTTACTTTTCTAAAATTAAAATTGAATTCTGTCAGTTTCTTTAGTCACTTTTCCCCCTCTATCTGGAGTGTACTTTGTTCCTTCTTTGCCCAGCAAGGACCTCTTTCCTATGTTACCTACTCTGTGGTGCCTTTTGAGATAGCATGAATAAACTTTGGTGTTCTGTCCTTTTATAATCCATGAACAATTTCCCCAGGGATAAGATCCATGGTGTAGTACTGGGTGGAGATGAAGTCTAGGCCACGTGTGAGGTTTGTACTGGTGAGGTCCAGTCCAGTTGTGGCAAATCTATGGCACATATGCTGCAGTGGGCACGATGTGAGCCAAGTGTATGAGTTGTTTTTTCTAAACTAAAACCTCAATATTCAGGTTTAATTGCAGGGTTGGTACTTTGTGATAAATAAGTGGGTTTTGGTTTGCAGTTTGGGTACTTGCTTTCTAAAAGGTTCACCATCACTGGTCTGATTAGCAAAGTTTCTGGGTGACTATTGATCAAACAATATGATAACTGAGAGACGTAGTTGTGAACAAGAATTTTCATGGTCCTAGCATCAGACTGGAAGGTTAGAAATAGGAATGAGGGCTCATTAAAAAGATAGTAAGTTCTCTTCTTTGGCTCTTTCTGGCTGCTTTCCTTGAGTTCTTTCCATCTAGGTTGGTTTTGGATCTAAGGCAGGTGTTGACAAACTGCAGCCCACAGCGGAATCTGCTCAGGGCCTCATTTTACAAATAAAGTTTTATTGGAACACAGCCATGCTCACTGCTGTATGTCCTGGCTATAGCTGTGTCCCCAGTAAGACAACAGGGCCATGCAAAATCGAAACCTACTTACTATTGGGATCTTTTTTTTTTGGTACCGCGGATTGAACCTGGGACTTTGAGCTTGTGAGGCAGGCGGTGGAACCACTGAGCTAAATCTCTAGCCCCACTATTGGGATCTTTACAGAGAGAGTTTGCCAAGCCCTGGTTTAAAGTGATGGGACACCATAATATATTGCTTGACAGATTAAACAATCACTTTTATTTCCATTGAAAAAAAGAAGCAAATGATGAAATAAGTAAAAGATAGTATGTAAAAATAAAAATAGAAAAAATTGTCAAAGCAAAGGACTGGTTAAAAAACTCCAAGGCTTCAGTCAAGGCCTTTGTCTGAACTTGTCCCTTTGAAACTGTTGGGCCACTGTTGGGCTCTGTGTCTGTGGTAACCCTAGGATCAGAGAGGCTTTGAGAAGGGAGAGGGAGCCATGGGTAGTCTGCCCTTGGGTGCGATATAGGGAATTTATATCTTGGGAGGGTGGGCTTTTGCACTGAGCTATATCCACAGCCCTCCCCCCTTTAATGTTTTTTATTTTTAAAGACGTTCTTGCTAAGTCACTCAGATGCAACTTGAACTTGCGATTCTCCTGATTCATCCTCTCACAGTGCTGAGATTTCAGGTGTATGCCGCCACTCCTGGCATGGGACACTTGGTTTTGAACCAGGGAGATCAACTCCTTCTTCCCTTCCAGTGTCCCGGTGGCTTCCTTCATGCTCACCAAGTCTTCACGCAGCCTGTGTCAGGGCCCGCATTTTTGCTTCCTTTTTGTAGTCTCGCTCACTACTAACCCATGTTTAAGGAATCTACACACGTGCAGTTGGAAGGACAGAGACAGTTGCAAGAATCCTGTTTGCAGAGATGGGGCAAACCTCCAGCCTGCCACTGAAGAGCTTGGCGGTTCCTGAGAGAACATACGTCACTCAGGGCAGACAGGCGGAAGTGATCATTTGACTTTCTGGCAGGCTCAGCCCCAGAGTAGCCTGGGCCCTGGAGAAGATATTTCTGTTTTCTCTCCCAACTCCTATCTTTGCTATTTATATTCAAATGCCATCTTCTGTCAAAGGTCCTGGAGAAGCGGTAATGGGCTCTCAGGTAGTCAGCTCCCAGCACCAATACCAGCCCCTTGGGTGATCTGACAATGTGGCTTGCATCCAACAGGGCCATATGTCATGTAAGCCTCACCTGGACCCCTGCCAGGCCAAGCTATTCTTATTGCCATCTAGAGCAGGATCCAAAAGAAAGATCTGGAAGGGGTATGTGGATCAGGGGTCGAATGGAGGTTATGCCAAGTCCAAAGCTGTGAAATGTGCATCTGATCAAATATAAAGTCAACATGGCCCACCGAGTGAGTGTTTATACCAAGGTTGTTATTGCCCAGAAGTGGTTCAGGGAGGAGTAAGGCAGAGAGAGAGAGAGAGAGAGAGAGAGAGAGAGAGAGAGAGAGAGAGAGAGAGACGGGCAAAATGTGGTGATTTGATGGGATCTCTTGATTCCTAGGTTTGGGGGATCAGTGGCAGTAGGATCTGAGGCAGAGATGGCTTTGCCAGCCTGTGTACCAACAGCAACTCCAGCTCACAGGTGGACACAAAGCCTGATCACAACACCAGCCTAAAACCTGTGGGGAATGGTTTTTGTGCACACTCCTCAGTCTTGTGCTCTTCTAGGTGGTTTTACTCAAATCAATTAAACAAATTCTATCACAGACCTACTGCTTAATATGAACAGGGCTAGTAATGTTGGAGCAGCAATATGGGGCTGCTGCTGTTGCTGCTGTGTGTGTGAGAAGTGGGAGAGGAATGGATAAAATGCTGCTGTGGAGGGAGTAAGGGAAGGACAGAGAGAGAGAGAGAGAGAGAGAGAGAGAGAGAGAGATCATGTACTCACATACTATGTGTGGTATGAAGAGAGATTTTATGGGACTGAAATATGAGATTTGAGATGGGTCCTGAGAGAGTGGGATGGAATTTCAATGAGATAAAACAGCTCAGTTTTATATCAGAAAAGATAGAGGCATGAAAGTAGACCCATCTTGAGGAGCAACATGTAGCTTTCTTTGAATAATGTATAAGACATGGTTAGAAAATTGGAAGAGACATGTTTGATAGGAATCTGTATTAGTGAGGACAAAGCTTGGTTAAGAGTCATAGAAAACCAAAAGCATCCATAACAAAAGATATAAATATGTAAAGTCCAGTAGGCCCAGGGGTAGGATGATACTCTGTTTAACTCAGGCTCCTTTGGCCTTATTAATTCACAATATGGGCCTTTAGTTGATGGCTCAACATTATAGCATCATTGTGAAATTTTAAGTATCTACTTGGCAGGGCTAAGGGATGCCCAGATAGTTGGCAATGCCCTATATCTGGATATGTCTATGGGGATGTCTTGGAAGAGATCAACATTGGGATGAGTAGATTGATGAAGAAAATTCACTCTCACTGATACGTGCAGGCATCATCCAATCTGTTGAGAGCCCAAGTAAAACAAAAAGAGGAAGGGAGAATTCTCTCTGTTTTCTTGAATTGAGACATTTATCTTTCATGTCCTTGGACTTCAGAGCTCCTGGATCTCAAGCTATTGGACTCCTAGACTTAAACCAAGCTTCCTACCATCCCCTGGGCCTTAGCCTTAGAGTGGGACTTATACCATTGGCTTCCTGGTTTTCAGCTTTTTGGACTCAGATTGAATTACAGCACCAGAATTCTTGGTTCTACAGCTTGTGAATGGCATATTGTGAAATTTTAAGCCTCCATAATCATGTAAAACTTCTCATAATAAAAAAAATATATAATAAGTCTCCAATTTATGAACGAGTTCCATTCTGGGAGAACATTTATAGTTCAAATTTGTTCGTAAGTCAACAAAGTAAATTTTATACTCTTTGACACAAATATGCACTGTAAAGGATAAAAAAACCAAATACACACACAAAAATATGTAAACAAACTATTTTTACTCTGACATTATCTTAAAATGGTGGTACAGTACTTCTGCAATTTGTTTACATCTATGAATGTTTGTAATTCGAGGTCCATTTCTATCTGTAAGAGTTCAAAGCTTGAATGCTTGTAAGTTGGGGGCCTACTACATATGTATCCTGTTGTTCTGTTCCTCTGAAGAACTCTGACAAATACAATCATATTCTAGATCAAGATGGAGAAAAGGATAAAAAACAGAGGAATTAAAAGGTATATATGTCTTAAGAGTTAAGAATGTCTATAGAAAATCCTGCATAAAACTGTACGTTCATCTCGTTGACTACAATTTAGTCACATGGTTCTGTTCAACAGCTGCATCTGAAATGGGTATAAAATGGCAAGGTTTTAAGGCAAAAATAACCTACTGTCCGGTTTATACTCCTCCATGCATGAAAGGTCTGTGCCTTTTACATGAACTCTAATTACATTAACATCTCAAGCTCAGTTTACTTTTGAAAATTGTGTGCCAAAAATGATATTCACATTATCATCATGAAAAAAGAGAATGATGAGAGTGAAAATGATTGGTTAGCAGATTGTATTTATTTCATTATAATCATTGAACGTACTTCAGAATATAATCCCATTTTGGAGGAAGGAAGGCAAAGACAAAGCCATGCTATGCCCTTGCTGAATATGTAATGTAAGTAGGGACTCAGTTCATATTGGAACTAATTAATGGTACTCCCAATAGCAAATTGGTAGAGCAGCCCTGTACTCTCCTGTCTGCCCCACATCCTCTTTAGCTGTAGGAAGATGCAGGCTGAATTCAAAAGTCAACATTGTCAAAATCTCCTTGTTTATATTAGTCTTGTTCTTTTGGAACATCATCAAAATCTATCATAATAATAACTAATATTTCTTGAGCACTTGCCACATGCCTGGTACAATGATAAGTACTTTGACCTGAATTTTCTTTTCTTTGTTTTTTTTTCTTAGCAACTCCCCCTGGTAGGGACTCCTAATATGTTTTGTGGTGCTATAACTAAAAACCTGAGCTTGGGTACTTTATAACCCAAAGAGACTTACATGGCTCATAGTCCTGGGGTCTTGTGAACGTGGCACCAGCATCTACTTGGCTCTGGTGAGGACCTCATGGTGGATGGGATCATAATGTTGAGAAGATGGGCAGAAGAGATCACATGGGCAGGCAGCAGGAGCCAGGTGTGCTCTTTTTTATAGTAAATTCTTGAATGAACTGGTCCACTCCTCCAGACCAGTGTTAATCTTTTCCAAGGGCAGCAGCCTCAAGATCTAACCATGTTCTTCTCATAGAGGTTCCACCTGCTCAACAGTATCACACTGGAGTCTATTGCCTTTTGGGGAGCTCTCAAACCATAGCAGACTCTTCTTATCTCTATTTCACAGATGAGGAAACCAAGGCTGAGAGAGCTAGATGATTTTATTCAAGTTCGTACAATGTGTAGACAATGGAGTTGCTACCAAGTTACTCATAGGCATATCACTGTGTACCTACTGTGGAATCAGCTGGCACCACGAAGGGCCAGTTCAATCATCAGTCCTCCTTTCAAGGCAACATGCTGCTCTTGATGTGATCTCTTGGTGTAAGACCCCAGAGTGGTTCCTCTCATGGCCTGGCTTGCTGTCCTCTAGGAAGTTTCCTTTTCATTTCATTTTCAAAGTGAGGGAGTTCGCACTACTTGATGGATCCTAATTTTGGCCCTCAGAACCAGGCTGCCCTCTTAAACAAAGGATGGTCCCCTGACTTGTGCCATTATTTATATGAAAGATTTTGTGAGCTAGTAAACATAAAACTTCTTTCCTTCTGTATTTAATGATTTTTCTATTCAAAAGAACAAAGTGACCAAAAAAAAAAAAAATTGAGATCACCCTGGAAAATCCAGAGAGAGTGCACTTGCTTAGTGGGCTCTTCCATCTCTTTAATTCTAAGAGAGGTTTTGTCAGGTTGGATTCAGCCCAGATTGCTGCACAGCTCCTAAATGCAGATGGCTTCTCCTGTGGGAAGTAACAACCCTCAGTAATGGATCCCTTGTGTTAACAGGAAACATAAGGTGGGGATGGGCCGGGGACTTAACAAGATATTTATCACAGTGATTGTGCCCAGGGGTTTCGCCCAGTGATTGCTTCATAAATTTTAGTAATCTTTCCTCCTCTGATTTATGTGGCTTTCCTAAAGGACATTGTTCAGCAGTACATTAATGCAGATGCTAAATATAGCTGGAAAGAGACCAGTCCCTGATGTGCCTATGCCTACTGGCAGGCAGGCATCTGCCAGTCAATAACTTACTTTTGTTCCAGTCTTTCTTGCTAGAATATATCATGCCATAGAGGCTATTTATATCTGGAGACCATTCTGAAAGTTGTTAGAAATCCTTCCTGTGGCAGGCAGTAGGCCACCCTCCCAGGAGCTGCTGAAGTGTAAATATGCAGCAAGGGATTCTTCCCCAGCAGCGCCTGGCTGCACCAAGTGACCTTGATGCGCTCCATCCTTCCTTTGAAAACAAAAACACCAACTTGGAATTTTAATTAAAAGGCAGTGAGTGGGCTATCAAGCTCCACGCGTTGGCTGAACTGCTTTTCATTGCCATGTTGATTTGAGGTCACCATTGTGGAGCCTGTAACATTAACTTATCAGGAAAAACACATCAGCTGAATTTATCTCCAGGTTCACTAGAAGCCAGAGACTCCCAATGAAAAAGTCTTTTTTTTTTTCCTTTTGGTGCATGAAACAGGCTCAGTCAAGATCAGAGAGAACACCATGAGGGCAATGACAACACCATTCCCAAACAAGGGAGTGAGAGACCCACACAAATACCCGTTTTGGTCTGCACCATGAGGAACCTATTGGCTTAACGTCACAGAGCGGCATATGAAATGGCTCCATCCGATCCAGTGTGGTTCTCGCAGCACTAGTGGTTCAGCTTTAGAGCTGGCCCATAAAATAAATTAAGTCTGCTTAAGTGGGTTGTTTTGCATTGAAAAAGTTATTTAAAGCCTTTTAAAAATAGCATTATAGGAGCCTGTTATTGGTTTACATTATTTTGCAAGGAGGCGCACACATTGTTTATTACAAAAATCTGATTCCAACGTTTGAAAAAACTCTAAATAAAGGGACCATCTCTGTCTGAGATAGTCAGATACTGACCACGTGGAGTGGCCCTGGTGACTTGGCGTCTGGCCACTGTGGGGCAGGCGCTCTCTGGCTCAAGTCTGTAACCGTTTTCCTAGAGGGCTATAAAAAAAGCACATTTCTGGGCCTCACCAAGATACTCCTATCCAGGAAGCCTGTGTTTTAAGAAGTTTCACGGAAGATTTTGATGATAGATTAGGTTTAGGAGCTCTTGGTCAAAGAGAATGAAAGTATCTGGAATTTTCGGAGGGAAGAAAAGGAAGGACAGAACTCAGGTGAATCCTTGTTACTCTCTCCTTCTCTCCTGAGGACATTAGCAATGTCCAGTGACAAGACAGGTAAACAACGACCACGGCAGGGACCACTTTGTTATAATGCTCCCCATGTCACATCCTTTAGTCCCAATGGTCTTTGAGCAGGTATTAGAATCTCCATTTCATAAACAAGAAAAGAGAAGCCTGACAGCCCATGTCATGCACTGGAAGGTGGGGAGACCCGGCTCTGGCCACGCCTCTCCTTGCTTCAGTCTCCCACTGAGCTCTGATGGAGCAGCTGTGTCTTGTTTCCCACCCCAATCCAGAGAGCTGAGTTTCCTCTGTGCCTGCAAGACTGGGAGTAGGGGCAGGATGCTGGGACCCACCCCTGCCCCTCTGCCTTTGCTAGTTGTGCCCTTATACTCCTACTGTAACTCACCACTCAGTGCAACATTTTCCAGACCCCACTGTGAGGTATGCTGGTGTCCTGCAGCCTCTCTAACAGGTCCAAGAGATAGAGGAGGGGAGGGCAGGGTGAGGACTGCCAAGCCCACCTGCAGTTGGTGAGTCAGTGGGTAAAGGGATGGACTGACGGCAGGCCTGATGTACAGTATTTCCTGGTTTCCATGGAGTAAATATTCTCATCGTGCTTGATTTCAAATTAGCCAGGGTTTAACAGTTGGCTTCCAAAGTTCCTCAAAATTTCAACAATGAAATTGCATACCAGTGATGCAAAGTGGGCCTTATGTCTGTGACCGAGGCCCAGACCAGGGGAGTCTCCTCACAGAGCTCGGTGCCCTGCAGCTTGGTGCCTGTCTCCTCTCTTTCTTGTGTCCTCACACCTGTGGGTGTTCTGCACATCCTGCCAGCATGGGGGCTTGCAGATGGCAGGCATTCAGTGAAGGGAGGCGGAGGCCTGGACCACTGCTAGGCTTCCTGTGCACCAAACCCAAGGCTCTGCTCTTCAGCAAAGCGCTGGGACCTCAGGGACCTTGTGGCACATGGAATCCCATGGAATGGTGGGAGAAGCCATTCCACTGTAGGACAAGGCAGGGTGGAATGAGGGATGGAAGGCCAGGCAGATACAGGACAAGTCTCAGACAACCTGCAGCTCGCTTCCCTTGATACAGGCCAGGGGAGGCTGCTAGGCAGGAGCTCACAGAAATGAGGGTGATCTGGGAGCTGAGGCCACTAAGGAGTGAGCATGGGGCAGTGACAAGCAGAGCCAGGTGCTGGCAGGAGCTGCTCCCAAGACAGCAGTGCTTATACGGGCACCATGTGGAAGGCATTGCAGGCGTCACACTGGAATGTTTAGGCCACTTCTGCCTCTCACATGCATGCCTGGGAGCGCCTCAGAACAGAGAAGTAGGGATGTGAGCATGGTGAACTCCTGCTTCAATACAGCCCGGTAACCTTTGAACCTCCAGTGCTCAGCAAAATACTCACTCCACCTCCGACTGGTCCTCAAGAATTCTTCTGTGGACATCCAGAATTCAGCGCCCCTCTCCGCCCTCGTGGCCTCTCCGCCCAGGGCTCTGTAACATCCTCTCTGGATCAGGCTGATAGCTTGCTCTGGGGTATTCTTCCCTTCTTGCTGTACTCTGATTCATCCTTCACTTTCTAAGGACTTTTCTATAATAAAAAAAATACAATTATTGCTTTGAATACAATCTTCCATCCTTAGCGTCGACCCCATCTTTCTCAGTGAGGCCTGTGATTCCCGCTTTCACCTGGACCACGATTGCTTTCTAGATTTGTCTCTAGCCTAGCCCCCCCTTGCAGCCTGATTTTAACCCTGCTGCCTGCCTGGGTGTCCCTCCTGCTGCCTCCCCTAGGGGACCATCCTGCCTGGCTTGTCTTCCGCCCGCTCCTGTTGCCTTTGGAGTCTCACTTCTGGCTTTATTTCCTTGGCCTCAGTTGAGTCTCTAATTCTTCTCTGAGTTCCTTTTCTGTGCATCAAACCCTGGCACACTCTTTCAGCACTATCACCGTGGAGCACAGGATGGTGTGTGAATGCTGACAGCTCATGTGTCCTGTGCCCTCTATGTGCTGATGTCACAAAATGCCCAATGTGCTGCAGGCACATGCGCGCTTGCACACACACACACACACACACACACACACACACGCACACATGCATGCATATACACCCCAAATATACTTTTTCAGTAGATTGATTTTAGTGGACTATTCACCTTTGTATGTTTGCATGAATCCTGGCCAAGCGATAGCTGGTCTTAACAGCTCTCACTTCCCTAGGGATGGTGGACTGAGCAAGGATAGGGTGGGACAGCCCTAAGAAGTAGTGGGTACCTATATGTTGTGCCAGCGTAAAAAAATTACAAAGAATGCCCATAGCGCCCAAGGCCACCTTTTATCCCCAGGATCAACTCTATGCTAGCTGGCTACACACCCGAGCTGCCCAGCATTCATTCCATCTCAGTTCTCTGGTGGGAATGGGACATACCCAGGATGCACCGCTAAGTACTCGGTACAGTGCGGGGGACAGGAAGGAGCATCAGGAACACCTTGACAGAGATGCGGCTCCAGTGTGAGTCTGGTTTAACTACGAGCGGGCATGGAGCTTGGATCTCCAGCTGCAGCGCACAGCGCCCATGTACAGCCTCATTTCCATACATGTTATTTTGAGCCACCATCTACGAGGGAAACATCTGTGATGTTGTATAATCTGGCTTTCATCTTGTCCCCCACAGAAAGTGGGTCACTGAAATGTGGGTGGAAAGCAGCCCAGGTGATGCCCCTGCCCGGAGACAGAGGTGATTTAAGTCATCCAGTGGTGTTCTGAGCCCGGAGGCCACAGGGCTGCGATGAGGGTGGTGATGTTAAAGGACTGAGGCGCAGGCCTTCGGGGAGACCTTGTCCCTTTGTCCTCCTGCCTCAGATTTGATTTTTAGGATTGATGCAGTGAGTCAACAGAATAATGACACCCACAGCAGCCTGGGTGAAAGCCATGCTGAGGGCCCATCCTTCTTTCCTTCCATATGAATTTCACAGATGTCTGACCCCTATGATTTTAAATATATAAGCCAACAGATTCAAAGCCTATAGAATCTGATGCTTCTAATCGCAGCTGTGATTTTCTTTTACACTCTAGTGTTTTCTTTTTGACCTGGGACTATGCTAATTGGATTCTACTTGGTTTGGGAGAGAGTCTCTTTTTATTTTATTTTTTTAAATTTAGGTGCTGTGTGGGGATTGAACCCAGGGCCTTGACATGCTAGGCAAGTGCTCTACCACTGAGCTATACCCCAACCCCTCTCTGTCTTTCTAAAAGGCAATGTTATTGATTTTTAAATATGTGTGAATAAATCATATATTGTATTTTGCAAAGCATGCGATAAAATCTTACAGTAAGCAACACATTTAAGTAGGCTACCAAGAGTAAGATGAGCCAATACTCATGCCAAGACCAGGTCATTCCTTTCTTAGCCCCGGGGAAATATCTTGGTGCTTTGGTTTATGAACAAAGAATTCTTCTCCAAAATACACTTCCTTGCCTCAAGGTTTTCTTTTCAACCTGATTTTTCAGTATCAGAGGAAAGTTTTAGCTCATCCGTTCCTCAGATGCAAATTACTCAGTCATTGGAAGGTTGCTGCTTTAAGTGCTGGTGCTTCAGAAGTCAAGATCTAAGTGTGTCGATGACTTGGTGCAGTGGTGGCAAGGGTATAGAAAATGTGGCTTACACATATTAAACACTATTATGTGACAGAGTTTTCCTTTTATCATCTCTTTTAATTTTACCAGGTGGTTATTATTATTGTGCTGCCCATTTTACAGACAAGGAAAACGAGGCTCATGGTATATTGTTTAAGATCACCCAATAGTGTGGCAGAGTCAGGACTTGAATTAGGTTGCCTGACACCAAGTTCAAAAGTCTACGAAAGCCCACTGCCAGAAAATGTCATCATGACCCCAAAAGGCTGGTGTCCTCTCTGCAACAGGCAAGACCACAGACTAAGATGTCAAGATGAAAAAGATGAAACCTCTGCTTTCAGTTTCGGGATAAAAATAACATGTTTGCTACTTGCTAGGTGGATTCTTTGTGCTGCTGCCTCCAGGAAAGTGAATGTGAGTATTGCCGGAAAGCTGGGTGAGCAGGTATGAAGTGTGGGATCCAGAGCCTTTCCTTGTCTTACAGAGAGAGCTCCATAGCCCAAACCCTTACTCTTCCAGGTGAGGCCGCTTGGGAGAGCTCAGCAGCTGCATGCACTGTGACTGGTACACTGCTACTTTCATAGCTGGTAGTTGGCTCTTATCCAGGTTCCTCTAGTAGTGACAGTGTTTCACTTTATGTGCAGTAAGAATCACTTGGGAGCTGTTGTGGGCTGAACTGTGTATTAGTTAACTTTCCACCACTGTGACAAAATGCCTTAAAATCAGGAAAGGTTTATTTTGGCCATAGGTTTAAAAGGGTGAGTCCATGGTTGCTTGGCCCTGCTGCACAATACATCATGGCCTGATTAATGGTGGAGGAAGCTGCTCACTTCATGGCAGACAAGAAACAAAGACTGAGAAAGAGGAGCAGATGCCCCTCAGGGGATGCCCCCAGGGAACTAACTTTCTCCCTTTATGCTCCTCCTCTTAAATATCTCACCACATCCCAAAAGCCCTAGAGGCTTGTGACCAAACATATGGCCTTCAGGGGCACTTATCCAAATGGTAGCAAACTGTGTCCCTCAAAAGGTATGTTGGCCTCTTAACCCCCAACACCTATGAATGTGACCTTCTTTGGAAACTGAGTCTTTGCAGATTTAATCAAGATAGAGTCCAAGTGGATTGGGTGGCCCGATCCAGGGACAGGTATCTTAGTAAGAAGAGAAGACTGAGACCTATAGACACTCAGACGGAGATAGACATTGGAGTCACGCATCTAGGAATACCATGGGTTTGCAGGTACCACCAGAATCTAGGACAGAGGCAAAGACAGGTCTTCTCCCGCAGCCTTCAAAGAGTGCATGGCTCTCTCAGCTTCGTGATTTCAGACTTTTAAATTCTAGAGCTGTGAGACAGTTGTGTCATGTGAAGTCACATTGTGGAAATTTGCTACAGCAGCCCTAGGGAATGAATTCAAGCAGCTCATTTAAAACACAGATTGCTGTGCTCCTTGCTGTAGATCCTGACTGGGGCTCTTGAATGTGAGTTTCAAGTGAAAAGCCAGGAGACTCCTGTGGATACCTAGATGGTGGGGTGGATCCAAGGCCACATCCATCGTCTTCAGCATGGACACTAGTGAGTGCTATGGGAATCTAGTCACATAAAAATATGCTCATTTCTCACTGAAAATGATAGGTAAAGAAGAAGAAAAAAATATCCATGCTATTGGCTTATTAACCAGGTACAAAAAGATAGCGTCTCAAGACAGTGTTGGTGATAAGGGCTCTTGCTGTCTTCCACACCTTCTGAGCTCTGAGGCAGGCCTTCAAGTTCATACCCACCTTCTCTTTATCACCTTCTTTATCTTTACATTCTAATGTTACCCAAAGTGGGCAAGAGGTTGTGTTTTGAATCAAAAGGTGCAACCCAGCAGAGTCAGAAATACTTATGACTTCAAGCTTGCCTTCTGGGCTTCACTCTTCTGGCTCACGCCATAGTCAGATGGATCTCTCCAGGTGCAGGCCTGACTTTGCCTCGCTGTGCTTAGCCCCTGCTGTGGCCCCTGCTGCCTCCCTTGTGGCCTGAGACCCTGCCCCTTAGATCCTTTTCATCTCCTCAGCCGCATGTCCCCAGCCTCAGCTCCCTCACCTGGCATTCTCACTTCCAACACTGCAGCCTTTTGACTGGCTCTCTCTCTGGGTGGGTTCTGTTTTGAAGAGATTTCCTAATGCACAATTTCTTAACCCTTCAAGGCAGGCTCAAGGCCCATGGGGTCAGACAGCTTCATGTTACTGTGATGGAATTCTTGAGGCAACTCACCTGAAAAGAGAAACATTTATTTAGTTCAGTTTTGAAAGCTTGAAAGCATAGCCCCTGTATTGGCTCAGTTCTGGTGAAGGTGATGGATGGCAGTGATGTGTGTCAGAGCAGAAGGTCGCATCTCATGTCAGAAAAGAGGCAGAAGGAGTGGGAAGAGAGGGAGAAATCATAGAAGCCACGGTTCCCTTACAGGGCATACCTTCAGCGACCTAAGGACTTCCATGATGTTGCACCTCCTTAGGGTTCCATCACCTGCCAGTAGCACCACTGTGGAAAGCAAGTCTTCAATCGTGGACCTCAAACTAATATTTAAACATGGTAGCCACTCACATGCTTCTGCAGAATCCCCATTTGCCCTGAACATATGTGTTACTTTCATTGCTGAAACAAAATACCCAACACCCAAAGTTGAAGGGGGAAAGGTTTATTTGGCTTACAGTTTGTAGAGGTTTCAGTCCATAATTGGCTGGCTCCAAGGCAGGGTGGATGGTGGATAGGCATTGCAGAGGAGAAACAACATGGCATGCACAAGGTAGCAAAAGAAACAAGGGACCTTAATAGCATCTCTCTGCCCATTTTATCCCATCCAGACTACTGGGATTAGGGCGGTGCCAAACCAAACACTCACATGTAGTGGTTTAGTAATCAGTTGCTCTTAATCCCAGCATCACACATTCCAGATTCAGCCTCCTCTGACCACATGAGGATTTGAGGGGGCACCCAGACCCAAACCATAAAAACATAGTAGGTGGCACCCTGATGGATGTTACTGGCTTGCTCCTATTGCCTCCCTCTAACCCATCATTTCTCAAAGGTGTAGAAATATCTATTTTTTGTTGTACCCTCCAATAACCCATTGTCTAATGCCCAAGACAAACAAATGTTTTTGAGTTGATGGCTTGAAACAAACATTCTCAACTCTACCAGCCAGTCTTTAGTCCTGGTGTTTGGTAAATCTCAGGAGCCAACTTCTTTTTCTCTCTCAGGTGCTTATACTTCTGAGAAATTCTAGAAAAAAATCATACAAGAAGGGGCCGGGGATTTAGCTCAGTGGTTCGGCTGTCTGCCTAAAAAGCACAAGGTCCCGAGTTCAATCCCCGGTATCCAGCCCTTTCATTCTAACCTCTGTCTCCTTTAAATTGCTCTTCTTCATGCCTTGTGGGCACCGACACCCTTCTCACTGAAGCAATGTTAACATTTAGTCCCCACCACTTCTCAGACAGAAACTGGCCAGACACTTGGCCCTCCTAACTCCTCCTTGCTGTCTTACCTCCTTTAAGTCCAGCCCTTCTCTCACTCCTTTGATTGCATCCCTTGTGGCCCCTTCTATTATTTTGCTTTAGCCATATGTCTTTTAACATTGACCTCTTTCCTCTCTTTAAAGGCTCCTACCCTTCAACTCCCAACATGCATCCAAATGTATCAAGGGGAGAGAACCATTTGGTGTTATAGAAGGCTCTAGAATAAAGGCTGGGTGCTAACTGAACTTTTTCAGTCATGGGAGAACTCATGGAGGAAGTGGTGTTTGAGTGAAGATCTGAATGAGGAGAAGGCAGACAGGCAGAGTACAGGAGCAGTGGTTCAGATCAGGCAACAGAGAGCACAGGTCTCCTACAGAGATGTTCGTGGGATAGAAGGAAGCTCAGTGTGGCTGGAGCATTGGGCCAAAGGCACGGGTAGAGGATTCAGGGGAAGTCAAGGAAGGGAGCAAGGACTAGCTCATGGGATGCCAGAATACTCTCTTAGACACTGGTGAAAAACAAGTTTATATTTTCTCTTAAGTGCTCTGAGAAGCACCTGGCTGATTTTAAGCAATAAATTGAACTGACCTTAATTTATATTTTGAAACTATTGCTGTGTAGAGAATTGGGTAGGTGGATGGATGGGTGGGTTTTGAAGAAATTTGAGAAGAAAGCATTATGTGAAGTGAAAGTTTTAAGAGGGCTGTTGAGACACACTAGCCTCTATGTGATTGATATCGACTAACTTTTGTAGCTGAGCTCCAGAAGCTATGTGCAGTATACTGTGGAGGAGGTGTCACTCTGAAATGCCTGAGCACTACAGTTCCCTGGGACAATGACAGCGAGGGACTATTGCTTCTTCATACCTGAACGCCTGAGAGGCAGAGTTGCTCTTGACCTGGCTCAATATGCCTTGAGGGTGTGGATTTGCTTCTTAATTTTCTGCTTGAAATCTATTCTCCACCGCTGAGTATTTATCTATTCATATCTTGGGTGAAATCTTGTGTCTTCATGCAGCATATTAAGTTAAATTAAGTCACAAGGGAAAATACCTTGGGTCTCATGTGGCTCTTTCAAAGGCAGTATCAAGCTCCCTAATTTCTGTCTGTGGGAGTGTATTAGTCAACATTCCCATCGCTGAGACACAATACCTGACACCCACACTTAGAGGAAGAGAGGTTTAATTTGGCTCATGGTTTCAGAGGTTGTAGTCTATGATTGGCTGGCTCTATGGGAGGAACATCATAGTGGAAGGCATTGGAGGAGCAGAGCAGCTTTGTTCGTGTAGATGGGTAGCAGAGTAGGGAATAGTCCCATAGAGGAAGGGACCAAGGGCCAGATATAGTGCCCAAAGTCACACCTCCACAACCCACCATGCACACCCAGAAGTGGGATTTACTAATCCCCTTCAGCGCCCCTAAGCCAGTCATGTTGACACAGTTTTACCATCACAGGGAGTAAGGGGAGTCCTGCAGGAAAAATATAAGAATATGGGCTTGGAGATGTGGAGTCCAATCCTGGGTTTATTGCTAATATTTGGTGTCTCTTGGAAGTTTTTTTAATGTTTCTGAGCATCTGCTTTCTCATCTGAAATGAAAATTATGAAAGAGAAATAATGATAGCTTTCACTTGCTGAATGCTCATTCTGTGCCAGAATACTCTATTAAATATTTCATATGTGAAGTTTGATTGTTTTGATCTTCACAGCAACCTGCTTTAGAGATGAATTATCTTTAGTCCACTTGATGGCCAAAGACACTGGAGCTCAGGGAGTTTAAGCAACATTCTTGAGTAATAAGTGACAAAGCTGGGATTAAAAACTCAGCTTATTCATTAGGTCACATGACTGGGCACCTGAATGTTCTCTGTATGTATAACAGGACATGAATACGCTAGGCTGTAGAAGGTCTGAGGTGAGCACACAGTCTTGTGGTCTGTGGTGCTTGAGCTTCAGAGTTATATAAGAACAGGGGAGATGTAGCTCAGTGGTAAGGCACCTACCTACTATGTGCAAGCTCTTGGATTTGATCCCTTGCCCTACAAAACCACACACATGCACACACACATTTAAAAAAATATGAACTAAAACCAAAATTGTTACCATTTACTGAGAGATTCAAACGTGTTAGGTACCTTATATACTCTCATTTCCAGACCACATCGCCTTTTAATACCAGTCTCTGTTTATTCTGGAATTCCAGTTAGATATTTGCAGGATATTTTCATATTGTCCTCCATATATTTTAATGCCTTTCTTTGTGCCACATGGTATGTAATATCTGTAGGTTCATCTTCTATTTTTTGTCTTCAGCATTGTCCAATTGTTTGTTATACCCACCCACTAAGAAATTCTGATTTCATTGACTATAATTTTTATCATTATAAGTCTTATATTTTAAAGATATACCTACTCTTTTCTATAGCTCTTTTTTGTGATTCTTGGGATTAAACTGATGGCTTTGTAAAAGCTAGGCAAGTGCTCTACCACCAACATGCACCCCCAGTCCTGTAACATCGTATTTATTCTTAAAATTTAAAAAATTACCTCTTGGCTGAAGTCATTTACAACTTCACTGTTTTGCTTCCTAAACAAGAGGTCTAGTCTCGAATGTTCTGGAGTCGAATTCTGTTATTTGTCTGCTGACGCTCACTCATGGTCGTTTTTTTTTCTTCATATGCTGTGTGTGGATTCAGTTTGTTTCTTACTGATCTTCAAGATTGTCCAAGGCCATGGCAGTCTGTGGATGCACTTTCCTATTACTTTTTTATCTTGAGGTAGCAAGTTTGAGCTCTGAACTTGTGTTAGCTTTGACCTGGGTTTTTAAGTTCCAGATGGAACTTTCAAGGAAAAATCTCAGAGGCAGAAGGCTTTGTTCCTGGTCATGTGTAGTGGGTTCAGTTCCCCAAGCTGACTTTCAGAATCCTTGTCTCTCTATGGGAACTTGCATTTCACCTCCTGGCTCCTTGGGCTGTCTGGGGATGGTTCCCCCGCCCCACTCCATGCTGCCCCAGTGTGGGCTCATGCCAGTTTCACTCTGATGTTTGATTTCCTCTTCATTTCTGGCCCTTCAGGAATTACCTTTCCTTGAAAATCTAGCTAGAGATTTAAAGGAAATTTCATATTTTATTTAATATTTTTAATTGTATTATAATAAGAAAGCTCCTATTCACTAACTTTAATATTTCTAGAAATGAAAGTTTGTTATTTATTTAACTATGTTATTCAATCATAGCTATCTATAAATATAGTTATTACATTGAACTATAAATATCACTATAATTCTTTAAGACAAGCATGGTTATCTGCAGTTATAAACAAGAAAGTGCTTCAGAGAGGTTTAGTAACTTTGCCAGCATCATAAAGCTGGTAGATGGAGGCCAGACCCATGAGGTTCAATTCAGAGCTTTAGCTCATAATATCTGCAGACCCAGCTGATGAGAGCCTAGGGTGAGAGCAAGCCCTGCATGGCAAGAGAATGGCCAGAAGGAATGGGGTCTTGTCCATGGCTTCCTCCACTTTACAGATGGCCTAGGACCACCTCTGCAGGCTTGGTCATTCAGAGCTGTAGGTTAGGGCATGAACCTGAGTCTGCTGGGGAAGGAGAAGGTAAATTGTGGAGGAATAGAGAAAGAGTTCTTCTCTAGTTTTCATAATAGGATTTCCTTGTGCTTTTGAGAAAAAAGACAGCAGATACATAGAGTGACATCCTGAAGAATGATGCGCCCCAGGGAAGCCCAAATGGAGGTCACCTTTGGAAACAGGTGGTGGGCTGAGGACAAAGCCTGCAGACCTGGCTGTACTGTCATCTGTGGTCTGGTTCTCTGGCTAGTGTCTGAGACTCTTGTAGTAGACCCTTCAGACAACCTATAACTCAGATAGGAAGTATAAAACCAGGAATGTTGAGAGTAGACCTTTGTCTGAATTTTCTATAACATCTCCTCACCCTTGTAGTCTAGTTTCCCAAGGCCCATAAAGGCTGTTGATTGGTAAAGACACCAGGCTTAAGCAGCTTTAAGTAACTGTGGATTTTTGGGCAAGGATGAGAGAGTGAACACATATGTTTGGCTCTGCTCCCTGTTACAGTACCACTAAATGGACCATGACATGATATGTTAAAAGGGTACAAGCCCAGTAGGTTAAAATAAAAAAGGAGACAGAACATGTTTGCATTTGAATATTATGAAATGGGGAAAATGTAGAGCTGAATTAATGTTAAGTACATAGAAATGAAAACAAAGGAAAAGAATTAACACTAGGGAAAGCAAATTATTGTGCAGGCAAGGAAAAGTATTGCATAACACAAATAATCTGTGAACAGCATTTATGTAGATAGAGTGAGGTAATCACTGCATACTGGTGGGTTACAGATTGAACTGGAATATGGAGGAAAGGAAATGTGTACATGTGGATGGCAGGGGTGGAGTGGGAGCTAATAAATTATACTTGCAATTTAAAAATTCAGCAGCAATGTATACGAATTATTTCCTAATTATCTGTTATTTTGGCCTATCAAAAATATGCACTTGTTCTCCAAGATGGGACAGTTAAGTAGTGAGAGTGACTAACTGATGGAATAGTCTCTACAGTGTGTTAAGATGGTAGTGTTGTAGCCCTCTGTGTACTTTTGGTCCAGTCTGCTGAAGGCTACTCCTGGCTCTCACATGGCACTGTAGCATAGATTATAATTTCTTACTTAACCGTTTAATTAACTCCAAAGGTTTTTTTGTACTTCTGTGTTATGCATACCTCTACCAGAAACTTCACCTTCTGAAGACTCAATTTAAGGCTTATCACCATAGCAGACTCTCTTCCATGTATTCTTGATATTATTCCCTGCCTGTCTCAAAAATATTAGCATGTTTTGGGCAGGGGATTTAGCTCAGTGGTGTCACCACCTGCCTCACAAGCACAAGGTCCTGAGTTCGATCCCTGGTACCAAAAAAACCAAAAAACCACAAAACAAAATTGGCATGTTTTGTCCCTCTAGTATAATACTAAGGTCCTCTAGGCATTTTTTCATTGAGTTAAAAAAATTCTTTGTGTTATCTATTCCTGTTTTAGGCATAGAGTGGACCCTCAGGAAGAATGGACTCTTGAAAATAGACTTTTATTTTATTAAGAAGTTAAGATCTGGGGGTATATCTTAGTGGTAAAGTACTTGCCTAGCATGCACAAGGCCCTGGGTTTCATCTGCAGTTCCTCACACACAGCATACACTCAAAACAAAAAAGAAAACAGTTAAGAAAATGATAGATCTCCTAAACTGACACTTATTTAAAGAGTGAAGGAGAGCAGATTGTTAGATTTTCCTCTCACCACCGTTTAATGTGTAATTGTATTATAAATCAGAATTTATCTCTTGCAGGCCAGAAACATTGAGAGAATTATGTTTACTCTGAACTCTATCTGGTGAAAAAATTGAATCAGTAAAAATGATAGCCCAGATTTGGAACCTAGCATTGAAAGCTGGAAAAGAATGGGTTATTTTCACAGTGTTAAGCCTAATTATGTTGTGAATAAGATGGCTTTTTTCTTTATTACTTACAGTGCAAATACTGGATCACCTTATCAACTTAAAGACCTGAGTAACTACTGTCTATTTTTAAGTAAATATATGTATTTTTTTTTATAGGTTGAGCATCCCTTATCTGAAATTCTTGGGACAAGAAGTGCTTTAGATTTTGTATTTTTTGGATTCTGAAATATTTGTATATCCATAAAGAAATATCTTAGGGATAGGACCCAAATCTAAACATGAAATTATATTACACACACACACACCTACCTATACATGCATATATACACTGAAGATAATTTACACTGTATTTTAAATAATTTTGTTCGTGAAATAAAAGTTCTTGATATAGAATATTCCACTTTTGGGGTCATGTGGCATACAAAAAGTTTCACATTTTGAATTTTGGATTTTCAGATTAGGGAATGCTAAACCTGTACTGTTGTTTATCATGTTCCTAAGTAGTTGTTAATTTTCTTAAAGCCTAAATTTTTCTTGTCCAGGGGCAGCATTTAGTTTTTTTCTCTTTATTTTGAAATATTTAAAAATATTAACATTTTACCAGTGTTAATTAATTTAATTCTCTTAGCTTCCTATGAGGTAGGTATCCTTGATATCCCAATTTTATAGAGGATGAAAGGAAGGTGTAGATGTCAAGTAATTTTGTCAAGGTTACACAGTTAATTATCCAGGCAGGATTCTGATGCAGGAGGTCTGACTCTAGAATCTGTGCTCTTAACCAATATGCTACATTGCATTTCAATAATCTTTGTTTTTGATGGTTTAAACTGAATAGAATTTTAATGCCATGGAGGGAGGGAAAGGAAGAAAATGTTCTCCTCTGTCCTACTCTCAAATTGGGGCTAGAATATATGTATAGAATTACATAATGTTCGGTTAGGGCACTCATGGAATTTAGCTTACAGTAAACATGTTTGATTTTCAGCTCTTTGCAAAATGCAAACAAGCTTTGTACTTGTCTGTCTTAGAGCCATGTCTTGGCATATTCTCCCAGACGGTCAGCTTAGAAGTTAGAACTTAGAAATTGCAGAAGTAATTGTTTAATTGAATGGCTGTAACACTAATAGAACCTTTCTTCAGTGCCTCCTATCTCTCTCTCTATCTCTCTCTGGTTGAATGGGGATTAGAAATTGGACTCATATGAGAAAAACAGGAGTCTGTGAAGTATTGTATCTGATACTGGCAGTGTCCTGCTCTGAATGAGGTTATACTTATTGCATAACCAACAAAGATAGGGGTTAGGATAGGAAAAGAAGGATTAAAAAGAAATGCTAATTTTTAATTTGAGTTTGTATGGGCAGACTGAGTTCATTTTAAATTTAGAAATATAAAGATGTGTAAGATTTTTGGACATCTAACATCTAGCAAACTTAAGTGAACCAACTCTGATTTTTTAAAAAGTGAAATGGACCCTGAAGGGTATGTATCATTTTCCCTATATGTCTCTGATATTCAGTTATAGGGATACTAAGTTTGTGTGATGATGTTATTAAATACAGGAGGACATTGTTAGAAGTTACTGATTGTTAATATGTTATTTAATTATGTGGATAACATACTTGTAAACAGAAAAAAATAAGCACTCATATTTTCTAACTTCAGATATTCTTCCTTATTGCAGTCAGACAAGCATTTGTTCATTATTCTATCTGGCTAAAGCATTTGAACTGGAGAGCTAGCAGACAACTTAAGGGTGGAAATAATCAAATCAACTGTTCAGTGAAAAAAACTAAGTGTATTTTATTTAGGCTTCTGGATATGGGTCCAGAAACTAAGAGGAAGATTTTAATCACCAGTCAGGACGTGGCCCAAGCATCTGGGGCCAATGTCTATGCCAGAGCAAGAAGGGCCAGGAGCAGTGAGATTGTCATTTAGATCTCATCAAAGAGGAGAGTTTTTAAAATTAACTTGGAGTTCCCTTTCTGTTGAGTACTAGGGAGCTGCCCCTGGAATGTCTCACGAAGCCTCACTCCCCATATCAAGTGAGTCTGTGGAGGACTTTAACCCTATTCCATACGTCTCTTGGGCCTAGGCGATACGAGAAAGCAATATGATCAGCTGCCTAGGACTTGAAAGAGAACAGTGGTGTATTCCCCTGGTTGGGGATTTAAACTCTTCAGGCCGGATGCAGATGTATGTCACTCCTTATAGACCCAGCAAGAGGCTGCCAGTCTTATTTGAGTAAAGCTGTGATGCCATGATGGGGCGGTGCATGGGGTTTAGACATGGCATGAGCATGTCCCTACCAGCTCATGTTTTGGAAGCCTGGTTCCCAGTGTGATGATGGTGAGAGACAGTGAACCTTTAAAAGGGGGAATGGTAGGCAGTGGTTAGACAATCGGAGAGTGCAACCTCAGAAGGAATCAATACCGTCATTGTGAGACCCCTGTTCGTTTCCAGGAGAGTGGGTTGTTACAGAAAGAGTGAGCCTGACTTCTGAATCCCTCTCGTTTTCTGTCTGGCCATGTGATCCCTCCTGCACATGACCCTTTCCCTTGCTGCTTCTCTGTTCGGCTGTGACACAGCTGTGGGGTAGAGGCTCATCAGAGCACCTTGATGGTGCTGTCTGACATTAGACCTTCACCCTCTAAAACGGGGAGTTAAATAAACCTCTTTTTCAAAATAAAAGACCTAGCCTCAGCCTCAAGTATTTTGTTACAGCAAGAGAGAACAGACCGAATCAGGCAGTCATCATCTACTAAACATTCTTCACAAACCCCGAGATTTCCCTGAGTTCCTTCCCTTCTCCTGGGGCATTCTGTACATTTTGGTCTTGAGGAAAGCTTCAGTGAAACAGAAGAACATGGGGTTTGGAATCAGGGAGATTTGAGTTCAAGTCTCCTCACCATCACCATTATCAGCTGTGCAATTTGAGGCAAACTGCCCTCTCTGGGCATCCAGGGCTTCCCCTGTAGTATATCCTCAGAATGTTAATGCCTAGAGTGAGTGAGAGCATGAATTAGCCACTGCGTGGGAAGTGCCGGGGACTTTCTGATCCTTAAGAAATACCGAGCTCCTTCCTCTGTACTTACCGTTGGCCCTGAGTACCTTCCTATGGAGCTGAGGGCTCTAGCGTAGACTCCCGGGCATCCAGAGATGGAAGAAGGATTGTTTTCTTTTGGGATGGGTCTCATCCTCTCACAGAGATGATGAACAGTGGCCAAGGAAAGGTACTAAGTGGCCACTACGCAGGTTGGTAGCAAGACCATGCTGTTCTCAAAATGTTGCTTCTTCTCACTGCCCTTTCAACTGAACTCCTTTTCCCTTAGAAAAATCATTGTGTTAAAGATTAGGAGCAAATTTAAAAATCCAGTACAGGTTGAGCATACTTTGTCCCTAAAATCTCAAATCCAAAATTCTCCATAAACATTTTGAGTGGATACCACAAGTGGAAAATTGTGCACTGTGAAACTTTGTTTCATGCACAAAATTATTAACACTATTGTATAAAAACACCTTGGGGCTATGTCTATAAAGCAATGTCTTTATCTGTTATTTTCATGCAGATATTCCAAAATGTGGTGAAATCCACACTCTGAAACACTTTTGATCCCCAGCATTTTGGATAAGGGATACACAACCTGATATAGATAGAGATAAAAACAGGAGAAGACCCAGACCTGTCTCCCATCTTCACATCGGGACTACATGGCCACGACTTTAGGGAGGGGGAGCAAGGGTCACAATGGGGGAGTACTGGCAATAGTTCACCCAAGATCCAGGGCAGGCTGGCTTGCCTGGCATGGTCGGGCTGCTGGGACTGTGCCCACGAAGGACCAGGAAAATCTTTGGAAGGAGTGTGTACTCAAGGTGGGAGGGAAGCTGACTTTGGGTCCACTTAAGGGTCCAATGCACAATGAACACTAGCTGTTCTGTAGATTTGTAGCTCAGTCCTGGATAGTAGGATGGTGACCATCACAGAAGGAGCCTCATGCTGAGACTATAGCACTACAGGGCACACACTGCAGGGGACATCCACTGGGAAGGCAGGAGGAAGGTAGGGGACGGCATGCTCTTTCCTTGGTAGGGAGCAGAGTGCAACGCTATACCCTTCCAGCAGGTGGAGCAGCTTCTCTTGTCAGGAAAGATGGTGGATACCAGGAGTTTGATAGCTCTGAGGGAGTGGTGGCCCCTTGGTGTGCAGCTGGGTGCCTCTCCCCTGCAGCAACCCCAGTGCAGGCAGTGCATGTGTGGCTCCCGTGGAGCTGGGGGCTCAGTGGGCTTCTGAGCCCTCAGCACAGGGTCTCAGGAGGAGCAAGAGCCAGAGCCAAAGGAAAGCATAGATGCTGGGGCTGCTGAGAAGGAGTTGGGACATTACTTGTGTGGTTATTGAGATACTGGAGCTGGAACCCAGGGTCTTGTGCATACCAGGCAAGTGCTCTGCTGCTGAGACACTACAGCCAGGGACTTCTTGAAAGGAGACTAGTTTGAGAATAGGTTGGGTTCTTGGGATGGTAGATGGGAGCAAAGCTTGAAAAACTGCTGTGTGATCATCCTGAGACCCTAGGTGTCCCTGCGGGCTGGGTTGACCTAGGAAGCCCGGGTTGCATTTGTAATGAAGGTGTGTATGTGTCCATTCATACCCAGGGAAGCACAACAATGATGCGGACTAGCAGACAGTTGACTGAGAGGATAGATGTAAAAACCATAACCTAAGAACTCAGAAAAATGAAAAAAAAAAAGAGAGAGACAAGAATAATATATTTAGCAGAAAAAAGCAAGTTGGGCTTCAGAGCCAGAAATCAACTTAGACCAGTGGCCTGAGGCAAAAGGTATCTGTCTGGAGACAGGGTGGGGTGCATTAGGGAGCAAGTGCACAGGACTCATGGGAACAACAGAAATAAACACCAGACTGGATGTTCAGACTTATGCCACTTGCTTGAAAAACCCTGGGCATACTGAGCCTGGAAGTTAAACGTGTGTGTGGTGTGGGATGTGTGTGCCTCTTCTTATAAAAGGTTGGCTGATCAATCTTTCAAGATAAATGCCATGGATATGTCTTAGTTTCTCTTCAAATCACACTGGAGAGGAGGAGGTGAGGGAGGGAGGGAGAGAATGCACGTAGGGAAAGGACCCAGGACATTGATGCTTAGCAACTTTCACAATCAGATAAGCAGAACTGGGTTATAAATTGATATCTTGGTTCTCCCTTTGTTGGGGTTTCCTTTACTCCTAACCTTTTATCCACAGCAGCCCGTTGACTGTCTTCTTGGTTCGAGTGGGGAGTTTCCCACACTTTACATCAAGCTTGTGAAACTACCTTTAAAAAGTCATTCTTCTTTATAAATGTAGAACAAAACAATACACTTAAATAAACAGAATAAACAGGAGTAGAATTGCTGTGGCAGAGAGGCCTTAAAGCAGGTTGAGGAAGCAATTTTCTCAATGAATATGTTAGGTATTAAAGCTCCAAAAAAATGGACAGAAATGTGGAGAAAATGGATAGAAAGATGACTGTGAAATTCTAAGAGTTTACAGTCCCCTCTGATAGCATATCAGAATTTAAAAAACAATTTTAAACATAGGATAAAAGAAAAACATGCAAAAGACTTCTGAACCAGAGTCCAGATTACAATGCCTCCTGCCAAGAACAGTTTATAGGTGCACATCCTAAAGCATGTACCAATCAAGTATCACCAAATTCAAAGAAAGACAGTGGGCACAACTGGGCAGTGGCTTGCTTTCTTTGAATGTATTGTCCTTTTCCACAGCATGCACTGGGAAGGGTGTGGATCTATAGACCTTTGAGAGGTATGGTTATCATAACCATCTACTCACTGTCAGTCACTCTTTCCGGGATCATATTACCTAATGTCCTAGTACGTACAGTTCAGAACTCTAAAGTAGCTAAGAAAATAATGAAAAGAATTTTGCCTATTACTCCCCCCACCAGAGGTACATTTTAGAGGGAAAACCTTGTAGCAGGGTTGCCTGATTTCTCCCATGAAGAACAAACAGATCCTGTATTTGAAAGCCAGAGAATGAATGCTAAGTCTCTACTTCCCTCAGTTCTTGTTGTGAGTTTCTCTGGAGACCTCTACTTGTGGCATTAGGGAGTGTCAAAGAAAAACCAGAGCTGGACAGCAGTCAAAGCGGTGAAAACAGCTTTTGTTCAGGGACTGTTGAATCAGGGGAAAGAGTCCTTTGAACTGGGTGTTCAAATCTGAACACAGCCCGGGTAAATCTGAGTGCATAGCTAAGGAGCAGCCTGGGGTCAGTGGATGGAAATTTACCAAGTGGAAACATTAGACAGGATTCTAGCTAAACCAACCTAACAAGATTCTTGCTGAAGATAGGGTGATAGGGTGATAGGGTGATCAGACACCACCTGGGGGATGATGGGTGATATGGAGCCCGATTAACTATCAAATGTGAAGAGATTCTTAGGCTGGGGCTTCTTACTAAGTAAAACTTAGTAGGGCTCTTGCTGAAACTGGCCTGTGTGCCAAAGTGCAGACTGGCCTTGCTGCAAAGGGTTCAGAGCCAGACTAATAGTGAGTCAAGTGGGGATCTTTGTCAGTAATAGGGTTGCTTAATGCGGTAAAGAAGGCAGCTTCTCTGGCTTGTTGAGCATGATGAAAGCATTATTACTAGTTTCCTCTCAGTTTTCACATGTCGCTCATTCCAACAACTAAATTGTTTTCCCTTAGACCGATCTGCAGCCCATCCTGAGTTATTTCAACAAGGTTTCCTTCCTGGTGAAAAGCTGCTAGTTGCTGACATGAGGTGAGCAGCAGATGACTGCTGCCTTCGAGAACCTTGTTGAATCAGTCCAGCACATCTTTATGCTTTTCATAAGTTAATTGCTAACTTCCAAGGAAAAAAATATGTTTCTTACTTTCTGGTATCTTATCAAACATGCTGAGCACGGCTTGGTTAAGCAGTAACTCTCACTATGCAGGTAAACAGAATTGCGCACCCCGCCTCCCTTGTTCGCTCAGGAGGCCTTGGGAGAAAATAATCCGCAGTTGTTAATAACAGGATGACCTGGAAGCGATTCGGTTCTGGACTACACTTTGAGAACAGAGGACAGAGCATTTACAAGTGCTTGATGTTTGTTTATCCAAGAACTTTTTAAGGGAAATTCAGATTTATGGACTCAAGAGGGCTTTTACTGCCAGAGCATGGACCTGTAACAAGAGTGGGCTGGTCTCTGAGTAAGAACCTTAAGGTTACACTAAAACTGGCCCTGACTTTGATTTCTCAGAAGTTTTATAAATGCCTAGCACCTCCAGAGCCTGAAGTAGCTTCGGGTCTCGGGTTGTACGTGTGTGTGTGTGTGTGTGTGTGTGTGTGTGTGTGTGTGTGTGTGAGAGAGAGAGAGAGAGAGAGAGAGTTGAATGCTGTCCATGCCTTGGATACACAGAGGGCTGGGAATGATGACACTGAGACTATCTACATGGGCAGGCGCAAGAACCGGGCCACCTATGTAGTGCAATCTGGAAGTTGCCAGAAAGGCTGGTCCCTGATTGAGGAAGTGGGCCTAGCTCTTCAAAGATCTACCTCAGATCCTGGAATTTAGACCAAGAGATTTCTGCACTTTGTTAGGGCTTGGACTCCAAGCTTCTTTTAAATGCAAAAATTCTGCTTAAAACGAGAATGTATTAATATATCAGCACCCTGAAATGAACAGACATCTCTCAAAGAAGTAAAAATAGCAAATAAACATATGAAAAAATGTTCAACATCACTGGTCATTCGAGAGATGCAAATGAAAACAACTCTGAGATTCCACTTCACTCCAGAAAGAATGGCTGCCATCATGAAATCAACCAATAACAAATGCTGGCGGGGCTGTGGGGAAAGAGGAACCCTGCTCCACTGTTGGTGGGAGTGCAGACTGGTGCAAGCACTGTGGAAATCAGTATGGAGATACCTCAAAGAACTAGGACTGGAAGTCCCATTTGACCCAGCTAGTCCCCTGCTGGGGATCTTCCCCAAAGAATTAAAAGAATCCTACCACAGTGATATATGTGCACCCAGGTTCATAGCAGCACAATTCGTAATAGCTAAAACTTGGAAACAGCCCAATTGCCCATCAACTGGAGACTGGATAAAGAAAATGGTTTTTTAAAAATAAAATGGAGTATTACTCAGCCATAAAGAATGAGAAACTAGAGATATTATAGCTAAATGGATGCACATTGAGGCCATACTGTTAAGTGAAATAAATAGAACACACGTGTAAATACCAAATAGTTTCTCTAGTGTGAGAAACTGCAAGTGTAAATAAGGACTAAAAGGTATAATAGATAATGTGAAATAGGAAGAAAAGGGGCAAAGGGGAAGGGGAAGTGGGAGCGGTAGGGGAAAGGAAAGAAGGGAATGGAATTAATATGAGAAAATGAAAAAATGGAAAGAAAGTCTTTGTAGATAGGGAGGGATGGAGGGGTTGAAGAGAGGGCAGGGGAAGAGGGAAAAATAAGACCCAAGATGAATTATGTAAAGGTGCAAATTCCCAATGATGAATGTCATTATATTGTATACCTTAAATGTACCAATATAATTAATAAAAAAAAATCAGCACACTGACCATATCTCATGAATTAATGAGTTGACCAAATGCATGTCACTTGCAGAATCCTGCAGGCTGGAAGGCCTCACACTTTACCCTCCCTGACTTAGGAAGAGCCACCCTCACCAGGGAGGGCCTGGCTTTAATCAGAGATCTATACATTCCGGCACCTCCCCATCCCTAAGTCCCCAACTTATTGTTATTCCCATTCAGGACTGAATGAAGACCTTCAGGAGCCCTAAATACTGGAAACATTATGCTGATCTTTCCCTTTGCCCCACTTTAGCTACCAAACATTAAAATTAATTCTAAATTGTAACATAAACATAGCCACAGCTTAACCAAGTGCTGGTTTTCCCCACAAGGGAAAAATCATTCCTTGCAGTTTTGAAATAGAAAATGTGAATTATTTCAAAATATTTTCTTCTTGTGCTCCTGTTTTACTAATAACCTAAATGCAATTATCCAGGTTTTCCTTAACCTGCAGAACGCGCATGCTCTCACAGTCCTTTTGCCCAGGCCTTTTCCTTCCTGCTTGTGCCCCTTCTCTCTTCATCCCATGATCCCATTTCTAGGATGGAGCAACACACCCAAATGCACTTCTCTACCCACACCCTGCCTCCAAACCCCAGACTCATCTCTCCAGGCTCATCTCCCCAGCAACTACGTCCACTTTTATACCCCATGGGCATTTCCATGTTATCAGCTCTAAGGCCGGGATGGATGATTGTTTATAAAATGATCATTCAGCTACAGTCCTGTGCTCTAGTTTGCATTTCAAAGGTTTTATCTGTGCCGGAGGTAGGTAGAGACTTGCATTTTAGTGTGTTGTGGTGGTGGTGGTATGGTGAATGAGAGAGTCTGACATGAAGAGTTCTGAGATGATTAATGGAGATACTAGCATTTGCTTTTTTGAACTTCTTGGCCTATTTTTCCAAGAGATTTAACTCAGAAATCAATTCGTTGGTTTATTACTTAAATATTTATTCAGCAGGTGTATGATGTTTGGACTCTGAGTGAAAAGAAAGATAGGAGATAGTCTTACTCTAGCAAGCAGAGAAGAGACCCACAACCCTTCACCAATACAAAGCAGAAGGTTGGTGTTGCATTTGTGGTCCTGGGAAGGGGGGCTGTCTGAGGGGGAAAGTAATTTCTTACTGTGGTAACTGGAGAAGGTGGCATGTGACCAGGCTGCTAGCTGTGGTTGTCACATAAAAGTGTTGTTCAATATTAACAAGTTGGTTTCAGGGCAGCAGAGAGTAGGGCAGTGGTGTGGAGGGTGAAGGAGGGGAGTGAGGAGTGGATAATGAAGGGCATGGGTGCCGTTGAATATGAGGAATGACTTCTGGTGTACTGTAGCACAGTTAGGTGACTCCAGGTGACAGCTACTAATTGTATACTCCCAAAGAACCAGCAAAGAGGATTTTGGATGTTCCCAACACAAAGAAATGATAAATGTCTGAGGTGAAAGACATGCCAACTACCCCGATCTGATCATTACCCATTGCACATGCGTTGAAATATCACACTGTACACCATGCATATGTACAGTTACTACCAATAAAATTAAAAATTAAGCTGCCAGTGTTATCAAGAGCTCCTAAAGCCTCACACAGAAGGCCCCTCATGAATAGTTTCTCACTTGGTTCACTTTCTGCCCAGCATGTAATCATTATACCTGCATCGCAAAGTTAGTAGTTACCCGATTAGTTTAGTACAATTATGATTGAAACTAATGCATATTACTTGCCTCATTTCTAAAATGCTTAGTATATCTTTACAACAAGGCCAAGATCATGAGAATATGAAAAAAACATCATCCTTCAGTGATTAAAAACCTATTATACTATTGGTAGAAAGTCTTTATGGTATAATATAAATGATGTCTTATTTTATAAAAGTTGAATACATTGCTTTTATTTTCTATTTAACTAGCATGTAGGGATATCTAGGAAAGGATCTGATTGAAACTATTTTCTATGGAAGCCTTTCTATATATTTTTTTCCAGTATTGGAGATTGAACCAAGGCTTTCAAACTGAGCTACATCAACAGTCCTTTTTATTTTTAGACAGGGAATGGCTAAGTTGCTAAGTTACCTAGAATGGGCTCAAATTTGTAATCCTCCTGCTTCAGCCTCCCACAGTGTTGGGAATACAGTTGTCCACTACCGCCAAGCTTGTATTTTCCTCCTTGGTACTGGGAAAGGAATCCAGGGCTTCATGCACATAAGGTAAGTGCTTTACTGCTGAGCTAGATTCCAACTTTTAAAAGCCTCTCGAAGTTCCATGTACTGCCCTAAATGAGGAGAAAAATTTTAAAAATTAAGTTTTATGATACACACAAAGATTTGCCATATAGAGTAAATGTTTTCTTTATTCCTGCCACTTTGCTGCTGAGCTGTGGACTTATCCTGCCACTTTCGGTGTTGAGGCCGGCATATGACTGATGCCTCCTCTCGTTATCTTGTTTCTTTTTTCTGAATTATCCTTACTGTAGTATGCTAAAATGTTACTGGACATTTAGGTGTATGGGGCACAGTCCAGCCAATGAAAGCATGCTTTGACACACAGTCCAGCTGTGTTTGAAGGTTGATGTTGAAAGGATTAAGAAGAATCTGTGAGTAGCTTGAAAGTTTTTTAGAGGACTTGGAACATTAGCTCCAGTAGCAGCCTTAGCTGGTGTGCTGAGGAAGTGCTGTCTGGGCCCCTGAGCTTCACAGTCATCTGGGATTCATGGTCACACCAATCCTCGCCGGAGGACAGGTGCAGCTGCCCCTGTTTGATTACAGTGTCCTTGCCAGGAGGTAAAAGGACAGGAAGAGCCTATGTGGGTTAGTCTATACTTCCTGACAAATGTGGAGGCTAAGTGGCTGGCTGAAGAAGTGGCCAGTTGCAGTTGGATTTGAAGTATTTATGCTAGGAGCAACATCTGGGATTTTAGACGACAGCAGCCACCACAACCTCAACCACAACCATCAACAAGACTGGTTTGAAAACAAAAATAAGGACAATATGGAGCACATTTTCCCTGGATTTGTTAAGTGTACAGCCAGTTAGAAACTTCCGGCAAAGCTTCAAAAGAAAATTTAAAAAAGATCTCTATAGTGACCTTAAATGTTTCCCAGGAAGAGACTGCTAATAATGCACTCCACGTTGGCAGTGGGGCCAAACTGATTAGAACCTCCTACATTTTGGAACAAAATAAGCTTTTTCTTTTTGCAAATTGACTATCTCAGGTTTTAAATTTTTATTTATTTTTTTGTCAGAAAGCTAACACAATGTTCCACTAACATAAATCACCATTCTTTGGAAAAAATGGCTGATTTAGGAAGGATAAAATGAATCTGAGACCTCTTCTTATGTTGGAGTGTAAGAAGTGCTCTCAGAATGGTGGAGATGCCTCCAAGCGTCACAGTGACGAACTTTAGGGAACTCCTGTGGGCCCTGAGGGACAATCTGAATGTCCAACCGAATGAAGTCAGTAATGGACTCTTCAGCAGTAGACTGGATAAAAATCCCTGAGTTCACAGCAATGATAAATACACAAAGAAAAGAAAGGAAGAAAGGGCTTCTTTAAAATAAATGAAAAGTATAGAAAAAAATTAGAGTTAGAAAATCATCATTTTGTAATCATTCAAGTAAAAGCACATTCAGTCCAGAAAAACTAATAGATGCAAGCTTGGAGAGGAGCAGAATTTTACATTGATTCAAAGTCTTCCCTACAGATTCCTTATTAACTACACAGGTAAAGAACATTGGGGGCCTATTCTAACCAAGCAATCAAAGTTTACATCGCTGATCACAGGATAAACCAACATCACTCAGACCCTGATGTGATACAGTGAACACATCTCTTACCCAACATTTCTACCCAAAAGGCACAAAGTTGGTGTAATTCAAGTTGAGAGGCAACTGGGCTTCAAAGGAGGCAGTGTCACAAAAGACCAGGAAAAATGAGGAATTACTTTAGATTAAAGGAGACTAACGAGACCCAACAACTAAATACAGCGCATGATCCTAGAGAGAAGATATATAATACATTACTGAGGCAACTATGGACTGGGGATTAGCTAATGCTATTGAGCGGAAGTTAATTTTTCTGAATTTTTAATTGTTTATGGCAATGGAAGAGAATGTTCTTATCTTTGGAAAATGCATGATAAAGACTTTTAGTGGTGAAGAGGTAGGAGATTACCAGCTAACTCTCAAAGCATTAAAAAAACCAGAATGATGTATATTATATAAAATATAACATAAAATGTATAAAAATATAAAACATGTTATATACAGGAAGGGAATGTTTAAGCAAATGTGGCAGTGTTAAAATTGTGAATCTGAATAAAGAATGTATGAGAACTCTTTGTACTATTCTTGTAAATCTTATGTAATTATTTAAAAATGAAAAGTTAAAAGAAAGAGAAGTTACTGATATTGCCATAGTTTGGAGTGAAGGTGACTGAGAAAGCCAGGTCACTGTTTTGCTCCTCTGCTCCTATTCTCTGATGTCTCACACTTTCCTTCTAGGGTCTTCCTACTGAGACCATCACATTCAGTGCCATCTTTGATGATCGCCCACTTACCATCCCTTTGTCCTGCCATGTCCTATCGGTTTTCTATTGCTGCAAGGAAACACCTGAGACAGGATAGTTATGCAGAAAAAGGTTTATATAGCTCATTGTTTTGAATAGCCATTGTTACTGGTTTGTGCCTCTGGAGAGGGCAGCTCATCATAGCAGGAGGAGCAGGTGCTCACATCTCGAGCCAGGAAGGAGAGAGAGAAGCGAGAAGAGAGAAGAGAAGAGAAGAAAACAGAGAGAGAGAGAGAGGGAGAGAGAGAGACACACACACACACACACACACACACACACACACACACACACACGAGGGTCCTGCAGTCCCTTTCAAGTGCATGCCCCAATTACCTAAGGACCTTCCACTGGGCCCCCTCCTCTTAAAGGTCTATAGTAGCTCCCAGTGTCAGCACCCTGAGGACCAAGCTTTCACATGTGAACCTCTGAGGGAACTTCATCCAAACCACAGCACTCATCTTTCTGTTTTCTGGTTCTAGCAATTGCTGCTGCTTTGGTGCCCTTTTCCTCCCACCTCGACAATAACCACTCCTTCTTGGGACTCCAGGTGAGAAAATGAGTGCTTGCTAATTTGCTTTCCACCGTACAGTTTCCCACCGGACTGTTCTCAGCTCCTTCCCTGTGTTCTCTGTACCTGCAGGCAGGCTGCATGGTATGGCTGAGGCGGCCCATCTTTTAGGTGAGGGGCTGTCTCTTCCTCACACGCTGCTTAGAGGACAGGCTTTTTATCTTTCCCAAGGAAACACCATCCTTTAGATGTGACAGGACTGGCTTCTTCAGGGACCACCAGACAATCTCTCACCATGGGCTTCGCTCTTCCTCAAACTTACCGCCTCAAAAATCCCCCTCACACTGAGGAATGTGGTAGGACTTCAAGTTTTCCAAGGACATCAGAGTTGGGCAGAACACTTGCTTTAGTATTTTCAGGCCTTCGTTCCCCTCACACAGTAGGAACAGCCCCTGTGTAGACCTACCCAGTGTCCTATCCCTAGATCATCATTTGAGTAGAAGATCTATGTTAAATAACACTGAAAGATTACCATGTGTGCTCGGTCATGATAATTCTTTCATATTAAGGGAACTGATTATGTTGGCAGTAAGACAAGTCCAACTAACATCTGGAAAATGAGAAGTTTTGGTTTATCCAGTTAATAGCCTATGATTCTCATTCTAGAATTTCCTTGTTCTTTTTTTTTTTTTTAAAAAAAAACTTTTCACCAGGGATTTAGCTCAGTGGTTTTGCCGCCTGCTGCGCAAGGGCGAGAACCCGAGTTTGATCCCTGGAGAAAAAAAAAAAAACTTTTCCGGGGGAGGAGGATGTGTTGGAGCTTGTAAAGCTTTTAAGACTTGGTTACATTCAGTGATTTTTGTATCTTGTAGTAGGAGTGTACGTATTTCCTCAGTTATTCTTTCCTGTAAGGCAAGAATGTCCAGGACTGAATTACCGTGCAGTTCCCACTCTAGTTTCTGCTCATCACCAGATCCTATCTCCCACTTTGTTCTCATGTGTGTACAGGAGATATATCTGCTTCAGCAAACTGACAGTCGTAACTATTTGCTGAAGATCATTCATTCAGTCTTGCTGAAAATGAATTATACATGTGTCTGTATCAGGCAATGGGGAAAGCCCATGGAAAGCAGCTAATGGATCAGACTCCCTATTGGTTTCCTCAACACTTCCCCTGCTCCTATTTTTACTTAGAATTCTAGTAAATACATAGCCCTCACTTTTCAAAAGCTAAGAGCTTGTCTACCAGCTTGGCCAAAATAAGGATGAGTTGCTAAACAATTGTAACTTGAGTCTGCAAATGCCAAGTTTTTGAAAACAATGTTATGGTAAAAAACAAAATTGGGGCAAACAGCTTTTTCAAGCAAACATGATCACTACAAGCTACACAGCTTTGATGATTTCTTCTTTCTCCATTTAGCCTTGACCTTGGCAGAGACGACATGATTTATAAAATGAGTGAATGTCTAGAGAGCAGAAACTATGTCATACATTTTCTGTGCTTGTCACTTTCTATTTTAAGATATCAATCATGTAACATTTGTATTAAATTAGGAAGTTTGTATATATAATCAGTTGCTTTATACAATTATTTTATAAAATATGTTCATAGAATGTAGGGTTGCTATATTAGAATTTTTTGTTATCCTTTAAAAGTTAATTTTTAAAAAATGAAATGAACCTTTTAAACAAGGTTAAAAAAATAATGCAAAGCATATTAAGAACTAAGATAAGATGCAGTATTCCTGGCCTTGTCTTCAGGGACTACTTTGATCTCTTTTACTTGGTTCTTTTATTAGTTATTATCAATTTCAATTGTGTTAGCACTGTTGTTTCTGCATTCTGATGGGCTAGATGAGGATGTAGTTGATCTTCACATTGCTATCATAATTTCTCCTTATATCTTAATATAGTCAGCCCACATTTTGAATACCTTCTTTGGTGATTATTTTCTAACTTTAAGAAGCAGAACTTTACTTCTTGTTACATTAATCACGGACAGTAGGTCAACTTTGCACTGAGCTCCAGGACCAGGGCCAAGGGAAAATAAAAATGTTCAAAAATTATTATGAATTTCAAGATGGTGACAAAAAGCCACTAAACCAAGTATAAGCCCTTTGAAGTGAGCACAGGGTCCTGTGTAAATGTGTAATTTTCTCAGTGAGGTTTTTGAAGGTGTTACTCTGCCTCAGGCATCCGCTGTTACCCTGAGAAAGCTACCTCAAGGCTTTTTATTTCACACTGTGCCTTTTTCTCGATGGGGACATTTAGTTTCCTCTTCATCTGTGGTCTTTAAAGTTCACAGTAGTGTCACAGGTGTGCACAGGTGTGGATCCTTCCTCTCTTTAGTCATGTAGGAGCACGTTAAATCTGGAGATTGCTATCTTTTCTCTTTGTACTATTCTCTTGAACACACTTTTTGATAAATTTCTCTCTTTGCTTTCCCCTCTTCTTGGAACACCTATCAGTTGAATCTTGGGTCTCTTGGACTGATTCTCTCTGCCTGTTGTCTTTTACTTAAACTTTGTTTCTCATTTAATCATTTTGAGGAGGTTTTCCTAATTTATCTTTCATTTCTTCTATTAAATCATCATGGTTTTTAATTTCTAAAATTCCCACTGTTTTCTTCCTTCACAGCTTTCTGTTCTTGCTTTGTTTCCACTAATCTCCTTAATGAGTATATAAATTGGAGCATTCAAATTATTTCTTATTTCTTATTCAAATTATTTAGTATTTTATCTTTACTCATTTATCTTGGTCTTTTCTTTCACAATGGTGGGTTGTATGTTGGTGATTCTTTAGTTTTAAGGTGAAGCACTAGAAACATAACATTGAGCTCTACCTACAGGAATGGGGTTTGTGAGTTGCTGAAATTTGCCTTAGGGTGAGTAATGATAGAGCATTTTTACTAAGAAGTTCTGTGTGCTGGGATGTATAGTTCTCTCTTCCCCGGTGCTCAGATGTTTAGGGCGAAATTCTGGATTTCTTTTGGCTGGGGGGGGTGTATTTTCATATTTGTATATTCAAGTGTACAATTTACTCTTTCTTATACTTTCAATTACTATCTCATTTTCTTCTCCACAGTCTCCCACACCCCCTTTCTTCCCCGGTTTGGCTGTACTGTTTGGCAGATGTTACCCTTCCAGGTCTTAATATCTCTAGGTTCTGAGCCCTACAGGTAGGTCTACCAGGAGCACTGTGCACCGGTGCCTTTTCCTTGGGCAGGCGCAGGGTCACTTTTGCTTTGCACATGCTCCCTGGAATTTGCAGCCATTTCTCTCCTGCTCCATCAGTTCCATCTTTAGAGCTTCTCAGCTTGTGACTTTGTGAAGTCATTCCTTCCTCTCCTTTTTTGCACCAGAGCATTAATCCCTTCATTTCTTGACTGCCAATTAAAAGACATCTTGAAGGAGGCGGAAGCCATCTGCATGTTTGGTAGGAAGTCCTTCACCTATAGTGCTCCATAGGTACCAGCTGCTTTCTTCATCGCTTGTCTTGGCCCCTTGCATAAAGTCAGCGCACACTTACGAAGAAAACTAGAAAGGAAATCTGCATCTCCTGCGCAGATGAGGAAGGAAGTGACTTCTGGGCAGCTTAGAGCAGTTTCAGGGAGGAAGATCAATGGGTTCACCTGTCAATGGACATAGGTCAATGGATGAGTAATGTTTTTCGTTGTTATTTTAAGTCAGCCCAGCATTTAAAAAGAAAGAAAGAAAGGAGAGAGAGAGAGAGAGAGAGAGAGAGAGAGAGAGAGAGAGAGAGAGAGAGAGAGAGAGAGAGAGAGAAAGGATTTAGGCTAGATTTGGGCTAGTGGTATGCTCCAAGTCATCAGGCCTAACTCAAAAAAAAAAATAGCACATATTTGTAAGCTAATTGAGATACAGCTTTATTCAAGCT
Organism: Heterocephalus glaber; assembly: GCF_053883595.1. Classification (NCBI taxonomy): domain Eukaryota; kingdom Metazoa; phylum Chordata; class Mammalia; order Rodentia; family Bathyergidae; genus Heterocephalus; species Heterocephalus glaber. The sequence goes on from NW_028258432.1 coordinate 3,433,449, forward strand.
TGGAAATAGTTTAGTAAGAGTACACATTTCCTTTTTCATCCAGGGTTTGGGGCAAGTGCTGCAAAAGTAAAGTGTAGTATGAATGAATTAGTTAAACCGCCAGCATAGGCTTATAGCACTTGCTCTTTGTTTTTTTTTTTTTTGCACCAGGGATCGAACTCCAGTCCTTGCATTATCAATTGTTCTTTTAGAAGGCAGCTGTGTTGACCACTATACTACCAACGCCTCTACTTGTTCTTTTGGTCGGGCAGCGGTCACATTGGCAATTTACACTGGCTTAACTATAGCACCCTCTTTTCTTGGGCAGGGGGGTGGGCAGACTTTCCCAGAGTATGTTTGGACACTGGCCTAGGAAGCATCTCAGCTTTCAACTACTTTATTACCACTTCACATACATTTCTGCCTGTGGCATTTCAATAATTTTCATGTAAAGTATTTTACTTACATGGAAAGCAAAATGGCATTGCATCAGATCTCTCTCTGCTTCTTGTTTGCCCAGCAGACTATGGTGATATTTAGCAAAGATTCTTGAGCATTTACTGTACATATTGGGCTAGTCATACAGTAGCCTCATGGTGGGGTTGTGAGGGAAACAGCTGTGAAACTTGGAAATGTGTGAACCTCAATAATATCCATGGTTGCTGTATATAAATTTAGCATATGGGGAATAAATAGGTCCATTGAATACTGAACAGGAGAAAATGAAATGATGTTAGAGGAATTTAATTTGGCTAGTTAAAAATATCTGTAAAATAGAGTTGGGCATGGGGACCCATGCCTATATTCCAGAGAGGGAGGCTGAGAGAGGAGAATTGAAAATTAGAGCCCAGGCCATGCCACTTAGAGACATAGTGAGACCCTGTCTCAAAATAAAATATAAAAAAGGACTAGTGATGTAGCTCAGTGCAAAGGCCCTGGGTTCCATCCTCAGTACTGGAAAAACAATCACCACAACAAAAACTGTAGAGCACTAAGTCTGAGGCAATCTGCAAACACTTCATTGACTCATCAGTGATGTGGGTGTTAGCTTCTGTAGTTGACAAATAAGGAAACTGAGGCACAGAGGAACTGTAACACAAGGTTCCATAGGATGAGGCATGAGAGCTCAGTCTTTTCACACCATCTCATCTGCTACAGATTGGTTTGTTCTTTTGCCTGGACACCCTCTTTCACTTACTGAAATTCACTTCCTCTTTTAAGTCCTACCACAGATACCAGCCAACCAGAGTCTCATTTGGTTTACATAGGAGAACCCTGGCCAATGCTATCTGCTGTACCTCGTTGTCAGGGGAACTTCCCCTCCTTCCCAGTATGGTATTAACTGTTCTGAGTTCCTCTTTCACTTTGCTTATCTCTTTGCTGCTTCCTGTTGTTTCTGAGCATATCTGATTCTCACCAGAATATAAGCTCCCTGAGGCCAACAGATGGTATAGACTTCCTTTCTACTGTATTTAATCTCCATGGTCCTAGACAGTATCTGCTAAGTATTTGACACTGGTTATTTTTTCAGTGATGGGGTCGCAGTATTGCCCAGACTGGCCTTGAGCTTGTGATCTTCTTGCCTCAGGATTCCAAATAATTGAGATTACAGGCATACAAGAGGGCTTTACCCTGTGACTTTGTGGTGAATCACATGGGCTCATATCAAGTCTGGACCGAACATTCCGATTGTGGGATTGATGTTCATGACGATGTAGGATAAGTAGGGGTCCAGTTGTATTGATATAATTTATGCCTGCTGTGTCCTTCTAAATCACTTGTTTTTCTGGCAAAATAGAAGATCCAAAAAAGCTGCACATCTACCCAGAGCGGAAAAAAAGAAAGGAAAAAAGAAAATATTCTCTAGTTTTGAAGATATTTGAAAGTAGGGCCATTTGTTGTTCATTTTTAATTCCACACTCAGAAGCTATGCATTGCCTCACACATGCAGTTTAGGTTATTTAAAGTGCGTTGACCGAGAAGCCCAGAATAGAGATAAAGTCTAAAGCAATGCTGAGCCGTGTAATGTGCCTTAAAGTGAATTTCATTCTATTACTCTCACCTGATGAGGGATCTTGATTGTCTAGGCTTCCTGAGAGACTTTAGCTAGGATTTTTTTTTAATGTTTAAAAATGTTTGTGTGAATTCTCCTTACTCTTTCATTCTTCTGGCAGCATTTTTCTTTCTTATACTGTGCTGTAATTGCTGGGTATTAAAAGGCTGTGTAAATGTGTTATGAAACAAAATTGTATTGTATGAATATTCTTACCTTGGGGTTTTATTTTCTGTGATGCTGTGAGAAATCTCTTTTTTTACCTCATGTCAAATCTCTGGAGGGATTTTTTTTTGCAGCTAATTTGGGATAATAAAGGCATTTTTGCTGTTATGCAGCCATTCTTTTTAGGAAAATGTATCTATTTCAGTCACTTCTATTTAAATTTGTCTAAACTGAATGAAATTTCTCACTCCTTTGTTAAAGGAATGAATGCATTTGCATATGTCTTCACATTTATGTGCACCACTCACCCATTTTCCAGGCAATGGTGCCACTGGACTTCTGTCACACAAAATAACTTTTCAAGTGACTTTGCTTTTGATGCCTATGATAAAAATTAAAGAGACTGAAAAATTAAAAGTCAAAACATTGTCTTGGAAAATATAAAGGTCATGATATAACTGCGTGACTTGAAGGTCATCTTTTTGACCGAAAGTGGAACAGGCAATGGGGGATGAAGGGCTAGTCAGCAGTGGACTTTGGTGATGCTAGACATGGCCCTTTGATATGACATCTGTCACACATAAGAAACACACCTTGGTGACCCCTAGACTCTGTGGGCGCTATTTACACCATCGATGTCCTAGCTTTGTTTCCTTTTGCAGGCACACACTTACCATGAACTCTTTCCCTTCCCTTCACCTTCTTTTTTTTTTCTGTATTAAATTCTTTTATTGATACATTGTAGGTATAAAACACAATTACATTTCTCATTGGGAATTGTACCTTTACATAATGCATCTTGGTTCTTATTTTTTCCCCATTCCTAGCCCTCCCTTCACGCCCTCCACCCTTCCCTATTTACAAAGACTTTGTTTCCATTTTTTCCATTTCTCAGCATTTTTTCCTTTCCCTTCTTTCCTTTCCCCTGCCCCTCCCCTACCCCTACCCCTTTGGACCTTTTCTTCCTATTTTACATTATCGATTATTCATTCTAATCATTGGTACATTTTAGGTATACAATATAATGACATTCATCATGGGAAATTTGCACCTTTACATAGTCTCTCTTGGTTCTTATTTTTCACCCTTGCCCAGCCCTCCCTTCAACCCCTCCATTCCTCCCTACTTACAAAGATTTTGTTCCTATTTTTCCATTTTCTCATATTAATCCCATCCCCTTCTATCCTTTCCCCTAGCCCTCGCACTTCCTTCCCCTTTACCCCTTTTCTTCCCATTTCACATTACCTATTATACATTTAGTCCTTATTTACACTTTCAGTTTCTCACACCAGACAAACTATTCGGTATTTACACATGTGTGTCCTATTTCTTTCACTTAAGAGTATTGCCTCAATGTGCATCCACTTAGCTATAAATGTCTCTAATTTCTCATTTTTTATGGCTGAGTAGTACTCCATTTTATAAAAAACCCACATTTTCTTTATCCAGTCTCCAGTTGATGGGCATTTGGGCTGTTTCCAAGTTTTAGCTATTACAAACTGTGCTGCTATGAACATGGGTGCACATATATCACTGTGGTAGGATTCTTTTAATTCTTTGGGGAAGATCCCCAGCAGGGGACTAGCTGGGTCAAATGAGACTTCCAGTCCTAGTTCTTTGAGGTATCTCCATACTGATTTCCACAGTGCTTGCACCAGTCTACACTCCCACCAGCAGTGGAGCAGTGTTCCTCTTTCCCCACAGCCCCATCAGCATTTGTTATTGGTTGATTACATGATGGCAGCCATTCTTTCTGGAGTGAAGTGGAATCTCAGCGTTGTTTTCATTTGCATCTCTCGAATGACCAGTGATGTTGAACATTTTTTCATGTATTTATTTGCTATTTCTACTTCTTTGTCTGAGAAATGTCTGTTCATTTCAGATGCCCATTTTCGGATTGGGTCTTTAAATTTGGGAGGTCTGATCTTTTTAAGTTCTTTATAGATTCGAGATAGCAGACCTTTGTCTGAGGAAGAGCAGGTGAAGATTTTTTCCCAGTGGGTTGTCTCTTCACACTGCTGGGAGTTTCTCTTGCTGTGCAGAAGCTTTTTAATAAGAAGAGATACCACTTGTTGATTGTTTGTGGTAGTTCATGGGCAACTGAGGTTTTGTTCATAAAATCTTTTCCTACACCAGTGTCTTCAAGAGTTCTACCTAACCTCTGTTCCAACTGGTTCAGCATTGCTATTTTAATATTTAGATCTTTAATCCATTTCGATTTTAGTTTAGTGCATGGTGAGAGATATAGGTCTAGTTTGAATCTTTGGCAAGTTGAAGCCCAATTTTTCCAGGACCATTTATAAAAGAGGCTATCTTTCCTCCAGTGAGGGTGTTTGGCTCCTTTATCGAAGAAGAGATGACTGAGTGTGTCTGGCGTTGTTTCTGCATCTGCTAATCTGCTCCACTGGTCCTCAGGTCTGTTTCTTTGCCAGCACCATGCTGTTTTTATCACAGTAGCTTTGTAGTATAGTTGCAGGTTGGGGATTGTGATACCCCCTGCCATGTCTCTGTTACCTAGAATTGCTTTTGCTATTCTGGGTCTCTTCTTGTTCCAAATGTATTTTTGGATTGTTTTCTCAAGGTCTGTGAAGTATGCTGCTGGGATCTCAATTGGAATTGCATTGAATCTATATAGCAGTTTTGGAAGTATGGCCATTTTCACTCTATTAATCCTTCCTACCCAGGAGCAGGGGATGTCTGTCCATTTTCTGATATCATCTTCAATCTCTCTTTTCAGAGTGCCATAGTTTTCAGAGAAGAAGTCTTTGATTTCTATCATTAGATTGATTCCAACTATTTCAGTTTTTTGGATGCTATTGTGAAAAGAATTGTTTGGCCTATTTCTCTCTCAGTGAGTCTGTCATTCGTGTAGAGGAAAGTTATTGATTTTGGTGTGTTGACCTTGTAACCAGCTACTTGACTGAATTTGGTTATTAAGTCCAGAAGACTTTTGGTGGAGTTCGTGGGGTCTTCTATATAGAGTATCATGTCATCTGCAAATACTGACAACTTGACTTCTTCATTTCCTATCTTTATTCCTTTTATTTCTTTCTCTTGTCTAATTGCCATGGCTGGTGTTTCCAAAACTATATTGAACAAGAGTGGTGATAGTGGACATCCTTGTCTTGTTCGTGATTTTAGTGTGAAGAATTTCAGTTTTTGACCATTTAGTATGATATTGGCTGTTGGTTTTTCATAGATGGCTTCTATCAGTTTGAGGGAGATACCATCTATTCCAATTTTTTGTAGGGTTTTATCATAAATGCATGTTGGATTTTGTCAAATGCTTTTTCTGCATCTATGGAGATACTCATATGGTTTTTGTCCTTGGCTCTATTGATATAGTGTATTACATTGGTTAATTTTCATATATTGAACCATCCCTGCATCCCTGGGCTGAATCCCACTTGATCAGGGTGTATGATCTTCTTGATGATCTTCTGCATTCTGTTTGCCAGTATCTTATTAAGGATTTTTGCATCTGTGTTCATTAGTGAGATTGGCCTATGGTTCTCTTTTTCATTTGGGTCTTTCTCTGCTTTGGGGATCAAAGTGATGTTTGCTTCCAGGAATGAATTTGGGAGTATTGCTTCCCTTTCAATTTCATTGAAGAGTTTAAACAGTAGTGGCAGCAGTTCCTCTCTAAATGTCTTGTAGAATTCAGCAGTGAAGCCATCAGGGCCTGGGCTTTTCATACTTCAGAAGTTTTTAATTACATTTTCAATTTCATTGGTTGATACTGGGTTGTTCAGAATTTTTAGTTCACCTTCGTTCAACTTTGGTAATTCATATGTATCTAGGAATCTTCCATTTCTTCTGTGTTGTCCATCTTATTGGGTATAGGTTCTGGAAGTAGGTATTGATGATCCTCTGGATTTCTGCTGGGTCTGTTGTCATTTCACCCTTTTCATTCTTCATTGCATGGATTTGGGCCTTTTCTTTCCTTTTTCTGACAAGGTTGGCTAAAGGTTTGTCAGTTTTGTTGATTCTTTCGAAGAACCAACTCTTGGCTTCATTGATTTTTTTGTATCATTCTCTTAGTCTCCATTGCATTGATTTCTCCTCTGATCTTTATAATTTCCTCCCTTGTATGAGCTCTGGGCTTGTCCTGCTCTTCTTTTTCTAGAAGCTTGAGGTGCAGCATCAGGTTGTTTAATTGGGCTCATTCTGTTTTCCTAATATGCATATTCACTGCTATGAATTTCCCTCGTAAGAATGCTTTCCTTGTGTCCCATAGATTCTGATATGTTGTATTGTCATTGTCATTTAATTGAAGGAACTGTCTGATTTCTTCTTTCATTTTCTCTGTGACCCATTGGTTATTCAGAAGTGTGTTGTTCAATTTCCAAGTGTTTATGAAATTTTTTGAGTTTCTTTTGCTATGGATCTCCAATTTCATTGCACTATCGTCTGATAATATACAAGGGATAACTTCAGTTCCTCTGCACTTACTTAACCATGTTCTATGTGTGAGTATGTGGTCTATTTTGGAGAATGACCCATGTGCAGCTGAGAAGAAAGTGTATTCTGATTTTGTGGGGTGGAAGACTCTGAAAACATCTGTTAAGTTCATTTGTTCAAGAGTTCGATTGAGTTCTAGTATCTCATTACTTATTTTTAGTCTAGTTGATCTATCTATTTGTGACAGTGGGGTGTTGAGGTCCCCCACTACAATTGTATTAGTGCATATATGACTTTTCATGTCCGTTAGTATTTGTTTTATATAGTTGGGGGCACTAGTGTTTGGCGCATAGATATTTATGATTGTCATCTCTTCCTCTTGGATTCTTCCCTTTACAAGGATGTAGAGTCCTTCTTTGTCTCTCTTAATTAGTGTTGGTTTGAAATCTACTTGATCTGCAAAGAGGATAGCTACTCTTGCTTTTTTTTTAGGTTCCTGTTGCATGGAGTATTGTTTTCCACTCTTTAACTTTCAGTCTATGATTTTCCTTTTGAATTAAGTGTGTTTCTTGTATGCAGCATATTGTTGGATTTTGCTTCTTGACCCATTCTGCCAGTCTGTTTCTTTCGATTGGTGAATTGAGACCATTAACATTGATGGTTATAACTGAAACGTATTGACTTGTCATTGCCATGACTTTTTCTTTTTGTTGGGTTCTCCTCCTTTACATTTCATTTCTTGTCATGCCAGATGGGTTCATTCTGCTTTGCTTCCGGGGGTTGTGATCCTCAATGTCTGTTCCTAGGATATTGTGTAAAATTCTTTGGAGTGCTGGTTTGGTATTCACGAAGTTCCTAAGGTGCTCTTTGTCATGAAAGTATCTTATTTCTCCATCCATTTTGAAAGATAGCTTTGCAGGGTACATCAATCTGGGTTGGAGGCTGTTTTCTTTCAGGGCTTGGAATATGTCACTCCAAGCTCTTCTTGCCTTGATGGTTTGTGTTGAGTAGTCTGCTGTGATTCTGATGGGCTTTCCTTTGTATGTGATTTGTTTCTTTTCTCTGACTGCTTGGAGAACTTTTTTCTTCTGTTGTGTTTCTGGGATCTCAGCAACAATATGCCTATGTGTAGATTTTTTTTGATCAAGGCTGTTTGGAGTCCTATATGCCTCACTTATCTGTATGTCAAGCTCTTTTCCCCTGCTTGGGAAGTTTTCTGCCATTATTTCTGTGAAGAGATTTTTTATGTCATCTCCACTCTCTCCTGTTTCTTCATTGACTCCAAAAAAATTGTGCCCCTAGTGCAAGACATGATTAATAAATCTAGAGAGGAGCTCAGGAACATGATGGAATCCCAACATAGGAAACAAATAGAATCCATAAAACAGATGCAAATAGATTTCCAGGAGATGAAAAACTCCACTGAAAGTCTACATAGTAGAATGAGCCAATGTGAGGACAGAATTTCAGATATAGAAGATAAGATTGCAATTAGTGACCAGGAAAAGAAAAATTGCTTCAAAATTAAAAGGGAACATGAGAAATCAATCCAGCAGCTGCTAGATGATGCAAAGAAGAATAACATAAGACTGATTGGGTTCAGTGAAGAAACAGGAGAGAGTGGAGATGACATAAAAAATCTCTTCACAGAAATAATGGCAGAAAACTTCCCAAGCAGGGGAAAAGAGCTTGACATACAGATAAGTGAGGCATATAGGACTCCAAACAGCCTTGATCAAAAAAAATCTACACATAGGCATATTGTTGCTGAGATCCCAGAAACACAACAGAAGAAAAAAGTTCTCCAAGCAGTCAGAGAAAAGAAACAAATCACATACAAAGGAAAGCCCATCAGAATCACAGCAGACTACTCAACACAAACCATCAAGGCAAGAAGAGCTTGGAGTGACATATTCCAAGCCCTGAAAGAAAACAGCCTCCAACCCAGATTGATGTACCCTGCAAAGCTATCTTTCAAAATGGATGGAGAAATAAGATACTTTCATGACAAAGAGCACCTTAGGAACTTCGTGAATACCAAACCAGCACTCCAAAGAATTTTACACAATATCCTAGGAACAGACATTGAGGATCACAACCCCCGGAAGCAAAGCAGAATGAACCCATCTGGCATGACAAGAAATGAAATGTAAAGGAGGAGAACCCAACAAAAAGAAAAAGTCATGGCAATGACAAGTCAATACGTTTCAGTTATAACCATCAATGTTAATGGTCTCAATTCACCAATCGAAAGAAACAGACTGGCAGAATGGGTCAAGAAGCAAAATCCAACAATATGCTGCATACAAGAAACACACTTAATTCAAAAGGAAAATCATAGACTGAAAGTTAAAGAGTGGAAAACAATACTCCATGCAACAGGAACCTAAAAAAAAAGCAAGAGTAGCTATCCTCTTTGCAGATCAAGTAGATTTCAAACCAACACTAATTAAGAGAGACAAAGAAGGACTCTACATCCTTGTAAAGGGAAGAATCCAAGAGGAAGAGATGACAATCATAAATATCTATGCGCCAAACACTAGTGCCCCCAACTATATAAAACAAATACTAACGGACATGAAAAGTCATATATGCACTAATACAATTGTAGTGGGGGACCTCAACACCCCACTGTCACAAATAGATAGATCAACTAGACTAAAAATAAGTAATGAGATACTAGAACTCAATCGAACTCTTGAACAAATGAACTTAACAGATGTTTTCAGAGTCTTCCACCCCACAAAATCAGAATACACTTTCTTCTCAGCTGCACATGGGTCATTCTCCAAAATAGACCACATACTCACACATAGAACATGGTTAAGTAAGTGCAGAGGAACTGAAGTTATCCCTTGTATATTATCAGACGATAGTGCAATGAAATTGGAGATCCATAGCAAAAGAAACTCAAAAAATTTCATAAACACTTGGAAATTGAACAACACACTTCTGAATAACCAATGGGTCACAGAGAAAATGAAAGAAGAAATCAGACAGTTCCTTCAATTAAATGACAATGACAATACAACATATCAGAATCTATGGGACACAAGGAAAGCATTCTTACGAGGGAAATTCATAGCAGTGAATATGCATATTAGGAAAACAGAATGAGCCCAATTAAACAACCTGATGCTGCACCTCAAGCTTCTAGAAAAAGAAGAGCAGGACAAGCCCAGAGCTCATACAAGGGAGGAAATTATAAAGATCAGAGGAGAAATCAATGCAATGGAGACTAAGAGAATGATACAAAAAAATCAATGAAGCCAAGAGTTGGTTCTTCGAAAGAATCAACAAAACTGACAAACCTTTAGCCAACCTTGTCAGAAAAAGGAAAGAAAAGGCCCAAATCCATGCAATGAAGAATGAAAAGGGTGAAATGACAACAGACCCAGCAGAAATCCAGAGGATCATCAATACCTACTTCCAGAACCTATACCCAATAAGATGGACAACACAGAAGAAATGGAAGATTCCTAGATACATATGAATTACCAAAGTTGAACGAAGGTGAACTAAAAATTCTGAACAACCCAGTATCAACCAATGAAATTGAAAATGTAATTAAAAACTTCTGAAGTATGAAAAGCCCAGGCCCTGATGGCTTCACTGCTGAATTCTACAAGACATTTAGAGAGGAACTGCTGCCACTACTGTTTAAACTCTTCAATGAAATTGAAAGGGAAGCAATACTCCCAAATTCATTCCTGGAAGCAAACATCACTTTGATCCCCAAAGCAGAGAAAGACCCAAATGAAAAAGAGAACCATAGGCCAATCTCACTAATGAACACAGATGCAAAAATCCTTAATAAGATACTGGCAAACAGAATGCAGAAGATCATCAAGAAGATCATACACCCTGATCAAGTGGGATTCAGCCCAGGGATGCAGGGATGGTTCAATATATGAAAATTAACCAATGTAATACACTATATCAATAGAGCCAAGGACAAAAACCATATGAGTATCTCCATAGACGCAGAAAAAGCATTTGACAAAATCCAACATGCATTTATGATAAAACCCTACAAAAAATTGGAATAGATGGTATCTCCCTCAAACTGATAGAAGCCATCTATGAAAAACCAACAGCCAATATCATACTAAATGGTCAAAAACTGAAATTCTTCACACTAAAATCACGAACAAGACAAGGATGTCCACTATCACCACTCTTGTTCAATATAGTTTTGGAAACACCAGCCATGGCAATTAGACAAGAGAAAGAAATAAAAGGAATAAAGATAGGAAATGAAGAAGTCAAGTTGTCAGTATTTGCAGATGACATGATACTCTATATAGAAGACCCCACGAACTCCACCAAAAGTCTTCTGGACTTAATAACCAAATTCAGTCAAGTAGCTGGTTACAAGGTCAACACACCAAAATCAATAACTTTCCTCTACATGAATGACAGACTCACTGAAAGAGAAATAGGCCAAACAATTCTTTTCACAATAGCATCCAAAAAACTGAAATAGTTGGAATCAATCTAATGATAGAAATCAAAGACTTCTTCTCTGAAAACTATGGCACTCTGAAAAGAGAGATTGAAGATGATATCAGAAAATGGACAGACATCCCCTGCTCCTGGGTAGGAAGGATTAATAGAGTGAAAATGGCCATACTTCCAAAACTGCTATATAGATTCAATGCAATTCCAATTGAGATCCCAGCAGCATACTTCACAGACCTTGAGAAAACAATCCAAAAATACATTTGGAACAAGAAGAGACCCAGAATAGCAAAAGCAATTCTAGGTAACAGAGACATGGCAGGGGGTATCACAATCCCCAACCTGCAACTATACTACAAAGCTACTGTGATAAAAACAGCATGGTGCTGGCAAAGAAACAGACCTGAGGACCAGTGGAGCAGATTAGCAGATGCAGAAACAGTGCCAGACACACTCAGTCATCTCTTCTTCGATAAAGGAGCCAAACACCCTCACTGGAGGAAAGATAGCCTCTTTTATAAATGGTCCTGGAAAAATTGGGCTTCAACTTGCCAAAGATTCAAACTAGACCTATATCTCTCACCATGCACTAAACTAAAATCGAAATGGATTAAAGATCTAAATATTAAAATAGCAATGCTGAACCAGTTGGAACAGAGGTTAGGTAGAACTCTTGAAGACACTGGTGTAGGAAAAGATTTTATGAACAAAACCTCAGTTGCCCATGAACTACCACAAACAATCAACAAGTGGTATCTCTTCTTATTAAAAAGCTTCTGCACAGCAAGAGAAACTCCCAGCAGTGTGAAGAGACAACCCACTGGGAAAAAATCTTCACCTGCTCTTCCTCAGACAAAGGTCTGCTATCTCGAATCTATAAAGAACTTAAAAAGATCAGACCTCCCAAATTTAAAGACCCAATCCGAAAATGGGCATCTGAAATGAACAGACATTTCTCAGACAAAGAAGTAGAAATAGCAAATAAATACATGAAAAAATGTTCAACATCACTGGTCATTCGAGAGATGCAAATGAAAACAACACTGAGATTCCACTTCACTCCAGAAAGAATGGCTGCCATCATGTAATCAACCAATAACAAATGCTGATGGGGCTGTGGGGAAAGAGGAACACTGCTCCACTGCTGGTGGGAGTGTAGACTGGTGCAAGCACTGTGGAAATCAGTATGGAGATACCTCAAAGAACTAGGACTGGAAGTCCCATTTGACCCAGCTATTCCCCTGCTGGGGATCTTCCCCAAAGAATTAAAAGAATCATACCACAGTGATATATGTGCGCCCATGTTCATAGCAGCACAGTTTGTAATAGCTAAAACTTGGAAACAGCCCAAATGCCCATCAACTGGAGACTGGATAAAGAAAATGTGGGTTTTTAAAATAAAATGAAGTCCTACTCAGCCATAAAAAATGAGAAATTAGAGACATTTATAGCTAAGTGGATGCACATTGAGGCAATACTCTTAAGTGAAAGAAATAGGACACAGATGTATAAATACTGAATAGTTTCTCTGGTGTGAGAAACTGAAAGTGTAAATAAGGACTGAAATGTATAATAGGTCATGCGAAAGAGGAAGAAAAGGGGTAAAGGGGAAGGAAGTGGGAGGGCTAGGGGAAAGGATAGAAGGGAATGGGATTAATATGAGAAAATGGAAAAATAGGAACAAAATCTTTGTAAATAGGGAGGAATGGAGGGGTTGAAGGGAGGGCTGGGCAAGGGTGAAAAATAAGAACCAGGAGAGACTATGTAAAGGTGCAAATTTCCAATGATGAATGTCATTATATTGTATACCTAAAATGTACCAATGATTAGAATGAATAATCGATAATGTAAAATAGGAAGAAAATTTCCAAAGGGGTAGGGGGTAGTGGGAGGGCCAGGGGAAAAGCACGAAAGGAAAGGAAAAATGCTGAGAAATGGAAAAAATGGAAATAAAGTCTTATAAATAGAGAAGGGTGGAGGGGGTGAAGGGAGGGCTAGGAATGGGGAAAAAATAAGAACCGAGATGCACTATGTAAAGGTACAAGTTCCCAATGAGAAATGTAGTTGTGTTTTATACCTAAAATGTACCAATAAAAAATTTAAGAAAAAAAATCTGCAAAAGTACTTAAAGATTTCTTTTTTAGATTTAATCTTATTTTCTGCATCACAACTAGAAGTAGGTAAAGGATTATGTAAAGATAGATTTCTTTACAATTTCCTTCATCTTGTTTAAATTCACTTTCTGTGTGGCAAGTTGGGATTCTAATATATATAAGACAAATGGTATCAATCAAGACAATAAGAACCTAAGTTTTCAATTAAATTAGATTATAAAATATTTAAAGTGTACACAGACATACACGCAGAAATATAAGAGTTTGCTACATTCTTTTCATTTTAAAGGAAATAAAAATAAAGAGTCAAATGACCTCTCCTCCAGCAGTCTAGTTTCTTACCCTTCCTACATCAACCTTAAATAGGCATGTGATTAGTTATATTGTGCTTAATTGACATTGTCTTTAATATATACCATATTGCTTATTGCAGTGCTGCTGTTTAAAATGAAAATAATATATGATATTGTTTTGTATACTTAAAAAATTATAAAAATAGGAACCTACTATACAGTTTATGTATTTTTACACTATCTTTTTCATCATGTTTTTCAGACCTAACTACGTACATACCATAAATATATTTAATTCATTTTAATGTTCTTTATTTTGCTACTGTGGGAACATGTAAGATTCATTTATCTATTCCAAGTTCATTTTTAAATGCATCAAGGAATATTTAGGTTATTTCCAATGTTCGCCCTATTGAAATGCAGTCAAAAACATTCTTATCCACATCTCTCTGTGCACATGTATCGTGAATTTCTTTAGGGTATATATTGAAGGTGAAAGGTATTGGGTTGTAGGCAATGGCATGGTTATTAGATACTGCTAAATTGTTTCCTGAATGTGGTTGTACCATTTGATACTTCTGTTAACTTATAAAGAGGGCCAAGTCTTAGCCGAAAGACTAAAAGGAAGTAGTAAACCAAAGGAAGTATCTGGATGCTGAACTAAGGTACTCATTTAGCAAGCACTTATAGATTTTATTCTGAAGTCCCATCATTATAGCAAGTAGGAGTAAGATTCAGGAAAATATAAGACCAGAAACAATAGACCAGAGGGTTGGTGTAGAGTAAACCCTCCATTACTCTCCTGGATCACAGTTGGGTGAAGTTGGAGGGAAAGACCATCTGGAAAGAGGACCCTGAATTTCTGGCTGTGTCTTCTGTGGTTTGGAGAACCTGGCACAAAGTCAGCCTATTGGTTCTTTAGGAAATCCTGACTCATGAGATCTAGCAACGGCCAACTTCCTACACACAGGTGAGAACATGTCTCTCTTTTCCCCATATCTTATGTTTGGCCATCCTCTCATGATAGGAAGGGCCAGGAGAGAGCAATTTATAGATTGGAAAAGAAAACATGTTGGTTTGGGTTTAAATACATTTAAAAGCCATACTGTAGCATAGATACATTGCTATAACTCCAGGCACATTTTAGAAAGCCATCTGTATAGAAAATATTTTCCTATAAACATGTACTTGCTAACAGAATATTTGCTACTGATTAGAAATATCAAGAACTCTAGCTTGAAGGGGGCATTTATAAAGTTTATTAAAAGGTAAACTGAATGGAGAAATGACCCTGAAGTTCATGCAGATCATTGGCCTCATATAATTTCACAACTTTTTTCTGCTTTATTTTTATGGGGCTAACAAATACACTTTTTGAAATGAGAGAATTTCGAGGAACAAACCGGACCATTCCTTTGCACAAATCGTAAGTAGCTAACTACCTGCTTGTGATAGAAGATAGACCAAGGACTATGGAGCAACACCTGCAAGTATCCTTACACAAAGTCGATCAGGTTTCCAGAACTGTGGCATGCAAGGGACTTTGACTTTCATAGACAGTGGTATGGGGTCCTATCTGAGGCAGGGCAGGGGACTGGGGCTGGTGGACGATGACTTACCATGATCTCCCCTGGCCCTGCCTTTGCCTCTGTACCTGTGACTTTATATCCACTCTGAGAGCTTTCTCAACACCCTGGGGGCTCATGCTACCCACTGCTTTATCTCCACTTCTCTGTGCATAGCCAGTGTGGGCTCCATCACAGCTCACAGCTCTCCAGGGCAGAGCTCCACAGACAGAACTGACAATGTTCCTTCCAGTCAGCTCCTGGTCATGTTACCATTTGTAGCTCTAAGATGTCAGACTCACCTTGCTCCTTCCTCTTTTGCACCTCTCACCTGTGACTGAATCTTGAGAGGGTTTTCATTGATGAGGCTACTGAGCTTCACCTCTCTCCCATCTCCTGACATGGGCAAGAGCAGCTCCTTTAGTGATCCTCATCTGGACCACAGCAATGCCATTCTTATCCCTCTACTTGTATTCTGGCTTTGTACATAGCTAGCTGCCTAATCACCCTTGGCTCAGCTTTAAACACAGAAAGTCCTTACTCAAAATCCTTTGTTGGCTCTGTTGCCTGGTGAGCCCCTTTTTCTCAATGTGGCATTCAAAGAGTGCTGGGACTGGGCCGCAAGACTCTTCCAGTCCCAACTGCACTAGCCAACTGGACTGTTCCAGGCACTTCCTGATCCTTTGGTGTCTTAGTTACTTTCTCATTGCTGGAATACCTGACACCCACATGTTAAATGAGGAAAGGTTTATTTTGGTTTACAATTTGTAGAGGTTTCAGCTCATCATCACCAGGCTCCAAGGCAGGGCAGCATGGCGGAGAGGCACAGCAGGGAGAAATAGTTCATGGTGTGGCAGACAGGAAGAAAGCTTTCCTTTCCCATTCCATTAAGGCTATAAATCTATAAGTTGGTGCCACTCACATCCAGGGCACTGTCTTCAGTTGCACTGTTGTTGCTGCCTTGATGTCCTAAATCAATTCCAAACATTTACCTTTCACTGTCATTTTGAATTTAGGGAAGAACTAGAAGCTGTACAGAACCAGATCTGGTGAATAACTTGGATGAGGATGCACCATCAGGTTTTTATGAGGTTGCTTCTTCCTTTGGTGACATTTGCCAGTATTCAGCATACTTTTTAGGGTTAGGGTTAGGGTTAGACTTTTGGTGGCAAGAATGATGGAATAAGTGTATTTGAAGTGAGGGGGAGAATTTTTGAGTGGATGAATGACAATATATCTTCTACTATAACACATTTAAAAAATGTAAACATTCATTGTATAGTTTAACCACCCCTTTACATTTCTTCCTAGAGCTTGCCCTTGCTTTCCTAAAACTCTGAACCTGATTGCATATCCTCTGACTTCTACAAATCTTTGTAACCCTGTTACGAACTTAATCATGTGTGTTTAGGATTATATTTATATGGGATTGTCTCTTGTTTTCCCCATACAGAATTATGTCATCAAAATCATTTCCATTCCCCTGAAGTGCCCTATATATGGGCAATCAATCATGCATTTAGGGAACTGAAGGCCTTAAAGGATGAGCAAATGAAGTTAAAATGTAACTTGCACCTTTAAAAATATAACTATGAATATAACTTTATAGACATATTCCATTTGAAAATAATATTGTAAGAAATTAATTTTTATGTTCAGACATTTAAATAGTTCCTTTTATAAAGAAAAAAACCAGAAAAGCTTTTCTTTTCCTCATGTAATATTAGCTATACCTAGGAGGTACTGGGCATTTTGGATCACAAAATTGTTATTTTTCAGAGCATTTTCATAAATGCACCTAGAGACAGGTTATGAATTATACAAGAAAATTTATTTTTTAACACAATTTAAACTTTTAAAAATAACAACCCCGCAAATAGTGTTCTTCATCTTAATTCTACATCTTGTTCCTCATATTCCTCATAGTTTCATTTGAGTGACCTTTGGAAGTGCTTTCAATAAAATTTACTTCTATCAAAATTATGTGCTGCAGGTTGGGAAGACACATTGAGAGGGCAGCAGTGTCATCCAAATGCAGTGCAGGGTGCCCTGGAGCAGTGTGGGGTGCTCACTCCACACCAAAGCTCTGGGTGCTTCTGAGGATGAACCCTTGGCCCGAATCCACCTTGCTGCCAATGAAATAGGCAGCACATCCCTGATCAGTCAGGATCCTTGAAGTTTGAGGTCTTAGCTGCCAGCAAAATGATTCTGAAACTAAAGAGCCAACCCAAGTGTGCTTCCTGCATGGTACTTGATGGAACTCTTTGGTAATAAGAAGCTTCATTATTCTACAAATCTCAGTGGCTTGCCTCAATAAAGTCTATTTCTTGCTTATCCAGTGTCTGCGGAGATCAAGTTCCCCTTCCAGAGTAGTGTCCCTCGGGCGAGACGGTGGTCCAGGCTGATCTGATCTTCTGACTCCATCACTTCCATATCACAACAGAAGCCTCTCATGCTCATGTAACAGCAGAAAAGAAGACTGGAGAGCTAGCCTAGGAGTAATGTGTGTGGCTTTAATGGGTTCATGGTTCCACCTAATTTCACTGGGCTGGAAGTAGAGCATTCTGCAGGCTCAAGAGGAGAAGACAAGAAAATGCTGGTGAGCATTGGTTTCTACCATTTGTGAGAAACTAGGTGCCAGGAGTCACTTGTACTTTGAGTTAAACAAGGATTTATGGAGCAAATGCTTTATGGGTAGCATTTTCCTGGGCATTTGGAGGATGAGCATAATACAGAATCTTCATTCTCAGTTTTAAGCTTTCTGCAAAAGCAGGAGACTTAAATGATTTAATACATACAGAAGATTTAGAGAAATCTTGTCATTTGTAATATCATGGATAAACTGGAAAACATTATGATAAGTGAAATAATCCAGGCAAAGAAAGAAAATATAGCATGTTCTCACTTACATGTGGAATCTAGAAAAAGACCTGTAGAAACAGAGTGAA
This sequence comes from Heterocephalus glaber, assembly GCF_053883595.1. Lineage (NCBI taxonomy): Eukaryota > Metazoa > Chordata > Mammalia > Rodentia > Bathyergidae > Heterocephalus > Heterocephalus glaber. The sequence goes on from NW_028258432.1 coordinate 3,451,428, forward strand.
ATGGCAGTTACCATAGGCTGGAGAAGGCAGGATGGTGGGCTTGGGGGGTGTTGGTCAAAGGACACAAATTTTTAGTTAGGCAGAAAAAAAGTTCCAGAGATCATTATGTGTCATGGCAGTTATAACTAGTAATAATGTATAGTATAGATAAAAATTGCTTAGAGGTAGATTCAAGTGTTTTTATCTCAAATATATATATGTAAAGTAACACATGTGATAATTAGTCTGATTTGGGCACTCCAGAAGGTAGACCTATCTCAAAAGATCATGTTGTGCACCACAAATACAACATTTATCAATATACTTATACACAAGGTGAACTAATGCAAATAGTAATAGTTGTGAAAAGCAGATTTTTCAGTCATTCTCAGATGAGGGCTCAGGAGGAGAGATGGACTCCCTAAGTGGGAAAGCAGATGGAACACATGTGGATCTGAGCCAGGAGTCATGCGAGGGAGATGGGTACAGGAAGAGGGAGTGAAGGAGGAATGGGAAAGAGTGGTGGGAAAGAGGAGAAAGAGAGAAAACACCTCTCTTGCCTGGCAAAGTTGGCTTTGGATGGAAGGACATGGGAGCCAGAGCGCATGGATTTGAGTTGCCTAGTCTCCCGAGTGCTTGCTCCATGGCACTGAGAAAACTGATTCCACTCTTTGGGCCTCTGCCCACTTCTTTGTGGAGTTGGTGGGAGGCTCTGTGCTCATCACAAGGCTTGTTCTGAGTTTTAAATGGGATAATGCATTCAAAGCACTTAGAACAGGGTGCGGCACAGAGTACAAACACTCAGTAAATGTGAACTGGCTGTAGATGGGTGAGTGCGAGGTGCAAAGGCTGGGTGAGATGGGTAAGTGAGCAAGTGCAGATAGCAGAAGAGTTTGGACTTTATTCACTAAGGTCTGTTTAAAATTTGTATAAGGCAAAGCCCTGTTTTCTCTTTTCTTTGACTTTAAAGACAGCTCAGCCCTATCAGTCTCTCCTAAAGAACAGTGCAAGTTGTGCACACATAAATTGCACAGGAGGTTGTTAGCTACTTGTTAGCTACTGGTCCCTGGCACCTTTCTGTTTCTCAGCTGGCCAGCCAGCACCTGATTCCCTCTCCCTCTATCCAGCCCTGTTTCCTAACCCCATTTTCTGCTCAGTGGTTGATGCAAGGAAGTATAACACATGTCTGTTGCTCTCAAGGAACTTTCCAAATGGTTGCATTAAAACTTGGCCTATCCAAGTCCACTTTTAGAACCTTTGTTTCAATGGAATGAGAATAAGTAAAAAATAGCCCAAGCGAGCATTTCAAAGGTGTCTTAAATTGCTCTTCACTCATTTTTCTTCTGAGGCTGTGAATATCTTTCACTTCTATAGCAAGACAAAAGTAAATTCTTAGCAGCCACAGATTCTATTTATGCCCCATGATACATTATGTTTCTACAGCATTAGCTCAGGAAGCTGGAAGAGCCTGTTCTTGTGGAAATCTAACTCTTTTTTTGTGGTTGTTGACTGTCTTTCTGTACATTCTGATATTGGCTTGATGAGTGTGTAAGGAGGGATAGGCACATACAAAGTGGATCTTCTAGAAGCAGCTCTCGGCCCCAACATCATATACCAGACAAAAATCCCGCCAACTGGCTTCTCCTCCTCTCCCTGCCAATTTTCTCAGAAAAAGATGACAGGGCTTAGGCCTTTGACAGACAATTTGTCTGGGAAGCCCAGCACACCAGTGGGCAGAGGTGCACCCATAGTTGTTGATGTCACTTTGATGCATGACATTCTCTCTGTCACCCTAAATGGGATGAGTTCATCTTTGCAAATGGGGGTACCTTTTCTCCTACAGCACTGCCTGCCACTGGCTTTAAAAGATCATCACTCTGCTTTCTCATGAAGAAAGTTCTTTCTGTTATTGTTTACTCAACGATCATGCTTTGGGACAACAAAATATAAAATATCAACTCACTCTATTGAATAAACACATTTCTAATTAAAGTGGAGGAGAGAGTTTATGCCGGATGGAGGAGGGGAAGCAGGGATACAAGACCTATCTGTTATTGTTTGGACCTCACTTTGAGGGAGTCAAAATGCAAGCTGTGCAGATGAAACTCCACAACAGGAAACCTGGACATGTGTCCTCTTGATGACAATGGATTGAGGCATTGTTAAAATGAAGTCAGTAGCTATCTTTCTATATTGAACTCTGCTATTTTCTGCTGCTCTTCATGGATTGAGTAAAGTGCGAACAATAGAGGTTTACTGGGTCACATTTGTATGGATCTATGGATTCTGGGAAGCCCACGATGCTGGAGCTCATCTGGTGAGAATGTTTCTGCTGCAGGATTCCTGGGGTGGAGACTTCAACCAGAAAGAGGGGGTGGGTATCAAAAGTTTTTTTTTTTTTTTTTTTTGTAGTGGAGTTTGAACTCCCAACTGATGCACAGAGCTACATCCTCAGACCTTTTAAATTTTTAAATTTTTAAATTTTGAGACAGTGCCTCAACAAGTTGCTAAACTGCCCAAGCTGAGCTTGAATTTATAATCCTCTGCCTTAGCTTTGTAGAGGGCTGTGATTAGGGGTCCATTCCACAATAACCTACTCTCTCCAAAAATGCTTTAACTCATTTACTAGGGCACAACTCTCACGACCTAATCAGCTCTTAAAAATCCCACCTCTTAACTCTGCTAAGATGGTGCCCCATTTCCTCCTGAGTCTTGGGGGACGTCAAGCCAGAGCATCCAGAAACACTTGTTTCACTGCCTTGTCCCCACAGGAACTATGGGAATGGGTGGTTGAGGTGAGGGACAGAAGGGACAGGGAGATATTGCCAATCTCTGTAGCACCTCACCCCTCCTGAATTTGTTGAATGCCTTTCTACTCTCCACCCTGAAAGGCAGTCCTTGCCTCTTCAGAGGTTTGCTCATGATCTCATACTCTCTCCCCTGCCCTCTCTTCTTTGTTTCTCTCTTGTTCTGTCCTCCACACCTCCACCTTAGGGAGCTGCTGTGCAGGTCTTAGCACCAGCACTGTGGGTGGGCTTGACCGGGGGAGCCAGAGCTAAGACCCACCCAGGAAGCGCTAAGCCACACCCAGTGAGAGCTAAGTCCCTCCCCCATTTCCCTACAGAGGTGCCCCATAGGCTAGCAGTGGGCTCCAACTCAGAACCTCTCCTTCAGATTTGGGTAGCCAGCTCCTTTCAATGCCTGTCCGAAGTCCACAGGGTCCAAACGCCTGGCCCGAGTTCACTGAATGACAGTGGTGGAGCCAGTGTGTCTTACACTGCCCCGCAGCCCCTTGGCCTCTCTCTTGCCAGTGAGAAAGACCTCCTTCCTCTGCTCTCACCAAATAAGTCCTAAATGTGAAATCGACTTCGCATAGGACCCCATTCTTCTTCAGTATCTAGTTCTATTCTTTAAAACAATTCTTTTCTTTTGCAGAGTTTCCCTTTTTAATTTCACGGTGCTTGCTCGCAGCGCTCACACAGCGTGCCCCCTCCCCGGGAACTGACTTCTTTCCCTATTTTCTAGGCTCTATTTTCCTTCGTTCGGGGGATTCTGCGTTTTTCACCTGCTTTGCATCCTTGTGCAGCAGGACATGCCATCACCAACTTCATTACTGCCTTGTGACGGCTGGATTTTCATAACAACATTTGGAAATGTTATTCTTATTTGTAATTACTAAAATATAAAGGCCGGGGTTTTAGCTCAGTGGTTCTGCTGCCTGATTCGCAAGCACAAGGACCCGAGATCAATCCCCGGTCCCCCCCCCCCCCCCCAAATGTACTCTCTGATGGAAAGGTTGACAAGGATGTAGTCTAAATAACAAAAACATTACAATGGCTTGGAGACTGGAAAGTTTACCAGTCTCTTCACTGTGTGCCCATGAGGTAACTTCTGGCATTGGTTGGGGAATAAAAAGTAATCTGTCAGAGGGCTCAGTTTATAGAAGGTCAAGCTGGAAGACTGCCAGAGAGGTGAGCTAGAGGTCAGCACCTTTTTTCTGTAAAAGGACAGATAGTGAATAATAGGTTTTGCAGCTATTCAGTTCTGCTACTGTTGTATAGAAGCAGCCATAGACAATTTATAATCAAATGGGCATGGCTTTGTTTTGAAAAAGCTTGTTAATTAACTTAAATTGGCTGCCTCTGTATGTGGGTCCCTACCGGTGAACTGCAAGCTAGCTTAGTATGCAAACAAACTGGAGTGTAATTTAGGATTATAACAAACAGTTGAGTTTCAGCCAATCACAGGCAGCCAGTTCATCACATGGTTTCCAAATAAGGCAGATGTCAAACTGTACCCAATCAGGTGGTTTTTCTACTTTGCCTCTGGGTTCAGCTACAAAAACTCTGCTCATGCTGCTGGGCAGAGTGCTCTGAATGACTGGTTTAGGAAGCTGCCTGATTCATGAATCGTTCTTTGATCAGATAAACTCTATTGAATTTTATTTGTCCTAAGTTTTCCTTTCAATGCTTTATTTTCCAAAACAGGCAAGTAGCTGGATTTAGTCTTTGGGTCATAATCTACCAAATTCTTGGTCTAGACTAAGGTCTTGTTCTTACAACAGAGGATCTGAGTCCAGAGAGGGAAGTGAATTAAGAATCAGAGAGCTTACTTTTGGAAGAGAGAAAATGAAGTCTTCCTGGAGGAGGGTGATGCCTGATGTGTTGTGGCTGGGGGGAGAGGGGGGACTCTCACCAGAGGTAGAGGGGACAGGCGGATACTCAGTCCTATTGGCAGGACTGCCAAAGCTGTAGTTCTACTGTGGAAGGGAGGATGCATTAGAGCTTGTGGGGCTTGGGAGCACTTGAGAAGAGCAAAATGCTAGCTATTGGATATCAGAAAATCTAAAACAGATCAGAAAGAGAACACCAGTGCTTTTACACACTGAGTTGCTGATTTCAATAGAACACCAAGAGTAGGCTTGTAATTATATGGCTTGAGCAAGGACTTGGTCTCAGTCACCGAGTTTTTTGTCAATGCCTTAAAGTACATGGTATCCCAAAAAGGAAAGAGAGAAGACATGCTCCTTTTGTTGAAGTGCTTGTGGATGCAAGATAAATAGAAAGGTTAGCATAGAGGACCACACATTGCAGAAATAAGCAAAAATGAAATAGATTGATGTCTCTGGGAAGAGAGTACCTCCCTCCCTCCTACACTCATTGCATTATTCAACAAATATTTTTTGAAGGTCTGCTAGGTGCAGGCACTATTCTAGTTTCTGGGTTGTAGCAGTGACTTATGTTCAGGTGGGTACTGCTCAGCTCCCTGAGGGGGCTCTCCTGTGTCTTCAGGATGAGTCTCCTGCAGTTGGATGGATGTTTTTCCCACATACTAACTTGTTCTCCCATATTTGGGTCAGAACAAGGTCAGGAACCTTGATCTATACCAGATTACAAATTCTGCAGGGATTTCCAGGGGAGTGGAGAGTGCTGATGCATGGTAGTAGGTTATTTTAGATGATGGATTAAGCTAGACTTTGTGGGTAAGGAAGCAGTGAGAGATGAGGCCAGTGAAGATGTTTTCTCCATGGACAACTAGACGCCCAGCATCAAGAATTGAAGCTTAGGTTGGGTGAAGGTTTGGCACTAGGTGCAGATTTTTAGAGACAGAAGATTGTGTTAACACTTACAGCTACCATAAAACTATAATGTTAAGTGAAGAAATCAGACCCAAGCTTAAATATTACATGGTTTCTCTTATATGAGAAACCCAAAGTATAAATAAAATAAAGAGCAAAATAAAAGATAGATAATAGGAAACAGGGAGGTAGATCTTTTGCAAATGGGAAGGAGATCTAGAGATAGAGGGAGAGGGGGGAGAGAAAGGGAAGGGAATGGAAAAAGAATTAAGATGTGCTACATACATGTACCAGCTCCCCATGAAGAATGTAACCATTATGTCCTGAAAACATAATAATAAAAATGAAAATCAATGAGATAGAACTTGAAGGAGAATGAATATGTTTTTGCATCAAGGAAGGACTTCTTCATTTAAAAAAATTCAAGGGAAGAGGAAAAATGTGTGGGTAGTGGTTGGTATAGAGGAAGGAGAGATTTATTGGGGTTTTGGGAGTGACTAGACTGTGCTGAGAAAGAGTATAACAGTAAAGGTATGGTCAAAAGTGTATGAAGGGTTCAGCAGTTCATGTGAGATTATGTAGGCCAGTGATGGCCAATCTGTGGTACATGTGCCGCAATAGGCTTTTTGTATCATTGAAAGCTCTAGAAGGTTCACCATCACTGATCTAGGGTATGGAAAGAAGAACCCCTGATACTTGCTTGTAAATATAAACTGAGCCACTAGGAAAATTAATAGTTAAATATACTAAGAGAATTGAAAGCGTGTTCACACAAAAACTTGCCATGAGCGTGCATAGCGATATTATTATTCATAATAGCCCCAATGTGGAAGACACTCACATGTCTATCAACTGATGCATGGATAAGCAAAATGGGGGATATCCACAAGGTAGCGTATTATTCCTCTTTAGAAAGGAATGAGATTTGGACACGTTACTACATGAATAAACCTTGAAAACATTATGCTGATAGAAACCAGATCTATTGTATGATTCCATTTATATTTAATATCCAAAACAAATGACACAAACAGAGCATCAGTGGTTGCCAGAGGTGGGAGGAGTGGGCAGCAGGGGCAGAGGCCAAAGAATGGGGAATGAATGGTGCAGATTTGAGGCTTCTTTTTAGGTGATGACCATATTTTGGAGTAAGATTGTGGTGGTGTGTGCACAACTGAGACCATGTTAAAAACCACTAGAGTTACACTTTTTAAAATGGTGAATTTTGTGGTTTGTGGGTTATATTTCAATAGAATGGTGTCTATTTAAAAAGCAAAAAAATGTTCTAATAAATATTTCAGATTTTCAAATTATTCAGGTTGTCTGACAATCTTCATATAAATGAATTGCAGCTAAATGTACCATAGGAACACTCCAGAAATCTAGCAGCAACTTGTAAAAACAACAAGTGTCAGTGTGTATCCTATAACATGTGATTTGTGTTTTATGTTTTATATTAAGTTGTGCAGCCCAGGCTGATAATAATAGAGCATTATGTATAACATAGTCCTGTTGGCATTTAGGTCATTAAATAAAAGCTGAGTTTTGGCAAATTGATTTGATGAGTTGATATATATATATATATATGTGTGTGTGTGTGTGTGTATTGTTTTTGGTACTGGGAATTGAACTCAGGACCTTGTGCTTGTGAGGCAGGTGGTGGCACCACTGAGCTAAATCCCCGGTGAGTTGATATATTTTTACATCATTAGATCCATTAAAGCAAATGACATTTCTATTCCCCAATATACTCCCTATAATGTGACCAACTCAGAACTTATAAAGTTCATGTACAGACCTACTGGGAGGCTGAAGCATTCTCCCAGAGAATCTAAAAGTGGGGGAACTGCTTGCCCAGACAGCTGAACGTCACTAGCCAAGGGCCTGGAGAGGTCCACTGTAGGAAAAAAAGAGGCTCTCCTAAGGCCAATAGTGCATTCTCAGAAGGTTTTCTTTTAAAAAGAAAAAATTGTGCTACTCCCTAAAAGTTCTGTACAGGTAATTTTGGGAACATTAAAAAAGGTTAGAATGAGCCTCAGAGAAAGGAGCGTGAGATAGAAGAGAAATGCCATTCAAAACTTATTTTGTGTCCTTCCCTTGCATATGATTTTTGACACAGGCCCAAGATAAATTATTAGTTTCTAGGTTGTCCCAAATATCTTTTGAATATGTTTAGAAACTGATTATGCAGAAAAGGAAGAACAAAGTTTAGGAAAAAAATTTTTTGGTTCTGTCATCACCACACATTAACATCTGTTCTCTTGTTTGTGCCTCTGACCACATTAAAGTATTTGATGTACATTTTTTAAAAAAGGGACTCTTCTGTGTGTTTTTTAAGAACTTTAATGACAAATGCATTTCACCTTTGGCCTTGAAGGAAATGAATGTCATACTGTCCTTTCTTTGCAGATGTCAAATGTTCTTCATATGAGTTAGAGAAGCCAGAGAGTTGGCAGGCAAAGGACTGAGATGTCTGCTTGTACTTGAAATGGATTGGTAATAAACATGTGCATTTCTTGACTGGGAAACATTTTCAAAGAGAGGCTAAGAGTACCTTATAATGCTCTCTTTTTGCTATCTTCATTTTATTCAAATCTTTTCATTGCTCTTTATTCTAGTACTTTATCAAAGAAAAAGAATGCCTAAAGTTTACACAAAGAGTATTTTATATTTGTAGCTATAATTGCATTTAACAAGTTTATTTGAAGATATTTTTTATCAAATGCTATTCTTTATCTGTTGAGATGATCACGTGGCCATGTAATCTTTATCTTTTATTATGTTTATGCAGTATATCACAGTGTATCACGTTGATTAATTTGTGTACGTTGAACCAACCTTGGATATGGCCCACCTGGCCATAGAGAATAATCTTTTTGATGTGTGGTTGACTTTGGTTTGCTAGCATTTTATTCAGGATTTTTGCATCAGAGATAATGATCTGTAGTTTTCTTTTCTGTGGTGTCTTTGTCTGGCTTTGGTATCACAATGACTCTGGCCTCCTAAAATGAATTTGGAAGTGGTTCCTCTTTTATTTTTTGGAGGAATTTAAGAAGGTTTACTATTAATTTTTCTTGGAATGTTTGAGAGAATTCATCCATAAAGCCTGGAGTTTTACTTTATAGGAAAGGTTTTGATTATTAATTCAGTCTTCTTATTTGTCATCGGTCCGCTGACACCTTGTATTTCTTTTTTATTTAGTCTTAGTGGAACATATGTTTCTAGAAATTTATCCATGATAAACATTCTCCACAAAATAGTTATAGAAAGAAGTGACCTCAACATATGAAAGGCCATTTATGAAAAGCCCACAACATCATAATCAATGGGGAAAATTTGAAAGCTTTCTTTTGATATCTGGTTCAGGGCAAAGATATCCACTCTTACTGCTTCTATTCAATGTGGTACTAGAAACACTAGACAGAGAAATCACATGGAAAAAGAAATAAAAGACATAAAATTTAGAAAGGAAGAAGTAAACTGATCTGCTTACAAATGAAATGACGCCACATATAGAGAATCTTAAAAGCTCCAGAGAACCCTGTTAAAACTAATGAGTGAATTTAGTAAAGTTACAGGATACAAAATCAATATGTAAAAATCAGTAGTGTTTATGTGCACAATGAGCTATCTGAAAAGAAAACAATGCAATTATAATAGCATCTAAAAGAATAAATTTTAAGAATAAACTTAAGCAAAGAGGTAAAATATCTGTATACTGAAAATTCTAAAATATTGGTGAAAAAAATTGAAGGAGACTCAAATGAATAGAAAGCCATCCCCTAGCCATGAATTGGAAGAATTAATAGTGTTACATCCATAATTCCCCAAAAGATCTACAGATTCAACATGTTCTCTTTCAGGACTCCAGTGGCATTATTCACAGAAATAGAAAAAAAAAAAGAGCAATTCTAAAAGTTGTAAGGGACCACACAGGAACTCGAATAGCCAAAGCAATCTTGAGAAAGAATAACAAAGTTAGAGGCATTATACTTCATGATTTGAAATTTCTTTCCAAAGTGGTAGTAACTAAAACAGTATGGGACTGGCATAAAACAGACACATAGACCAATGGAACAAAATGGAGAGACCAGAAATAAACTCATGCATGTATGAGCAAGTTATATTTGACAAGAGTACCAAGAAAGGAAGAAAGGACAGTCTCTCCAGTAAATGAAGCAGGGAAAGCTAGATGTTCACATGCAGATGAATGAAGTTGGACTCTTACACCACACACAAAAGTCAACTCAAAACAGATTAAAAATATTGCAAGGTTTCTCTTATATGAGAAACTCTCTCTCTCTCTCTCCATATACATATGTGTATGTGTACATGTATATATACAAATAAAGAGCAAAACAGAAGATAGATAAATAGGAAGTAGGGAAAAGTTAAAATAATTCCCCAAATTACCTATTCCATTGTTTGAAATATATTTTAATATATATTCTAATTTGTTTCATTATAATACTAATTTCTCTTAGTTCATTGAAAAGAAAGTTTTGTGCTATTCCATGTGTGTTTCTTCTTTGTAAGATAGTCTTTTTAGTCTATGTCTTGTATTTTGAGTAACTTCTTTTAAGATTATGATATACAGTGTATTAACTATTGTTATCCTCATATTTTGTTATGAAATTTTATTTTTTATAGACATGAAGAGTAGTTTTTATATTTTCTTCATTAATATCTACTTGTATTACATTAAAATAATAAAAGATTGAAGATAATAAACATAAGACCTGAAATTGATTTCTGGCAAGTTGACAGACTAGAACCATAGGACACAGTTTCTTCCCAAAAAGGAGAACCAGAAACAAGGAATGAACAACTGCTGTTAGTTAGACTATTTGGGGTGGAGTGTTGGAGTATGTTGTGGATGAAATGGAGAAGTGAAAATGTAGAGATTTGGGGTGCTTTTATAAAAATAGCAGTGAAGTACCTTGTATCAACCACCCTTTTGCCCAGTCTGAACCACTTTGAATCCAAGAAGTCTCCATGACAGGGAAAATGCTTCTGCTCCAGGGTCCGGGGTCAAGACCAAACCCACTCATACCTGCTTTGCTGCTGTGTGCACCACACCCTCCTGGGCTGCTGGAGGGGTCTCTCATCATGAAGCCTGGAAACTGACAGACTTCACTGGGCCACACAAGTACCCTGCTCTTGCCGCCATGCTTTGCTATACCCACCCAGGTCCAAGGGAATAACCCTTGTCCCTGCATGACCCTTGAGACTGATAGGTGTCACCATGCTGCACCTCTATAGCCTGTTGCAGTCACTCTACCCCACTCAGCCTGTAGGACCTGACAGGTGCCCTCCTACTGCTGAGTGCATTGTACTGCATCTTCCCAGGTTCTCTGGGGCTGGCTGTGGAGTTGGTTTCTTGTTTCTGCTGCCACACACTCTGTACCTAAAGACATTAATTATTGATCATAGCCAAAGGACCTATGTGGAAAATACACTACTGAACCCAACAGGAACCAGAGTCAGTGCAGTGTACCAAATTGACATCTTTAGACACATCTTTTGGACAGAGCCTTTGCTATGAAATCCATCCTAAAAAAAATCAAAAGAAACAACAGACCCACAGAATGTGCAGATATCAAGAGACACACATTTCTATTATTAAAGTAATCTCATAGCTACAAAGGAACACAGTACTTACCTGTAGCAACAGATCCCAAAGAAAAGGAAATTGATGAAATACTTACAAAAGAACTTAAACTACTGATTCCAAGGAATCCTAGTGAGATTAAAAAGAATACAGACAGATAACTAACAAAATTGGAGAAATAATTCATAGTTGGAATGAGAAATTCAGCAAAGAGATAAAGGCCCATGCATAGAACCAAACAGATATATTAGACTTGAAGAACTCAATAAATTAAATAAGAATTGCAGTTTAGAACTTAAAAACAGACTGGACCAAACAGAAGAAAGTATTTCTGAACTCAAAGATAGCTGTTTGGAAATAATACAATCAGAATCCCACTGCCTCCCCAACAAAAAGGGTAATGAAGGCCTCTAAGACTTGTGGAACACCATTAAGTGAACAAAAATTTTTTTTTGGTACCAGGGATTGAACTCAGGATCTTGTGCTTGCAAGGCAGGCACAGTGCAACTGAGCTAAATCCCCGGCCCCCTTTTCTTTTTTTTGGTACTGGAGATGGAACTTGGGGCCTTGTGCTTGCAAGGCAGGTGGAAGAAACACTGAACTAAATCCCTGGCCCAAGTGAACAAATTTCTGAAGTATGGGTATTCCAAAAGAAGGGAAAAGGCACAGAAGACATATTAAATGAAATAATAGCTTCAAAATTCCAAAATCTTGGGGGAGGTATGAACATCCAGATGCAGAAAGCTCAGAGAATCCCAAGTAGATTTGACCAAAACAACAAAAAAGTCAACTTCATGACATAACTTAACTGTCAAAAATTCAAGACAGAGAATTTTAAGAACAGTAAGGCAAAAATGCCAAGTCATGTTTAAGGGAACTCCCATTAGAATAACAGCAGATTTCTCAGCAGAAACCTTACAGACCAGTAGAAAAGAGGATATCAGATTCAAATTTCTGAAACAAAACAAAACAAACAAGCAAATAAACAACCCATCAACCAAGAATACTATACCAGTAGAGCATGAAGGAGAAAGTCTTCTAAAGTCAAGCAGAAACGGAGGGAAGTGATTACAAGCAGACTGACATTACACAAAATGCTTAAGGGAGTTCGGTATACAGAAGTATTAGGAAGCTAGTTTCTATTAGGAAAACATGTGAAAGTGTAAGACCCACTAGAAGTGAATGAAAGAGAGAGAGAAAGAATTAAACTTCACCAATACAGAAAACCACCAAATCACAAAGGTAAACAAGAAGATAGAAAAGAACAAGAGATTTTCTGGTTGTTTTCAATCAGAAAAAAGTCAACAAAAAGAAGCAAGTCATTACAAATCGATAGTAACTTTGAATATAAATGGGTTAAATTTCTCGACAAAAAGATTTAGACTGGCTGAATGGATTAAAAAAATAAGAAACAATGATATAATGCCTACAAAAAACTCACTTCACTGGTGAAGACACATAGACTGAAGTAAAAGGATAAAAAATGTATTTCATGCAAACAGAAACCAAAATTGATGAAGAGTAGCTATACTTACATCAGATAAAATAGACTTTAAGTAAAAAATACAAGAAGAGACAAAGGAGGCCACTATATAATGATTAAGTGATCAAATCAACAAGAGAACATAACAATTGTAATATGTATGCATCCAAAGTGGAGTACCCAATTATATAAAGCAAACATCATTAGATCTAAAGAGAGAGATGGGCTGTAACACAGTGATAACTGGGGACTTGAGTACTTCACTTTCATGAGTGGAAGATCACCTAGATTTAAAAAAATCAGTGAAGAAACATCAGGGTTTAACTATACTATAGACCAAATGAAACTAATCAACATACACAGAACATTTCACCAAACAACTGCAGAATGCAGTCTTTTCATCAGCACAGGGAATATTCCCCAGGATAGGGAACAAAACAGAATCAATAAATTCACAATAAAAAATCAGTAGCATCTTATCCTCCAATAACAAACTTGCTAAGAACAAAATCAAGACAGTGATCCCATTTACAACAGCTACCAACCGCACCCCCCCAAAACAAGCAAAGAACAAAGAACTAGGAATAAATTTAACCCAGGAAGTGAATAACTTTTATAATGAAAACCACAAAACATTGATGAAAGAAATTGAAGAAGACACACACATACATATAGTGGAAATACATCCCATGTACATGGATTAAAAGAATTAATATTGTTAATAATTGATGTTGTAAAATAAGAGATAAAGGTCTAAAGGAGTAGGGGAAGTAGGAGGGGTAGGGGAAAGAAAAAAAGGGAAAAGAAAAAATAAGAGAAAAGGAGAAAAATGGAAACAAAGTCTTTGTAAATAGGGAAGAGAAGAGAGAGTGAAGGAAGGGCAGGGGAATGGGGAAAAAATAAGAACCAAGATACATCATGTAAAGGTACAGGATCCCAAATGATGAATGTGACTGTATTGTATACCTAAAATGTACCAATACACTTAATGAAAAAAAAGTTCATACCACCCAAAGTGATTTATAGATTCAATGTAATCCTCATCAAAACAGCACTAGCATTTTTTACAGAAATAAAAAAATCCTAAAATTTATAGCAAACTACAAATGACCTCCAATAAACAAGCAATTTTGAACAAAAAGAAAATTGGAAATGCTGGCAGGGTGTGGGGAGAAACGAACCCTTCTCCATTGTTGGTGGGAGTGCAGACTGGTGCGACCACTGTGGAAATCAGTATGGAGATACCTCAAAGAAGCAGGACTAGAGGTCCCATTTGACCCAGCTATTCCCCTGCTGGGTATCATCCCAAAAGAATTAAAAGAATCATACCACAGTGATATATGTGCACCCATGTTTAGAGCGGCACAGTTCGTAATAGCTAAAGCTTGAAAACAGCCCAAGTGCCTATCAACTAGAAACTGGATAAAGAAGATATGTGTGTGTGTGTGTGTGTGTGTGTGTTTTATAAAATAGAGTACTACTCAGCCATAAAGAATGAGAAACTAGAGACATTTATAGCTAAATGGATGCATACTGAGGCCATCCTCTTAAGTGAAATAAATAGGACACACATGTGTAAATACCAAATAGTTTCTCTAGTGTGAGAAACTGAAAGTGTAAATAAGGATTAAAATGATTACAACTAATAATTGATAATTTGAAATAGGAAGAAAAGGTAAAAAGGGGTAGGGGATGTGGGAGGGGAAGGGGAAAGGAAAGAAGGGAAAGGAAAAATTATGGGAAAAGAAAAAAATGGATACAAAGTCTACATAAATAGGGAAGGGTGGAGGGGGTGAAGGGCGCACAGGTAAAGGGGAAAAAATAAGAACCAAGATACATCATGTACAGATACAAACATCCAATGATACATATAAATGTATTGTATACCTAAAATGTACCAATTAAAGAATTTAAGCAAAAAAAAAAAGAAAAAAAAAAAAGAAAGTTGGAGGCATCATGATACTTGACTTCAGGACATACTATAGGGCTATAGTAACCAAGAAAGCATGGTACTGGCATAAAAATCAATACATAGACCAGTAGAACCGAACCCAGAACCCAGAAATAAATCCACATACCAACAGCCAATCTATTTTCAGCAATGGTGCTAAAAAAAACCCGGAAAAAGAACGGCTTCTTCAATAAATGGTGATGGGAAAACTAGAGAAGAATAAAACTAGATCTTTGTCTCTCACCATATACTAAAGACAAGTTGAAGTAAATACAACCCCCCAAAATTAGACCTGAAACTATGGAATATTAGAAGAAAATATAGGAGAAACACTTCAAGACATCAATATAGGCACAGATTTTTTGGATTAAAGCCTGAAAGCTCAAGCTTTTGATAAATTGGATTATACTGGTAACAAACTAAGCTAAGACACTTCTGCACAGGAAAGGCAATAGTCAACAGAGAGAAGACAACTGCAGAATGGAAGAAAATATTTTAAACTATTCATCTTACACAGGATAAATATCAAAAACATATAGAGAACTCAAAAACTCAATTGCAAAAATTGCAAATGACCTAAATAGACAATTCTCAAAAAAAAATGTGAAAAATTGCTCAACATCACTCACCAATCATCAGGGAAATGAAAATCAAAATCACAAAGAGACATCATTTCACCCTAGTTAGAATGACTATAATAAAGAGAGAAAAACAAGACAAAACAAAACAAAAACAACAAAAACCAAAACCAGCAAATGCTGACAAGGTTATGAAGAGAGGGGAACTGTCACATACTGACAGTGGGAATGTAAATTAATATTTCATTATGGAAACCAAAATGGAAGTTCCCCTCAAATTGAAAATAGAACTGTCTCATGATTAGAAATTATACTTGATATAAATACAACTGAATTGAAGTCAACATTTTAAAGGATTATCTGCATTTCCATGGTCATGGCTGCAATATCCACCACAACTAAAGTACGGGACCAATCTAAGCATCCATTGACAAGTGAATAAATAAAGAAAATATGGTATATATATGCAATGGAGTGTGATTCAGCCTTAAAAAGAATGAAATCCTACCATTTGTGACAACACGGAAGAATTTGGAGGACTTTATGCTACATGAAATGCGATAGACACGGAAAAAACCTACTGCACAATCTCACATATATGTAGAATCCGAAAAAGCAGAGTCCAGAAAAATAGAGACTAGAATGGTGGATACCAGGTTGGAGGTGGGGGACAAGGGGGAATATTGGTCAAAGAATGCAAAGTTTCAGTTCCACAGGATGAGCATGTTCTGGAGATCTGATGTACGGTAGTTAATGATGTGGGACTGTATTGTGCTATGCCCTTGACTTTGGCAGATGGTAGGTCTCTGCTCTTACACACGCACACACACACACACACACACACACACACTATATCTGTTGTGAGGCGACAGATACTTTAACTAGTTGTAGTAGTTATCTCACAATGGATATATGTACCAAAGCTTCAATTTACATTTCAACACAGCTATACTTTAAAAATAAAAATACTTATTGCATATTGGATTCAATATGCAATACTTTTTATACTCATATTATTTGAAAGTTTCATCTGAAAAATATTTGAAATAATTTTAATTGCTTTTTAAATAAATATTAAAATGTCCTTAAAAAGACATTTTCTTCAATTCTAAGAGTTTAGCTCTAATGCAAACCAGAATTATCTGATTTCTATAAATTAGCCTGAGAAAATTCCTGTAGTTCCTGGCCATAAGGCTATTTTTGAGGGGTGGCTAATTTCTGCTCTTCACACATTTCTTCAGCACCTTCTAGCCCCGGAATAGAAAGTATCAATCACTGTTCAATAGGAAAAGTCCTAATTGTCTTTTCAGAAAATCATTTTTTTCCTTTTTTATAGAACTGGGAATTGAACCCAGGGTCTTGTGCATGCCAAACAAGGGCTCTACCACTGAGCTACGTCCTCAGCCTTTTATTTTATTTTATTTTATTTTATTTTATTTTATTTTATTTTATGGTAATGTCTCTTTATGTTGCCCAGACTGGCCCCAATCTTGTGATCCTCCTGGCTCAGCCTCATTGGTATCTGGTATTATAGATATACTGCATCATTCTCTGCTCTCAAGATATTCTTAATTCTGGTGAGTATTCCTGATATTGGATCATTCTTGAAGTGGGGGTGAGGGACCAACATGGCACCAGGGCAATAGCCTCTGTTATTAAATATCAAATAGGACTATGGAATGCAATTTAGTTTAACTATTTCTTGTGCAGGACGTATTGACAAAGGCTATAAAAATAATGAGTAGGGGAGTCTGCAATATCAAATAGGATGAATCAAAGTAATGCAGGGAAAGTTGCGCTGTGTCTTAAGAGAAGTGTAACAGGGTTGTAGGCATTTAGAAGGAGGGAGGGACAGCCTTGCAGGGTTGTGGGGGAGTGGTATATGAGGGAAACTTGCTCAATGCCAGAGAAAGTAGAAAGGGATTTTGAGGGAGTTGTTCTGGGGGAAAACATGTGCAGTGAGCAAAGTGTGGAGACAGGAAATGGAAGTCTATGTTCAGCAAGCAGACTGGTATTATGTAGAGAATCACATGCAGTCTGTGGGCCATACGATCAATAGTGATGTCTAGGACAGCTGAGAGAGACCCAGTTCTACCTTTGAACACCCATAGTGAGGCCACTTCCCAGGTTCCTGTATCTCCTTCATCTATAAAATTAAGGAGATTTTTAAGATGCTTTCTAAGGTCAAGTTCTGCTCTGGTGTTTTGTGATTAGTAATGACAGAGATCAAACGGTGGTCTGTCTACAAGCCTAGGCCAGCAGTATAAGGATCTGTTGGGAATAACACAGTGGAAACAGAAAGGAAGGGGTGCATGTGGAAGGAAGAATGCATATTCCAAAGAAACTGCTGGATGTGGGAATTGAGAGCTGGGGATGACCAGGTTGCTGGGTTTCAAGCCTGTGTACCCAGGGAAGTGGTCACTCTATTAAGAGAAAAGAGGAAAGCAGAAGGAACAAGTTTTGTGGGGAGAATGCACTGAATTCAAGGTGTTGCCTTAAAGCCAGGCGGCACATTGCTCATGTAACAGGGTGCTTTGGGACAGTACACAGTTAGAGAATTGGGGCTTGGGAGCCACTTACGCAAAGTGAAGGCTGGTGCTCTGGGTTGGGGGAAGGCAAAGGAGGAGGAAGCAGAAAGAAGAAAACCAGAGCCTAGGGTGGCAGCAGAAAAAAACCAGTGGAGAGATGAGGGTTGGGAGAAGGACAAGGGAAAGAAGGAGAAGCAAGGTGTTGGGGCAATGGGTCGGGAATGATGTGGACGAAACTTCTGTAGAGGGTGCTTGGGGGTCCTGGAGGGGTGTCTTCTGTTACACCAGTTCACTGAAATTAAAGGAGGGCCAAGACAGAAGGGAGGGCGGGGATTGATGTTGTGAGAGGGAGGAAAAGATACATTTTGGGAGACTTCAAAAGATTCCCTTGCATCATTTTACAGCTTTCTTAACCTCTTCCTGTTTCTTCTTCTCCTCTACCTCCTCTTCCCCTCCTCCCTTCTCCCCTTCTTCCCCCTTTCTCCTCATCTTCTCCCCCCCCCCTTCTTCCTCTTCCTTTTTCTCTTTTCCCCAGCCACCCACCTTCCATAGGAAGCTCAGGGCCTCCCCTGTATCTCCAGCTGTGAATGTGTTATAGCAAAACTACATGAGATGAAATTGAACTTTCAGGTAACCCCAAATCCTCCCATCAGCCAGGATTACGGTTCCCTGAAGTTGGGGTCAGCCCCTCGGAACAACTGTCAATGGGAGCTCCAGCCCCAAAGGGAATCTTGACTGTTTGACAGTGTAATCAAAGGACTGACAGAAACCCCTGCAGCGTTTTGTTTTCTTTTCCGGGCTGAGACTGTGGACAACACCGAAGTAGATGTGACGGTGCGGGCGCAGGAACCCCGTGGGGGCACCTGCGCCCGGGGAAGTCAGGGTGCCCTGCCAGCCTCTGCCCGAGCCCGTAACCCGAGCGGACTCCGTGCTCCCCGTGCCAGCGCGTGATCAGGCGGGGCCGGGGCTAATGGTCCGGGGCTGGGTTTCAGGGGGTGGGAGCTCCGGGTGGGGCGGCCTTGGCAGGCAGCCCAGATTTCTGGAATGCGTGTGCTCTGCCTGGTGGGCTAGCAGTTGGGCCCATCAGGTTGGAGCTCTGACTTGGGGAGAACAATAGGCATGCAGCTCCTGGGCTAATTAGATGTGTGCCTGTTCTTCGGGCGGGTGGGGCGCCCGGTGCCCTTGGCGGATCCCCTAGACCTGTTGTTGCTGCCTCTGGGGTCCTGCTTGAATACTTACTGGCTTGGGGGGCCCCACAGGCAAAGGAGCCGTTAGGGAACTGGAATGCGCAGGCAGAGATCAGGCTTGTGACTTGCATCACATGTTTGTCCCCATAGTGACATTTGATCCGGAAAGGCCCCCGGCTGGGGTGCGCCCCGGGTTCCTGTGGTACGGGGCATATCTGAGGAGGTGTGTGCGCCTGACTTCCTGCCCCGCACAGGCCCCGTTTGGTTCGACCACTGCCTCCCAGCACCGGGGAGCTTTCATTTTCTGAGGGAGGGGAGGGAATGCTTTTTCTGTACCCCCTGCCTTCCTCCGTGTGTCTGAATATTTTAGTGGGAGGAAGGCAGAAAGGAGGGCCAGGGTGTGGAAGGTTTCAGGGCTCAGGGAACACCAGCCAAATTCTTGGGGCAATAAAATGTCTGGATTTAGTGGAATCTGAGCTTTGAGAGAGTCAAAAAGGTCTTGAATATTTGACCCCCAAAAAAGGAGGGGAGGCATTTAAAATTCAGAACCATCTAACGCAGATTTACATAGAAGTAAATTAAGAATGCAATTGCTCATTTCACAAAAACACTTACAGTAAGAATCCTTTATTAAGAGGCATTCCCAGTGGCGATGCAGTATGGAGGTTGAACCTACATCTTTTTAGGTATGCACTTTGTTTGGAAAGTAAGGGACTTTTTATCCTCCCCTTCAAGCCCTTGCCAGTCTGGATTGAGGACACTGGAGGAGCCTGAGAAGGTGTGAGTGAATGGAAAATAATTCCCTAATTGCCTTTGAACACAAAATTAGATGAGTCTCTTGCACCTTTTCCCAAATCTGCTTTGTCTCTTGCATTAATTATGAGACCCTGCTATGGGCTATAGTTGAGGACATAGATGTTTACCTCCTTCCCAGCCCCAGTTCTTCAAAACAAAATGTAACAAACAAACAAAAAAGAAGCTGACTGTTATTCTTTGAAAGGACAAGTGAACTGATGTCCATTCATGCTTCTGGCCAGTTTTGCTTGTTTAAAGTCTAACATTTCAAAATGTGACTTTCCTTCTACACATCAGCATCCCTGGGAAGGATCCTATCACAAAAGCAGAATCTTAGGTCCTATCCAGGACAGTTTGATCTGATTTTGCATTTTAGCAAGATCCCCAGGGGCTGTTTGAAAAATAGACCACGGGGAGAAATAGGTATTACTCCATCTTAGATCTAAAACTCTCTATTCTTTGTTCTTTCTTGAGCCTCCTTCTTTCTTCTGGACAGTCTTCTTCTTGTCAATTTAGACTGTGAATCCTCAGCAATGTCCTGGACCACCCTTGGAACACCTAGATTTTTCTCCAGATGAAGTGATTTGACAGTTGGAGACCTTCCTGTTAACACCCATTATAATAAAACATCCCCCTCAACCAAATTTGACAATTATTAACATGTTTAAACAGAAAACCATGTTTACTAAGGCATTCTTCCTGAGGCTTAACATATCCTGTGAAGAGGGCTGGGGGGAGGGGTAAGTGGAAACCTTAGCTCCATGCATAGTTCAAGGTAATGTCAGAACTAGAGGTTTAAGTGGGGCGCTTTTTCTTAGAAGCTGGAAATGGAGATCCTATTACATGTACACTTGGCCAATGAGAACCTTGTCATTGAAGTGACTCCATGTCATAAAGGATGTGTTTAGTAGCTGAAATTTCCCTTCCCTTGGATCTGGACAGAGTGTAGCAGACAGAACAGGCTTTGGTCAAGAATGTGAGGTCCCTTAGTGAGAGGGTCTCAGCTGCATTTGAGTACATGTTTGTGTGAGCTCTACGGATGCCTATTGAGGACAGAGATGCCAAGGATTTGCAGCCATGATACAAGGTGGATGCTTGGCTAGCAGTTCCTTGATGAATTGCAGCAGCAATTTCAACTAGTGTCTGAGGCTAATTCTGGAACCTTTTAAACATACGAATGTTTGCCATGGATCAGGACAGCCACACTTAGCTGTCACACAGTATGGAGGAGGCCAGGATGGCCTTCTGATGGGGATGCTTGCTTCTCTTGTCCAAAGTAAATGTGCAGTGATAATGTGCAGATATCTAGCACAGACATGAGGAATCTTGGGACTCCTAGACTGGGAATCTTCCGGACCTCGGGACCCCCAGTTCAGACTTGCCCTCCACATGGGAGTTCCCTCTGAGACATGGATGCTCTTGCTGAACTTTGAGAGATGGCCACCTGCCAGGGGCTGAACTATCTGGCACTATGACACTACAATTTCTGATCTCAGGAAACTTACCACAGAACAAGAGGAGTCACACTTCTAAATATATAATGTCTTTATCTCCTTAGAAGAAACACAAGTGTCTAAAGGTACCATAGAAGGGTGCAGGGGAGGAAGCATCTAGCTGGTGAGGTGTGGATGGCTCTAAACACATGATCCTGCCATAGACATCACTGCTTAAGAGTCAGATAACATACTGGGGTGACTGGTAAATAACAACTTCTGAGGTGTTCACTGTATGCCAGGCAGCGTTTAAAGTGTTTTATATGTGTGAATTCACTCAGTCTTCACTAATGACTCCTAGTTTATTATTCCCACCTGATAGATTAGGAAAGCAAGGATTTCTCAGTGATAAGTTGTGCAGGCACTGAGTGGCAGGGCTGGGAGTTATAATTAGATAGTGCAATTCCGAGCTATTGCTTTTAAGCTTTGATAGAGCATCTCCTGTCCAGAAAGGAGTCCTGCAGAGGGACAGCTCTGTGGCCAGCCAGGGGGGAGTCAGGCAGCATCAGGTAATCATTTCTAATAATGTAGAATGATAATAATCACTAATAATTTAGTGTGGCTTAAGAATAGAGCTCAGTGGAGTAAGTAGGGGCTGGATCCTGATTTTACATGGCATTTAAAGAAATTTAGTATTCATGGTAGGTGATAATTATTAAAGTGTTTTATAATTGTGTTAAAATACGTATGTTTAAATCTTTTTTTTCAGATAGTAATTGATAGAATTCCGTGGGATTGTCCATCTCTGAAACTTTTCTGTCTTCCTAAATGAATCTCCGTGACTATTCAACATTAACTCCCTATTTTTTCATTCCCCTTTTCCTTGAAACCACCATTCTACTTTTTTTCTGCCTCTGTGAGTTTGACTGCTCTCACACAGTGTTTGCTCTTTTGTGATGTTTTGTGTCACTCCACATAATGTCCTCAGTTTTGTCCCCGTTATAGCACATATCAGACTGCCCTTTCTCTCCAAAGCTGAATAATACTCCCTGAAACATAAAGCATTTCATTTATCTCTTCATCCATTGATGTGCATTGGGTTGCTTCCATCTATTGTGAATCAAGGGATTCTACTCTGAGAAAGGGTATACTTAGGGTTATACTTTAGAAACACAGAAGGAAAAAGCCCTGCAGGTTAGAATGGAGGAGAGGAGACCAGAGACAAGTTTTAGTTCATTGTGATAATTCAGGTGACAGTGAATGAGAGTTTGTATTAAGATAGTGCTGTCAAATGATTTAGAGGAGGGACAGATTTAAAACAAGATTTAGTCATTAGTGGGATAGGGTTGGGGTAAACGGAGGAGAGTTATTAGGACTTTGGTGTTTGACCCAGTAATTGGGAAAATACTGTAGTGGTAAAATAGGACAAAATAGGAGGGGGAGAAGATTTCAGGAGGAAAACACTTCAACAGATCTTTTGCTTATACATGAAATTCTAAGCAGTGGTATCTATTACAGACATTTTTCTGGTATGAGAGGTGATAGCTTTCCATAAATCATTATCACATCTGTGTCCAGCAAAACTAAAGAAGTAATAATATAGCAGGATTGGCCAGGACAGCTCCAGAAAGGGCAGGACAGGGGCTCATGAGCACAGGTGAAGAAGGTAACCTTGAATACAGGCAAGAAAGAATCTCTCTCTGAGGTCAGAAGAGATATAAGTTCATTTTATATTTCTGTAACAGAATAGCTAAGGATGGGGACTTCATCAAGTAAAGAGAGTTATTTGGTTCATAACTCCAGGAGCTTAAGGGAGTAAACAGCATGGAAGCGGCATCCTGGCAAGTGTGACATGATAAGGAGATGGAGAAATGGAGAGGGTGTGTAGAAGGAGCCAAACGTGTGGAATGGCCTCCCTTGATAACAGCCTTCCTGCAGGAACATGCCTGGTCTTCTAAAAACTACATTAATCTCTTCCAAAGCTGATGACCCCAGTGACCTAGCTTCCTCCCTCCATCCCCACCCCTTAAAAGCTCCACCATCTCTCATAATCTCCAGCCACACTGGGACCGTGGCTCCAACACAAGGCCTTGGGGGGACATTTCATATCCAAGCTGTGACAGTGAGGCTCACTTTTCTTTTTATAAGACCGAACCTGTACTAAGTCAAGCTGGAAGGTTCTAGGGGAACAAAACTAAGGGCCATGTCTCCTACATTCTCTGCTCCATGCAAAAGGACGTATGGAGTAAATATTCATTGAATGTATTTGCAGAAATGTCTACAAAAGGTGGAAAGTAATCTTTACAGCTTAGAATAGAATAAAGGAGATTAAATGGAGATGAAATAAAATGATCTACCTGAAAATACATTTAAGCCATAAAGCACTATGCACGTGCCAATTATTATCCTCATTATTTTCTTTAACCTGGACAAATTGCTTTTGAATCCAGAATCCAGCTTTACCAGTACCTACACAGCCTCACCCCGGTGTTGCTATTGTCTCTTCTCTACTGGCACAGTTGAGGTATTCCCATTGCTATCTGGATCATTCAAGCTGGTTCATATTAAACATCTTGATGTTCAGTTTGTCTGGAAGTTACCTTTCCTCCAGCCTAAAAAATCTGTGTCTCAGATGGATCTGTATCCTAATTTGCCTTAGTACTTTGGTGCAGAAAGATTTGAAACTCTGATTATACATCTTATTATGAAAAATTTAAATATACAGAGGTAGGGGAAATAAACAATATAGTAGACACATATCAATCACCAAGATTTGACAGTTGGTATTTTACTGCTTTCCTTAAACTATCCATTTATAAAACTTTGGTAAAAGGCATTTAAAAAATATCTATACCACCATTTCATTTTCTTCCTACTTTAGGCTGCATGTTTAAAAAGTATAGCCACCAAAAGATAACTACAATGCCATTTGTATACCTGAAGATTAGTAATTATTCACATAGTCAAATTTCCCTTGTTTAAAAATATTTTCTTACACTTGTCTGATCTCTAAAGCACCCTGCCTTAGTCAGTTCAGGATGCTATAACAAAAGTTATATTGTAAACTGAGTGACTTAAACATTTATTTCTCTCTCTTCAAGGCTGGGAGGTCTAAGATTTTGTGTCAGGCCTTCTTGCTGTGTGGTCATATAGCAACCTCTGGATCCCTCCTCTCTTTAGGCTCCAGTCCTTCCCTAGGTGCCTGACAGTCTTGACCTCCTTCCTATAAATGTAATTGCTTCCCAAGGGCCTTATGTCTAAATGCCATCACCTTAAGCATTAGGACTCCAACAGAAGAATTTTGGGGGCATAAAAACTTTTCAAACACTCATAATACCCCATAAATTTGCTTATGTGTCTCTCAAGCCTCTTTAATACAAAGTAAGCACCTTGCTTCCTCATGCCAGTGCTGTACAACCTGGGCCAGTTGGCCTGTAGCAGGTCCCACATTCTGGTTTACCCCTTGACTACCTCAGTCACTCGACTTGCTCCTCCACCGACCATATTTCCTGTAAGTTACTTCCAGGGGGTCGATTAGGTTCAGGATCATCCATTTGTGAAAGAATATTTCAGAATGGCTCAGTTTGCTTCCTGTTCCTGTGCTGGAAGGCCCATGACCTCTGGTCCTGCCACCTTCAGTGATGCAAAGAATCATCATGACTCAGGGGTAACCCTGGTGTACAGTAATCTTCATAAAGTTATATATTAAAAAACACTTGTTTTTCTCCTTTTCTACAAAGTAACACAAATTTATCATAGAAATTTTATAACATTTAGATAATGAAAAGAATAAGAATTTAATTAATTGACTCCTTTTGTAGTGGTCGTGAAAAGTGTAAACTCACTGCACCCCGCTTCTCTTCTGGGAAAGAGGGGTGCAGTGCAGAGAGAGGACTTAGATTTAGTACCCATAGAAACTTTTCCAGAAGTGTTGGAATGTCTTTTCTGTATTTACTAAATAATCTACCTTGTTCTGATGATTAAGATTCCACACTGCAGTTGAATAGGTTACTTCATGTGCTCCCCAAGCTCCATTCCTGAACATGTAGTTAGGGACCTGCGAGTTCAGCATCTTCTGCGAGCTTCTTGGAAATGCAGTTTCAGGCCCTCCCTGAGACACCCCCCTTCTTCATAATCTCCACCTTAACCAGGCCCCAGGAGTAAGTGGAAAGCATGCTGTTCTAAAGAACACTCATTTAATCAATGCCTGCAAAAGCTGGCTCCTCGTGAGATGCATATGGGACAAACATGCTAAATTCAGCCATGGAGAAAATTATCACAGGCCAACTGTGCGTGAGTTTTTTGAAGGTTGAAGGAAAAATCAGTACTATATCTTAGAGAGGTAAACGTAGCAGTGACAAGGGACTTGCCTGGGACTTGGAGTTCAAATTTAATCTCAATGACCGTGGTGTTAGGTAATTATAAGCGGTCTAATCTTTGGTTTCTCCTTGGCAAAATTGAGATCAAATTCCTTATTTCATAGGGATGGTTTGAGGTTTAAATAAAACCATGTATATAAAACACAGCAACAGAGGTGGGGACATCATAAGTACTTGGTGACATGAACTACTATCATTAACTATTATTATTATTATTATTATTTTTTTGGTACCAGGGATCAAACTCAGGTCCTTGCGCTTGAGCAGCAGGCAGTGGAACCACTGAGCTAAATCCCTGGCCCTATCATTAATTATTATAAAAATGCTAAGTTTTATGAGGCAGTGACGAGAACAAAGGTTATTTGCACCTATGATTTGGGGAGTACTTTGCCAATTGGGACAAATAGTACTTCAGAAATACTTTTAATGCTGATATTAAAAATATTGTAGAATTTTTTCCTCCTAACTTCAGCTACAAAAGCAGTCACCACTTTCAGCTGATAGTTCTATGTACAGAAACTGAGAAAACATTTTAGGTTGAGCACATCCATGTTATGCTCAGAGCAGCCACAGCCTACACAATATACTTTTTCCCAAATGAGAAAAGAAAACCAAACAACCACCCTTGACACTTTCTGCCACTCTTTTTAAAAAAGATCTTTCCCTTCAATACAGACTGAGGCTTAAATATGCTTTGATTCCAAAGAGATTATATTTACAGAAACTTCACATTTAAAAAAGTTGTCTAGTGCAATTGTGAAGTGCGCTAAGAAAGCAGCATAACAAAGGGTGTTGACTGTACTTTTTGAAGTGAATGAAATAAAACAACTACCAAATGTAGGTGGATTTTTTTCAACCTCTAAAATAAATATTTGTAAAGCAAGCCCTGGTGGCATGAAGACCGTGGTGATAGAGGATTAATATGTGATAACGTGTTTCTTAAAGATGGATCTCCTGACAATCAGAGGTCGAATTCTTATCCTGGAACCAAGCCAGAATGAGTAAAATACTTTTGGTAGTTAAGTGCTCCTCCACTGAGGGAAACGCATTCTCTTGGGGGCATAATTTAGCTCTAGTGAAGGGAAACAACTCTGTCGTCATCCGTAAAAATAAGTTTACTTGGTATGAGTAACTGTTCAGCTCTCTGAGTGCCTGAATGCAGGGAAGGGCCATCCTAGATGATTTTAACCTCAGAAAGCCTGAGAACCACCATCACACCTGTGGCCATTCTTTTCCTAAGTTTTCCTGCTTCAAGTTACTCTTGAGAACCTGACATTTTCTTGTGAAATGAATCCCAGGATTTTACTGAGTAGACTTGCTAACTACGACATGATAAATACTGTGTTGCCTTCATTCTCCTGTCTTTTGCTGAGGTCCAGTCCACACTTTCCTGTGGTCTGGGAGTGAACAAGGCATGTGAAGGTCACTATGAGACCTTGTGTAGTAACTCAGAATTTGTGTTCCAGAGCAGAGAGCCTGGTCCTGCAATTTGCCTGCTTGGAATGTGTGAATGGCAAAATTAAAGACATTTCTAGAAACACCTATGTATAGTTTATTTGTGTAAAATCTGTTGCCACATTTGCACCAGAAAATCAGAAATCTTAATGTTAAGCTAATAATAATAACCATTATTTCTACTTGTTGTAATTATTTGTACTTTTATGTTTTAAAATATTTTTAGCTCCACATGAATCCACAAGTGGGCATTTTCCCATTCTTAATTTACCATCATCCCAGTGGTATGTACCTGATTGCTCTGTATTTTTAAAAATTTCTTGTGTCTGCAGGCTATTACTTCATACTTCCCTGCATACAGCAATGTTCCAGTTCCTTCACATCCTAGGGAAAGCCATCACCCCCCCATACCCCCAACACACACACACACACACACACACACACACACACACACACACACAGACACGGCACAATAGCATCCTTTAAACTTGCAGCTTGATTTTCTTAGCATTCTACAAATCTCTTCTAACTTGCAGACCCATAAGCCAATGTTTATTTCCTAATGAAAGCATCTGTTTTTCCTTTATCCCTCTTTCCTTTGAGTGACTATATTTTCAAAATCAATTTGTAATCTTCATTGTCACAAGCTTCGAAATATTTAGAAATAACATTCTAAAACATGTGCTTAAGTGTCGTGAAAGCAAGTGAGGAAAGGCCCCAGCATACAGGCTGTCTTCCCTCAGAGCCAAGCCTAACACAAACCTTTGTTAAGCTTTCTTATATTTCTCCAGGGACTATGTACTGAGAAGGCCCTGGTTGTCGTCTAACTGGCAACTTGGTCTGAAGAACCTGGAAGGGTGAATTTTTTGTGAATATCACTCAGCCTCAAAAATTTTTGCTTTGGGGATTTATAATGAAAGCCATGAGTTGGGGAAAGTCACTATTTTATTTTTAGACTACCTAGTTACAAAACAGAACAACTTTGGTTATGCTAACAGTTCAGTTGCCATGTTAATAGTAATGCTGTGCAAATACGGTTTGCCCCAAGTTTCTTTGGCATGACAGGTCCTTTGCTTTCTTTTTAATGCAGTAAAATATACATAGCCTAAAATTTAGCATTCTAACCATTTTAAATGTTTAATTTAGTGACATGAAGTGCATCCATATTGTTGTACAAGCATCCACCTCCAAAACTATTTGCACCATTCCAAACTGAAACTCTGGACCCTTTTATCAATAAACTCCCCCTGACCACTGCCCTGTCTGCCCTGGCAATTATCATTCTACATTCCTCGGTCTCTACAATTTTGGTACCTCATGTAAGTGGAATCATATAGCATTTGCCCTTCTGTATCCAGCTTTTTACACTTAGCACAATGCTCTCAAATTCTATCAAAGTTGTAGCGTGTGTCAGAATGTCCTTTGATTTTAAAGCTGAAGAATATTTCCTTGTACTTGTATGCATACTCAATATTTTATTTACCTATGTATCCATCCACGGACACTTGGGTTGCTTCCACCTTTTGGCTGTTGTGAATTGTGCTGCTGCTGTGAACATGGGTATGCACACACATCTTCAGTTCCTTTGGGTGTCTATCCAAAAGCATGATTGCTGGATCATCTGGTGATTCTATGTGTAGCTTGTGAGGCACTGCATACTGTTCCACAGTGGCCACACCATTTTATATTCTCATCAGCAATGCCTAGGGTTCCAGTTTCTCTGCAACCTTACCCACACTTAATTCTTTTTAAAACACAAGTAGTTAACCCAGTGAGTGTGAAGTAGAGCCTGTCAGGTGTTTATTGGCCATTTGTATATCTTCTTTGGAGAAATATTCTTTGACCATTTTTTCAGTCAAGTCATTTGTTTGATTTTTTTGATTAGTTGTTAATCTTTCTCCTTTTGCACAGTGTGACAGTAATTCCACCAGTCAGTCAAGCAACATTTTGCCTCTATTCGTGAGGCACTACACTAAGCTTGTGCCAAATCCTGTTCAGATGGCAACATGCATCCTGGCATCAGGTAACAGGACCTGACATATTCTTACAGTGTAATTACCTGGAATTTACCAAAGGATCTTAAAGGATCTAAAAACCAGACTGTGGGAAGCAAAAGAGCAGATGCATCCCCACATAAATCATAGAGGAAGACTCCATGATCAGACCACCCTCCCCCCCGCCCCGCCCTGTACCCTGGCCTTGCAACAAGAGCCTGAGGAGTCCTACCTTCTGTCTTAGAGAGAGAGTTGCTGCCCCAGAATGAAACATACCCTGGCACTTATGGCTCTTCCAGATGAAAGCTTACATTTTTCTTATTTTAAACATTTCTGTGAAACTGGGGACTTAACATGATTTAGGCTCGTGAAAAGCCATCGTTAACGCATACTCTGCTCCAACCACTACATGGACCTTTACTCCACATGCTCTCTAAACACAGATAATTACCATGGTAACCACAGTGTTTCAGGACTAGCATACATACACTTGCACCTTTCTTAAAGAAACACAGAACACAATGTAGAATTAAAACAGTAAATCACTGGGATGTTTTTTATTTGTTGTTACATAGTTGTCAGAATTTAGAGAAGTGCTGGACACTGTCACCCACTATCAATTGTACTTGAAAAAAGTAGATGTTTGAGCAGGCCCTTTGACATCTCACCAGAAAATAGAGTCTTGTTTGTAACATCGTGTAAAGAATGACCGATGGGTTTCAAGATTGTTGGGGTCAGAAGACTCTCAAAGCAGAAAATGTCACTAAGAACATGAAGTCCTGAAGAGTATAGGTTTTTAAATGACACATTCATGGGGCCAATTCTCTTCAGTTAAATTACAGCTTTGATTACCCTAATGTTGGTAAAAGTTTGGGCAAACATGCTTTTTTGGTAGCATCTAATTTTATCTTTGATTGTACTTGGAAACATGCACAACCATTTTGTTGTGCCTTCAGAAATTTCTCTCTCTTCTTCCTCTCTTTCTGTTTCTTTTTCTTTGCTCTGTAAACAAGTCTTTTCTTGCCCTGTGGATAGTTGATGAGTAGTCAGCAGAATGAAACCCATATGGTAGTTTCACCAAAAGTCATCTCCATGCAGCTATGACTAACAGTTGCCTCTATGACATTGGAAAGCCAGAGATGCACAAGCTGAAAGCTAAGCCCCAACCAACAATTTAGCAAGCCTCTTTCTCTTCAGGTTTGAATGTGTTGCCTTGTTTTGTCTATGTGTGAAAAGAAATAGCTTTCTGTAATTCTACATGCAATGAAGACTATCTCTTTCTACCTAATGGAATGGAGTTCGGATTCCACCTCTCATTTGCCTCTCTGTCTCTGGGATACTAATGTTTTGATGAGTGAGAAGAAAGGACCCTTTTCTGTTTGATTGTTTTCTTTTAAATTAAATGTAGTAATAAATCTAACTCAACCAAAATAACTGCTGAACATTTCATATTAACATAACAGCAAAGATGAACTTGGGCAGTGCTTGATAAATGCTACCCAGTGCTTAGATTGGAATGCCTCCAAACCCTTAAACTCCCACACCAATTTGGAAGAGCCTACCTGAGGTTTTTATATCCTTAGCCTGAAGATTCATTTTTCATTTACAAGATAGAGTCCTGAAGTTTCAAGGACAATCATGCTATACTTTGTAGAAAGTACACAGAGATAATGTTGGAATGAGAAGCTTTTTTTAAAAAAAAACCCTAGTGAATATATATTTTTCTTTTTACATCTACCATGTGGATGCCTTTCTAGGTTTTCTATAATTAAATTATAATTCTATAGGCCTAAATTCTTTAAGGTAAGAAATAAATCATACAGCAATCTATTTACTGAGCACCTACCTAGCACAGGATTAAGAATGGATATTCCTCGGTTCTGACCATTTCCCTATTATCTCTTCAAAGAGGATAGAGTCCAAATGCCACTTTTTGAGCCTGAGAAGCCATGTGAGTGGTCTCTGCCTTCTTGGCCATCGGGGGATACTGTGCAGAGGAACCAGCACATGAACAGGTGCATGAAAATGGATAGAATTTGGAAGAAGAGCAAATAGGTGATGTTATGAAGAGAATTCAACTAGGTGAAGGGTCCTAGTTGGAATAATCATTACTGGATCTGTTCCTGTGGTTGAGGGGCCCCTGATGGTGGATCATAAAGAGACCTTGTCCTTACTGAACATCTAGTTCAGTTGGGAGTGAGGAGAGGGGTGTCCAATTTAAGTCTTCTTCAAATCTCGCATTGACCACAAACTCACCTGCCCCGGGGAATTTGTTTAAGCTGTGCCCCTTGCCTAGGACACCTTTTTCCAGCACAATTCCTCTTCCTCATTCAGATCTCAGTTCACATGGCCCTTCCCTAGCACACATCCCTCCATTTCTGGAAGGGTAAGTATCAGTGCCCCTCTTATAGGCAGCTATAGTCCCTTGCATTATCATTTGTAGCCACAGTCTTAGCTTTATTTTTCTTCTATGTGATTATTTAACCATGTACCCCCCATTATACTGTGAATTCTAAGAAACTGTTTTTGGAGTTGTTTAACCCTGACTCTGGTACCCAGCATCTGGTACCCAGTACTTGGTACACAGCAGGAGCTCCACAACTGTCTGGTGAGTACACTGCTGGAGCCATTGGCAGATTTCTTGCAGATGCTGTTCGCAGATGGACTTATCTCTTACTGACTCTCATACCCATTCTCTTTCCACAAGTCCATGGAAATCACTTCTATCCTATCCTTGTCATCTTGCCCTGAACTCTTGCTGTTGGCTTCTAAATGATTTTTTTGTCTGCAGTTTTGCTCCTCTTGTAAACAACTGCCCTTCCACAGTAAGGATCTGATCATGTCCTTCCCTACTCAAGCTTAGAGTATCTGAGGCTTTCAGTGAAGTTGTGTTCTGTCTTCTTGCACTTTTCTCTGAAGCTCTTGGCTCTTCCCCCTTTGCACTCTTTCAGGAACCTCTTGTAGCTTCCTCAGTATACTGAGATGTCTCCACTTCTCTGACTTTGCATGTGTTCTAGGCTAGAGTGCCTTTGCCTCTGGTATTTTATCTGAAAAACTCATACTTATTCCTCAAGGCCTAACCTAAATAGCTCCCCCATTCAGACTTCTCCAGTCAAATCCTTTATCCTCAGCTCTGCCAGGTAGGCAGCCTCTTTTTGCCTCCTATCATGCTGTCCTGCAATTATTTGTTGATGTGCTTACCTTACTCACTGAATTGAGTTCCCAGCGAGCACATCATGTAATTATCCCTGGTTTGTCGCCATCATTTCTTACAGTGTCTGTCATTTAATATTTTGTATGAATGAATGAATGAAACAGAACCTCTCTTCTTAGTCTTATCCACATCTTAGGAATTTACTAATTTTTTTTTTTCCAGGAGTGGTAGCTCCTTTCTTGTTAGACCTCAAATTTTGAAGGCAGAAATAGAACCTTATATGCTCCATATTTGTCATTGTGCTAATTACATATAAGAGCATTTGATGATTGAACACCAGAAAGCAAGCCCTTTTAACATAATTTTTTTAGTTTCACCTAACAGTAGTTTTTTTGGTTATACAAATGCTGTTAGGAAAATACAAAAAATGTGATTTTTACACAGTTTTGTGAAAAAATGTCACTTTTAGCCATCTAGTCCTAATCATTTGAGGAGCTAGTTGTGTCATATAAATGCAAAACATTCCAGTAGAGTTTTGGAGCAAATTTTATTTGTGTAAAATTTGTTACAATGAATAAAATCTTATTCAAGTTCATGATTTTTTTTCCTTCAACACATGAATTCTCTAATTTCTAATTAATTTCTAATTCTCTAATTCTCTAATCTAAGAATATATTATTGCAATGAGAATTGAGATTTCATGTTTTAAAATTGTGAATGATGGGGTTAAGTTTGATAAAAGTGCTTATCAATTAGAAGGAATAACTTCTAACTTTCTGTAGCACAGTAGTATAACTATGATTGACAACAGTTAATTGAATAATTCACCGTAGCCAATAAAGAGGATTTTGTTTCTAACACAAAGTAGTGATAAATGTTTGGGATGATGGATGTGCCAATTACCCTGACTCCAGTCATCACACATTATATATACATATTGAAATGCTTCACAGAAGGCCCTGGGTTTAATCCCCAGTTCCAAAAGAATGCTGCACAGTACCACATAAATAAGTACAATTACTTCTGTGTCAACTAAAAATACCAATATATTTTTTAAAAATTTTAAAGAAAAAACCAAAATGTCCTGTTTTTGAAATGTGAATTAAAAGGGTACCTATTATTGAGTGTCCAAGAACAAAATGAGAGACTCATGAGAACTGACTCTGTGTTAAGTGGGGATTGTTACAAATTGCTTAGGCTAGTGGTCCGCAGATCCACAGCATCAGTGGGACATGGTCACTGTTTAGTGCTATGAATGCTCAGGTCAAGAATCCTGAAGGTGAAGTCCTGAACTCTGAGTTTCCAGACCTTCCAGAGGATACTAACATCCCTTAGAGTGTGGAAACTTCCATTTTTGTTGACAGTAATTCTGCTGTCTAGTGACTTCCCTTCCTAGCAGAGTCATGCATCTCTGGTTGGTGCTTCTATTAAGTGAAGTCCTTTTCTTGCAAAGAGAAACCCACCATACCTTGGGATAGATTTGATTGGTAAAATATTCTGCCTGTCTCCTGGTAAATTCTATTCTCTGGGCTATATTGAGCTTAAATTCTTTTTATTGAGTAAAATTCTTTTTCATGGCACAACCTACAGTTATTACATGCTTCCTCTACACCCTTCCCCTCAGGAAATGCTCCAAAGTCTATTCCCAAGTCCATGTGTATTTGTCAGCTTTCTCTTGCTGTAATGAAAACCTGACACTGGCTACTTATGAAGTTAAGAGAGGTTTATGTGGGAACCACAGCTCAAGTCCAAGGCCAGGCAGTCCCTTTGTCTTTGGCTCTTGCCAAGCGCAGCTCACTCCTTTCATTACCAAGGACTTCCCAGTAGGCCCTGACTCTTTTGTTTTCCCCATTAACTTTATTGGTACATTTTGGTACATTTCTGGTATGAAATACAGTTACATCCATCATTGGGATCTTGTACCATTACATGAGTCTCTTGGTTCTTATTTTTTCCCCCTTCCCTTGCCCTCCCTTCACCCCCTCCACCCTTCCCTATTTGCAAAGACCTTGTTTCCATTGTTTTCCTCTTCTCATATTTTTTCCTTTCCCTTTTTTCCCTTCCTCTACCCCTCCCAATTCCCCTGCTCTTTTAGACCTTTTCTTCCTGTTACACAATATCAGTTATACATTTTTAAAATTACAATATTAAGATCTAGGAGACATTACCACAGATTTTACAGAATTTAAAACAATATAGAAAGCATATTACAAAAATCATTTTTGAAATAAATTTGACAACTTCTAAGAAGTAACTTGGAAGACAAATTAATGAAACTAACTCTGGAGGAAATATAAAATTTGAATAGCACCTATTAAAGAAAGTATATTCCTAGCTTGAAAACCTACCTATATGACAACAGCAGGCTCATAAACATTTTAACTGATAAATTATATCAAACAATTAAAGCAGAAAAAAGAAGGAACACTTCTCCCCTCATTTTAGGAACTCAACATTGTGCTAATCCTAAAACTGGATAAAGATAATAGAAGAAAAAAGTATGAACATAGACAGAAATTTGTTTAACAAAACAAACTATTAGAAGTCAGATCTGGCAGGATGTAGAAAGTGGTTTTGTTATAGGGATGGCAGTGTTGGTTCAGCATCAGAAGATTCACCCCCAAAAGTCATCATTTTAACAGAGGAAAGGAAAAAGCCGTATGATCCTGTCACTAGTTGGAGAAAAAGTATTGGACTAAATTCTACAACTGTTCATGGTAAAAGCTATCAGGAGCCTAGAAGTAGAACAGAACCTTCTCAACAGATTAAAGACATGTACTCCATACTTCCAGCGAGAATGCCTTGCATGAATGGAGAAGATACAATGCTTTCTCCTTAAGGTGGGGAACAAGGGCAGATATGCTTACTCTTTATCTGTCCATTAAACTTTGAAACCTAGTCCCCACCAAAATACTCTGGCAATAAAATGACACAACTAGGATAGGATTGGCATGGCAGAAGCAAAAATCTTTATAGGTAGATGAAATGATCATCTACAGAGAAAATAGTAAGAAATCTCTAGGAGCCCCTAGAACTTGGACTTGAATTTAGCAGGATTAGAAAACACAAGGTATATATAAACATTCAGGTCTGTGTATACTTGCTATAAATGAAGCACTGGATATTGAAATTTAAAAGTTATGTAGGAATACAGAGGACCTAGAAAAGTTAAAAACAAAAACAAAAACAAAAATAGTGTTGGAAGATGTTTAGTACCTAATTTTAAGACTTCTTCTAAAGCTACAGTAATCAAGGCAGTGTTGGTGTAAGGAAAGACATATAGATCATTGGAATCAAACAGAGAATCTAGAAATAGAACCACACATATATGGTCCACTAAGTTTTGAAAGATTATTTAACATTAGCAATTTATAGACTATAAACTCAATTCAAGAGCTGAGGAAAAGATAGTGTTTTCAGCAAACGGCACTAGAACACCTGGTATCTGTATACAAAAAATTAACCTCAACCCTTTTTTTGCATACATGAAAATAACTTGAAGGCATGTATGAACCTAAATAAGAAGATTAAAGGTATAAAACTTTAAGAAGAAATTATAAGGGAAAATATTTATGAATTCAGGGTAGGCAAGAACTACCTAGGATACAAAAAATATGATGTATAAAAGAATAAAACTGATAAATGAGATTCCATCAAAATTTAGAACTTTAAATGACATCATTAAAATGAAAAGTAGTCCTTAAACAGACCATATTTACAATGCATATAACCTATGACCAGAATATATAAAGAATTCTTAGAGCTCATTAATAGACAACCCAATTAAAATGTAGACATAAGAAGATGATAAATGGCCAGTATAGCACAAGGAATGGTGTGCAACTCTAGAATCAGAAAAATACTAATCAGTACAATAATAACATTGAATTATGCACTCATTAGGGAGATGAAGTTCAAAGTTTTAAAAGCCTTGTCATGACTTTTTCTTTTTGTTGGATTCTCCCCCTTTGCATTTAATTTGTCATGCCCAGTGGATTCATTCTGCTGGGTTTCCTGGGGTTGTGATCCTCATTGTCTTTTCCTAGGGTATTGTCTAAAATTTTTTGGAGTGCCGGTTTGGTATTCATGAAGTTCCTGAGGTGCTCTTTATCATGAAAGTATCTTATTTCTCCATCAATTTTGAAATATAGTTTTGCAGGGTCCATCAATCTGGGTTGGAGGCTGTTTTCCTTTAGGGCTTGAAATACATCACTCCAAGCTCTTCTTGCCTTGAGGGTTTTCACTGAGAAGTCTGCTGTGATTCTGATGGGCTTTCCTTTGTATGTGATTGAATTCTTTTCTCTCACTGCTTGTAGAATTTTGTTCTTCTGTTGGATTTCTGGAATCCTAACTATTATATGCCTATGTGTAGATTATTTTTGATTAAGGCTAGCTGGAGTCCTATATGCCTCACTTATCTGTATGTCAAGCTCTTTTCCCCTGCTTGGGAAGTTTTCTGCCATCACTTCTGTGAACAGTTTTTTTTATGTCATCTGCACTCTCTCCTCTTTCTTCATTGACTCCAATCAGTCTTATGTTATTCTTCTTTGCATCGTCTAGCAGCTGCTGTATTGATTTCTCATGTTCCCTTACAATTTTAAAGCAATTTTTCTTTTCCTCCTCACTAATTGCAATCTTGTCTTCTATATGTGAAATTCTATCCTCACATTGGTTCATTCTGCTGTGCAGACTTTCGATGGAGTTTTTAATCTCTTGGAAATCTGTATCTGTTTTATGGATTCCATTTGTTTCCTATGTTGGGATTCCATCATGTTCTTCAGATCCTCTATTTTTTTATCTGTGTCCTCTCTAGATTTATTAATCATGTCTTGCACCATGAGCAAAATCTTTGCTATTATCTGAGTAATTATTTCTGATTTCCTTTTTCCCAGATCCTCTTTTGTTGCCAGTTCAGAGAGTCCAGGTGGTTAAGTATGAGATTATTCCATCTCGTTTCCCTTTGGGGTTGCTGTAGGTGATCTGGAAGTCTGTTTTTGAGGCTTGTTTATGTGTCTTCTCATTTCCACGGGGTGGCGGGGGGAGTGCTTCTGTTGCCCACGCGGCTCACCTTCTCTGCCCTAGGAGCTTGGGATGGCAGCTGGGGAGCTTCCTTCCAGGTGCTGGGACCAGCTGAGCTTCTCTGCCCTAGGAGCCTGGGATGGAGGCAGGGAGCTTCCTTCTGGGTGCTGTTACTGGCTCACCTTCTCTGCCCTAGGAGCCTGGGATGGAGGTGAGGAGCTTCCTTCTGGGTGCTGGGACCCACTGAGCTTCTCTGAGGCCCTGACTCTTAAAGGTCCACAGAACCTCTCAATACCAGCACCCTCGGTACCACGCCTTTATGTGTGGGTGTTTGGGAGACACTCAGCCTCCAGACTATAGCACCATGTACATCTAGTTTCCAGTCTTTGCCTCATCTCACAAGCATAGGCTTGTGCGGACCCCCTTCACACCGAGATCTGGCATTTGCAGGCCAGCTGCAACCTGCTTGTGGTACTTCTTTCCACGGGGTAGAAAGTGTGTTCACTTTCTTGTCCATAATGTCTTGTAGATTCAAATTGCTTTAACTAAAACAAAAATTCAAAGAGGAAAAATCATCCTGTGTGCTTTTACATGAGTTGTGTTTGCTGCTATTTTGTTGTAGAGTTTATTTTCTGAATCTGATAAAAGTACTTTGTGATTATCTATTACTCTATTTGATGTTATTTTGGATTTGCTGCATGATATTGAAATCATTTAAATCTTGAGCTTGCTAGACAACATATATAGGGTCATCCATTTACTTGGCAGTTACTTTTCCTGTATTTTTTGTTTTAAATAAAAACATCCTCCAAGGCAGGACCATCAATTAAAAATTCCACGTATCATTGGGTACTCAAATTGATCTTACTTTCATTAAATTTTTGGCAGGCCAATCATTTTGAAACCTACAAAGCTATATTATTAACTTTCTAATATATTAGAAAATAAACAAAGATATTGTGAAAGACTTTGTTAAGTAGTAGTTAAAATTAAGATACCAAGTGTCTGTAGCATCCTTCTGGTCTACTGTGCTAATTATCTAGCTGGTGGGTCATAGTGAGGTTAATTTGTCAAGCTTTGACTTAGTGAATCCATGTCATTCCCAGTGCATGGTGCTTCCTTTTGAACATATTTACAGGTCTGCATTTAATAATTTATTCCATATTGTTTTCTGGAGATTGACATAAACTCTTTTTAATTTATGCTTTTTAGCAATGGCTCTTTTCCCTGTATATCTAAACTTTTGGCATGAGTCCTGTTCTCAGAGTTGAAATACATTTATTCTGTGACCATATTTGCAAATTCTTTTATTCAGTGCTGTGACTGTAATCTTTATGGATATGGAGACTCATCTTCTTTTAAGTCAGGAGGTAATATCTCTTACTATCATTATTTATTTTTTCTTGAAGCATTTTTATTTTTCCTTTTCAATTTTGAGTCCTTCCATGAGTGTTCAGAAGCATATCTCTTTTACTCTTCATTATTTCTACAGTGCCTGACCCATTCTAAGCTCTTAATAAACATTTGTTAAACAAAAGTTAAATCATGCATTGACTCTGCCTGCTAGATTTGTAGCCCCATGAAGACTATTTCTGGTATGGATGGTTTACAATTTTGTAGATATTCCCTTTGCCTTAATATGATTTATTTTATTTTCTTCTATTTTTTTGTTTTTACTTGCTTTAAAATAAATTGGTTCCCATAAAATTCCTGTAAATGTCATAAAATGTAAATTTTACTTCTAAACCCAGTTTGTTTTCATTAACGACAGTGTTGAATGCTTATTCCCAGTGAGAATATCTTAATTAAATATACTCTCAAGGCTTAAATCATTTTTCCCTGTATGGACTCTGGATCTGTGACACAAAAAATTCACCAAGTGGCTTATAATATGCTTCTCATATATCTCCCTAAGCTACTGAATCAAGAAGAAAAGAGTTTCATACCATCCTAGAATCAGATCCTCTTCTCAGTCTGACCGAGCCTTGTTCCTCCCTTATTTGAATGGTAGTAAATGTGATTTTCATGGATCAAGAATGTCACTTCAATCCAAAGTGATTTGTACTGTGTCCTCAATTCACTGGCAAAATGGAGAACACAAGCATTGTATGTTGACATTCTAAAGAATTTATGCTAAAGATTTGCACCTGCCAAAACAAACAAACAAAAAACAAAACACTGTCTGGAATAGTCATATAAAATGAAAGAGAATTATAAATGTTAATTGGAATATTGACATTTCACCTGTTGAGGATAACTGTGGGTGGGATGGTTTGGGTTGGGGACTCATCAATCTTGAATTCTACAAAATACTCATACAGAGATATGTTTAAGATATTTTTCTTATTTTATTACCTTAAAAATACAGTGGTTCCTCAAAAGAAAACTTAAAACAGAACTACCATATGATCCAGCTGTACCACTCCTTGGTATATACTTGAAGAAGTCAGTCAGCACACTATAGAAATACTTGTTTATCCATATCCATCATGGCACACTTAACAATAATCAAGTCATGAAATAAGCCTAGGTGCCCATCAGTAGATGAATGGATAAAGAAAATGTAATATACATACATCATGGAGTATTATTTAGCCATAAAGAAGAATGAAATCATGTCCTTTACAGGAAAATGGATGGAACTGGAGATCATGATGTTAAGTAAAATAAATCGGATTCAGAAAGACAAGTACCACATCTTTTGTCTTTCATGTGGAATGTAGAGAAAAAGATGATACTAAAATAGATGGGGTCTATTAGAGCAGGAGACAAAGTCTGGGGCAGCAGGAGGGGAAGGCAAAAGAAGGTAAGAGACAGGTGAACAAGATCACAGTATACTATGTATGTGTATGCAAATGCCACAACAATATCCATTACTCTGGATAACCAGTATGCACTAATGAAAAGTTGTAAAAAATTCCTTTGCTTTCCATGCACTGGCTCAACAGTCTTGGCCAGTGGGTGAAGAAGTGTGTCTAAGGCAAAATGATATCAATATAAGGATCATGTGGAACAGGAGAGAGTTGAATTGTGTCAATAAGCTTTCCTAGATAACTACAATAATCAAAATATAAAGAGAAAAGATTGTTTGGCTTGCTATTTTAGAGGTTTCAGCCCATGTTGATTTACTAGCCTCCTTGCTTTTGGCCTGTGGTGAGGCAGCACATCATGGACGAACCATGAGGCATAGAAGAAGAGGAAGGACTGGGTCCCACAGTCCCCTTTAAGGGTATACAGTGCCCACCATGACCAGCAGACCTCCCAGCAGACCCCACCTCTTACAGTGTCTGCCATTTCCCAATAGCACCGGGTTGGACTCCAGACCTTAGACGCATGGATCTGTGGGGGGTTTTCATCATGGCATTCATTGTGGAGATAGAAGGAAAGAAGTGAGAACACATGGCAGGCATTCAGAACTTAACCTCAAAATATGAGGTGGAGAGGAGGAGACAATCAGGAAGAAGACCACACTAGATGGACTGGCTCGTGTTCAACAGAGGCCAACCCTCGTGGTTGGGAAGCATTGATGATGATGGAGCCTTTTGCACAGAAATCATGTTACAGTGTCTTTCAGCCACTCCTAGACATTATCCTCCAAGAGAGGCAGGGGAGCAATTTGAGAGGCCATGGTACTCTCTGAAGCTAAGGGGATGAGGGAGAAAATGGCTCTCCTCAGCTCAAGGTGGACAGAACCCATGGATAATGTGGCTTTTCAATGGCCCAGTCAAAGTGCTCTGCTGGAATTTGTACTCTACCTTTGCATGTGGCTCCCAAGGTCTTGCTTTTCTTAGCCTGGGCTCGCAGTCCATATCTTCCTGTTTCAGAACCCTTTACAGATGGTAGAGCAGTGGTACCATCTCCTACTTAAGAGAAATATGTTAGATTTGACAAGGATCACATCAGGCATACAAGATTGTCATCAGGCTGTGATATCTGTTTCCAATTTAGTCCTTCTATGTTCATACCTGTTTCTGAACCAAGGATGGGTGGCTCTCATAGAATCATTTCTTCATGTGTGTGAAGGAAAAAAAATTCATATAATTAAAAAACTATCATTTTCCCTCTTTTTGTTTTAATATGAATTTCATTTTTTATTTATGACTATCTTTACTTCCCTGATTAAAAGAATATCTCTGCTGTCAACATATCATTTCTGCCCAATATTATTGTGTATTTCCTGTTTGGTTATAGAGAGGATGGAAGTATTAAAAACATACTCTTCCCTGCCTGTCCAAATGCTTCGTTTGCTACTGACTCCAACAGAGATATTACCATTTGCTAAGGCGTAGAGGGAGGAGTGTTCAGAGGGTCTGAGTGATTGATTTGTTAATCATCCCTTCCTTTTCTGAACTGTTAACAGGATTTGGATAGGAGACAGAATCACATGCAAGGTGAAAGATCTGGCTTTGGTCACAGCAAAGGCCAGCAGCATGCAGAAGAGCAAGCCATGAGTTCTGGTCTAGCCTTGTCATCTCCTCTTCACTTTGGTGGGAGTTAAATCACAATGCTGTCCCTGTCAGATCTCTCCAGCCTTTATCTCTCACCAGCTGGAGAGAGGATTCCTGGTGCTGGCCCACTTTTCCCAGCCTCTCATAGATTCTCAGGAGTAGTGTGAGATTTCCAGTAAGCAGTAGAGTTGGCACAAATAAATTTCAAATAGATGAAGGTGTGGCTGTACAGGGCAAGGAAAGGTACACATTGTCAAAAATCTGATTTTTTGGGGAAACATCAGAATTT
The DNA here is from genome assembly GCF_053883595.1 of Heterocephalus glaber. Classification (NCBI taxonomy): domain Eukaryota; kingdom Metazoa; phylum Chordata; class Mammalia; order Rodentia; family Bathyergidae; genus Heterocephalus; species Heterocephalus glaber. The sequence goes on from NW_028258432.1 coordinate 3,493,289, forward strand.
GACAAACCCAAGAAAAGTTTGTTTGTTTTTGGTACTGGGGATCGAACTCGGGTCCTTGTGCTTGCAAGGCAGGCAACAGAATCATTGAGCTAAATCCCCAGCCCCCAAGAAAAGTTACACATACTAAAAACCTGTTAATTGTAATAAAATAAAATACAGTGTCCTTGAATGCAATTTTAGGTAATTTTCTTGAAGGCATTTAGGATAGGAAAACAAAGAGCTTTCAACTCTGAACAACTGAACTCGTATTGAACAGCACAGGAGGATTATTTTTGGTCCTAATATGCACTCATTTCTTCTTTGTTTGTTTGTTCTTGAGACAATGTCTCACTATGTAGCACAGGCTGGGCTTGAACTCAGAGCAGTCTTCCTGTCTCAGCATCCTCAACCCTGAGATTAAAGGTATGCCACCACATCTGGCTCATAGCCACTTCTAAAATGAAGATATCTCACCTTCCTTAACTGGGCTCTGTCAGGGCATCACGCAAAAATGTACTATGTTGTCTGTTTGAACATACTTAGAGATATTTCAGTCTTATAATTCCAGTGATGTGCATGTCAAAGGTAACTGGCAAAGGCTTTTGCTGTATAACAGTGAAATATGGAGCAGACACCAAAATGCTCTTTGTAAGGAAGCTGCTTGGAGTGAAGATCCCTGGACTTCACAGGGGCTTGAGACTGGGACCCAAATTGCTTTATCTTTCTGAAGATGAGTCTCATTTTCCACAGCTGGATGAGATTCCAGGTCTCTTCAGTCTCTGACTTTTTCTCTTCATCAAGGCCAACAGGTGCTGCACATGGATTTGCCTCTTGTGTAGATCAGCAGAGCCGTGACAGGGTAGGGTGTCTGTTTGCTTGCCTTTCTTCCCCACTAAACTGCAAGCTACTTGAGGTCCAGCAGGGACTGCCCTTGCTCACATCTGTCTCTCCACCTAACACACAGGGCCTCAGGAAACAACTCCTGAGCAAATGAATGAATGAATGCACGGATTGCTCTTAGTTGAAGGCAGAAGCAAAATTGTTAGGAGAAGCCTCGTGTGACAATGAGGGTGTACTTTTTTTTCTAGCTGGAAAATGCTCTTACTTGTTCTTTTTTTAAAGATGGATTCTTACTGGCTAAAGATTTAGATCCAAAGCAAATATTAATTGGAAAGTGACAAAGTGGTAGTTTTATGGGCTCTGAACCACTTGGGCCCAGCTGCTTCCTGTTAATGGGGATGGCTCTTTCCCTCACACCTTGTTCTCTCCCAGAGGGAATTGTGCTCTCTGGCATCTTGTTGCAAAATGAAGGGCTTTCTTTGTTGTTCTCACCTTACTCTAGAACAGGCTAGATTTTATTTAAGGAACTGAGTCTCCCTTAAAGTTTTAATGGTGGCTGGAATGGAGATTTATCATTCATCTCTGAAATCTACAACCTCTTTAAGAGTCTGGTACAAATGTGTCTTTCTGTTCTTTGGCCTCTCTGGTTTCCCTGAATCATGATGTCTGGATTTCTGTCACACAAGTGGGCATAATACCTATTCTTTGTGACTCATCAGGGATTGTTTGACATCAGGCTTGTTCATTCTGCAAGACCCTAATCTGTTCTAGAGCAGTCTCTGGCTGTGTTGACTTCACATACCTTCTAGCCCCTTTCCCACACTGGACTGATAAGCATTTGTTACATGTCTGAATGACTGGGGTCTAGGGGGTCGAGAAATGAATCAGTCCTAGTCCCCTGAGTCACAGACTTTAGACAGAGATTGAGAGATGCTGTTGTCCAAGTTATTAATTTCATACTCTAGCTTCATTTTTGAGGATAGCTTCTCTGTAAGGTGGAATTCCATGTTTTTAAGGACACCTGCAAAGTCTGGAGAGATTTTCAGCAGCATCAAGACTCTCAGTTTCAAGTACTTTGTTCAGAAAGCAGGATCAGAAGGGCCGGGGATTTAGCTCAGTGGTTTTGCCTCCTGCTACACAAGCACAAGGACCCGAGTTCGATCCCCCGTACCACGAAACAAAAAAAAAGAAAGCTGGGTCAGAACCTATTTCCACTGCACGAAAGTATTAGTAAGAAAGGCTCGGCCAACACAGTCCATGTAAATGCAGAGGGATTTGCACATCAGTTTTATAGCTGAGTAGCCTCTTTCCTCCTCTCCTTCAACTCCTACACTTAACATTTTATTTTACCATTGTTTGGTCTCTGGTGTCAAATAAAGCACCTTTTATATTTAGCACAATAGGCCCAGTGTCGAGTTTGTCTAGTCCAAAGTACTGTGCAAACATTAACCCATCCGACTCCCCTTGACCCTGTACTACACACCCTTGTTTAAACACTACGGTTATCCTGGATAAGCACTCTAGGCAGTAGCTAGGAAAATTATAGAAAGCACACGAGAGTTTAAATATCTGTTAGGGTGTGTTGTCGACTGATATTTCCCCTGGTGTTAAGGTCTTAAATCCTGATTGTTTACAGTTCACAAGTCTTCCGGAGGAATGATTAAGGGTAAAATATATGGAATAAGGAGTGCACAACTTGTAGAAGATGAAGGCTTTTCATGATGGACTAGCTAAAATATTTCAAAATAGCAATATCCAAGGATTTTATTACTAAAGTAGAATTAAGCAACAAATTCTTGAGAATCTCCATAAATCAAAAAATTACTACCTCCCCCCAACAAAATAAAAATATCTGGCTGAGTTTTGGGGAGTGAAGATATTAATTTATCTAAATGACATGTTGACTGTAGCTTATTCTTAGAGGGGGAGAGTTTTTTCCCCTTCCATCTGAGATGTCTAGCTCATTCCTCCTTTCTGCCTTTGGAATTTGTAATACATTGTAAAAAGTCCATTCCAATTCTATCACAAGGAATGGAATTTGAGGAGTTCACAGTTATTTCAGCTCTCTAAACTTTTTAAAGGAAACATTTGTATAAAAGAAATACTGTATTCCATCATCAGGAGGACTTTTAAAAAAATCCCAAAGCTGTAATTACAATGAAAATGTATCAGCCCCCTTCCAATTCCTATCTCTAATTTACGTACAACTTATAGAAAATCCAGGTTGTGCTGTCTGCTCAGTTTTCTCATCTGTAAAATGGCAAGAATTTGGGGGAACTCAAGGAGCCTTCCTTTCTTTCGACTCAATATTTCAGCTATGTTAGCATTGGCTTACAGAAATAAGAGTAGGAGGCATGCATTAGTGGTTGGGGTCCAAGATCTTTGAATGTTTACATGCTAGCAGCATTTTCACCCATGATGCGTCATGACAGATTATGATGACATAGTCATCTTACTTTTGTTTTCACTGTTGAGTATGTGTGTGTGTATCTATGTTTATGTGTATCATCTACCTCATGGAAAGATTATCTGCAACACTTATAATGGTTTAAATATCTCTCAGGATATTTATGGTATAAATGACTTTTAAATAGGAAACACTTAAGAAATGCTCAATTAATTACATTTTAAAAATGAATGGCTATGATCATTTTAGTCTTAATTTTGTCTAGTAAGTATTAAGGTGTGATTGTCAGCTAAGAAAAGTAGCAATTGCGGTCTACATCTTTTGAAAAGTCTCTTATGAATTCAGTATATTTTGTCGTTCCCAGGGATGAAGGATGGAGGTGTGGCTCAGTGGTAAAGTGCTTGTCTAGTATGCACAAGACCCTATATTCCACCATCAGCACTGCAAATCAAAAACAAAACAAAGCCAAAAAACCCTTCTCCCTCCCATATATATAGCAGGTCCTCATGAAGAGGCTGATGGAGTTCTGATGTGAGAGGTTTAAGGATTTCATCTGTCAGAGAAGCTGGTCTGAGTGTGGAGGCCCTAAAAGGTGAAGAGACTGTGGTCGCGTCCACCCTTGCACACATTCCCTTGGTCAGTGATATGTACATCCAAATGAAAATACCTCTAAATTCTGAAACGATGAAGTTCTAACTTTCTTCCATAATTTCTCCTTTGCTATTTAGAACAAGAACATTCAAATACTGAGCTATTTCAAAATGACACTTTGGAGCCACTGGTTTGCTTTGAGATGTGCTCAGAGCACATTGGCTAGGAAGAGCATAGTACAAGGAAAGCTGTGGCACAGTTGGGCATCCTTGCAGACAAACTTGAGGCAATGCCAAGCTATCCACTGGCTGACTTCTGCTTTTATGCAAGTTTTGTAAACTATCAGGCAGATGTAGAGCCTTGCTTAGTTTCTGGCACATCCTTATTTCCACATTTACGTAGCATTTTTCTACGTAACAGTGCTGATTAGTCAAGGAATAATGCCAGTCCTTATGAAGTGCACGTATGATAATATTTACATACAGAAATCTCCATGAATGTTGATAAATCTTCAAATAAGGATTACACAAATGTGGAAAAACAGGTCTTTTGCCTGAGTATCTCTTTTCACTGCATAATAGCAGATGGTTTGTTCTGCTTTTCTTTTTGTGTTGCAAGCCGATTTTCTCATATTCGGTTGGTTAAACCTCTCTTGCATTTTTGCTCTTTCAAAACATGTTTTCTGATCACTTTTTGAATAAATCACAAAGTTGTAAAATTGTAATTATGGGAACAAAATGACAGCTTAAAACATGCATAAACACCTCACCTTGAATGACTAAGCCAGTGGAGAATCTGGAAAAACATTGGATTCAACTTCTAGTTTAAAGATTATTGTTTAAGCTTTGTGTAGTACAGCTATACTACACAAATATGAATCTACTGTGAATAAAAGCATATTTTCTAAATCAAGCTACAGTAAAAGCCTGTTACAAAATTATTAGGAGCTATGACATTCAATGAATGCCTTGCTTGTTAAGTGGGCAATAATTTTATCTCTGAACATGAAAATTATTAAGAATTCCACTACATATGGCAAGGTGAGGGTTTCCAAAGCTCAGTATTTATGATAATCTAAGCCTTATGGGAGAGAATCCTCCAAATTAATATTAAACACATCAGAATACATTTAAGTGTGTTAAATCAGAATAGAGCTTTTTAACATGTTTATGGAATTGCACACTACATATTACAGTCAAAATCTTCAGTTTTGTTGTTTAAGTTTGCCTTGGATTTAAAAAAATTTTTCATATGTTTTTCCAAAGTAGGTTTCAGTAGCTTAGTTGGTTTGAGGAGAAGAAATTAAGTTATAAAGTTTTATCAAGATAGAAAACATACTTTGATTCAATATCAAAAATCACCAAAATCTTTTTTAATATGTTTGCATAAAAAATAGCCAGTGCTATGAATTTCATGTTTGGGAGACTAATGGCATCCATCAAGGAGAGGAATGGCACGTGAACCATTTATAGGAATAATTTGCTTCGAATTGTGACCTAGTTTGGTGAGGGAAACTACATAAGAGATTTTGTTTTCTCTGAGATTTTCATTTTACTAGGACACCAGTATGTAAAACGATTCTTTTCAGGTGGATATGTTGAAGTTGGAGAAATTGAAGGTTTTTGTTTTTGATTGCTAGTTATTTTTTACTCTTTTTATCTGTATGTACTGTGTTTGTTTAGGTGATATATTTGTTGTGTTGATTTTAGACTCTTTTCCCTACTTCTTCTATGGATAAGGTGGTTACTACAGTTATGTCAACAAACCCCACAGTTTATGGAATAAAAATATTTTGTTGCTCTTTTCTAGTGGATTTTCCACTATTTCCAAGGAATGGTAAAATAATTATGAGTGCATTCTGCAGTACACTACATTAATATAAAATAGTTAGTGTGTCTTCAGGAGTGCTGTGACCATGTCCCATCTGGACACTTGGGTTTCAATAGCATCTATCTTAGTAATGCCTAAACACATTCTTTAACTCAGAACTTTGTAATGATGACAAAACTACACTCTGACCGAGAAGCAGACACTGTTTATAAATATTTATCTCTAGGGTAAAGACAACTGTACAAACTACAACTGCATGGAGTAGGCACAGTAGTCAACATTCAGTTCCTTTCCTTTAAGGAATTTGTGAACCATACCTCAAGAATCTGTTCCTGCCCTAGGCTTCTCTGCACGCCTTCTTCTTTCTATGTGCGTTAAACTCTTCTCTAGTTCCTACAATTACCAGCCTGTGCTGTCTGTGTTGGAATGACCAACTCCTTGAATCACTGTGTTTCTTCATGAACACATATTTATCAAGTGCCCTGTAGTCATTTGGTGCCATGTGAAGCTTGGAATAGCAGATGAGATGTGGCCCCCAGCCTCTAGGATGAGGAAGGAGATATGTGAGGGACTTTGACTGTGCAATGGTGATATAGAGCAGCAGCAGTATTGTTGGCAGGAACTGTGGAAACAGTAAGGAGGGCCAGCTGAAAAGCCAGGGTGCAGAGAGACTCTTAACCTGCGAGGGGCAGAGTGTAATGATAGCTACCAGCTGTGCATTGTATCAGGCAAAGGAAAATGGGAAATGGGAATGCACAATTAGAAAACACTAAGTTACAAACTACAGAATGACCTGACAGACTGTGGTGGAGTGCATAATGCTGCCATGGTCCTGTAATATCATAAAGGAGTTGGAAAATCCCTACATTTACCATTGTATCACCATTTTCCATAGTATTCAGTTCAGTGACATGCCGTGGACGTTTGTAGTCTAAGAGTAATAGGCTATGCTGCACAACCTGGGTGTGTAGTGGGCTAGACCATCCAGCTCTGTGTACAAAGACTCTGTGATGTTCATACAACCATGAAACTTCCTCACAATGCAGCTTTCAAAATGTGCTATTATTCATGTGTTATCTATTTAGGGCATTTTGTCCTGGAGACCACATACTAACTTTGTAAAAATATTACTTTTGTGGTATCTTAAGAAGGCTATTTCATGGCTGCTTTCTTTAGATGGAAGTTTTTATTAAACTAATTACACCACAAGGATTAAATTAAAATAAGAGATTGGCTTTCTGCTCAGGTCATGATTAGGCCAAACTATTTATGAGTAGATCCTTTTTTGAAAAGGTTGTATATGAAAAATTTGAATGTGTATGAATAGAGAGAAGATTTGGCTATGTGCACAAAGTAAAGCCAGACCTGATATAATTATTGAGTGGTTTTAAACTTTAACAGTAGGTACCAATTTTAGTTTTTAGAAGTACCTTTTCTGGCTTCTGAAATGAGTGGGAAGCTATGCTAGTTATTAAATTCTTTATTTTGTAGTTATAAATAAAATGAAATGCAAAATGTTCCCAAATCTAATCCTGGTTTTGTGTGGAAAACACAAAAATCCTTTTCAGAATACTTCTCAGGTACTTTGAATTATGCCTTAATATTGACCTATAGTTCTAGAAGAGCTTTGCTTCTGCATTTATTTATTTTAGGTGTTGCTGGGGGGTCAAACCCAGGACCTCATGTGAAGTGTCTTGAGGTATACTTCCAGACCCTCTTCCACTGTTTTGAAAACATAAACTTTAAACTTTTCACCCCAAATGGATTTTAACATTGTGGACTTGTGGCAAAAATTCCACAGTTCTCTTATTAGTACCTTATAATTACACTAATCCTTTTATTGTTTTAGTCTATTGTTTACCAGTATGGTATCATATTTTGGCCATGCAAATTGTGCCTGCCATTCTTCATATACTTTTTGTTTTAAATACACAGGTCTTGGACAGACAGGCAGGTATGCACACATCCTACCGAGGTCCCGAGTTGTGTGGAACACGCCAAATCAGCCTGCTTCAGACAGACAGGCAGGTCTGTGCATGCCCTACCGAGGTCCCAAGACATGAATCACCCCGAGCCCTGGCAACAATCCACTGGACACCCCCCCCCCCGCTCCTCTGTACAGCCACCTGGTTCCACACTACAAAGATGCAGAGGACACTGGACCACCAGACCACGGTACTGAGTCCCGGGCCACTATCCCTCCCACCACTCCCGGCCCAGAGATAGGGGCTTCTGAGCCACCATCCCACTGCTCTTGGACCAGAGGAAGGGGCTTCCTGGCCACCATCCCTCTCATTGCTCCCAGCTCACAGGAAAGGGCTTTTGGGCCACCATCCCTACCACTGCTCCCAGCCCCTGTCCCACCTCTCCCAGCTCAGAGGAGGTAATCTGTGCAGTTGCCAACAGCATCCCCCACCCCCAGTCGAAATGAAAAAACACTTAAATAAGGCTCAAACCCAGACTTCCAGATCATCTACAGCAACCCCAAAGGGAAATGAGATGGAACACTCTGATACTCAACCACCTGGACCCACTGAACTGGCAACAAAAGGGGATCTGGAAAAAATGAAATCAGAAATAATTTCTCAGATAACAGGAGAAATTGTGCCCCTAGTGCAAGACATGATTAATAAATCTAGAGAGGAGCTCAGGAACATGATGGAATCCCAACATAGGAAACAAATGGAATCCATAAAACACATGCAAATAGATTTCCAGGAGATGAAAAGCTCCACTGAAAGTCTAGACAGCAGAATGAGCCAATGTGAGGATAGAATTTCACATATAGAAGATACGATTGCAATTAGTGACCAGGAAAAGAAAAATTGCTTCAAAATTATAAGAGAACATGAGAAATCAATCCAGCAGCTGCTAAATGATGCAAAGAAGAATAACATAAGACTGATTGGAGTCAATGAAGAAACAGGAGAGAGTGGAGATGACATAAAAAATCTCTTCACAGAAATAATGGCAGAAAACTTCCCAAGCAGGGGAAAAGAGCTTGACATACAGATAAGTGAGGCATATAGGACTCCAAATAGCCTTGATAAAAAAAAACTACACATAGGCATATTGTTGTTGAGATTCCAGAAACTCAACAGAAGAACAAAGTTCTACAAGCAGTGAGAGAAAAGAAACCAATCACATACAAAGGAAAGCCCATCAGAATCACAGCAGACTTCTCAACACAAACCATCAAGGCAAGAAGAGCTTGGAGTGACATATTCCAAGCCCTAAAAGAAAACAGCCTCTAACCCAGATTGATGTACCCTGCAAAACTATCTTTTAAAATGGATGGAGAAATAAGATACTTTCATGACAAAGAGCACCTGAGGAACTTCGTGAATACCAAACCAGCACTCCAAAGAATTTTACACAATATCCTAGGAACAGACATTGAGGATCACAACCCCAGGAAGCAAAGCAGAATGAACCCATCTGGCATGACAAGAAATGAAATGTAAAGGGGGAGAACCCAACAAAAAGAAAAAGTCATGGCAATGACAAGTCAATATGTTTCAGTTATAACCATCAATGATAATGGTCTCAATTCACCAATCAAAAGAAATAGCCTGGCAGAATAGGTCAAGAAGCAAAATCCAACGATATACTGCATACAGGAAACACACTTAATTCAAAAGGAAACTGATAGACTGAAAGTTAAAGGGTGGAAAGCAATACTCCATGTGACAGGAACCTGAAAAAAAGCAGGAGTAGCTATCCTCTTTGCAAATCAAGTAGATTTCAAAACAACACTGATTAAGAGAGACAAAGAAGGACACTACATCCTTGTAAAGGGAAAAAATACTAATGGACATGAAAAGTCATATATGCACTAATACAATTGTAGTGGGGGACCTCAACACTACACTGTCACAAATAGATAGATCAACTAGACAAAAAAAAGTAATGAAATACTAGAACTCAATCAAACATTTGAACAAATGAACTTAACAGATGTTTACAGAGTTTTCCACCCCACAAAATCAGAATACACATTCTTCTCGGCTGCACATGGGTCATTCTCCAAAATAGACCACATACTCACATATAGAACATGTTTAAGTAAGTGCAAAGAAATTGAAGCTATCCCCTGTATATTATCAGACCATAGTGCAATGAAATTGGAGATCCATAGTGAAAGAAACTCAAAAAATTTCATAAACACTTGGAAATTGAACAACACCCTTCTGAATAACCAACCAATGGGTCACAGAGGAAATTAAAGAAGAAATCAGACAGTTCCTTCAATTAAATGACAATGACAATACAACATATCAGAATCTATGGGACATAATGAAAGCATTCTTATGAGGGAAATTCATAGCAGTGAATATGCATATTAGGAAAACAGAATGAGCCCAATTAAACAACCTGATGCTGAACCTCAAGCTTCTAGAAAAAGAAGAGCAGGACAACCCCAAAGCTCATACAAGGGAGGAAATTATAAAGATCAGAGGAGAAATCAATGCAATGGAGACTAAGAGAATGATACAAAAAAATCAATGAAGCCAAGAGTTGGTTCTTCGAAAGAATCAACAAAACTGACAAACCTTTAGCCAACCTTATCAGAAAAAGGAAAGAAAAGGCCCAAATCCATGCAATTAGGAATGAAAAAGGTGAAATTACAACAGACCCAGCAGAAATCCAGAGGATCATCAATACCTACTTCCAGAACCTATACACCAATAAGATGGACAACACAGAAGAAATGGACAGATTCCTAGATACATATGAATTACCAAAGTAGAACGAAGAAGACCTAAAAATTCTGAACAACCCAATATCAACCAATGAAATTGAAAATGTAATTAAAAACTTCTTAAGTAAGAAAAGCCCAGGCCCTGATGGCTTCACTGCTGAATTCTACAAGACATTTAGAGAGGAATTACTGCCACTACTGTTTAAATTCTTCAATGAAATTGAAAGGGAAGCAATACTCCCAAATTCATTCCTGGAAGCAAACATCACTTTGATCCCCAAAGCAGAGAAAGACCCAAATGAAAAAGAGAACCATAGGCCAATCTCACTAATGAACACAGATGCAAAAATCCTTAATAAGATACTGGCAAACAGAATGCAGAAGATCATCAAGAAGATCATACACCCTGATCAAGTGGGATTCAGCCCAGGGATGCAGGGATGGTTCAATATATGAAAATTAACCAATGTAATACACTATATCAATAGAGCCAAGGACAAAAACCATATGATTATCTCCATAGACACAGAAAAAGCATTTGACAAAATCCAAATGCATTTATTATAAGAAAGCTACAAAAAATTGGAATAGATGGTATCTCCCTCAAACTGATAGAAGCCATCTATGAAGAACCAACAGCCAATATCATACTAAATGGTCAAAAACTGAAATCCTTCACACTAAAATCAGGAACAAGACAAGGATGTCCACTATCACCAGTTTTGTTCAATATAGTTCTGGAAACACTAGCCATGGCAATTAGACAAGAGAAAGAAATAAAAGGAATAAAGATAGGTAATGAAGAAGTCAAATTGTCATTATTTGCAGATGACATGATACTCTATATAGAAGACCCCAAGAACTCCACCAAGAGTCTTCTAGACTTAATAACCAAATTCAGTCAAGTAGCTGGTTGCAAGGTCAACACACAAAAATCAGTAACTTTCCTCCACACAAATGACAGACTCACTGAGAGAGAAATAGAGCAAAAAATTCCTTTCACAGTAGCATCCAAAAAACTGAAATACCTAGGAATCAACCTAATGAAAGAAATCAAAGACCTCTTCTCTGAAAACTATGGCACTCTGAAAAGAGAGATTGAAGATGATCTCAGAAAATGGACAGATATCCCCCGCTCCTGGGTAGGAAGGATTAATAGAGTGAAAATGGCCATACTTCCAAAACTGCTATATAGATTTAATGCAATTCCAATTGCGATCCCAGCAGTGTACTTCATGGACCTTGAGAACACAATCCAAAAACTCATTTGGAACAAGAAGTGGCCCAGAATAGCAAAAGCAATTCTAGGTAACAGAGACATGGCAGGGGGTAGCACAATCCCCAACCTGCAACTACACTACAAAGCTACTGTGATAAAAACAGCATGGTACTGGCAAAGAAACAGACTTGAGGACCAGTGGAACAGATTAGAAGATGCAGAAACAACGCCAGACACACTCAGCCATCTCCTCTTCGATAAAGGAGCCAAACACCCTCACTGGAGGAAAGATAGCCTCTTTAATAAATGGTGCTGGAAAAATTGGGCTTCAACTTGCCAAAAATTAAAACTAGACCTATATCTCTCACCATGCAGAAAACTAAAATCAAAATGGATTAAAGGTCTAAATATTAAAATAGAAACTGAACCAGTTGGAATAGAGGTTAGGTAGAACTCTTGAAGACATCGGTGTAGGAAAAGATGTTATGAACAAAACCTCAGTTGCCCATGAACTAGCACAAACAATCAACAAGTGGTATCTCTTCTTATTAAAAGGCTTCTGCAGAGCAAGAGAAACTCCCAGCAGTGTGAAGAGACAACCCACAGTGTGGGAAAAATTCTTCACCTGCTTTTCCTCAGACAAAGGTCTACTATCTTGAATCTATAAAGAACTTAAAAAGATCAGACCTCCCAAATTTAAAGACCCAATCCAAAAATGAGCATCTGAAATGAACAGACATTTCTCAAAGAAGTAGAAATAGCAAATAAATACATGAAAAAATGTTCAACATCACTGGTCATTCGAGAGATGCAAATGAAAACAACGCTGGGATTCCACTTCACTCCAGAAAGAATGGCTGCTATCATGAAATCAACCAATAACAAATGCTGGTGGGGCTGTGGGGAAAGAGGAACCCTGCTCCACTGCTGGTGGGAGTGTAGACTGGTGCAAGCACTGTGGAAATCAGTATGGAGATACCTCAAAGAACTAGAACTGGAAGTCCCAATTTGACCCCACTATTCCACTGCTGAGGATCTTTCCCAAAGAATTAAAAGAATCATACCACAGTGATATATGTGTGCCCATGTTCATAGCAACACAGTTTGTGATAGCTAAAACTTGGAAACAGCCCAAATGCCCATCAACTGGAGACTGAATAAAGAAAATGTGGTTTTCTTAATAAAATGGAGTACTACTCAGCCATAAAAAATGAGAAGTTAGAGACATTTATAGCTAAGTGGATGCACATTGAGGTGATACTCTTAAGTGAAATAAATAGCACACACATGTATAAATACCGAATAGTTTCTCTGGTGTGAGAAACTGAAAGTGTAAATAAGGACTAAAATGTATGATATGTAATGTGACATAGGAAGAAAAGGGGCAAAGGGGAAGGAAGTAGGAGGGCTAGGGGAAAGGATAGAAGGGAATGGGATTAATATGAGAAAATGGAAAACTAGGAACAAAATCTTTGTAAATAGGGAGGACTGGAGGGGTTGAAGGGAGGGCTGGGCAAGGGTGAAAAATAAGAACCAAGAGAGACTATGTAAAGGTGCAAATTTCCAATGATGAATGTCATTATATTGTATACCTAAAATGTACCAATGATTAGAATGAATAATCGATAATGTAAAATAGGAAGAAAACATCCAAAAAGGTAGGGGTAGTGAAAGCCACAGGGGAAAGGAAAGAAGGGAAAGGAAAAATGCTGAGAAATGGAAAAAATAAAGTCTTTGTAAATAGGGAAGGGTGGAGGGCGTGAAGGGAGGGCTAGGAATGGGGAAAAAATAAGAATCAAGATGCATTATGTAAAGGTACAATTCCCAATGAGAAATGTAATTGTGTTGTATACCTACAATGTACCAATCAAAGAATTTAATAATAAAAAAAAGAAATTCTAAACACCCCAATAACAATGAGTGAAATTGAAAAATGTAATAAAAAACTTACCAACAAAGAAAAGGCCAGGTCCTAATGGGTTCAGTGCTGAATTCTACAAGACATTTAAAGAAGAACTATTGCGATTACTCTTTAAATTCATCAAGGAAATCGAAAGGGAAGCAAGGCTTCCAAATTCATTCTTGGAAGCAAGTGTTACTTTGATTCCAAAACCAGGGAATGACCCAACCCAAAAAGGAACTACAGACCAATGTACCTAATGAACATAGATGCAAAAATCCTCAACAAGATACCGGCAAACAGAATACAGAGGGTCATCAAGAAGATCATACACCCTGACCAAGACGAACTTATCCCAGGGATGCAAGGATGGTTCAACATCCGTAAATCAATAAATGTAATGCACTATATTAACAGAGTCAAGGACAAAAACCATATGATCATCTCAATAGATGCAGAAAAGGCATTTGACAAAATCCAGCACCCATTCATGATAAAAACGCTACAGAAAATTGGAATAGAAGGTCTTTATCTCAACCTAATCAAGGCTATCTATGAAAAACCAACAGCCAACATCATGCTAAATGGTCAAAAACTGAAAACTTTCACACTAAAATCAGGAACAAGACAAGGATGCCCACTATCACCACTCTTGTTCAATATTGTTCTGGAAACATTAGCCATAGTAATTAGACAAGAGAAAGAAATAAAAGGAATAAAGATAGGAAATGAAGAAGTGAAACTGTCATTATTTGCTGATGATATGATACTTTACATAGAAGACCCAAAAAACTCGATCAAAAGTCTTCTAGACCTAATTGACAGATACAGTAGAGTAGCTGGATATAAGGTCCATACTCAAAAAACAATAGCCTTCTTATATGCAAATAGCTGACCCATTGAGAGAGAAATTCGGGAAATAATTCCTTTTACAGTAGCATCTAAAAAAATGAAATATCTAGGAATCAATCTAACAAAGGAAGCAAAAGACCTCTACACTGAAAACTACAGCACTCTGAAGAAGGAGATTGAAGAGGATATAAAAAATGGAAAGATATCCCTTTTTCCTGGGTAGGAAGAATCAATATAGTGAAAATGGCCACACTTCCAAATCTTCTATATAGATTTAGTGCAATACCAATTGAAATTCCAACAATATACTTCACAGAACTAGAGGAAACAGTCCAAAAATTCATTTGGAAGCAGAAGAAATCTAGAATAGCAAAAGCAATTCTAGGCAATAGAGACATGCCCGGAGGTATCACAAGCCCCAACTTGAAACTATACTACAAAGCTACTGTGATAAAAACGGCATGGTACTGGCAAAGAAACAGACCCGAAGATCAGTGGAATAGATTAGAAGATGCGGAAACAGCTCCAGACATACTCAGGCACCTCATCTTTGACAAAGGAGCCAATCACCCTCATTGGAGAAAAGATAGCCTGTTCAATAAATGGTGTTGGAAAAACTGGATTTCAACCTGCCAAAGATTAAAACTAGACCCATATCTATCACTGTGCACTAAATAAGATCGAAGTGTATTAAAGAGCTAACTATCAAGACAGAAACAGTAAACTTGCTGGAAGTTAAGTTAGGTAGAACTCTCAAGGACATTGGCATAGGAAAAGACTTTATGAACAAAACTTCAGTAGCACGGGAGCTAACACAAAGAATCATCACCTGGGATCTCATCTTATTAAAAGTCTTCTGCACTGCAAGAGAAACTACCAACAGAGTTAAGAGACAACCTACAATGCGGGAAGAAATTTTTAGCAGCTGTACCTCAGACAAAGATCTACTATCTAGAATATAAAAAGAATTGAAAAAAAATCAGACCCCCCCAAATTCAAAGACCCAATTCAAAAATGGGCATCGAAAATGAACAGACATTTCTCAGACAAAGAAGTAAAAACAGCAAATAAATATATGAAAAAATGTTCAACATCACTCGTCATGTGAGAGATGCAGATGAAAACAACACTGAGATTCCACCTCACCCCACAAAGAATGGCTGCTATCAAGAAATCAACCAATAACAAATGCTGGCAGGGGCATGGAGAGAAAGGAACCCTTCTCCATTGGTGGGAGTGCAGACTGGTGCAACCACTGTGGAAATCCATATGGAGATACCTCAAAGAACTAGGACTATAGGTCCTGTTTGACCCAGCTATTCCCCTACTGGGTATCTTCCCCATAGAATTAAAAGAATCATACCACAGTGATATATGTGCACCTATGTTTATAGCAGCACAGTTTGTAATAGCTAAGGTTTGGAAACAGCCCAAGTGCCCATCAACTGGAAACTGGATAAAGAAGATGTGGTTTTTTAATAAAATTGAGTACTGCTCAGCCATAAAGAACAATGAACTAGAGTCATTTATAGCTAAATGGATGCATATTAAGGCTGTACTCTTAAAAGAAATAAATAGGACACATATGTGTGAATACCAAATAGTATCTCTAGTGTGAGAAACTGAAAGTGTAAATAAGGATGAAAATGATTAAAATGAATAATTGATAATTTGAAATAGGAAAAGGTCCGGGGGGGGGGTAGGGGTGGCAAGAGGGGAAGGAGAAAGGGAAGAAGGGAAAGGAAAAATTATGAGAAAGAAAAAAAATGGAAACAAAGTCTAGGTAAATAGGGAAGGGTTGTGGGGGTGAAGGGTGCACAGGTAATCGGGGAAAAAATAAGAACTAAGATACATCATGTTCAGGTACAAACACTCAATGATAAATGTAAATGTGTTGTATACCTAAAATGTACCAATTAATATATAAATAATTTTTTAAAAACTTATAATATCTACATGCATCCCCCTGTGACAATGTTTCAACAAAAGCATTCTTCGAACCTCTTGTGGATTCAGGGACACAGCAATTTGCAGCGAGGGGCATCTGTACTTCCATGGTTTGACACATATTTATGTTGGCCAGCATCAGTCAGCACACCCTAAAATCCTTATGAGGAACAGCAAAACTGTTTAAACAGCCCTGCATGGAGTCATTCATTCACATATTCATTCAACAAATAGTCTTACAGCATTTGCTCTACTAAGAAATGTAGAAAGCAAAACCATGAGTTTTCCACAGACCCTGTCTTTAGAGAATTGACATTGAATATGAAATCATTAGGCCACAAGGTGGAAAGTGGGAGATGCTCAGGAGGAGGCATCCAGTATATTGAATTTGGGGTGTATTTTTTTTAACTTTTAAAACGATCAAATATCCTGCAAGTGTTAGCAACAGATTAGATAAAGGCTACTTGTAGTCAAATCAATGGTTTCAATAAATTAAATCTTCTACTCAAATGTTTTAACATTAATTATTAAAGGTGGAAAAAGGTGAAAATTACTTAAGAATAATGACAGTTTGCTATAATAAACCTTACGTGTTTTGACCTTATATATTGTGACCTTCTGTAAACCTTTTGTGTTGTGACCTTCAGAGGAAAAATCAATTCAGGGAATAAATATGGTAGAATAGGATTAAATTAAAATAGTTAAACCATGACAGCAAAAACTGGGGTTAGTTTTTAAAGGACAGTGAACTGGGTGGTTTTAGAACAGTACAGTAACATTACACTGAAGGTATGAGGGACTCTACTGGAAGAGAAAGGCAAAGTGCTCTACAAGCAATTCCAGACATAGAAATTATAAATGATTCTTCAAAAGGAATGCAAGAACTGCATATTTATTTATTTATTTTTGCACTGTATTAAATTCTTTTATTGGTACATTGTAGGTATACAACACAATTACATTTCTCATTGGGAATTGTACCTTTACATAATGCATCTTGGTTCTTATTTTTTCCCCATTCCCTGCCCTCTCTTCACCCCCTCCACCCTTCCCTATTTACAAAGACTTTATTTTCATTATTTCCATTTCTCATCATTTTTCCTTTCCCTTCTTTCCTTTCCCCAGCCCCTCCCCTACCCCTACCCCTTTGGACCTTTTCTTCCTATTTTACATTATCGATTATTCATTCTAATCATTGGTACATTTTAGGTATACAATATAATGACATTCATCATTGGAAATTTGCACCTTTACATAGTCTCTCTTGGTTCTTATTTTTCACCCTTGCCCAGCCCTCCCTTCAACCCCTCCAGTCCTCCCTATTTGCAAAGATTTTGTTCCTATTTTTCCATTTTCTCATATTAATTCCATTCCCTTCTGTCCTTTCCCCTAGCCCTCCTACTTCCTTCCCCTTTGCCCCTTTTCTTCCTATTTCACATTACCTATTATACATTTAGTCCTTATTTACACTTTCAGTTTCTCACACCAGAGAAACTATTTGGTATTTACACATGTGTGTCCTATTTATTTCTCTTAAGAGTAACGCCTTGGATCTTTATAATTGCCTTTCTTGTATGAGCTTTGGGTTTGTTATGCTCTTCTTTTTCTAGGAGCTTGAAGTTCTGGATTAGGTTATTTAACTGAGTTCTCTCTGTTGTCCTAATATAGGCATTCACTGCTGTGAATTTCCCACATAGAACTGCTTTCATTGTGTCCCACAGATTCCTGTATGTTGTACTGGCATTATCATTTACTTGTAGAAACTGTCTAAATTCTTCTTTAATTTCCTCAGTCACCCATTGGTTGTTCAGGAGAGTGTTATTTAATTTCCATCTGTTTGTGGGTGTTTTGCAGTTTCTTATGTTATTGATCTCCAATTTTATTGCACTATGGTCTGATAATATACAGGGGATAACTTGAATTCTTTTACATTTACTTAGATTTGTCCTTTGAGCTAGTATTTGATCTATTTTGGACAATGACCCATGTGCAGCTGAAAAGAATGTGTATTCTGATTTCATGGGGTGGAACACTCTATAAACATCTATTAAGTCCATTTGTTTAATAGCTTGGTTCAGTTCTAGAATTTCATTGTTAATTTTTTTCCTAGATGATCTGTCTATTTGTGATAGAGGGGTGTTGAAGTTAATTATGTTATTGTTTATTTGGTTTTTCATGTCTATTAATATTTGTTTTGTATAGTTGGGGGCATTCATATTTGGTGCATAAATATTTAGAATTGTCATCTCTTCCTCTTGGATTGTTCCCTTCACAAGGCTGTAGTGACCATCTTTGTCTCTCTTAGTTAGTTTTGGTTTGAAATCTACTTTGTCTGCAAATAAGATTGCTATGCCTGGTTTTTGCTGGGATCCTGTGGTGTGGAGAACAGTTTTCCATCCTTTTACTTTCAGTCTATGAATTTCCTTTTGAGTTAGGTGTGTTTCTTGTATACAGCATATTGCTGGGTTTTGCTTCTTAATCCATTCTGTCAGTCTGTTTCTTTTCATTGGCGAATTGAGGCCATTAACATTGATAGTTATAATTGAACGATATTGACTCATTCTTGCCATGATGTTTTATTGTTGTTGGCTCTTTTCTTATTTTTCCCCCTTTCCCTTTAGTGCCTTACCTTGCATGGTGTCTTCTCTTTGTTGGCCCTCATGGAGTTATGACCTTCATCGTCTTTTTCTAGGATATTGCATAAAATTGCTTGGAGTGCTGGTTTGGTGTTCATGAAATTTCTCAGGTGTTCTTTGTCATGGAAGTATCTAATTTCCCCATCAATTTTGAAAGATAATTTTGCCAGATACAACAGTCTAGGTTGGAAGTTATTTTCTTTTAGGGCTTGAAATACTTCACTCTAGCCTCTCCTTGATTTGAGGGTTTGTGTTGAGAATTCTGCTGTGATTCTGATGGGCTTTCCTTTGTAGGTGATTTGTTTCTTTTCTCTAGCTGCCTGTAGAAGTTTGTTCTTCTGTTGGGTTTCTGGGATCTTGACTATTATATGTCTAGGTATAGATTTGTTTTGATCATGGCTGGGTGGAATTCTGTATGTCTCACTTATCTGCGTGTCCAGTTCTCCACCTCTGTCTGGGAAGTTTTCTACTATTACTTCTGTGAACAGTTTTTTTTGTCAATTGTTTTTTCTCCTGTTTTTTCATGGACTCCTATCAGTCTTATGTTATTCTTCTTTGCATCATCTAGCAGCTGTTGGATTGATTTCTCATGGTCTCTTACTATCTTTAAGAAATCTCTGTTTTCATGGTCCTTAACTGCAATCCTGTCTTCTATAGCTGATATTCTGTCTTCAGATTTTCTTAGTCTGCTCTGCATGCTTTCAATGGAGTTTTTAATCTCCTGAATATCTGTTTGACTCTGTTTCATGGATTCCATTTCTTTCTTATGTTGGGCGATCATGGTTTCCATTTCTTTCTTATGCTGCACATTCATGGCTTCCAGCATGTTTCTGATTTCATCTATTTTTTTTTTATCAGTTTCTGCTCTAGAGCCTCTAAACATGTCTTTTACTCTACTCATCATCTCTGTATTTATCTGGCAGATTATTTCTGCTTTGAATTTTTCTAGAGCCTCATGTATCTGCTTCGTTATTTCCTGTGCTATCAGTTCAGGGCGTCCAGGTGGTTGATTATCAGATTTTTCCATCTCATTTCCCCCAGAATTTCCTTTTTGTGGCATGGAAGACTGCATTTGTTTCTGGCTTAAATGTCTTCTCATTTTTGTTTTTGGTACTGTCCTTGGTTTAATTCCTGGGTTGATATTTTAAAATTGCTTAATGCAGGTATCTGTTGCTTGTGTTTAAAACCCTTGTGGAATGATTGCTTTTCAGAAGTGTCTTCCAGATATGGCTTGTGTTTAGGTTTTGAGGCTCTAATGACTCTGAGGCTATTCTGTTTTCCTTATACCATGAAGGAAAACTGATTACATCAATCACAACATGTTAGGCCAAATTTTATAATCAGCAATACTATAGTATCAAGCGCAGCTTAGAAAATGACAATTTGTGGTAGTTATTAATCTAGCACATTTAACTATGTGAAGTATAATCCCCTGTGCCTCTGTAGTGTGGGACCAGGTAGCAGAAGAGCCGGAAGGTGGTGGTGGTGGGGTGATGGTGGAATGGAACTGGGCCTTGCAGGCACCCGCTCAACTAAGCGGAGCACTGGATGGAGGCGGGGCTCCAAGCCACTCCCAGGACCTCACTGTGCGGTGGGCAGGAACGGGAATGCCGCGGAGGAGCTTCACGCCGCTTGGCTGCCTCATGGAGAGTGTAGATATTATAAGTTTGCATGTCCACCTAAGGCTTTGGGAACTCTGAATGTCAAGTGCACTCTTTTTGTTTTTATAAATAGCAAGTCTATTGAAAATGCTATTAATAGTTTTAGAGTTATGAAAGTATTACCAAATCATTTTTCCAAGTATGAAGAAAGTTATTTACTGACAAATTTATTAAAAATGCAAAAAATCAAGTACTGTGGGTATATTAATCCTCAAGGCTGTGATGTGGGCCTTTCAGTTTGGGGAGAAACTAGAGAGGCATACAAAAATATTTTAAAGCTATTAATCTTTCTTGGTAGCATCATAATATTTTTAACAACTTTAATGAGGTATAATAGAGATGCAAAAATGGATACGTTTAATGTCTATGATTGTGCATGGTTCTGGGGGTGGAACCCAAGGATTCTTGCATGCAAAGCATATGCTGTATCATTGAGCTACATCTCTGGCACAATGTATATAATTTGATGAGTTTGGACATATGTGGCACATGTGATACTGTTACACATTTGGGGCAATACACCTATCTATTCCATATCCATCCATTACAAAGTTTCCTTGTGTCCCTTTTTCTGATGCTAAGAATGCTTGCCATGGAATCTACCTTCTTAGCAAAAGTTTAAGTGCACAAGTAATATTGTTAAATGTAGGAAAAATATATAGCAGATCTCTAGAATTCATTCACCTGGAGCAACTGAAACTTTACACCCATTAAATACCAACTTCCCATTTCCCCCTTTACCATCAGTGTTTGGTTCTATAAGTTTGCCTATTTCAGCATCTCCTGTAAGCAGACTCATTCAGTATTTTTCTTTCTGTCTGTTTTATTTCATTTAGAATAATGTCTTCCAGGTTCATCTGGGTCATTGGAAGTAATAGAATTTCCTTCTTTTTGTGGCTGAATAATATTCCATTGCATATATAAGAAATATGGATGTGGCCTCTACTCCCATTTCCTAGTACCCAGGTCTTAAATTCCTTGGAGTCTCTGAAATGGCAAGAATACTTTGTCTGCTATGGGATGGCTGGAGGCTACTGGATGGCTTCAGAATGGGGGCTGGTTGCCAGGGAAACCAGCCACAGGAATAGAAGGCTAGAACTTTCCTCTAGGGAGGGCAAAGACTGAAGATTGAGCTCATCACCACTGGACAGTCATGCACACAAGCATCTCTACCTAAAGCAGGCTCCACAAACCACACAAAGAACCAGGCTTAGAGCACTTCTAGGCTGCTGGTTTCCTGGAGATGGAGGGAGGATGTTGTGCCCAGAGGGGACAGGGAAGGAAGCTCAGCTCAGCCTGCATCTGCTTTCTCTGGCTGTTCCTGAATTGTGTCATTTTTTTCTTAATTCATTAATTTTATTGGTACATTTTAGGTATACAATATAATGACATTCATCATTGGGAATTTGCACCTTTACATAATCTATCTTGGTTCTTATTTTTTTCCCCCTTCCCCTGCCCTCCCTTCAACTACTCTATCCCTCTCTATTTACAAAGACTTTGTTTCTATTTTTTCCTTTTCTCATTATTCCTTTCCCTTCTTTCCTTTCCCCTACCCCTCTCACTTCCCCTTCCCCTTTGCCCCTTCTCTTCCTATTTCACATTGTCTATTATACCTTTTGATCCTTATTTACACTTTCAGTTTTTCACATTAGAGAAACTATTCAGTATTTACACATGTGTGTCCTATTTATTTCACTTAAGACTATTGCCTCAATGTACATCCATTTAGTTATAAATGTCTCTAGTTGTTCATTCTTTATGGCTGAGTAGCACTCTATTTTATTTTAAAAAACCCCATATCTTCTTTATCCAGTCTCCAGTTGATGGGCATTTGGGCTGTTTCCAAGTTTTAGCTATTACAAACTGTGCCGCTATGAACATGGGTGCACATGTAATGCTGTGGTATGATTCTTTTAATTCTTTGGGGAAGATCCCCAGCAGAGGAATAGCTGGGTCAAATGGGACCTCTAATCATAGTTTTTTGAGGTATCTCCATATTGATTTCCACATTGGTTGCACAAGTCTGCACTCCCACCAACAATGGAGAAGGGTTCCTTTCTCCGCACAACCCCACCAGCATTTGTTATTGGTTGATTTCATGATAGCAGCCATTCTTTTTGGGGTGAGGTGGAATCTCAGCATTATTTTCATTTGCATCTCTCAAATGACCAGTGATATTGAACATTTTTTCATATCTTTATTTGCTATTTCTACTTCTTTGTCTGAGAAATGTTTGTTCATTTCAGATGCCCATTTGTGGATTGGGTCTTTAAATTTAGGAGGTCTGAATTTTTAAAGTTCTTTATAGATTCTAGATAGTAAACCTTTTTCTGAGGAACAGCTGGTAAAAAATTTTTCCCCCATTGTGGGTTGTCTCTTCATTTTCTTGGTCTTTTCTCTTGCTGTGCAGAAGCTTTTTAGTAAGAAGAGATCCCACTTGTTGTTTGTTTGTGCTAGTTCATGGGCAACTGAGGTTTTGTTCATGAAATCTTTTCCTACACCAATGTCTTCAAGGGTTCTACCTAAACTCTCTTTCAGCTGGTTTAGTGTTTCTGTTTTAATATTTAGATTTTTAATCCATTTTGATTTTAGTTTAGTGCATGGTGAGAGATATAGGTCTAGTTTTAATCTTCGGCAAGTTGAAACCCAATTTTTCCAGCACCATTTATTAAAGAGGCTATCTTTCCTCTAGTGAGGGTGTTTGGCTCCTTTGTCAAAGATGAGGTGGCTGAGTGTGTCTGGAGTTGTTTCTGCATCTTCTAGTCTGTTCCAGTGGTCCTCAAGTCTGTTCCTTTGTCAGTGCCATGCTGTTTTTATTGTAGTAGTTTTGTAGTATAGTTTCAAATTGGGGATTGTGATACCCCCTATCTTGTTTTTGTTGCCTAGAATTTCTTTTGCTATTCTAGGTCTCTTCTTGTTCCAAATGAATTTTTGGATTGTTTTCTCAAGTTCTGTGAAGTACGCTGTTCAAATTTCAATTGGGATTGCATTGAATCTATATAGCAGTTTTGGAAGTATGGCCATTTTCACTATATTTGTTCTTCCTATCCAGGAGCAAGGGATGTCCTTCCAATTTCTGATATCCTCTTCGATCTCTTTTTTTAAGAGTGCTATAGTTTTCAGAGTAGAGGTCTTCAATTTCTTTCATTAGGTTGATTCCTAGGTATTTCAGTTTTTTGGATGCTATTGTGAAAGGAGTTGTTTTTCTCTCAATGAGTCTGTTTTTCATGTACAGGAAGGCTTTTCCCAGTTGTGTTCTTTATAACAAAGCAGAGAATGTGAGTGAAGCATTTCCTTGAGCTCTATGAGTCACTAGCAAATGATTGAACCAGAGGAGGGGAGGTGGGGAACACCCCATCTTCATTCAGCCAATAAGCATCTGAAGTAGGGGGCAGTCTGGTGGGACTGAGTCCTTCCTTGTGGGGTCTGTACTATCTACTGGTCGACAGTGTTGGAATTGAGTCTGATTGGAGGACACTGTACTGGTGTTGGTGAAGGCCTTATTGGAGAAAAACACCCACATGTCTGCTCATAAGGGCATTCTGCTGAATGTAGCCATAGTGGAGAATTCTGGGAGTATTGAGTGGTACTGAGAAGACAGCAGGAGAAACAGTTTGTTTTCTTTCTGTTCACCTATCACTGGACAATTGATCTGTTCCCTATTGTGGCTGTGGTGAAGGATGCTACAGCAAACATGGGAGCAGGCTACTCCCTGGATTTTCCACAGTCCCTGGAATGCATTCTGTCAGCTGGTGACATTATCTTAATACTTCCCATCACAGACTAACCTCCAACGGTAATATTTGTGTTTTATTTACTTAAATTTTAATTATATTTGGCTTTGTATAGTACTTTTGTACCCCAAAGAGGAAACCCAGCTCA
Organism: Heterocephalus glaber; assembly: GCF_053883595.1. NCBI lineage: Eukaryota > Metazoa > Chordata > Mammalia > Rodentia > Bathyergidae > Heterocephalus > Heterocephalus glaber. The sequence goes on from NW_028258432.1 coordinate 3,517,738, forward strand.
AAGTAAATTGAAGCCTCATTCAGATGTAAACAGATCTCATTTTCTATAATGGAATTAATCTGATAGCATCCAGGATATTTTATTCCAGCATGCAAAGTTGCCTTGGAGATGGGCAGCACAGCACAGCTATGCACGACTACCCTCTTTCAGCCCCTTTTTGCAAGACTCTCTTCTCATTTTTTCCCTGAGTTTATATTAAGCTCTAGTGAGTTACCATTTACAATGAAGAGCAAAGACTGTTTCCATATTAGTAAGAGTAAATAGCAGACCCAAGCTCCAGAGAAGGTATTTCTGAACATGAAAAGAAAGGCTATCACTGCCTGCCGTGGTAGAGGGAAGGATGGGCAGGTTACGCTCTTGGCTCAGGCCCTGTCTTGGCCAGGTCTTGGCAGCAAGTGTTGGCTTGCTGGGGAGGCCAACTCAGATCATTCTGGAGTGCTTTCTTGGATGCTGATTATTTCAGTATTGGAATGATTTGGGCTACAATGTCCACCCCACATGCTGTAACCAGTGTTTCTACCTTTCATAAGAAGACACTGCATCTCACACACAATCCTTGAAATGTTTTCCTTGAATCATATCCAACTGAATCTATGGGATATCTGGGTTAAGTTGCAAGGGGCTCACTTTTGTAGTCAGTATGCTGTGGAAAGAAACATTCAAAGTTATACTAGGCTCAACTGAATCTAAATGTGTCCAATAAAGAGATGAGAACAATTTCTAACAAAGATAAATGAGAAGGAATTTGGGGTTGGGAGAGATCGCGTGGTTGGTGGAGACATTAACCACATCTATTTGGGCTTGAGTTTTATGTTGTCTTCATTTTCAAACCAAGAAAAAAATTAAGAGAAGTTGGCAGTGGGAAGTGACTTCAAATCTCCAGAAATGAATTGCATTTTTAGTTTTCTCTCTCCCCACAAACCCGAGGTTGTAGTTGTAGTTCGTTAGCTCAGCCAGTAGAGGGGATGGCTCATTCCCACACACAAGGGCTTCCCCAAATCACCGTCTCCAGCTCCAGAGTTTTGAAAGCCCAGCCTTATAAGCAGATGTTATCTAGGGAGTCAGGGCCAACAATGTGAGGTGAGATTCATCTTCTAAACTATATTCCTATAACTGCCCTTTTTTTCTGTCTGTCTCTGATGTCTATTTCTGTTTTTCTGCCACTGACTCTTTGTCCTCCTTTCTGGGTGCTGGTATCCTGGTACATTCTTGGAGTGTCTGGTGTGTCCTTTCTCTGTGCCCGTCAAACCTAGAAACTTTCAAGTACTCCTTTTTTTCAAGAACACTGATTTTCATAAAGATCCTTCTCACATAGGGGGAACACTGGATTGTTGTTGATTGTTAAATCCCCTATTCATCCTAGATTGGTAAGCCAGAACTCATATTCAAGTCCATGGACAACTTCCTAGACTGTGTAGGGTAAGCTGCCCCAAATGTGTAGGATTTACCCATCACTCATTTGGGTATCACTGCCCTAATGTTAAAGGTTAACACATCCATAGGAGAAAAGTCCCTAAAGTGTAAAATTCCATGTCTTGTTAATAATGCCATAAATTTGCTTCTGCTTTTCAGTCCTGTGTGTGCCCATGTGAATGTCCTGGTTAGATTCTACCTATAGGAAGCACTTTTCTTTTCTTGCATCATTGTAGTATTCAATACTCACTGGGCTGAATACTTGCTCAAAGTGCATCCTCCCAAGGTCAAATTTAGGGGAATTTGTATAGTCTCCAGTAAAATTGACATTGGGATCCATTTTTTATTTAACAATTCTGCATGAGAATTTGGATTGTTTGATAAGAATTGGTTTATGATGATGTGGAGCTTCCTGCTAACAAATTAATTTGTTGAGGCACTAAGCATGCACATTTCATTCTATTAATAAATAATAGCATAAAACATTTCTACTTTTAAAATTAGTCAGAGAGAATTCTGTATTTCTGTAGATGATTTCAAGAGTGGCCAGACAATGTAATAAGTAGAACAAAAATGCATAGAGATATGGTTTATAGTAAACTTTAGAGTGTCAAGGCACATTCTGGTGTGGGAATGCTATCTGGGAAAATGAGGAAGCTGGAATTATTATGGATTAAACAACATGAAGAGTAGAAGCCATGCCAATGGTGTCACTGCTGTGTGTAGCACTGTGCTACAGGCCACGAGTGTTATAAAGTGGCATGGTGCCACACACTGGCATGGAGCCCTGATGAGAATAGAGAGGTGTGAAGGAGAAACTCGAAGGGAGTAGAAAGGGTCACTTGTCTTTTGTAATGCTGTTAGCAAGTGACAGAGCCCAGGTACACACCCACCTTGACCTGACACCTGAGCCTTCCAGCTCTCCACACCAGGCTGCCTCCTCCACCCTGTCATTGCAGGTAATTGCCAGTACTGTCATCATCCCATGCCAATTCGGGTGGCATTGTTGGTCTTTTCTAACTTTTCTCTCCAAGCAGCATTCTTTTCTTTTAGGTCTTCAACACTTCTATTCCACTTCACAAATTCAGAGACAGAAAAATACCAAATAGGAATTACAAATGAAACTAGTGTATCCCATTTTCAGCTTTGAAAGGCAAAGTGGATTCTTTCACCATGAGGTCCGAGCATTCAGCAGAAAGACTGGGCCAGGGTTACTCTTGTTGCTGGGGACCCTGGTCTGTGTCAGGGGTAGAAGCTTCCTGGGAGTCGTGGGGTGCTCTGCAGAGGTGCAGGGAGAGGGCTCCGAGTGATGCCTCTGCTCCCAAATCAGAGAGAAGAGACCTCCTACAACTACTGGGATCCAGGGTTGAGGACTCCTGCTTGGCAAGGTAGAGTAAAAAAAAATGTGTTTATGAAGGAACTAGTGGTGGAGCATAAATGGATGTTGAAATAGACCAGGACTAGGCGAAACAGCCCACCAGCAGATAGCCATAAAATTTAAGGTTACAAAACAGAGCACATACTTTGCCCTGCTCGTCCCTCCCTGAACTCAGGGTCAGGCCCCCGCCTGAATCTTCGCTTCCCAGCTGGTGTTTGCTCACCCCAAACACACTTTCTGGGTTTTTGAACCCAGGCTAAGCTAAAGCATCCCATCTCACCTCTTCTTTTATAATATTTATTTCCTATTATTTGCATGTGGGATGGCAGCCTTTGAATTTTTTTAGAGAAGATACAGGCTCCTTTTGGACACTCTAGACTGCCTGGGTGGAGGACATAGGAAAAGAGTGGAAAAGTGGGCACAAAATGGGGAAGGTGATTGCCAGAATTCTCAGTGGAATTCTTAGCCAAGAGACCTCACAAAAGTTTGACCCAACCCCATACATCTTACCTCTCTCTTTCTGGAAAAATAAATTAACCTCTTTGAAGAGTGACTCTCCCTCCACTGGAACCATCTTCCAAGAACAGTGTAAATTCCTGAGTTTGTACGGGTGAGGGGTGAGGCACTTCACTAAATGCAGACACAAGAAAGAATGGTGGTGATCTGTTAGTGTGGGCTGCCTGGATTGCCCCTTACCGTTGCGATACAAATAGTACTGGCAGAGCTGGGGTCACTCAGCAGGGGCATCTTCTAAGGTGCTTGGCCAAGATAAGTCACAGCTCCTACAAGTTCCCAGTTTCTGCTGGGTCTTTGGATGGGAGTGACAAAACGGCAGAGAAAATTTTAAAAATTTTACTTTCATATCAAAATGAGTCAAGTAAATTTCCTACTTCCTATCATTTTCTGTAGTATGCAGAATGTCTTGGAATTTTTCATGCTGTCCACTACGGCACATATCACTATACAGCCTTCAGTATAAACACACCCTTAAGTCCTTATTGACTTTATAAGACAGAGATTATTATGAAGAAAATAGCTGCTACTGAAAGAATTGAGTTCATGAAGTTTTCTCATAATAACATACTTAAGGTTTTGAATAAACTAAACTATAAAGATAGTACTTGGTTGTACCATTTTTTAAAATCAGCAGTATTAACTTATGAATATGAAATTAGGCACAGGGCTTCCTGAATAATACAGTTTATCATTATTATTGGCCTTCTGCAAAAGTCAGAGTTGGCCCTGAAGGATGGTAGAATTGCAACAGAAATGAAGGAAACAATTACCAACTTTGTTTCTTTGTACATCCGAAGATCTAGGCTAGGTAAACACAACAGGGTATGCAACTGAGTTCCAATTTACCACTCTACCTTTAGCAGAAAAAGAGAGGAGGAGGAACAATAATTTTCCTATATTTTTAAGGTAGCTATAAATGTCTTCATAAATAGCCTGTACAAAGGATTTTTTTCTTCTATAGCAGGTAATGCTAGAGTGATTAAGCCAGTAGAAAAGCCTAGGGAGAATAAAATCCCAAGATTTGATACTTGTTGGGGAAGAGGGCTAGAAAAGCAGTGGTCTTTTTAATTTTAACCCCTTTTGATGTTGCTACTCACTATTATTCTTATAATAAGGAGCCCAGTAGAAAAAGCTGTGCTGTTTGGTGTGCTTGCTGGTATTTCGTGCTAACCTATTAACCCTCATAGAAAATCTTTAATAATATTCTGTCATGACCTCAACAATTCTTCCTAGGGTATCAGAGGCAGGGCATTTACCAGGGCTTTAATTTACTTTGTAATGAAGTTAACTGCCTTAGGAAATTGGAGTGTTTAAGTTTATATAGGGTCAGATACCCATTTTATTGATTCAGGTCTATTATTTGAAGAATCATGCAAAAACTCTCTTCACATTTAGAATTTAGAAAAATATGTTTATATCTTAAAAAATAAGTCCCTACCTTTAAACTCCTAAGACATTTCCTTTCCTACTTCCACCTGTCTCCCTCACTCTTTGTCTTATGGTTCCTGCCCACCCACGCACCCACCCACCCATCCATCCTAAGTAATGACATCTTTGTAACTATTTGAGTTACTTTTTTGGTTTGTTGTTTTCTAACTGGTAGAAGGTTTAGAGTTAAATTTTATACTCAACTTGTATGACAAAAATAGTGATTATAAAAGCTAATATGACTGAGTACTTACTAGGGCTCTTTTGGGGTGCTAAGTAAGCCCTTTATGTCACCTCTTTATTTAATCTTCATAACTGCCCTACAAAATAGCTACCAGTGTAATCCTCATTTTGCAGATGTGAACCATGGAGCTTATGGGGGCAGCAAGCTTGTCTAAGTGACAGCTAGTTAGTGGTGGAGCCTGGGTTTGCATATAAGTGTCTACTTCAGATCCTGTGCTTATAACACAGCATAGTGTCCCCTAGTAGTAGGTGTGTTACCTACTATTGTTCCAGTGTAGATTTTCTGTCACAGATTCATCAACTTTATAGCTCTGGTTCTTTTATTCTTAATAGGTCAATTATAAAAGAGCCATCTGTTGAAAGTGCCAAAATTTCCTTTAACATCCTATGTGACATAAATAATTAAGAAAACTGTAAGAACGAATACACATGTGTCTCAGATTTCTCTTTAAAAATAAACAGAATTTAGCAGGTGTGGTGGCACACACCTATAATTCCAGCAGTCTGGGAGGCAGAGGCAGGAAGATCAGAAGTTGGAGCCCAGCCTGGGCAATCTAGTGACCTAGTAATACCCTATCTCAAAATAAAAAACAAAAAAGGGCCGGGGATGTAGTTCAGTGTGAAAGCTCTGAGCTCAAGCCCCAGTATAGCAAAACAAACAAACAAACAAACAAAAAAATGAAAGCAACCCTCCCAACCTCCCAAAACAAAATTAAACAAAAACTCAGAATTTAAACATATTTTATACTGTAAAATGCACATACATACTGCAACATTATTTTGCAACTCATTTTCTACCTCAACATGACATTTTAAGATATATCTATATAAGAATGGTTCATTTATTTAAACTAGTATATAATATTCCATCATATGAATAAATAGTATTTTATTTATTCCTTTCCCCTCTGAGGGACAGTAGTTTTGGTATTATCAACAGCAGACTCCCTGTGAATTTCTGAAGGATCCATGTGTAAAGGCATTGAGGGTAGCTAATTGGAGTGGAATTGAATCTTGCAATGTGTAGTAATCTTTTTTTTTTAAAAAAGCATGGTCTCATTGTATATTTCAGACTAACCTTGGACCCACTATGTAGACCAGGCTGGACTTGAACTCAAGGCAATCCTCCTGCCTCAGACTTCTGAGTGCTAGGATTATAGGCATGCCCCACCATGCCCAGCAGTAATCTTCAACCTGGCCATCTTCCTCCCTGAGGATTGAACCAATCCGCACTCAAACAAGAAGCACATGAGTTCTTGCCGTTTCATGTTTTCTGCAATACACTTAGCGTGACCAGACTTTTTCATTTTTTGTCCGTCAGATGTATCTAAGGTGTTTTCTCTTCATTTTAATATGCATTTCCCTGGTTACTACAGAGAGCCTGAAAATCATTCTCCTTACATGTCTACTGGGCATTTGGGTTCCTCCTCTCTCACTTTCCTAGGCACGTTCCTGCTAAATTACCTCTATAGTGATTAGTCGCGTTCTTTATATACTCTGGAGAGAAATCATGTTGGCCAACTATCTCCTCTTTATTGTGGGTTGCCTCTTCACTTTGATTATGCACTTTCATCTTTTGTCATATAGACATTTTAGTCTTAATATCTTCAAGTTCACAGATCTTTTCCTTGTTGGTTTATAATTTTTGGTGTGTTTTATTAAAGGAATTCTTCTATGATACAGTAACAAAGAATATTTCCTACACAATTTTATACTTCTGTTTTTCACATTTAGGGCTGTAATGCATTTAAAGTTATTTTGGAACTTAGGTAATGGCTGAAAGAACAGATTAAAGACATACTTTGGAATGAAGCATAGTGAGTCTAGGAAAAATAAGTGGGCTATAAAAGTTGAACAAGAAGTTGACAAACATCAGAAAATCTAAAGAAGTATTGACTGGAGTATTATGGATAGTTATGACTAATTGGGGGAGATAAGACAGTGAAATTGAAAAAATAGGCAACCATAAAACAGAAAGGGAAAGATCAATATTGAAGTATTTTAAGATTTGAATGTAAATAGAATTTATTCACTTTATTCTGTGTGGATTAATCTTTTTCATATTTTCCATCTTTAACTATTTTCATCTATAACTATTTTATATTTTAATATACCATATTCTTTACTTTTGAAGTTGTAGTTGGTTTCTCCAAATACTGCCTATTTTTAATTATGGAATTAAGCATTATATACTATTTATTTATTTATTTATTTATTTACTGAGGCAGGGTCTCACTATGAAGTCCAGACTGGTCTTATACTTGCAATCCTCCTTGCTCAGGCTTATAGGTATACACCTCCGTGCCTGGCTCACACTCTTCTGCATTTTAAATCTATTTAATTATATCCCTGTTACAGTCTCTATAAAATTTTTATTATCTGTGCTTCTTGAGATTCCTGCTTTGATGACTCGTTCTACTATTGTATTATTTCTTTACAAGCCTTTTCGTTTTGGGTTGTGAGCTCATCTTTAGCAGTTTTAGCTGCTGGGATTCTGTTGAGGTCCAGTTCCTGCAACACTGTTTTATCACTGTTTTTGTATCTTATGACTGTGTTTTTGGTGATGTCCCAGGACTAATTATGTTACTTATCAGTTTACGGGATTTCTAGACCATGTCAGTAGGTTAGTTTAAATCCAAGCACAGGTTATTTATAGTCTGGGGTTTTGTCATCTCAGAATTTTTGCTTTGTTTTGTTTTTTCCCCTTGGAGAGGAGGCTGAGACAGATAAGAATCTCAGTCCTTGGGAGGAATTCTTGTTTGTCCATTCACTGAGGATGAGGGGTCGGTCCCATGTGACAATTTTGACTCAAACTCCTCCCTACCTTGGATGAAACCAAGCCATTGCTGTGTAGGAATGAAAACCCAAGCTCCAAGTGACAGTCCCTTCTGCTTATCTTTCAGAAAGTACATGAATCAGCTCATTTGATTTCAGTTGCCTCCTTACGAATGTGTTGCTTTACCTGGGGCATATGTTCGAGAGATGCATTGTGAGGCAATTTCCATGTAGTGCAGACATAAGAGACTACATTTAGCACAAACTGAGACAGCTGCCCTGTCAGTAGGTGACATCTTCTCCTTGGGACACCTTTGTGTATGTGGACTGTCTGCTGACTTCAATGCTGTTATGTAGCCCATCACTGTGTTTAGTACCTTGAGTTTTCTCTTTCATTCTTGTAAGCTCAGCTGTCATATAATTGTGTGTGTGTGTGTGTGTGTGTGTGTGCTTTTAAATCTCTTTCTGTGTACTTTTAGGCAAATATATTCAGACAACAGGTTGAGTTATTCTGGATCATGAAAGTGGTAGACCATTTTTACACTGTTTTCTGGCAGTGGCACACTGTAGGATCTTGGGCCATTGACAGCATTAATATGAGATTCTCAGGCATTTCAGAGACCCTGGTTGTTCTGGGGAAGCCAGTCCATTCTGCCTACTGAGAGCTTGTCTCATCTTACTCACCAAATGTCTTTTGGCCCTATTTGTCTCTTTTGAACTGTAACAGTGAAAATCTGGCCCTCTCTTCTAATGCTCTCTTTCACATGGTGAACCCTCTGCTTGTCTCTTTCCCTTTGTGATCTGCCATTAAGATGTCACTGCCCTTCATATCTCTCTTAAACTCAAACCAGCTTCTAAAATCTCAACATTACCTTTAAAGATACTTTTCCTATCTTTCTTTATTTTGATTTCATTATAGAAAACATTCTTGATCTGATAATAAGGCTGAAGCTTGCTTTTCAAGCCCATCGAGTCTCTCTTTGATTATCCAAGCAAATAGAATTCCTAAATGCAGAATCTTCCAAGCACAGGACTTTAGAAATACATTCCTCACTTTGAGGTTTGCAGTCATTGTTATCGAGTCACTTCCTTACTCCCAACGCAAGTCTGTGGCCTATCTTCTTTCTAATATTTGCCCTTATTCAAGAATTTATTAAATGAGAGGACTGACTGTAGCCAAAGCAATTTTCAATGCACTTGGAATCCACCAGTGAACCAAATAATTCTTTTTTTCTGTCATTATTCATAAGATTTTATAATCTTGCTGAGAGTGAAGCCACAGTTCCTGTCTCTGAAACCTAAAGTCAGATTCTAATATAATTCCTAACAGCTTTGCCAATTTGAGGTCTAGGGTATGGGGGGGCTTCTAATAGGCACTGAACAAGCAGCAAAATAACAAAAGTGTCATCCTTCTCAAATTTCTTGTTTTTTCCTGAATTCAGGTAATAGGATTCAGGGAAGCACACCTGTCCAGAACAAGTTAAAGCCAAATATCACAGAGAGCTCTGTAGCATACAAGGAACTCAAAGTCTGCCATTTATAGATCCCTTCCCAGCCCCCAGGCCTGCTGGCCTGAGAAGCAGCTCAGGCAGCTAACCAATGTTTTGATGTTTAAAGGCCTCTGCAGAGAATGAACGCTTTTCTCCCAGAAGCAAACTCTTGTTTCAGCTGCACTGGCTCACTGAGGCCTGTGCCAATGCCCCCCAACAGCCAGCCAGCTCTCCAAGGCTCCGATTTGTCTTCCTGCTTATTAATGCCCCAAGTAGCCTGTATTTGCAGAATTTCAGCCTGTTATGAAATACTTGAGCTCCAAAGACCTTCACAGAGCAGAATCCCACATGGCCTGAGTTTACTCTAGTGTAAGCATTTACTATAGAGCTGTCTGCCTTCATGGTTGCAGTCTTCTCTGGAGATGATTTTATCTTCCAAATGACAGTCTTCTTCCGTTGCTTAAGATGACCAGTCAATGCACCAGATATTGAGAATTTAGGGGGTTCGTAAATATATCCAATTTCCTTGCCTGCATTCAAATCAATTAGAACAGAAGGGGGAAGCAGATGAGATGCAGCTCTGTAGGTAAGGGGCTTGGTACTATTTCACTCTGAATTAGAACACAGTGGAGCTCTATGTTCTAGTTTAGATTTATCAAAGTCAGTCTGCTCTCTTGAAAGTCTTCACTTGGAAATACTTGCACTTTAGAAGAATTTTTTTCAAAATTTATTTTGCTCTTTTCCAAGTGCTTCTAGAATTTTCCAGGCTCCAACACATTCTGCCAACAACAGAGATTTTCATGTATTCTTCAGAGTGTATGAATTTATTTTAAAAGTCAGTATTGTCCTGGTTCATTTTCAAAAGTTGTACAATATACACTATGAGGCTGATAACTTTAACATGATTGAATTCAATGAAACTCTTACATTTTGTTTACATCTCATATTCATTTGGTATACATGTCTCCTGATTATAAACCAGAGTAGATTCTTACTTTTCTGTTTATTTTGTTGACTAGATAACCCATTGAAGTATAAATTTAAAACACTGCTGCATAGCTTCAGGTGTTAATAAATTAGCTCAGACAAGTAGCCTAAACCCTGTTAGATAAAACTCTACTCAAATCAAACACCACTCTCTGCCTGGGCCTGTGTCATAGATTAGCAACATGAAATCATAATAGGTGAAAATTGTAGCAAATTATTAGTTATGGGAAAATTGAAAGAGATGAATACCTCTTAAAACTCAGCTGATAAGTCTTCGAAGGAGACACGGGAAGATGTCTCTGCCTCACTTGAGAATAATGATACAAATTATGACTTCAAAAATTTTCTAAGTTTGCAATAACATACTTAAAAAAGAGGATTGACTGGCTGTGTTATCACTACTATTTCCTGAGAGACAGTTTATGATCGGTGGTTTTATGACACATTCCTGAAGAGCCTCCAGATTTCAAATATGCAATATAAGCCTTCTTACGAAAACTGTAGAACTTACCCATTTTACAAATGGTACCACACCTACTTTAGATTAAATAGGCTATACACATTTTAGTGTAGTCCGTTAACAATAAAGGTGGACACTGAAAACCTCACATATATATGTACATTGGGAACAGATCCAGTGGATTCAAATGAGCAGTTCTTAAATTTTCTGGTCTCAAGATTCCTTGATGTGGTTAAAAATTACTGAGGGAAAAAGAAATTACTGAGGAGCCTCCAAAGAGCCTTCATTCATGTGAGTTACACCTGCCAACATTTACCATTGTAGAAGTTGGACTTGACAAAAGTGCAGACCACAAGAATATATACATATGTGTGCACATTCTGTTGGCCATCAGCAGGGAGGTGCTGCACATTCCAGGAAGCTCCCCAAACTCCACTGTAGATTCCTGACAAAATGAGCAGGGGAGAGGCCATTGCAGACATTTGTAACCTTGTGGAGAGATTCACAAGCTGTTTTCAGGTCCCATTTGAGAAACTTTGGTTTGAGTAATCTGATGTTACTATTTAACAGTTAGCAATAGTGTGTAGACACTCAATAGGTTATGAATCATTTGAAAACAGTTCTGACTTAGTATCAGCCAAATTGCCTTTGAACTCCCATCCCCCATTCTCTCCGTTGTTAGCTGTGAAGTCTTGGGCAAATCTCTCCAGCATTCAGAGCCTGGTGTTGCTCAGTGAAATCGGGCCTCCTAGGGTTCTTGCAAGGATGCACAGTGCACCCAGCATTGTACCTGGCACGTGAGAGGTATTCAGCAAGCGATAGCTATAACTGGGGAGAAGAAGCAGAACAGAGGCCGCTTCGCCGTGGCCGGGCTCCCCCACTCTCCCTCCTGGGAAGGCGCTGTGCTGATTACTGTGGTATGAAGGAGAAGAATTCTGTCCAGGAAGGATGGCTGGGGAAAAGCAAGGGGAGCTCAATTTCAACCTCCCCCTCATCCCGTGCCTGCTTCTTTGCCTATAGTGTGTTTATCTTGAAAAGCTTTGATCTAAAGTGAGTAATTCCTTGCACTTCCAAAGCCCAGGTATATTTGGTTCACTCTATTTATGCTCACCGTGTTGTTCTGTTAGAAGAAACTTGACTACTATTAATACAGTAGTAAAAGCTCTGCTTTTTCTTCTCCCAAAACCTCCTGCTGTTATGGGTTCAGATCTTTTCTAACAGTGTTTTAAAATTTTTTTCAACATTCTTTGTTTCAACTCACCCTTGAATATGTGCCAAACAGGTTTGGTTTGATATGATTCTTCTATATGGGATGCTACTTATCCTCGATCATCTTCTTTCAGCAGTTAGGTTCTGTGTCCCAAAGCTCAGGGGGAAATGGACAACAAATCCCTTGCCTGGTGATGCCCTTTAGGGCAGAAGAGGGGGCTGCATGCTAAACCTGGCTTGAAGCATCTTTGTCTAAGATGGTGTGATGGGTGCTTCTATCTCCTGGGTCCCAGGACAGCAGGAACCTGGTGGGCTGCTGTGTTTTTATAGGGGATGGTTTGATAATGGCTCTCCAGCCAGTCTCCCATGAGACTTGCTGGGCTTTTCTGCAACCCATAGGAAAATTTCACTCCTTGGATTCCTTGCATTATGAATTCTTGCTTATCCTGATTTCCTTGCTTTCTGTGGTCACCAATCCCTCACTTAGCACTGCTTTGTCATTGGCATCCTGCTGACCCTGTGCTAAGTGGGCAGGGTAAGCCAGCAAGACTCTGTTGGTTTCTGCCTCTGGTGGCTGAGGGCCTGCTCTGCCAGCTCCAGACATTGGGAATAGAAGAAGATGGGTCAGTCTTAGGAATGAGAGAATAATTTCAGCTTTGAACATCTTTTTGAAATGTTGGTAAGAAAAATCTGCAGTAACCTTCCTAGAGGTAATCATTGAGGTTGTGGACAACAGGAAAACACAGAGCCTGAGCCAGCTTTGGAGCCAGCCAGAGGTGAGTATTGTTCCAACTTGGATGATACTGGGTACAGGTGTTTTAGGGTCCTGAGCTGTAAAATCAGGGTTCATAATGAATAAGTGAACCTGGTGGCTGTGTGTGACAGTGCTGGGTAGGGGTACCATGAGAGTAGTTCTCAAAGGCTATTGGTTGGATCAGTGTTCTACCTAGAATATGATGATGATACTTCAATCAGACAGATAAAGGTGGCTTTTAGTGACTCACAGCAACTGTGAGTCTTAGTTGAAATAAATTAACAATGACATTCGGGGAAAAGGGAAGTGACTTGCTTAAAGGCACATGGGACTCAAAGGCAGATCAGAAAATGAAATCCACGTTCTGTGACCACAGGTTAATGTTTTATGTTCCAGACAAACTCAGATCTGAATCCCACCTCACTCCCTAACCCACTGTATGAGCTTGGCCAAGTTACTTAAATCCTCTGTGCTTCAATTCTGTCATCCATAAAAGTCAGGATAATAATATTACCTCCCTCCCAGAAATTGATGTGGGAATTAAATGAAATAATAAATGTAAGTACCTAGCAGAGAGTCTGGCAAATATTAAGAGCTTAATAAATGACAACTATTATTATCCCTTAGCCCACATTGCCTCTCAGACACACTCTCAAAAGCTCAGCAAGTTACTTTAAAACTAAATTCTGAAAGTAGTCCCTTCCTAGCCCCAAATGTAGAAGGTTTCATATGCTGAGATTGAACTCTGAACAGTGCTTTGAGGCTCACCCTTGGGAAGGACAGGAGTTCTAAGACCAAAATAATATCCTGTTGGTCTTAGGAGAGGGAACAGAAGACCTACTACATACGGAGAAGAATGGCATGCCTCTTAAAATTGCACACACTCCCTCCAGTATAGTCATGGTGGACTCTGTTGTCATCTCTCAATCTTCCAAATGCTCCTTGCCAGCCCCCACGGGGATGAGCAAACCCTCGTAAGGCATGTTAGTAAGCCCTTCTGAACCCTCACAAGGTTGTAGACAGAACGCTTTCCATCTGTCAGGTGCTCAGAATATTTCCTAAAGGATTTTCCTTTTCCTTTTCATCCCTCCCTTTACTCCTTCGCTCCTCTCCCCGCTTGTGCCGTCCTTGATTTTTTTTTATTTCTGTTTTCTTCTTTTCTTTTCTTTTTGGATGGCCAAATTTAGTACTACACTAACTCCAGGGTGTCAGCATTTGGACCCTGTCTCTGACCCACGAGTAAAGCACCTGGCATGGCAGCTGGAGGGCTGGAGTGGCCCCATGTGGTGCCCCATGAGCCAGCACAGGCGGCTGCACCCTCATTCCTGTGCCTGGCAGCTGTATGGCACCATGGACCCTCTTTTGCTCGTATGGTCATGTGACCCACAAGAGATGAAGTGGGACACTGGTGTAGAGATAAAGGTAAAGTTGGAATTGGATACATAACCTCCTACGTGCATGACGTGGTATAACCAAGGGCAAAACGTCCAGAAAGTGGGGTGCTTCCCTTCCTAGGGAGAGAACAGGGCCAAGTGCAGTGAGTGGCCTGCAGCCCCTGCCTGGTCTGTGTCTAGCCGGGGCCCCCCAATGCTGATCTCCTCCTCCAGACAGCTGCTGTTTGCACCAGATCTTCTGCTGGGCTCTGGTGGATGCAGCCATGCAACACTGGCTAATAACCATGTTAATTTCTTCATACGATGCCAGCCTGTCCCTTCTCTGAAGATACTATACTCTTGAATGTACTGGGATTTGTTCTGAACATTTGAGGTGTTTGTGACAATTCTTGAGCTCTTTTTGGTGGCCACAGTGTTAGAAACAGGTCATCTCTGTCTTTTCTTCTTGCAAAAAATCATTGTGATGGTCCTACTGTTTATGATGGCAGCCAAAAATACTTTAGTTTTTTTGGAAGGGGATATTGAAGTATATTATAACATACATGTAATCACATGCATATAATTACTAGTAGCATACGAACTTCATGCACAAAAGATTATTACAAGAAAATACAAGTTACAGAATCGAGTTTGTCCAGCTGGGTAGACCTGTCCTGCCTGGTACCTGGGCCTGCTCCATGCTGCAGAGTTATCCCTGTTTCTCTGCCCTGGCTTTTTTAAGCCCCTCTGCTTGGATGTCTGGTGTTACTGGGCCGAGCCACAGTGATCCATCCCTAGGCAGGGAAACACGAGTACAGGCAGCTGTGCCAGGTGGGGCAAGTCATATGCAAGGTCCTCATCCTCATTCTTGGCTCTGGTAACCTGGATTTTCAATGCTTTCTGACTTTGATGCAGCAGATCAGATAACACCCACTGTTGTACATAAAGCACTCTGGTTTATATGAAGCAATATTGATACTTTGATCACTGGACACTGTTCTTTCTTCTTCCGAGCATTTTGTGTACTCTCACAGCACCAGGCATGAAGAAGTGAACAAATACACAGAGAGGGTTTGAAACCAATGCACCCCCCTGCCCATGCCCACCCATTGCCCTCTGGTTTGCTTCATCTTTTTCTGCTCCCAGAATGTCTGCATTGAGCTCCCTAAGTCCAGTATCTTAGTGTGGTTCAAAAAAGAATTTCATCTTTCAAGTGTATCTTCTCACGATCCTTTATAAATGTTTTTTTTCCAGAGCAATTGTCCCTTTTCCAGCCCCAGTCACGTGTTTATCAATCACACTATGCCACAATTGTACTTACCAACTTTGGATGTGATTTATGGTTTATGATGAATAATAGGTCTCAACTCCTGAGTCTGTGTAATGTGAAGGATACTTGATGAGGAAAAGCCTCATCTGAAAATATCTTATCACAGACACACAGGAAGCCTTGGGACATCCTTATGGTGGATATCTTTTTTTTCTTGAAGACAATTTTCTCTGCTTTCATGCACACGTGTGTGTCGCTTTGACAAAGCTCAGCCTTGTACCCCATTAGCCTGTATGGCCTGAAACTCTACGAATGCTGCACCCTGCAGCTTGTGTCTGCCTGAGCATAGGAAAGACTCGTCACAGGTGTTCTGGGCTGATCTATAGCCCGGAAGATTTTTCTAGCCCTTTGCTCTCTTTTCCATCAGACCCCTTGTGTGGAGCAAACAAAGGTATCTCTGAACAGCAGCTCTGCAATGGGCTGGTCACAGGGCAGATGCTCGGCTCTGTGTGAGGGAATTTAATATCTCATCTTTGTCTCATGAGAATGAAGTGATGTGAAGTGATAGGTCTTGACAAAAGGATGTCGATGACACACGTTCACCACCTATTGATGAACAAAACAGAATTATAGATCCTACAGATATGTGATTGGGCATGAAAAGATGGATTGAAGCTCTGGAGGGGACACAGCTTGGCTGCATCTGAGCCACTTCAGTGCACATGGCTGGGGAGTGTAACAGCGCCATTGTCCCCAAAGCACCATGAAGAGGCACTCAGGTCAGCCCCCGTGCAGAGAGATGGTGCAGATATCAGCACTGCAAACCCAGGTAAGGCTCTGTGCTCCACCAGATGCAGCTGTGTGCTCTGTGATAGAGCACTCATGGTTTGTTGGTTTGTTTTATGACATGACATTTTGTCTGGAGATACAGTTTGCAAGCCACTTTTGCCACATCTGTGGTTACATGGCAGAGTTGTAAAACAAGAAACGGTTGAAAGATGCCTGGCAGAATGAAGGGAATAACTAATCTGAATATGACAGGACTTTCAGATTTCCAAATCATCTGGGCTAGTTAGCTTCCCTCAGCAATGTGTGAGAGTTCCGGTTGTTGGACTTGGTACTGTGAGGTTTTTTCATGTGTAAAAAGTGGTATCCCATTGTTTTGATTTTATTTTGCTGTTGACTCAATGTTGAGTACCTTGTGATATGACGGATGGCCATACCAACTTTTTATTAGAGTTCTTCTCAAGTCTTTTTACCTGTTTTTGTTGGATTGCTGTCTTTATATAATTGTTATGCACATTTAGATGTGAGTCCTATGTTGGATAAATAATTTGCACATAAAAAATATAGTAGGACTTTTGTGCCTCTTGAAGAAAACAGTGCAAGGAGACAAGAGGAAGGAAGGGAAGGGAGGTCAAAGGTAGATGAGTGAGCTCTGGGCTGCCAAAATGTTAGTCCAGGAGAAGAGTGTAGAAGGAGCAAGCATGCCTTTGCATACACGAGTTATCTGAATTTGCTTAACGCTAACCAGTACATTTGAAAGAGAGATTTGGAAACATCTCCTATTCTGTGGACTAGTCAGGGGGTGCAGCCCCTTCTTCTCCTGGGCTTTAAACATTGTGTTATTTTTCCTGTGCAGGCAGAGTCTGAATCCTGACCGACTCATGGCTATGTTGTGGGCCTATTTCCCAGTCAGCTTCCTCATTCATAAAACAAGGATGGGAATAGCACCCTCCTCACAGGGTCATAATTAGGGTTAAATGGGTAACAGAGGTGAAGGGCTTCAACACAAGGTCATATTGCTTTAATTGCCAGTAGAGTTGAGTGATTCTATGTAGGAAGAGTGTAATGGAACAAGGGTAATGGGAGGTCATCTTAGGGACTTGAAGGTCATGGCTCCCTCACTGGGAATCTGGGACAGCCAGTTTGACTTCTTGTGAATAGACACCGAAGTTAAGAAAAAGAGCAAAAACTTGGAAATGGAACTTGTCACTGTAAATAAAGACTCCCACTGAGGCCCGTGTGCCTGTGGGTCATGGCTCTATACATCTCCTCGGCCATGACACAGACTCACTCGCATGGCTCCTATGCTCTAGTCCTGACCCAGCTTCTATATGACTGTCCACATGTGATATGGCTGGAGAGTGTCAGAGATATGCTAATGACGTCACACAAAGAGGAGCACACTGCTGCTAGCAGAATAATCTGGCTCTATTCCACACTGCTGTTTGGGGACACTGTGTGTATCCCTGAGCATCTGTGGACTTTGATCTGTTCATTGTAAAATGAAGGCTTTGACCTCTTCCATGTCTTGAAATCCTTTTAGGATCTCTTTTTCATCTTGTAGTTGATATTAATTGATTCAACTGTGACTTTCTCCTCTTCAATTCGTTCACTCATTCATTCACTTAGGACACATTTTTTGCATCCCTACTGTGTGCAGGATATGGGCTAATCACTCTGTATTCAGACACAAATGAGCCCATTTCCATCTACCTTAGATATTAGTGACAAGCAACTTTCCTGCCACATCCTACTCTATCTGAGAGGCCTGTGCACATTGTGAGGGGCACAGGGATGCATACTTCCCCTGCCCTGTCTTCTCTCCTTTCACCAGTCTGTCTCAGGGACAGAGCAGACCTACTTAGGTGGTGTGTGGCTCTGATCTGTGCGGATCAGACACGTCACCTGCTGCTGTGCTCATCTTACATCTGTGCGCTGCTTTGAATAACATCTAGGATCAGTCACCAAGATGACGCAGGCACTTTTGAGGTCAGCAAATGAAGTCTTCTCATGTTCATGGCTTGTTCATTGCTTAGTGTAATGCAAACAATGGTGCATCTGTTGGAGTTGCTTTATCTCCCTGCAGAAACGAAGGGCACTGCACACGTCTTGCTTTGATGGAAATGTGGTATTGTGTACACCTGTCCCCATGAGGTAGTGTGACTGTGTTTATACAGTGTTGATACAAAAGCACCTAGTGGAGAGTAGGGCTGGGTTCTGGGACCCCTTTCAGTCAGGGATAGAGGCTGGAGTTTGGCTCAAACATTTTTTAATATGGCACCATTGTGGGATTGGAATGTTATTTCTGCCTATCCTAATTTGTTCATGGCAATATGTGAAGGCAATACAAATGGCTCAGATTTTCAGGTTTATGAATAAAAGTGAGCAGATATTCCACATGAGAACATGCCCAGTATTCTTTTATTGGATTTAAGGGGGTCTCTGTGCCCACATATATTAAAGTGTGCACCTGCCTTCAATAAGCCCGAATCAGCATATGTAAGTGAACTGCATGCCAAATTTGCCTTGTAAATCAAGAATAAAAAGAGCAGATATGTTTCTGGGGAAGGGAAAAAGTGAAGAGGTTCAGTGGAGATTTGTGAGCTGAAAATGATCAGTAGATGTAATGAAATCCCCTGAAACATTCTCAACATTTGTAGTAGTTTTCAGATTTCAGTATTTCAGAAAAATAATCATTGCCATTGCATGAAATAAAATTTGTTAAGTGCTCAAACACTGTATAGAGCTATGATGTCATACGTTGTGGTGTTAAAAAGTAAAACTCACCACTATCATGGAAAATAGAGGGTAGAGGGCAGGACTCATCAATATAACCTGGTCAAATAATCCATTTGAAGCTGTTTAAGAAAACAGATCATTTTCTATGGCTGACTGCTGGTTACCTGTTTCCTCAGGTCTGACTCAGATCCTGATATTGGATTGATAGACAGGTAATATGATCACACTTTTTTCATTCATTGATAAACAATTCCTTGGTTTCTTTTTCTTTTTTCTTTTACTGTAGTGGAGATGGCAAGTGCTGTGCCACTAAGCTGCACCCCCAGCCTGATGAACGGTTTCTGATGTTGTGTCTGTTCTTGTGTAATTGTGTGTATTTGCTTATTATTATTGTTATTGTTATTATTATTATTAGCTGTGTGAAGCTCAGAGTTAGAGGGGCACAGATTTATGGGATGATCTGTAATTTTGCGAGACTGGGAGGAGAGAGAAGGGGAAGTAGAAATGTAAGCAGTAGCTGCAGATCTGCTCCTAGCAGCCTAGAGTGACGAGGGTTTGTTTACCTAGCCTGCTCTGTGCAAATGAAGCTGCAGAAGTCCAGAAAGCAAATGAAAGGGTGGTGCAGTCAGGATGAGTGAGAACAAAGCTATAAGTCAATTCACCCAGTTATGCTGTGCTCCAGGAAGCCAGATAGTCTCTAAGCCATGCTTTAGTCATCTGCTGATTAAAGAGTCTGAGTCAAGAGGTGCAGAAGTCTGAAGCTCTGACACCCAACAAACCAATGTCGGCCCTTAGTTTTCAGTCTGGGCAGCTGTAAAATCAGATGTGAAGGGCCAGGGTGAGGACCAGATGTTTCGCTTGCTTGTTTAGGGTGTAAACTAGCTACTCCTGAGGACATCTCTTCACACGGACCTCTGCCAACCCAAGTTCTTATCCCTTTATTGATGTTAGTGAAAGGAACTTCCTGGCAAATCTAAAATGCATTCTTTGTCAGCCTATGTTAATTGTTGTTTATAATCACAGAATACAGTTTATATCCAGATCTGGCTTGGAAAGTCAGTGAAAGCAGAGGGAGACATCTGTGGTGGATTCTGCACTTGAAATTTTAACTCATCATTTCTTGTTTTCATTTTCCCATCAGAAGGATGTCATTGACCTTTCATGGGCTGGTCACCTTCAAACTGCACATCAATTTACAGTGGAACCTCTACAGAGAGCTCAGAAGGGCAAAGTTTGGGGATACTTATTGAACACTAAGGATCTATAGTTTCAAACTGGAGGAGACAGTCATTTAATGTCTGTGGATGCTCCTATTGATATGTTAGTGTTTATTTTCATAAGCAAGGCTTGTCCAACAATTCTAAACTCTTGGCATTATCAATCTTCCTAAGAGAGCATGCCCTTCATTTCATGTTATAGGAGAGAATGCCTCAAATCTGTGTACAGAAAAATAATCTGTGTACAGCCTCAGTGGTTACTGCCACCTCTCAGCATGTGGTGGCAACTGTCAGCATGGTTAAAACAAGTCACGGAGAATGGGATCAAGACAAGTTTATGAAGCTGGAAGTGGTTGAAGAAGCCAATAAAACCCATTGGAGAGATGGTGCATGGACCAAAGCTTGGATCCTGGCATGAAACCTGGATTTGAATCCTGTGTCTGTGACTGTAGTCACACAGCCTACCCCATGGCTGTTTTGGTTCCCTCAGTGGTAAAATGAGGGTGGTAGTAAAGACCCTGGGAGGCTGCTGTAAGGATGAAGTTAGGCTCTGGCATCTTCAATTCACTTGGGCACTGGATCTTGTGCATGGTAGAGGGTTTACTTGTAAGTGTTCTGGCTCTGAGGAGGAAGCAGATTTCCCTCCACAGTCAGGCCACCCCTAGAGGGGTCTGCTGAGTGGGCAGGCAAAAAGGACAACAGTGCAAGGGCACTTGTGGATTTACCTGCGCTTAGTGCTTTATTTCGGTAGATCTGCTTGAGCTCAGATCTTTGTGGCAATAACATTCATTAATGAATTCACTCAAGAAACACAGTCCTCCCCCAGTATCCTCAGAAGATTGGTTCCAGGATACCAAAATCTGTGGATGATTAAGACCTTCTATAAAGTGGCATAGGTTCTATGTAAATACCCTCCTTTAGACTTACACATCATCTCCAGATGACTTGTAATACCTCATACTATTAAATGCTATGGAAATAGTTGTTATACTGTGTTTCCTGGGAATAAGGACAAGAAAAATGTCTAAACCTGTGCATTCTGGAGGGCTGATAGTATTGACTGAGCACTTGGTATGCATCGGGCATTGTTCTGTGAGCAAAACAAAGTCCTTGTCATCATGGAGTTGACCTTCTAGTGTGGGGAGAGAGGAAACAAACACACAGGACATCAGAACATAGCAATTACTATGGGGAGGAATCCAGAGTAAATAGCTAAAGCATACTGGAAAGGGAGTGTGAAGTGGCCCTTACATTGGTAGTCAAGGCAGGGGTTTCTGGTTAGGAGACAGCTGAGTGAGGCAGAAGGTGGTCAGCCAGGAGGATCCCAAGGAAGAAGCATTCCAAGCAAGAGGAGTGGCAAATGCAAGCATCCTGAGGCAGGAGTTGGCTTGTACTTTTGAAAAGGCTTGGAGGAGCACGAAGTGTGGGGAGTGAAAGCTGGTGGGAAAGACTTTCAGTGCAGCATCCAGAAGGGGAAGGTCAGTGTGAGGACTTTGGTTTTCCTTTCTGAGAAGGATAGGAAGCTATATGGGGCTTCAGAGAAAGTTGAGCTGAGGGCTCTGTGGGAGCTGTTGGGATGACCCAGTGAACAGGATTGTATCAGGGTGGTAGAAGTGGAAGTGACCAGAAGTGATCAGACTCAGGGCATAGTAATGAAAGTGAAGACAGATACTGTTGGTGGGTTGAAGGTAAGTGTGAATGAAAAAGAATATTTAGGAACAGCCCTGTGGTTTTTGGTTTGAGCATGGAGATACTTGTGTGGATGTTCAGAAAGAGAGGGGTTGTGAGTATGTTGGGCTTTGGACATGCTAGGATGGAAACACCTGTCACAAAAGTGGACCTGTCAAGACCACGGGTAGTTGTCTGAGTATTGAGGGACACTGGCAAGTCTGTTTACATCTTATTGGGATTCCGAGGAAGGAATTAGGGCTTGGGGTAGGGAGAAGGAGATGAAGGACTTTTGCTAACATTCCTCACCCCTCCATTGTCTTTCCACCAGGAAGCAGGGAACAAAGGTAACAGGGAGGCAACCTCAGTGCCAGGGATGGAATCCAGGGCTTGCTACCATGCTGAGCAAGGTGCTCAGCCACCAAGCCCCAGCCCCAGCTTTGCCACTGCTTCTTCATGAGGGAAAGGAGCGGTTCAAAAGGAGAGGCTTTTGGGGCTGCTGTCAACCTTCTCTACGTTCTTTGCCATGGAAGCCTGTTCATATGAACTTGTATGTGTGTGTTTTGGCGAGAATTTATGGTGAAGAAAAGAAGAGCTCGTGCTTTAACAGGCAATCCAAGACAGGCCACTTTTTATTTGCAATGACATTATACTCCTGATGTATCTCTGAGTCTGAATAATATGGAAATAGTGAGTAACTCGAGCAAAAGAATTCTACCAGTGGAGAGTGTTGGATTTGGAGGAAAGAAACTTCATAAGATTTTCCTACTTGCCTTTTAAGAAAGAATCTGTCTATAAAGGCAGAAAGGTATAGCTCTCCAGATGTTTTGAAACAATTGGTTATGTATTAAAAATGTAAGCTACTGTTTTGGTCTTTGAAATGGGAAATAAAATGACTTCTGATTGTTTCTGAAGCCACAACAGGATCGACATATGTTTTCAATGACCATGGTCTAGCAGGCATTAAATTCTAACTATAAATTATTTGTTACAAATGGAAAATGAATTGTGTCAAAGAGGTAAAGAGAAATCTGTTGCTGTGTGTCAGGTTCGTGAAATTTCAGGCTCGGATTTGTGTGGTGAAGGCCTTAGGTTTTGTATTAAAATTTGTAGTTTTGTTCCAAAAGCTAAAAATGTCCATGAGCTAGGAACATGCTGTGGAAAGAGCTGGGTGGAGGCGAACACTGAGGACCACCTAGAGCGTGACACTGCTGCAGATGAAAGGGCCTTAAATTGTGGGAATGGTGACCACAGCCTCCAGCTTTAAACCCAGTATTGGGCCTCAAGTTAGAAATGAAAAAAACAATGAGTGCGATTCAGTTCTGCTCTAATAACCTTGGAACCTCTATCATTTACTTTGTTGGATTCAGCTTTTGTGTTCAGATACTGTATGTGAGTGGATAGCCTACCTGTGTGGCTCAGAAATGCCAGGAAGCTCTAATTTCATAGCGGTGTCTTAAAAGCCACATTTACTGCTTTTAATGTTCCAGCGAGGTTGAAAGAGCAATTTCCTTCTTTTTTTATTCTGTTTAAGACTCATTCTTTTGCTCATGTATGCGAATCCATAGTTAGTAGCTGTCATGTTAAGTGTGTTTGCCCTCAAAAAAGCACTTTTCTTCTCTTTAATTTTTTGGCTTTTACAATTCTCAAAGCAGGCCAGAAAAAAATTCCTAATATCCTACACAAATGGAAGCAAAAAACTGTAATTGTTTTTTAAAATTGCTACATAAATCTTTGGAACATTTTTCAGTATGTTTCAAATGGCCAGTGAGTTAGTTTCTATTTCTTCTCATTCTTATTTGATAAAAAAGCAAATAAATAACTTAAATTTAAATCACAGCAGTCCCTGAAAATGTTACTCTCTATCAATCATCTTTATTCATAAATAAAGGATACATATACATATAAATATATATTACAGAGATTTAAGGGAAGAATGAAATATATACTATCATGATTGATTAGCTACAAAATCCATAAAAGGCTAAGGCAAATTAAAATCAAATTTTAAAGAATTTATTTCATTTTTTCAATTACATAAAAACTCAAAACAGATCCAGCTGCGTTGTGGATCTGATTTGCATATGGTGGGAATGCAGTTGGTATTCTGGAGTGAAGGTGGAGGAAATCTTGAAGCAATCTGATGAGATTTCCTGACTGGGATCCACCCAGGCTGCCCATCTCAAGGTCCTGTTGGCTTTTCCATTAGAGGTGCAGCCTGTCTGGAGTGAATGACTTTAGCATGGATATTTGTCTCCGAGCTTTGGGACTGGGGTGGTGGCTTGGCAAGTGCTAGATCGCTTGCAGGTGCCTGTGGGTTTTAGTAAAGGCCCTCTTGGAACAAGTATATGTGTGTGAGGAGGAAGGGAGATTTACCCTGTGTGTACACCAGGCACATGCACACACATACACATGTGTGCATGCCGACACACACATGCATATAAACAGACACAGGCACACATACATACATGCCTTGCACACACATATGCATTTATATATATAAGAGCACACACATACTGATGCATACACATGCACGCACGCATACACATACATGCATACAGATAAACACACATATATACATGTACACACCCTGCTTGGTCTCTCATATAATCTGCCACATGGCTTCACTGGCATCATTTTTAGTTACAATGCTTAAAGGATCTCTTTGAGAGTTTGGATCCTTATTCGTGATATAGCTTCAGGAACAGCCTGGTCCAAACCAGTGTGGAGAGCCATTGGTAGCCTATGTGTAGTCCTTTGATGTTGATGAATAGAAAAACTCCTGGTGATGTTACTCTGAGATGTTTGGAACCATGGTGGGTGCAGGAGGGGTCAAATGTATCTGACTGAACACATGACTGACCCCCAGCCCCGACTCCTGTCAGGCCCCCCAAGGGGCCACCCTAACCAATGTTCTGCATTTCCTTGGCATTGGCTTGTTGACCTATATATCTGCTTGCTAACTTATGTGGTTTCTTTCTTCCCATATTTCTATCTTTTCTTTTCTGTGTTTGAATGAGATCACTTCTGCATTGCTTATTATTTACTAGGAAATAGTTTGTGGTGAACGCTTTCCCCCCATGAGCACCTCAGCACCCCTCCCCAAGCTCTGACAGCCCACTGTGGAATGAGGAGCAGGCACGTAACCTGGCCTTGCCTCAGGTATAGGGTGCTCCTGGAGCACTGGGACCCAGGGCCTCCATGTAGCCACTTATGAGACAGATCAGGAATAGTGGGGTACCTGCTTCCCCCAAGGGGCCCACAGAGAAAATGAGAATGAGCTGGGGGAAGAGCAGGGAAACAGAGCCATGCACAGGGGAGGCAGGCTGCTGGTTCCTGTCCATTTAGTCTTCTGTGTCTGGTTACTTGCATCCCCTGGAGACTTACTGCCTGTGAGTGCACTGTGAACTATTCGCATTCTTCGCTTCCCCTCTCAGAGTAGCCCAGGCCCCTCTAAAGAGAAGAGAAGCAGGAACCAGTGGAGGTGGGCTTCATGGTCTCCAGAGAGCAGTACAGGCTGTGGAGACAGAGATACCCTGCAGCCCCTCTCCCCTCCCTCATGAGTGTCCTGGTGCTGAGTCTTGCCCCCCTCCTCCAGGAGTAACCTTTCTGCACCACTTGGGCAAAGCAAAAGGTTATGCAGAATGGACAAAAGGAATGTTCATGGGAGCAAAATCCACAGAAAGAGGTGACTTACTTTCCCAGGAATATATCACTGCCCAGGAGAAATCCCTCCTCTACTGAGGTTTGTTTCCTTCAGAACATCCTAAAACAGTGGCTTTCACCCTGAGAAGGGCAGGAATTCCCACAGGTTTTTTTTTTTTTTGGTACCAGGGATCGAACTTGAGACCTTGCACTTGCGAGGCAGGCGGCGGAATCACACAGGTTTTGATGAGGCGACACTAAGCCTCTGCTCAAAAGTCATGATGGTTCTGGGCTTGGTGGGGACAGAAGGCTAATAGGAAGGTCTGCGTTGGCCTTGGTGTCCATTTCAACTTCAGGGAGGGCAGCAGGATGATACTAGGCTCCTTCTTACCCATACTGCCATACTTCAAGGACAGTAGCTAATTGTAGGCTTGGGGCTGTTTTGCTGCTGAGAAAACTGGATGCCAGGGAGTCCCTATGACTTCTTCAAGAATGTACTGGTGGGAGGGCTGGGACCTAGCTCTGCTGACTAGAAAAACAGGGCAGAACCTCATTTTGATGGCATGTGTTGCATCTGGAATAACAAAAGCTGGAAATTTCTCGTCAGGAAATCGTACAAGGTGACCAAAGGAAAATTAGTGATAGGGGCCATTCTTCCTCTCCTTCACGGCCTCTCGAACTCAGCAGGACAGCCTCTGGGTTTGCTGGGGGGCTGAGCATCAGTGCAGGGACAGGCCAGATGCTCAGCATAAAACCGAAAGCCCTGTGACCAGTGGCTGGGCCCAAGAAGCCTCACGCAGACCTCTCACAAACCCTTCCTGTGTTCTGTTGTGCTCAGAATCCCAGAGGACTCTTCCTTCCCCTTTCCTTTTTAAAAATGTTATTGTATTTGTTTTAATTGTCTGGTCCTCCAGAGCCACCCTGACCCAGCATGTCCTACCAAATCAGAATGAGGAGAAAGGATTCTGTATCATTGGTGGCAGTGCTGGAAGGCTGTTGGTCCTGAGCAGCCTATTTTTCCCCCCACCACTGCTGGAATTCAAGGAATGTTTCTGGAGGGTTCCCTAAATGGAAGGAGTTTGCTCACAGGCTTCATAGAGCTTGGGAGAGACACGGGTTTAAGGCCAGGGGACCGAAACAGCTACCCGTATTTTCCTATGCACACTGGTTTCCATGAAACCCAAACAGCATTCAATTCACAAAGATGGGAGTGGCCCGATATAATAGGCATCTCATTGACGCACTGACTTTCATTAGATCCATGTCACCTAGCCAGGTGCTCATTTATGGGGCTGCTGGAGACTAATTGCTGAGGCTTTGGGCCCATTCATGTGTTGATGAGGAAGTTTTGGAAACGTGCACAGCACAGAAGTTTGGGTTGCCTGCCCCAGGAGGGCTGGCCCAAGCGGATTCTCTGGGCAGACACCTCGGAACCTTGACAGTTTTAAAGTCTTGCCTAGAATTGGGCATTTTGGTGTTAAAAGCAGTTTGGAATTATACTCAGTCATGCCACTTACCTGGTTTTGTGGGTCAGGGGAAATGGACGGACTGGAAGTGATCTGGGCTAGGCAGGGCGGGCCATTGGCAGTTGATCACATGTATTGATCATCAAGGGGGGACATTGAAGGTCATGGCCATGCTGGCAAGAAAGTCAAGGGACTTCTAGAAAAACCAAGACTTTAAGAAAAATCAAAAGCCAAAATTCGGTTTTATATAAAATTATGTGGACACGTCTGAGGTTCCAGATTAGCACAGGCAAATATTGAACCCATAATGCTTCCTCAGTGAGCAAGTTATCTATTCTCCAAAGTTTCTAGAATCAACATCTACAAAATTTATGGAATCTATCAAAGCCAGGGCTTACCTCTCTTGCTCAGCTTGGAATTGATCTGTATTGGAGGATCAGCAGTGCTCTCCCAAAGGTCCAAAGGAAAAAAAGGAGGCAGCTGTGAATGCAAGGAGAAAAGGCAGAACTCTGCCCCTGCTTCCCTAATTTCCATCCATAATGGAGGACAAAGCAAACACCTAGTCACAAAGACTTGCTGGGCAGAGAGAGAGGGAAGTCAGCAGTGTGCTGGGAGCAGAATGAATGTGTTATGCTTTGTCTGGTTAACAATGTTTACCTGGTAGAGGGAGAGATTAAAACCAGGGCAAAATAAACCTGTCTCTGTAGAAAAAAGGCGGGAATGGGAAAAAGAGTAGGCAAAGGCTTCATTACTATGCTTGCTGATGGGAAGAAGAGAGGTCAGAATGTGCATCACAGTTTTATGATTGTGAAATTTTATTTTGAGAAGCTGATGGAAAAAGCAGGAAGAAGAAATGAGTTTCCAGGAAGCCATGGGTAGAAAAAAGTTATTAGCAGATCAGGTGGGAACACAGCACAAATCAGAGCTTTAATATCCAAGCCTGTTTGCCTATGGGAGCCCCAAGGTGTGTCCCAGAGGAATTCCAGAGTGACTTTTACTTATCGTGATCTTGTGATCTTTAGGTGCTATTTAAAACAATTTAACTGTACCTGTAACAGTACAGGTGAGGCACTGTGTAGATCAACTAATTTTAGAGAGAATGAAAGGCGGGTCTAGATAGGTACATCTCATCCACACACCTCAGAACACTGTTTCTGACACCTGAGCCTCCCCCTGGTACCAGTCTTCAGCCATGCTGCTCCCTCTCTCTAGTCTGGATAGGAGAGGATGTACTGTCTTGTTTCTCCTTGTACTTCATTAAATTTTCCTTGCTTTAAGCTGTAGAATATTATTTCAAGAAACAGCCAGCCCTTTCTATACTTTCACTGACATTTTTTAAAAATTTGGAACTCTCCTATTCACATTATTAAAAATACAAATTAAAAAACACTATTTAAAAACCACATTTCTCTCCTCAAAACATGGACCTGATAGACCTAGTGAATCCAGAATGTCTGTACTTTGAATGACAGGTGAGTCCAAGGAGTCACATAATTTTATGGAGGTAGCAAGCAAGGCCAAAGGTCAAGCATAACACTGAAGAAAATAGAATTTTTCTATGACTCATAATTATCATCACCATGTAGATATGCAGAAATGATGGCACAATGATGAGGTAGTAGCCTGTAGTCATACCAAGGATGCTGAGTAAAACTGGAAAGCCCTGGAGAATTGTTACCTAAGCATGTGCAACTTGAAGTGACAATTTATTTTGATACATTGATGTTGTTACTAAGTTATCATCTTGCCTTCTAACTTTTAAGAAAATTTAAAAAATTTAATCATTGTTTTAGAAAACTTTCATTTTGTTTGTAATAATCTGATGTTCTATTCTTGACTAGTGTAGGGAGCTGTTTTGGAGTGCTTTGAAGCCCGGGGTGTTTGAGCATCCTGCCATTCAGCACAGGTGCATAATGAGGCCCACATACATAAGGATGACTTAGCACAGACAATCATGCATGTGTAACATGGCCACACCAGGACATGAAGATGTAATGCTTCATAAAAGCCAACATAAAGGCTGAGAGTCCTGGTGGCAAAGCCACAGATCCTGAGCTCAGTGTTGAGCCACCCCACCCTGGTAGACCACCCTACTTTATGATTTCTACTGGCTGTGGGCTGCTTGGGAAGGACCCGCGAGACCCTCTAGAAGAGGAATGCTGGGCACTGGTGGTGCACATCTGCAGTCCCAGGAGTATGGAGACTGAGACAGGAGGACCATTTCGAGTTGGATACCAGCCTGGGCTACATAAGATCCACAGTCGCGTGGAAGATGCCGAATCACCCCGCTGCAGACAGGCAGGTCTGTGCATGCCCTACCGAGGTCCTGAGTCGTGCGGAAGATGCCAAATCGCCCCGTTGCAGACAGACGTCCACCTGGTTCCACACTACAAAGACGCAGAGGACACCAGACCACCAGACCAAGGTACTGAGTCCCACTGCTCCCGGCCCAGAGGTAGGGGCTTCTGAGCCGTCGTCCCACTGCTCCTGGTCCAGAGGAAGGGGCTTCCCGGTCACCATCCCTCCCACTGCTCCCAGCCCAGAGGAAAGGGCTTTTGGGCCACCATCCCTACCACTGCTCCTGGCCCCTGTCCCACCTCTCCCAGCTCACAGGAGTTAATCCATGCAGGCACTAACAGCCCCCCGCCCGAGTCAAAATGAGAAGACACGTAAATAAGTCTCAAAACCAGATTTCCAGATCACCTACAGCAACCCCAAAGGGAAATGAGATGGAACACTCTGATTCTCAACCACCTGGACCCACTGAACTGGCAACAAAAGGGGATCTGGAAAAAAATAAAATCAGAAATAATTTCTCAGATAACAGGAGAAACTGTGCCCCTAGTGCAAGACAAGATTAATAAATCTAGAGAGGAGCTCAGGAACATGATGAAATCCTAACATAAGAAACAAATGGAATCCATAAAACAGATGCAAATAGATTTCCAGGACATGAAAAACTCCACTGAAAGTCTACACAGCAGAATGAGCCAATGTGAGGACAGAATTTCAGATATAGAAGATAAGATTGCAATTAGTGACCAGGAAAAGAAAAATTGCTTCAAAATTATAAGGGAACATGAGAAATCAATCCAGAAGCTGCTACATGATGCAAAGAAGAATAACATAAGACTGATTGGGCTCCAGGAAGAAACGGGAGAGAGTGGAGATGACATAAAAAATCTCTTCACAGAAATAATGGCAGAAAACTTCCCAAGCAGGGGAAAAGAGCTTGACATACAGATAAGAGAGGCATATAGAACTCCAAACAGCCTTGATCAAAAAACATCTAGACATAGGCATATAATTGTTAAGATTCCAGAAACACAACACAAGAACAAAGTTCTACAAGCAGTTAAAGGAAAGAAACAAATCACATACAAAGGAAAGCCCATCAGAATCACAGCAGACTTCTCAACACAAACCATCAAGGCAAGAAGAGCTTGGAGTGACATATTCCAAGCCCTAAAAGAAAACAGCCTCCTACCCAGATTGATGTACCCTGCAAAACTATCTTTCAAAATGAATGGAGAAATAAGATACTTTCATGACAGAGAGGACCTTAGGAACTTTGTGAATACCAACCCAGCACTCCAAAGAATTTTACACAATATCCTAGGAACAGACATTGAGGATCACAACCCCAGGAAGCAGAGCAGAAAGAACCCATCTGGCATGACAAGAAATTAAATGTAAAGGGGGAGAACCCAACAAAAAGAAAAAGTTATGGCAATGACAAGTCAATATGTTTCAGTTATAACCATCAATGTTGATGGTCTCAATTCACCAATCAAAAGAAATAGACTGGCAGAATGGGTCAAGAAGCAAAATCCAACAATATGCTGTATACACGAAACACACTTAATTCAAAAGGAAACTGATAGACTGAAAGTTAAAGGGTGGAAAACAATATTCCATGCGACAGGAACCCGAAAAAAACCAGGAGGAGCTATCCTCTTTTGCAGATCAAGTAGATTTCACACCAACACTGATTAAGAGAGATGAAGAAGGACACTACATCCTTGTAAAGGGAAGAATCCAAGAGGAAGAGATGACAATCATAAATATCTATGCACCAAACACTAGTGCACCCAACTATATAAAACAAATACTAATGGACATGAAAAGTCATATATGCACTAATACAATTGTAGTGGGGGACCTCAGCACCCCACTGTCACAAATAGATAGATCAACTAGACTAAAAATAAGTAATGAGATACTAGAACTCAATTGAACTCTTGAACAAATGAACTTAACAGATGTTTACAGACGATCCCACCTCACAAAATCAGAATACACATTCTTCTCAGCTGCACATGGGTCCTTCTCAAAAATAGACCACATACTCACACAGAGAACCTGTTTAAGTAAGTGCAAAGGAATTGAAGTTATCCCCTGTATATTATCAGACCATAGTGCGATGAAATTGGAGATCCATAGCAAAAGAAACTCAAAAAATTTCATAAACAAGTGGAAATTGAACAACACACTTCTGAATAACCAATGGGTCACAGAGGAAATGAAAGAAGAAATCAGACAGTTCCTTCAATTAAATGACAATGACAATACAACATATCAGAATCTATGGGACACAAGGAAAGCATTCTTACGAGGGAAATTCAAAGCAGTGAATATGCATATTAGGAAAATAGAAGGAGCCCAATTAAACAACCTGATGCTGAACCTCAAGCTTCTAGAAAAAGAAGAGCAGGACAACCCCAGAGCTCATATAAGGAAGGAAATTATAAAGATCAGAGGAGAAATCAATGCAATGGAGACTAAGAGAATGATACAAAAAAATCAATGAAGCCAAGACTTGGTTCTTTGAAAGAATCAACAAAACTGACAAACCCTTAGCCAACCTTGTCAGAAAAAGGAAAGAAAAGGCCCAAATCCATGCAATTAGGAATGAAAAGGGTGAAATGACAACAGACCCAGCAGAAATCCAGAGGAGCATCAATACCTACTTCCAGAACCTATACACCAATAAGATGGACAACACAGAAGAAATGGCCAGATTCCTAGATACATATGAATTACCAAAGTAGAATGAAGAAGACCTAAAAATTCTGAACAACCCAATATCAACCAATGAAATTGAAAATGTAATTAAAAACTTCTGAAGTAAGAAAAGCCCAGGCCCTGATGGCTTCACTGCTGAATTCTACAAGACATTTAGAGAGGAACTGCTGCCACTACTGTTTAAACTCTTCAATGAAATTGAAAGGGAAGCAATACTCCCAAATTCATTCCTGGAAGCAAGCATCACCTTGATCCCCAAAGCAGAGAAAGACCCAACTGAAAAAGAGAACTATAGGTCAATCTCACTAATGAACATAGATGCAAAAATCCTTAATAAGATACTGGCAAACAGAATGCAGAAGATCATCAAGAAGATCATACACCCTGATCAAGTGGGATTCATCTCAGGGATGCAGGGATGGTTCAATATACGAAAATTAACCAATGTAATACACTATATCAACAGAGCCAAGGACAAAAACCATATGATTATCTCCATAGACACAGAAAAAGCATTTGACAAAATCCAAATGCATTTATGATAAAAACCCTACAAAAAATTGGAATAGATGGTATCTCCCTCAAACTGATAGAAGCCACCTATGAAAAACCAACAGCCAATATCATACTCAATGGTCAAAAACTGAAATCCTTCACACTCAAATCAGCAACAAGACAAGGATGTCCACTATCACCACTCTTGTTCAATATAGTTCTGGAAACATTAGCCATGGCAATTAGACAAGAGAAAGAAATAAAAGGAATAAAGATAGGAAATGAAGAAGTCAAATTGTCATTATTTGCAGATGACATGATACTCTATATAGAAGACCTCAAGAACTCCACCAAAAGTCTTCTAGACTTAATAACCAAATTCAGTCAAGTAGCTGGTTACAAGGTCAGCACACAAAAATCAATAGCTTTCCTCTCCACCAATGACAGACTCACTGAGAGAGAAATAGGGCAAATAATTCCTTTCACAATAGCATCCAAAAAACTGAAATACCTAGGAATCATCCTAATGAAAGAAATCAAAGACCTCTTCTCTGAAAACTATGGCACTCTGAAAAGAGAGATTGAAGATGATATCAGAAAATGGACAGACATCCCCTGCTCCTGGGTAGGAAGGATTAATAGAGTGAAAATGGCCATACTTTCAAAACTGCTATATAGATTTAATGCAATTCCAATTGAGATCGCAGCAGCATACTTCATGGACCTTGAGAAAACAATCCAAACATTCATTTGGAACAAGAAGAGACCCAGAATAGCAAAAGCAATTCTAGGTAACAGAGACATGGCAGGGGGTATCACAATCCCCAACCTGCAACTATACTACAAAGCTACTGTGATAAAAACAGCTTGGTACTGGCAAAGAAACAGACTTGAGGACCAGTGGAACAGATTAGAAGATGCAGAAACAATGCCAGACACACTCAGCCATCTCCTCTTCGATAAAGGAGCCAAACACCCTCACTGGAGGAAAGATAGCCTCTTTAATAAATGGTGCTGGAAAAATTGGGCTTCAACTTGCCAAAGATTAAAACTAGACCTATATCTCTCACCATGCACTAAACTAAAATCAAAATGGATTAAAGATCTAAATATTAAAATAGAAACTCTGAACCAGTTGGAACAGAGGTTAGGTAGAACCCTTGAAGACATCAGTGTAGGAAAAGATTTTATGAACAAAACCTCAGTTGCCCATGAACTAGCACAAACAATCAACAAATGGGATCTCTTCTTATTAAAAGGCTTCTGCACAGCAAGAGAAACCACCAGCAGTGTGAAGAGACAACCCACAATGTGGGAAAAAATCTTCACCTGCTCTTCCTCAGACAAAGGTCTATTATCTTGAATCTATAAAGAACTTACAAAGATCAGACCTCCCAAATTGAAAGACCCAATCCAAAAATGGACATCTGAAATGAACAGACTTTTCTCAGACAAAGAAGTAGAAATACCAAATAAATACATGAAAAAATGTTCAACATCACTGGTCATTGGAGAGATGCAAATGAAAACAATGCTGAGATTCCACTTCACTCCAGAAAGAATGGCTGCTATCATGAAATCAACCAATAACAAATGCTGGCAGGGCTGTGGGGAAAGAGGAACCCTGCTCCACTGCTGGTGGGAGTGTAGACTGATGCAACCACTGTGAAAATCAGTATGGAGATACCTCAAAGAACTAGGACTGGTAGTCCCATTTGATCCCTCTATTCCACTGATGAGGATCTTCCCCAAAGTATTAAAAGAATCATACCACAGTGATATACGTGTGCCCATGTTCATGGCAGCATAGTTTGTAATAGGTAAAACTTGGAAACAGCCCAAATGCCCATCAACTGGAGACTGGATAAAGAAAATGTGTTTTTTTTATAAAATGGAGTACTACTCAGCCATAAAAAATGAGAAATTAGAGACGTTTATAGCTAAGTGGATGCACATTGAGGCAATACTCTTAAGTGAAAGAAATAGGACACACATGAATAAATACCGAATAGTTTCTCTGGTGTGAGAAAGTGAAAGTGTAAATAAGGACTAAATGTATAAGAGGTAATGTGAAATAGGAAGAAAAGGGGCAAAGGGGAAGGAAGTGGGAGGGCTAGGGGAAAGGATAGAAGGGAATGGGATTAATATGAGAAAATGGCAAAATAGAAACAAAATCTTTGTAAATAGGGAGGAATGGAGGGGTTGAAGGGAGGGCTGGGCAGGGGTGAAAAATAAGAACCAAGAGAGATTACGTAAAGGTGCAAATTTCCACAGAAGAGCTAGATGCACAAATTCCTCCCCACTACCATGAGTTGGCAGAGTGGCTTGGATGTTTTTTACCCTTTTCCATGTACAAGGCAAGATGCAGAAGGTCTCTCTAACAGGTGAGCCAACTGTAATGAACAGAGGAGAATCTGGAGGAATGATTGGCCAACACAGAAGTCATGTTGTGGGGCACAGAGAGTAACACCTCCTCCCATAGCAGAAGTCCCCATCACCAGGAGAATCCCTTGGAACTGCATGCAAAGCCTGCTATTCAGCAAAAGATGGATATAGAAGAGCTCTTGGCCAAAGGAGGGAGATGAGGGCGCCCACTTATGTTGACCTGACACACAATATATATGACCTACACAGCTATGAAGTTATGAGAGTTGGTGGAATAACTGAAGCAAAGGGCAGGTGAAACAGTGGCTGCTATGGCTACAAGGTGAAGGGGCTGATAACATGGTGTTAAGCCCACAGGAAATGTCCCAACTAGTCAGCATAGCCAGCATCTCTCTGCATTGAGTTTTGCAGGACGTGCACAGGATAGCTCCATGAGCAGGTAACCAGACTTTGATAAATTGGTTGATGGCAGCAGCCTTCCTGGTTTGGGCAAATCTGGGTGACTTGCCAGAACAAGTTACAAAATAGGCAACCTATCTGGACTTGGTAACTGTGCTGTGAGAAATGGGCATGCGCCAGTGGATGTTCGGAATGCAGCATTGCAGCCCTGATGAGGAACTGCTCACAGCACACGTGAAGGATTTGATCTTGGCCAGTGGCCTAGGAGGCATGTTTGGCACAGTGGCAGCCCTTCTGGAACCCTTTATGGATCACCTGGTCCATGATGCAGTAGAAGGCTTGGTGTGGCTGGGAGATGTAGAAGTGAAATGCCAAAGTAAGGCAAGACCTGTGAAAACTCAGCCACTTAAGGAGAAAAAAATGGGTGGCCCCTAGCTAAGTGGGATCAAGCCTTCAAGGACAGGCACTTGGACCACTGAAGGTAAGTGGATGCCAAATTTGGACAAATCTGCTGGCTGCCAGCTTAGCTGCAGATAAGATAGATGGGTGTATTACTGGGTGTAATCCTGGGTGTAATACCCTTGGGTGTATTACTGTCTCTGTGAGGGCAATTGCTCTTTGAGCAGCAATACCAACCGTTGGGCCCAAAGGTAAAGGCAGCTCCAGTGAAGCAGAAAGATGTGATGCTGGCATCTTTTTTATCCAGGTTAGGAGGCAGGCTGAGATACATGTTTGATGGGGACCCTGGGAGAATGGAGGTTGCATGTGGAATTAACTATTTATTGGTCCCTGAAAACATGCAGCATGTGCTGGCATTGGTGGATACAGGAGCCAAGTCAATGCTGATTTATGGTAACCCAGATTGTTCCGCAGGACCTACTGCATGCATAGAAGTGTATGGAAGTCACTATATTACGGTCAGGCCAAGGTGACTTTGGGTATCGGGTGCTTGGCCCCACACCCTTATGATTCACCCAGTTACTGAATATATACTAGTGGTGGACATACTGACAGGTGCTCGGCTTAATACCGCATGGGAGAATTGAACTTCCAAATCCTCATGGTAAAAACCATTGTCCAAGGACATCCTCATCATGCACTGCTAACTCTCCTGCAGGCTATATGGGTTGTATGTGGAAAAAGCAGTATCAGCTGTCTGGGGGCCACAGGGAAATAGGACAGACTATCTTGGAATTGGAAGAGGCAGGGGTGATACGGTCCAGCGCAGATCCCTTCAGCTCCCTGGTGTGGCCTCTACGGAAGCTGGATGGGATATGGTGGATGACCATGCACTGCCAGGAACTGAATAAAGTGGCTCCCCCCTTACAAGTGGCAGTGCCCAATATTGTAGACCCGACGGACTATCTCACCCTGACACTGGGTCGATAGCACCATGTGGTGGACTTGGCCAATGCTATCATGCCTGAAAGGATCAATTCGCCTTCACCTAGAAGGGCAGGCAATGGACCTTCCAGGTGTTGCCACAAGGCTATTTGCATAGCCAGACTTTGTGTCATGGCCTGGTGGCCCAGAACTTGGCCACCTGGACCAAGTCACATTCTGTGTCTTTGTTCCATTACATTGATGATATTATGTTAACCTCTGGTTGCCTTGCATATCTGGAAGCTGCTGTGCAGTATGAAGGAAGCTTTGCTGGCCTGAGGGTGAACCATCAATGAAGACAAAGTCCAGGGACCTGGCTTGTCTGTCAAATTCTTGGCTGTTATCTGGTTGGGTAAAGAAAAAGTAATCCCCAGTGCAATCATAGGTAAGGTTCAGGCCTAACCCAGACTGACTACCATACGCCAGTTACAAGCATATGTGGGCTTGCTAGGCTTCTGGCAGACGTTCGTACCACACCTAGCCACCTTGCTGTGCTTTTGCACCAGATGATCCAGAAGGCTGAGACAGGGGACTGGACTGATGCAGCAAAAGCTGCTTTTCTCAGAGGGCAGTTGCACAAGTCCGAGCTCCCTGAGTCACTGACCCCACTCTCCTATTTACACGGACTGAAGATGTTGGGTTTGGTTGGGGCTTATGGCAAAACCAAGGAAAGTAGAAGGACCCTATTGGGTTTTGGTCACAGATGTGGAAAGGAGCTGAAAGCCGATATTTCCTGACTGAGAAGCAGTCAGTAGTGGTAGATGCTGCTCTGCATGCATATGAAGGAATCACAGGGGAGTAGACTGTGGAAGTGCAGACTAGAAACCCAATAGAGGGCTGGGTTCCTACATGGACGTCTTGTCCCAGGAGTAGGATAGCCTGGGCCCCCATCATCCTCAGGCATTGGGGGGATGTCATTACAGCAGAAGTCCTCCTTTTCAGCCAGCCCATTGGTAGCTGAATTGGCAACATTTCTGAGACCTGTGACATATGTGGCACAGGAACCTACACAGGACAGTGGGCTGCAAGTAATGACATCTAGCCCCTGTATGGAAAGGAAAGTGGGGCCTCTGACTGAGCCTGGTATACTGATGGATCCAACTGTGGCACAACCCCGGCATGGATGCCAGTTGCTGTCCAGTACAGTATGGAAACCCTTTGGTTTGAAATCAGAATAGGCAAGTTGAGCCAATGGATAGAGTTGTGGGAAGTCTGGTTACTTGTAATGTGTGAAGAGGGCCCCCTGCATGTTTGCGCAGACAGTTGGGCAGTATTCTGGGGGCTGATGGTTTGGTTACCAACTTTGAAAACCCAGGATTGGCAGATAGGGCATCAACCCGTATGGGGTGCTGACTATGACAAGGCTTATGGGAGTGTGGCCAAACAGTTACACATGTGGTATACCGTGTATCGGGGCGTAGGCTTCTCCTTTTGCCAGAGTATAAATTAGCAGAAACCTTGACAAGGGTGGCTGCTTTCGAGGGCCACCTTCAGCAGTGGTGCCTTCACTTCACAAGAACCTAGGATACATGGGACCCTGTACCATGCAAGCAATAGTGCAGCAATGACACCTGAATTTGACTCTCGTGAAGTCAAAGGCTGCAGTAAAGTCATGTCCCCAGTGTGCACCTGTGGCCTCAAGGAGGAGAAAGGTACTCATATGCCTGGGCACAATATCATGAGCACCCTACCCTTTACAACAATGGCAGGCAGATTATATTGGGGCCCTGTCCCCTTTGCAGGGGCACAAATATGCTCTGACTGCTGTGGGTACAGCTACAGGTGTGGAGTTTGCTTCTCCTAAACCTGCTTCTGACCAAGCCCATACCATTATGGCATTAAAATGGTTGACTGTTGCTTATGGGATGCAGCTATCGATAGCATCTAACCAGGGAACCCATTTCATAGGAGTTTAAGTACAGTGCTGGGCCAAAGACAGCGGTATCATCTGTCACTTCTGTGTGCCCTACTGGCCGAAGGCAGCTGGTATGATTGAAAGGTATAATGGGCTCTTGAAAACTAAACTGGCCTATTTGCCTCCAAGTTCATAGGGTGGGTGCAGGTCTTACCTCCATTGCTCAATGACCAGCCCCAATGTACGGGTGACAGTCCATAGGATGGCCTCCTGAAAGCACAGCTGATTCACCTGCGTATTTGACCAGCAGAGCAAAGTCCTAAGGTGATAAAAGGGGCTTTAATCTTTCCCATGTTGAAGCCTATGCAGCCAGGGGCCCACTATCAGTGGACCTGGGATTGGCCCACAGACCCCCTAATGGGACACCGGATGTTCCTCTTGGAGCCCAGAGGGGAAAGATTACAACATGCTATAGAGGTGCAGCCCTGGATTTTGACATGGCCCCTGAGGCTGGGGCCACCATCCTAAAGGGAAGTGACATGTAGCTGCTCGGCCCATTGCCCTGGGGTTGGTAGACCTAGCTCCAACTCCCTTACCCCCAATGGCAATGGGAACCCCGGTCTGCTATTCTAGGCAGGAGGGTAACATGATCCCGGCCAGCCACAGTCTTATCACAGGATGAACATGTGGCCTGCATCCTCCCAGAAGGATGAGGTCTCCCTATGACGGAGTCTCTTTCTGCCCTGTTCTTCTGATGAGGACGAGTCCTGCCACCAGGGCTGTCTCCTCAGCACACCTGTTTGCTTGTGTGCACTAGCAATCTCATGTTGGGTGTGCACTGAGCTCCCAACTGATGGAGGCAAGGGCCTCCCATGGAGAATTGCACTGGTGTCCCTGCTCAGACGGACTGACCAGTGACAACAGAACCGGGCTGGCTCCGCCTGGGATCAATGACACCAGGCTGTTGAGGCATTGATCCAAAAGAGCACAACCACTCCACAGGGACTGGGGCCTGTGATGTGTGATGGCTGGGGGAGGATGATGGAAATCAAGTAATATTGCTGGATGTAGCCCCACTTTGTATTCAACAGGTAAATACGCCAGTGGGGAACTGAACAGCAGAATGGATATCACCTAACCTATGTAACTACACGTTACTGATAAATGATACAAACACTTGGTGGGGATGGCCAGAAGCTCACATGTACAGTGCCTACCAATTGGTCCATCTCAGAAGCATTATGGGGCTGTGGCACTGTGGGCTGTCCATACCTCCTCACCGTCTGGATGGGGTGCTGCACCTTGGGGTTCCCCTATATCAAAGGTACCATCAGGCCCACCATTACAGACACACCCCAAAACTGGGATGCTGTGCAGCACAGATGCCACCATATTCGATGGATGGCCTGGTGGTTCTAGCCGATGGTGTTGATGGCACCAGGGTCAGGGACTGTAGACCTAGCCCCTCCAGATTGAAGCTTTTGATCAACATATGGCTCAGGCCCTGAATATCACACACCAGACTCTGATGTTCCTCACAGATGAAATTTCCCAAATGAGGAAGGTGATTTTATAAAACTTCATGGCCTTGGATTTGCTGACTACAGCACAAGAAGGCACTTGTGTCCTCTTGCATGGAGAATGTTGCTTTTTTATTCCTGACCACCAGATGCAGGTACAAGAAGCCCTGTGGGAAATGGATGCAGGAGTGTCCTCCATCCAGGCCTTACATAAGGATCCTCTAACCTAATGGTGGGAATCCCTGGGATCCACTTGGTGCTGGGTGGCCATAAGTGGTGCTGCAGTAGCAATGGGATCGGTTGTTGAATGCTGTTCCCTGTATTGTTGTTTTGGTCTTTGTGCACAGGGGTGAGCCTCGTGGGCCACTCATTTCCCAAGAAATGGCAGCCCCTTGACCTTTGAGGGGGTGGGATATAGGGAGCTGTTTTGGAGTGCTTCAAAGCCCAGGCATTTTAGGACCCCTAAGGACATGACATGACCCTACCATTTATTGCAGGTGTATATGACAGGGCTCACTTATATAAGGATGACTTAGCACAGACAATCATGGATGTGCAACACAGTCACGCCAGGATAATGTAATGCTTGATAATAGCCAATATAAGGGCTGAGAAATAAAGATGCTAGCTGCTGCTTTTCCTAATGTTGGCTCTGCATGATTTCTTTTCCTTGGGGACCTTACCTGAGAAAATACTCTGTTAGCACCCCTGACCCCAACAACTAGTAAGGTGTAGGTCTGTTCTTATTATCCAACCAAAATCTGGGAGTGGGACCCAGCCTCCTGGGGAAGGCTATGTGGCTCAGGCAGAGGATAGTGTTTTGCATTAATTTCTCATCTTCATCCACAGAGTTATATTGGTCACCAGGTGTCATGCAGTGGGAGGGTGATCTAGATGTCTGGATCAGTCAGCAGTTCCCAAAATGTGTGTCTTGGAACTTGTGGGAAATTTAGGCTCTAAGGCACTGGTCTAGAGCCCTAAGCCTATGATGGGATCCACCAATCTGCTTGAATCCTCCTTCAGGATGATTCTGATGCCCGTGATGCCTGAGAACCACCCTCTAGACCC
This sequence comes from Heterocephalus glaber, assembly GCF_053883595.1. Lineage (NCBI taxonomy): Eukaryota > Metazoa > Chordata > Mammalia > Rodentia > Bathyergidae > Heterocephalus > Heterocephalus glaber. Next base: position 3,558,685 of record NW_028258432.1, read on the forward strand.
CTGTTTCTCCAGTTCTCTGTGCAGAAGGATCACCTGGGTTCTTGGTAAAATACAGCTTTTATTCTGTAGGTCCTGGGTAGGGTTTGAGTTCCTGTTTCTCTAACATGTTTCCTGGTGTGGCTAAGGCTATGGCTCCATGGATCACCCTTAGAGTAGTCAGATTCTGAAATACCACAGTCACTGCAAATAATGTAGCTTTCATTTTGAATGGATAAATAGCGTTCTAATTTAAAGTCACCCATGTATGTTTAGGCAGCATGAATCAAGATCTAAAATAAATACTCTCCTTAAGTGAACCAGATAAGGTGGTGAGCTCCTGAATGGAAAAGGCTGAAGATCTGACTGTGGTTGTTGGTTGATTTCTCTTTGACATATAGTAGGCATCTAATAATTGCTAATGGAAAGAATGAATGAGGACCTTATGGTACTCCAAGAGCCCTTTGCCTGAGCTGTCAAGTACCACCATCTGCTGAATATTTTCTATTTACAAAGAGCCAGTTTGGGAAAGCATAAGAGAGGCATGCATACAGACAGGTGACCCCAAAGACTGAGAAAAAAGCCAGAAAGTTCTTGGCACTTGAGCCCTCTGATGATGTTTTTGCTGCTGTCAACACTTGGCTCAGTTTACCCCTCTGGCTCAAACTCATCCCTTTAATCAATTTTCATTTATTCAATGTCTCTGTGCACTCAGCACTAGTCATTTTTGCTAAATCTCATCTCTTCCTCCAAACACTTCCTTTAATTACAATTGAGGGAGAAATGTACAAATCTTGGCTGGGCAAGAACTCTCCTGGGGCAGGCACTGGCAGCCTTTGTGTGCAGGGAAGAAACCAAGGACATGCTCCCTTGTCCTTGCCCTCTGATGGCTCCTGCCCACCTCCCCTTCACCCATATCTCTTTGCATGTCTAGGGTTTCATCCTTTATGTTAGGCCAATTGATCCTTTCATCTTTAAAAGGTCTCCCACCCAATTCATTTGTTCATTAATTCATTCTTCTATGCTTTCAATATACTTTTGTTGGTTAATAGTAGATGCTAATCCTTTTCCACAAGAGGCTTACGACAGTGTTTCTTTTTAGTATGATTTTCTTCCAGTTGACAAGATAGCTAGTGGTGGTGAACCTATGGCATGTGCGCTGCAGTGGGTTGTTTGTATCATTGAAAGCACTAAAAGGTTTACACTCACTATCACCGTACAGGCTGTTGGTTCTCCAGCTTTTGCAAATCTCAGGGCAGGAAGTGTGTGTGTGGGAATCAATTAAACAGGAGATTTACAAATGCCACCATTTCCAGTTGTAAGGGTTCTCAGAGGGTTGGATTCTCTGGAGCCCTCAGGGGGCAATGGATACACTTCCCAGTCAGTTCACGCCCTGGCTGAGTGATGCTGCTGGTGCTTTATGCCCCCTTCCTGAGGTGACCCCTGCTTTTGTGCTTCTTAAATCAGTACACTCAGCCTAAGTGTACTTCTGGAACTTTTGTCGAAGCAATTTGTTTTCATTGTACTGAAAATATCTCCTAATACTTGGAAAAAAATCCAAAGAAAAAGAACTTTAAAAAATTTCACCCTTTTATCTTTTAGGGCCCAAAATGCTTGATTCCGCAAGAATCACAGCTATAGGAAGACACTAAGAAGGTAGCGTCTGCTCCCTTCCCTCACTGCACAACACTGAGGTTGGCACTGCACTGTTGGAGGAGCTGGGCAATCAGACTCAGCCTTCTGAAGTTAACCCTGGCAGTTCCGCCGGTGTTGAGTTGCAGCCTCTCCCTCTTTGTAACCTTAGCACAGCCACAGAGTGCAGCAGACATGATTTGTCAGCCTTCAGTTCATGGAAAATTTGACCTCTTGCAAAGACAATGGCATTGGCCCCTCCAGCAATTACTCACCTTTTCACATATTTTCTATAATGCATCTTTAAAATGCCTCCACGTCAGTGCTCCAGTGAGGATGCGAATTTGATTTCACAAGTAGAAAAATATTTGAAGGAATGTTCAGCAGTCAAATCAATCTACTTCTGGATTTGTGGGATTGTTTTTAAAAACATGATATGTGGACTTCCATTACTTTGTAAATATGTGCTATGAACTTTACAGCTTACTTCTGACTTGTAATGTGGTTAAGCTATGGTTACTTCGTGGATCATAATTTCCTGCATGGGTTCTCCATTTTTATCTGACACGAATATTCATTTTTATCATCCTTTTGCCCTGAATCATTCTAATTTTTTACAAAGTGAGGTTTACATCCTGAAAAGTGCTGGTGCCTATCTTTGGCCATGCTGGGCATACCCCAAATCCAGAGCTTTTACACAGTACAGAACTGATCCTTCTGCAATGCAGACTGATGGTGCAGGACAAGTGGTCAGGGGAATAGGGTGGAGAAGCAGCATTCCAGTTTGCTTGCAGGAGGGAGCATCAAGGACTCAGCTGGGACAAGCCCAGTGACTGTAAGTGTGGCTGCTGCTGAGGCCTCTTTGGTGACCAGTCTCCAAGGACCTTGGGCCAGTGGTCTTCTGTTGGGATTGTGGGGTGCTCACTCCGGAACCTCCTGGGGCTCAGGCAGGCATGGTGCTCTCAAAGTGTTGTCCTGGCACCATGCTGTCCACCCTGTCTGGAAGCCTCCTGTAAAGCCTGCCTGTTTTCCTCAACAATGCTATATCCCACCCAGTAGCCTACGATCTGAAAAACAATGAAAAGGCAGAAAAAACATTCACACCCCTTGAAATGCATATTATGTTAATCTCCCTTTTGTTCTTCCCCTAGGACTTTCCTTGTTCTTGTCCCACCCAATTCAGGGACCTTAGCACAATCAGAAGAAGCTTATATGACTTTGTAAATGAAATAAGAGGACTTCCAGAAAGGAAATGGATCATACCTTCTGCACTGGATTCTCTATCCTAGCTAAACTGATAATAGCTTATGACTGACTAGTTTAGCGTGCAGAGGGGTTGACTCCAGGGGCACCCCAAAGCTGTGACACAAAGAATCTTTGAAGTGATTTGCTTGTCTCCTCCCCAAGTCTCAGACTCTTCTGGAGGAACCTATGATGAGCTCAAAATGTACACTCTGGTCTAGCCTGGAACGGTTGCTGGTACATCTGACTACTCTGCTGTCTAAAGCAGCAGAACTTTAAGTGTGAAAATGTGCTGTAAATTCAGTTTCGAGAGCACTATGTGCAGTGAAAACCACACCATGTTACTGGTTTCCCTATTTTCTAAAGGATGCTTTCATTTGGAGTGATAACCTAGTTTTAAATTTTTTTCTCTAAGGAGACTTAAAGGAGATGGCTTTTCTACATTTGCTCCCACACTATGACAATTATTTGGTAAGATTTTGGCTTGAATTGAGCTTAAATAGAGTGGCAAAGAAACATTTATAACAGCCCTGAACTTGTCCTTCATGCTGCATGATTTCCCCTTGGAGAGCCATTCCCTGGAAGCATTCCCAGGACCCTCTGCTCCGGCTCGGCTCGCTTGGCCTCCACCCTGGGTACTGCATGGTGACTCAGGCTGCAAGCCTGTCCCTGCAAATGACCCTGGATGGCAAGGATTGCAAAGTCACAGCAAGAGACTCTTTCTGGAGGAAGCATGGTCTCATGTATGTGGAAATGCCCGGTTGTCCAGTGAATGGGGGAAAAGAAGCAAACCCTAGTTGGAAATTGACCTCAAATGTGGCTGGAAGCCCATTGCTATTGGACTCCTTACACTTTTCTTTTATGTGTTTCTGACATTGGCTGTTGTCATGCTCTCTTCAACTCTTCTCAGAAATGCTCTTTCTGAGGTATAGACTGGGCATGGCTGGAAGAAAGTCTTCTATATTCTGGAGAGCTTATCTTCATCCAAACACTGGGTTGGCATTTCCTAAGCCCAGTGCCAAAGGCAGAAGGAAGTTGGCATGCATGTGGTGGCAATGTTGTGCACTTGGCTTGGCTTCTTGGGTCTGGTGGTGCTGCTGGTGGCCGCTCTGTCCTACTGTCCAGGCTGCATTTTTCAGAGGGTACTCCCGGCCACACAGGCAGGGCAGTGCTCCCTCCATAACTGTGGCCTTGGATGCCAGATGTGGGAATGTGTTTTGCCAGGAGCAGTGGCAATAGGAGCAGCGAGGGGTCTCATGGAATTCACTCCCTGCCTGGCTTCTTCTCAAGACTTCTCGGCTGGCGCTTCTGCAGAACCTGGCTGAAGAGGACAGGCTGACAATCTGTTGGCTGCTTTGCTGGATACCATTGTGTTTTGACTTGCTTTTGATGGCACAGGCTTTGTTGGCTCTGGGTGTCAAGTTTCTGTGCAAACCTTTGGTAGGGTGCATGCTTAGTGAGTGAATTCAATGTCCACAATGCCATGTTGCAGAATCTCTTAATCCTGTGAGGGATGGATGAAGCAGCCAGAAGTAATTAGGACCTGTCTGGACAAGAGGAGCCTAGCTCTCCTCCTGGGCCAGTCCAAAGACACGGGGAATTCTCCATCCTTGATGCCTTCCTGCGGGGGTAGAGCATGAAGGGACAGCTTTCTTTCTCTCTTCCTGTCATTACTAATGCAGACAGCACACTGTGCTTCTGGGGCTCCAGGGTCTGAAATGTGGGTGGAGTAAGAGGGAGAAATTTCATCCCATCTTAACAATGCAGGGGCACTGATTGCCAAGTCCCGTGAAGTGGTGTATGTTTTAGAGGCTTTGTAGCTGAAACTATGGGTTCCATAACCCTGAGAGAAGATGGGAGGAGGGGAGATAAGAGTGTATTTCTGGAAGCACAGACCACTGTTCTGGAATCACCACACCAAAGGACCCAGGCTCCGCTCCCTGTGAGCCACTTTTGTGGCAAGTTTTTTGATGATTATGCACAGATGTTAAGAGAGGTGACAGAGTTTTCTGTCTTCAGGGCCCTGCAGGATTTTATTTCAAGTTATCCCTTGTGGATAAAGAGCAGAAGGAATCTTTAGACATTCCGTTTGCAGGCGAGGCCTTCTGGGTGCCCTCTGAGTATGGCTAGATTTCTATTTGTGCCTCCCACCCCCTCAAACTGCCCATCTCTCACATTCCTATTCTGGCCACTGTAGTTCTCTGCCAGCATGATATTCTCCTTCCCTGGACATTTGGACATGCTGGCCCTTCTCTGTGAGCACACATTCTCCCTTCTTTATACCAGGCTTGTCTTATATTTCCTGACCACCACACCACTTCCTCCAGGGAGCCTTCGGAGATGCCTCACCTGGGAAGGTGGTCCTGCTAAGGCCTCCGAAAACAACCTATACTTCCTTTTATTACAGTCAGCCTCCACTGGACCATGTATTCTGTCTCGGACTCTCTGGATAACTTGAGAAACATAGCTCAGGAAGAGACTTCAGGTGGTGAGTGGTTCATGCAAAAGCTTCCTTCTAGACTTGCATCATGCCCAAACACATTTTGGAGGAGGGAGCTAAAAATTAGAATATTAATTGCTGCCATTTTCTGGGCACTCACTGTGGGCAGGAAGCTGGGTAAGAGGCTTTAGCTACACTATTCTAAAAGTAGTGGTGCAATGTGAGTATCCACAGGTCTGGTCTGCACACAGCATCATGGTGAGGATGGAATTTCTCTCCTGGAAAACAGAAGTTCAGTGGTGTGGTGGGACTATAATTTAGACTTCTTTTGGCTCTAACCTAGTTTTCCAGCACTGCCAGTATCCTTATGTATCAGACAGGTGAAACCAGATCACACTGCAAGAACAAACACCAAAGAAATCCCCAATTTTCCCCAAGTCTCTTCATTTCTCATGCATACTTCATATCCATCTGCATGAGCAGGTCAGGTGTTCTGCTCACTGTGATCATGCCTGGGCTCAGGATACTGGTGCAGCTACCAGCTCATATGTTAATGGCCCCATGATAGAAGAACATGTGGGAATGGAACATCTTCCATAGGTGATTAAATGCCTCATCACTTTTCATCCCAACTTACTGGCTGTGCTTAGTTAAGAAACTAAAAGCAAGGGGCTAAGCAGTTAATCCTCCCTGGCTCTAATGAGAGAAGATAACCTGTTAGGAATGAGCCAGTTACCAGGAGTCGCCATCACGGCTAGCATCGCATTCTGATGGGTAGTAATGCAAAGGAAGTTTCTCCAGATGTAGCTTCATTCAGGACTCAGTTTCTCCATTTCACATAAAATGCTCTTTTTCTTACCTTGGATCAGTGTATTGCTTAAGGGATCTCAGTTCAGCTGGTCGTCACTGGTATAGGTTAGAGGAAAAGACAGCCTCTAACACCTGCCATTTCATTTCTACTTTTAAAAATCATATTAAAATTAATTTATAATGTCATTTTTGGGGGACTATAAAAACTGCCTAAAAAACCCAGCATGAAATTAGTAATTTAGATTAGATTGCAGCTCTGCAATTCAGCCCCAGCCTTGGGTCTGGAATGTTAGTGTCAGTTTTATGTCTTGTGTTGTCATCATCCACATTAATTATTTAAAATATGCAAAGCTATTGTGAAATAGAGAAATTCCTAGAAGTTTTGTATTTCTGTACCAGTGAGTGCTATGGGTTACACAGAGTGTGAGTGGGCGTCCTGAGAGCTCACGTGTGGGACCCTTGGTTCATGAGTGGCGATGCTGGGAGGTGGTGGAGCCTAGAGAGGTCCTAGGTGATTGGCAGCATGCCTTTGGAATGGATGAGGACAGGTCTTGGGAGGCCAAGTTGTTATAAGTACAGGCCCAGCCCCTGAACTGCTCTAGCTTCCTGTCTCAGTGTGTGTGTGATCTCTGCTGTCACACATGTCTGCCGTTGTACTTCCATCTGTTATGGGGTCCTCAAGAGCTGAGCTGATGCTGGGGCCATGAGCTTGAACCTCCACAACTGTGAGTGAAGTCAGCCTCTCTTCTCCATAAAGTTAGCCTGCGTTGGCTATTTCATTACAGTAAGGGACAGTGGGCCAATACAGTGAGCATGGTTTTCTGGATGATGGAGACTCTTCTGTCCTGTGGGACATAGGTTTTAGGAGTAGAATGAGGGAGGCTAGGGGGACTAATTTATTTCTTTGGAACACTCTACCCCTTTTTATTTAGCTATTTTGAATGTTGACTTTTTTTTTTTTACTAGAAATTTGTGTTCTGTTATCTAGGAAAGTTTTTATGTTTGTTGCCAACTATGAGTACTTGCCACGTGTCAGGAATTAAGGATACAGAAACCAGTGAGCCATAGTTTCTATGCTCCATAATTTCATGCTCTAGTGAAGAACTAGAAAACAAATGTAACCAGTGTCACTGAGTGACAGGGAGAGTTCTGAGAAATGCATCGGGAGTTGAGTTTGTCATTTTATGGACATCACAGAGTACATACACAAAACTAGATGGCAGAGCCCTCTGCACGCATAAGCTGCACAGCAGAGCCTATTGCTGTGAGTCCACAATTTGTGCAGCATGTTATATGCTGAATGCTGTAAGTAGTGTAACACAGTGGGAAGTGTTGTGTTTCTAAACATAGGAAAGGACAGAACAAGTAGAATATAAAAATAAAAACTGGGCACCTGTGTTTCATTACCCTACTGGAGCCTGCAGGATGGGAAGTTGCTGTGGGTGAGTCAGCGGATGAGTGGTAAGTGGACACGCAGGCCATGGACACCGCTGTACACCACTGTAGACTTTAGAACACTGTGCACACAGACTACACTAAACATACAATTTTTTCTTCAATAATAAATTTAGTTCATTGTAACCTTTTTTTACTTTAAAAGCTACTCATTTATTAAAGTTTTGTGGGTTTTTTTGCAAAAACAGTTTTCTTAAAAGATATCTTATGCAGCCACACAAAACTGTTTTCTTTCTTTGTGTCCTTATTTTATAAGATTTCAGATATTTAACATTTTTTGTAAATTTTTATTACTTTTTGAGTTTCTTTACTGAAAACTAAAATACAGTCGTACACATTGGTCTAGATCCGCACAGGAGCAAGATCATCAGTGTGACGATTTATCTGGATTGTCAACTTGATTGGATTGAGAGATGCCATGGGGACTGATTAGCAAAGCATGCTTCCAAGTGTGTCTAACGGGTCATGGAGCCATGCCTGTGGGGACCATATCTGCTCCCCGACCCCTTCCTCTGGTTCCCTGCGCTCTGCTTCCTGTATGCAATGAGTTGGGTGGCTTTCCTCTACCACACCCTTCTGCTATGATGTTTCTGCCTGGGAACCAGCTGACCATGAACTGAAACTTCTGGCACTATGAGTAAACCTTTTCCCCTTCAAGTTTGTATGTCAGATATTTTGTCTCAGTAGCATACAGGTGGCTAATACAATCAGTATCTTTGTCTACTACCTCTACATCTAGTCCCTCTATAAGGTTGTGGTGATTACAAGGACTCCACCTGGAATAACTCTCCTAAAGGATCTGCCTGAGGCTGATTTACAGTTAACTATTTTTCATAAGTAGAAGGAGTACACTCTAAGACAAAGGGCAGAAAGTATAGAATAGTAAATACATAGACAATAACATAGCCATTGATTGTCATCAAGTAATGTGCTGTACATTACTGCATGTGCTATACTATATATGACTTGCAGCACAGTTTTCTTTACATCAGCATCACCACAAACACATGAGTGATGCTTTGTACTGTGAAGTGACTAGGTGATGGGAGTATCTGAGCTCTATTATAATCCTGTGACCGTTATCATACATGTAGCATTGTGATATGTGACTGTAGACAAGAAGGGAGTGATTTTGAGGCCGTCACTATTTTTTTTTGAGCCACCAATATAAACTTGGAGGTTATGTATGAAGTGAAGAACTCTTGGACTTTTCTACTGATTTTTAGCCCTTTTCCTGTAGTATATGAGGACATGCTTACAAATTCATTTGTGTGATTAAAATATTCAATTTGGTAGAACTCTATGAGGAAACTATCTTGTTTTTCTTAATGCTTCATGGATTGCTTGGAATAAAATAGGTGCACAATAGTTAAGTTTGAATGAATAAATTCAGAAATACAGCATTAGGATTAGAATCAAAGAAACTAATAAAAGCTGAGTATCTACTTGAAGGAATGTAAAGATGAGGAAAAAATGGCATCCTTGTTCTCTGAGGAACCCTTTCACTGCACATCTAGTGCAGTGAGGTAAATTTAAACACAGCTTGCATTAGTAAGTATAGTAGTTGTGTATGTGTGTGTACATACACTGGGATCATTTTGGAGCTCCACCTGCACACATTTCACTTCACGAGAAAAGTCTATTCAAACAGCCTCTTGCCCGTTAATGACCCCTCTTGCCTTAGGCAGGGAAAGGGGCACTTGTGAAACCATGCCAAATTGCTAAGTCTGCCTGGGTGTTCAGGCTCCTGCAGGTGGCAAAGTCCTGCACATTGAGTGCTGCAGACTGTTTACATTGATGTCCACCTCTAATTGTAGCCTGGGCAAACAAACAAATCATCTGTGGTTGTATCTAAAAGTTGTACTTAAAGTTCAATTTAAGACCAACTGAATTTTTTGTTCATGAGATATGCAAAATCTACCTGGATATTATGTCTTATAAAAGAAACAACTTCTAATGGAACAAACTTGGCAGGTCTGTATTTTTCCCAACTGTTTTTGCCCTAGCTGAGCCAAGTGAGATGTGGGAGACTGACCTTCCTTTCTTGTCTTCAGGGTTACACGAAGAGCATAATTAAAGTCAGAGGTGGGTTGTAACCAGTGTGCATTTGAGAGGGGTGGGTTGTTGTGTTTTTCAGATTTCCCTTCTACAGAGATGAAAAGAAATCTTGGGTGTTCATTATTGACAGGGGACAAATACATCCTGTAGCCCAAGCCAAGGTGAAGTCATCGTTGTTTTGGACAGGGCCAAGCTGATAAGGGGGGCTCTTTTCTCAGAAGAATGTCTTACTGTTTGGAAGTTCACAATCCACTCTATGGGATTAAGCAGAAGAATAATAAATTATCCTTGCTTTATCCTTTGAGTATCTGCTGAAAAGATCAGCGCTGAGTGGATATTAGATCCCTTTTACTTAGTTTAGACAGGTGAGGAAAAGCAACCCTGTGTCAGGAAAAATGTCACCCAAGACAAGAGCTTAGAGATGATTTCTTTCTGCTCAGGGCAGGGCTTAATGGAAGAAAACAATTCCCCCGCCTCTTGCCCTCTGCCCAGGAACCCAGGGCGTGTGTCTGCATTCCCAGACCTTCCTGCTCTGTTCTCACAGGCGTATGGAGAATGTCTGGGGAGACACAGAAAAACAAAAGTTCAGGAAAACATATGGCCAAAGCTCCTCCAAACGGCAGCCAATAAATCCCAAATGTTCCTGAGCTCTTGGACCCTGAAGTCAAAATGTCCACCATGGCTGGTCAGACTGGTGCTGCTAAGACACCGACCTCGTGTCCACCACTGTGGGACACCCCCAGCCAAGCCCTGGCCTCCAAACCGGTACAGGCCATGGGAACATATCTTTTAGGGTAGATGCTGTCTGTCCTGCATCACAGCACAGGTGCGGTAATGTTGAGCTATGGACGTGATGTCACACTGTAAGTGTTCACTTGCACCACGCAAGCACACGCCTTCCTCTTCCCACCTGTGGGAGTCAGCTTTGCATCACTGTGCCAAATTCCCAAAAGAATCAACTTAAAACAAAAAGAGGTTTTGTCTCACAGCTTCAGACATTTCAGTCTAAGCTCACTTGGTCCTGTTGCTTTGTCCCTGGGGTAGTACAGTGCACCGTGGCAGGTTGTGTGTGATGGAGGAAGCCTGCTCACCTCATGGTGAAAGCAGAAGGAGAAACAGGAAGGTGCAGGGTCCCGACATGTCCTTTAGGTGTTACCGCCCCCATCCCACTGATGTAACTCACTCTCACAAGGTCCATCTCCCAGTAGTACCATGGCCCGGGGAACAAGCCTTTAGCACTGGCCTTTGAGGAACATCTCAGGTCCAAGCACCACCTGAGCTCTGATGCCATATGTCCCCCAACTGCCATTCTATGTAATTGCTTGATATGGTTCAGATGTGGCTTTTCCCCAAGGGTACATGTGTTGAAAGGTTGGTCCCAAATGAGATGATGAGAGAGCTGGGCAGATCTGTAGGAGATGGGACATGGAGCACTGTCCTCAGAAGAGATTAGGTGGTTCTTGTGGGAGCCTATTTAGTTCTCAAGAACCTGTTGTTCTGAAAGTGATATTGGCCCTTCCCCGCTCTTTCTCCACTCTGTGATGCATGATCTGTCACTGTTCTGTGTGCCTTCTCTCTGAGTACCCTGTAATGCTGTGGCATAGACAGCTGTGATGCCCTTCCTAGGGCTGGCTCTGTGGTTCTGGACTTTTAGCCTCCAAACCCTTGAGCTCAGGAAACTTCCTTTTCTTGTAAACTACCCAGCCTCAAGTATTTTATTACAACAGTGCAAGTTGGACTGATACAATGCTCCTTCTCACCTCCTATGCCTTTCCAAGGAGGACAAGAAAGGTCCATACATTTGAGTTCTGGGGAAACTATCAAAGATACTGCAAGATTTGTCCATAGCAATGGGAGGGTGGAGCCTGGCAAAGCTTAGTGGAAGGATTGGGAAGTATGACAAGCCAGACCTCAGCAGAACAGCTTATGTCCATCTAATTGAGTCTCCCCCTTCCCAAACAACCTCCCTTTCTTCCTTCCTTCTTTTCTCCTTCCCTCCCTCCCTCATTCTTTCTGTCCTTCACTTTGTTTTCCATTAGAATATCACTGGTAGTCTCAAAATCTTTGAACATAAAGGCTCTTCATGACAATGTCTTCAATGAGATCCCAGGTATGTCCTGAGATTGTGAATGTTAAAATGCAACAACAGCTAATTCAACCTGCCAAGAGCAATTCAGGGAGCTCTTTCACAAAACAGCTCACAGTGTCTTGAAATGGCTCACACAGATAATCAGCTCGGTCTTGCTCACATTTTCCTCAAAAGAGGGACTTCACATATTGTAGTAAAGGAGAAAAGAGTTAGGCACTGCAGACTCTACTGATAAGCATGGTGAGTCTTTCATCTGTGGCAGCCTAGTGCAATTCAAAGCTTTTCCACTTCAAAAACAGGTAGACAGAACTACATATGGGTAGACAGCAGAAAGAAATACAGTACATGTAGACCAGTCCAAATTAGACAGTATGTGTCAGTAGTGTCAACGTTTAAGTGCATAGAAGTTTTCAGAGTTTCAGAAGTGTATAAAAGTTTCAAAGTTTTCAGAGTGAAAAGGGACAACTTATTCAAAGTTTTCAGAGTGAAAAGGGACAAATTATTCTAGTATGAGGCAAATTTACACAGAAAAATGCTTGGTGGGGTCCCTGTTGGTTTGGCAAACTTGTTTCTAATTGATGGATGGGAGAATCAACCAGGTGGTGGAGGTAACTGGTGAATTTATCTGATGGTTTTTCTTCTCTGTAGACCCAACACCATGGTGGTGACCCAACGCCACCTAACACCAGACCCAACAACCAACACCCAACACCAGGACTGAATGGCAGCTGTCTTGATGAACAGGTCACTGAATGAGCCACACACCTGCAGAACATGGGAGCCCAGTGTGCTGTCCGGGGTGGTGCACAGCATGATAAGCCCTCACATCAGCCTGTGGTGAGGAGCAGTGACTTCTCAGGTAGACAATGTGGACCACCAGAGGACTGCCACACAGGGAGATATGTCCTTCATATAGGTCTCTCTGGTCACTGCATGGTAGATGGGTATTTGAGAGTCGTTAGAAACTGGAGCCTGGAAGATGGTGGGAAGTAGCACCGGGATTCTTAGAGGGAGAAGGTGGGAGTCCAGATCAGAATGAGGTAGAGGTGGGGAAACAGAGGCAGAAAAGCTGAGTGGTGCCTGCTGGATATGAAGGAGGAAGGGTGAGAGTCCTGGCTGCACCCAGGATGGCCTTGGTGGCTGGGGCATACTGTACTCAAGGGTGGTAAGGACTCCAGAGTTTGTTTTGGATGTGGAGAACTTCGGTGCTATATGGACTTGTGGCTAGGCTGCTCATCTCTCCCTGGGGGATATATTTAGCCAGCCACCCTTCTCACCAGAGCTATCCCTTCTGAGGCATTTCAATAAGTCAGCACTTCCTCCCCAGGGCTGCTATGGACACTGTGATTGTGGAGGTGCCTCATCTTAGCTAAATAAGGGCTCCTTCTTCCCATCTTCCTGGTCACCATGGAGAGCAGGCTTCCCCAGTTCACAGCTTGCCAGCAGAGAAACACTCCCCCATAGAGTCCCAGGCTGTGGTCAGCCTGGGTAAGGGCTGACAAAACCTGTCATAAAGGTGTGCAGTAAATAAGACCTCAAAACAGAGATGGTGTTGATGGTGAAGGAATATCAAGTTATTCATTAGCGCCAGTGTGTTTCTTTATGAGGGTTACAGACTGTAGGGACATTTCACCTTGACTTTGAACACAGGTGTGCTCTGAATTGTCCACATACTCTAAGCTTGGCTCCTTTACATGGAGAGCTGCCAAAAGAGCCCTTTCTGAAGCAGTGTCTTCCTTGGCTTTGGAGTTTTCTCCTTGTTCCTATAGACTTGGGAGGATCTCATTTGGAGTCCTTTGAGTATGGATGGTAGGTGTGATGTGGCCACTAATCAGGACTTGCTTTTCATCTTTCAATAATGACGTGCTTGTGGATAGGTCTGCTTGTTGTGGTTTTAGTAAACAAAAATGATAAAATCAACCAAGAGGCATTTTTCCGTTCTTGAGTCTCTAGATCACTTTTAGCCAGGTGGGGTTATTTTTACTGATCAAAACTATGAAGTAGGGCCAGGGATTTATCTCAGTGGTTTTGCCGCCTGCCTTGCAAGCGCAAGGACCCACGTTTGATCCCCGGTACCAAACAACAACAACAACAACAACAACAACCAAACCAAAAAACCCTATGAAGTGAGGCAGAGTAGTAGGCCTTTGCTTTCCCCAAGAGCACATAGAAGGACCATTCTTTCAGGCTCTTAAAATGTGGGACTTGCCAAGGAGTGTGCTTCCCTGGGCTCTTGGTGCTCCTAGTTTTGGGGCTCCTATATGGGTCTAGACCTCCCTTTATCAAGCTAACTCATTTCACCCACCATTATATGTCAACCTATGTAGGCTGAACCACCAGGGATGGGGAAAAAGTTGGGGCAAGGGTAGTCCTGGGAGGAAGGGCTCAGGGTACATGGCCCAGGCAGAGTGCACTTTTCTGGCTCTGGCTGTGTGTCTGGTGTTAGCCACAACCTAGGACACCTCTGAGCTGCTGTGGTTTGGCACCGAAGACGTAGCTCATCCTTCAACCCCCGTGTCCCACTTGGTTGGTCCCTGTGGTAAACTATTTGTCCTGCCACACAGTGACCCTCAGCCAGCTGGGAAACAACACCTGGTTGATTCCTGCTCTGTGCCCACCTGGCCAGTCCTCCTGTTGGCTGTGGGGTATGACAGTCAGGGCACCTGTGTGACTCAGTGTTGGGACACTGGATGACAGAAACAGGAGACCAACTGTCTCAGATTACACACTTGATCTTAGCCAAAAGGCTGAGAAGGAATGCCAACTGTCTCACATTAGTCAGGAGGTAGTGATATCTGCAGGAGCCAGACTGCTTCATGATGGGTGGGTTACCACATGAAGCAGAGGCCTCCAGAGAGTAAACCTGCATCACAGTGTCCTTCCAAGGGGTGGCTTTTTGGTGATGGGTAAGCAAAGTTGCAGGAAATGGAGGGACTTTTCCCCAACCAGCTACTGAGCTGTTCCTAATTCAACTCATTTATTTTATAATTTTTATAATCACAGACAGTCCCTGACTTAATGATGCTTCAACTTCAGATTTTTCAAGTTAGCAATCGTGGAGAAGTAGTACACATCCAGGAGAAACCATACGAGGAATTTTGTATTTGGATCTTTTCCTGGGATGGTGCCATGTAGTCAACACTGGGCAGCAGCAGTGCCACAGCTCCTAGTCAGCCCATGATGACCAGGGCAAACGCCTGACTGCAGGGCACTGCCGTGCTCCTCAGCTAGGATGGTGACCACCTCGGTACAATAGATTCATTTTCCATTTATGACATTTCAGCTCACAACAGATTTATTGGAATGGGACCCCCTTGTAAATTGAGAACCACTGTATTTTTATAATTGTTATAATGAAGGTCAGATGCCTAGAAGAGGCTATGAGAGCCTGTTATCTCTTATTGTGACTCATATTGTAATGGGAAATAAGAAGAGAGAGGTGTTACAATGTTTGTAATTCAATTATAAAAAGCAGTAAGTGAAAAATAGTTTAAAAATTCTCAGGCACTATGTACTGCTTGAGGTTTGCAGTGCAGCTCTGGAACAAGCAAGCAAGGCAGAATTGTGGTGGGAAGACAATGGGAGTATGGGACATAGGAGCCATTGTCCAGGCAGAAAAGAGGGAGGCCTAAGGTATGGCAACAGCACAGGCTGAAGAGGAATGAATGGGTTAGGAAATAGTTCTATATTCTAAATCTCTGTCTTTTCTCCATCTCCATGGCTACCCAGGAAAATAGCCACTATCTCCCATTGGAATGGGAGAATGCTCTTCCCTAAATCCACCTCAATGTCCCTCAATTCTGTTCTCAGTTAACTTTGTGTCATCAAAATCTCCTATCACTCACTCCAAACTCGAAACTACCACTGGTGGTTCCACCACTCCCAGACCAGAGAAAGGGTCTTCTGGGCCACTGTCCCACTGCTGCCAGCCCACAGGAAGGTGCTCCTGGGCTGCCGTTCCACTGCTCCCAGCCAAGAGGAGGTGAGCCATGTGGGCACCAATAGCACCCACCCCCATCGAAATGAGAAGACACATAAACAAGTCTAAAAACCAAACTTCCAGATCACCTACAGCAACCCCAAAGGAAAATGAGAAGGAACACTCTGATACTCAACCACCTGGACCCACTGAACTGGCAACAAAAGAGGATCTGGAAAAAATGAAATCAGACATAATTTCTCTGATAACAGCAGAGATTGTGATCATAGTGCAAGACATGATTAATAAACCTAGAGAGGAGCTGAGGAGCATGATGGAATCCCAACACAGGAAAAAAATGGAATCCATAAAATAGATACAAACAGATATCCAGGAGATCAAAAACTCCACTGAAAGTCTACACAGCCGAATGAACCAATGTGACAACAGAATTTCAGATATAGAAGATAGGATTGCAATTAATGACCAGGAAAAGAAAAATTGCTTCAAAATTGTAAGGGACCACGAGAAATCAATCCAGCAGCTGCTAGATGATGCAAAGAAGAATAACATAAGACTGACTGGGGTCAACAAAGAAACAGGAGAGAGTGCAGACAACATAAAAAAACTGTTCACAGAAGTGATGGTAGAAAACTTCCCAAGCAAGGGAAAAGAATTTGACAAACAAATAAGTGAAGCATATAGGACTCCAAATAGCCTTGATCAAAAAAAATCTACACATAGGCATATAATGGTTAAGATTCCAGAAACACAACAGAAGAAAAAAGTTCTCCAGGCAGTCAGAGAAAAAAACAAATCACATACAAAGGAAAGCCCATCAGAATCACAGCAGACTTCTCAATGCAAACCCTCAAGGCAAGAAAAGCTTGGAGTGATGTATTCCAAGCCCTAAAGGAAAACAGCCTCCACTCAGATTGATGTACCCTGCAAAACTATCTTTTATATCGATGGAAAAATAAGATATTTTCATGACAAAGAGCACCTTAGGAACTTCATGAATACCAAACCAGCACTACAAAAAATTTTAGACAACATCCAAGGAACAGGCAATGAGGATCACAACCCCAGGAAGCACAGCAGAATGAATCTATTGGACATGACAAGAAATTAAATGTAAAGGGGGAGAATCCAACAGAAAGAAAAAGTTATGACAAGGATAACTCAATGTGTATCAGGTATAATCATAAATGTTAATGGTCTCAATTCACTTATCAAAAGAAATCAACTGGCAGAATGGGTCAAGAAGCAAAATCCAACAATATGCTGCATACAAGAAACCCACTTAATTCAAAAGAAAACTCATAGACTGAAAGTTAAAGGGTGGAAAACAATACTCCTTGAGACAGGAACCCGAAAAAAGGCAGGAGTAGCTATCCTCTTTGCAGATCAAGTAGATTTCAAACCAACACTGATTAAGAGAGATGAAGAAGGACTCTACATCCTTGTAAAGTGAACAATCCAAGAAGAAGAGATGACAATCATAAATATCTATGCACCAAACAGTAGTGAGACCAACTACATAAAACAAATACTAACGGACATGAAAAGTAATATATGCACAAACAAAATTGTAGTAGGGGACCTCAATACTCCACTGTCACAAATAGATAGATCAACTAGACAAAAAATCAGTAATGAAATGCTAGAACTCAGTCGAACTCTTGAACAAATGAACTTAACAGATGTTTACAGAGTCTTCCACCCCACAAAATCAGAATACACATTCTTCTCAGCTGCACAAGGGTTGTTCTCCAAAATAGACCACATACTCACTCATAGAACATGTTTAAGTAAATGCAAAGAATTGAAGTTATCCCCTGTATATTATCAGACCATAGTGTGATGAAATTGGAGATCCATAGCAAAAGAAACTGCAAAAATTTCATAAACATATGGAAATTGAACAACACATTTCTGAATAACCAATGGGTCACAGAGGAAATTAAAGAAGAAATCACAGTTTCTTCAATTAAATGACAATGACAATACAACATATCGGAATCTATGGGACACAATGAAAGCAGTCTTACGAGGGAAATTCATAGCAGTGAATGCACATATTAGGAAAACAGAGCGAGCCCAATTAAGCAACCTGATGCTGAACCTTAAGCTTCTAGACAAAGAAGAGCAGGAGAAACCCAAAGCTCATACAAGGGAGGAAATTATAAAGATCAGAGGAGAAATCAATGCAATGGAGACTAAGAGAATGATAAAAAATATCAATGAAGCCAAGAGTTGGTTTTTCGAAAGAATAAACAAAATTGACAAACTCTTAGCCAACCTTATCAGAAAATGGAAAGAAAAGGCCCAAATCCATGCAATTAGGAATGAAAAGGGTGAAATTACAACAGACCCAGCAGAAATCCAGAGGATCATCAATATCTACTTCCAGAACCTATATGCCAATAAGATGGACAACACAGAAGAAATGGACAGATTTCTAGATAAGTATGAATTACCAAAGTTGAATGAAGAAGACCTAAAAATTCTAAACAACCCAATATCAGTCAGTGAAATTGAAAACATAATTTAAAAACTTACCAACTAATAAAATTCCAGGTCCTGATGGCTTCACTGCTGAATTCTACAAGATATTTAGAGAGGAACTGCTGCCACTACTGTTTAAACTCTTCAATGAAATTGAAAGGGAAGCAACACTCCCAAATTCATTCCTGGAAGCAAGCATCACCTTGATCCCCAAAGCAGAGAATGTCCCAACTGAAAAAGAGAACTATAGACCAATCTCACTAATGAACATAGATGCAAAAATCCTTAATAAGATACTAGAAAATAGAATGCAGAAAATCATCAAGATCATGCACACTGATCAAGTGGGATTCATCCCAGAGATGCAGGGACGGTTCAACATATGCAAATCAATCAATGTAATGCACTATATCAATAGAGCCAAGACAAAAACCATATGATTATCTCCATAGATGCAGAAAAAGCATTTGACAAAATCCAACATGCATTTATGATAAAAAACCCTACAAAAAATTGGAATAGATGTACTATACCTCAAACTGATAAAAGCCGTCTATGAAAAACCAAAAGCCAGTATCATACTAAATGGTAAAAAAGTGAAATCCATGTCCACTATCACCACTCCCGTTTAGTATAGTTTTGGAAACATTAGCCACGGCTAATGGCTGCCGTGTTGTTCTTGCTCCACTGCTGGTGGAAGTGTAGACTGGTGCAATTAAACGAGAAAGAAATAAAAGGAATAAAGATAGGAAATGAAGAAGTCAAATTGTCATTATTTGCAGATGACATGATATTCTATATGGAAGACCCTAAGGACTGCACCAAAAGTCTTCTAGACTTAATAACCAAATTCAGTCAAGCAACTGGATACAAGGTCAAGACACAAAAATCAATAGCTTTCCTCTACATGAACAACAGACTCACTGAGAGAGAAATAGGGTGAATAATTCCTTTCACAATAGCATACAAAAAACTGAAATACCAAGGTATTCACCTAATGAAAGAAATCAAAGACATCTTCCTTGAAAACTATAGCACTCTGAAAAGAGAGATTGAAGATGATATCAGAAAATGGAAAGACATCCCTTGCTCCTGGGTAAGAAGAATCAGCATGGTGAAAATGGCCATACTTCCAAAATTGCTATGTAGATTCAATGCAATTCCAATTGAGATCCCAGCAGCATACTTCACGGACCTTGAGAAAACAATTCAAAAATTCATTTGGAACAAGAAGAGACCCAGAATAGCAAAAGCAATTCTAGGTAACAGAGACATGGCAGGGGGTATCACAATCCCCAACTTGAAACCATACTACAAAGCTACTGTGATAAAAACAGCATGGTACTGGCAAAGAAACAGACCTGAGGACCAGTGGAACAGATTAGAAGATGCAGAAACAACTCCAGACAAAGTGAGCCATCTCATCTTCAATAAAGGAGCCAAATGCCCTCACTGGAGTAAAGATAGCCTCTTTAATAAATGGTGCTGGAAAAATTGGGTTTCACCTTGCCAAAGAATAAAACTAGAACTGTATTTCTCACCATGCTGAAAACCTGAAATCAAAATGGATTAAAGATCTAAATATTAAAATAGAAACGCTGAACCAGCTGGAAAAGTGGTTGCATAGAACTCTTGAAGACATTGGTGTAGGAAAAGGTTTTATGAATAAAACCTCAGTTGCCCATGAACTAGCACAAAGAATCAACAAATGAGATCTCTTCCTATTAAAAAGCTTCTGCACAGCAAGAGAAACCACCAGCAGTGTGAAGAGACAACCCACAATATGGGAACATATCTTCACCTGCTGTTCCTCAGACAAAGGCATACTATCAGAATCTATGAAGAACTTAAGAAAATCAGACCTCTCAAATTTAAAGACCCAATCCAAAAATGGGCATCTGAAATGAACAGACATTTCTCAGACAAAAAAGTACAAATAGCAAATATATGAAAAAATGTTCAACATCACTGGTCATTCGAGAGATGCAAATGAAAGCAATGCTGTGATTCCACCTCACTCCAGAAAGAATGGCTGCTATCACGGAATCAACCAATAACAAATACTGGCGGAGCTGTGGGGAAAGAGGAACACTGCTCCACTGCTGGTGGAATTGTAGACTGGTGCAACCACTGTGGAAATCAGTATGGAGATATCTCAAAGAACTAGGATTGGAAGTCTCATTTGAACCAGCTATTCCCCTGCTGGGTACCTTCCCCAAAGAATTAAAAGAATCATACCACAGTGTTGTATGTGCACCCATGTTCATAGCAGCCCAATTTATAATAGCTAAAACTTGAAAACAACCCAAATGAACATCAACTGGATACTGGATAAAGAAAATGTGTTTTTTTTTTTTATAAAATGGAGTACTGCTCAGCCATAAAGCATGAGAAATTAGAGATATTTATAGCTAAGTGGATGCACATTGAGGTGATACTCTTAAGTGAAATAAATAGGACACACATGTATAAATACCAAATAGTTTCTCTAGTGTGAGAAACTGATAGTGTAAATAAGGACTAAAAGGTATAATAGATAATGTGAAATAGGAAGAAAAGGGGCAAAGGGGAAGGGGAAGTGGGAGGGGTAGGGGAAAGGAAAGAAGGGAATGGAATTAATAGGAGAAAAGGGAAAAATGGAAACAAAGTCTTTGTAAATAGGGAGGGATGGAGGGGTTGAAGGTAGGGCAGGGGAAAGGGGAAAAATAAGAACCAAGAGAGATTATGTAAAGGTGCAGTTTTCCAATGATGTATGTGATTATATTGTATACCTAAAATGTGTCAATGATTAAAATGAATAATTGATAATGTGAAATAGGAAGAAAAGGTCCAAAGGGGTAGGGGAAGTGGGAGGGGCAGGGGAAAGGAAAGAAGGAAAATGAAAAGTATGAGAAATGGAAAAAATGGAAACAAAGCCTTTGTAAATAGTGAAGGGTGGAGGGGTGAAGGGAGCACAGGTAATGGGAAAAAAAATAAGAACCAAGATACATCATGTAAAGGTACAAGTTCCCAATGAGAAATGTAAATGTGTTGTATACTGAAAATGTACCAATAAAAGAATTTTAAAAAAAAAGGAAATTACCACTGGTCCACAGAACTTTGTAAGGACCACCTGTCTTTTGTGTAGTCCCTTTTCCCCATCTATCTCTTGCTTGCTAGTTTCTTCTAGAAAACTGACTTTTAGTCTCCCAATCTCATTCCAACTTCCCATCTGTTTTTCTCTGCCTAGATCTCTCCATATTTCCTTCACCTTACTCATTCCCATGAACTCAAACACTTCCATGAGGAACCCACTCCATTAGCTACAGACTCTCTTAACACTCTGCAACTTTTATTTTATAGCACCATTTACAAGGGTGAGATTTGTCTATTGTGGAATCAATTAAACATCATCTATCTTCATTTCAGCTTCATCCATACCTACACACAGAGCAGGTTCTCAATTCCATGAGGGCAGGGTACCAGGCTGAGACCAGGGATCCTGCAGTAAAACTCCTAAGCACAGAAAGCAGACCCTAGAACTTGCTCACTGCCCCCCCCTTTAAGTTTATTGGTACATTTTAGTTACAAAATACAGTTACATTCATCACTGGGATCTTGTACCATTACATGAGTCTCTTGCGTCTTATTTTTTCCCCCTTCCCTTGCCCTCCCTTCACCCCCTCCACCCTTCCCTATTTGCAAAGACCTTGTTTCCATTTTTTTCCTCTTATATTTTTTCCTTTCCCTTTTTTCCCTTCCCCTACCCATCCCAATTCCCCTGCTCTTTTAGACCTTTTCTTCCTGTTACACAATATCAGTTATACATTTTTTAAATTACAATATTAAGATCTAGGAGACATTATCACAGATTTTACAGAATTTAAAACAATATAGAAAGCATATTACAAAAATCTTTTTGGAAATAAATTTGACAATTTCTAAGAAGTAACTTGGAAGACAAATTACTGAAACTAACTCTGGAGGAAATATAAAATTTGAATAGCTCCTATTAAAGAAAGTATATTCCTAGCTTGAAAACCTACCTATATGACAACAGCAGGCTCATATACATTTTAACTGATAAATTATATCAAACAATTAAAGCAGAAAAAATAAGGAACACTTCTCCCCTCATTTTAGGAACTCAACATTGTGCTAATCCTAAAACTGGATAAAGATAATAGAAGAAAAAAGTATGAACATAGATAGAAATTTGTTATGTTATGTTATAGGGATGGCAGTGTTGGTTCAGCATTGGAAGATCCACCCCCAAAAGTCATCATTTTAACAGAGGAAAGGAAAAAGCCATATGATCCTGTCAATAGTTGGAGAAAAAGTATTGGACTAAATTCTAGAGCTGTTCATGGTAAAAGCTATCAGGAGCCTAGAAGTAGAACAGAACCTTCTCAACAGATCAAAGACATGTACTCCATACTTCCAACAAAAACTCCTTCTATGAATGGAGATGATACAATGCTTTCTCCCTAAAGTGGGGAACAAGGGCATATATGCCTACTCTTCATCTGTCCATTAGACTTTGAAACATAGGTCTAAACCAAAATAGTCTGGCAAGGCAGAAGCAAAATCTTTACAGGTAGATGAAATGATCATCTACAGAGAAAATACTAAGAAATCTCCAGGAGCCCCTAGAACTTGTACTTGAATTTAGCAGGATTACAAAACACAAAGTATATATAAAAATTCAGGTCTGTGTATACTTGCTATAAATGAAGAACTAGATATTGAAATTTAAAAGTTATGTAGGAGTACAAAGGACCCAGAAAAGCCAAAAAGAAAAACAAAAACAGTGTTGGAAGATGTTTAGCACCCAATTTTAAGACTTCTTCTAAAGATACAGTAATCAAGGCAGTGTTGGTGTAAGGAAGGACATATAGATCATTTGAATAAAACAGAGAATCTAGAAATAGAAACACACATATATGGTCCACTGAGTTTTGAAAGATTATTTAACATTAGCATTTTATAGAATATAAACTCAATTCAAGAGCCGAGGAAGAGATAGTGTTTTCAGCAAATGGCACTAGAACACCTGGTATCCGTATATAAAAAATTAACCTCAACCCTTTTTTTCCATATATGAAAATAACTTGAAGGGATCTATGAACCTAAATAAGAAAGCCTAAAAGTATAAAACTTGAAGAAGAAATTATAAGGGAAAATGTTTATGAATTCAGGATAGGCAAGAACTACCTAGGATACAAAAAACATGACGTATAAAAGAAAAAAATTGATAAATGAGATTCCATCAAAATTTAGAACTTTAAATGACATCATTAAAATGAAAAGTAGTCCTTAAGCAGACCATATATACAATACATATAACCTATGACCAGAATATATAAAGGATTCTTAGAGCTGATTAATAGACAACCCAATTAAAAAGTAGACATAAGAAGATGATAAATAGCATAGCATAGCACAAGGAAAGGTGTGCAACTCTAGAATCAGAAAAATACTAATCAGTACAATAACCAGATTGAATTATGCACTCATTAGGGAGATGAAGTTAAAAGTTTTAAAAGCCTTTTCCTGACTTTTTCTTTTTGTTGGATTCTCCCCCTATGCTTTTAATTTGTCACGCCCAATGGATTCATTCTGCTGGGTTTCCTGGGGTTGTGATCCTCATTGTCTTTTCCTAGGGTATTGTCTAAAATTTTTTGGAGTGCCGGTTTGATATTCACGAAGTTCCTGAAGTGTTCTTTATCATGAAAGTATCTTATTTCTCCATCAATTTTGAAAGATAGTTTTGTAGGGTCCATCCATCTGGGTTGGAGGCTGTTTTCCTTTAGGGCTTGCAATACATCCCTCCAAGCTCTTCTTGCCTTGAGGGTTTGCATTGAGAAGTCTGCTGTGATTCTGATGGGCTTTCCTTTGTATGTGATTGAATTCTTTTCTCTCACTGCTTGTAGAATTTTGTTCTTCTGTTGGATTTCTGGAATCCTGTTATATGCCTATGTGTAGATTTTTTTTTTGATTAGGGCTAGCTGGAGTCCTATATGCCTCCCTTATCTGTATGTCAAGTTCTTTTCCCCTCTTTGGGAAGTTTTCTGCCATCACTTCTGTGAAGAGTTTTTTTATGTCATCTGCACTCTCTCCTCTTTCTTCATTGACTCCAATCAGTCTTATGTTATTCTTCTTTGCATCATCTAGCAGTTGCTGGATTGATTTCTTGTGGTCCCTTACAATTTTAAAGCAATTTTTCTTTTCCTCCTCACTAATTGAAATCTTATCTTCTACATGTGAAATTCTATCCTCACATTGGTTCATTCTGCTGTGCAGACTTTTGATGGAGTTTTCAATCTCTTGGAAATCTGTTTGTATCTGTTTTATGGATTCCATTTGTTTCCTATGTTGGGATTCCATCATGTTCCTCAGATCCTCTATTTTTTTATCTGTGTCCTCTCTAGATTTATTAATCATGTCTTGCACCATGAGCACAATCTTTGCTGTTATCTGAGTAATTATTTCTGATTTCCTTTTTCCCAGATCCTCTTGTGTTGCCAATTCAGAGAGTCCAGGTGGTTGAGTATCAGATTTTTCCATCTTGTTTCCCTTTGGGGTTGCTGTAGGTGATCTGGAAGTCTGTTTTTGAGGCTTGTTTATGTGTCTTCTCATTTCCCCGGGGGGGGGGGTGCGGTTCGGGTGCTTCTGGTTCCCATGAAGCTCACCTTCTCTGCCCTAGGAGCCTGGGATGGAGGTGGGGAGCTTCCTTCAGGGTGCTGGGACCGGTTGAGCTTCTCTGCCCTAGGAGCCTGGGATCAACTTGCTCACTTTTGTACCTGCAGCATCCAGGGAAGTTGCTATTACATGACTACCTGCTTAGGAGATCCATGCTGAATTTATTTTAAATTATTAACCAAAATACAGAATCCTATTCATCTGTTACTTTGTTCAGGTGAGATAATTCTTTTTACAAAAATTTTTCTTCAGCCAGGATTGTCTTGTGATAAATGGAAACAATAATGAAAAATAGTCATGGAAGCCTTAGGGTAGCTGACTCTTTCATCCTGTGACTCTTGAAGGTGTAGAGGTCAGAAGAGAATGCTGGGTCAGAATTTCAGAGGACCATCTTAAGGATCTTAGTGCAGCATAGACATTTTCCAGAAGGTTCTGGTAATCCCTATTCTCCTGCTGGCAGAGGGCTTAGTGACTTGCAGAAAATCCTCCTCAGCTTCCTCTACACTCAAAATTCATTGTCCTCTTTCGTGTGGATGCAGGCTCTTAATTTCTCTGTCCACTGCTCTTTCTTTAAAGCTTCTGTCACCCATCTCTTGGAGAAGTGTTTGCTTCCCTCTTAATGAAGATGAGTTGTTATTGGGGTTATTTCATTACCTTTCCAGCTTTCCCCCAATGAAAGCATAGACCATTTCCCCTGGAAACTACAAATAGTATGAATGCATTATCTTAGAGAAGTTTCTGTAAGTTGGTTGCAGCAAAGGTTTAGCCTAAAATCGTTTTATGTCATACATGATTCTCTTACACAGCTGGGGCATAGCCAGGGGGGGTCTCTTGGGATCAGAAAGGAATGGCTGAGTTTTAAATGTAGGCCCATTTCTCAGGATCACTGTGAAGATTAAATGAGATACTTCATGAATGCATGCATTGTAGAAAACTGGACAAAAGTGCAATTTGATAAACATTTTTAATCATCAATTTTCATCCCAAGTTGAGAAATCTGAAAGTGCAGTGTTGTAGTACAGACAGAACCCCAGAAAGAATTTGCTTTAAATTGGCCGAAAAAAATGTTGATTGCAAAGGTAGTAGCTACTGTCTGTCCATCCATCCATCCATCCATCCATATCTATCAATCTTTCTATCTAATCTATCAATCCATCTCTCTCTTTCCATCCAGTCATCCATCCAACCATTCATCTTCGTATCCACCCACCTGCAAAAATGAAAATATTTGTACACATACAAATAATTAAACTTGAGATGCCAAACTTTCTTATGGGTAAAGGAGACCATTTTATATTAAAAGAGTTTCCATTTAAGTAATTAAAAACATATGATCACAATGGACCCTTAACTGCCAGATTTGTCTAATTGCTTCCTGTTCATCTTTGTGTGGCTGTCTCCACCTCTGCTTACAAGCTTTCCATTTGCATTTGCTTCTCTTTCTAACATTTTCCACCTTGGTTAGTGGGATCATTTATTTGTCTTCAAAGCAAGGCTGGACACTGAAGACATCTCATATTTTGTTTTCTTCTTCCTCATGCTGCATTGCCTTGACTGGTATCCCACTTCCTAAACCTGCTGTGGGCCTGCCCCTCTTTGCCAAGATTCTTCCACAGGCATCTCTCAGTGGCTTGGATCTGCAGATGTGAAAGTTAAGAATATCATCATTTGGAACAAAAGATGGATTCTGTATTTCTTGAGACTTTTTTGGTAACAAATCTCATAGTAAATCTGGCAATTAAAAGCTTGGAGGGGAATTCTATGAACAGGAGTTAAGACTTCTGTGGAAAAGGTGAACCCGGAGGCTCCTTTCTCCAGGTTCCTTTTGTGATTTTGATGAGCATCCTTTCCCCCACGATCCATGTGAAAATGCTTGGTCCCCGGGGTGGCACTACCAGGAATTCCCTGGTTCACTGGGCATGTGCCCTTCAGGAAGAGTATAGCACTGTGGTCTCTTAGTCTCTTTTTACTTTCTGGCTTGCAAGGTGAGCATTTCCTGGGACTAGCTTTCGTTATTGCCACCTACCACTCTCTCCAAAGGCCAAACCAGTGGTACTCGAACCTCCAAATTTTGAGCTTAATGAAACATTCTCCTCCTCATTCTTCAGTACTTAGCATTGAACCTAGGGTTTTCACTCTGAGCTACATCTCCAGCCACTCCCAACTCCCTTAAAAAATTTGAGACAGGGTCTTGCTAAGCTACTTGCCAGGCTGGGCTCAAACTTGAGATTCTCCTGCCCCAGCCTCCTTTAGTGCTGGGAATACAGGCATGCACTGCCATGTCTGGCTAAACCATTACTTTTTTTGTTGTTGTTGTTACCGGGCATCGAACTCAGGACCTTGCACTTGCAAAGCAGGCAGCGGAACCACTGAGCTAAATCCCCGGCCCTAAAACATTACTTTTTATAAAGTTAATTGTCTCAGGCATTTAGCTGTCATAACTCAAAGGTGACAAATATACTTCCTTATTCTCAAATCTTGGGCCTCACCTGCCTATATGAAGCTGTAAAAACTTTGACTTAAAAAGAGGTTATCTAGTTGCTCTCAGTATTTTGGATTCCTTTCAGAAAATTAGTACTTTGATTTACTCGGTTTATCTTTTATTTCAGTTTTCATTTCTTATAATCCCTACTTGTTGTTTACTTAATCAACAGCCTCTACCTTCTAAAGATCTTCCCTTTTTTCTTCTTCATCTAGTCCTTAAAATCTATGACCTCAATTATAATTAATTTTTATGGATTGGATATAATATTCCCAGATAATTTTTTATTTCCTTCTCCTAGGTTTGGCTGCAGTTCTCTATACAATATATCAAAATTAACTTTTTCTGGATTAAACAAATTCTTAATGTCTTGATGGTGTCCTTAGTCTCACGATCCCTTTATCTCTTAGACATGGGATGAACTACTGTTGTATAGGAAGGCAGTTAGTCCTTTCCCTGGCTCCTGGGCAGGAGCTGCTGAACACTCAGGAGTTCCTTGGGAGCCACGGTTGTTCTTGTGGGCCCTCAGACTGTGTCTGGCTTTCTGCTAAGGAGGTAGCTTTTGGTGGCCTTGGACAGTTTCAGGACAGAGCTGGCACGCTGTAAGAACATGCAATTCAAGGATTGGGGCTATGAACCAGGACACACTGGCCTGCCCTCTGGAGCTCTGTGGGGCCCAGGGAGCTGGAGATTACGTTCACACGCATGACCAGTGCTGCTCTGATAACTCAGGACACCCTAAACTCTAGAGAGCTCCTGGCTGGTGAGTCATGTCAACGTGACAGCAGTGTGACAGGCCAAGGAAATGTTTGGGGCCCTCTGGACCTCACCCTGTGTATCTCTTTATTTGGCAGGTCCTGAGTTGTAGCCTTTGTAATTACTGTAATCATAAGAACAGCACTTTCCTGAGTTCTCTGAGTCATCTAGTAAATTTTCAAATCTAAGGGAGTAGAGGGAATTCTGGAATTTATAACCCATGGGTTGGGAAGTGCCCATGGTCTGGAAATCCCAGAGGTTGTGCAGGTGTCTCAAGTGAGGGGCGTCTTGTGGAGAATAGCGTCCTTCCCTGTGGGGTGTGGCCTAGCTCCAGGGAGTTAGCACCAGGATGCACTGCGACTTACTTGTCTTCCGTCCTGCCCTTATTCAGTCCCATTGCCTCCTTCTTTTTGCTTTTGCTGGGATAATCTCACATCCTCAGTCCTCCTAGCCCTGATGGGGTTGCCTTTCCTCTCCCCTTTTCTTTTAATCCATCAAGGCTTGGCAAATGTCCCACCTCCTCTTTGGAATCACTCCCTTCTCTCCTCTTCAAACTCCCACACTGGAGACGACTGCTCATTTTGACTATTGAGTTATCCTTCAGTATATGTGGGGGATTATTTCCATGGCCCGAAGGATACCAAAAACCAAAGATGCTCAAATCCTTTCTATTAAATGGCTTAGAATTTGCACAGAGTCTACACCTATAAGCCTGTATATGTTAAATTATCTCTAGATGTCTTATGATACCTAATACCGTGTAAATGCTATGTAGATGTTATTATACTGTAATGTATAGGGAATAATAACAAAAGTCTATGTGATCAGAACAGATGCAGTTTTTTTCTTAATATTTTGGATCTATGGTTGGTTGAATCTATATAACCAGATACAAATCCCATGGATGTGGAGGGCTGACTGTATGCTGTTTTCACAACAAGATGAGAAATCTCAGGCTTCTTTCAAAAACATTTCCTGCTCTGCTTAACAGAGTGATGAAACCAAAGAATTGGTTCAATTGGTTTATTCTTTGATTAAACCAAAGAATTGAACAGTGGATTCAAATAACACTGGTGGTTATGTTGATACAGACTCTCAAGCATACTGACTCTTGGAAGAGAATTTCTGAGCTGTAGATTTGGAAGGGACTTAGAAGGTCATAGAATAAGAGTCCTCTGTTTTGCTTAGTAGGCACTCCATAAATATTTGTTGAGTGAATAAAGGAAAGATGAGCCCTTGAGAGTAATCGACTTGCACAAAGTTCCAAAGCTATTAATATATATGGAACTGACGAATCCAGATCACCCCAGCCTAACAGTGGGATCGCTTTGTCTCCTATTTATGTGATTTCATTTAGCAGCCACCCTGTCTGTACTTACTCAGTTATTAGACATGGGGTGGATGTCTCTTTCTTAGTGCTAATAAAGTTCACATGGTCTTAAATATTGTAGAGGGAAAATGGTTTTCTATTCATCCTTTTTGATATGTAAATGCTTTATTTCAAATGTAGCAGGTGAGGGTTATAAGGCATATGAAGGCATTTAAATTCTTTATGAATATTTCTTCCTAGAAGTTTTATTTTATGTGCAGTGAAATAAAATTTTATCTATCAGCTTAGTGTCTAGAATGAAAAGGTAGTAGAAAAAAGGTAATATCCAAATGTTAGGTCTAGTTGCTGCATATGGGCAGACCCTAAGAATTTCTATTAAAATGCCTCTTATGGGCTGGGGTGTTGCTCCACAGAAATGTACCTGCTTGGCATGCAGGAGGCTCTGAATTCAACTCTTAGCACTGCAAAATATATATATTTTAAAAGCCTGTTTACATCTCAATAACAACACAAGGGTGTTTGTTTTGTCTTAGACAATTTCATCACCTTGACAAAATACTCGACACCCACAATGTAAAAGAGGAGAGCATTACTTTGGCTCACACTTTGTAGAGGTTTCAGCCCACAGTCTGGTGTCTCCCAGGCAGGGTGGTGTGCTGGAGGGGCATGGTGAAGGAGAGGCTGGTCACTTCATGGTGTCCAGGAGGCAGGGAGTGAAGGGAGCACCCCAGAGGGAGATACACCCATTCCAGGCCAGCCCACAGCAACTCAGCTCTTTTGAGCAAACCCTACCTCCTATCAACAAGCCAGCTAGGAGCCCCATAAACCAATCACCTTTCAAAAACCCCACCTATTACCACACGAGGCTCTTGGGGACATCTAGATAGAAACCGCAGCAGTTTCTTAAGTGGTATGTTATTGCTTAGATGTTTTAAGTATTTCAAAATTTAATATATATGGTAATTTTTCCAGTTTTCCAGATGAAGAAGGAAAGGTTGTGGAGGAGCCTCTCTCCCCTTTAGGGCTCTAAGTAAAACTATTTACTTGGCATCTTGTAACTCCGAAACACCAGGGC
Organism: Heterocephalus glaber; assembly: GCF_053883595.1. NCBI lineage: Eukaryota > Metazoa > Chordata > Mammalia > Rodentia > Bathyergidae > Heterocephalus > Heterocephalus glaber. The sequence goes on from NW_028258432.1 coordinate 3,589,138, forward strand.
TGGCTTGGACAAACTCAGGAAATCATTTCCAAGTGAATATTTGCAGAATGTACAGGAGGCTGGGAAAAGGAAAATAGTCTTTGACAGGACTTTTATCTTTCTCTGGTTAGGAATAAAGTTAAAACATCAGGATTCCCTCCAAGCTTCTGTGGCCATGAGAGTCTTATGTAGAACATGGGTCCTTTGATCCTTGGAATGCAACTGTCCTTTTATCACCCCAGGTGATAAGCATCAACTTCTGTTGAGTCAGTGCCGATACCACAGGCTAGGATGGGTCTGCATGTAAAATGGGATCATGAGCTAGTTTTTAAGCTTGATCAGGACCATCACCACTGTCTGCCTTCTGCTTCAGGGCCCTCCAAGTGGGAGGGACTTTCTGTACCAGCTTCCAAGATGATACCAATCAGCTGAGGGCTCTTGCTTAATTTTTATAGAAATGACAAATTGGCAAGGCATAGCTCTTTGGTGCAAAAGATCTGGGCTTTGAAAGCCAGCAACTATGAGCTCTTTTTACTATGAGTGAGGCTCCTCATTACATAGAGCCAGCAGCTACAGCCAGGTCTTGGGGACTCTCCTGACAGAGGAAGTGTGTGCATTCTCAAGGACAGACTTTCTATGCGATTATGTGTAAGGGAGAGGCTTTTGTAGACTGGAATTAGGAGGGCTACAGAAGAGTAGGATCAGCCAGAGAAGATTCAGGATGGAGTCCTCCAGAATAACTCTATGTCTGAAGCCTATTGCGACAAAGCAAGAATCTCCAGTAGTTGTTCAATCTGAATCTCCCAGAGGAAGGATAGAATTGGCCATGATAAGCTTGACAAGGTTAGAAGAGATTTGAGCTCCTCATCTCCCATGTTCTGATTCCTGTAATAAACCATGACGTGTGGCCCTGGACTGAACTGTGTGACTCCAGCAGGTTCCTCATCCTCACAAGTCCTTTATAGAGTGGCAGCCACAGTGTCCACCCCAGGAGACTTTTGGTAAGGGCAAAATGAAATGTGTGTGTGTGTGTGTGTGTGTGTGAAGACTCAGAGCAGTGGCCAGCACGTAGGACGTACTTGGTAATTTTTGTGAGTGGATAACACCACAAAGCGTGTCACATGCCCTGTATGAGAAAAGGCCTGAAAGATGACCTGGTAGACAGCATGTTATAAGGAGTAGAGAAACCAAACACGGCTTTGAAGGGGTGTGTGTGTGTGTAGGGGGTGATGTAGGGTACTAATGTTGAGTGCTCTTCACTGAGATTATCTTGGCTGACTTTAGGGTTCTCCAACCAGGAATGACTCAAATATATTCACATGTTGCAAAATGACATTTTGGTCAACAACAGACCAAAAATATGATGGTAGTTCCATTAGAGTACAATGGAGCTGAAAAATTCTTATGGTTTCTGTGATGTCTGGGCATGAAGCCTTACTCACTTGGAGTGATCCTGGTGTAAACAAACCTATTTTGCTGCCAGTCATTTAAAAGTATATAGCACAAATAATTATAAAAAGTGTGAATATTTGATAGTGATGATAAATGACCATGTTTTTGCTTTATGCTTTTATTACATTACACTTTTTATTGTTGTTTTAGAGTGCACCCCTTCTGGTTATAAAAGTAAGTTTACTGTAAAGCAATCTGATGTGTTCTTCAGGCAGTAGCCTCATCCATCTCATGCTGACTGTGTTTTCTGATGCATCAAGAGACCACATGAAGTGACTGACCCAGGTCATGTAAGTTTGGTGCATACCTTCCAGGAGGTTTCTGCACAACAATGAGTTTCTGACCAACAATGCAGTTCACAGAACTTCTCCAGAATTTAAGGCCTGACTGTACATTGTTCTCACCCTGAAGATGAAGGCTCAGGCAGTGAGGATGAGGGAGGTGAAAGGTACCTTGAATTTCTCTATCTGACAGGCCAATTCCTGCAGCCTCCCATGTGAACAAGAATGGAGCTTTTACTGTTTTGGAGGAAATTCCTAGGCCCTGGTCTTGATTCCAAGGCTGGGTTATTTATTTAGTTCAAAATGTATTAATTGTTCTCTTTAGTGCATTCCTTACCTTAAGTGCTTATTAACTTTCTAAAGAAATCTTATGGATTTGTTTAAAGATGATTTCAAAGTATTTTGAGTTCTTTTAAAGCATGCTTCTATTCTGTTTTAGAGGAAAATAAGATTGTGTAACCCAAGGCAACTTGTTAGAGTTTAGTGAATATTACTTGGATAATACAAAAGTGAAGATGAAAGCCACTTGGTTTATAGTTTAGTTAGTGACTGGTCCTTCTAATGCTGACTTTCTGTGGTTATCTGAGAATAGGCCAAAGGACATACTCAGTACTTAGGAAAGGCAATAGAAGCTGACTTCAGCCACCTCTGTTCTAGGTCATAAGGACATCATCCCCTGCCATTGTCTGTCAGGGAGACTGAGCAGCCATATCTTCAGCTATACCTCTTGATAGCCACATTATTCTGTGAAAATTTGTATATACCATTCAGAATCAAAGCACACTGAGTCTTTCCCCTTCTTGTAGGGATTCAGGAATATTCCCATGACCCAACCTGGATTGGACAGTATCTGTTTGCATAGTCTCTGGTTAAGAGATTCATTAAGCATGAGGCTAGTGTAAGCTCAGCCTCAGCAGGCACATTTTCAATGTAGACACTTGGAAGCAATTAAGGGACAAGTGAAAATGGTGTGCTGATGACAGTCATCTTAGAAGTGGAGTATTTGCCAAGTAATGACCATGTGCTGGCATGCTTATCGTCACAATCCTTCCAAGGAAGTCCTCTGATAATCCTCATTTAATAGCAAAAAAAAAATACATTGAGGGTCAGAGTGATGCAGTAGGCATTCTAAGGTCACATAGCCATAAATAGCCAAGCCACATGTTCGACTCTCAAAATCACATGTGTCTGACTTGAAAATGGAAAGAGAATGTCTGAGGTTGCAAGTAAGAGTGTATCCAACCGAAAGTGGCTTATGCATCTAAGGTTTATTTTTTACACTTACTGAGAAGTCCAGAGATGAGCATTTTCCAAGGTTTGTTAGCAATGTCTGAGTCTGGGTACGGTCTCTGTAATTCTAATGGCAGCTCAGACAACATTCCCTCACATGACAGTGTTGGAAGTCAAGACGGCTGGCACAGAGAGTGTTCTCCACATGTCCCCTGACTTTTAATCAGGGAGAAAAAAAACTTTTCCCAGAATTTCTCTTGGAAAGACTTTCCCAAGCCATGCTGGTGACATGCTTTGCCTAGCAACAGTGGAGATGGGCAAGCTAATGTGGGTGGGGGCTTTGTTTTTGTTGGGATATTTTTGGTACCAGGGATTGAACTCAGGTCCTTGCACTTGCGAGGCAGGCTGCGGAACCACTGAGCTAAATCCCCGGCCCTAGTGGGGGCTTTGTGAGCTCAGCCATGGTGCTGGGAACTCTGGTGTCAGAGGAGCCTTGGGTGAGTAGTTTTCTTAGTAGCTATCCAACTGCATCAGCTCCCACAGGAAGAGGGGGCTGTGAGACCTCCCTTCTAGAAGGTGTCCAAGCTCCTGGCTTTGGGAAGCCCTACAGTCAAATCTCTACAGGCCCAGAACAGAGCCGTAGACAAACGGGGAGGCACACTCTTTGTGTTCTTCTTGATGACTGTTATTTTATTATTATGAATTATTTTTAAGCAACATAATGAAGGGTTGGAACATTGAACCAAATGGAGAAAAATATAAAAAAGTCACTTTCTGACTACTAAGAATACGAGTGTAAATAACAGCTTGTGATAACTGGAACCAGCACCTATGATACTTTCGTTAGTCTTCATAACCCTGAAGGTGATCCTGCTTTATGGATGAGAATACTGAATCTTCCAGAGGTTAGCAATTTGCCCAGAATTTTACTGTTTGGATAACCCCTCATCTAAAATGCTGGAGACCAGAAGTGTTTCATATTTTGGACTTTGGAATATTTTCATGTATATAGTAAGATATCTTGGGGATGGAAACCATTTCTAAACATGAAATTCATTTATTTTTCCTATACATCTTATTACTGTACCAGTGATGGCAAACCTTTTAGAGAGGAGTGCCCAAACTGCAACCTAAAACTCACTTATTTATTGCAAAGTACCAACACTACAGCACTGAATACTGAGGTTTTAGTTAGAAAAAAACAACTCATACATGAACATTTCTTGTCTTAAGAGAAAAAAAACAGTAACACGTATGCCATAGGTTTGCCACCACTGTAATACCATGCCCAAGGTAACTTTATATAATATTTTAAATAGTTTTTGCAAGATGGTAGAATTCATGGTGTGGAATTTCCACTGTGGTATCACGCTGGTGTACAAAGGTTTGAATTTTGCAGCATTTTATATTTCAAGTTTTGGGATTAAAGATGCACAGTCTGTACATTGCACAGCTGGCAGGTGAGCTCAGAACTTCACTACTTCAGTACCAAGCTGAGTCTGGGTTGGTGGTAGCCTAGGCTCCCTTCCCTGTTTGCTCTGGAGTGGTAGAACCTTTACCTGGGTACTACGGAGCCATTATTGCTCCCACATCCCTTCTATATTCCTAAGGGCCCTTATTCTGCTTATTCTGTTGCCTAACTGTGGCTCTGTTGTCCTCTGGTTGCTGTCCTCTTTGAGCTCTGCTCCACCCAAAGGGCCCACACTGCCACCACGAACAGCAAGGGATGTTCTGAAGTCCTGAGGTGGTAGAGGGATATCTAAGGTTGTGTTTTGTTCCTAACTTCATGCCGTCTTCCTCCCCAAGATTTCTGTTATCTACTTGAGTCTACCTTTCTTTCTCTAGACTATGACTTTGGTTTCCATTGGTTTTCAAGGTAAAGCATACATAAAAGTTTTGGGATTGTAGTGTTGCCTTTGATTAAATTATGTTCTCAGATGTTTACTTTCCTAATCAGCATTAATTATTAAAAATGCAGTGGTGGAAGGATTTATTCTCCTAGTACTCAAAGCCATTCTCCAGGGTTGTGGGCCAGTCATTTTCTTCCTGTTACTTCTTGCAAGTCATCTAGGAAACAAACAGCTCAAAATTCATAGCCACAAAGCTAGTATACAATCCTGAAAGGGGTTCCCATTCTGTACTGCCTGTGACATCTTCTCTATTGGGGTGTAGACCAAATATTTACTTGTGATCTCATTATTTAACATTCCATGTGTGGTGGAGGCCTTGGATGTTGCTGAGGCTGGGTTAGAGGCATGTCTGGACATCCAATGAACTCTCTGAGGCAAACTCAGATTCAGCATGGATTTGCATGGTCTTTATTTATGAAAAGTGGATAAGTGGAACATGAAATGGTGAGCTCAGCTGCTGTAGTCTGTCCTGGAGACTTGTCCTCTGGCTCTGTACCAGGAATGTGAGTCAGTAGCTTCCTGAAGCAGTATGGAGCTTCAGGTGTGAAGTTAAAGAAGCCAGAGTTGGAGTCCTGAGGGCACAAGAGGACTCAGGGGTTGAAAAGTGTGACCCAAAGTCAGGGGAGGAACCCTGTCCACTTGCACATGGGACCCAGGATGGCTTTAGTGTATGCAGTGCACAGAGTAGGTACTCTAAGGTTATTTGTGGAAGGAAGGGAGGGAGAGAAGAAAGGAAAGAAAGGAGGATAAAAGAAAAAAGAAGGGAGGTACAGGAGGAAGGAGGGAAGAAGGAAAGGAAGGAAAGAGACAATGATAAGAAAGAAAGGAAGGAAGGATCTAATACAGACAAGATTGTATTTCTACCTGCACCCGCGACTATAATGATTGTAACCCAAAGGCCTAGAGCCAGCCCAGAGCTATACTTGGGGCTTGAGCAGAGGTGAGATACATTAATGTGCAGATCAGACACCTCCATCCTTGCCTGTCCTCCCTCCTCCACCCATCTCCATTGGGTGGAGTGAGCTTGGACCTTTCACAGAATCTTCCCTTCCAGGCAGGCAAGAGGAGCAGCCTATCTGGGGCACGGATGCTGGAGAACACATTAAAGCAATGCACTCACTCTGTAGACCCTGCTGCTAAGACCACCAGGTATCCCTGGCCTTCTGGACTGCCTGGTTCCAGATGCAAGGTGAGTACTGTGTCCCAGTCCATGACCTGGAACAGCTCATGGTTGAATTTCTGCTCTTTCATGCCCCTCCTTTCCTCCTCTGTAGATTCATATGCATCGTCGGATATCCTTTAAACCCATTTCTCATTTAGATAAAAAAAAAATACAGCTCAGCATCAGGTTCATTTAATTTTCAGAGAAGTACTATATTTTGTAAATGGAAATACCAGTACTAAAACCAAAATGCTATGCATAGAATGTCTTGTTGCCAAAGACTATGGACACTAGACACTAGAGTGATGTGAAAATAGTAATAAAAGCCAGATATTTTGTGGCAAATGTTGGGTATAAGATTAGGACTGTAATCTGCAGGTCATCTCTGGGTAGATGCTATAGCTTCCAGTGCTACCAGCGAGTATTCTCGGGGTGAATGGGAATGGTTAAGCTGGAGATCCTCCCTTGTCACCCACAGGCCCACTGTGAGATGGGCTATTACAACCTGATCCCTTCCTTATAACCTGGTGCATGGGGTATGAGGAATCTGGGCTGGGTGGAGAGAGTAAGACTCACTTTGGAAGGGGAACATTTGAGGAGCTGAACAGAAATGAGTGACACTAGGATCAAGGGATTTAGAAAAGGACATGGAAGACTGGCAAAGTCTTGACTCCAAAATTTGTACAGGATCTACTCTGAGCAGTGTGTAGAAGATGAATAACACTCTTTCCCCTTTCAGTTCCACTTTCTACTTGGTGAAGTGATTCTGGGTTTTGGAGACCCAGAAATTTAATAAAACACCTTATGGATAAAATAAGCATTTTCTGTGAAGTATAGGAAAATAACTCAATGTTTCACTCCATCTTCTTGAGGTGGCTTCAGATTTCCAGTCTGTCCTCCATCTGTTCCTGCCCTGTCTATCCCGCCCTGCCATGATGCCCTGTGTCAAGACCAAGGAGCCTCTTCGCGAGGGGCTCTGGGGGAAGAGGAAGTATTTGTGGGTCCTCAAGGCAGTCTCCTTGACACCACCCTTTTGGGGGCTGGCAGGTGGGCAGAATATTTATACTTCTTAGCTCTTGTAACCCAAAGGCCTAGAGCCAGCCCAGAACTATGCTTGGGGCTTGAGCAGAGGTGAGATGCATTAATGTGCAAACCAGACACCTCCATCCTTGCCTGTCCTCCCTCCTCCACCCATCTCCATTGGGTAGAGTGAGCTCGGACCTTTCACAGAACCTTCCCTTCCAGGCAGGCAAGAGGAGCGGATGCTTTTCTTGCATTACAGCTGGTATGAGTGTCCAGGCCTGGGACTGTGGGAGATGGGGGAATTCCCTTCCTACCCTGGTGTTATTGTCTGAGGGGTCTTGGGGGAGTTGTTTCCAGGTTCCTGAACAAAGAATTGAGCAGGCCACTCAGAAGAAGTAACAAGAGGAGGATTTATTTAACGCAAGAGTAGCAAAAGTATACTTTCGAGTATACTGGGTCTCTTCAGGTCCTGGGATTGTAGGAGGACTGACAGGAGACCCAGTCCAACAGGATACCTGCCTGGCTCACCCATCAGGATGGGGAGTTTTTGGCAGTACAAAGTTTTCAGAAGTGTCATGGCTTTCAAAGCCCCTGAGATGGGTGGAGGGGTTGTCAAAACTGCAATGGAAATGAAGTTGGACCCAAGCCAGGGCCATGTATTTTGGGTTTTGTGTATGTGGGGTGGGAGTGTGGGAGTGGGCAGACTGACCTTTATCTGTCGGAAGTCTGATGTCTTGAAGTAGTCATCTTTGCGCTGTCTGGTTTCTCAATTCTTGCCCCACAGCTTTCTGTTGTTCACTTTTCTTCATTCTACCTCCTGCCTCCCTGGGAGGTACTAGGTACTAGGTTTGGGTACCTTAGGCTAGTTCTACTCTGGGTCTTGGGAACAAACGTGCACCTTTCCTTTGCCATGGCCTCATTCATTAGGCAGAGTTGCTATGGTCCAAGTACTGTCTGGTCTAACCCAGCAGGCTCTGCGGCTTAGATCTGCAAGTAGCAACAGGGCACATCTGCCCTCACTGCCTTCCTCTGCCTTCTGCCTCCCACAGGGAGAATCTGTGACCAATCAGTGAGCTACTGATTAAGGACTGAGACCCTGGCCAAATATCTTTCTAATTTACCGTACGACGAACACGTACTGTGTTCATGGGAAAATGTCTTCTAAACTTCCAACAATTTGCAGATGCATTTTTGGATTATCATTTGTTTAAATTGAGGACTGCCAATATTTGCAGATTTCTTATCAACATTCACATTGTATGCACATTTGATGGACACACCATGTAGTCCAACCTTTCCCCTAATTTGGACAAGTCCTTCTACAATTTGTTTTAATTGCTGTGTTTAATTGAGAGCTTGAGTGAATGGTTTCAGAGGACTTGGCATCCATAAATAATAGGCTTGAGAAGCCCTTCTTTCCATGGGACTGTGACTCTAACAATTAAACAAAAAGGATAAAAAAGCATACTGTTCAGTGTTTGAGGTGTTGTTTCCTATTTCTAAGAAAATACTCACTTTGAAACACTGAAATGCTGGTGAGCGAGAAACATGTTTTCTTAATGATTTCCGTAAAATATATTGTTCAGTTGCAGCATTCTTTAGTGTCTATTGATCAGCTTTTGGTCATTATAATAAACACCTGAGATAATCAACTTATACAGAGAGTTTTATTTAGCCTTTGGCCCTGGTCGGTCGGCCCTGCTCCTTTTGGGCCTGTGGTGAGGCAGCTTGTCCTGGTGTAGAGCAGGTGGTGAAATAAAACTGCTTACCTCTCAGCTGCAAAGAGAGGAAGAGGAAGAGGAAGAAGCTTGGGTCCCACTGTCCCCTTTAGGGGCATGACACCAAAGGACCTAAATCCTCCGTTAGGTGTGGTCTACTGAAGCCTCCACCCCCTTCTGTAGTATCACCTAGGGAGCAAGCCTTTACCACTGGGGAGATACTGAAGATTCAGAGTTATTTGTTGCTGTTACTTTGTGGTGCTGAAGATTGAAGCTATAACTTCCTACATGTGAGGCAGGTGCCCACCACTAAGCTGCATCCCAGCCGCCCCCCCCCCCCCAGCAGTGCTTATTGGGTGGGTGGGGGGAAGAGGGAGTGATAGCCCCTTTGTAAAATATACCTATGCATTTTTCAAAAAATGCATTAAGCAAGTTCAACACACATTGTTCCAAGGCATTGTCTAAAGGAAAATTAGGTTGATATTTGTAACCAGATCCTAACTTTCAAATCCAGATTCAAGTTCTACAAAAATGGTAAAGCACACATTTCTTGAGACTCACTCTATGCTTAGCACTGAGCTGAGTTGAATGAAGAAGCATAGTTCCTGCCTTTACAGAGCCAGTGGATCTGATTCATAGTTACAAAAGAAATTCCCTTTCATTTCCCAATATTTCTAGAAATGAAAGGGGATAATCATATAAAGTGCTTAGCAAATGCTTGGCATATAATCTAGAGTACCATAAACTTTGGCTATATTGTCATTATTATCAAAAATAGCAAAGGAAATACAATGATCTGTACTTTTGTCTTTGACTTGCTCTCTCCATTAGTCACCTTTGGGGCAATGCCTGTAAAGTAACGTTAATTATCACAGAAATCTATAAATGCCTTCCCAAGTGTTTGGTGACTGCAGTATCACCTTTTCCTACAGAGGGATAAAAATAAGCAGTCACTCCTCGAGGGTAACAACATGCTGATCTTCAAGTGTTTTGCAATTCAGATTTTATGTTCCACTGCCTTCTTAACAGCTCTCTAGATATATTCATCTTCTGCAATTTTGAGGACCCATGTTGGATGATTTTGAACACTCCACCCTGCATCTTTTTTGCCAGCATGAGCTAAATTATTCATTGATTTTTAAGAGGAGTTCAGCCTCAGGGCACAGGACTATAAGATGTTTTACTTATAATTTTGCACCTTAGGGTCATGCAGTTTACAGGAACAGTGAACAATTACAGCTGAATGCCAAGGCCTGGATGAAGACCAGGAGATGATTTGGGTCCCTGGGTCCATTTCCTCCCCACCTCCTTGCATCATTATTGTGGGGACACAGCCTAGAGAGCTCCAGAGGATGTGAAGCCATGCAAGGAGGGAGGGGATGTCTTTGTTGTAAGAATACATTCCATCCGATGTAGAAATGTCCTCACAGTAGCAGATCCCCACTGCTTCAGCAGCTGATTGTTCCCCTGATGGACAGGGCATGCCCGCATGCATGGCTTTCTAAATGTGACCAAGCTCTAATCCCAGTCCACACCGTGATCCTACCTCACTGGGATGTCACTCATCACTCCCTCCTCTGCTTCCCTCAGCTAGGATTTCTCCAGCAGCTGGACCACATCAAAGTCTCCGAGGGATGCATTTTCCTCCACTGATGGCCATGATCAAGGATAGATATGTCTCCTGAAGCTAGGTCCCTCTGACCACAGTGTACACAGGCTTCTCAGTAAACCTTGTTACTCTAGAAGCAGGAAGTGTCACTTTGCAAACATCTTTTCTGGGGAAGCTGTCATAGAATGACAGTGCTCACTCACCCTTTTCTCTAGCATAGACACTCTTTAATCAAGGATGTAAATATAGATTTTTGTATTCCACAGGAGATGGGAACTATTTTTATCTTTTTTGCCCGTGAAGAACTCATTCATTTAACAAGAGAAATGGGCTGAATCTCATGGGTGGACTGATAGGGAAGCGAAGATAGAAACGGGAAAGGCAGCATTTCAAAGGGAGGGTCTTTACAGAAGACCTCAAGAGTGATAGAGGAGCTGGCAGGTTGGGGGCCTTGTCCGTGGGTGGGGCTGTTGGAATGGGCAGAAGTGTGTTCAGCAGGAAAAGCCTCTCAAACTGAGAATCTCAGCAGGAGGCCTTGGCCATTGATTCAGGAGAATACCGGGAAACACAGGGAGCGGCTGAGCTCTAGGGTTTCCTCCGGAGCTCAAGGTCCCTCATTTCCTTAGAAGGCACCACCTGATTGCCATGGAGTTGGAGCACCTCTCTGGATTCTACACCTGCCCACCCTTCTCTAGTCATTGTCCTTCTGGGTGGTCACTGCCTGTTTTCCCCACTGTGGACTCTGCATCTTCCTTTTGACAGTGCCAATTTTGAGTTGAGGGACTGTAGAAAAAGGCAAGATGTCAGCCACCTACCTATTACCGGGTTGTCCTTTACTCTTTCTTACCCATGCCTGCTCTGGTAGACCAAATCAATCCCTCATTCACCATCTCCTTGGAGCAGCTCTGGTTGGGAGAGAGGGTGTAAATATTTCAGCAACTCAACCCTCAGGCTGCCATCCATTCTCCTCACTTGCTGACACTGCCGTCTTGCTGAGCTCCACAGCCTGAAATGACATAAAATGCATGTAATCACTTGGCCATTCTGGGTCACACAAGCAGAAGCTTCCTGTCTGCAAAGATTGGAGTGATGTGCAGAAATTTAATGGGTAATTTAAAATATTCACCTTGTATCAGAATCTGTGGATGGAACCCATGGATTAAAACCACACACCTCTTGAGTGAATGTTAAAACCCTGGCTTTAGTGACCTTGTTTGCTTGCTACCTGCTTGCCTCCAGTTCGGGCTTCCCAAGCTACCTGTCCATAGTGCTTTGTGTTTAGGGGTGCTGTGGTGGGAGGATCTGAAAAGCTGTGGCTGTTAAGAGGCTCTCAGATGTCCCTGCTGAGATTTTTTTATCAGGGTCATTGTTTGTCTCTGTACTACATAGACCTCTAAGAAGAGAAACTTGGCATTTTAAAAATTTTCTGGGTTTCCTTTCAAGAGCTCTTTAAATACACACGTAATGTTTTAAAATAAATGGTATTTGTCACAGATGTTACTAAATGATCATAGTCATCGGTCAAGTGTGTTACAAGTTCTGAGGCCCAGGTTGATTTCTTGGGAATAAAGCTGCTGTTTGCATGTGGATGGGTGTAAGCCAGAGGGAGTCTGTTTTCAAAGTGGTTTTCTAGAAGTAGCTTTGGAGATGAGAGTGTTTGAAGTCTGGACTGTGTAAATGACGAATTGCTGAAGTTTTCGTCACTTTCCTGGGAAGTGGGGTACTCAGTCCAGAAAACCAACATCTTTGCTAAAGAGATGTTTTATTCTCTGTTATTCCAACTCCCAGTCCTCTGGGAATTTTGGTGACAAAATCTCCTGGGCCCAGCGGGGTGGGGCAGAAGGAAAGGACGGTGGGGCATCTGGTTCCACTCATCACCTCCACTGAGGCCCCTTGGGTTGCTGGGTAATTTGACTAGCCACACTCTGTGTTGATCTACGTAATAGTCAACATTTTACAAAGCCCTTTAACTTACATTAGAATCACACTTCAGATCCACAAGGAATATCAAGAGTCTTCTAACATGAGCTATATTAAGAATCTCTAGGACCCTCATTGCCTTCACTCCGTTTCTTCCAACAGCCCCTCAAGGTCCTTTAATTTAAGACATACTTAGATAAAAGGAAGAAACTGAGGGTCAGGAGAACAAAGTATCTTGTTCCAGCCACATGATGGGTAAGTAAGAATGCAGTAGGGTAGACTGGCCTAGAATGCAGTTGCTGGGTCTTAGGGTTCAGATCAAAATTATCCCTCAAAGGCTCTTATGTGCAGAAGTGGGGCTTTGGAAGGTGCTTAGATCATGGGAGTTGCTAACGTCATCATGGATTAATCCATTGGTGATTTTTTTGCTGAATATGTTGTTAGAAAGTGGGGCCTGGTAGGAGGAAGGTCACAGGAGGCTTGACTTACAAGAGCGTATTCTTGTACCTGGCCCCTTCCTCTCTTCTCTGGCTCTTTATCTTCATGCTTCCTCGATGCCATGAGGTGAGCAGCTCTCTTCTACTATGGCCTTTCACCAAGACATTTCTGCCTCAGAACCAGCTGACCATGGACTAAAATTTCTGAAATCATGAGTCAAAGTAAGCTCCTCCTCCTCTAAGCTGTGTATGTCAGGTATTTTGTCCCAGCAATGAAAGCCTGACCAATACACCAGGCCTGACATCTCTCCACCTGTGTGCTGCCTCATCATCTGGACATGTGGCCACAATCACAGCTCCTGAAAGCACCCTGCCCACCCTGAGGACACCTGGATGCCTTTCGAATGTACATGAAGGAAAATGTAACTACAGACAACTGGGTGAAATAAATCCTTGAATCTGTTATTCATACAGCAACAGAATGATTTTCCTTGCATAATTCCTGAGGATAGTGGATTTTGCAATGGTCTCTGAGGAAGGACAGAGCAGATTTCATAGTTGTCACCTTTGGGTCACTCTCTTGCCACCTGCCAACTTTGCTAAAAATTGTGAGGATGAGGATTAATGGAATCAAAAGAAAACTCCGTCCAGACCAGAGCACATGTAGAACCCGCATCTCCAGCACCCTTCTGACAATGAAAGGGGCTCCTTGGAGTCACAAGTGCTTTTCCTCTGCTTTGTTTACATCACAAGCCTTATTCCATTGAGGGTTGATTTCGGGTGCTCAGTGAAACCCAGAGGGCCGGAGGTTGGCTACCCTGAAGAATTTAAGGGCCCACAAGTAAACAATTTCTTAGACTAACTTTCTTCAGGGTTCCTTTAGGGTTTGCTGGAAATTTCCCTGGTAGCATTCCTAACCTTTCAGTCTTCAGGGTGTTCTTTTCCCAGCTGGCCCATCTGAAAAGTGACATCTCTCTACCAGTCTAGCTTCTCCACCCACGATACCTGGGGAGGAAGCTCATTATTCCTGCTGTGGGGTGGTCTTGGTCACTTCCCACTCCTGAGCTTCATTCTCAGTCTGCAGCTGCTCTGAGGGAGCTCAAATCAACTAGCATCCAAAGAGCTGCATTCCTTCCTCGTAGCTGTTAAAATATTTTTTCTCCATGCCCCCCTTTTAGGTCCTTTACATAGATACAAGGCATATAATTAGTAATATTCACAAATAAATGTATCCAGTTCAGGGTTTGTAAATGAAAGGGACTAGTAAACTGCTGAGCAAGCAGGGGGTTAAGTACCATGTCTGAGGATGCCAAATCAGCAATGCTGGAGTACAGCTGGGGGTCAGATCCCAACGTGACTCAGAGTCCAGAGCTGCCTCTGACTGCAGGACAAGGCTGTAAGCCCTCCTCTCTTGAAGGTCAAAGTCAAGTTCCTCTTCCCTGTGACTCTACCCTCCTGGAATCTTTTGCACTTAGAATTGCTTTTTACTTAGCATACGTACCACGTAAATGAACATGGTGTGGTTCTTGTGTTGTTTGGGGGAACTGATTTTTCTCTTCTCAACTAATATATAAAGTTTGTAGGGATCATATCATTCATTTTTTTTTCACTCAGGGGAAAACAAGTTAAACTGTATTGCAGTTAGTATAGCAAATCCTGGTTGATTAACTGATTAACACGTGTGCCTTGGCTAATTAAAATCTAATCCTGCTTAAAATCTAATGGGATTAGCTTGTGTTCTGTTGATCTTGGTGGATACGATATGTTGTGTGATCTGCATGTTGGCAATCTTAATCTGCTTGGTAACCTCATAGACTCCTTTACAAGCCTCCCTTCCTGCTGCTTTCCATAATCAAATGCTATAGCTCCTCTTGACCAGACACAATTCACCACACTTTTAATATGCACTTGCTCCATTCTACCTGAAATTCTCTGCCTCATATCCTCGGCTCTAAGAACCAGTGCTGCTCAATGCTGCCCCTTTTGAAGGCAAAATAACAGGGGTCCTCCATGCCCCACAGTGGTCTTGTGAGCCTGGAACTTGCCTCCTTGCCTTGTGGTCACTCACCTGTCCGCCTGTCTCCCCCTCCACCCAGCCCAGGAGGCCCTCCCACAACCAGGACTGCCCCCAGACCTGGCATAATGCTCTGAACTGCAGTGCTTCAAAATAACGTTTAAGGAATTGGCTAATTTGACTTCAATTGTTAGATGAGGCAGCAGGAAGAAATTCATAGAGGGAATCAGGTAAGAACTGCTAACTGGGCATAGATCATCCCAAGCACTCACTGTTCACAGCCCACAGAACCCCCTTGAGAGGATAAGTTTCCTAAAACTAGAAGAGCCAAGCCCGGTTTCCAGGGAACTCTCCAATGTCACTTAAACTTTAAGGATTTCGCAGCCTGGCCACCTTTAAGGTACAGTGCTTAATTTTGAACTTGTAATTTTGTGATTTTGTCCTTAAAAAGATCTTATACAATTGCAGCTCTCTTGGCCTGCACAGTTGGAATCTGTTCCCAGACTACTGATACCTGTAGGACCTGTTCCAGGCAGACAACAGGGACTGCCAGTCATTCTTGGAGTTCAGAGATGGGCTGGACAGACAGGGCAGTTCACTGGGGGTCCTTGAGAGGACTTCCTGTGCTCAGTGGATGAGGCCTGCGGCCCTCCGCATCCGTGCTTCCATTTCTGTTCTGCCTAGCGTTGTTTCTGTGGAAGTGTTCCCTTACTCCAGGAAGTTCTGCCTCCGGAAGTCAGGAAGGCATCCTCGTGAATGTGAGTGAACAAGCACAACCTTGAGTTGTGCCTTGTGCTTTTTCGTGTTCTTTCCTGTTTGTTTTGCCTCCTACATGCCCTGGGAGGAAGACTGAGTTAAGTTTCAGCACTCTGTTAGCACATGAGAAAGTCCAGTCTAGTGTCAACTGCTCAGGTAAGGTCACGGGCACTGGCGTCAGAGCTGAGGGGGAACCTGAATCTCATCTAATCTCTTTTTCTCCTTCATGGGCCTTAGAGAGAAAAAGCATCACAAGCCATGTGCTGCAAAGAGGGGGCTGCTCTGCACAGAGGGCCCATCCATCGTCATGAGTCCAGGAGCTGCTCTGCCAGGATTGGGGGAGATCAAGTAGGGATGGCAAGGCAGGGATGAGTGTGTGGGGTGTGTGTGGAAGAGTTAGTGGTGTGTGTTAGAAAAGGGGGTGCTGTATATGTGTAGGGAAGTGTGTGTGTGCACGTGTGTGTGTGGTGTGTTTGTGTAGAGAAGAGTGAGTGGTATGTATTCAGGTGACAATAGGTGTGTATAGGAAAGAACAGGTGAGTAGTGTGTGTGTGTGTGTGTGTGTGTGTGCGCTTAAGGAAGCTTGGGTGGTGTGAGTGTGTACCCCACAGGTGTTGCAGAGTGTGTGCTACACAGGAAGATGTCTAGGTGCAAAGGTAACAGACTAGTTTACATCAAACCACACGTAAAATCTTAGGGGCAAGGAGGATCAGAAGATTTGAGAGTGATGGCAGTTTGATTCACAGACACATTTGGTGGAGGAGTTTGAATATAGCCAGTGGCCCCGATTGAAAGGGGCAGCTGGGGTTTGGGTATTTTTAGTATTTAACACCTATTTAATATTTTGTTTCCTAATTTAGTTTCCCAAGGAAACTAAAACAGTCCCCCTAACTCCATGCCAAGGTTGCTATGTGAAACACAAGCTGTCCTGCCCAGGGGACTGTATGAGTCTGGGGCACACTCTGAAGTTCACGACTGTGTTTTTCTGGTGACTTTAAAGCACATTAGAAACATTTTCTAATGAGTCTTCACAATTTACTCATGAAACTGATATTTCTCAGTGTGTGTGAGCATGGCACACGAGGCAGCATTGGGTTTGTTTCATTTCCCACTATGCATATGCAGTCTGGTGAGGCTTATGCTGACCTAATGCTTCTGCCCGAGAACAGATGATTATCAGCAATTTCTCCCCCATGATCGTTTTACATTGTGAATGTCCTACACAATCACTGTAGCAATTGTTTGTCCAATTAGGTCTACTTAATTTAGTGTTTTTTTAAGTTAATAAAATCCCTAAAGATGTTGAGGATATGGGGTTATTCATTAAGCAAGTAATTTATATTTTCAATAGAATCAAAGTCAGAACCCAACCATTGAGCTTTCCCATCATTATGCTTTCTTTATAGGCATGAATCAAAATCCATTCCTTAATTGTCAAGCATCTGGTGTTATCCATAGCTATGTGACCTGCACGTTTTCATAAATAGATACACATCTTTAAATTCCAACACCAGACCAAGCTAGTGCTTAGGAACCTCCTGCAGGAGCTGAGGTCACAAGGCCTGAGATGGAGAGGAAGAAGGGAGAATGTGGCCTTGGCACCCCAGGTCTGGAAGAAGGCCGCGCTGGAGCATTTTTAGATACAAGTGGGGTGGGGATGGGGGAACAAAAGGCCTAGAGCCACAGAAGGTGCTCGTGGCAGGATCAGAGTTGAACCAGATGGATTAGGGGGACAAAAAAGGGAGAAAGATGAGAGGCAGAGGATGAATAGAAAAGAAGTATCAACTCTAGAAGAGAAGCCT
The DNA here is from genome assembly GCF_053883595.1 of Heterocephalus glaber. Taxonomy (NCBI): domain Eukaryota; kingdom Metazoa; phylum Chordata; class Mammalia; order Rodentia; family Bathyergidae; genus Heterocephalus; species Heterocephalus glaber. The sequence goes on from NW_028258432.1 coordinate 3,606,431, forward strand.
CGGGTTTTATGGAATGTGCTCCGCGTAAAAAATAACTGCATTTTGATGTCTCTTCCAGGCTTTTCATAGTTTGACAGCTGCAGAGGAAGGAAAGATCCAGGGCCCTAAATGGGAGAAGGGTTTCCAGAGGATGTGTGACCTGCAGGAAAGGTCCCTGGGGAGGAAGGGGACAATTTCACACTTCTTTTCCATCGTATCACATGCAACTTGAATAATCTGGCTGGGCAAAATGGCATGGCTTTGCCCCAGCCTAATCCTGTCTTTAGTGTGATCCTGTCTTTAGCTCTTGTATAAAGTTGTTTGCGTATGTATTATTATGTTCCTACTTTAGCCGCACAAATCTGCACTGGAAGATGTCATGCTTGTCTAAAACCTGTGGTTAGTCCAGGCTCTGTGTCTCTTGACATAATTGTATGACCTAATTGTACACACACACACACACACACACACACACACACACACACACTCCAGAGATGGGTCAGAGAATGTGGTAAAAGTTTTGTCCTTGGATGCCAATATATCTAATATGAGGCAATGTGGATTTACAAACAAAAGGACTGTCACTTTGATGTCAGAGTGCTTATCAGCCACGGAATAGTTCCATTTCCATACAGTTAATTTTGGGAATGTCTGTTCACATTAAACTCTAATTTCTACTGTGTAGAGATTTGCTTTTACTGCTTGGACAGGTGAAAGCATGTATCTCCCAATTTAGTTGAGATAATTTGTGTGCCTGTGTGTGTGTGTGTGTGTGTGTGTGTGTGTGTGTAGAGTGGTATTTTCGCATGTATCAGTTTTCCATTATGTCTATTTTATGATGTTTTATTTATGGATTATTGCATATTTTTATCTGTAGGTTCTTTTAGTTGTTTTTAGAGGGGAGAGATTTAGAAAAAAATGAATGATGGGCACAACCATGGACAACCTATTCTAAATTAAATATTCACTGTGTGATTTTGCCATTTTATTTTTTAAAAAAGAAAGATTAGCACTGGTTCATTTAATATCTTGCAAAGTCCCATGCCAGAAATAATTTCATAATCCTAAAGGATCGCTCCTTCTTAATGCATGCTTCTATTTGAGCCTTGGAGCAGCTCTTTAAATATGTACATGTGTCTTTATTCTAGCTCTTTCCTTTCTCTCATGTGTCTCTTTGCATTTGACTTTGGAGTCTAATGGATACTCCTTTTCTTCTAAATTCTTCTAAAGAGAATCTCTTTTTAGGGAAGTCAAACTGATGGTCAAACAAGCATTCATATTTTTATTGTGGACAATGAAGGAATTTGTGTTCCTCTTCTTGTTTGGGATGAGGGGGTTGGATGAAGGTGGACATTTCCTTTACATAAAATATGACATAGTGTTTGAAAACACCATAATAAAATCACCCATGCAGTGTTGAGAGGACAGCTAGGGATAAGAAATCATTTGCCTGTCTGGCTCTGTCATTTATGATAATAACCCAGCACTAGAAATATTGTGACTCCTAGACCAGTCCTACCTCTTAAGTTGCTGCCCAGAGGTTAATTATGAATTTTGATATATTTTACATAATTAGACTAATTTAAGGTTCTCTGAGCACGAAATCTCATGAACACAATTTCTCCAAGACCCTTTCTATATTTTCTGTTATTAGGGATATAATTAGATGTATTTGGAGGCAATTACCATTTTGGCTAGGGTTACAACCAGGGTAGTCTCCAGTCAAAACTGTAAAATTGGCAAAGGACCTCTTTGAGGCTATTGCCCAAGTATCTGGAGTCTATTCTGATTTACTTGGGGCTCATTCACCCCCATACTCTCCTGGAGCAGGTGTTGTCTTATGTTATGTCTTACATTATGCTTTGTTCTATAGTCTCCACCCTCCCACCCCCATAAAGGTTTTCTTTGCTCATATATTTATTCTTTCATTTAACAAATGGTTTATTAAAAAGCTACTAGCAACCAGGTACCAAGATCCCTATCCCTTGAGCAGGTGCCTGAAACTGCAGACAGTACTGAGCCATGCAATGTCTCTCTCTCTCTCTCTCTCTCTCTATATATATATATGCTTTTTCCTATACACACATACCTATGATAAAATTTATTCATCAATTATACACAGTAAGGGGTAAGCAATAACAATACAACAATATAAAAGTTAGGAGAACATACTTCTTCTCTCACATGATATTTTATTATACTGTACTGTATTTTCAGATCATGATTGCAGGACAGTAATGAAGTGTGGAAAGTGAAACTTCGGATTGTGGGGGATGACTGCACCCTGCTCAGCCCTGTGAAGACAAAATGATGCAAGCTGCAACTCTGGTCTGGGCTAAGTTACTACTCACCACTGTGTTAGGTCTGGGAGGAGAGGCACCTTCTCTAGGAGAGTGAAGAGCAGGAAGGAGTCAGCAGGCAGGCACGTAGGAGAGGAAGGAGCCCAGGAGGCTGGGAGAGGCCTTGAGAATCAGAAGGAAGGAGAGTGGCTGGTGCAGGCTGAAAGAAAGGTGACTCTTCAGGAAGTTTGTACGGTACAGTACAAGTGGCACTTGACTTATTCTGCTTTGTTTCAGGGTACCATTTCAAGGAACACTTAATTGATTGATTTCCAAAAGTCATGAGGTGATTTGGATTTCTGAGGAGTAGATTCCATATTCAGAAAAGTGGATTTTATGATCAGTAACTAAACTTTCAACATGGGAATTTTTCAGCATGCGTCAATTTTCATTGAATGTTTATGTCTTAGCTTGTCCAAGTTTTAGAATTTTTAGCATACTTGTGGCAGCTTCTCAAGTAGCACACCACCTTTGATTTGTTATTTCTGGTACCTGGACACCTAATTCACTCTGTGATGTGGGCTGCTGCTTCTCTTCCTCTTCCTCCTTTTTCTGTTTTACAAACATCTTTCTAGCTCACCCCTTAATTTCCTCACCTTGAGCCTTCAGTATTTTAGTGGTTTCCTGTGAACTGGGCTAATTTCATATCTTTCTTTTAAATTTATATTCATTATATTTTATTTTAAATTATTCTGTTTATGTTTAATTTTTAAGAAACTTCTGTTATATTTTGGAGTTTGTGTGAATATAAATTCCACATATCTGTATTTGTTTCTTCTTTTTTTGGGTGGGTCCCTTGTCCTTATCAAATATTTATTCTCTGCTTGATACAACGATAGGCCCTTGAAATAGAAAGATGAAATAAAATCTTTGTCCCCAAAACATATAGATTCTAACTGAAGCTTTATTTGCAGTCTCTTGTTCTTTTTAGACATTTTCCTTTAATGAATTTGGATTATTACACTGTAGAAATGCACAATGCACCCAGTGCTGTATGTCTCATGATAATGACCCAGGTGTAGGGAATGATAATTAGTTTTTCTTTCCTCCAGGAGACACATATGGCTCTCAAGACTATGGCATAATATTCTGTTTCTACTAACTTTTAAGGGTAATTTTGACAGCATTTGACTTTCTGTATGTCTGATTTTTGAAAATTCAGAAATTACCTTCTTAAATTTTATTAGCTTATTCCTTATTTCTTTTTATTTCTCTTTTTCTTAAAAAAAGGAAAAGAGAAGAAAAAGGTACTCACAACTTGATCAGCTGAAGTTTATGTTGCTTTGGGACCATCTAAATATTTAGATCAAGTGTTTTCTAAATGGTATCCATACAGATTCTTTGCCCAGTGATTAAGTGAATTTTTGCTGATGGCAAATTTATTAATGACATTTTTTCCATTAAATGCAATATTCAATAGCTTTATTGTTATTGCCTGGTGGACATTTTCCAAGATGACTCCTGAGACTTCAATGTTTGGCAAACCAGGGTAATTGAAAAAGTTCCATTGATTTGAATAATATGCAATGGATTGGCACTTGATGCTGTACAAACTTATCTACCAGATAGCCAATCAAATGTGACAGACAGGGAATTTTGTTGTTTTTGTGATTTTCTTTGCAGGCCAGAGTTCTGAGTGAACACAGACTCCTCATTAGATAGTTTAAGCAGGAATGGGTATATTTTAGGGAACTCAGTACTCCCACAGTTGTTGAGAGACGTGCAGGTGCAAGCACCAGCCTAGAACTGTGAGAATAATGCCCAGAGCAATGCCCTCACTTAACCTAGTACCTGAGAAGTCTAAAGATCACCATGGGGCCTGGAAGATACAGGGACAGGGCATTCAAGCCAAGATGCACCCCCAAATGTGGTGTCAGACTCTTGGAAGCAGAATTAAATCCCTGCCTTTGAATTCTCAGGAAGCTGGAGACAGGCCATGGGATCATGGCCACAGGAAAACCAGAGACCTATAGATCTGGTTACCAGCAGGTAAAAAGCTAAAGTTCATCAGTCTTACTTCACCTTCACCTCTAAAATCAGAGAGACAGGGTATATTCTCAGGATCTTCAGTTGAAAGGGAGTCTGGGAAATGTAGTTTGTGGCCCCTCAGAGTCTGCGGTGTGGGAAAGCACCCTAGAAAGAGTTGAGAAGGAAAACTATGTGCCAGCTAATTCCACCCAACACAATGACAGAAGGGCAAAGTAGTGAGACATGCTCCATAAGTTCCCTTGAGGAACTCTCTGAGGAATATCAGTCACAAGGAGAAAGTGTCATGGAGTTTCTTTTACTAGAATCTTCTGCTATCAGGGCAGTGGACCCTTTCTGCCTGATTCACACATGAGTGAGGACTGTCAGGAAAACTCCAGTAAAACCTATCTCTGTTCAGAGAAGAAAGGGAAAGCAAGGTGTGCAAGGGAGTCCCAGGGGATTTTATAGAACCAGGGTCCACTCATTCTCCCAGCATCTAGAGGGCGAGGTCTTCAGCGCTGACACAGGCAGCACAGATGAGTTCAGAAGAATTGTGAAGCACTGTGTGAATTGGGGAGTGTTTGTGACCAGGGTGTTAGATGTCATGTGTCCAGCGTGATGTCAGCCAGAGCCATGTTGTATGTCCTATGTGAAGGACCCTGCTGATTGATGCAGAACAGTGTTGTACCCTCACCTAAGTTAGGTGTGTATTGTTCTGTACTCTCTGGGGAACTGCTTAAGGGATTCGTCACTCTTTGCTTGTAGAGACAAAATATCCGACTTATAGAATTTTAAGGAGAAAAGGTTTATTGGGCTCAAATTTCAGAGGTTTCAGTCCATGGTCAGATGGCACAAGGCAGAAGCATGATAGAAGGGCATGGAGGAGGAAAGCAGCCCAACTTATGACATGAAGCAAGCAAAGAGCAGAGAATGAGTCTGAGAGGAAGGGACCAGGGAGCAGATACAATCCCCAAGGCCATGCCTCTGTGACCTGCCTGGATACACTCAGGTCTGCTCTGCTAATCCAAGCATCTCCAATGCCAATCAAGCTGACCATCAAGATGAGCCATCACAAGGGGCGACATCGAGTCAGGTCTTACACGATGTCCAGGTCTTCATCCAGAGAAGTTGTTCATGGCAGGTCGAGTGATCAGGCTGGGTAGGGCTATGGGGGACTTATTGATTCAGAAGTCCACTCAAACAATGCTTATTTCTTCTTGCTATTTTGGCACTAGGTAGAGAATAATTTAGAATCATCACTTACTATAGCAGTTTTGAGTAGAATTTTGTAAGAGAACTCTTGGTTTGGTTTCTGAAGAGTCCATGCAACCTCAAGAATCTGAAGAGATTTTGTGGCTTGATTTTATTTTCATAGAAAGACCAAAAAACCTCTGGAATACAAATTAATTCTGTGTTTTAGGTTTGTTATATAGCTTCTGACAACCACAAAGCTCTCAATCTTTCAAATTTATGTTAATTCAAAGGAATACAAGTCTCGTTAAATTCAAGGAGGACTGAGTGCCACGGTCATTTCATACAGCATCTGCCTATCTACTGTGGACCCCAGCCTCCTCAGAAAGTTTTCTAAGTCATTTTCTAGTATCTCATTTTGAATTCTGTATATGCCTTAATTGCATTTATATCTTAGGTTTAAATATCTTTTAAATGGCCTAGCCAGCTGGGATGGAATCTTCACCCAGAAGGACTTTAGTGTATGATGAAAATGTTATTTTCTCAGAACACCGAAAGAAGATGAGTTTTTTAAATTACTTTACAGTCTGAACCAACTTTGTGTGTGTGTGTGTGTGTGTGTGTGTGTGTGTGTGTGTGTGTATGTATGTTTTACTGTGGATGGAACCCAGGGCCTCAGGTATGCTAGGTAGGCTCTCTATCACTGAACTATACTCCCAGCCCTTGAACTTTTTCTGAGTTTTTAAAAAAGGCTTCAATTACTAGTTGATGCCTTTCTTCCCACCTCATATACTTGTACTACATGTTGGAACCAAAAGGGGCTGAAACCTTATAGAGCTGTTCCTTCAGCAGGAGCCTTGGAATGGAGTGTAATGGTGACCTAAAAGGAAACATGCTTTACAATTTTAAGCCTGGAATTTAAGGATTTGGGATTTTAGGAAGTGGCATTTAAAGGACAGTTTGGCAAATTTCTCATCCTAGGCAAAATAGGATAATTGTTCTGAGTACGGCTTGTAAGTCCTCTTCCTGGATTTGAAACTGCAGTTCTTTGCTGTATGACCATGGGGGAATTACTTCTCACCTTTTCTTTCTAAACATGGGAATAGAATTCAGAGCTGGCTAAACAGGGTTAATGTGAGGACTACATGAGATTAAATTGCACTCACAGGACTTATAGAACATATTTCAGTTCTTGAAATAGAGAACATGCTAATGAATGTTATTATAATTAATGCTATTCATGACTTTATGTCCAGCCTGGGCCTGTGTGTACTCTTTCTTTAGCTGCCCAATTTAAATAAATGCGGAGCAACTTGGTGAATCATGCTCATTATTGTTGAATTGGGCCACTTACAGTCTCAGGAATGTGCTGTTTCTAATAAGTACTCTCTATGCACATGTGTTGATTTATCTGGAATGAGGTGAAAACAAAATCAGAAGAAGATGGCAGTAATAAAATAATGACTCACTATAGCAAGATGATGTCTCTGAAATAGACTTTTATGAGAAGAACGTGACTCAGTAGGACTATGTATGCACCTGTGTTGATTCTGTTCATGAACCCAAATAGGATGCATCCTCCCAAAGGAGTTGAGGCCTTTATTTCAAGGAATTGTGTGAGTCTGTGTTTAATAAGAAAACAGGGATGACCCATGAGGCGACCAGCTCCTTCCATGGGCTCTTTTGAGTGGTTAAGGAAACAAGCCTGTAAAAGGCTTGGTGCAGTGACCAGTGCATAGTAGGTCTTCAATAATGGCCAGAGGGCTGGGGATGTAGCTCAATGGTAGAGAGCTTGCCTAGCATATGTGAGGTCCTGATTTGAACCTTGTACGAAGCACTGAAACTGTGCTGAGGAGCTGGGGACACCCAGGAACTGTGTAAGCAGCTGGTGACACCCACTGAGACCTCACATATTTCAGAGTGACAAGGAACCTATCCACTTAAGGAAAGTCTTTGAATTACAGTTAGCAAATCAGTTGAATTAAATGACTGACTTTTTTCTAGTTGGCTTTTTCTAAGGGCAGAACCTAGATTCCTTTAAGCTGACAATTTTACTTTTTCTTAGGTTCTGGTTCTGGTACTTACTAACTATGTGACCTTAGACAGGTTTCTTAACCTCTGTATGCAGTGTATGAAACACACTTCAGAAAATACAAAGGCAACACCAACAGATCATTTTGTAAACTGTCACGTGCTTGGGTGAAAATGTATGATGCTATTGTTGTTTGTCCTGAGGATCAAGTTGGAGGTTTGCTGTTTCAGGCTCCTGGGGTTGCTTGCAAAGCCATGGTCTCCATCATGTTAATGCCTGGGTCACCATGGTAGCCGGGGTTCGGGCTTGTGTGCATGGGTAGCTTCCTTCTGCTCAGCAGCTATCACTCCAGACCTCACCTTCCTCATTTACTTTGGGCACATGTTCCACGTTATGAAAAACTTGGCTGGTCAGCCACAACCCCTGGGCTTTTGGAGAGTCATTATGCAGAGGGTAAAGGACCTTCTTCAGCCAGGAGTATTGTCTGGCTCCTCCCTGTCTTGAGGTGACTGAGAGGCAGAATTCTTCCCAAAGCTGATGTTTTCAGGAGCTCAGCACTTGCCCTGTGGATTTGACCCATGCTGCTGTTCATGGCTTTGTCTTACTAGTTAAAGGACTCACTCTCCCAGAGATCTGCTGGAACTGCTGCTGTTCTTTGGTTGGTAGTAACTGGCAACACCCACAGTGGCCTTCCTGGAGGGCCTCAAATCTCCCTCAGATGCCTGCTCTGGGTTCAGAGTGACCCAGAACTGGGTTATTGTAACCCGTTCTGGTCATGTAAAGTCCAAGTGGAGTCTTTAGCGTGCTAATGCTGTGGTGTGAATCTGCAGAGACTTTTTGAAAAGACAGATATCCAGGCCTGGGTCAGGAGACTCCCAACTGGCTGAGCAGTGGGGCTGTGCTTATGCGAAGATGACAGTGTGGGGCAGGTGTATGCCAGTCTGCAGCTCACTTCAGACCGATGGACTGCAAGTCTTACTGACACACCCTGATTTTGCTATTTACTTATTTATTTTCAGCTAAGCACTGGGGGAGTATATGAGAAAGCCCAGAATTTTCTCTGCTAAGGCAGTGGTCACTCAATTGTGTGGCCCAAAAGACACATCTGAGCTACAGAAATTGAAACAGTGATTTATTTAATTAGTACTACTTTAATTGTGCACATTGGCAGAAAACATGTGTACCATGTATAACAATCAATCTATGCCAATTAGCATTTTCATCACCCTAAACTTAAAAATATTGATTTCCACATAATCATACATTTTTATGAGGCATAGTATGGTATTTCCATGTATAAGTACAATGTGCACTCACCAAATAAGGGTAATTAATATTTTCATTTCCTTATCATTACTTTGTGTTTGAGGCACTTGAGCTTCTCTTTTCTAGTTAGCCATAAAATACATGGTTATTGTGAGCTTCAATCCTTTCATGGTGCTACTGAGCACAGGAACTTGACTCTTCTCTCTGACTTGACCTGGAGGATTTTATAATCTGAGCATCTCAAGTAAAGTCTGCCATTCCCAGACCCTTAGATGGAACAACAGTCAGGGTCCTTCTGAGGCTTTGCAGATCTGAAGCACCTAGCAATATGTGGTCAGGGAGTTGTTTTTCTTGAGGAAAAAGGTGGTCTTCCTGAGATATCCCTGAGGCATCTGGATACATAATGCAAATGTTGTGCACTTTGAAGTGACACCGTGTGTGGTATTGACAGGAGAAAGTCTTCCAGCCCAGCAGAGCCACCATTACCTGCAGTGCTGGGCACAGAATGGGAACAATGTGAGTGAAGCTCAGCCCGTCCCAGCACCCGGAAGGAAGCTCCCCGCCTCCATCCCAGGCTCCTGGGGCAGAGAGGGTGAGCCGGTCCTAGCACCCGGAAGGAAGTTCCCTCATCGCCATCCCAGGCTCCTAGGCCAGAGAAGCTCAGCCGGTCCCAGCACCAAGAAGGAAGGTCCCCCACTGCCATCCCAAGCTTCTAGGGCAGAGAAAGTAAACTGCGTGGGCACCAGAACCCGACCCCCCTCACCCCATGGAAATGAGAAGACACATAAACAAGCCTCAAAAACAGACTTCTGGATCACCTACAGCAACCCCAAAGGGAAACAAGATGGAACACTCTGATACTCAACCACCTGGACTCTCTGAATTGACAACAAAAGAGGATCTGGGAAAAAGGAAATCAGAAATAATTACTCAGATAACAGCAAAGATTTTGCTCATGGTGCAAGACATGATTAATAAATCTAGAGAGGACATAGATTTAAAAAATAGAGGATCTGAGGAACATGATGGAATCCCAACATAGGAAACAAATGGAATCCATAAAACAGATACAAACAGATTTCCAAGAGATTGAAAACTCCATCAAAAGTCTGCACAGCAGAATGAACCAATGTGAGGATAGAATTTCACATGTAGAAGATAAGATTTCAATTAGTGAGGAGGAAAAGAAAAATTGCTTTAAAACTGTAAGGGACCACAAGAAATCAATCCAGCAGCTGCTAGATGATGCAAAGAAGAATAACATAAGACTGATTGGAGTCAATGAAGAAAGAGGAGAGAGTGCAGATGACATAAAAAAACTCTTCACAGAAGTGATGGCAGAAAACTTCCCAAAGAGGGGAAAAGAACTTGACATACAGATAAGGGAGGCATATAGGACTCCAGCTAGCCTTCATCAAAAAAAATCTACACATAGGCATATAATAGTTAGGATTCCAGAAATCCAACAGAAGAACAAAATTCTACAAGCAGTCAGAGAAAAAAACAAATCACATACAAAGGAAAGCCCATCAGAATCACAGCAGACTTCTCAATGCAAACCCTCAAGGCAAGAAGAGCTTGGAGGGATGTATTGCAAGCCCTAAAGGAAAACAGCCTCCAACCCAGATGGATGGACCCTACAAAACTATCTTTCAAAATTGATGGAGAAATAAGATACTTTCATGATAAAGAACACTTCAGGAACTTCGTGAATATCAAACCGGCACTCCAAAAAATTTTAGACAATACCCTAGGAAAAGACAATGAGGATCACAACCCCAGGAAACCCAGCAGAATGAATCCATTGGGCGTGACAAATTAAAAGCATAGGGGGAGAATCCAACAAAAAGAAAAAGTCAGGAAAAGGCTTTTAAAACTTTTAACTTCATCTCCCTAATGAGTGCATAATTCAATCTGGTTATTGTACTGATTAGTATTTTTCTGATTCTAGAGTTGCACACCTTTCCTTGTGCTATGCTATGCTATTTATCATCTTCTTATGTCTACTTTTTAATTGGGTTGTCTATTAATGAGCTCTAAGAATTCTTTATATATTCTGGTCATAGGTAATATGCATTGTAAATATGGTCTGTTTAAGGACTACTTTTTATTTTAATGATGTCATTTAAAGTTCTAAATTTTGATGGAATCTCATTTATCAATTTTTTTCTTTTATACATCATATTTTTTGTATCCTAGGTAGTTCTTGCCTACCCTGAATTCATAAATATTTTCCCTTATCATTTCTTCTTAAAATTTTATACTCTTAGGCTTTCTTATTTAGGTTCATAGATCCCTTCAAGTTATTTTCATGTATGGAAAAAAAGGGTTGAGGTTCATTTTTTATATATGAATATCAGGGGTTCTAGTGCTGTTTGCTGAAGACACTATCTCTTTCTTGGCTCTTGAATTGAGTTTATATTCTATAAAATGCTAATGTTAAATAACTTTCAAAACTCAGTGGACCATATATGCGTGGTTCTATTTCTAGATTCTGTGTTTTATTCCAATGATCTATATGTTTTTCCTTACACCAACACTGCCTTGATTACTGTAGCTTTAGAAGAAGTCTTAAAATTAGGTACTAAACATCTTCCAACACTATTTTTGTTTTTGTTTTTGTTTTTAACTTTTCTAGGTCCTCTGTATTCCTACATAACTTTTAAATTTCAATATCCAGTGCTTCATTTATAGCAAGTATACACAGACCTGAATGTTTATATATACCTTGTGTTTTCTAATCCTGCTAAATTCAAGTCCAAGTTCTAGGGGCTCCTAGAGATTTCTTACTATTTTCTCTGTAGATGATCATTTCATCTACCTATAAAGATTTTTGCTTCTGCCATGCCAATCCTATCCTAGTTGTGTCATTTTATTGCCAGAGTATTTTGGTGGGGACTAGGTTTCAAAGTTTAATGGACAGATGAAGAGTAAGCATATCTGCCCTTGTTCCCCACCTTAAGGAGAAAGCATCGTATCTTCTCCATTCATGCAAGGCGTTCTCGCTGGAAGTATGGAGTACATGTCTTTAATCTGTTGAGAAGTTTCTGTTCTACTTCTAGTCTCCTGATAGCTTTTACCATGAATAGTTGTAGAATTTAGTCCAATACTTTTTCTCCAACTAGTGACAGGATCATATGGCTTTTTCCTTTCCTCTGTTAAAATTATGACTTTTGGGGGTGGATCATTCAATGCTGAACCAACACTGCCATCCCTATAACAAAACCACTTTCTACATCCTGCCAGATCTGACTTCCAATAGTTTGTTTTGTTAAACAAATTTCTATCTATGTTCATACTTTTTTCTTCTATTATCTTTATCCGTTTTAGGATTAGCACAATGTTGATTTCCTAAAATGAGGGGAGAAGTGTTCCTTATTTTTTCTGCTTTAATTGCTTGATATAATTTATCAGTTAAAATGTTTATGAGCCTGCTGTTGTCATATAGGTAGGTTTTCAAGCTAGGAGTATACTTTCTTTAATAGGTACTATTCAAATTTTATATTTCCTCCAGAGTTAGTTTCATTAATTTGTCTTCTAAGTTACTTCTTAGAAGTTGTCAAATTTATTTCAAAAAAGATTTTTGTAATATGCTTTCTATATTGTTTTAAATTCTGTAAAATCTGTGGTAATGTCTCCTAGATCTTAATATTGTAATTTTAAAAATGTATAACTGATACTGTGTAACAGGAAGAAACGGTCTAAAAGAGCAGGGGAATTGGGAGGGGTAGGGGAAGGTAAAAAAGGGAAAGGAAAAAGTATGAGAAGAGGAAAAAAATGGAAACAAGGTCTTTGCAAATAGGGAAGGGTGGAGGGGGTGAAGGGAGGGCAAGGGAAGGGGAAAAAAATAAGAACCAAGATACTCATGTAAAGGTACAAGATCCCAATTATGTATGTAACTGTATTGTATACCTACAGCGTACCAATAAAGTTAATGGGGGGGAGAATGGGAACAATGTCACATAGGTCCCCAGGTGGATGGAAAACAAGTAGGTGGGAAGGACTCCTGTGCACTGCAGTTTCTTGCTTTAAAGCACAATTGTGCACTCGAAATGGATTGTGTACACACTTGGTGCACATCTGTGTCTAAAGCAGACACTAAAGGACACTCCAGAGAGAGAGACCCATGGCTGCCCCTCCTCCAGTGGGCTTCATGCTGGCAGTCACTTCTTCTATTACTATTGAGGGGACAGCCAAGGTCTCTGACTAACACATGATATGGCTGATGGAAAAGAAGCTTGAGTCACCTCATCCCTGCTGTGTGCTCTCCTGGTCCATGATGTGGTTTTGAACTGGAAAGTGGTTTTGCAGGTTGCAGTCAATGGGCAGGACAGAGCCTTCCTCCTGCACAGAGAAATATGATCACTTAAGTGGTGGAAAGTCAGCAGGAGGGCAGATGGACACTTAGAGAAGGAAGAGAAGGAACGAGCTTGGTGGAAAGTCAAGCCCTTTACATACATATTTTAAGAAAAATGATGACTTTTCCTGATCCCGTGATGAATTTTCACAGGAAGAGTTATGAAATTTTAACAGAATTTTTTGCAAGATGAGCTATAGGCAGAAATAATAAAGTACGTTTTCTCTAATTTTATTCAATGAGTAGGTTACTGTGAAATATCATTTCTATGTCAAAGTAGTTGTTTTCCAATATGCAGCTGATTCCACAAACTTCTCTTCTTAAGAGTCTTCTGAGTTTCCTGCTGCCCTCCCACCCCTGTGCATCTCTGTGCCCATCCGGTCCTAAAATGATAGGTGTCACCCTCTTCGCACTGTCTCCAGTGTATTATCCAGAGTGGCACATACAGCACCTGCTTGGGGGCACCTTCTCACCCTCCTCCAGACAAAATCAGGGGCCCAAATCTGTCATTTCGACCTCTAGTACATTGCTCATAATTCTATCATCAGAGATGATTACACCACATGGTGACTTACTTCGTAACTAATTATGCTATGGCAGTTAAGGGTGCAGCTATTTGTCTTGTGGGTCTTTGCAGACCCAGAGCCTATAACACATCTCAAGCCAAGTGCTCATGAATGAACGAAGAAGGAATTTGCATGTGGCAACACTGTCACTAAAAGCTGGAAGGGACATCTTGTCTCTCATTATCCAGTGAGACAGGCATCTGTGAATGGTTTGGAGGTAACAGGGACAACCACCACCCAGGAACACGTGGGCTTCCATGGTCACGTGGACCTAGCCAATGTCAGGTGTTTGCGGACATCTGTGAACACCAGCAGTTGAGCATATACCTTATAAATGCTATGAACTCTTTGTGGCCAAGAAAACCAGGCCCAAAAGGGAGAAGTGACTTACCAGGTGCCCTGGGTGGGCGAGAGGCGCCTGCTGTGCTCCTCAGCCCCAAGCACAGTTTGCAAGTCTTGGGTTGCTTCTGTAGTAGAAGACAGATTGAGAAAACTTGCATGCATTTGGAACATAGACCAGACTTCTTTGGTCTGGATTTACTTCTTAAAGGAAGTACAGTAAGTCCCTGACTTATGAAAGTGTTCTGTACTGGGAGAATGTTCATAAGTCTTATACACTACACCTGTGAACTTTCACAACTCAAGTGTTTGTAAGCTGGGGACTCACTGTAGAGCTGGATAAAACATTGTGAATTAGCCACAAGAGACCGTTTCCTTGAGTTGGTTGCTGGTATTGTTCATGTCTCCTGTCTCCCAAATTGCATACCAAGTCCAGAGGACCTCAGATCCTGCCAAGCAGGGAGTGCATCTGAATAAGGGCTCCCATCCATTACTGTCAACCCCAGGATTCACATTGATTTTGCTGTTTCAAACATAAACTGTGACTATTGCTCTGGTTTGAGAGTTCGTACTGTGCAATAAAATACAAGTGGACATTTAATTTACTTAAAGCTTATAGATGTCAGCACCTAACTAAATAAAAAAGAGGTGGAAAAATAAACTGACAATGATTAATATCACTAATGATTTGTTTTGCTTATTTTCTAAAGTAGTAACTTAATCCTCTTTGTTTAAAATAGGCAGAGAAATGATACAAGGAGGCGTTAAGGCTATTAGCTTCTGTCCTTTTTTTGCCCCTCTGCCCCAGTTGGGGAATATTTTTATTTTCTGTGGCGCTAAATGTGTAACTATTAATTTTCATTCAACAAGAAAAATGTATATCAGGTTATAATGTGTTAGTAAAGAAAAACATGTCTAATCCAATGATGATTATTCATATAAACTAACAATGGAGTGGCTGGTGAAATGCTGATTTTCTTGTATGTATAAAGTCATTCTTTAGCTCTTCCTTTGTGAAGGAAGTTATTAATGCATGTGTAATGTCGGCAAATGTTGTTTTCCGTTTGAACAAATCCAGCATGGCAAAAGATTGAGAGACTGAGAGGGCCTTTGAGAACTAACTGAGGCAGTCAAACCCCTGGTATTAGCTGAATGCTGGAACAAAGCAGCAGCATGCACTCTTGCTAAGACAGCACTAGTGCGCTCTTCCTAAGATGTCAACATGCTGTGCTACATGTATTACTACATGTATTTTCTTTCTTCTCACATCATCTCTGACAGCAATATGATTTCAGATATCATTCCTACTTTTTGGAACTTCTTTCATGATACAAATTGTTGAGGGCTCTTTGCAATTTCCCCAAGAACTCCAGGATGCTCCACTAGAGGCCCAGATATTGCCAATTAAATGTTGTCACTGGTTCATCTGTAAAGGAATTAGCAGTGCAAGTTTCAAGAGAAGCAAAGTGAATAGTTTTAAAATGGCAGCTCACTCGTGAATTATACACTCGTACTGGCTGGAGAAAGGAATTTGGTGTCTAAGCCTTTGGATGAGATTTCCGTCCAGTGGCAGATGCTAGTTAATGAAGAGAAGACTTGGGTATGTTCTGTCCTCAGAGAGGACCGTGGTTGGTTAACTGTTACCAATAGATACCTTGAAATGGAGGTAGTGACAATGCAAGAAAAGGCAAACCAGATGGTGCTTATCAGATAAGGCCAATTCTCACTTGCTATCCTTCGGTTTGCTTCCTCCTAACCCAAAGGAACAATAGCATCTCCTTCATCTTTACGTATCACTGGCTTATTAAGGCTGCTGGACAAAACCAAGTTGTTGAAAAATAGCATGTTAGTTAAAAAAATGCATGTTATGTTCTACAGCAGGTATCAGCAAACTATAGGCCATGGGCTGAAGCCAGCCTGCCACCTGCTTTTGCAAATAAAGCTATTCTGCAACAGCTCCACACCTTTGCATACCCCCTATACTAGCTAGCTTTCCTATTACAGCTAATGTAATACATACAGTGGCAATGGTATTTCTTGGAAAGCCTAAACCATTTACTACCTAGCCTTTTTCTGGAAAAATTTGTTCACTTCCACTCTAGAATATGTTCGCTCAGCAGAAATAGCGTGAGTCATTAGTGTCATATAAAATTTTCTAGTGACTGTATTAAAAGGGTCAATATAAAGAAGTAAAATTAATATTAACAATATTTAACCCAATATGTTCAACGTTATCATTTTAACAAGGAATAAATACAAAATTTAACATGATTTTCCATTCTTTTCTCATATGAAAGCATTAAAATCCAGTGTGAATGATACTCTTGTAGATGATACCTCTGTCTGCATGAGCCACTCGGGAAGGGCTCCTTATCCACTTGGTTGGTGACTGCCTTATAGGCTGGAAGTTTAACACCTCTGTCTTTATTTACTGCCTAAATGAAGATTAACTTGGCCAGCATCTCACCAGCATGCTCACTCGTCACAGAATTTATGGTTTCACTTCTGAGAAGACAGAAGTCAACTAGCTCTCTCCAGCTTGGAAATGGAGAGGAGTGGCCCAGAGCAGGACCTTTGCATTGTTGAAGCTGGAACCTTCGAGGATGGCCTGAAAACTACAGAAAGGGGCTCAGCCTTCCACCGAAAGGGCCTGTCCATCTCTGTTGTTAGGTCCTGCCACATCCATTTTGGTGACAGGGCACAGGTGTGAGCACAAAAGCTGAACAGAAAGCCTTACTATGGGACTGAGATTTCCAGCTCAGTGTTTGATGTCTGTTGAATCATTAGGGAACAAAAGCATTTAGTGAGACCCATAACATCTCTCACTTCTGCATTCAGGCCCCGCTTTGGGTGGAATTCATGAGATACTTCCACCTGGAGATGTTGGAAGGAGAGAAAAGACAATTACTATAGTTATTTTTATATTGTTAAAGTTGCTTTTTAAAATGGGAAAGATTCATCTTTGATTTTGCTAAAAGTGATACAGCTGATGTAAAACTCCAAGTTGGTAAAATCAAACAAAAAATAATAACAAAAAACAGGAAAAGATTTCCTTTTCATCAGGGAGATTAGGGCTAGAGGTGGGGGCTAAAGGGTGGCAGAATATTTCCCTGGAATCTATGATGAATTCCATTAATATATGTTCTTTTGTGAGTTTAATGTTCTGGTTCCCTTTGTTGTGAAGTTCTTTATACCATTAGTCACTCAGGGCTTTGGAGCTTGAAGCCCAAAGTTGTTGCACTTTAATACATATAGCTAATATTTGGGAGCTGAGAGTTGAAATGAAGTTTAAATGAGACACCAACATGGAAAGTTCTTGTCTCTCTTTGGAGTTTTTATATGTTTCATTTAGTTTTGTTCTGGATCCTTCATCAAATGTGTTGATGATCATAATGGGCTGCATTGGATCTGAGTGGCATTGTGAAGGAGGCCAAGTGAAGGAAGAGATAGGATAAAGCAGGAGAACTTGAAGCTTTGGCCTCTGACCTGTGGCTGATCCTGATTGATCGGTGTTCACAGGCAGGTGGACATAGTCATCTTACTGTGTTCTGGTTCACTATGAGTCAGCAGGGCCACATGAGAGTTAAGTTCTGAGTCTTAGGTCCTTCAACTATAAAACTGGAATAGTAGTATATATTCTATCTGTCTTGAAGGGTTGTTGTGCAATTCAACAAAATGATAATGCATGGTAAGCCCCAGAGAAATAAGGCCATCATAGTTAACTTTTGAGACTAGATATCCAATCAGCACATGGAAGGTTGATGAGCTTTTGTCTTCCAGCCACGATTTGGCTCAAATGGTTTCATAAAATGCATCCCCTAAAATGACTCAAATGGTATGAAGGTGGGTGTCTTTGCAGGTAGGCTACAATTTAACATTTATACATTTCTCTTAACAGCAAAGAGAAAAAAGTGTAATAAGAGATGACAAGTTTTGGGCTGGTGATTTAGCTCAGTGGTTCCCTCACCTGCCTCACAAGCACAAGGACCCGAGTTCGATCCCTGGTACCAAAAAAAAAAAAAAAAAGAGATGACAAGTTTTAGTAAAGAGGACCCAAAAAGGTACACCTTAAGAAAAATCATTGTATTTTGAATTTCTTCAACTCTGAGCTGCTGGGAGGTCTGTCCCAGAAAAGAGGCCTCATTATTTCAAAATAACGGGTTCAGAGAGTGCATGATGCTATTAGCACTGGAGCGTTGCAATCTGGGTGTGTGTGAAAAATCTGTGTGTGTTGTCAGGAAGACAGAAGATCTTATATAACCCCAGTAGTATGCTAGTTAGCTTTGGAAGACACAGGCAATCTATTCAGTGTGAAGTCTGATTACCTATCAAACAAAGACGGAAAGAAAATTTGGAAGCTATTGCTTCAGAAAAGCACAGAAAATGCCTATGTTCCTGCCAGGGTCTTTATCTGAAAGGGTTTAGAATGTCTATTTGTGAAGCAAGGAGGCTTTTAGCACTGACATTTCTTTTTAACAGGAGATCCTGATTTTTAAATATTTGTTCTGTTGAGTCTCAAAGGTCTCCTGATGTTGGAAAGACCTCAGCAGTAAAAATATTTTAACAGGTCCCATTATTTAGTAATGAAATAGTAGAGGATGCACACAGCATTCATTTAGAAATATTTTTTAAATAGATCATGGGGAGATGACTTGATGATTCATTCTAAGCCTGGAACTTTTAAATTTAGGAAATAACTTCCCTGATGAAGATTGTTGAGATGGTGCTATGGTGGTCTGAAAGACAACCCTGTGAGGCTCATATCTATCAGTAAGTACATATAGGTTGAGCGTCTCCAACCTGTAAACCTCGAATCTGAAATGAAACCTCAGTGGAAACATTCATATCTGACCTCACATGACCAGAAACAGTCAAAACATAGATGCACTAGCCAGGAACTGTGAAATGTGCCTGTGGTCTCAGCTATTTAGGAGGGTGAGGCAGAAGGATCACTTGAGCCCAAGAGTTTGAGGCCAGCGTGGAAAACATAGCAAGATTTTATCTCTATAAATAAATACACACACACACACACACACACACACACACTGGCCCTACCAACCTACAAACAAAACAAAACAAGAGAAAGAATCCAAAAAGCGAACAATGAAAACCACAGATGCACTAAAAATAGTGTTTAATAAAATTACCATCATGCTATATGCATATGAAACATAAATGAATTTTGTGTTTAAACTTGGGTTGCATTCCCCAGGTAGCTCATAATTTATGTGCAAAAATCCCCCAAACTGCACAATCTGGAATGCTTCTGGCCTCACATGAAGAATCACAGGTGTGGATTTGCCGTGGTGTCAATTACTCAGTACACAAGATGCTTTCAACAGATTACTTTTAGGATGCTCCAAGTGTTAGAATAAAACTCAATTTGCTGTGTTATTTGGTGTGGTGGTTTGGCTCCTTTCCTCCTTATCCCTTTTCTTTTTCCTTCTGACTTAGATTTCTGTATACCAATTCCTCTTGAATTTCCCTTGTGAGTATCTTGGAGGTGCCTCTTCCTCCTTAGAGACAAATTTGTTCTTTATTCTTTACAAATCACTTCTTCAACATTCACCTTTCTTTCCTATTTTCCTAGCCCTGGGGACTCTGACATACTTAACCTTTACAATATTTTGTTTTCAGTGCTAGTTTCTTTTGCTCTTTTATGAATTTCACCTTCTTATCTTAAGTAGGTTGTGTAATAGAGACAGCATATAAATTCTCTGTTACTTACCAGCTGTATTATTTTGACATTTAACTTACCTGGTTTGAGCTCTCAATTTCATCCTTTCCAAAATGTGAACAAGTATATTCTATCCATAGAAATTTGAGAAATAAGCTGGTTGAAATGTAGTTGACACTTGGTGAATTTATTGAAAAATCTTTAAAAATGAATGCATGGATGAGTGGTGATAACCATTTCAGGCATTACTTTAAAGGATTGGTTGGACTGCTACATGGCACTTTAAAAAATGTATTTCAGTTGTTTTTTTGTTTGAAAAAGACAATTTGTTGATGGCACATAAACATTTTTAAAAAGACTTGAGATGTAGCTCAGTGTGAAGGCCCAGGATTCAATGTTCACCGCCCCGCCCCGCCCAGCTACTTTGTGGTGTCTAATGAACAAAGTATCAAACTCTACCCTACTTAGTTTTCCTCTTTAGTCCTTTTACCACCATATAAGTAAGTGGGTTGTGGGTAAATGGTTTCCCTAGTCTTAATCTTTCCTGTAGAACAAGAGTAATCATCATAAATAATTTAAAAAATTTAACTCTTAAATTGTCAGTACAAAATGCTAATTGTTTGATGGTACTAATATAGCTATAGGAACTATAAAAGATGCTGACCCTCTTACTGACCATCCCCTCCCAGAGATGAATTGTTCTTGGGAGATGATATATACCCTAACTCACAAGCTTTCCAAGAATAGTAAGCTGTAGATCTTACTGTCTAAGACAGTAGTTGTCATCCTTACCAACCAACCCTAAGTGGCTAGTGAGTTTAGGCATTGCACTTGCTTGTGTTTACTGAGACTGGAGTGTGAATAGGCAGAGAAGAAGGTCAGGGTTACAACATCTCTGGTTCAGTTTTTAATGCAACGGATTCCTTCGGTGATTTAAGAATGAGCATCAAGGCTACCGGTTAAAGAAACATGGTGCATCAAAATGCTCACCTGAAAAATTGTTCCTGGGGACCATCTTCAGCCTTGGTGTATCCTATACCAAGCACCTTATGTTTTACAGACAAAAGAAAATCTATGAATTTAGGTATACTTGGGGAAAACCTCATATAAAGATTTCTGTCTTTAAATTCATCAGAAAATAAATGCAGGAAAAGCCTTTATTTAATAATTTAATAAACATCCTGTTGATCTTTTATCACACAGAGAATGCTAATATGTTTTTAAGATTAAAAGAAAATCCAAGAAAGTCAGGAAAATCTCTGCCTTTGAGCAATCAGGAGTCATTGGGGAGACATACTGATGTGATGAAGAATCCAGTAAAGAGATATTTAAGATGTCAAAGAAATACATAGGAGAGACTCAACCCAGAGAGAGGCTGAGGACTGGGAAGCCTTCCTCATGCCTTTTTTGATCTTGTTTGACTGTTCTGAGGGCACATGCTGTGAATCTCCAGTCAATAAAAAGACCCCAGGCAGGACAGATTCCATTTTACATCATAGCGTTCCTAATGGAAAGATGCGTTATGTAAAATCCATGCAGACAAGCTATGCACTGCAGCATGTTCCTTATTGAACATTGTAGGAATCAGGTAGGAGGGAAATAATAAATGTGAAGAATGCAAAATGTGCCTTAGAGCAAACCTCGGTACTCAGCCATCAAATGAGTAATGAGTTCTCTCTACACAGCAGGCTAGGGATGCAGCTGTGAACAAGACCATGTCCCTATGTTAGAACTTTCACTTTTTACTGGGAGGGGACAGGGGATAGAGCCATGCACAAATAATGCAATATAATTTTAGATATTAGGAAGTGCTTTGGATGACATGAAATAGCTGGAGTGTGATCTAAGAGAAGATGAATATCTGCTGTCAAGAAGGCTCTCTGGGGTGGCAACACTGAGTAATACACAAATGGTGAGGACAGAGCATCAAGCATGGAATGGGCTTGGGACATCTAAATAATAGAAAGGATGCTGGTTTTTGCTGGAGGTGGATGATTGATTGGGCAGGAGGCAGTGAGTCCAAGGAAGTGAGTGAAGCTCAAAGGGGTCAGTGTGGGAAGATACACCAGCTATCCCACAGCGGGGAAGACCCCAACAGCAGTAGTTACAGGATGTTGCCAGGGGAGGCTCATCTCATATTAAGTATCAGAAGCATGGTTACTCAATAAGCAAACAAGCTCTGTGTTTAAGGAATGTAAGCAAAACTCAGATGCAAGCCATAAGGAATTTACACTAGTGAGAAGCTCTTGAAACAGTCTTGCATAGGGCCTGGATTAGAGAAAAGTGCTGTGCTTGTAGTCAATAGGGAAGCCTTTCAGCTTGGTTAGCTACTTGGTTAAGTCTTCAGGGACTTCATAGAGAGGAGAAATGCTAGGAATGCATGGGGTGTGTGGCAAGATGTTAGAGGCTGGGTTCTCTGGTTTTAATATAGTCATGAGTGGTATTTTATAGATTCCTTTTATAGTTGCCAGCCAATAGGGGGGTGGTGGACACACAGTCATTTGGGGGTAAAAACCCTGGGGCATATGAGCAAAATATTCTATGAATCTTTCTGGAATATTCCTGCTGAACAGCATTTTCTGTCCTTAGAAAGCAGGATTTTGGAAGATGAGGTTATTGGTGCCATTCAACTGGGCCCTTGAGAAGTAGTCTGCTGGGATGTTCTTGATGGTTATTTATCTGTTTGCCTATATTTCTCCCAAATGCACCACATACCAACAGGAACCAAAGGCAAGTACCTACACAGTATGCAGTCTGCATCAGTAGGGCTTTTCTGTTGGACAATCTCCAGTAGATAAAATTGTTGATCTTGGAAAGGCTTTCCTAGGCAAATAACTTCATTGCCTCTTATAGGAACTTCCAGAAAGTCAACTGAAACCCTTTGTCTTGTTGCTTCCACTATCTTAAACTTGATCATTATGATTCTTATCCACCCTTAATCTGTACTGAAATTTCCCCCTTGATCCACTTCAAAACCCCAATCAACTGTAGCCTTGCTACGGAAGACTCTTTCTGAGACAATCCAAAGGCCTGGTGAGTGGTTCCTTCCCCCACAGTAATAGACTAATAATGCTGTCCTTTATCACCAACTTGTGTTGATGACGATGTGCCAGAATTTGGGGGAGAGGGACAGACTAGAACAATGAGACAGAGTCTACGAGCCTTCACCCTGGTGCTTAAGACAGATTGGAGACATAAAACTAAGAGAAGGGGAAGATGAACCACAGACTGGGAGAAAATGTGTGCAAAATCCATATCCAATAAAGGGCTGATACCCCAAAAATGTAAAGAACTCTCAAAACTCAACAAGACAGCAAACAGCACAATTGAAAAATAGGCAGAAGATCGGAACAGAAACCTTACCCAAAAAGATCTAGGGATTGAAAATAAGCATAAAAAGTGATGCTCCTCATCATATCATTAGGACTGCAAGTAAAATGAGATGCTATCAGTCTGCACCAAATCCCAAACTCCAAGAACATTGGATGCTGGCATTGGTTCAGAGCATCTGTAACTCTCATTCATTGCTGATGGGAATGCAGGCGGTAGAATAGCCACTTTGGAAGATGCCAGGCAGTTTATTACAAAAGCAAACTTACTGTTACAGATTCAATATTGTTTCCTTCAAAATTAATACGATAGAAGAAAAATGGAGGTGTTGGGAGGTGGGACTTTGAGGACTTGCTGAAGTCACAGTGTGGTTCCTTCTGAATGTGATCAGTGCCTGTAGAACAGAGACCTCAGAAAGCTCTCTCACTCCTTCTGTCATGTGAGGACCACTGAGAAGACAGCTGTTTATGGGCCAGAAGCGGGCCCTCACTGGACACCAAACTGAGACGGATGGCACCTTAACTTTGGATGCCCGGTCTCCAGAATTGTAAGAAATAAATTTCTGTTGTGCCAGGCAGCCTATGGTATTCTGTTTACAGCAGCCCAAACAGACTCTACATAGTCCAGCAATCATGCTTCTCGTCAAAAGCTTTCAGATGTGTACCACACCAAGAGGGAACCCCACTGCACACGGTGGGACTAGTAAATGTATCGATATGGGACCCTCAACCATGACCCGTCCATATAGCCTAATTCCTTCGAGGTGTTAATAGGGAAACTGGTGGTGCTAATGTGAGACCTTCTGTGCTCAAACTTTCTGCATGCCAGAAACTTCTCACAAATGCACTGAAACATAACAAAGAATTCCAAATGAGTAGAAGATGAGATAAATCATTTGAGAGAGATACATACCAAGTTATATGAAAATAGCCATCTCACCTGGACTTGGGCCAGTGGAGGAAATACATGTGTCATCAGGACTGTCTCATGGTCAGTGTCACCCTGTTGTGGAGCCCTGTAAGGGAGGACAGAGAGGCAGGTGAGGAAGCCTACAGCACCTGTGAGGAGTCCATACAGTGCCACTGGCATCTTCAGGGGAGTCAGCTCCCATGGGGAACAAGGTGCAGGACAAGGGATGTGATGTGGTCAGTGAACATCTGGGACAGTGGATCTGGTATCCCTGGAGAGGTGGCAAGACAGTCATCAGGATAATCCTGCATCAGGCCAAGGTAAGTATTCTAAGTATCCTTGGTACTCAACACAGAGCCGGATGTAGAGTGGACTCTGGCAGTGTTTAGTGACCGAACAGGGTGAGCAGTGGAACCAGTGTTCTCTACTCATGGGCACGACTGACACTGGCTCCACCTATCATGGGTGAAATTGTACCCTTTTGACATTCTGTTTCTCACTTTTGGCACAGTATTCAATAACTAGTGTGAGGTTTTCAACACTTCAATATACAGTAGGCTTTGTGTTAGATGATGGTGCCCAGCTGTAGGCTACCAGAAGTGTTCTGAGAATATTTCAGGCAGATGAGGCTAAACTAAGAGGTTTGGAAGGTCAAGTGTATTCAATGCACATCTGACTGTTTTCAGCTTATTCTGGGTTTGTCAGGACACTATCCCATTGTAAGTCAAGTAGTATCTGGAGTTGAATTTTAAATCTCTTCTCTCCTGACTCACTCAGCCTCCTCTGCTACTGCATCTAAAATGACAGCACATACATCTTTTCTGAACTTTGAATAGGGATACCTGATCTGATAACTAAAATATTTGACATCGTGAGTTGTCTCGAAGAATCTGGGCTATGTGTTCTTTCTTTGTGAAAGAGTCAGAGAAGCATTGCTCTTTACTATCTTTCAGAATCCCAGATATTTCATTTTGAGCTCTTGCTAGAAAAAATAGGAAAAAAGAGTTTTTTTTTAAAAAAAAAGGAAAGAAAAGGTCTAGGATGTTTCATTTATACAGTAAAAGGCTCCCAGCCTATATAACAGCATGACTTTTCAAAGTACATAGTAACCCTCTTTATTAGTTTTTAGGAACTTATTAGAGTATTTGGGAGACACAATTTTCTGTGAATAGGTAGAAGACACTTATAGAAAAGTGAGCTCTGGAGCCATTCTTGTGACAGCGTAATAATAGCTCTGCCCCTGGCATTACAGAGCAGAGGGCCACACAGAGCCCCTGACTTCAAAGCCACTTTGTATTCTCAGAAATTTACTGTAATTCCTCACACAAAAAGGACCTTTGAAAATTACATTTAACATATAGTATCACTGTAATCCTTCATGTTTTCACCTTCCTATAATTTGTGCTGCAGACATTATCCGTTAAAAGCAAATTTTAAAATATAAGATCAAAGTTGATTCAAGTTATGGAAAAAGACAATTTAGATGGGCTCATGTGCCTCCCTCCCTCCCTCCCTCCCTCTCCCTCCCTCCCTTCTTCTCCCTCTCCCTCTCTCTCTCTCTATTTGCTTGCTTTTTTCAGGATACCCCCTTCCTCAGAATACTTTAACTCATGCTTTTTTCTTTAGTTCTAGTGTCCCTGAAAAGCTATGCTAAAAATGATGTGAGCCTTTAAAACTTTCCCACATGGACCCCCTAAAGATATCACAGAGGTCTTCTGAGAAGAGCACAGGGCTTGGTCCTACAGAGCCCATAGTAGCTCTACTTTGATTTTTTTTTATCTTTGAAGTTTCTTTGAATGATTTAAGGATAAAAGTCTGCTAAACAGAAAGGGTGAAAACCCATGGTTTTGGTAGAATACACAGATACCAGGTAACACACGTGTGTGTTTGCAAGAAATCTCTAACTGGTCCATTTCTTGTCCTAACTCTGAGGCCTAACAGATTTGGATACCATTTAGCATCAAAACGCTCACTATGTGCTATCTGAAACCCTGAAATCATGTACTTCAGAAGACATGGGTCTCCAGCTGTCCAAATCCAGGGACTGAATAGATTTGTATTAGCATGTCAAGCATTACTCCTAAACAGTCACACACTCAGGAATGAATAGAGATAGCTTCTTCCTGCAGAGATCGAACTGAGAACATACACAGAACAGAGTGTATTTCTGTTCTTTATTTTCCATGATTATTGTACTGCCCTGAGAGCAAGTGTGTGTATGTGTGTGTGTGTGTGTGTGTGTGTGTGTGTGTGTGTGTGTATGATATGAATGACAAGCTACTCCAAAGTATGCCACTTTGGTGGATTGATGGTTTTGAACTGAAATCACTTGAAAAAGAGTAAATACAAGGAGAGGCTTGCTCTGAGCGCCCTTATCTGCCTGGGGCTCCTTTGTCATCAACACCTCCTACAGTGGACACCATACCTGGAGAAATGGTGCTATAGAACCTCATATCCCTCCTCTCTTAGGGTCGTACTGCTACCATCTACATCTTCCCTAAGAGTCATTACTGTCTCCTTCCCTATGCCCCTTTCTTTTACTAGGATAAGCAGTCACTGGTATTTTGAGTGTTCATTTCTTTCCCTGTGATGACCTCAGGCACATGACACTAAACATTTATAAACTTACATGATGTTCTTTTGCTAATCTTCCTGTTGTCAATTTATTTTGTAGACTTAGTGACAGAAACTAGGAGGGTGGAGGAACAATGTTTCCTCCCTACCAATGCTAAGGATAACAGTGACAAAAACATACATGAGGTTCAACATCTCTTTCCCATTTGTGTTCTGTTCCATTGGGTCTGGAGAATTATATATAAATCTGAGTAATGCTCTTTATAATGTACTCCATCTTCAATGGGACAAAGCAGAGAAATCAGACACAAGGTCCTATTTTAATTCATCTATACTGAGTCCCATGAAATTCCACCCCAGAAATAAAACCTAATGGTGTCATCGTAAAAGTGTTTAAGGTCTGTTGTCCCATCGCAAAGCACAACATTTGGCTCAAGGGGAAATAAACCACCCTGGAGTGGAGTAGTTTGTTTCTTACAGTTTGTGGTCAGCCATCTTTCCAGACAAAGGTGAGTTTATGGCAGGATGAACATCAGTAGAGAGTCTGCATTTGGCCAAAGGAAACCCAACCTCCCAGCTTGAACTGCTCACTTGATGACAGCAGATAAGTGCCAGAAATATCAAAGGCTGATCCTTAATTTGGAGGTCATCTAAATCCTTCATTTGGTCTTTGTTGTCACTAACAGTTCCTTTAGTAATGATGAGTGGTCTCCTAATTCAAAGAAAGGGAAGTGAGATTATCTTAAGAAGGAGTAGTGTTCTCAACCAGCTGACACTTTTAGGGTCAACGTCCCAAGTCACAGTCAGCTAGAGGCCCAGAAAGGCCTTATGAATGAAGTTTGGTGGCTTCTGGAACATCTGCCATTTGGAAAAAGAGTTTGTAGAACTTGTATAGAAAAGCTTAATTATACATTTATTCCTAGGAGGCTTCTCCAAGTGTAGGAGCCTGTGTAGATTAAAGTTGTTTTTCTGTCTCCATAGATGTTGCCCATAGACTTTCAGCCTCTTTACTGCCCAGAAAGCTCCATCCAAAGCTCCCAGGAAACTGCTACCTTCTGGACATAGGGCCGAAGTGCTAAGTTCCAGCCTTACTTGTCACTGCTTTTGAAGTGTCTTTGTGGAACTTTGAACAGTTTTAATGTGGATGTCAATGAAGACAAGATGATTATCTTTAAAAAAACAACAACTGTCTTTATTAGTGAAATTTCTTTGGGTAATTAACAGTTTTCTGCAGGAGTTTCTTCATTGCTTGTGTAGAATTAATTCACCCATTTGTCTCTCATGGCCATTTCCTGTAGCCTATGTCAGGAAGGAACTAAAGAAAAGCAGAAAGACCGGAATGAATTATTCTATGGCCTCCCATGTCACCCTAACCTGGTCAGACATGACCTCCTTTCAGAGCATTTTGAGAGAAGGAAGCAATGTATTAGATACAGGCATTCTGAGAGTGAGGTAGGAAAAATAGTCTCCAAGGACATGTAGAAGCTGTAGAACTAAGAGACTTGGCTTCTAATTCTGATCTGACATTAAATAGTTTACAATCTTTGTTTTCAAAAAAGGACCTTGACTATATTGACAAGTTGTCATGTAATCTGTAATGTCCGTATTTGCAAGTATTTTATTATGTCATTCCCACAAGGTAGCTAAAAAGAAAGCAACATTCTACTTATTTTGTAGGTTAAAAAAAATAAGATTCAGGAAGAATGTGCAAGGTAGCATCTGTTGTATGTGAAAAAAAATTGAGAAAACTAGGAAGTTGATTTGAGATTTAGAATGAAAACAGAGAGCTTAATGTATGAGATTCCATTTTGAGGAGTCAGGGGCCACTTCTTCTCATTGGGGAACTGTGGTTTCCAAGCTGGACTCAAGAGAGGGTGTCTTGCTGTTATCTATCTGTAAAAGTGACCTAAGTTCTGGAGAAGCAAAGGGCCTCTGGTGGGTTGAGCACCCCATGGGACATTTGACAATGTATGGGAACATTTTTGATTGTCACTAGTGGGGCAGATTTTAATATTACCTAGGATATAGCAGCCAGGAATGTCAGGACACATCTTATCATTTGCAGGTCAGTCCTCCATAACAAAGAATTCTTTGGTTTAAGTGTCAAGTGTTGAGATTGACAAAACTTGTGCAGTTAATCCTTGTTAATTTATGGAATTTGGTTAGTGGAAGCTTCCGGAATCTGAAATAGTGGGGCTTGATGTGGTAGTTTGGGGGTCTGGAAGAGGAGAGTGCTTCTCTACTGGAACGGACACACTTTCCCTGCCTTACCTCAGGCTTCTCTTCTCATGGTGCTGTGGAGGCCTGGATGCAACTTGCCTTGGCTAGAAGACTGGAGACCAGAGCAGACTGATGATGCTGTGACCACCCTGGGCTTGAGCATCTTCTGGTCACTGTGTCTGGGGCACAGGTCTCTATACAGGTGTGTTCCCTCAGCACATACATGGCTCGGCAAAACCTCCATGATTATAAAATAATCTCTCCCCCTTCACACTTTCTATTCCTTCAAATGGACTTATTTATATTTTTGTAGTGCTTTCTGAGACTTGAAATTGTTTGTCTGCCTCTCATAGAGATTTCCGTTTCACTGGAGAAAATATTTTACTTGTCTTGCTTTATTTCATATTGCAGGATCTGAATCAGTATTTTTAATTTCAAATAAAACAATGAAAATGTGTGATGTATATGTGAGTGAGGCTGGTATTGTTATGTCCAGGGTGTAATAGTATGTGTGCAATGTGTTTGTGTGTGGTGTGTACATTGTAGGTGTATGTGTGGCATATATATGAGTGTGAGTGTGTGTATGGCGTTGTATTTGTGTGACTGCATGTGCTGTGTACGTATGGCATGTCTGTGGTATAGATGTGTGTGTCTGTGAAGTGTGTGTGGGGTGTGTCATGTGTATGTAGGGTATGAGCCTGTAAGGGTTGTGTGGGTGTGATATATATGGGTGTATGTGACAGCACGCACTTGTAGGACCACAGAGTTGCACAGTGTGGGGGCATGGCAAAAATAGGTAAGGTGAGCGAAATCTGGGGAGACCATCTGTCACTTGGACTCCTGATCCTCTTGTAGGGGTGGCTCATTTTGGGCTCACAAGTTCTCCATGATGGCTTCTTAAGAGTGGAGAAAAACATCCGGCCTCTGAGGGCAGCACAGTGTAAGATTTTTGAAAACCTGAGCTGGGCTTTGGTTTAATCTACTTTGAGCACTGGACTAGGCAATATGTGATTTGGAGTTGAACAAAACTATACTCAGACCATCTGTTCCAGTAACTAAATAAACAGAAAATATAAATTTAAAAATAATTAGAGAGAGAGCACATTGGGCAATCACCCGTTTAGGAAAGACAGAGTGATACAGTGTTAGGCTCAAACTATCTCAGTTATTCCTAATTGATCAAAATACCCTGATGTTTATAGCAAATGAGAGAGTGACTCAGAATGAAATGAAGTCAGTGAAATGCCAGAAGTTTTTATGTCCAAAACAGAGACATGGCCCATATGTTCAGAAATATTTTTGTCCTTAGGAAATGTTTATTAAAAAAAGGAGAGACAGTTCCTCAAAAAAGAGACTCAAACAATAGTAATTTGATTCTGATAACAGAAGCATTTTTTCATTAAGATAATGACCTTTTATTTATTAATTGCCCCAACATTGTGTTTGAATGATCATTCATACAGCAAATGCAATGAATGAATGTAACACATTCATTTTTATGTGCAAAAATTTCCAGAAGTTGAAATGTTGTCACCAATTTTTTTTTCATAAAGCATAGATGTTTATTTAGCTCAAAGCTTTGGAAGCTGAAAGTCCAAGATCAGGAGGCCTCATCTGTTTGTCCTCTGATGTGGGCCTGAGAGTGGATGACATTATAATGGTGAGAACATTGTGAGGGAGGGATCACATAGAAAGAGGTTAAGCCAGAGGAATTTGGGGGCCAGGCGTGACCTTTTTATATTAGCATAGTCTCATAGGAACTAACCAGGGTCCCATGAGAACTACATTAATCCTTTCCAAAGGTAGCACTCCCCACTGACCTAATAACCATCGGTTGGTCCCAACTTTTAAAAGTTACATCACCTCTCAACACAGGCATGCTGAGGAGCTCCACCATATGAACCTGTGGGGAACACACTAATATTCAAACCATAGCGATTTTCTTCCCTTTTATTTCTTTCTTGTCCTTCTTGGAATCCCATAATCTGTATATTAAATCTCTTGATGGTGTCCTGTACATCTTGAAGCTTTCTTCATCTTTTAAACTGTCTTCTTTTTTCCAATCTGATTAGATAATTTCAAATGACCTGTTTTTGAGTACACATATTCTTTCTTCTGATTGATCAGGTTTGCTGTTAATGCTGTTTATTGAATATTGTATTCCATTCATTGAATTTAGTTCATCATTTCTCTTTGGTACTTTATGATCGTATCTTTACTGAACCTTTAATTTTTCTTTATGTATTCTTTCTTTTTTAAAAATTTTATTTTATTGCTGCATTTTAGGTATACAATATAATGACATTCATCATAGGGAATTTGCACCTTTACATAGTCTCTCTTGGTTCTTGTTTTTCCCCCTTCCCCTGCCCTCCATTCAACCCCTCCATCCTTCCCTATTTACCTAGACTTTGATTCCATTTTTTTCTCTTTCTCATAATTTTTTCTTTCCCTTCTTCCCTTTCCCCTTCTCCTCTCACCATCCCCTAACCCTTGGACCTTTTCTTATTTCAAATTATCAACTATTCATTTTAATCATTTTCATCCATATTTACACTTTCAATTTCTCACACTAGAGAAACTATTTGGTATTTACACGTGTGTCCTATTTATTTCACTTAAGAGTATGGCCTCAATATGCATCTATTTAGCTATAAATGTCTCTAGTTTCTCATTTTTATGGCTGAGTAGTACTGCATTTTATAGAAAAACCACATCTTCGTTATCCAGTTTCCAGTTGATGGGCACTTGGGCTGTTTCCAGTCTTTAGCTATTACAAACTGTGTTGCTATAAACATAGGTGCACATATCACTGTGGTATGATTCTTTTAATTCTTTGGGGAAGATTCCCAGTAGCAGAATAGCTGGGTCAAATGGGACCTGTAGTCCTAGTTCTTTGAGGTATCTTCATACTGATTTCCACAGTGGTTGCACCAGTCTGCACTCCCATCAACAATGGAGAAGGGTTCCTTTCTCTCCACACCCCTGCCAGCATCTGTTATTTATTGATTTCTTGATAGCAGCCAATCTTTGTGGGGTGAGATGGAATCTCAGTGTTGTTTTCATCTGCATCTCTTGAATGACCAGTGATGTTGAACATTTTTTCATATATTTATTTGCTGTTTTTACTTCTTTGTCTGAGAAATGTCTGTTCATTTTTGATGCCCATTTTTGAACTGGGTCTTTGAATTTGAGGGGTCTGATTTTTTTCAGTTCTTTGTATATTCTTAATAGTAGACCTTTGTCTGAGGTACAGCTGCTAAAAATTTCTTCCCACATTGTAGGTTGTCTCTGAGCTCTGTTGGTAGTTTCTCTTGCAGTGCAGAAGCTTTTTAATATGATGAGATCCCAGTTGTTGATTCTTTGTGCTAGCTCTCGTGCTACTGATTTGTTCATAAAGTCTTTTCCTATGCCAATGCCATCAAGAGTTCTACCTAACTTATCTTCCAGCAAGTTTAGTGTTTCTGGCTTAATATTTAGATCTTTAATCCACTTCGATCTTAGTTTAGTGCGGGGTGATAGGTATGGGTCTAGTTTTAATCTTTGGCAGGTTGAAATCCAGTTTTTCCAACACCATTTATTAAATAGGCTATCTTTCCTCCAATGAGGGGGATTGGCTCCTTTGTCCAAAATGAGGTGGCTGAGTATGTCTGGAGTTGTTTCTACATCTTCTAATCTAGTCCACTGATCTTTGTTTCTTTGCCAGTACCATGCTGTTTTTATCACAGTAGCTTTGTAGCATAGTTTCAAGTTGGGGATTGTGATACCCCCTGCCGTTAACCTGTTGCCTAGAATTACTTTTGCTATTCTAGGTTTCTTCTGCTTCCAAATGAATTTTTGGATTGTTTTCTCTAGTTCTGTGAAGTA
The DNA here is from genome assembly GCF_053883595.1 of Heterocephalus glaber. Taxonomy (NCBI): domain Eukaryota; kingdom Metazoa; phylum Chordata; class Mammalia; order Rodentia; family Bathyergidae; genus Heterocephalus; species Heterocephalus glaber. The sequence goes on from NW_028258432.1 coordinate 3,639,045, forward strand.
TATTGGAATTTCAATTGGCAGTGCATTGAATCTATATAGTAGTTTTGGAAGTATGCCCATTTTCACTATATTGGTTCTTCCTACCCAGGAAAAAGGGATATCTTTCCATTTTCTTGTATCCTCTTCAATCTCCTTTTTCAGAGAGCTGTAGTTTTCAGTGCAGAGGTCTTTTGCTTTCTTTGTTAGGTTGATTCCTAGATATTTCATTTTTTTAGATGCTATTGTAAAAGGAATTACTTCCTGAATGTCTCTCTCAATGGGTCTGCTATTTGCATGTAAGAAGGGCATTGTTTTTTGAGTGTTGACCTTGTATCCAGCTACTCTACTGAATCTGTCAATTAGGTCTAGCAGACTTTTGACTGAGTTTTTTGGATCTTCTATGCAAAGTATCATATCATCAGCAAATAATGACAGTTTCACTTTTTCCTTTCCTATCTTTACTCTTTTTATTTTTCTCTTTTCTAATTGCTATGGCTAATGTTTCCAGAACTATATTGACCAGGAGTGGAGATAGTGGGCATCCTTGTCTTGTTCCTGACTTTAGCGTGAAAGTTTTCAGGTTTTGACCATTTGGTATGATGTTGGCTGTTGGTTTTTCATAGGTAGCCTTAATCAGGTTGAGATAAAGCCCTTCAATTTCAATTTTCTGTAGCGTTTTTATCATGAATGTGTGTTGGATTTTGTCAAATGCTTTTTCTGCATCTATTGAGATGGTCATGTGGTTTTTGTCCTTGACTCTGTTAACATAGTGTATTACATTTATTGATTTACAGATGTTGAACCATCTTTGCATTCCTGGGATAAATCTGACTTGGTCAGGGTGTATGATCTTCTTGATGACCCTCTGTATTCTGTTTGCCAGTATCTTGTTGAGGATTTTTGCATCTATGTTCATTAGGGAGATTGGTCTGTAGTTCTCTTTTTGGGTTGGGTCTTTCGCTGGTTTGGGGATCAAAGTAACACTTTCTTCCCAGAATGAATTTGGAAGCCTTGATTCCCTTTTGATTTCCCTGATGAGTTTAAAGAGTAATGGCAATAGTTCTTCTTTAAATGTCTTGTAGAATTCAGCAGTGAAGCCATCAGGACCTGGGGTTTTCTTTGTTGGTAAGTTTTTTATTACATTTTTCAATTTCACTCATTGTTATTGGGGTGTTTAGAATTTCTATATCTTCTTCATTTAATTTTGACAATTTGTATGTATCTAGGAATCTGTCCATTTCTTCTGGGTTTTCCATTTTATTAGAGTACAGGTTCTCAAAGTAGGTATTGATGATTCTCTGAATTTCTGCTGGATCTGTTGTGGCTTCACCTTTTTCATTCTTAATTGCATGGATTTGAGCCTTTTCTTTCCTTTTTTTGAAAAGATTGGCTAAAGGTTTATTGATTTTATTTATTCTTTAAAAAAACCAACTCTTTGATTCATTGATTTTTTTTGTATCATGCTCTTAGTCTCCATTGCATTGATTTCTGCTCAGATCTTTATAATTTCCTTTTTTGTACGAGCTTTGGGTTTGTTATGCTCTTCTTTTTCTAGGAGCTTGAGGTTCTGCATTAGGTTATTTAACTGAGTTCTCTCTGTTGTCCTAATATGGACATTCACTGCTGTGAATTTCCCACATAGAACTGCTTTCATTGTGTCCCACAGATTCCTGTATGTTGTACTGGCATTATCATTTACTTATAGAAACTGTCTAATTTCTTCTTTAATTCCCTCTGTCACCCATTGGTTGTTCAGGAGGGTGTTGTTCAATTCCCATGTATTTGTGGGAGTTTTGCGGTTTCTTATGTTATTGATCTCCAATTGTACTGCAGTATGGTCTGATAATATACAGGGGATAACTTCGATTCTTTTACATTTACTTAGATATGTCCTATGAGCTAGCATGTGATCTATTTTGGAGACTGACCAGTGTGCAGCTGAAAAGAATGTGTATTTTGATTTTGTGGGGTGGAACACTCTGTAAACATCTATTAAGTCCATTGGTTCAATAGCTTGGTTCAGTTCTAGAATTTCGTAGTTAATTTTTTTCTAGTTGATCTGTCTATTTGTGGTAGAGGGGTGTTGAGGTCCCCCACTACAATTGTATTAGTGCTTATTTGGTTTTTCATGTCCATTAATATTTATTTTGTATAGTTGGGGGCTTTCATATTTGGTGCATATATATTTAGGATTGTCATCTTTTCTGCTTGGATTGTTCCTTTCACAAGGATGTAATGACCATCTTTGTCTCTCTTAATTAGTTTTGGTTTGAAATCTACTTTGTCTGCAAATAAGATTGCTAAGCCTGCTTTTTTCTGGGTTTCTGTGGTGTGGAGAACAGTTTTCCATCCTTTTACTTTCAGTCTATGAATTTCCTTTTGAGTTAGGTGTGTTTCTTGTATACAGCATATTGCTGGGTTTTGCTTCTTAATCCATTCTGTCAGCCTATTTCTTTTGATTGGTGAATTGAGGCCATTAACATTGATAGTTATAATTGAGAGTTATTGTCATACTTGTCATGATATTTGTCATACTTGTCATATCATACTTGTCATGATATTTTACGGTTGTTGGCTCCTTTATTTCTTTTTTTTTGGTATTAAATTCTTTTATTGGTACATTGTAGGTATACAACACAATTACATTTCTCATTGGGAATTGTACCTTTACATGATGCATCTTGGTTCTTATTTTTTCCACACTCTTACCCCTCCCTTCACCCCCTCCACCCTTCCCTATTTACAAAGACTTCATTTCCATTTTTTCCATTTCTCATCATTTTTCCTTTCCCTTCTTGCCTTTCCTCTGCCCCTCCCACTACCTCTACCCCTTTGGACCTTTTCTTCCTATTTGGCATTATCGATTATTCATTCTAATCATTGGTACATTTTAGGTATACAATATAATGACATTCATCATTGGAAATTTGCACCTTTACATAGTCTCTCTTGGTTCTTATTTTTCACCCTTGCCCAGCCCTCCCTTCAACCCCTCCATTCCTCCCTATTTACATAGATTTTGTTCCTATTTTTCCATTTTCTCATATTAATCCCATTCCCTTCTTTCCTTTCCCCTAGCCCTCCCACTTCCTTCCCCTTTGCCCCTTTTCTTCCTTTTCACATTATCTATTATACATTTTAGTTCTTATTTACACTTTCAGTTTCTCACACCAGAGAAACTATTTGGTATTTACACATGTGTGTCCTATTTATTTCACTTAAGAGTACTGCCTCAATGTGCATCCATTTAGCTATAAATGTCTCTAATTTCTCATTTTTTATGGCTGAGTAGTACTCCATTTTATAAAAAAACCACATTTTCTTTATCCAATCTCCAGTTGATGGACATTTGGGCTGTTTCCAAGTCTTAGCTATTACAAACTGTGCTGCTATGAACATGGGCACACATATATCACTGTGGTACGATTCTTTTAATACTTTGGGGAAGATCCCCAGCAGTGGAGTAGTGGGGTCAAATGAGACTTCCAGTCCTAGTTCTTTGAGGTATCTCCATACTGATTTCCACAGTCTACACTCCCACCAGCAGTGGAGCAGGGTTCCTCTTTCCCCACAGCCCTGCCAGTATTGGTTATTGGTTGATTTCATGATAGCAGCCATTCTTTCTGGAGTGAAGTGGAATCTCAGTGTTGTTTTCATTTGCATCTCTTGAATGACCAGTGCTGTTGAACATTTTTTCATGTATTTATTTGCTATTTCTACTTCTTTGTCTGAGAAATGTCTGTTCATTTCAGATGCCCATTTTTGGATTGGGTCTTTCAATTTGGGAGGTCTGATCTTTTTAAGTTCTTTATAGATTCGAGATAGTAGACCTTTGTCTGAGGAAGAGCAGGTGAAGATTTTTTTCCCACATTGTGGGTTGTCTCTTCACACTGCTGGTGGTTTCTCTTGCTGTGCAGAAGCCTTTTAATAAGAAGAGATCCCATTTGTTGATTGTTTGTGCTAGTTCACGGGCAACTGAAGTTTTGTTCATAAAATCTTTTCCTACACTGATGTCTTCAAGGGTTCTACCTAACCTCTGTTCCAACTGGTTCAGAGTTTCTATTTTAATATTTAGATCTTTAATCCATTTTGATTTTAGTTTAGTGCATGGTGAGAGATATACGTCTAGTTTTAATCTTTGGCAAGTTGAAGCCCAATTTTTCCAGGACCATTTATTAAAGAGGCTATCTTTCCTCCAGTGAGGGTGTTTGGCTCCTTTATCGAAGAGGAGATGGCTGAGTGTGTCTGGCATTGTTTCTGCATCTTCTAATCTGTTCCACTGGTCCTCAAGTCTGTTTCTTTGCCAGTACCAAGCTGTTTTTATCACAGTAGCTTTGTAGTATAGTTGCAGGTTGGGGATTGTGATACCCCCTGCCATGTCTCTGTTACCTAGAATTGCTTTTGCTATTCTGGGTCTCTTCTTGTTCCAAATGAATGTTTGGATTGTTTTCTCAAGGTCCATGAAGTATGCTGCTGCGATCTCAATTGGAATTGCATTAAATCTATATAGCAGTTTTGAAAGTATGGCCATTTTCACTCTATTAATCCTTCCTACCCAGGAGCAGGGGATGTCTGTCCATTTTCTGATATCATCTTCAATCTCTCTTTTCAGAATGCCATAGTTTTCAAAGAAGAGGTATTTGATTTCTTTCATTAGGATGATTCCTAGGTATTTCAGTTTTTTGGATGCTATTGTGAAAGGAATTATTTGCCCTATTTCTCTCTCAGTGAGTCTGTCATTGGTGTAGAGGAATGCTATGGATTTTTTTGTGTTGACCTTGTAACCAGCTACTTGAGTGAGTTGGGTTATTAAGTCTAGAAGACTTTTGGTGGAGTTCTTGGGGTCTTCTATATAGAGTATCATGTCATCTGCAAATAATGACAATTTGACTTCTTCATTTCCTATCTTTATTCCTTTTATTTCTTTCTCTTGTCTAATTGCTGTGGTTAATGTTTCCAGAACTATATTGAACAAGAGTGGTGATAGTGGACATCCTTGTCTTGTTCCTGATTTGAGTGTGAAGGATTTCAGTTTTTGACCATTTAGTATGATATTGGCTGTTGGTTTTTCATAGGTGGCTTCTATCAGTTTGAGGTAGAGACCATCTATTCCAAGTTTTTGTAGGGTTTTATCATAAATGCATGTTGGATTTTGTCAAATGCTTTTTCTGTGTCTATGGAGATAATCATATGGTTTTTGTCCTGGGCTCTATTGATATAGTGTATTACATTGACTGATTTTCATATATTGAACCATCCCTACATCCCTGGGATGAATCCCACTTGATCAGGGTTTATGATCTTCTTGATGATCTTCTGCATTCTGTTTGCCAGTATCTTATTAAGGATTTTTGCATCTATGTTCATTAGTGAGATTGGCCTGTAGTTGTCTTTTTCAGTTGGTTCTTTCTCTGCTTTGGGGATCAAGGTGATGCTTGCTTCCAGGAATGAATTTGGGAGTATTGCTTCCCTTTCAATTTCATTGAAGAGTTTAAACAGTAGTGGCAGCAGTTCCTCTCTAAATGTCTTGTAGAATTCAGCAGTGAAGCCATCAGGGTCTGGGCTTTTCTTAGGTGATAAGTTTTTAATTACATTTTCAATTTCATTGGTTGATATTGGGTTATTCAGAATTTTTAGGTCTTCTTCGTTCAAGTTTGGTAATTCATATGTATCTAGGAATCTGTCCATTTCTTCTGTGTTGTCCATCTTATTGGCATATAGGTTCTGGAAGTAGGTATTGATGATCCTCTGGATTTCTGCTGGGTCTGTTGTAATTTCACCCTTTTCATTCCTAATTGCATGGATTTGGGCCTTTTCTTTCCTTTTTCTGACAAGGTTGGCTAAAGGTTTGTCAGTTTTGTTGATTCTTTCAAAGAACCCACTCTTGGCTTCATTGATTTTTTGTATCATTCTCTTAGTCTCCATTGCATTGATTTCTGCTCTGATCTTTATAATTTCCTCCCTTGTATGAGCTTTGGGGTTGTCCTGCTCTTCTTTTTCTAGAAGCTTGAGGTTCAGCATCAGGTTGTTTCATTGGGCTCATTCTGTTTTCCTAATATGCATATTCATTGCTATAAATTTCCCTGGTAGGACAGCTTTCCTTGTGTCCCATAGATTCTGATATGTTGTATTGTCATTGTCATTTAATTGAAGGAACTGTCTGATTTCTTCTTTAATTTCCTCTGTGACCCATTGGTTATTCAGAAGTGTGTTTTTCAATTTCCACATGTTTATGAAATTTTTTGAGTTTCTTTTGCTATGGATCTCCAATTTCATTGCACTATGGTCTGATAATGTACAGGGGATAACTTCAACTCCTTTGCACTTACTTAAACAGGTTCTATCTGTGAGTATGTGGTCTGTCTTGGAGAATGACCCATGTGTAGCTGAGAAGAATGTGTATTCTGATTTTGTGGGGTGGAAGACTCTGTAAACATCTGTTAAGTTCATTTGTTCAAGAGTTCGATTGAGTTCTAGTATTTCATTACTTATTTTTAGTCTAGTTGATCTATCTATTTGTGACAGTGGGGTGTTGAGGTCCCCCACTACAATTGTATTAGTGCATATATGACTTTTCATGTCCGTTAGTATTTGTTTTATATAGTTGGGTGCACTAGTGTTTGGTGCATAGATATTTATGATTGTCATCTCTTCCTCTTGGATTCTTCCCTTTACAAGGATGTAGTGTCCTTCTTCGTCTCTCTTAATCAGTGTTGGTTTGAAATCTACTTGATCTGTCAAGAGCATAGCTACTCCTGCTGTTTTTTGGGTTCCTGTCACATGGAGTATTGTTTTCCACCCTTTAACTTTCAGTTTATCAGTTTCCTTTTGAGTTAAGTGTGTTTCTTGTATGCAGCATATTGTTGGATTTTGCTTCTTGACGCATTCTGCCAGTCTGTTTCTTTTGATTGGTGAATTGAGACCATTAATGTTAATGGTTATAACTGAAATGTATTGACTTGTCATTGCCATGACTTTTTCTTTTTGTTGGGTTCTCCCCCTTTACATTTCATTTCTTGTCATGCCAGATGGGTTCATTCTGCTTTGCTTCCTGTGGTTGTGATCCTCAATGTCTGTTCCTAGGATATTGTGTAAAATTCTTTGGAGTGCTGGTTTGGTATTCACGAAGTTCCCAAGGTGCTCTTTGTCATGAAAGTATCTTATTTCTCCATCCATTTTGAAAGATAGTTTTGCAGGGTACATCAATCTGGGTTGGAGGCTGTTTTCTTTTAGGGCTTGGAATATGTCACTCCAAGCTCTTCTTGCCTTGATGGTTTGTGTTGAGAAGTCTGCTGTGATTCTGATGAGCTTTTCTTTGTATGTGATTTGTTTCTTTTCTCTGACTGCTTGGAGAAGTTTTTTCTTCTGTTGTGTTTCTGGAATCTTAACTATTATATGCCTATGTGTAGATTTTTTTTTTATCAAGGCTATTTGGAGTCCTATATGCCTCACTTATCTGTATGTCAAGCTCTTTTCCCCTGCTTGGGAAGTTTTCTGCCATTATTTCTGTGAAGAGAGTTTTTATGTCATCTGCACTCTCTCCTGTTTCTTCATTGAGCCCAATCAGTCTTACGTTATTCTTCTTTGCATCATCTAGCAGCTGCTGGATTGATTTCTCATGTTCCCTTATAATTTTGAAGCAATTTTTCTTTTCCTGGTCACTAATTGCAATCTTATCTTCTATATGTGAAATTCTGTCCTCACATTGGCTCATTCTGTTGTGTAGACTTTCAATGGAGTTTTTCATGTCCTGGAAATGTATTTGCATCTGTTTTATGGATTCCATTTGTTTCTTCTGTTGGGATTCCATCATGTTCCTGAACTCCTCTCTAGATTTATTAATCACGTCTTGCACTAGGGGCACAATTTTTCCTGTTATCTGAGAAATTATTTCTGATTTCATTTTTTTTCCAGATCCCCTTTTGTTGCTAGTTCAGTGGGTCCAGGTGGTTGAGTATCAGAGTGTTCCATCTCATTTCTCTTTGGGGTTGCTGTAGGTGATCTGGAAGTCTGGTTTTGAGACTTATTTATGTGTTTTCTCATTTTGACTGGGTTGAGGGGTTGTTAGTGCATGCACGGATTACCTCCTCTGAGCTGGGTGAGGTGGGACAGGGGCTGCAAGCAGCAATAGGGATGGTGACACAAAAACCCTTTCCTGTGGCCTGGGAGCATCCAAAGGGATGGTGGCCGGGAAACCCCTTCCTCTGGACCAGGAGCAGTGGGATGGTCACTTAGAAGCCCCTTCCTCTAGTCTGGGAGCAGCGGGAGGGATGGTGACCAGGAAGCCCCTTCCTCTGGACCAGGAGCAGTGGGACAATGGCTCAGAAGCCCCTACCTCTGGGCCGGGAACAGTGGGACTCAGTACCTTGGTCTGGTGGTCTGGTGTCCTCTGCATCTTTGCATTGTGGAATCAGGTGGCTGCCTGTCTGCAGTGGGGTGATTCAGTGTCTTCTGCAAGACTCAGGACCTCGGTAGGGTGTGCACAGACCTGCCTGTCTGAAGCGGGCTGATTCAGCGTGTGTTCCGTGTGACTGGCTCTTTTATTTCTTATTTTCCCCCCTTTTGCCTTAGTGTCTTACCTTGCATGATGCCTTCTCTCTGCTGGGCCTCATGGAGTTGTGACCTTCATTGTCTTTTTCTAGGATATTGCTTAAAATTGCTTGGAGTGCTGGTTTGGTGTTCATGAAGTTTCTCAGGTGTTCTTTGTTGTGAAAGTATCTAATTTCCCCATCGATTTTGAAAGATAATTTTGCTGGATACAACAGTCTAGGTTGGAAGTTATTTTCTTTTAGGGGTTGAAAAACTTCACTCCAGGCTCTCCTTGATTTGAGGGTTTGTGTTGAGGTTTGTGTTGTGCCGTGATTCTGGTGGGCTTTCCTTTGTAGGTGATTTGTTTCTGTTCTCTAACTGCCTGTAGAATTTTGTTCTTCTGTTGGGTTTCGGTGATCTTGACTGTTATATGTCTAGGTGTAGATTTTTTTTGGTCATGGCTGGTTGGGGTTCTATATGCCTCACTTATCTGTACGTCCAATTCTCTACCTCTTTCTGGGAAGTTTTCTACTATTACTTCTGTGAACAATTTTTTTTATGTCAATTGTACTTTCTCCTGTTTTTTTGTGGACTCCTGTGAGTCTTATGTTATTCTTCTTTGCATCATCTAGCAGCTGTTGGATTGATTTCTCATGGTCCCTTACTATCTTTAAGAAATCTCTGTTTTCATGGTCCTTAACCACAATCCTGTCTTCTATATCTGATATTGTGTCTTCAGATTCTCTTAGTGTGCTCTGCATGCTTTCAATGGAGTTTTTAATCTCTTGAATATCTGTTTGAATCTGTTTCATGGATTCCATTTCTTTCTTATGTTGGGCGATTATGTTTTCCGTTTCTTTCTCATGCTGGGCATTCCTGGCTTCCAGCATGTTTCTGATCTCATCTATTTTCTTATCTGTTTCAGCTCTAGAGCTTCTAATCATGTCTTTCATTCTGCTCACCATGTCTGTATTTACCTGGGAGATTATTTCTGCTTTGAATTTTTCTAGAGCCCCATGCATCTGCTTTGTTACTTCCTGTGCTATCAGTTCAGGGTGTCCAAGTGGTTGCTTGTCAGACTTCTCCACCTCATTTCTCCCAGAATTTCCTTTTTGTGGCATGGAAGCCTGCGTTTGTGTCTTGCTTAAATGTCTTCTCATTTTTGTTTTTGGTACTGTCCTTGGTTTAATTCCTGTGTTGATATTTCAAAATTGCTTAATGTAGGTATCTTTATAGCTTGTGTTTAGAACCCTTGTGGAATGATTGCTTTTCAGAGGTGTCTTCTAGATATAGCTTGTGTTTGGCTATTTTATTTTCCTTATACCAGGAAGGAAAACTAATTAGATCAATCACAACATGTTAGCCCAAAAGACATAGTCAGCAATAGCATAGCATCAAGCACAGCTTAGAAAATGACAATTTGTGGTAGTTATTAATCTATCAATTTTAACTATGTGAGTTAAATTAAAACCAATGACCAACTTAACATAAGTTTGTAATGAATAAGCTCTTCAATATAGCATCTTTCCCCTTTGGGTGGGGAGTTGAAAGGAGCTGGGGAGGGAGGGACAGGTAGGAAGAACAGGTAAGATTAGCTGTGAGACCCAAAGACACAGGAAGATCACACAAACTCTAAGAAGTTGTTAAAGGCAAGAGAAAATGGCAGAATGAAAGAACAAAGATGTGAATAGAATCACCTAACAGCAACAGGGAGGCTAGATACCAAATTTACTTTCCTTTAAACCTGATGATAATCAAGAGAAGGAAAAAGAGAAGAAAAAAACAATAAGGGAGAAATCCGAATTCAGTGCAGAAAGGAACAAATGGGGAGATGAGGAGCAATGTGGGGCAGCAAGAGAATGAGTGAGAGGGAGGGAAAAAAGATGAAAGAAAAGAAAGAAAAGTAAAACTGAAGAGTAGAGAGAAAGTAAAAGTTAAGAATTGAAAATAGGAGAAAAAAAATTTTTTTTTTCTTTTTTGCAAATAGCACTAGAAATTATGGGCCTCCTTCAGGGTATGTCTCTGCTGTCACAGTAGGTAACGTAGGAATCCCTGTGCATATACGAGTCAATGAGTCTCAGCAGACCAAGTACAGTGGTCTGATGGGCCTTTATTGCAGAGGTTCTCTTTACTTTTCTGCTGAGCTTCAGCTTTCTTCAAGAGCCTGAGAAGCCCTCTCTCTGAAACTAACTTCTGCTCTATCTTGTGGCGCTCAGGACAAGGGTCTTTATAATCTCCTGTGCCTCTGTAGTGTGGGACCAGGTAGCAGAAAAGCCAGAAGGCCAGAGGCACGGGGGGTGGGGGGGTGGGGGGGGCGGCACTGGGCCTTGAAAGGCCCCCGCGTGGCTAAGCGGACCTCACCTTGGCGTGGGCGGGGCCCGGGATGGCAGCGTAGCTTCAAGCTCAAGGCTGCTTATTCTTAAGGGAGGCTAGGAGGTTTATCTAAGCCTGGGATGGAGCTGAGTAGGCACATGAAGGAATGAAGGGAGCCACATCTGAGATCATAGGTGACCCTTGACACTTTGTTTCAGTGTGGGAGGCAATGGTGGCTACGGGAAGGGTGACTAGAGTGCAGGTCTGTTCAAAAAGCCCCTTGCGCTCAGCCTCCCCACATATGTTTCTTGGCCCACACAGTCATGGCTGGTGTAGCTGTTCTATAGTTGTCTTCTGCAATCCTGGAATTCTGCTCCTGATGCAAGATTGGAGTAGGTAGGTTTCAGGGGCCATTGCCATTTCTGCACGGCTCCGAGAATGGCTTGTGCTATGAGGCCCTACCTTGTCCACGGGGGTTTGATGCAAACACAGCAGGGTCCCCCTTCCAGACTCAGATGCTCAGGTTTCTCTTTGCTCCCATCTCTCCACAGCTTCGGTCCACTGCCAGGACCTGATTCTACTGTACTTTTTCCAGGACTCCAGTAGGGGTAGAAGAACTGGACATATGGGTGCAAACATCTGAGGGCACTGGTATGGATTAGCAGCTTTAGGTCAGATGAACTGTCTTTTTGTTTACAATTTCAGTGGAGATAAGACAAGATTCCAGGATCCATGTGGATCCTGCAGATAGGTGGAGGCCAGAGGAGGAGTTCTCTACCTTGCTCACTTCTCATTTCACTTGAAGGAAAGTAGAAACTTGAGTTTATGTTTCTATATTAACCTTTGCTTTCCTGTTTTCTGGCCATTATCCTCTTGAATTTCACTGAATGTAGACTTTCAGAAAATGTGGAAACAAGGAAAAATGAAGCCAACCACATCAAGTATCCCATCATTAACAATCTGTGACTTTCCAAGTGTTCTGAAATAAATTTTATGTTTTTTCCCTGATTGTTTCACAAGATATGTAGAACTTGGCTCAATGTTTATGGTGAAATGGCCTCAAAATTGTTTGAAGTTAACACAACAGGATAATGAATTAGCAGGGAAAAGAACATGACGTAATTTTCTTTTTTCCCTTCTTGGTGTCTCTGCCTCTTCTCTCCTCCCTCTCTCTCTTTTTCACTCCCTCCTCTCCTAACTCCTGAACTGGTGATATTGATGCATTTTTATTTCGTTTTGTTTTTCCCAAGAGGTACTCTTCAGAGGGTTAAGGCAGGCACATCAGGGTTCCATTATAAGTGACCAGCTTTTCCCCATGTGGAAAGATTAAGATGGAATTTATTTTCCTATGTTTTATGCTTGATGTGTTTAAGGTGCGTAAGGTACCCCAGGGCTTCAAGGTGAATGCATGAAATGACAACAATTAAATGAGATCCAACTGAAAAAGTAGAAGCTAAAAGAATCCAAACCAGTCTTTGGGATGGAGGCCAACTTAACTCGCCTGTCAGGATGGAAAGCTGGGAATCAGAGATTTTGGTGCCACTGCCTAGAAAGAATCATGAGTCCTGTGCGAAGTGCCTTACACATGATTTATTTCCAACTTCTGCATTATGCAGATGAGGAGGCTGAGTTGGATCTGGAATGCTGAACCCTAAATTGTCAGTTTAAACTTCTTGTCAACCTTCTCTTCCAGTGTCTTCATCAGGTTCAGACCAAGGAGACAGGACTGATGAATAATTATTACAAGGCCTGACATTATACAGTGCTTTCCAGATTTCAAAGGAAATCTATATGCATTTAGGAGAATCTCATCCAGATTTAGGAGAAATCTACATGCATCAGAAGAATCTCACTCAAATAAAATATTCAAATAAAAACTCAAATAAGTACATCATATGTATTGTAATTTCTCTCTTTTAGATGGAGACACTAATGCCCACAGCTTGGGATGAAGTTAACAAGCCACCACAACATATCCGATGGGCACTAATCCATGCCAGGCTCTGTGGTGTAAGACGGTGGCAAAAGTTCAAGTCCCTGGATGGCCAGTGATGAACAGTGAGATCTTGAGTGGAGTCAATTCAGGAACTTGGCTGAGGTTCTGCCCTACTTTGGTAAATGTGAGGATAAAGCTCACACTCACCCTATAGCATGGGTATCCAGACTACAGCTGGACTGGGGTGAATCCTTGCCCATGTTGACAATTCTTACTGCTTGACAATTTTCCCTAGGATTTAACTGAAAACTGACAGATACAAGATTTGAAACTGGCTTTTCAGTCTATGTCTCCAGCACTCTTTTGATGACAGAGAATGGACTGAAAGCTTTAAAGTCAGAAATACAGAATGTAAAGGAACATAATCCCTATCCTTAAAGCAGTGAGTTGTAACCAGGACCCAAACCATGTAGAATGTGCAGGAAATTGGGAGGGTAAAAGGGAGAAAGAATGTACTTTCCTGCATCTTAGGTTTCTGGCTTAAGCCCTTATATCAAAAGGCGGGTTAGCAAGACAAAAGCATACACATTTACTTAATATGAGTTTTATGGGACAGGGAAGCCTTCATAATAAAATGAAGACCTAAAGAAACAGAAAAGCTGGGTCCTTTACACTCATGTTTGATGAAGAGTGGACAGCTATGCAGGGGTATGATTGCACAAGGGCGTCTGACCTAGTAGTCACAGGCTGGGGGTTTTAGCAAGGGCTGTGTTTGGATTCTTCCCTGTGACCCTGTGTTTTCAGAGACAAGGATGCTCATTTCCTCTGTGAGAGGGAGGACATCTCTCACATTAGGGTCCTATGACCTGCTCAGAGGTGGGGAAGAGAAACCACCCTGCTTCAGCTGTTCCCTAAAATGGTAAAGTGCCATATTTTGGAGTGGTGTGTCCTAACCCCCTTGTGGGCAATAGAAATTCTTCCCTAGTAGGTACTGTATTGGTCTGCTTTCCTGTTATGGGGACAAAATGCCCCAAATCAATACATTGTCCTTGTCAGCTCTTAAAACTGTCTGCAGGGACAGTAGAAGACTCTGGTGTGATTTAAGGACATTCATGCCTGGGCTGTAGCTACTGTTTTGTTCCGGGCTAGGAAGTCTTGAACTGTTTCTTTTGCCTGTCTGAGCTTTATTTTCCCATCAGTAACTTATGGACAAATAATAAGATCTAGTCATGGGATTATTGTAAAGATAGAGTCAAATAATAGATCTAAAGCACGATGTGAAAAGCAGTGTCTGGGGACCCATGAGTCCCAATAAGTGACAATCAGATGGGTGGTTGGCTTCTCTATCAGGCAGCACTTAGGAGACTAGGACAGGGAAAGGCATCATCCCTTCCTCCTTTCCATCCCTTTCCATCCCTTTTCCTGTTGTGAGCCCCAAAACCCATGTGTAAGCTGTAAGTCCAGGGACTGTACCTGGTCTGAGACCCCACTCCTGACTCAGGGTTTCCAACATGTCCTTGTGACTTTGGTTAACATAAGAGACTAAGAATTCGGAGAAACATTTTGGTTTCCTTTTTATCACATTCTTCAAAAGGAATGGGGGTAGAATGGCTCATTGGGAGCAGCTGGTAAGAGAAGCAGGGGGAGGGAGAGGGTGGTGGCCCCAGGAACATATATGACCCCTGGTGCCTGACTCTAGTGGGCATTTGACAGTTGTTAACTACAGGAGCTGACCCTGCATTCAGGACAATTAATATTGGCTGGTGCAGGACATTTGGGAAATTCATACTGAGGTGTAAATATAAGTTAAGAAGTCAAATGTATATTGACTTTTTATTTCTAAGTGACACATGGTAATTGTACATGTGTAGGGGGTTCAGTGTGACATTTCCATACGTGTATACAATATGGAATGACCAGGTCAAGGTAATTGGTAGATCCATTACCTCAGATGTTTATAATTGCTTTATGTTGGGAACATTCATAAATCCTCTATATCTTCCATTTTGAAATATTCAATTAATTTACACCAACCATGATTATCTTACTGTGCTATAGAACATTAGAAGTCATTCTTCTTACCCAGTTGTACCCTGGTACCCCCTAACCATCCTCTCTCTAGCCTTCCCAGGTTCTGCCAACCACTATTCTATTTTCTACTCTTTTGAGATCAACTTCTTAACTTCCGCATATAAGTAAGAACATGAAATATTTGTCTTTCTGTGCCTTATTTCACTAATGTAATACCCTCCCTCCAGTTCTACCAATGTTGTTACAAATGGCAGAGTTTCATTCTTATGGCTGGATAGTGTTTTATTGTGAATGTTTATTTCATCTCCCTTATCCATTCATCCATTGATGGACACTTCCATGTCTTTGCTAAGGCAAATACTGCTGCAATAAACACACAAGTGCTGATGTCTATGCGACATGCTGATCTTGAGTCCTTTGGCTATATACCCAGAAAAGAGATTGCTGAATATAAGTTTCTTATAAGATGCCTGAAGTTTACACCCCAAGACATACTTACAATCCTGTGTCAGCCTTTTTCTTCTTCTCCCAAGATGTGCTGGCAAAATTTGGTGGTTCCACCTAAACTACACAAATGTGAGTCACCATTTAAGGTCTCAGAATTGATCTTCTGATACTTCCATATCTGGATTATTTTTACTTCTTTATATCTCTCTACTGGGGAATGCATGGAGCCCCAAGCTTGGCTCCTGTCTCTCCCACCCCTCTGCACCTTCTTCAGCACTAACTCTGGGACAGCACTGCTGTTGGAACTCAAGGAGTGGCTGAAGAATCAGTGGATATTTTTATAACCCACATCCTGGCTTTCCAAATCAGAATCATCCACTCAAGGATGAATGTTTTTATTTACATTGTTCCTTCTGTTTGGCTGAGTCATCCAGCTAGATTAGAACCTCTGCTTCTGCCTTCAGAGTGGTCCTGGGTGTTACTTGATCAGCATCAAACTTCTCCTCTGGACTTGTAATGATAGTAACTGGCATTCATTGATTGCTAATCAGTTTCTTACAGGTGCAGGGATGCATTTGAGCCAGGTAAGTCGGGCAAGCATTTTGTGTATCTTATGGGTGTGGAAAACTGAGACTCAAAAAAGTGACAAGGGAGGACTTGAATTCCAGCTTGTGTTTTTTGGATAAAGACAAAAAATAGAATTTTTCCAAAAGAATATTTGGAATTGCATGTGCTGCTTATGCAGAAAGCTGTGGCTTGCAGGAAAGTGGTAACCTAGCGTGCAGAATGGCTGAGCAGTTATGAGGAACTCCATCCCTGGAGCTGGGCAGGGTGGTCAACCCTGAGGCCACCACTCTTCTTGGTGGATGATTTGTTAGAACTGTGTTAACCCTTTGAGGGCGTAGTTCTTGACTCTAGCATCCAGGCTTCTTTTCATCTCCCTGTTTGTCTCTCATCTATTACACATGTCTCCAGGGGAAGACCTTATAGTAGATGGCAGTGGTGATCTTAATGGCTAATTGAAAAATCATGGGCTTTTAAAGCTCAGAAAGGCTTTCAGAAAGATTGATGATGGCCCTTGTGCCGTGTAGTGTTTACCTTCTGCAGCTCCTTTCTGCCGCTCATTTCTTTCCCAAGGATAAAAACCAGGCAGGTACCCAGCGCCCCCCCTTCTCTCTCTCCCCTCCCCCGCATCGTCCTCTCTCATTACTGCATGCCATTGTCTCCTGGCCCTGCAGGTTTTCTGTTGTAAATTTGGGAAATAAGACAGTCTGGGACTATCTGAGCTTGCTTTAAAACAACCACTTAGGTGGAATTGTGGCTGTTTTTATCCCACATCATGAGCAATAGCCCTTATTTCCCTAAAGTAAGAAAGGGATAGCTATCATCAACACCTAAGAAATAAAATAACGATAGTTTATAATGGTTTGTATTTTGGGCCACGTATCTGCTCCTCCCCCTGCCTCCCAATCTTTGCAGTTATAGCTAGAGTCTGAGCTCCTGAAAGAATGCCAGTTTGAAGGGCGGTGGGTATCCGCAAAGAGGTGGGAATTCAGGGCTTTCTTTCTAATTGTCACTCAGTCGTGGAAAGCTCCCAGGGGAGCTCAGTTTCCACATAGACTAGGTTAGATGGTTTTTCAGACTAAAATTGCATGTAGCAATAAAGTGTTTAGGAATAGTAGAGGTACTGATATGTTTGTCAATTTTTCTTAGAAAGTAAGAAAATAAAAAAGAAAAAACAAACAACAACACAAAAAACCAAACCCAGATCAAATAAACAAGTAGCCCCTGCCTGTGACCATCTCATCTTTCATAAAATAAATGATATTTGAATACCAACATATTTAAAAAGCTTAGTTCTCTAAATTGTAAATACACGGATTTTTAAAATAGGATCCTTTAAATCTTTGAAATTTTGCATTATGAATAGCTTCCTACCTTTGGCTTATCATTGGCTTATCTTATTTTTCAAACCTCTAACAAAGGAGGGGCCTGAAATACATGTTAGAGTAAATACACTTTGGCAAACATGAAGAAATGCCTGCCAAAACTGCACTATGGCTCTCTGGTTAGTAAATCAAAGGAGTGATTGAGGATTTTCTGTTTTGCTTATGTAGATATTCTAAAAGTTCTTCAAATATTTAATATTATGAATGGATAATAAACAACATAAACTATGTTAAAATCTTCAACCTAGATGTTTCAGGGGATGAGCAGCTGTAAAGAATATGTCTTGGTATATTGACACCAATGTCAGGCATCATACACAGTAAATCTCCTTTTGTACTTTTTGTTCTTTACGGCAGGTGCTGGTTGGTCCCCTGCCACCACAGTGACTCTGAGTCTCTGTCCATCTCCGTCTTACTTCCACCTTTCCTGCCTCAGTTTCTCCTAGAATCTGTTTTCTGCTCCCTCCTGACACCACACAGCCCTTACTGTCTCATGGTCTTAGTCTCTGCTGCTCTTCAGCTTCCTGGGGCCTCTGCTCACCGACCTGTCCTCTCCCTGGCTGTTTTCAGTTCAAGTTCCTGAGAAAGCAGGCTCTGCTTGGGTCTGTTGTGAATCAAGCCCCTGTTTGAACAGAGCCCCTCAGAGGGGCTGTTATCCAGCTGATAGTCCTGGGCTTGTTGGTTGTGGCTCATGTGTGCAGTTTGCTGTGCATTGATGCACCAAATGGGTGGGGTTCCGGTGCTCTTCAAAGCCTGAGTATGTTCAAGATCCTGTGCAGAACATGGTGACTATAGTTCATAAAAATGTACTGCACACTTGAAAATCATGGAGTTGATTTTAGTGTTTTCATCATGTGAGATAAGGCACGTATCACTTAGTTTAATTTAGCCCTTCCACAATGCACACATATTTCAAAATATCATGTTGTGTATCATAAATATATATGCTTTTTATTTAAAATAAAAATTCAAACGTTAAAAATAGAGCTACAATATTATTTAGTCATCCCACTACAGAGAAAATGAAATCTATCAAAGAGAATCTGAACTCTTGATCGCAGCACTATTCCAAATAGCCAAGAAATAGAAACAGCTGGAGTGTCCATCAACTGGAGAGTGGATAAGGAAATTGGGGGTATATTACACAAAGGAACACTATTCAGCTATAAAAAGAACTGAATGTTGTCATTGGCAATAACATGGACAGCACTGGAGATTGCTAAGTGGAATAAGCCTGGCACAGAAAGATGCTGCATGGTGTCTCATTCATATGGTGTCTACAAATGCTGATCTTAGAACATTTAGGGTAGAATGGTAGATCTCAGAGACTTGAAACATGGAGAGGTTGGAAGGCTGAGGAAGGTTAATCAGTGGGTGCTGAGTTTTAGGTAGGTAGGAGTGAAAAGTTTTGGGGCTCTATTGCAGAATATGGGACCGTAGGTAACTGATATGTACTGAGTATCGCAGAAGCTGAAGAAAGGGTTTTGAATGTTCTCACCATTAAAAAATGATACATGTTTGAGGAGATACATGTTTAACCTGATTTAAGTATTATGCAATGTCTGTATGTGTTGAAACATAACAGAACATCCCATATATAGGGACAATTTTTTAGGGTTTTATATACGTTTAAAAATGTAATTTAATTTTTAAAAGTCCTGAGGTAAGAATGTTGAATTTACCTGAGCCCACACTGCGGGGAAAACAGCTATGGTTTAGAAACCTCCCATGCTTTCATGACCCAGCAATGGCTGGGGACAAAAGACCACCCTCGTGATTTCGGAGAAGACCCCCTTCCTTCTCCTTCAACCTAAACTCTTGGAAGGCTCCCAAAGACTTTCTTGTTTTCTCGTGTGTGTGTGTGTGTGTGCGCGTGCCTGTGTGTGGTACTGAGGACTGAACCTAGGGCCTGAGCACTAAGTTACATCCCCAGCCTCATTTTATTTTTTATTTTGAGACGAGGTCTTGCTAAATTCCCCCAGAGGGACTCAAACTTGCAGTCTTCCTGCCTCAACTTCTTAAAGTGTTGCTCGACAGGCATGTGTTACCACACCAGGCTTGTACCTGGCTTTTGCTCGCCTTAGTACCACAGCCCCGGTGTCTTGCATCCAGGAATGTTCTTTTGATTGCACTGGCCTGTATCAAATCATCCCCCTCATTGGGCCCTCATGTCTTTTACGTAGGAATTATTTTCTCCATTCCATTCAGGAGTAAACTAAAACTTGCCCCAAACCATGTGGACAAAGAATGGCTGGCATTGGGTTTCAAGGGTAGCATGGAACAGGACTTCTGAGCCAGGGTCCTTTCTTACCACCTTGTGGTCCTGTCCCAACTCTGGACACACGGCTAGGTTTTCTGAGTCTCTGTGGGGACTCGTGATGGCTCTACCAGGCCGGAGGACACTTCTTGGTGACCAATGGACTCAGCTCTGGCCCCCATAGGGCTCCACATTAAACAGTCATTATTCTTTTCCTTTGCATCTCTGCATCTCACAGGACTTTCAGAGGCAAACACACAAGTTCTTCAGAACCATCAGTGGTATTTGTCAGCCTTGGTATGAGCTCTGGTGCCTGGCAGGAGGCTGACTGTGCTCAGGGGAGAAAACATGCAGCCAACTTGCTGGAGCAGCTAGACTGGCTCCAGGTTTGATGCTGTTTGCAGACTTTGACATAGGATGTCCTGGAGGCTGCCACAAGGACTCCACTGAAGCAGCAGCTGCGGTTTTTGTTGGCTTTTCATGCCATAGCCCTGAATCGTGACTCTCAGCTTTCTGGTCTGGGAGACAGTGAAACACGTGTACTGGGTAGAACAGTGTATCCTGCACGTCTGCAGGCATGTCCTAGAGGCCACCAACTTTCAGAGTGGTGCAGGCTGCTCCCAGCATTCCTGCCACCTGTGCCCATTCCGATGTGAGGCAGAGCCCGGTGGGGGTGGTGGGCTGGGACCAGCACTGCTTCACAGAACCCTGAGCACCATAAGTGCTTTCTTCCTGGTTTAAAAAACATACATTCAACCTCTGAATAGATGATAATTCTAGAAAATGCTCAGTTTTTTTTTTTGTCTTTGAGGTGTTTGAAAATATTATTTCTACCTGAGGGCAGTGGCTCTTTTTTTTTTTTTTTTTTTTTTTTATGAAACCTAATGCTTTTATTTAATGTGAAAGTATAATAACATTATTTGGGGTCTCCTTGAACCTTACATAGAAGAAGATAAAAAGATGTTTCCAGAAACCAAGTAGGTTAAAAACAAAATTGATTCTTTAGTTTGCTTCTCCAAGGGCTATATCTTCATCTTAAATGCTAGTGCTTTCATAATGTGTGTTTAGAAAATATAAAAATAAAGAGCCATTTCCATAATTTCAAACACTCTTGCCACAAAATCCCTATTCTATCACTAATAAAACATGTGTTACAAGTTGAGTTACCTACTGTACTTAAATTTTGGGTTTCTTTGTGTTAAAGTGGGGGATATCTACCATACAGAGTTTTCAAAAAAACTTTTGAGGGAGGAGGGGGAACAGGAGTAGGGATAAAGTTATAATGAGAAATCTGCTCTGGGTAGTTTTGTATTTTACAAAGGTTTGTGCTACTTATACTGTTTAAGTCTGAATATCTGAACTAGAAGTTTCCAAATGTGAAACTTTTTGTGTGCCCATATGACAAGACAAGTGAAAAATTCTGCATCATGAATATTGGTTTTTCATGAAAACTTATTAAAAATATTGCTAAAATTTCCCTCAGACTATGTGGATTATGTATTCATAAATGAATTTTGCATTTAGATGTGAGTTTCATCCCCAGGATATCATATTATGTATATGCAACTATTCCAAAATTGAAAAAAATTCAAGTTGTGAAACATTTCTGGTTCCAAGCCTTTTGGGTAAGGGATAGTCAGCCTGTTGTGGTAATTACCATTTGCTGCTCTTAGGAAGCCCAAGCTCCTTTCATTATTGCCATTTCATTTTCTTATGATGAGCACATGATATGACTTTCTACCTACTTCCAATCACGTTCAGCTTGGTCTCCACTGGCCCCCCTGCACAAGGGCTAAAGGGCTGCCCCCTGCAGGATGTCTGGCACATAGACCATGATGGTGTTTTCCCTAAGAAGACACCAGCTGGTCCCCACCTCCCTACCCTGGTACTGGTGAGCAAGAGCACACCCTGGGCCTCTGTATCATTTCTTTTTCTGATACAGGTGCAATATGCCTTATCTGAAATGCTTGGATTCAGAAGTATTTCAAAGTTTGGACCTTTTTGAATTTTGGTACATTTGTATATTCATAATGAGATATGCTGGGGTTGGGAGATACTTCTAAACATGCAGCGCATTTATGTTTTATATGTACTTGTGACAGCTCGCCTGAAGGTCATTTTATCTAGCATTTTTAGTGTGCTTGTGTTTTGACTGAGACCCATTACATGAGGTCAGGCATGGAATTTTCCACTTGTGAGGTTATGTGGGTGCTTAAAAACTTTGGATTTTGGAACATTTTATATTTCAAAATTTTGTATTAGGGATATTCAATCTATATATATTCAACAAGGCCCTATGATCAAAGTGTCACAGAATGCACCACTTTTATCAATGGTGGCATTACTGTACAAAAACACTGGAAGTCTGAAAGTGAAATCCAGACTTTCTGATGGCATCTTCCCAAGATTGTGGTCAGCTCCTTGAGGACAGGGCTCTCTGTTCCTGGGTGGTATTCCTCACTGAGGCTACAAGTTGCAGGCCCTGCCCAAAGGAATGCTTGGGAGACAGGCCCAGGGAAGACAGAACTTGGCTTCAGTATCAAGCCAACAGAGACATCGAGCCAATTCACACACAGCCACTGCAAGAAGAGAGGAAGTTGCTTTCCGAGTGTGTGCACGGTAGTCTCCAAATTCACTTCAATCCTGAGAAAGCTGTTAATTGAGCTCCAAATACCTGACAAACATCTGAGAACACACAGAAAAGCTCTCCAGAGATGCAGCTTGAAGGCAGATTCAGTCACAGAGGTGGTCACGGAGACGCCCTGTTCTGCCCAGGGTGTTAGCAGTAGTTTCTGGTGCTGGTGCTGATCGGCCTCAGAAGGCTGCTGTGGGCAGGAGATGTAATTTGCAAAGGGAGCAAGGCTGAACTTTTTGTGCATAACTTTTGACCCTTTTGAAGTGAGGATATTTCTCTGAGTGTCTGGGATACTTCAGCATCTGGTTCAGTTGGGAAACTCACAAGCGTCCTTGACTTTGATCTTCCAGCCATTTGGAGGTGGAGTAGAGAAAAAAGTAAAACACCTAGACTCTTATTCTTATAACCCCCTTACATATTCTCTCATTTTCCATAACTTTCTGAATGCTTTTGTTACAGTCACAAATTACATTATGGTACTATGTTCAATGAGAGAATATACAGTCTGAAAAATGATAATCAAAATGACCCTAACTTGGATCTTATTGATCAGGGCTACGTTTTGCAGGTTTCTATAACAAAATACCTGAGACAATCAACTTATAAAGAAGAAAGTTTTGTTTTGACTTATGATTTTAGAGGTTTCAGTTCATGGCTGTTAACTCTGTTTTTTTGGGTCTGCGGCAAGGCAGCACATCATGGCAGGGAACACGTGGCAGAACAAAATGTTCACCACATGGTCAGGCATGAGTATTCAGTCCCCATAGCCCATTCAAGGGTCCTCCCATGACTGGATGATCCCTCTGTAGTCTCCACTTCTTAAGGTCCCATTGCTTCCATGTTCCTTCAAAGGTTCCTTCATAGCACATGAGCTGGGGGCTAATCTTTAGCTTATGAGTCTTTAAGGGACCCAGGGAGATCAAATAGCTTCAGTTCCATGCAACAAATAGTTACTGATCATCTGTTTCATGCTCCAGACAACCTAGAGTCACTCAGCTTTTAAATAAATAATTGTATGCATGGACCTCCTTCCTTTACACAATGACAACGTATCGAAGTGATAGCAGAAATATACAAGTTCTGCTCTATTCTACATTTGCATATATTTGTGTTCACATGCACAACACACACAAAAACATACACACTCAATTCACAGGAAGAAGTCTTATGAAGATGCTGTAGAAAGACTATAGAGACTAGGTTGTTTTAAATTTAAATTTTTCTGCAGCAGTTTTTCTATCACATGAAGGAGCTATGTCTATGCAGTGGTGCTAACATGATTTTTTGGTGGATACAGTCAGGTATATATATACAAGAAAGTTTTGCAAATTAACTTTTGCTACTGAAGTATTACAAAAATGTTTTTTTCCTATCATTGTGCTCTGGCAATTAATCCTGTTCTGAGATCTTTGTGGCTATACTGTGATTCACCTGGAAACAGATGTCTCTGAGGAAGGATAAGTTCTAGGTTTTGAAAGCTCATAGATAGATATCTCATTAGGATATCTGTGGTCACTGGGAAATTTTATCTATGATTGTCAGGCACACTCTGTATTTTAATTTTATGACTTTTTCTATCAAGGTGCCAGCAGTCAACGCCAGATTCTCCAAATTGGCCTTTAAAATCAGTCTAATCCCTGTCATGCTCCTTGGCAGTTGATGTGAGTCACTTTGACAGTTTTTGAGTCTGCAGATTTACCAGAAGGACAGGAAGAAAGAAAGTTTTATAAATACTTTGACCTTGAAATAAAGAGACTTCACTTTTCTGCTCCAGAATTTACCAGGAACTCTCTTAAAATTCAAGGGTAAGAAGGCAATCATGTCAGGAAAGGCAAATTTATCCTTACAAATCCATGTTGGGCAACTCACACCAATGAGATTTTGTTCCACATCTGTGGTAATTTACTAGATGATTGAACAGAGTTGTTAGCGAAGGCCTGGCTTTTTCTTTGGTGGACTTCAGCAGAAGCACGACCCTCAGGCCAAAATGTCTTGTGACCTAAGAATTTACAACAGAAAGGAGCTAGCCGACCTGCCTGAGCAATTGCAGGAGAGATTGGGAAGGTGGGGGATTTGAAGAAATTTTGGAGCTGAGGTAAAACACTGCACATAAGGGATTTTACAGGGATAAAAAGATATGTGCTACAAAAAAATTCCAAAGAGGTTTTATAGCCAGAAAAGTGAGGAAAGCTCAGAGAGGGCCCTTACACAGTAAGGAACCAGGCATGTGAATCTGGGGACAGGAGAAGGAGCCGAGTAGAAAAATACGTGCACCAAGAGGTGATCCGAGTAGTTCCAGAGTGTATTTCCAGCGTCACCGTTTCCTAAGACACACAGATCATTTTAGTACAGTAAAACCTCAGTTTGGGAGTGTAATTCATTTCCGAAACATGCTTATAATCCAAATTACTTGTATATCAAAGCAAATTTCCCCTTAAGAAATAAAGGAAACTCAGATGACTTGTTCCACAGCCCAAAAATATTCATATAAAAATGATTACAATACTGCAATGTAATACAAAATAATAAACAAAATACAAAGTATAAAGACAAACAAATTAACTTTCACTTACCTTTGAAAACCTTTGGCTGATGTGAAGGAGCAAGAGAAAGGAAGGTTACTGTGTAGGACAACTTTCACTGTCCCTGGCAGAATCACTGCTATCACTGCCAATGGAATCTTTTGCTTTTTGTGCAACTCCAACAAGGAACCTATCCAATGACACTTTTGCCTCCTTTTGAGGATTTCGCAGAAATGTGACATCGCGCTGTCATTAAACAGATTCATCACTTGCACTGCCTTATTTGGGTGGTTCTCTTCTGCAAAATTTTGCACTGTTTCCCATAGTTTACATTTTGAAGTGAGGGATTCTTCTGCCTTTTTCTCTTCCTCCTATGAAGATGAGATCTCCGCCAAAACCTCTTGGTGTTGGGAGATGATCACTTACAATTCCACAGAGAGAGAGAGAGAGAGAGAAAGAGAGAGAGAGAGAGAGAGAGAGAGAGAGAGAGAGAGAGAGAGAGAGAGAGAGAGAGAGAGAGAGAGAGAAACCGTTGGCTCAGTTGAGACATTCAGTGTCATGTACACCAAGACATCATTTATCAAGTTAAAATTTATTAGAAATGTTTGCTCATCTTGTGGAACTCTCACAGAACAAGTTACTAGAAATCTAAAGTTTTATATAAATAACCCAAACCCAGTGGCTCTCAGTAGGGTCTTCCATCCACCAATAACAAGACAAAACCTAAACAAGACAAAACAAAAAGTCACCTCAAATTAGCATTAACACCCAGAAATGTATGCTATTCCTGTTTTTAAGTTTTTAGCCCTGCCACATGGGAAGAGCTTATATAGGGAACTTGGTATTTGTTGTTGGTAGTAGTGCTGAACTTGACCAATCCAATAGAAAATGAAAAAATTCAAAGATGTGATAACTTTACATGGTTTGGAAAATAGAAAAAATACTAGCAGGAAATACTTTCCTGTTGTTTTAACATTGTTTTACTCATTCATGACTAGTTGATAAATGATTAATCATCTCAGGGCACATGTTGAGTGTCAGAGACACAATGAGCAACATGGGCACAGGGCCTGTGCTCTGGCAGCCAGGTCAGCAGGGAAGCAGGCAGCGTGAGCCATTACCATCCCAGAAAACCAGGAGTGATGAACCCTGAAGAACAAGTTTCTCACTTTCAAATTTCTGGATGAAGAGCTTTTTTGAATAAGTACAGTTTTGTCCTTAATTTGAATCTATTCTCTTATCTATTCATTAATAAATATTGAGGGCTTTCTATGTGCCAGGTGCCATTCTCAGTTCCAAAGTGAAGCCCCTGGAGAATTGTTTGGAGACTCAGATAATGAAAATGGCAAAGCACTTCATGCACATCATTCCCTCTTCTCCTCAGTGCAGAAGTGGGGCAGACACTCGAACACTGGACTGCACCCTCTGCCCACCACCTGCTACTCTCCGAGCCCCCAGGAGCACTGTTACACAGGCATCACCATCCATAGTTTACAGGTTGTGCTGCCCCTGAGAAGCATGAGTAACTTACCCAAGATCACACTGTTAAAAAATGGAATTTTCAAAGACTTTTCAAAGATCTTCTACTACACAGTGTATGACAAATACACTCATTCTTTTTGCTCAATAAAAATCCATTAATGTGTTGCACTGCTGCCTTAAAGATGATGGTCAGGTTCCATGTTGATGAGCTCTGTTTAAGAGGAAGCAGCCTGTGTCCTCCTCCGCCAGTTGGTACATGACACAGCACTTCCCCCAAAGTAAGACCTTCCTAGAAAATAAGCCCTAGTGTGATTTTCCCGGATACTCATAATATAAGCCCTACCCCCCCATAAGCCCCAGTTAAGATTGTCAGCCAGATGGGTGCATTTAGTACATCCATTGCAACCCAGCATGGTCATATCAAACTATGACAGTGTCACAGAAGATGACATGACTGTATTTGCATAAAGGTAGATTTTTGTACATGAAAAAGTATAGACTGTTGCACATGAAGAAATATAGATTGTTGTACATGAAGAAATAAATAAGACAGCAATAAGACAATAAGAAAATGAGCCCTACTGCATCTTCTGGAGTAAAATTTAATGTGAGACTTGGTCTTATTTTGGGGGGAATATGGTAGTAGTTTCTTTTCCACTTCAGGCTGACCAGTGGTGCTGCCTGCATGACTGGAGCCTTTGCCTTGAGACAACTTGTGGATTACACTGTTAACCTTACCCCCAGAAGCTTGCCACAAAATATCTCATTTTTATTTTTTTCACAAAGCTCTAGTATATTGATAACAATTGGAACGAAGCGACGTCTATTTGTAGAATTCTGTTTTTAGTAGTGATATTTCCACTGACAAAATATAGTCATTCTCCATTATGAAAATTAAATGAATCCTGGGAGTGAGCTGCTTTTTTTCTAAACAGGAAATTTCAGTATGAAACTTGGCATAGTTTCTTCAGGAGGCAGACCTAACTGCTCCTCTTCCAACCTGCAGAGGCCCAGAAGTGGATTATCTGTGCTTACCAGGAGGATTAGTGTTGGGACCTACTTTCCTTCAAGCTTTATGGCTTCATTCAGTAGTAGCCCAGGCAAGAGGCCCAGAACCAGGGGAGATGACCCAGCAGAAGTCCAGAACCCCAAGGCATGCAGGTCTGAAAATGGTGGCAATGAGCAAGCGAGGAAGACAGAAATCCAAACCCTGACTGCATAGCTTCCCAATGCTGAACACACTTGAAATTTTGCTTTTGCAAGTGATATATATTTCTTGTCATCTCTGCAGTAATACTGTGAAGTAAGTGGAGATCACAGGTATTTTCACATTCAGCATGAAGAACCCAAGAGAGAATAAGAACAGAGAGAGTATGTGACTGCACAAGCACTACAGTCCAACACTACTCAGAGCTCCCGCTGCTCATTGGCGGGGTTGCTTTGCATTTTACTTTTTGAAAATATTTTGTCCCTCAGTGCAACAGTAACCTATATTCACTGCTGACAATTTTTGAAAGTGCCAAAAGTATTAAATAAAAATCATGTGAAATAGAATTGTATGTAATTTTATTATCCAGAAATAAGTTATTTTCATGTAGATTCTTGTAGCCCTTTTTCTCTTCCTGCATGGGCATACACTTAGGGAAACATACTTTTCCCAAATGGGGAGTCTGATTGCCCCTCCTGTTTGCTAGGCAGAAATGACTGTGAATTTTTTTAATTCCTGTAACATCATGTGTAATAGGTATATATCATTTTTGATGGATTCTATACTTGATTTAACTGATCTTTTGTTTTGGGGCACTTTCATTGTTTTCATGAATGTAATTTATAGCTGGATATTTAGATGAGAAGTTGTCTTGGAATAAAAGATGATCTTTTTACTTCCAAATATAAATTTAAAAAATTAATACATAATTGAAATGAATTATTTAATTAAGTAAAATGTCCACACTATACTACTGTACAGATTTATCATTTTATTTTATACTCTCCCTAATATTGTATGAGAATCATGGATGTTCTAAAGTATGGAAATTGTCAGTTTTTAAAAACTTTAGCCATTTTTGAGGATATATAGTAATATTTCCTTATGTTTTCTTCTGTATGTTTTTCTGATAACTAATTATGTTGAACATTTTTTTACACATATACTGGTGGTTCACATATCTTCTACTGTGAGATGTCTCATCAAGTTTTAACCCATTTTTAATTGGGGTATTTATTTTTTAAGGTTTTTATTTTTATGGCATATATTTAAGATACATAACATGATGTTTTGGTACAGTGGAATAGTTATAGTTCAACAAATTTGCATATTTATCATCTTCCATAGTTACCATTTTTTGCTGTGCTAAGACAAACTAAACTCTATTTTCTCAACAAATTTTCAGTACATGATATTAATAGCTATGGTCCTCATATTGTATGTTAGATCTTTGACTTCCATCTCCTCATTCCTCCTACCCTTGGTAACTACTAACGTTTCTAATTTGTTCTCCTTTTGTTTTGTATTTGTTCAATATTTTTTGTCTTTTCTTCTTTTTTAAGATACTCATATAAATTGGATCAAATAGCACTTACCTTTTTGTGCCTGGCTTATTTCACTCAGTTTAACGTCTGTCTGGCTTCTCCATGTTGTTGCAAATGGAAGCTTTTCCTTCTTTTTTTTAAAGACTGAAGAGTATCCATTGTAAATATGTCATAATATTTTATTCATCTATTGAAGGGTACTTGGATTGGTTCCATACATTGGCTACTTTAAATGATGTTGCAGTGAGCATGGGTGCGGAGCTATCTTCATGAGGTTCTGATTTGATTTACTCCGGGTACACACTTTGCAGTGAGATTATGGGGTCATGTGGTGGTCTTTTTTAAGAGCAACCTCCATTATAGTATATAGCAGCATACTCTTCTTTCCTAGTTTATAGAATTATCATTCATGTTTTTCTTCCGTAATGGCTGTGCTAATTCACAGACTTATTAACAATGTACCAGAGTTACCTTTGCTCTGAGTTCTCACCAAAACTTACCTGTGTTTTGATTTTTGGTAATAGCTATTCTAACAGGTGTCAAGTGTTGGCTCATTGAGGTTTGAATTTGCATTTCTCTAATGATTAGTGATACTGAGCATCTTTTCACACACACATTGGACATTTTATATCTTTGTAAAAATATCTATTCAGGTCCTTGGCTCATTTTTATTATTAAAAATGTTTTCCATTGAGTTATATGAGTTTTTTATATATTTATGGCATTAATGTCATATATATTGTTTGCAAATATTTTCACATGATCTATAGTTTACCTTTGTTGATTGTTTCCTTTGCTTTACAGAAGCTCTTTAGTTTGATACATCTCACTTCTTTATTTTTGCTTTTGTTCCCTTGGTTTTTGGTATGATATCTGAAAAGTTATTTCCAATGCCAATAACAAAGAGATTTCCCCCTTAGTTTCCTTTCAGGAATGTCACTTTCAGGTTTTGTGTTTAGAACTTTAATCCAATCTGAGTTGATTTTATGTATGTGTAAGATACAAGATGCAGCTGTTTATCTGAATGTCATACTGCTTGTTACTGCTGGTTTATACAAAGTTGATATCATTGCAGTTTTTCCAACGTGTTTTTCCCCAAGTGTGTTCTAGTTATTATAATTGGTTTTTGGCACATCATGTATATTTTTAAGAAGAACTTGTCAATTTCTGAAAAACAAATTTATAGAAAAATATGATGAGAATTGGCACCTTAGCAATATTCGGTGGATATTTCACTTGGTATATATCTCTAAATCACTTAGATTTTTCATTTTGTATTTCTCTAAGATATATTTTATGACTTTTAGTGTGCTGGTCTTATAACAGTTTTTTAAATGTATCTCTAGAATTTTATTTTTTGAATATAATTTTTACTGCCATTATGTTTTAATTATATTTTTATATTGTTCATTGCTTGTATATAGAAATATCATTGATGTTTTATGGTGACCTTATATCCTGTGACATTACATTTACCTATTATAGCAGTTTTAAAAATAGATTTTAGGTACTTTTTATATAAATTCTCACACTACTTTTAAATAAAGGCAGTTTTATTTTGTCTGGTCTTAATATATTCTACCTCTTTTCTTGTTTTATGCCCTAAGACCTGCAGTGCCATAATGCATAGACAAGGTGAAAAAGGACATACTTACTTTGTTCTCAATCTTTTAGGAACTGAGTTTTACTGTTGAATGTAATGTTAACTGTTGGCTTTTTGTAGATTCCCTTTATCAGAATGATATCAGACTTCTCTTTCTTTTTTGTTTGTCTGCTTTTGGAAACCGGGGATTGAACCCAAGTCTTATGCATCCTAGTCAAGTTCTGTACCACTTAGCTATGCTCAGCTACACTCATCACCCAGAAGTTTGGCTTTTTGTTTGTTTGTTTTGTTAAGTCATGAATAGATATCAAATGTTCTCAAATGCCTCTTCTGCATCTACTCAGATACACATATGGCTTTTCATCATTTTTACATATTTCAGGCTCTGATTTGATTTACTAATATTTTACTAGGAATTTTTGGATCTATTCTCATTAAATATACTGGCATCTTCTTGGAAGAAGGAATAATATTTCTGCTTGATTTGTATCAAGAGAATGTTGGCTACATAAACCAGGCGAAGTAATACTCATCCCTGCCCAGTTTCCTTAGCTTATGATATATTGGCATTGTTTATTCTGTAATTGTAGAATTCACCAATAAAGCCACTGGGATCATTACTTTTAGTTTCTTTTTGAAGGGTATTTTTGCTTAAAACTTCTTGATTATTCTTTCTTTAAATATTTTTCTGTCTCCACTTTTCTTTCCCTTCCTTTTGTGAATCCAAATGCACATATATTAGATCACATGTTACCCCACAGGCCACTGATCCTCTGCACCACTTAAAATTTTTTTTTTCTCCTTGAGCCCCATTTTGAATAGTTTCCCATGCTGTGTCAATTTATTAATCATTTCTTCTTCAGTGCACAACTTGCTTTTCATACATCTAGTGTATTTTTTATCTTAAATACTGTATTTTTATCTAAAATTTCCATGTGTTTTGATGCCTTCTATTCATCTCCTCATTATATTTATGAATCTTCTTGCGCATGTACAATGAACATCTTTGCCTACCACTTCTGTCATTGCTGATATTGCTGTGTTTATTTCCCGTGATTGACATTTTTCTTTGAGGGTCATTTTTTTCTTCTTTACATGAGGGATAGTGATGTTTGATTGTATGTCAAACATTGTGAATTTAATATTTCCAAGTCCTGGACTTTTGTATTCCCTGAATTCTGTTAAATCTTATAATTAACTGAATTGTTTGAGGCTTATTTTTATGGTTTATTTGGATGGTTTCTGAGTGGTCTTGAGCCTAACTTTGGCCCAGTACTAAATGTTTCCTTTAGGAAACAAAGAGAATAGGAAAGAAATAAATTGAGGAAAAAGTTACTAAACAAAAATGAACTAGGACATGACAATTTAAGGAATTCTCAGCCTGTTTAGAATGCAAAACATGCTCTGTGTTAAGACATAATACATGACACCCTTAAAGGAGAGGTTTAATTTGGCTCATGATTACAGGGGGCTCAGTCTATGATTGGCTATTTTCATGGCAGGAGCATCATGGCAGAAGGGAGTGGAAGAGTAAAGATGCTTAGTTCATGGTGGCTGGGGAAGTAAAGCAGGAAACAGAGCCAGAGAAAAGGGGGTCAGGGGCCATATGTAGTACTCAAAGTCATGCTTTCATGATCCACCTAGACATATCCAGAAGTGTGCTTTACTAATCCCCTGGGTGGATCTCACTGCAATCAAGTTGATAGAATTAAATTTAACCATCACACAATTATTAAGAGCTTCACTGTCAAAAGGCAAACTCTTGAGAAAAAGGTGAGAGTGTGGCTAAACTATCTTTTACTAGCACTTTAAAAAAGATCAAAAGTCAGAGTATTCAGTGGCACGAAGTGCTCTTTAATAAGACTAAGCATATGAGTCAGGGATTCCCCTCAGCTATGTTTGCAAAATCCAAAACTAGAGATGGGATTATCTAGAAGTTTCCACAGAAAGCCTCTTGTTTAATAGAGTGAACCCTTCAGACACTTTTGAGAGACCCACGAAGTCCTTGAGAATGTTACATCAGCAGAAACACTATCAGCTTGGGCTGAAGGGAACGAAGAGGACAGAGTGAAAGAAAGCTGCTAGATTACCTCAACTCTGTGAGTAGAAAATAAACTGATAAAGCTATTCAACTGTAAAATTGCTACTTTGCACAAAAAAATAAAGATGTCTCAGAGGTAGATCCTTGAATGATGGAAAATTATTTTCAGGCTTTGAAAGAACTTGGAATTTTCTTAGAAAGATTTTGAAATTTCTTTGGATCAGTGAATCCTTTTTGTAAATATGTTTATTGGTACATTTTTGGGATACAATATGTTTGCATTTATCATTGGGTGCTAGTACTCTAACACGATGTTTCTTAGTTCTTATTTTTGCCCCATTACCTGTGCGCCCTTCACCCCCTCCAGCCTTCCTTATTTACAGAGATTTTGTTTCCATTTTTGTTTCTTTTCTCATAATTTTTCTTTTCCCTTCTTCCCTTTCCCCTTCTCCTCCTGCCACCCCTACCCCTTTGGACCTTTTCCTATTTCAAATTATCAATTATTCATTTTAATCATTTTCATCTTTATTTACACTTTCAGTTTCTCACACTAGAGAAACTATTTGGTATTTACACATGTGTGTCCTATTTATTTCACTTAAGAGTATCACCTCAATATACATCCATTTAGCTATAAATGTCTCTAGTTTCTCATTCTTTATGGCTGAGTAGTACTCCATTTTATAAAAAAACCACATCTTTATCCAGTTTCCAGTTGATGGGCACTTGGACTGTTTTCAAGTTTTAGCTATTAAAAACTGTGCCACTATAAACATAGGTGCACATATATCACTGTGGTATGATTCTTTTAATTCTTTGGGGAAGATTCCCAGTAGCAGAATAGCTGGGTCAAATGGGACCTCTAGTCCTAGTTCTTTGCGGTATCTCCATACTGATGTCCACAGTGGTTGCACCAGTCTACACTCCCACCAACAATGGAGAAGGGTTCCTTTCTCTCCACACCCCCACCAGCATTTGTTAGTGGTTGATTTCTTGATAGCAGCCACTCTTTGTGGGGTGAGGTGGAATCTCAATGTTGTTTTCATCTGCATCTCTCTAATGATGAGTGATGTTGAACATTTTTTCATATATTTATTTGCTGCTTTTATTTCTTTGTCTGAGAAATGTCTGTTCTTTTCAGATGCCCATTTTTGAATTGGGTCTTTGAATTTGGGGGAGTCTGATTTTTTCAATTCTTTATAGATTCTAGATAGTAGACCTTTGTCTGAGGTACAGCTGCTAAAAATTTCTTCCCATCTTGTAGGTTGTCTCTTAGCTCTCTTGCAGTACAGGAGCTTTTTAATACGATGAGATCCCAGTTGTTGATTCTTTGTGCTAGCTCCCGTGCTACTGAGGATTTGTTCATAAAGTCTTTTCCTATGCCAATGTCCTTGAGAGTTCTACCTAACTTATCTTCCAGCAAGTTTAGTGTTTCTGTCTTAATATTTAGATCTTTAATCCACTTTGATCTTAGTTTAGTGCATGGTGATAGGTATGGGTCTAGTTTTAATCTTTGGCAGGTTGAAATCCAGCTTTTCCAATGAATCCTTTTTTTCTTCTACTTTTCTCTCTTCTTAAACCAGAATGTCTACAACTTTTATCATATGTCTGGTCCACCATTTTATTTTGAAAAAATAACTCATTTCTTAAATTTTATAGGTTCACAAATGGAGAGGAATTGTGCTTCACCTGGGTGCTACTTAACACCTCACTTACCCCAGATTTAGAAGATTTAGGTGACAAATTTAATTTGTATAGATGAGATTTGGGGTTCTGATTAGGTGCTTTCATTGGTTGACACTTTTGGGGCATTTAAATGGAATGGATACACTTTGTATTGGAGCAGACCTGTATCACCTAATGTTGGAAGAGGGACTGTGTTGGGGAGAATGATGTATTCCTAGATATATCTCTGTCCTAGTACCTGGAATCCATACCTATGTTAGTTTACACAAAAAGGGAGAATGAAGATTACCGAAGGAATTAAGATTATTACTCCCTTGATTCTAAGATAGTGATATTATCTTGGGTTGTTTGGTAGATTCAGAATACTAGGTCAATTCAAAGAGGCTCAAGAAGGCAGAAGAGTGGATGAAGTGCCAGAAGAATTTGACTCACCCCTGCTGGCATTGAAATTGGTGGAAAAGGACCAACACTCAGCAAACAGAAGTTGGAAAAGGCAAGAAAATGGATTATGTCCTAGAGCCTTCATGAAGGAATGCACCCCTATTGACGCCATGACTTTAGCTCAGTGAGACGCATGTCAGAATTCTGACCTACAGAAAAAATAGAAAATACTTTGTGTTATTTAGAGCCACAGGGGCATTTATTTTGCTGGAGATATAGCACACTGGAAGAATATTTGCTCTGAGTTGAAGAGAGGGGTCGGGGAGAAGAAGAAGGAGAAGGAAAGAAGGAAGGAAGGAAGAAAGGAAAGAAAGAAAGAAAGAAAGAAAGAAAGAAAGAAAGAAAGAAAGAAAGGGAAAAGTGATTGGTTAAATAGGTACTGGGGACTGACAGGCCAAAAATGAGATAGAAACCGAAGTGATTTCACCTAGAGATAATAGCGACTGCCAAACTGAAGGCTGATGGACCAATTCAGGTTATGGCACTAGCATCTGATGGGGTCTCACTGATGAGGATAGACACCTCTGAGGAGGGCTCAATGTTGTGGTTCCAAGGACGTTCAAAAACTCCAAACAGAAAACCCGGACTCAACTCCTGCTACTGGGCAGCAGATATATTTCTGGGTCATGTTGACAAGAAATAGAGACTAAGATGAGCAAGCCCCTTTGTGCTCCTTCCCACAACATTCTAGTTTCTCCAAGAGTTTCCTTAGACAGATTTCCCTACAGAGATTTCCCTAGGTAGAGCCTCCCATGGATGGGGCAGCAGCTAGGAAAAGAGAAACAAGCTTCTCAGGGTCCTGACTCAGCATCACAAAGCAAAGTCTCCAAGGGGAGGGTTTAAGGCTCAGAGACCATCTCTTAATGATAAGGATAGCCGTCTTTCCATCCAGTCTCTGCAGGAGCCATGGTGATCTTGAAATTGCATATGTAACTTTAAAGTGTATGAGTATATATGAAGAGATATGTTGCACAACAATATTTTAGTCAGTGATGGATCATATGTGCGATGGTGGTTATGTAATGGCAGTGGAGCTTAAAAATTCCAGTTGTCCAGTGACATGTTGTACCATTACAGCACAATACATTACACACGTTTGGGGAGATGCCTGTGTAAACAAATGTGCTGCACCACCAGTCAAATCAAAGTACAGCACATGCAACCATGTGTAGTACATAATACTTGAGAATGATAAGAAGTGTTGATGTTACTGGCTTATACATTTATTATACTGTGCTTTTTATCTTTATTTTTAAGTGAACCTCTATTTTTTAAAAAAGTTAAGCACAAAACACCATGGTACATCACAGCAGCAGCCCTGCACTTGTATGGGGAGATCACATTGTGAGGGAATGGCCTAGAGCATCTAGGCTTCTGTGACTGCACTCTAGGATGTTTCCAAGACAAAATTGCCAAAGGCACATTTGTCAGAAGTATCCCTGCGAGAAGGTGAGCGAGTCCCAGCACCCGTAAGGAGGCTCCCTCGCTGCCATTCCATGCTTCTAGGGCAGAGAAGGTGAGCCACGCAGGCACCAGAAGCATCCCCGTGGAAATAGGAAGTCACATAAACAAGCTTCAAAACCAGACTTCCAGATCACCTACAGCAACCCCAAAGGGAAACAAGATGGAACAATCTGATACTCAACCACCTGGACTCTCTGAACTGGCAACAAAAGAGGATCTGGGAAAAATGAAATCAAAAATAATATCTCAGATAACAGCAAAGATTTTGCTCATGGTGCAAGACATGATTAATAAATCTAGAGAGGACACAGATAAAAAAAATAGAGGATCTGAGGAACATGATGGAATCCCAACATAGGAAACAAATGGAATCCATAAAACAGATACAAACAGATTTCCAGGAGATTAAAAACTCCATCAAAAGTCTGCACAGCAGAATGAACCAATGTGAGGATAGAAATTCAGATACAGAAGATAAGATTGCAATTAGTGAACAGGAAAAGACAAATTGCTTTAAAATTGTAAGGGACCACGAGAAATCAATCCAGCAACTGCTAGATGATGCAAAGAAGAATAACATAAGACTGACTGGAGTCAATGAAGAAAGAGGACAGAGTGCAGATGACATAATAAAACTCTTCACAGAAGTGATGGCAGAAAACTTCCCAAGCAGAGGAAAAGAACTTGACATACAGATAAGTGAGGCATATAGGACACCAGGTAGCCTTGGTCAAAAAAAATCTACACATAGGCATAGAATAGTTAAGATTCCAGAAACACAACAGAAGAACAAAATTCTATAAAGCAGTGAGAGAAAAGAAACAAATCACATACAAAGGAAAGCCCATCACAATCACAGCAGACTTCTCAATGCAAACCCTCAAGGCAAGAAGAGCTTGGAGGGATGTATTGGAAGCCCTAAAGGAAAACAGCTTCCGACCAAGATTGAGGTACCCTGCAAAATTATCTTTCAAAATTGATAGAGAAATAAGATACTTTCATGATAAAGAGCACCTCAGGAACTTCATGAATACCAAACCAGCACTCCAAAAAATTTTAGACAGTATCCTAGGAAAAGACAATGAGGATCACAACCCCAGGAAGCCCAGCAGAATGAATCCATTTGGCTTGACAAATTA
The DNA here is from genome assembly GCF_053883595.1 of Heterocephalus glaber. Classification (NCBI taxonomy): domain Eukaryota; kingdom Metazoa; phylum Chordata; class Mammalia; order Rodentia; family Bathyergidae; genus Heterocephalus; species Heterocephalus glaber. The sequence goes on from NW_028258432.1 coordinate 3,676,031, forward strand.
AACACAAAGGGGGAGAATCCAACAAAAAGAAAAAGTCATGACAAGGCTTTTAAAACTTTGAACTTCATCTCCCTAATGAGTGTATAATTCAATCTTGTTATTGTACTGATTAGTATTTTTCTGATTCTAGAGTTGCACACATTTCCTTGTGGTATACTTGCTATTTATCATCTTCTTATGTCTACTTTTTAATTGGGTTGTCTATTAATGAGCTGTAAGAGTTCTTTATATATTCTGCTCATAGGTTATATGCATTGTAAATATGGTCTGTTTAAGGACTACTTTTCATTTTAATGATGTCATTTAAAGTTCTAAATTTTGATGGAATCTCATTTATCAAAATTTATTCTTTTATACACCATGTTTTCTGTATCCTAGGTAGTTCTTGCTTATCCTGAATTCATAAACATTTTCCCTTATAATTTCTTCTTCAAGTTTTATAATTTTAGGCTTTCCTATTTAGGTTCATAGATCCCTTCAAGTTATTTTCATGTATGGAAATAAAGGGTTAAGGTTCATTTTTTAATATGGATACCAGGTGTTCTAGTGCTGTTTGCTGAAAACACTATCTCTTCCTCAGCTCTTGAATTGAGTTTATATTCTATAAAATGCTAATGTTAAATAATCTTTCAAAACTCAGTGGACCATATAGGTGTGGTTCTATTTCTAGATTCTGTGTTTTATTCCAATGATCTATATGTCTTTCCTTACATAAACACTGCCTTGATTACTGTAGCTTTAGAAGAAGTCTTAAAATTAGGTACTAAACATCTTCCAGCACTGTTTTTTTTTCTTTTTACTTTTCTAGGTCCTTTGTACTCCTACATAACTTTTAAATTTCAATATCCAATTCTTCATTTGTAGCAAGTTTACATAGACCTGAATTTTTATATATACCTTGTGTTTTCTAATCCTGCTAAATTCAGGTACAAGTTCTAGGGGCTCCTAGAGATTTCTTAGTATTTTCTCTGTAGATGATCATTCCATCTCCATATAAAGATTTTGCTTCTACCTTGCCAATCCTATCCTAGTTGTGTCATTTTATTGTCAGACTATTTTGGTTTGGGTCTAGGTTTCAAAGTTTAATGGACAGATAAAGAGTTAGCATACCTGTCCTTGTTCCCCACCTTAGGGAGAAAGCATTGCATGTTTTCCATTCATATAAGACTTTTTTGCTAGAAGTATGAAGTGCATGTCGTTGATCTGTTGAGAAGGTTCTACTGTTCTACTTCCAGTCTCCTGATAGCTTTTACCATGAATAGCTGTGGAATTTAGTCCAATACTTTTTCTCCAACTACTGACAGGATCATATGGCTTTTTCCTTTCCTCTGTTAAAATGATGACTTTTGGGGGTGGATGCTGAACCAACACTGCCATCACTATAATAAAACCACTTTCTACATACTTCCAGACCTGACTTCTATTAGTTTGCTTTGTTAAACAAATTTCTATCTATGTTCATACTTTTTTCTTCTATTATCTTTATCCAGTTTTAGGATTAGCACAATGTTGAGTTCCTAAAATGAGGGGAGAAGTGTTCCTTCTTTTTTCTGCTTTAATTGTTTGATATAATTTATCAGTTAAAATGTATATTAAACCTGTTGTTGTCATATAGGTAGGTTTTCAAGCTAGGAATATACTTTCTTTAATAGGTGCTATTCAAATTTTATATTTCCTCCAGAGTTAGTTTCAGTAATTTGTCTTCCAAGGTACTTCTTAGAAGTTGTCAAATTTATTTCAAAATATTTTTGAAATATGCTTTCTATATCATTTTAAATTCTGTAAAATCTGTGGTAATGTCTCCTAGGTCTTGGTATTGTAATTTTAAAAATGTATAATTGATATTGTGTAATAGGAAGGAAAGGTCTAAAGGAGCAGGGGAAGTGGGAGAGGTAGGGGAAAGGGAAGAAGGGAAAAAATATGTGAAAAGGGAAAAAATGGAAACAAAATATTTGCAAACAGGGAAGGGTGGAGGGGGTGAAGGGAGGGCAGGGGAAGGGGAAAAAAATAAGAACCAAGATACTCATGTAATGGTTCAAGATCCCAATGATGACTGTAACTGTATTTTATACCTAAAATGTACCAATAAACTTAATGCGGGGGGGAGAAGGATCCCCATTGATCAGCTATACATCAATGTTTGTCAGATCATCTTACTTTGCTTCTAAAAACAACAAAACACCCTTTGGTATTTTTCCATTGCCCATTGGGCAACATGCAAGTTCAACATGTGGCCTGTTATCACCCAAGGCTCTGGCCCTCTTACCTCCTCAGTCTCCCATCTGTGCACTCTTTCCTTCCTTCATGCATACTAGCAGGCTTGGCACACACTCTTCCCACAGCCTGGAAGGCTCCTTGGTTTTCACCTGGGTAATCCTACTTAGCCTCCATGTCTCAATTCAAATGTCATTGCTTCAAAGATGGTTTTGTTCACTTCCAAAGGTCTACTAGGCCTCTGTCTTACCACTAGGGCACATTTCCTTTGTAAGCAAGTATCCTGGCTAAGAGCTATATTTTTATTTATTGAATGAGTGCTTCCCTGTTGGGCTTCCAGCTAGCTCCATGAGGCAAGGTTGTGGTTATTTTGCTCTCTCTGATAAACCTAGTGCCCAGTATAACATCTGACCCATAACTGGTGGACAATCATTGATTCAGGAATGAACATTATCTCAATTGGTATTGATCACCAGTGAAACAAGTACTTAGAAACACAAGGTGAATAAGAATAATTCAATAAATTCAATAGTACTGACCATGTACTATTCAGTTTTGCCTACTCTGGCTCTTTTCCTTCAAATGTGCTACTTGGTGGAGGCTCTTACAGTTTCCTCGAAGAAATAGTTATTGTTGTTTTCTGCATCTTGATGTGACTTGATGATTCTCACACTAATAGGATGTAATTTAGACAGGTTAGAATGTTGGGTTCTTCTCAGAAACCTGTGGAAGTCCTGGATCAGGGGCAGTCCAGAAATATCAAGTGCCCACATCACCCATCTCTAGCAATGTCCATTTTTAAGCAGCCTGTGCTTGTTTATTCTAAGTTTTCTAAATTTTTTCCACCTTGGTTTTAGAGAGATGGAGTTAAACAGGTCACATTTCCTATACCAAGATGCCTGAAGGGGAAGGAGGGTACAGCTCTTTTAGACAGGAAATTTTATACAGGAAATGTATCTAAAAGTGGATTTTGATCCAAATTCCATTTTTCAGAAAGGGGCAAGAAATTGAGGATAAATTAATGAGATTCCACTGGCAAGTGTGAAATAGAATTAAGGTCACAGGAAATCTATCAAACTTGTTTCACAAGCTTCATAATTAATTCATCAGTTCAGCAAAGTTGCTAATTACCAACTGTGGTCCACAGATCATGTTGAGAGCTGGGAAGTCACCAAGACCAGTCCATCAGTTAGTGGCTTCCACCTTGGTAGAGGAGGCAGAGATTCTGGTAGCTACAGTCATGGTGGGTTGCGTCAGGGTCCACGGGACCCAAAAGAAGGAGGTGTAGGCCTGGCTAGGAGGAAACCTGGTGACAACTGGCTTCCTTTTCTCCTTGGTTATCTGAGGAGGACCTGTTCCTTCAAGGAAAGAACAGGTTCTATGTTGACAGGGAAAAGCATTCCTTTTCCATCTCTGTTATTCTGCAAATGTTCAGTCTGCAGGAACCTGATCTGGTGTTGCCTTGTTAGTATCAGCATGATTTCCAGAGTGATGGACAATTTTTCTCTCTCTCTCATCAAAGCCAAAATATACTCCTGAGTCACAGCACTGAGCCCCCCATCTCCTTAGTTTTCAGCTCTTCAGATGAAGTGTGGCCCTCTGTTTCCATGGCAATGCCCTGCTGGAGAGTAACATGGCAAAATCTTATCTGCCAGGCACGGCTTCCTCTAAAGTAGGTTTTCTTTTCACTTGTTGGAAATAAAACAGATCCAAGTAAAGGTAAGAGAACTGTGGCACCAGGTATGTGGTGTGCATATGTGGGGGGCAGGTAAGGAGAGGAACAGGGGAGACCAGAGTGGGAAGAGGTGAAGTTGGAGGAGAAGCTCTGGGGAAGTGAGATGGTGCTCGGGATCTGGGAAATGGAAGCAAACAATCTGAGAGCATTACAATCTGCTTCTTAATTTTTTTAGTGTAGCCCTGTGCATAGGATATTATACAATTAGTATTTTAATGGAAATTAAAATACCTTATATAGCATTTTCCTTGCCTGTTTCCTCCTGTCACCAACCCAATAGCTGATCACAGTGCCATGCCCTGAACCTGCAGAACTGAGAATTCAATAAACATATTATCTTTATATCCTCAGGTGTTTCACTATAGTAAAAGAGAATGGATTAATACTGACGTGAAGGAAATGTAAAGGCTAGTTTAGATGAAGTGTTAATGTTTAGCAAAGTTTTAAGATCCTAGAAGTAAATATGCCAACCAGCACTAACAGTGATTGTTGGTAGGAAAATAGGCAATCATGCAGCTTCTTGATATCGTCCACATTTCCTGTAGTGAGCATGAGCTACTTTTAATAAATCCTCAGCAGACTTGGAGGGATCTTCAAAATCATCTTTTACAGTGTCTTCATTTTTCTTTTTTGGGTTTCCTATGGTGATGGTCCCCTGACCAGCCCATCTGCTTTCTATTCCCTCTTTCAGGTAGCTCTTCCCTTAGGAGGATTCAGAGGTAGGGAGATGGCAGCTGCTCCACTCTAGCAGTGTCTGATCCAGCACAGAGTGTCTGGTCCAGCTCAGGATGAGCACTTCATCATGGAGGCTTCCAGAACAGAGGTTGGATGAAGATCTAAGGAGGAATTGTGGTGGTGGGAACAAAGTTGTCAGGTAAAAAAGCCAAAAGCCAAGACCAGACCAGGCCACAACAAGCCTTTACTGTAGGGGCAATCTGTCGGGGTGTCTCTGAACAAAGGAGAGACAAAAGCAATATGGCCAGGTTGGGGAGTGCTTCTTATAGGAGCTGGGGTGGGCCTTGTAGGAGCTGGGGTGGGGTTGAGTGAGGTAGTGGCGAGGGACTGGAGGAGCCTGTGATGTCACTAGCTGTTAGGAAGAGAGCAAGTATTAGGTTACTCTTTAGGTGGGAGTAGGGGCGTGTTGGGAAGAAGAAGGTAGCTATTATATACAGCAGCCACCCTAAATTGGAGGGAAATCTGTCATTCCAGGGTCTTGTTTTATGGTTTTTGGGCAAAGGTCTCTTTTTCTGGAGCTGCTTCAAACTGACAAAGCGGCAAAGGTTAGGGCTAAACCTGTGTCTTATGGGGGCAGCGGTAGGTGGGGACTTTTTTCCTCTGCCACAGTGGCTGGTACCCCACCATGATGAGCTCCATGACTGTCTGGTTGGTAAATGCCCTCATGCATTCCTGCAAGAAATTTTGAAAACAGCAAAACAAGCACAGTCCAAAACAGGGGATCAGACAGATAATACTGAGGGACCCCAAGAGTGGTAATAGCCAGGGGAGCCATGAGCTCCAAGAACCAAATGTATCCCACCACTGATTAGCACCTTGGGGGACACATCTATCTGGCCCATTGAGTCTTAAGTTTTTCCCTCATTTGACATGTAATTTCTCTCATTATTTACATAGGTCTTACAGAGACAGCTGGATGTTTAGGGGCTCATCTGTTATAGAAGTAAGAGACTGTTACAGAAGTAAGAGAAATAAGAGATCATAGCTCATGATCTAAGGGCCCCTGTGTCATGTCCTTGCTCTGAGAGAATGAGTGGAAAAGTGTTAAACACAATTTATATAATCTTTATAATCTCTATAATCTTTCCTTGGAATATAAAAGGTGCATGTAACTGAGCAAATGTCTTTTGGAGGCCAACATACCAATGAGTGCAGTGTTACTATGAACCTGACTTGTCCTTTAAATTCAAGGCCATGAAAACACATTTTACTTTGACAGTTCCAGCAAAGCCATGGAATAGTTGTGTAAAGGACAGTTTTATTCCTGTATCTCTCAGTTTTTGGAGGCCTCCTAGATATATTTTAAAATAAAGAGAACTGATAACCTCAACAAGGACACTGGCCAACTTAAGGAGAGCAAATGTAACAGAAAAGGCTTAATCGTTTTAGACACGGGTAGGTATCCAGGAAATATGAGCACAATGAGAGAAGAGGCATCATAAAGAGAGAACAAGGATGTACATTATTTTAAAAGGAACAAATCTTGTAGCTGCTCAGTGTAGAACTTATATCCTGACTGTGGCTGACAAGCAGGTGATCTTCTCCCCAATACTCTTACTTTATGTTTTCTTTTTTTGATCACTACATGATAGTTGATTAGTTATCACAGAATCAGAAAAACACTTATCAAAAAGGAGAGATCTGGAGACCAATGGTTTCTAGGATTGGACACCAGCAAAGAGCTTATTTTAATTTTTCTGAAAAGAATCTATACAACTTATAGCTAATTAATGATTTCTCCCTTGTATTTAGTCCCCAAAGTTTTGCTTTTTGTGTTTTGTTTTTTAAAAAATGGCTGTGTTATGAGTGAACCAAAAGATTTTTATGGATGGGCTATGTCTTAATTTCTCTGAAGTCTAGCATTATTATTATGTCATTATTTTATACCCCTTTTGGTTATTTTTTTTCTGTGGGGTGTTTAAGACCAAGTTAAAGTGAGACCTGTGTCAACCAATATGAACCTCTTGTTATCTATCAAGGTCAGTTAAGTCTCCCCAGGCCATTACTTTGGAACCATGCATAGAGCCTCTCTGCTCCTCCATCAGTGTCAGCCATCAGGATGGTCATGGCCTTGCTTGACCAAGTTGCTTTCAGTGAAAGTGTGGGAGATTTTTTTCTTGGTGACCCTCCTTTGGCACATGGTACATTGTCCTCTGGTGTCCAGTAATCTCCCTGGTCAGGAGGTTGAGGGACTTACCAAAGATGTAGGACCCTGTAGAGAAGGTTCTCTCGTGTCCTGGATTTTTGTTGACCTTGAGGGGCCAGGGTCAAAATATTGGCTGTCCTCATAGCCCAGTTACCTTTCTAGTTTTGGTCTCCAAACTTTAGTTGTTGAACACCCAGAAGAGAAGGTCAATAGCATAACATTGCAACAAGAGTAATGAATTTAACTATTACAATTTTACCTGAATAGCAAGCACTTTGGAATTTAAATTATAGAGAACTGTTATTGTTATCAGTCATGGTTGTTCTAGTAGTTGAATTCCTGTACAATATTAACAGAAAAAGAGTCACAAATAATATTTTAACATGACAATCATGATGACCTTACCTTTGTAACATATTTAAATGTCCATCTTGATATAAAATAGCCATTGTTAAACATACTCATTTTTTAAAAACACCCAAAATTTTCATCTAAGTTATTATCTTTTGATAGAATACCATCTAAAGAAAATATTTCAGCCCATAAATGTACCTGTTATCATAAATAGCTGGAGTGTATGAAAAAGGCAAATACCTGAATCAAAAAGATTATCATAAACAACATATTAGAAAACCTATACAGTCAGAAAGTATAAATACATTGAGTACACCAGAAAAAAAAAAGTCTTTTTATTTTTGTTTTTTTACAGGAAATTTAGTCCTTTGAAAATGACCAGTGTAAACATACCATAATAACATATTTAGAATTTATCCCTTTGATGACAATCAATGTAAACATAGTACAATAATATATTTAAGTAATATCTATTGATGTAAGTCTTTCATAAGGCTATGAAAACTATCAGGTCAGTCTGTTGTAAGAAAAAAACTGTTGAGATCCCCCTAGTGAACAAAGACTGGAAAATATTTCCATGTGGCCTCTCCTTTGTTCACCAAAGGGAGCATGTCTTTAACTTAATAATCTTTATCTATAAACAAAATAGCTGTATGATTGGACAAAAAACAAACATATAAGACAATTTATAAAACTAGAGTGCACTCAAATATATTTAGCCCAATGGAATTATATCTCTATAATTTTTAGGTTTATAATTATAAATAAGACTATTTAAAACTTTTTGTAAGTCAATTAACAGAGATCTCTTGCAGTATTAGAATCAGAAGGAATGAAAACTCTATTTCTGTAAACCTTTTATAACAAACTTGAAACCAACAAGTAAACGTACATATTTTCTTCATAAATCGCTTCTGCACACCTTCTTGACAGACCTACCCCTTTTGGTCTTGTCCTTCTAACAAGACAAACATATAAAATCCTTTTATATCAAAAATATATCTCTTTTACTTATAGCTTTTTCAATATTTTTTTCTCTGACATTATAAACCTTCTATAACAAACGTCTTTAGCTGTTAAAATTTTCAAGTGTCCCTTTTTTGTTGTTGTTGTTCTCAGATTGGTACATGTTAAAATTTGACTGGTTGTCAACAGTAGTAACCTTGAGTTTTTTTTATCAACAAAGTACAGAAAAGAGTAAGTTAACCCTATAATTACAATTTAAGAATTTACAATGCACAAGAAGTGTTTTAACCACACCAATTAAATATCAACCCAAGGGCTGGAGATTTAGCTCAGTGTTTTCACCGCCTGATGCACAAGCACAAGGACCCGAGTTCGATCCTCTGTACCCAAAAAAAAAAAAAAAAAAAAAAAATTGACTGAAATTGAAATAAATACATTTATCAATTAGTAAAATTTATAACTTGATTTTTCTTGTAAAATTTCTTGATGTCTGGTAGAGCACAGCTGTAGTTTCTCTGGCTTTGTTTTGGGATAACATAGTGCTCACCTTGGCTTTTAAAGTCAGGAGTGTTTTTTCTCACTAGTTTGTTTTTTGCTGTTCAGAGCTTTTCTAGCTGTTTTAAATCCATCACTTACTTTTTTAAAAAATCTGAGTGCAAGCCCTGCTGGACCCTCTTTAACCTTTTTTAGCTTTTTCTTAATATCAGGGGCTGACTGAAAGATAAAGTGAGTGTTAATGATGATCATGTCAGCCTGGGAGGTAGGATCAATTTTGGTATATTTTTGAAGGGCCTCAGTGAGCCGTGACAGAAACTGTGTCAGATTTTTTTATGGGTCTGAGTTATTTTTTAGTCTTATCAAAGTTAAGATTTGTGAGCTGTTTTTTAAAAAACCTTTTATGAGGCAGAGAGTCATATGATCTATGCAGCCTCTATCTGCCTGGCCTAGCTGAGAGTCCCATTGTGGATCTTTTTGGGGGACAGCCTGGGTTTCCACTGGCTTGGTGTTATCAGCAGCATAAAATGCATCTGCTGTGGTCTGGGCCGCCATCCAAACTCTTTTCTTGTCCTGGGGGGAAGGGTAGAAGTCAGTGTCATATAGATATTTTATCAAGCCAGATCATAGGACAGAGTCAAGTAATGAAATTTTTTGATGTAGGAGTCAGGGGCAGAGGAAAATGAGCCAAGATGCTTTTTAATTTGAGAAAGATCTGAGTGAGGAAGGGACTTGGACTCTGATAACACCTTCCATTCATGCCACTTCATGGAGGGGCATGATGGTAGCCCCAGGGAGGCCGGAAGGGTGGGATATTGGGTGCCAGTATGAGGAGGAGAAATGGGAGGTGTGGGCGGTGAGTGATCAGCTGGATCAAACACACTGGCGTCAGGAAGGGTGTACTCAGGAGGGGTGGGCGCGAAGTACCTGAGAAGGTGAACAGGTTTGACATAGAGAGAGTCATGAGCATAAGTAGAAGTAGGTAGGGGATTTCTGACCATTTGCCATTGTGTTGACAGAAATTATGTAAATCACTCAATATGTGAAAAATCAAAAGTGTCATTTTCGAGCCATTGAGACCCATTGCCTAATTTGTACTGAGGCCAAACCTGATTACAATAGAAAACAAGTCTTTTCGGCTTAAAGCCTGGTCCCAACAATCCAAAGGGCCTGAGTTGTGCCAGGAAGCAGCCTAGAGGCATGGGGAGGGGTTGGATGTTGGGCTCCCATGCTGGATGAGGAGGAGGCAGCTCTCCTCTGGGAGAAGGACAAAAGAGAGGAGTGTCCTTTTCTCCTTTGACAATCTCTAAGTGAGTCTCCCAGAGGCAGAGAATGAGAGGAGCCTGGCTGATGGAGCATCCCCCAGGGGCAGGGTCCTGGGCCCAGCAGCCCAGGGGTCTCTCTGACTAAGTGCTTGGATTTCTGAGAAGTGCCCGGGAGAGAGAATGAGACAGAGAACCCGATGAGAGGGAGGCTGAACTGCCTACTCACCCAGAGACTGATGATGGGTGTGGATGTGCAGTGTCAGCAATGGCAAAGGCAGAAAGCCCCGAGAAGGTCCTGGCTTGGCAGATGTGGTCTGGAGGAAGTGACCAAAAGGCCAATTGACCCTGACCCCCGGGGGATAGTCACTTAATTGACTGCCTACCTCCCCAGTTTCTGGCACCAGATATGTCAGGTAAAAAAGCTGAAAACCAAGACCAGACCAGGCCACAACAAGCCTTTATTGTAGGGATAATCTGCCGGGGTATCTCTGAACAAAGGAGAGACAAAAGCAATATGGCCAGGATGGGGAGTGCTTCTTATAGGAGCTGGGGTGGGGTTGAGTGAGGTAGTGGCGAGGGACTGGAGGAGCCTGTGATGTCACTAGCTGTTAAGAAGAGAGCAAGTATTAGGTTACTCTTTAGGTGGGAGTAGGGGCGTGTTGGGAAGAGAAAGGTAGCTATTATATACAGCAGCTACCCTAAAATGGAGGGAAATCTATCAAGAGTCTTGCCCTCGGCAGGGAGGATCTGAGGACCTCCTGCCTTTGGTCATTTCTGTGTCTTTGCTGTCTTTAGATCTCACCCTCAGTGAGCTTCGGGACCTCCTTCCTCCTGCCCTTTTCTCATTGACCTCTCTCCTGTTCATAAGCAGGCACTGAGAGGTGAAAAGGACTGTAGCATTCTGGAGTGATGGGTGGCTGAGTGGGTGTTCAAACAGTGGGGGCCATGATGGGCAGAGGTTGTTTTCATTTGATCTACCTTTAATAACCACAGCCCCTGAGACCCCACAGAGTGAATAACTCTGAAAAAGTTAAAGGGGAAAAAGCAGCTGTGTTATGAATACAGGTCTGTAAGTCAGATCATTGAGATATCTGCATTGCTGGCATTATCCTGGACTTTGTGAACTAAGCCAGTCCTCCTGAAATGAATGGTTTTGGAAGGGAAATGCACCTTCCAATTGAAGTGTTCTCCCTGTTTCAGTTACTTGATCCCTCCCTCCTGCAGGGTGCTGACCCAGCAGCCTATGGGCTCTTTGCACATCAGGCTCTAAGGTAGTGCCAGAGAGCATCAGATGCTCAGCGCTCCTCACATTTCCCTCAGAGCAATTGTCCCCATGCTGGAAGGCTACATTCTCAATCAAATCTGAAAACACAGCTCTGTGCTCAGCAGCATGGAGGAGGGGCTGGTGCTAGGACAGTTTCTCCCTATCAAGGGGGGCATACTATGCTTTGTCTCCTACCTGGACACCACGAGAAGTCAAAGGACAGCCTGACATCCACAAGGGTACCTCATGAGTTCTGTACAGAGGCTTACAATTTGAAGCAGGCAACTTGGTCCGCCATCCAGTTGCCTCTTGTACCTGCACTGTGATCTGAGAGCTCTGCAACAGAGTTAGTCTGTCCCCAGGCCTGAGTCACAGTGTAGCCCCTGATTTGCAACCCAGAGCTCTGTTGACTCTACTGTGCTGGTTATGATTGGGCACCCCTTGAATTTTCTACTTAAAATAGTCACACATTTTCCTGTTGTTATTAGTTGGAAAATAACTCCTCCAAATGATCAAAATGCTTGGATACTTCAGGTAGGGCTAGGAGATGAGAAGTTGGAGGCTGGGTCTCCTTCCAAGGTGGTTTGTGTCCAAAGGAAGAGAGAAGAGAAGTGGAGAAGGAAGAGTTCTAGAGATGCCTGAAGACTGAAGCCCAGACTGGATGAAGGGTTGGGACCCAGAGAGCAAGAGAGTGCTCCCCGGCGTCACCCTGCCCACTGGGGACACTCTCATGCTCACCTTCACAGTCAGCTCCAATATCAAGTCTGTTAATCCTTTCTCCATTTGCCCTCTACCGCTGCAGAACTCTGAGTGATCCCTGTGCTTCTGTAGCTGGTCCCTCTGTCTGCGAGCTGGGTCATGCCGAATGCCAGCCATGGTCTCACACATCTGTCTCCTCACTAGACAGCAAGTGCTGCTACAAGGTCAGTTGTGGGTTGTGTTTGGTTTTGCACCCCTTCTTCCTGGAACAATGCCTGCCAAATAGTAATAGTCATGGTGATGGTGGCGGTAATAGGAACAAAAATGAAATCAGGATAGGTTACATTCATGGAGTGCTCTTGCAAGCCGTTATTAAGGGTTGAAACTTGTATGAACTCATTTAATCCTCACAAAAATGCTTCGTGTTAGATAGTTGTGCAACGTGCTTAAACATCACACGCCGAACAGGAGGCAGAGCCTGTCTAACTTCAAAGCACACACTCTTCACTCTGTTAAACTGATGGAGGGGAAAATGAACAAAACCAAGTGCCGGCTGCGTCCAGGCTGAGCTGGAGGTAAGAAATAGTTTCCCCTGTGCCAGAAACAAATGGATGGACTTTATCTGCTTCAGTCCACTGACAGAGGCTACTGTGGCAATTGTGAAGATCTAATGGCCCCTGGCCCCTGCCATTTGGGCTTTTTGGTGTCCCAGAAACCTGAACTAGTTACAATGACTGATCTGTGGGGTGAACGTGCCTCTGCCGAGTGGGCTACCCTTTCTCTTACCTCTTTGCTCTGAAAAGGAAAAGCCTCCCAGCTGCTGTGGGTGACATCAGGCACTAATGAACTTGAGCAAATAGGACAAAGTATGCCAGCAATCTAATTCTAGCCTCAACCCCTGCCAGCTATTTAAGGAAAAGATGGATGAGTTAAGCATGATATGGGTCCCTGCTGGGCAGAGAGGATTCTTCTGCTGTGACACAGAACACTTCAAAGCTCTAGGAGAATAAGAACCCACAGGCAGGGATGGTTCCTCTCTCTCAGGAGGCACTCACTAACTTTCCCAGGTCCTTTCTTCATACTCAGTGCCGGCTCCTCCACACATCTGTTCACAAGCATGAAGCCTGAATGCCCACCCCCAGATCTTTTTTATGGGTGTAGTTTTTTTTCTTGAAACATAATTCATAGCCCTGTGTGGCTATGGGCTGTGTCAGACGATATCCCTGGGCACCACGCCATGATATGGAAGTGGCTGGTGTGTATGTCCTTCCTGTCATTACAGTGGATTTTAGGGTTTGTGTTCAGAAGCATTGTCTCCAATAACTATAACTAACTCATTTCAAGTCTCTTGGCTTCATTCTTTAAGCAGGAAGTAAAATATTGACTGTGTGGCAGGAAGTTTTACAAAATGAATACACGACTCACCCAGTAGTTAAATGGGGACACTGAGGGATCACGTCCACAACATGCCAGCCTCTAGGTTGCACTGTGTAGTTTGAGAAGGAGGAGTATTTTTCTATGGCAAGCACATACAGAATATTAAAAAGCAACAATCAATAATATTTAAGATGTCTTTGCTATCTCTGCCTCACATCAGATCTAGAAAAAGTTTCTATCATTTAGGTTGAGATGTATTTGATGCTATGAACTGCCTGCATGCAACTCTGTTATGGATCTGCCTGGCTTCTTTACCTGAATCAGTTCTACTGCAGATCACAGGGGGAGAATCATGCTTTATTTTGTGAGTAATTCTATCCCAAAGGAGACTCATTTCTATCAGGCATTAATCTGTCCCACAGTTTCAGAATCACTGTCATCATTATGTCATCTTAGGGCTTGAAGAACTCATAAAAATCACCAGAAGACAAGTTCTATCTCAATACATTTTACAGTTTTCCTTTTAGACTTTGCAGTGCCACAGCAATAATAGGGGGTGCTATGGTTTGAATATGTTTATGCCACCCAAAACTCAAGCTGGCATTTAAGTCCCACTGTGAGGAATTAAGAGGGTAGAAACTTACTCTGATTATGGTATCTAGAGGTGAGGATTTTAGGAGGTGGTGAGGACTAGGTAAATCATGAGGATGGAGCCCCATGATTGAATTTTTGTGGGATTAATAAGGGGAGGGAGAGAAATCAAAAGAAATACACATATGTACCATGTTTCCTGACAAACAATGGCCTGACTCTGCCAGCAGGAAGGCCATTACTGGAGATCCCTGACTCCTGCCCAGCATATGATGGAGGCCTGAGAAAAAAATACACTAAGAGACAGAACTAAGAGAGAGACAGCAAGGTGCCAGGACAACCAATGCCAGTGGAACCATCAAAGGTGCTGGTCAGTCCAACCCACTGATTTTTATTGGTAATCAATTGGGGTTAAGGTAAACTATGTGTGAGGATAGGCAGTCATGCAGTTTCTATGGAAGTTAATGTAAACAAAGTTCTTAAAGGATAAGACGAAACATTCGCGAATTAGGAAGAGAATAGACAAAATATGTGTTTGTAATTAGAACATTGTCCTTCTAGTAAGAAGGTTTTAGTTGTGGGAACAGAATTTGGGTGAGAGTTACTCTGACCTTGGCACATAGGCTTCAGCTGGACTTACATCTATAAACAAGCTAATTGTGGGGTTAACTCTTTATAGCCTGTCCTGCATACAGCCTGCTTTGGGACATAATATTACAGTCTCCCACAGGCCGTCTCCTGATGTGGCCTCTTGACACTGGACCACAACTTTGTTTTTTGGGGATTTTTTTTGTTTTTTTTTTTGTTGTACTGGGGATCAAACTCGGGTCCTTGCACTTGCACAGCAGGCGGTGAAACCACTGAGCTAAATCCCCGGCCCTCTGGATGACAACTTTGAACCAGAACAAATCTCTCTTCTTTATAACTTACTCCATCTCTGGAACTGTGTTATTAGCACCAGAAAACAGAGTAATACAGGGAATTGTGATACCCAGGAATCACTCCAGAAGCAGTGTGGTCAGGCCTGGTTCTGAGCGCTAGCTACCTGCTGTGGTCCCTACCACAAAGCCTCATTGTGGGGAGGGGTGCTAGGACTCCTACAAGTAATGATTAGGCCAGGTAGCATGGCTGATATAATAGCCACTGGCCCTGTGTGTACTCAAAATGTGACTGGCCCCAGTGGCCATGGCTACAAAACAAAAAAAGACATGCTGGATAGAAAGAGTTGATGTGCAGAAAGAATATAAAATATAGCATCGTGGGCTAGAGGTGTTGGTCAGACATAGTGCTTAGCCTGAACAAGGCCCTGGATCCAGTCTCCAACTTGCCTCAGTAATATTTTACAGTGCCTACACATTGAACTGATAATGTTTGGGCCATATGGGGTTAAATAAAATATACTATTAAAATTAATTTTATCTGTTTCTTTTTACATTTTAAAAACTTGGTTGCTAGAAAAAATTTAAATTATAAGCATCACAGGGTATATCTGATGAACAGTCCTGATCTGAAACCCAGGAGGTCACTATGTGGTTTGAGGCACAGGACTCTAGCAGCAGCATCTGTGCACCTGCAGTTGTGACATTTTGTTCTTCAAGAAGAAAGGAGGAAGGCAAGTGCTACAAATGTGTGCAGTGGGCATCCAATGGGAGGGAGGGTCTGTTACCTCAGAATGGCCAGAGCCTCCTGAGTGGTTCACCTGTCATCTGTTTTGAGCAGCCTCTCTGGTTTGGGTAGAGAAAGGCAGTTTCAGGGCCAAGAAGAACACTGTGGCTTTTCTAGACTTGCACAGTCTCCACTGAGTCAGAGCTCCATTCTATACCCTATATCTAGCTGTTCCTGGGCACCCTGGCACCATAGGAGGGCAATTCTGAGCCCCACCTGCACACGCCTTGTGAAGTGCAAGACACAGTGGGAAGTGAGGGAGCATCACTGCTCTCAAGATTGGCACTGGGGTGAGGATGACAGTTAGCAATGACAATGAAAGTGAGGGGACATCTGTCTCCTCAGTGATAACAGAAATGAAAGCTGAAGCCAGAGCACGCATGTAGAGGCATCATCTTTAATGGAGGCCTAGGACAAAGTGGGGAAGGTGACCGCACTGGGTGAGAGTTATCAGCTTGCCCCCTAACAAAGGAAGGCACCAGCTTTCAGAGGTTGCTGGGGTGGGCTAGGTTCTACTAATTTTGCCTTGGGCCACGAGTATGGAATTTTTTAGCATTATTTTCCTCAAATATTCAGAGGTTTCTTCCTTGCTGAAGGTATGGAGAAGAGGCTTCTCTTGTCTTTGGTGATCTCCTCGCCCTAGTCACAGCACCCTGGTGTTTGCCATGAGTAGGGAATGAGCTAAGGGTGCATTTTACATGTTAGCAAGGGAGGAAAGGGGAAAGACATGTCTTCACCTCCAGCAGTTAGGGTTGCAGAATCCCCCTCTCTTGTCCCTTGTCCCCATGAGAGTCCCTGCCTGCCACAGCACCACACTCTGTTGGATAACACCAAACCATTTTAATGTTGCTTCAGGGCTTGATGTAGTGGCACAGTTTGGTACAGAGTTGGTCCTTAAAGGAAAACCAGAAGAAAAATAAAGGAGAGAGAAGGCATCAGGAAATTAGAGGGAGAACAACTCTCCAGAATATGATGAGAGAGAGAATATCAAGTAAGATGTTGTATCATTTGAAGATGGAATCCATGACCTGCTAATTGAAAGCTGCCTAAGAGGAACATTTGCTATCAATACAATTTACTTAACCAAATTACTGTTATTAGTGTGTAACAATGACAAAGAATCATCTAGCATCCACACATTTAATTTTGGTGATTATTATTTATGCATGATTTATGACTCCCCAGTGCAAAGCACAGCTGGAGGGATCACAGAGATGACTCATGGTTTCCTAAGGCCAAATTTTTGTTTTGCTTTATTTTGCCAAAATGATGGTTTTATCGGGATGATAGTCTGCTCCTGATATGTCGCTAGCACAGAACACATTGGAGGAAATGCAGGAACATTGAATTATAACTTTGTTTTTAATGAGAGGTTCAACTTTCTCTTTGTTCTTCAATAAGTAGCTCTAACCAGAAATCTTGAGAAGGACACAGGTCTAATAGTTTCTTTAAGACAATAGTTGCAGACTACAAAGAGGACATATAACACCAAGGTACATTCAAATTACTTGAAATGGTTTAATTACAGTATTTCTATGATTTCTAGGAAGGCTTCTTGTCCAAGTCCTCTGAAAATGCACATAGTACATTTTTTGGACCTGCACAGAAGAACCTGCAGAATTGTTATACTCAGGAAGTGGGGAGGTGCGTAAGAGAGGATCATATTTTTGTCCCTGTAACAGTTGTAATTCTGAATTGGGCCACAGTAGCCCCAATCCTGTGGCCATTTCAAGAGGAGTTGGACAATAGTGGGGCACATATACATTTAAATAAAAACCTTTTCTTATAGAAAACTTAGAAAAGGGGAAGCTTATAATATAATGACAATAAATTGAACACCAGCAGTTAGCAGTGAAGGTGGAATAGTTTGGTCAAGATGAATGAAAACCAGTAATTGGTCTCCCAAAGAGTTACCTGCTCCTATTTTCTAAGGTTTTCATTGACTAAGTGAATAACCACTTTAGCTGCATTGTGGGTGGGTGGGTGGGACTCTGCTAGTGGTCTGGGTGGAGACAGCTAAGCACACCTGTCCCTTGGAGCTTGCTTGGGCCAAGCCACTATGTCTTGTGATCTGGTTTTGAACAGAAAGTTCCCCCACTTATAATCAGAACAGAAGCCTTAGTCCACGGAGAGCTTTCTCAAGTTCTCAGCACACTTTGTTATGAATCAATCACCATTCCCATTTGAAAACCTGTGGATTTATGAGCATTTTTTCTCTCCTCTAGCAACTCATTCTACGGCTTTCTGCTCCAGGACTACCCTCGACATTCAGAATAAATGCCACTTTTGCTTAATTCTTAAACAGATGGGTAAGTTTTTCTCATTAAAATGATTTAGGCAAAGATTCCTGTAAGCAGGGCATAGGTGAAGTATTTTCATAGCCTCCTCCCCATTCTCTATTGGGCCAACCCAAATAAAAACCAATTCCAAGTAGATTCAGTGTGCTTCTGTGCAAATGAAGAGTCAGGATGACTCCTCTCACATTCTTGTCTCCTCATCA
Organism: Heterocephalus glaber; assembly: GCF_053883595.1. NCBI lineage: Eukaryota > Metazoa > Chordata > Mammalia > Rodentia > Bathyergidae > Heterocephalus > Heterocephalus glaber. Next base: position 3,694,037 of record NW_028258432.1, read on the forward strand.
GATCGTCACCAGCTTCCTCCCTGCCACCTCTTCCTTCCACTGTGAAAGGAAAGGAGCTGGCTATGCTCCAAAGGGTCACCCTCTCCCTGCAGCCTTCTATAGTTGGTTCCCTTTTCCCAGCAAAGCTGGAAACGAAGGCTTCCTCAGGCTTGCCACCCCATTTATAACCTGGGAGATTCTCATTTATTTCAATTTCTATCTTCCCCTATGGACTTTTAAATAAAATAAATTTGGACTATTTGAAAAATATCTTTTTTACCCAAAAGTTAAACTGTCTTGCCCTTTCTATTTCTCAGTGTGTCATATCCAATTTTTTTTTCTTAAATTCTTTTATTGGTACATTTTAGGTATACAATACATTTAGATTTATCTTTGAGTGCTTGTACCTGTACATGATGTATCTTGGTTCTTATTTTTTCCTCATTACCTGTGCACCCTTCACCCCTAAACCCTTCCCTATTTACATACTGCATTTCCATTTTTTTCTTTTCTCATAATTTTTCCTTTCCATTCTTTCCTTTCCCCTTCCCCTTCCACCACCCCTACCCCTTTGGACCTTTTCCTATTTCAAATTATCAATTATTAGTTATTAATCCTTTAGTCCTTATTTACACTCTCAGTTTCTCACACTAGAGAAACTATTCGGTATTTACACATATGTGTCTTACTTATTTCACTTAAGAGTATGGCCTCAATATGCATCCATTTAGCTATAAGTAACTCTAGTTTCTCATTCTTTATGGCTGAGTAGTACTCCATTTTATAAAAAAACCCACATCTTCTTTATCCAGTTTCCAGTTGATAGGCACTTGGGCTGTTTCCAAGTTTTAGCTATTACAAACTGTGCTGCAATAAACATGGGTACACATATATCTCTGTGGTATGATTCTTTCAATTCTTTGGGGAAAATACCCAGTAGGGAAATAGCTGGGTCAAATGGGACCTCTATTCCTAGTTCTTTGAGGTATCTGCATACTGATTTCCACAGTGGTTGCACCAGACTACACTCCCACCAACTATGGAGAAGGGTTCCTTTCTCTCCACAGCCCCCGCTGGCATTTGTTATTGGTTGATTTCTTGATAGCAGCCATTCTTTGTGGGGTGAGGTGGAATCTCAGTGTTGTTTTCATCTGCATCTCTTGAATGACGAGTGATGTTGAACATTTTTTTGTATGTTTATTTGCTGTTTTTACTTCTTTGCCTGAGAAATGTCTGTTCATTTCAGATGCCCATGTTTGAATTGGGTCTTTATATTTGGGGGGTCTGATATTTTTTAGTTCTCTATATATTCTAGATAGTAGTCCTTTGTCTGAGATACAGGTGCTAAAAATGTTTTCCCACATTGTAGGTTGTCTCTTAGCTCTGTTGGTGGTTTCTCTTGCAGTGCAGAAGCTTTTCAATAAGATGAGATTCCAGTTGTTGATTCTTTGTGCTAGTTCCCATGCTACTGAAGTTTTGTTCATAAAGTCTTTTCCTATGCCAATATCTTCAAACATTCTGCCTAACTTATTTTCCAGCAAGTTTAGTGTTTCTGTCTTAATATTTAGATCTTTAACCCACTTAGATCTTAGTTTCATACATGATGATAGATATAGGTCTAGTTTTAATCTTTGGCAGGTTGAAATCCAGTTTTTCCAACACCGTTTATTAAATAGGCTATCTTTCCTCCAATGATGGTGGATTGGCACCTTTGTCAAAGATGAGGTGGTTGAGCATGTCTGGAGATGTTTTTGCATCTTCTCATCTATTCCACTGATCCTCAAATCTGTTTCTTTGCCAGTACCATGCTGTTTTTCTCACAGTAGCTTTGTAGTATAGCTTCAAGTTAGATATTGTGATACTCCCAGCCATGTCTCTGTTGCCCAGAATTGCTTTTACTATTCTAGGTCTCTTCTGGTTACAAATGAATTTTTGGATTATTTTCTCTAGCACTGTGAAGTATATTGTTGGAATTTCAATCGGCATTGCATTAAATCTATATAGCAGTTTTGGAAGTATGGCCATTTTCACTTTATTGATTCTTCCTACCCAGGAACAAGGGATGTCTTTCCGTTTTCTTGTATCCTTCTCGATCTCCTTTTTCAGGGTGCTGTAGTTTTCAGTGTAGAGGTCTTTTGCTTCCTTTGTTAGATTGATTCTTAGATATTTCATTTTTTTGGAGGCTATTGCAAAAGGAATTGTTTCCCTAATTTCTCTGTCAATGAGTCTGCTATTTGTGTATAAGAAGGCTATTGTTTTTTGAGTGTTGACCTTATATCCAGCTACTCTACTGAATCTGTCAATTAAGTCCAGAAGTCTTTTGGTAGAGTTTTTTGGGTCTTCTCTATGTAAAGTATCATATCATCAGCAAATAATGACAGTTTCACTTCTTCCTTTCCTATCTTTATTCCTTTTATTTCTTTCTCTTTTCTAATTGCTGTGGCTAATGTTTCCAGAACTATTTTGAACAGGAGTGGTGATAGTGGGCATCCTTGTTTTGTTCCTGATTTTAGTGTGAAAGTTTTCAGTTTTTGACCATTTAGTATGATGTTGGCTGTTGGTTTTTCATAGATAGCCTTAATCAGGTTGAGATAAAGACCTTCTATTCCAATTTTCTTAAGGGTTTTTATCATGAATGGGTGTTAGATTTTGTTGCATTCTTTTCTGCATTCTATTGAGATGATCATATAGTTTTTGTCCTTGACTCTGTTAATATAGTGTATTACATTTATTGATTTACCTATGTTGAACCATCCTTGCATCCTTCAGATAAATCTGACTTGGTCAGGGTGTATGATCTTCTTGATGACCCTCTGTATTCTGTTTGCCACTATCTTGTTGAGGATTTTTGCATCTATGTTCATTAGGGAGATTGTCCTGTAGTTCTCTTTTGGGATTGGGTCTTTTCCTGGTTTTGGAATCAAAGTAACACTTGCTTCCAGGAATGAGTTTGGAAGCCTTGCTTCCCTTTCAATTTCCTTCATGAGTTTAAAGAGTAATGGTATTAGTTCTTCTTTAAATGTCTTATAGAATTCAGCAGGAAACCTATCAGGACCTGGGCTTTTCTTTGTTGGTAAATTTTTATTACATTTTCAATTTCACTCATTGTAATTGGGGTGTTTAGAATTTCTATATCTTCTTTATTTAACTATGACAATTCATATGTATCTAGGAATCTGTCCATTTCTTCTGTGTTTTCCATTTTATTAGAGTACAGGTTCTTGAAGTAGGTATTGATGATACTCTGGATTTCTGGTGGTTCTTTTGTGACTTCCCCTTTTTCATTCTTAATTGCATGGATTTGAGTCTTTTCTTTCCTTTTTTGGATAAGATTGGCTAAAGGTTTATCGATTTTATTTATTCTTTCAAAAGCCCAACTCTTTGATTCATTAATATTTTGTATCATTCTCTTAGTCTCCATTGCATTGATTTCTGCTCTGATCTTTATAATTTCCTCTCTTGTGCAGGCTTTGGGTTTGTTGTTCTCTTCTTTTTCTAGGAGTTTGTGGTTCTGCATTAGATTATTTAACTGAGTTCTCTCTGTTTTCCTAATATGGGCATTCACTGCTATGAATTTCCCACATAGAACTGCTTTCATTGTGTCTCATAGATTCCTAAATGTTTTACTGGCATCATCATTTACTTGTAGAAACTGTCTAATGTCTTTTTAAATTTCCTCTGTGACCCACTGGTTGTTCAGGAGGGTGTTATTCAATTTCCAGGTATTTGTGGGAGTTTTCCAGTTTCTCATGTTATTGATCTCCAATTTTATTGCACTGTGGTATGATAATATACAGGGGGTAATTTCAATTCTTTTACATTGACTTAGATATGTCCTGTGAGCTAACATGTGCTCTATTTTGGTGAATGACCCGTGTGCAGCTGAAAAGAATGTGTATTCTGATTTTGCAGGGTGGAACACTCTGTAAATATCTATTAAGTCCATTTTTTCAATAGCTTGGTTCAGTTCTAGAATTTCGTTGTTAGTTTTTTGTCTAGATGATCTGTCTATTTGTGATAGTGGGGTATTGAGGTTCCCCCACTACAACTGTATTAGTGCTTATTTTGTTTTTCATGTCCATTAATATTTGTTTTGTAAAGTTGGGAGCATTTGTATTTGGTGCATATATATATTTAGGATTGTCATCTCTTCCTCTTGGATTGATCCCTTCACAAGAATTTAATGACCATCTTTGTCTCTCTTAATTAGTTTTGGTTTGAAATCTACTTTGTCTGCAAATAAGATTGCTACCCCTCCTTTTTTCTGGGTTCCTGTCATGGGAGAGCCGTTTTCCATCCTTTTACTTTCAGTCTATGAATTTCTTTTTGAGTTAGGTGTATTTCTTGTATACAGCATATTGCTGGGTTTTGCTTCTTAATCCATTCTGTCAGTCTACTTCTTTTGATTGGTGAATTGAGGCCATTAACATTGATAGTTATAATTGAGAGATATTGACTCATTCTTGTCATGATGTTTTACTGTTGTTGCCTCTTAGTTCTTTTTCCCCCTTTCCCTTTAGTTTCTTACCTTGTCTTGTGGCTTCCCTCTGTTGAGC